>NC_084802.1:1572391-2838951 GCF_963169125.1 Humulus lupulus | reverse complement strand
TTTTGTTTAAAATAACAAATTAATAAAAAAATTGTACTAAATGTTACACCCCAAATTTTAAAACAGATTTATTTAATTTTAAAATGTAGACTTGCCGGAGTAAAAGTCGAATGAGCAAAATAAGCATGCTCATCTATACAAGTGAGTCATGTACGTGCCATGCCATAAGCTTACCTAGAAATGTGGTGTTAGATCGAAAAGAACAATTTGATTCGGAGATCGACCTCGAAAGCTCGGAGGATGGTGATGTGGATAGCATTGTAACAGTGAGCTCGAACCACGGTAGGCTCTAAAGCGCATTCACGGTGGACGACATGCATTTATAGTACAAGCTTACAATCGTGGGCTTAGTTATAGTATTGTTTAATTAACCCGATATTTTGTACTTTAAATGTTTGTTTGTATTTTGAATTCAAATTAGATATTATTATAACTTTCCTAAAAATGTGGGAAGTAAAATCTCTATAAATACTTGATTGTAGTCATTCATAGGGGACAAATAATTTCTGGTACTCAAATTCTGGGAAATTATTTTCAAAGTTTTAACTCATAACATTTAATAATAGTATAAAAATCTATGTTCATTTATTTTCTTCCTTAATCTTTGAAATAAGCTTAATTGCTCTTATTCTTATTATTTTCACTAAAATTAACACTGGCAAATTAGCATCTATCACAAAACCCAAAAACCAGTGAACATATTGAAGTGTGAATTAATATTTGTGGGTCCATTCAATTCAAATCCAATATACCTTTCTAGAAAACTAACAAATTTAATTTGACACAAAGTGGCCCCATAAATATATGTGGCGCACTCATATCTTATGTTTTAAAATAATTTAATTTGGTTAAGATCTTGAAGAATTTACCAACCCAAAAGCTAAAAAGTAGAAAAAGAGTTGAAATCTCAATCTCAAAGTCATGACTTTTGAATTTTGGTTGTTTACTCAATCCATTCAATTATAGCATGGAAAACCAACAAATGTCATGATTCATGATAAATCCACTCCACATGTGTATATAATAAACAGACAACTTTCTTTATCTATATGGATATGCAAAACTTGGCTATTGTAAAGTTGAAATATTACATAACATGTAACGTCTCAAATATGCTAATAAGATTTAGTGCCTTGATTAGCGTGTTGGGGTAATAATTGATTTAATTATGTTATTACATGGTTAATTGTGATTTATTTGTATCAGTATGTGATTACTTAAAATAAATGGTTATATGACTAGATATGCATGTTTAGGAGAATTAAATATGCATGGGGGCCCGTTCTTGTTAATAAGGGCATACTTGTAATTTTGGCCCGTTGAGGACATAAATGTGATTATATGTGTGTTGAGCTTGAGACCACAAGATTGTGGAGATATAACTGAGATGTGTGATCTGAGACGATCCTAGGGAGTGGAATATCGGAATAGTCACAACGGGGTCGAATACCCAGCTCAGGGTGAGCCTAGGGGTATTTTGGGAATGTAGCACGTGTTCAAGATTACTAGGTAACAGGTAATGATTTAACGATTATTTGGGTATGTCGGGATTAAATGAGGATTTATAGAACTATTCGAGGAATTAGCGGGAATATGGAAAATAACGGGTGTTACACCCAAATTTCAAGAATATAATTTAATGCCTCGAAATGTAGACTCGTAAAATGTAAGCTCGAAATAGGCAAGTATGTCATGTCATCAGCATATATGTAGATTGAGTTTGACAGCTTCGCTCGACATTAAGGTTGTGACATCCCACGTCACTATGGCTGCTTTGTGGAATGACGACTGGCCTTACAAACCAAGACAAGTCTTTCCAGCGTGCTTTGTCCTCACTCGCACACTTCCTGGGAAAACTTCCCAGGAGGTCACCCATCCCTAGATTACTCCAGGCCAAGCACGCTTAACCATGGAGTTCTCAAGTGATGGGCTACCGAAAAGAAGATGCACCTTCCTGATATAGGTAGTACCCATCAATCCATTTAAGCCCTCTTCAACTGTGTAGTCCCATACCTACACAGTCTTAGAATCATTACACTTGACCTTCCCTAGGCGGTGTGGGATTGCACAGCTTACCCGGTCTTTCCCCTTACGGATCACGGGATTCTGACTGTCACAATCACCCCCCCTGTAATGCCCCGAATTCCCCGATGAGTTTAACGGCATGATAGTAGGCCGGGAGGGCCATACTTGCTTAATTATTTTATTAATCGATTAAATGCATGTATATGTTGATTATATTATGATATGATGTGAAATGCATGCATATGAGTCCATATTTACAATTACAGGGGTATGATGATAATTTGGCCCGTTGAGGGTAATTTGTGTATTTGGGTGCATAACTTGATTTGTGAATGAGATTCTATTATTATGGAGATATATTCGAGCTAAGCAACATGAGACGGTTATTTTTAGTAGATTAGCGGTTTTACCATAATGGGGTCAATTTTGGGGTAATAGAAATGTTCATTTGATGATAAATTGGGAATATTTGAGATCAGGGTGGAATTTTGAAGGTTTTGACTATAATGTCCCCGGGGGTTTTTTCGGGACCCCGAGCATTAGGTTTTATTTGAGGTTACTTAAGGTTGAAGTAGCTTATCAGATAGAACATACGATAGAAAACCCTCCGTTCTCCCTTTTCAAAGTCCGTTTTACCGTTTGAGCCTTTTTGACGAAATCTTGAGTTCTAGGAGTCGGAATCGAGTGAGGATCGAGGCATAGCGATCCTAGGGAAGATTAGAAGCTTCTTAACCGAAGGATTCAACGGAAAACAACCCAATTGAAGGTAATCGAAGTTTAAGTTTTGAGTTTTTCCGAGTTTCTAAGCTTTGAATTGATTTTGTGAATTGTTGAGTTTTCGGTTCGTTCGAGTCTTGGGTTTTGAGGGTTTTGATGCATGGGGAAGCTTGGGAACTTTGTCTTGATGATTGGGGAATGTTTAGGGTTGATTTTGGAGGCTTTGGAGTGTTAGAAACGCGGTTGGGAATGGCCCAGGGTGGAGTGCCGCGGCCCTGTTCTTGAGGCGCCGCGACCCTTTTTTGAAGAAGCAGGTGGAGGCCTTGTGCCTGCTGGGCGCCGCGGCCCTAGCCTCTGGGAACCCTGGGGGCCGCGGCCCAAGGTGCTAGGGCCGCAGCCCTTGCCCTGTTTTCGCCCCGTTTGCTCGTTTTGACCCCGGAAACCTAGTTTTAGGCCTCGGGAGTGTCCTTGCTACTTGGATTAGCTTGGATTGATCTCTTGGAGGTTAGATAATGGTTTGAGACCCTTGGTTATCTTGATTATTAATGGTATCCCAAATGTGTTGTGATTAGGTAACCGCTAAAGGATTAAAAGCTAAACTGTTCTCAGAGGTTGTTCTTTTGTTCATTCTAGCTCGACTCAAAGGTAAGAAAACTGCACCCCAAGTGTGACATGCATGGATATTTTTGAGGCATGTTGATTGTATACATATGGACATGGATTGAATACAGAATCGACAAAAGTGTTAGTATCAGCTGTGAGGCTGTGACTTACTTGTCAGGCTCGACAGTGTTACTGGACACAGGTCAGGAAGCGCTGACTTACTTGTCAGAACGGCCTTAGCGTGAATCACGCAAGCCAACAGAGATTAGATCTAATCGACCTTTAGCATTGAATGACTCAAGGAGCATTAATGCCTGACCGACCCTGAGGGTCGATGAACAAACAGAGCCTGGAGGCTAGTGGCTTACCCATCAGCCACTCTCCCGCTACAAAACAGAGCTTGAAGGCTAGTGGCTTACCTATCAGCCACTCTCTTGCTAGAAAACAGAGCTTGAAGGCTAGTGGCTTACCCATCAGCCACTCTTCCGCTACAAAACAGAGCTTGGAGGCTGGTGGCTTACCTAGCAGCCACTCTCCCGCTAGAAAAGAGAGCTTGGAGGCTAGTGGCTTACTCAACAGCCACTCTCCCGCTAAAATCATGTGATGTTCATTTGCTTGTTTGAAAGCTTTATGTTCAGTATGATTATAATGATAATCATTTGAAAATGTTTATGAGAAATGTTATGTTTTCTTGCTGGGCTTTGGCTCATGGGTGCTATGTGGTGCAGGTAAAGGGAAAGAAAAGCTCACCTAGCCTTGAGTGGAGAGCTGATGTGGTGTTGTGTACATATGCGGCCGCTTGACCACCATGGCCAAGGCGTTCTCAGAGGAACTAGGGGGTTTACCCTATTTTTGCCGCTTAGGTCGGCGGAATTGTAAATTTCAAACACTAGTGACCATTTTGTACTGAGAACCTCTTGTAAATGTTTTGTTTAGCTCTGTAGAGCAGTTTGTAATAAAATCTCAATTTTCTTTTTATTGGTTTTGTACCTTAACCTGTTAATCATACTTAGAGCACGTTTTTGACCAAAGGACTTAGGCAATGAGTCAAATTTCCGGTCCACCGTTCACCGTAACTGTTCTGGGGTAGCCAGGGCGTTACACCCCCTTACGGGCCCGACGTCCCCGTCGGCCACACTTCCGGCTGGGTCAAGGCTCTGATACCATTATGTGAAATCCCACGTCACTATGGCTGCTTTGTGGAATGACGACTGACCCTACAAACCAAGACAAGTCTTTCCAGCGTGCTTTGTCCTCACTCGCACACTTCTTGGGAAAACTTCCCAGGAGGTCACCCATCCCTAGATTACTCCAGGCCAAGCACGCTTAACCATGGAGTTCTCAAGTGATGGGCTACCGAAAAGAAGATGCACCTTCCTGATATAGGTAGTACCCATCAATCCATTTAAGCCCTCTTCAACTGTGTAGTCCCATACCTACACAGTCTTAGAATCATTACACTTGACCTTCCCCAGGCGATGTGGGATTGCACAACTTACCCGGTCTTTCCCCTTACGGATCACGGGATTCTGACTGTCACGGTCTTTATGTGACGCCCCACATCACTATGGCTGCTTTCTGGAATGACGACTGGCCCTACAAACCAAGACAAGTCTTTCCAGCGTGCTTTGTCCTCACTCGCACTTCCTGGGAAAACTTCCCAGGAGGTCACCCATCCCTAGATTACTCCAGGCCAAGCACGCTTAACCATGAAGTTCTCAAGTGAAGGGCTACCGAAAAGAAGATGCACCTTCCTGATATAGGTAGTACCCATCAATCCATTTAAGCCCTCTTCAACTGTGTAGTCCCATACCTACACAGTCTTAGAATCATTACACTTGACCTTCCCCAGGCGGTGTGGGATTGCACAGCTTACCTGGTCTTTCCCCTTACGGATCACGGGATTCTGACTGTCACAATCACCCCCCCTTACGGGCCCGACGTCCCCGTCGGCCACACTTCCAGCTGGGTCAAGGCTCTGATACCATTATGTGACGTCCCACGTCACTATGGCTGCTTTGTGGAATGACGACTGGCCCTACAAACCAAGACAAGTCTTTCCAGCGTGCTTTGTCCTCACTCGCACACTTCCTGGGAAAACTTCCCAGGAGGTCACCCATCCCTAGATTACTCCAGGCAAAGCACGCTTAACCATGGAGTTCTCAAGTGATGGGCTACCGAAAAGAAGATGCACCTTCCTGATATAGGTAGTACCCATCAATCCATTTAAGCCCTCTTCAACTGTGTAGTCCCATACCTACACAGTCTTAGAATCATTACACTTGACCTTCCCCAGGCGGTGTGGGATTGCACAGCTTACCCGGTCTTTCCCCTTACGGATCACGAGATTCTGACTGTCACAAAGGTGACGATGATGGAATTGGTGAGCTCAGAGATACATGCGATCTCGAAGATGTTTCGATGTTACAAGTTAAGCTCGAAGCTACAGCTGAATAATTGCAAAGGTTCAACATTTGTATATAAATAAATTTCCTGATTTGTTCTTATTGGCGATCTAGCACCAGTTAAGAAGGTTTGAGCTTATGCATCAAGCTCGAAAGGATGAATCTTCTCTGAAGTATAAGTGCAATTTGGACCTTCATTGCAAGCTCGAGGAGGTTGGTCTCCGATGGTTGAGCTCGGTAAAGTCATTGGCTAAGGGCGAGGTTAACCAGAATGACGAGCTCGTGATGTGGGACGATCTCAAAAGTGAATTAATTGTATGTTCGAGGCCGGTAATCCAGTTTGAACGCAGTTGTTATTTTAAAATCCCTATTCCTCTGAGATTTGTTGTAATATGATAATAAATCCCTATAATCAGGGAATATTATGTAATTAATGCATTTATTTGTATTTATTTCAAATTTGAATGGTAACTTCTCAAAATAACATGGAAGATATTTTGTAAACCAGTCTATAAATAGACTGGAGAAATTCATTTGAGGGACAATTGGGTAGTGGGAATACTCTGCAAAATTGCTTTCTAAAAACTTTGAGAAAATTCCACCACTCAATAATATTGACTCGTGGATTAGGCAGATTTTAACTACTGAACCACGTAAAAACTCGTGTGTTTTTTATTAGCATTCTTCATTATGTATTTAATGCTTTTCTAATTTAAGTTGACGAAAAACGGTGTCAACAACGGGATTGCCCTTAGAGGCATTAAGTGGCTAAATGTAAACCTAGGGGCATTTTCGATATTTTGGGAGTTGAGGATAGACTTAAACTAAGCATAGAACTCTAGAACTAATCAGAAGACAAAAAAACATAACTCTCTCAGGCTTCTCCTCTCTCTCTCTCTCGCTCGATGCTCACTCTCTCTCTCTAACAAAGCTTGGAAGTTTTAGTGAATTTTGAGGAAATTGGCTGAGGATTTGAAAAACTTGAGGCTTGAAGTGCTTGGGGAATTAGCTCAGGTCAAATTATCAATTGAGGTAAGGATTTTGGTGCTGAATTGTTAAGTTTTCTGCTGTGATTTAAAGTTTTGTTCAGGTTCAAACCTTCAGTTTGATTTTGGATTTTGGAAAGGCTACGGGTTAGCTTTTGAGGTGTTTATACTGATTAGGCTGCCTTGATACGAATTCTAGATTTAATTCTAGGTGTAGGGGTTGAATTGGGTGTGAATTGGTAAATTTGGTTGTGGAAAACGTAGTGAAAAAATGCAGGATTTCTAGGTTTTGAGGCTCAAGCTGCGGCTCTGTTCTTCAGGCGCCGCAGCCCGTGTGTGCGAAGAGGCTGGGAGCCTCTGAAATTTTTCTCAGGTGCCGCATCACAAGTAAGGCGCGCCGCGACCCGTGTCTCCCAGAAGAGAGTCCCAAGGCTCTTTAACTTGTAGCGCGCCGTGACCCTAGGGGGCGGGCCGTGACTCAAATTAAGGGAAATGGCCAATTTAGGGTTTTAAGCTCGAGAACCCAAATTTAAGGGCTCGGGAAGGGCTCTACTACCCGATTTAGTAAAATTCAAAGTCTTGGAAGCTAGAATATTATTATGAAGTTCTTATTTGATTTAGGGCTTGATGGATTATTATTATTATTATTATTATTATTGCGTTGTGGTTAGGTTTTATCGCCAAGGCTCAAGATTAGGGGATCATGTTCAGGATCACACTAGACAGTCAGCTCGGGACACAGGTAAGAAAAATGTTTGTGCCTGTAGAGCAGGGCAGGACTCGATTATTTGTGTTTATTGTTATGTGTGAATATTTATAGTTATTAGGCTAAGTTTGCATGGTTATGATTGATCGGTGAATGCCGGGATCAACAAAGGCCGGTTACAGCAATAAGCATGTTGAATGCAGACCCAATGGCAACAAGCATGTGGAATGCAGACCGCCATGACATGACCATCTAGGGTGTTGTACTCACCTGTTTGGTGAAGACCGCGAACCCAGTGTCTGGTAATGCACCAGGGGTCGACATAGGCCGTTATGTGAATAGTCTGTCATCTGTGTAAAGTTGTGCATTTATTGAATTGAATTGTCATACGCTATGCATTGAGTTTTCTTGCTGGGCCTTGGCTCACATGTGCTCTATGGTGTAGGTAAAGACAAAGGTAAGACCGACCAAGCATGATTTGGATGGCATGAAGCGGCGCATACATGTGTTGGCCTACCTAGCTGCCACGACTAGGGTTGTTTTGAGGGACACGTTGTGAATATTTGACTTTGTCTCTTAGGTCGACTGTACTCTAACTCTTAAGTTGTAAATATATTATGAAACCATATTATGGGATCCTAATGTATCACTTTTACAACTGTAATGGATGTCCAAACCTTTTATACTTAATTTTCATTAAATAATTTTCTATTCCGATTTAATCACACCTTTCAGTCTAAAACCTCGATTAGCGAGCTATTGACACATTTTAAAATCACATGGTAACGATTCTAGGGTAGTAGGGCGTTACATGACACTAACTGATGTGGTATCACTTGAAATAAATTTGATTGGTTAAATGAAACTGTCACATCAGTTGGTGTAATGTTTTTATGCATAATTTTGGTGCACATATCATTACTTTTTTTATTTTATTATTATTGGATCCTAATTGTAGTGAACTCTATAGATGGAGATGTAGATATGTCATGTTTTCATCCCCGATGTGATATGGGTTGAGGGTGTGAAAATACTACTAATTCTTTTTCTTTTTTTGAATGAAAAAAGTCAAATTTACTTAAGATACATTTTTTTTGGAACATAGAAATAATTTTTTTTTTGGTTTACAATTCATATTGAAAATATAATTTTTTTAAAATTTTTATATGCAGTACATGTATGGTAAATATATGTAAGTTATATTTTTAGGAAATAGTATTTTTATAATAAAAAATCTTATTTTTGAAAAAAAAAACATTTAAGAACTTTAATTTTTTTTAAAAATATAAAAAAAATAGCTATTTTATAAAAAATCTCTCTAAAAAAATGACGATTTGTTCATCTTGAAAAAAAAACTTTCATTGTCCATGTTTACGAATGATTTGACTATTGCCTAATCTTGTTGCCATATTTTGGTTTTCATTATTTTACTAAATTTACTATTGCTATTATTTGAAGAAATGTGGCAACAAGATTAGACAATAGTCAAATCATTGATTAACTATACAATATAAGGAAAATCCACAATTTATAAAATTACAATGCTAAAATTCATTGATTAACTATTAATTTAGTAAATGCTTTGAAAAATATTTAATTATTAGTTTCACAAAAATTAATAATTATTTTGTATTTTGGTTAATTTGTGTAAATATTTAAAAAAAAAACACTAGATTTTCTTAATTATTTTTAAAATACCACAAACTCTAAGTTAACACAATATATAAGTATTGTTTCTAAAGAAAACCATAATATTTAAGGTCTTTTACAAATATTATATTATGTCACGAAGTATTTAAAAAATATACCAACTTTGTTTTTTATTTTAAAAAATACCACATTATTGATTTGTCATTTCCCGAATGTTGGTATTGTTCTAATTAAAAATCTCTTTCTCACATAAATAATTACTTCCCGTTTTCCAATGTTCTACATAATGTTATATATAATTACAACTGATTTCATTATAGTTTTTTTTAATGAGAGAAATTATTATAACTTTAAATTATATATTTTGTTACGAGAGAACTTTTGAATCCACCTTAATGATATGTGTACACAAAATATGCACTGAAACATTTCACATAGTTACGTGACAATTTCTTCTGGCCAATCACAGTTACTTCAGATGAGACCTACTGTTTTAAAAAATACTGTCACGTCACTGTGTGTAATGTTTTGGTACATATGGAACGTAAATGTTTGGTTTGTATTTTTACATTAAATTCATTATTATTATTATTATTATTATTATTATATCACTTGTTGAATAATGGTCCCTTAGCCACTTAAAATAATATTATTAATGAATACTTTATAATCGATTTCACAAAAATCTAACAAATAGTTTCACAAAAAGAAAACAAAAATCATAATTTATTTCACAAATACGCAGTAGCTACACATTTACAATCTTAAACTTGGTAGTTTTCATAACAAAAACTTAATAATTAGTTTCATAAAAAAAATTAGATTTTTGTTTTATGATAATAGGCCCAATACAAAGAAATTGGGCCACTAAACAATCCATATACAAGTTGGGCTCATCAGCTATGAATATGTTTCAAAACACTATTTTCTTTTAGATATATATTAAAAAATATCACAAAATCTAAGAAGTTTCTGTAAAATAACACAATATATAATCATTGTTTGTAATACCACAACATTTATACTGAAAAACTCAGAAGTATCAAATTTGAATATTTTAAATAGTGGGAGATTTTTTTTCTTCATATTTTCGTATAATTTATTAGTCAGAGAAATTGAATAATTATGACTTCATCAAATCATTTACTATGAATTTCTATATTTTTTTTGGCTAATGACTATAGAGGAATCTCAATACTAACTGTAAATTAATTTTTATTTTAAATATTGACATTTCTAAATGACGGTATATATGCAATACAATACTAATAATAAGTCATATATAGCATTTATTTATTTTTCTTACTAAATTAGCATTGTAATTAGCTCACATATTGAAAATTATGAGAGATGGAAGAGAAGGGGAGGTGGATGGAAAAAATTATGAGAGGGGTATTTTGGGTATTATCAAAAGAATTGACATTTTTTTAAAAATAATTTAAATGCCTAGTATTTATTTTGACTTAGAACCCCTCATTAAGCATAAAAACTCAAATTTCCCTTTCTCAACCACTAATTTTTGTTTTTCTTCTTCTATTTTTTTTTTTTGTAGACCCAAAGTTATATAATAATTATTAGTAAAAAACCCTAGTATTATTAATAATTATGACCTCAATTATCATCGATCACCTCAAGTTTTGTATACTATTACACTAGAGTAACAATGGAGAGAATGCTAGAATTTATGTAACAAGATAGATTGATTATCGACAGATTCATTGTCATCAAACAACAACAATTTTTCTGAAACTCCTCTCCAAGTGGAGGCTATGCGCCATGAAGATTTCGACAAAGAGATCATCACTCTCAAGCTCGAACTCGCCAAGAAACTTAAAATACACAGTGCTTCATGCCACTCACTCCACCTGACAATGATAACAATAACAGAGCCACTATATGGCTTGGGAGGGCTCAAGCCCCCCACCACATATATTTTTATAAAGTTTTAGAAAATATAACTTCAGTGCTAAAATATGAAAAATTATACTTTTGCCATCTAACAAATTTGTAGACTTCATTTACGCCCAAATGAAAAAAATGTGGTAGCGAAAGCTTACCTTGAGACGGTCAAAGTACTACTTTCGTTGACGATGGGATCTTGTGCTCTATTAGGGACCAAGAGGGGAGAAACTCTCGGCACCTTGCGGCCATGAGAGAATTTTGCATGATTGTGTGAGTAAATCAGTTGGAAACTCTAAACCTTTTGGTAGATGTTATAGATGATGATGATGATTTGTATTGATGTGAATTAGTTTTGGAAGTTGGGGAAATCTTATCAAGCTGAGAAAAATGAAATTATTAGATGCTACCCTTTTTTCGGCTGTAAAGCACCAAAACACTAGTTTTATTGCCATTCATTTCGTAGGTACCAACTGTTAAGTCTTATATTTGTCCATGAAATTTGTAGCTAAAATATGTAAACTCTGTGCTTATTACCTACAACTAAATACAAAAACTTTATTTGTTTGACGGCAAAAATACCAAAACATTAAATTTATTTAAAAAAAAATCATATTTTTGCTATTTTGAAATCTTTTAATGGTACTATAACTCTCATTCTTGGACAATAACAATGACAGATCACAACACTAATTGCATTCACATGTCAATACAAATGAATTCTCTTTCACACAATTTTGCCTAAAACACAAATTATCCCAATGTTCCCACATAATGATGCATACGGGGCGGAGAATTGGTGGGGAGTGCTCCCCCTGTCCCTGTTCCTATTTATAATTTTAATCCTCGTCCTCGCCCCATCCCCACTTATTCTCTGTTGGGGACGGGGTGGAAAATCCTTACGGGGAACCCATTTATTTAAAAAATCAATTTTATATTAAAATTAAAAAATAAATATAGTAAATTATATGTAAATTAAAATATTGCACAATATTTATGATTTAAAATACTAAACATGATCCCGAATAAAATTTAAAATATTAAAAAAGTTATTAATATACTACAATAACACATAAAGAAAGATATAAAATATTAGAAAAATATATAATAATTTAAACGGATCCTCATCGGGGCGGGGAGTGCCGTGGGGAGTGTCATCCCCGCCCTCGCCCCATTTAACATTTGAGGATTGAAAATTATCCCCGTCCCCGCTCTGTTCCCATTTTAGCGGGGATTCCCTGACCCATTAGAGGCGGGTCCCCACGGGGCCTCGTCTCCATGGGAAAAATGTGCATCCCCACATCTTTTAGAGTAATTTCACTGACTAAATGTGCTTTCCCACATCTTTTTGAGTAATTTCACTAGCTTCCTTGGATAGTGATCCAATAAGTTCTCTCAACTACCTTAAATTTTAAAATTAACAAAAAATTAATTAGTTTGATGTGTCTCTGATAAAGGTAATGGTGGTATAGACAATGCAAATAAGCTTTGATGCACCATTTGTTCTACCATATTGAAAATATTTCTCTCACGCCCAAATTTCTCCAAAAGTTAATTAAAAATTAAAAATTATTTTTAAAATTTATAACTCTTTAAATATAATTTAAGTAGGTGGGTGTGGCTAAGAACTAGTTAGAATTATTTTATACATTAAAATGAGAATATATGTTAAGTAAACCAAGGTCAACCAAAGAATTGGAAGAAATAATTTCATAATGTAGTAAGTTTATTTAATAAATTTGAATTCAAGTAAGGAATATCTTATATTTTGGCATTTAATCCTATTTACACCCACCCAAATTTTCAGTTATGTTATTTTTTATATAATAAAATCAAATTTCAGTTATGTTATCTAACTATTATGCTTCCCACTAAGAAGTTTGATTAGTAAAGATAATATTAATACTATACAAGATTGAACACTAACCCAAACCCATTCTTCATTTACTATTTCTTGTTAGATTAAATATTAGTCTAAATGCATAACAATCCTAATGCAGAATAAACAGATTGTTATAAAATTTAGAAGATCGAATATATGTACCTCTAACCATTGCTATTGATAATCTCGATCTACAACTCTATATCTACAAAATAAAAAAAGAAAATTAGAACGAGTACACGAGTTTCTAAGCTCTTACTAACTCTTTTAGATGGAGTTACTGAAAGACAGAATAATGAGCAACGAGCTTGGAGATAGGTACTCTATATTTATAGATGAGACATTCCATCAGATTCTTTACCACAGATTAAAATATTCTCTCAATTAATTGAGATATTCAAAATCGAGTAACAAACAAAATTGGGTAATAAATAATGTTGACTATTAATTAGAATATTTGTCAATAAATAAAGTATTGACTTTAATATATTAAATCAATTAGTTGTAACAAATTAATTTTATATACATATAAATAAATATTCTAACATTTGTTGCACTTGATATTCTATGATTTATATAAGCATGTTTTTCAATTGTTTCGGTGGTCTTTTCTTTCCTTGATGTTTTGATTCAAGAAAGCTTAGTAGTAGTGCCTTGTGTAATTATCCTACTTTAATTATTACTTATTAATTTGTAATAGACTCCTTCAACTTAAAAATAACCGTCCAAATTAAGTTTTTACATCAGTTTTATTTAGTATTTTTTTTTTATAACATTCAATATTTTCAAATTTTCTTTATTTTTACTTTCTAACAGTTGAGGGCACTTGATCTTATATTTATATTTATATGCATTAACATTTAGTAGTATCTTATAATTAGAAGTAATAATTATTAATGACATTATTCAACAAAATATTGTTTACGATTCAAACAAAGATTATTAATTTTTTTGTTGTTGAGAATTTTGAGATCATTAAATTTGATCATGAAAAAAAATTCATTACATACATTTACTCCACGTTTACATATGAATTTAACGAATCATTTCTTTATTATTTACAAATTTGGCTCCAAAATACTACGAATGTAAGCAAGTTCATGCTAATCTAAACTCATTAGTTGAAATTCTCTTATAGGGGTTTCACTTTTAGCTTTAATGGTAGGGCTCTCAGTGTTTACAATTGGTGAACAGTTTTCAGCGCGAATTTTTTTATGACCGTGTATATTGTAGCTATTTAGAGCATTCTGCAAATTTTCAAAAAATTCCGAATAGTTTACAGTACCGAAAACTAGGTTCAAACATGTTGTTGCACGCGTGACTAATTTTTTTTATGCGCGTGGAAAATAATATGCTTGAATCTAGTTTTCAGTATTGTAAACTATTCGAAATTTTCTGAAAATATGCACGATGCTCTAAATAGCTACAATATACACGGTTATAAAAAAAGTCGCGCCGAAAACTGTTCATGAGTCAAGAAACACTAAAAGCCCTACCAATAAGGCTTAAAGTGAAGTCCCTGAAAAAAAAATTGTCCTAAATATATATATATATATATATTGACTACTTGTAATATATGACAGTTTATCTAGCTAGGTTTTTCTTGTATTAAAGGGTCAGCATTGCAAATATTAAAATTCATCGTCAGAATGAGACAAAGCAATAAGTCAGAGCGTGCTTTTCACATGGGAAAAACTCCAGTGGAGACTATAAAGGAATCTATCAAGTGGATTTTCCAGTCATAAAATGGATACATATCATGTGAGGTGCTAATTAAGGTTTTAATAGCTACACTACTTTTGTATACATTCAGAAAGTTGGTAATTTTTCATAATTGACAGCTACATTAATTTATGTTCTAGACTGTCTGTGGAGACTAAATTTGGACACTTCAGGACTACTAAAGTGCTATACATTGGCAAATTTGTTTTGAGAATTGCTAAGGGGTATGAGTGGTGCCTAATGTGGCGTGCTGCCTTTTTGGTACACTCATATGGGACTATTTTGTAAGTGAGCATGCATTGGTACTTGATCATTAGTTAAGTCTTGTACTAAGCAACCTCATGGAGTAGGGTAGTGGCAATATTGTAATTATGCATATATTTTCCAGACAAAAATCATATATGTTACTGGGAAGAACTTGTATCCCTAGAAGTCTCCTTATGGGGAGGTGACCTGATGACTTAAGGAAGCACCGTGACCACTAGCAGATAAGGGCTAAAGTTGTGTACTCCCTTGCCCTATCAATGCTATATATTAATAAAACGATGTTTATCTATACTTGCCCGTGTATGCTTCCTTATTGCCTATGTGTTTCTTGATTGTTGTCTTCGTTGGGCCATCGCGTGCCACTTGCGTTGTTGTATGCTTTTGTGTGGTGTGGACGTTCTATGGAATGACTTGCTTTGTACTTGCTCATACTTCGTTATTGCCCATTGCATGTCTGAGATGTGTCTGTGGCTAACCACTGAGTTTATTTGCACGCATGCGTGAGTTGTAGGCTAACTTGCTAGCTTGGAGTGTCCGCAAGTGCCACACGTTCCATCAGCTTGGAGTTTCCAAATAGCCGGTTTGTGACAGTTGGTATCAGAGTTGGGTTAGAGAAAGCTTGGTGGAACACACAAATGGTGAGCAATACTCAGAGGATCGAAGCATTTGAGAAGCGCGATGGGGAATAAGATGGCCTGGACAGGAGGGTCAGGGATCTATCATCTTCTAGCCGTAATTCTAGTTCGTCCGACACAAGCAATTGCATAGCCGCTCTAGAGAAGGAAAACAATGTTCTACTAACCTGGATAATTGCGTTGGAGCAAAGAAACACTCAGAAAAGTACATTGGATACCCCTCGGTGGGAGGAGTGTACTGCGGCGGTTGAGCACATATTGAAGGACCAACAAGGCTCCATAAACGACATCACGGAGGACTAGAGGGAGTCATTTGGCGTGCTCAGAGAGAAGATGACTAATCGCATAGTTGGAAAAAACATTTTAATTTTTTTTTATTCTATACATTGACATGATATATTAGGTCGAATATCAACTCTTACTTTTACGATAGTTGAAATTTTTATGAATTCTTTTGGTTCGTATTAAAATTTCATATGTATTCCTATCAGGATTCACTCTCCTCTTTACACAAAATACAAAATAAATAAATAAGTAGACGAATATATATTAATTTTCACTATTTATATGCTAACTACTGATAACTCTAGGATTTAGAGTTATTTTTATAATCTTTGAACTTGCTTTTCAAAACTAAAAAGAGTAATGAGTCCTTATTTCATGTAATTTTGTCAGTTTTAGTGTGTTATTCTAGGTAGTGAGTCTGGGTAGGAGTTAGGTTTGTATTGTAATATTTTTCAGTGTTTTTTATGTAAATTACTGTGTTGTGTTAATCAGGAAAGGAAACTTACAAAATATGTAAAAGGGAACTGCTGGAAGCAAGGGGAAAAATGAATTCTGAAAGGGGCGTGTTGCTGCTTCAATGCTGTAGCATCACCACAGCAATTCAAGGAATCAGGCAGGTGACGTGGCTAGAAGACAGCTGGGCTTAATGAGTGAAATCATCATCTATGTGGCTAGAATTTTAATAACTTGAGTCAGCTGGGTGATGTGGCACTTGGAGGACAAAGTGGGAATTGACTTTCCTATTAGGGTAAAGGAAAGTACCCTAAAAAGAAGGGTACCAGCCGAAATAGAGGGAGACCCATTATCATTGAAGTATTCTGCATATTTTTGCAGAGAGAAGTACAGAGAGAAGAAGAAAAAAAAGAGAAGAAAAAAGTACCAAACAGAGGAGAAGAAGGCAGACGCTCTAAAGGGGGACTTGAGCTCATCACTCATCTTTCTCTCTAATCTTCACCTCTCATTTTGTATTAATTTCCTATCTAGTTTTTCTGCTCATACTCTATGGAACTTCTAAGTTCTAGTTATGTTTTTATAATTTCAGTTATGAACTAAGCTTTTGAGGATTTGGGTGGTTATGAACCCTTTGTATGAATTAATATTTTGAATGCATGGTTAAGGTTTTGATATCACTGTTCAATTGAATGTGCTGGAATGTTAATTGAATGATAATTACTGGCCATATTTAGCATTTATTGAGCTGGATATAACTTGGAAAAGGGATATCCAGCTGAACCCATTCAATTGATGCAAGAACTACCTAGTTTTAGGTAATGTTGAGTAGTGGAATATGAATATTTTGCTGCCTTGTATAACTGAAGATTTGGTGCTTGATGGATTGTTTATAGCCTGATTTAATGCAGGAATGTGTTGAGGGGGTTATAGATAATAGAGTGTAAGTTTTGGGAAAAACTTGCTGGGCATTTATGAAATCTGTTAACTGTGATATAATTGCTGAGCCATTGCTGTAACAACTGGAACGAAACAGAGGGGAATTAACCACCCAGATTTATTTTCTCACATATGAAATTTACACAGAATTACTTTATTTTGATCTCTGATTTTTAGCTTAATTAAATTTGCTTATTTACATTTAATTCCAGAATTAATCACTCAATCTCTCTCTTGATTTGGTTACTGAATTGTAAATTGTTATTAGTTGATATTGCATTTATTTAGTTTAAAAGTTCATGTGGAGACGAACTTTGATACTGTATCACTGTATTACTTGTTGTTGACTGTGTATACTTACACATATTTTAATCGTTAGAAAATTCACAACAACTACGTAAATATGGTCAGTCCAATTTTTTTTAATAAAAAATTACAATTATATAATTGAAACTCATGAAGAATAATAAATGCTAATTTCCCCATCAGCAAAGTGTCACATGAAATTTACTGTAGAGTTAATAAACAATGTTCTGTCAAAACCAGCAAAGTTGATCTAATCATCACTACTAAATGTTATCTTTTTATATATATTCTAGAGACAAGCAATGTATAATAAATTTGTATTATTTTTATATAAATTTTAAATAAATAAATAATATTATATATAAAAAAACCATACAAATATATTAAATGAAAAATTACACAAAAATATTATATTTTATTTATTTTTAAATATATTTCTTCTATATAATAAATATATAGATAACAAAAACTCTTGATTTTAATTTTTTTTTACAACGAAATAGCAGTAAATGATATGGAATAAAATCCATTTTCATACCTCATGTAAATATATATTTTCAAGTGTTTCATTAATTGCATGAACATGGATTTATATATATATATATATTTTCCATTCCATCATGTAATCTGATTTTGACTTTTAGGTATTGAGAGGACCACATATTGTTTTCATCAAGACACTACTTATAGCATAAATATATATATATTTATATATATTGTGTAACATATTTCTTACCTAGGTAGTGCCTGCATTTGAAATTAAGTCTTAAGTGATGTTTCAGACTTTTTCTAGTTCAAAGTTAGAGGCTAAATAAATCAATTAAGGCCAAATAATAATCATAATAATAAAGTTATTAGCTCACTGAGGAAGCAATACTTGATAATTTATTATTGTATAAGTCAGCCAAATTTATATATATAAAATATTTGAGATTAGAATCATCTGTACCTAAAGTCATCACGAATGTCTTCATCTTGATATAATTAAATAACCCATTCTTTTAATTATAACATAAATTTTTGTCACTAAGTGTGACTTTTAGCGGTAACAAAAATTTGTTTATAATTTCAAATTGTTACTAATATAATTTTATTCACAATTTAAATATACGTCTATAGAAAGATGTATATTTAATTTCAAATTGTTGCTAATATAATTTTATTTACAATTTATTATATATAATAATAAAATCTATAGGATTAAAAACATATTTAATTATAACAAATTGTAACTAATACTTTTATAACTACAAACTTTTTAGTGATATGATAATATTTTCTAGACACAAATTTTGACATGACTACATATAAGATATTTGGTAGTGATCATTCTTCTTAATTTTATCAATATTATATTTCATTGGCCGGTAAATAGTCAATTACTATGGTTAGGATGCTTTTATAAATAAAATGAAAAACAAGTGGGGATACTGGAGAGTTTCATATATTTTTATATAAAAAATGTGTAAATAATAGAATTTTTTTGTTTTAACGGTTTGTTATGTTAACTTTAATAGAATATTCTAAATATTTAACGAAATATAATTTTAAAACTAACTTAAAAATATATATTTATCAATTACATTAATATAAATTCAAATATGATAAAATATCATTATTATAATAATATATAAAATAAGACTAAATATTTAATAATTATATTAACATAAATTTAAATGTTATAGAATATTATTATGATAATAATATATAATATTCATTTTTTATTAATTATATTAATATGAATTTAAATATTATAAAATATTATTATTACAATAATATTTAATTTAAGATTAAATATTTAATACTTATATAATATAAAATATTATTATAATAATATATAATACATAATCTTAATTTTTATTAAAAAAGTTATCATTTATGTTTAAAAAAATTATCATTTTATATATATTTAAAAAAATCATAAATAGTATTTTACTTTAATTTTTCATTAAATATGTTTATGTTATTTTTTTATATATAATATTATTTATTTATTTAAAATTTATATGATAATAATACAAATTTAATAAAATATAATTAATAAATCCTATAAATAAAACTAAGCAAAAACGGACATTCACGTTGCTCGTATATAATATATATAAATATAGGTGATATCCATAATAAAAAAAATCATATTTTTATTAAAATTGTCATGGTGTCGTATGAGATAATTTAATAAATTATAACAAAGGGTTGAATCAATTCGATAGCGTGTGTTAATTATTATATAATTCATTTCAATTTCATCGATTTCAATTACGAAAAAAATATATTATAATATGATCAATCAGCTCATGCTTTTTAAAGAACTACTTCAAAACAAATTAAGTATAGTTTGGCTTATTATTAACTACTTAATTATAGTAACAAAAAACAATGGAGAGAACTTGTAGCTTGCTTTACAAAGCTGCATACGAAGGTAATGTGACCACTTTACGAGAACTTGTTCAACAAGACAGATTGATTCTCGACAGACTAATCGTCATCAACAACAATGGTTTCTCTGAGACGCCTCTTCATGTGGCGGCTATGCTCGGTCATGTAGAATTCGTGAAAGAGATCATAATTCACAAGCCTGAACTGGCCAAGGAACTCGACAATCAACATTTCACACCACTCCACCTAGCCTCAGCTAAGGGCCACCTGGAGACGGTCAAAGTACTACTGTCAGCTGTTGATGACCATGACCTTTGGTGTTATGCTTGGGATGGAGAAGGGAGAAACCCTCTCCACCTTGCAGCCATGAGAGGGCGTCTAGATGTGTTGAGAGAGTTGCTTAGAGTGGCTCCTCAAGCGGCTCGAGTCAACTTGAATGGTCGAACCGAGACTATTTTGCATGTTTGTGTGAGGCATAATCAATTGGAAGCTCTAAAGTTTTTGATGAATGTTGTGGATGATTACGAGTTTGTGAATGCTAAAGATGATTATGGCATGACTGTTTTGCATTTAGCAGTGGCTCATAAACACATTGAGGTATGTATACAAACTATTTTTATTAAGGGTTAATATTATTTTAAATCCAAACTTTTTTTGAACCTAAAATAGTTCAAATAGAGTTATAAATTCAATTTTGATGAAGAAAAAATTTAATACAACAACACAGTTGTTAAACAAAATGATTTTGTTTTTTTGTGAATTATAGGTAATTTTAGCTAAAAAATCTTTAACCGAAATCAAGTTTAGAGTTCTATTTCAACAATTTTACAAAATATTGGATTTAAAAAGTCATTTGTTGAAACACAGAATTCAACCAACTGAATAATTGGACAAAACACATGATTCAAAAATGTATTAACTATTTTATTAATAGAGATGAATGCTTACATTTTTACATGTTACATGTATAATAGTAGGGAATTTACTCATTTGGTATCCTGTATTTTTGCAAAATATCGTTTTAGTACTTTTTTTTTTTCCAATAATGCTCATATGGTGCCTCATATTTTAAAATCATACATATTTGGTACCTTAAACTCAGATCTGATAAATAAAATTTTGTCAATATTACTGAACCATCAATAGTTATATGTAATTAAGTAATCAAATTTGGTTTAGGAACTCATATAATTGATACTAAATTGATTAAATTGGTAAAATTTTATTAATTAAATTTGAGTTTAGGGTACCAAATATGTACGATTTTAAAATACAGGGTACGTACCAAATATACATTATTGTAAACACATGGTATCAAAACGATACTTTACAAAAACACACGAACACCAAATGATTTCGTACCCTACTATATAATATATCAACAACTCAATTAGTTTCTCTGTGTCTCTTATTGATCAGATGGTAAAATTTTTGCTAACAAATACTAAAATCGAAGTCAACGCCGTTAATGCAAATAAGTTCACAGCATTGGACATTTTAGCACAAAGTCAAAGAACCGAGAAAGACTTCGACATTTTAGAGTCTCTTCGATATGCAGGAGCTTCACGAACCATAGATCAACCACCCTTATTAGCCACACAAACACAAAGGACAATTAATCAAACACATCGTGTTCATCATCTCACACAAAACTCTCAAGAAAACAAAACAAGAAAGCCAGATATCTCATGGCTAAGCAGAAAGCGAGAGTCACTAATGGTGGTGGCGTCCCTTATTGCCACCATGGCTTTCCAGGCCGGAACAACTCCTCCAGGTGGTCTCTGGCAAGATAACTCCTCCTCCACCACGGCGGCGAACTCTCCTTCTAATGATCACTTAGCCGGACAGTCGGTAATGGCTTATAATGACAGTGATTTTTTGTACCATTCTTACCTGATTTCTAACACTGTGGGGTTTGTTGGATCACTGAGCATAATCTTGCTACTCGTTACTGGGTTGCCCTTTTGCCAGAGATTCTTGATGTGGGTCTCGACGATAATTTTGTGGGTGACTTTAACAGCTGTGACTGCTACTTACACCATTGCCATTTCGATTGCTGCTCCACACAATGATACGAACATTGTTAGTCATGTGTTATTGTACTTCATACTAAGCTGGGCTGGAGTGATGGTTGTGGTTGCACTGCTCCATGTGATCAATATTGTCATAAAGATTTTGAAATGGTTGGCAAATATTACCATGGTTAGAAGGAAGAAATTTGTTTGTGATGATGGGGCAGCATCACTTTGATATTGGTACAATTTCACACTATTACAAAAAAAAAGAGCTTTTCTATGCGGTTTTAAAACTTAATACACTGCGATTTTCGATAATATTGAAAAACGCAATATATTCGACCGCAGAGAAAATTGATCATAGACATGCCTGTACATACTTTGCTTATGTTACTTAGAGTTGTTAATTGATCATGTTTTTGCTAAGAAAGTATAAAATTTATATATGTTAGTAAAAAGGTTTAGCAATATGTTTGTGTTTTTTTTTGCGTAAATATCAAGTTGATCCCTATATTTTTTTCAAATACACGATCGACTTTTGTATTTTGTTAAATGATAATTTGGACACTGTGTTTTGCAAAATGGATCAGAATAGTACCTTATAATTAAAAATATTTTGACCAAAATCGAGTCTAGAGTACTATTTTAATCAATTTTGTAAGACATAGGGTCCGAATTATCATTTAACAAAACACAGGGGCCGACCGATCGCGTATTCGAAAAAAATACAAGAGCCAAAATAATATTTTGCCCTTTTTTTTGTTCTATACATTGTCATGATATATTAGGTCAAATATCGACTCTTAATTTTAGGATAGTTGAAATTTTTATGAATTCTTTTGGTTCGTATTAAATTTTCATATGTATTCCTATTAGGATTAACTCTTCCTTACACAAAATACAAAATAAATAAATAAGTAAACGAATATATTGGTGTTGTTTGGTAGCATTTAAAAAAATAGTTTTTTATTTAATTAATTAAAAATTTAACAATTAAACATAAAATGTATTTGGTAACTCTATTTTTATTTATTATTTTTTTAAATTTTAATTAAAATTTGAAAATAGAAAATTTTCACTTTCAATTTTTTTTTAAACAGTTTTCAATTTTTTCTTTCTTTTTTTTCTTCTCTTCTTCAAATTAACATCTCATATTGTTATACAAAAACTAAAAATAAAAGTTATCAAACGCATTTATTATTTTTTATTTTTTAAAAATAAAGAAACAAAAATAAAATAATATTTTCAATTTTATGTTTAAAAAATTCAAAAACAAAAATTTTACCATTGGCACCATTTATATGCTAACTACATAAATATGGTCAGTCTAATTTTTTTTTAATAAAAAATTACAATTATATAATTGAAACTCATGATGAATAATAAAATGCTAATTTCCCCATCAGCAAAGTGTAACATGAGATTTACTGTAGTTAATAAAAAGTGATCTAATCATCACTAACTTAATACTATTTATTTTTTTATATATATACTATAGACTAGTCACTTGTAATAAATTTGTAATATTTTTATATAAATTTTAAATAAATAAATAATATTATATATAAAAGAACGACATAAATTTATTAATAAAAAATTAAACCAAAATATTATTTTTAATTTTTTAAATATTTATATATATAATATGATAATTTTTTTAAACATAAATTATAATTTTTTTAATAAAAAATAAGATTATGTATTATATATTATTATTATATTTTATAATATATAAATTTATATTAATATAAATATTAAATATTTTGTCTTTTATTAATAATATCTTACTGAATTCATATTAATATAATTATTAAATATCTAACTTTGTATAATATATTATTATAATAATGATATTTTATAAAATTTGAATTTGAATTTATATTAATATAATTATTATATATCTAGTCTTATATTAAATATTATTATAATAATAATATTTATAATATTTAAATTTACATTAATATAATTAATAAAAATATATATTTATTTTTAGTTAGTTTTAAATATATATTCTAATAAATATTTAGAATATTTAGTTATAGTTAACAAAACAAACGGTTAAAACCAAGAATTTTTGTTATCTACATACTTTATATAAAAGAGATATATTTTCTTTTTGTTGACGCCGTTTCTCGTCAACAGTGAAAGAAGAGCACGTAAACAATAATCAGTAATGACCAATAAAAATATGATAATACAAACACGATTTTTTTACGTGGTTCAGCAGTTAAATCTGCCTAGTCCACGAGTCTTTCTTATTAAGACTTAAGAATATCTCTGAAAATCCTTCAAGGATGAATTCTCCAGAGTTTTCCTCAAGATCACAAAAATTTCCTCCTTTACAATGGTACATGACCTCTCTATTTATAGAGAAGATTGCAGAATACTATCCCACATATTTCGGGTAGTTACTCTATATTTGTAAATAGATTAAATGGCATTAAATGCCTGCAATCCGATGTAAAAGGAAACGTCCCCTGAAGACCAGGGGGTGTATAACTAATCAAATAATATCCCCTGATTGTAGGGGATTTTCAATAATAAATGTAGACCGCGTCTTGCTATTGATGACTCATTAGGATATTCAAAGTTATTATCCTATATCACCAAGGCCATTTTCTCCCAGGTTTCTTACTGACTTTCGGGCTATGACATTTCCCGAGGTCACATGGCTTCGAGCTCGTATGCGCATCAGGCTCGGACCCCTTGATCCGAGGTCATCCTAGAGAACAGATGCACCTCAAAGGCTATCCTTCGAGCTCGTGAGGATTTTGAGGATACCATCTTCGAAGTCGTCTCTGTTTCGTAGGCTCGTTGTTTAGACTTCGAACATATTCCAGACTTTACGAGTTCACTCATTATGAATCCAGCTTTCGAGGTCACAATCCTTATGGCTCGAAATCTGGGTATAACATCTTGCCCCCTCAAAAGTATATGTTCGAATCCTATGAGAAGGAAACTTTTGAACTATCTTCTTCGGGAACCGTACCGTCACATATTTGAGAATGGACATGTGTCAGTCAGGTATTGCTTATTCAGGGTCTCGAGTGCCTTGGAAATCTGCCCACGATCATTCGTCTGCCACCTTTTCGTTACCATCATGTCACCAATCCCTGACCGTTGGATTTTATGAGGATTCTGGCCTATGGCTCAGATTAATCCTTTTTATCACTTTTTTCCCTCTATATATATAAGGTCTTCTTCTTCCTCTTATTCTACACGCATCAGAAACAAAAGAGAAGGGACAAAACCAGAGGCCATCCCAGAGAACTTCTTGCTTGTGCATGTTCTCTCAGCCGAAAAAACAAAGGACCTCCAGTTTGTTCAAGACCGTGAGCTTATATCTGCAGCCTCCCCTTCAGTCAACGATTTCTCTGCAATCGCCATTATTGTGTAAGTGTCCAATTTTGATTTTCCCTTATACCCGTTTCTGTTCATATTGTTCTTGTTATTTCTGCGAATGTACTAGTTTATTTTCTTAGTACGATATTGTTATCCCCGAAAATGGAGATTGATGACGTGGCAATAAAGGTGACAAATAGCAGTACATGGTCCGTAAAAGACACATTAAATAGTCAATAAATACATTGACTCCTCAGAGTTGTGATAAAGTGACCCGGTAGACTGGTGAAGATTTTGGACTGCTTGAAAGATGTCATAACCAAGCTAAGTGCATCCTAGGAGATCCTAAGGGACTTTGATCCGAGGAGACCCCAAGGGGGTGGTTCTAGGAGAGCTGAGGAGAGTGCATCCTAGGAGAGCTAAGGAGAGTGGTCCTAGGAGACCCCAAGGACCAAGTCCGAGGAGAGGTCCCATGCATGCCAAGAGATGGACTTAGATTTTGGCCAAGGAAAGGCCACACAAGGTCCGATCGGACCTTAGATGGGGGAGCCTAGTGCTTGGCTCGGACCTATCCAAGGTGAGCTTCAAGGAGGTTGGCTCGAAGCTATCCGAGGGAAGCTTCCAAATTCCTTGGCTCGGACCTATCCGAGGTGAAATGCCAAGAGGATTGCCTCAGACCACCTTGGTCCGAGGAGAAGGCAAGAGGATTGCCTCGGACCACCTTGGTCCGAGGAGAAGGCAAGAAGATTGGCTCGGACCACCTTGGTCCGAGGAGAGGCCAAGGAGATTGGCTCGGACCACCTTGGTCCTAGGAGAGCCAAGCATGCATGACCTTCTTCCGAGGAGAGCCATGCATACATAACCTTGAGCCAAGGAAAGCCTAGAGGAGTATATCTGACCAATACTTGCATGTAACCAACATGCAAGTGTTCGACCAGGAGACCACGTCAAAATCCCCAGAACGACTTCAACAAGATATGCGGGAATCTCTCATTCTTCCCACAAATGGGGGGCTTGTTACATTTTGAGTGTTTTTTGTAATATAAATGTAATAAATATAATAAAATATCCCGATTCTAGGGGATACCGTATGTATGACCCTAAGCCTATAAATAGAGGGCTTATGGGATTAGAGAGGGGCTTTCTTTCGGCTTCTTCTTTCTAGAGAGAGAAAATTTGGGTCTGTCTATTCTAGAGAGAGAAAGGGCTGATATTTGAGAGGATTCTTGTATTTTTGCAATCTGTACTGGAGAAACTCAGTTGGCTCAGTCCATCTAATCTTGAGTACAGATCTATAATCACAACTCTAAGTGGATTAGGCTATTACCGACTATCGGGGATGAACCACTATAAAATCTCGTGTTATTTACTTTTATTGATTAAACTGTCTGTGTTATTTAAATTCTCTTGAAGGTTTGTCGTATTTGACGTTCTCACGTCGTTGGCTAAAAACACAGTCAACAGATACGTTAGGGAATTTTTGACCGATAGGCTTTCACGTTTTAAGTCTCCATACTGGGATTACATCACTAATTCCATACCCAGTTTTGGTGTTTGAGCAAGATCTCTTTTTTCTGGGTTTTAAAATTTTAAAAGACGTATCTTGCACACCAAGATATTTGGGTGCAAAACCTTGGTTTTGAAGAATGCACGATACCCAATGTTACCTTTTCTGAATAACCGCCACCTTTTTTCCCTGATAATTCGGGATTTTCAAAAGGTTATGCCCACTCTCCTCCTTTTTCCCGTAGAATACACGTTCTGACTCTTTAATAAGGGTCTTAGTTTCGAACTCGCTTCGTTCTTAAGCTCAGAGCTTGTCCTGTCAAGCTCGTAACCTTTGAACTCTTGCATGCATGGCCCTCACCATTTTTTCTTTCTCACTAGATGTCACAGAATCTGGAAAGACGGTGGGGGTCGTTGCTGGCAATCCCTTACTCGCCAAAAACCCCGAGCCCGGAGTCGCTGTTTGCTCGGAATCAACGTCGAATTCGTGAGTATGACCTCCCGCGCGAGCAGGAGGATATTCGAGCTCATTATTGCCGCCAAATAGACAAGGTCATAGAGAAAAAAAGGAGGATCCTTCGAGAGGCTATTTATCCAGAATCCAACTCAGGGCCCAAGCCGATCCCACTCGACCCCGCATTAAAGGTCACCATCGCGTATAGTCCAGGAGAACTCCAATTTTCATTGATGGGGGAGCCTTCTTGCTCGCAACCGAGGAGAGAATTCTTTGAGGCCGAGCACTACTGGAGCTCGGTCACCTCAATAATTCAGGTAACTGACATCCTGGCATTACATGGCCTTAGGCTGTCAAGTTCCTTGAGATGTCAAGCTCCTTGAGATGTCAAGCTCCAACCTCTAGTGAACGAAGCTGCCATGCTCCAGGGACTGGAAACCCTGACAGTAGGCTGAGGTATGCGGCATGGAGCCAGGAACACATGAAGGCATGAGCGCTACTGCCTTTGAAGTCTTTCTTCAAGGACTTCACGGACTTTGTTGGGTTGGCCCCGTTCCAGCTCAACACCAATTCTTACAGGGTCCTGTCAGCCCTAAGGTCGTTATACCACGACCTGAAGTGGGAAGGACCTTCACCACAGGAGATTTTATATCTCTTTTGTCTGAAAAGCAACCCCTCCTGAGCTCGGGGAGGAGACAGCTTCTACTATCTCTCAAGCTATCCCAAAGAAGAAAAAGTCTTCGAGGACCTCCCTAACCATCCGCCAGACTTTAAGAAAGCCTTCTTCTGGACATATGGCTTATCCCTGTCTCGATGCTACTCATTCAGACGGATTCGTAAGTATTCCAGCTTTCTTTATCTCTGTGCTCGGGCTTTGGTTTGTAGGTTTGTACTTAGTTAAAATGTGTCTTATTTTCCAGCCAATTTTCACCGTCCTACCCCCGACGTCACTATGAAGGAGCATAGAGAGACCCTGCTCCAACTCCCTTACGGCCGGAGGTCTCTCTCGTACCTCTTACATGAGAGTAAGCTTCGAGCTTGCGGGCTTTTAGGAGATGGCCAGTCCACCTCGGACTGGTCCAACAAGAAGTATGATCATAGGGAGCAGGTGCCTTTGCCCACAGGCATCCTTCCCCCGAGGAGAGAGGTGAGGCCTCCACCTCCAGCTCACCGAAGGAGTCCACCATCGGGGAATGAGGCTAATGATGAAGCCTCGAGCTCAGACTTGGATGAAGAAGGTAAAGTCATCCTTAGCTCGAGAATGTGGTCCCCCACCTTATTAAAACATAAACCCGATAGGTTAGTTTTATGCCCGGATGATAGAGACCACTTCTACATATGGACTTGGGTAGATGACCGAGTTCATAGGTTTGATAGTTGGCTCGGGAAGTATGACACCATGTACAGTCTAAATGAGGTGTGAGACGGGATAGCCGTCCAATATGGGACCAATGATTATAGGGACCTTTCGAGGTTGACGTCCACCTATAGGGAAGGTACTCCCCCTGCCTCTTCTGAAGATGGGGGAATTTCATGGTCCCCGAGCTCAAGCTCGGGGGGGGGGGGGGAGTTCCAGTTAGGTTTCTTCTATCACTGCTTTGCTTATCTATGCGATTTTGAATCACCTTATATACTATTCCCTCTTTTTGTTATGATTCACATTGTGGTGTGACTGTGCAGGAAAGATGGACTCCGACCTCGACAACATCATCGAGAGTGGTCGCGAAAGGGGGACCGGCCTGCCAAAGTCCCTAAGAGGACCGAGAAGACACCTCCTCCCCCAACTCCGCCTGTTACCAGTTCCATCACGGCGCCGTCTTCGCAGGTCGGTGCCCCCACCGTGGCACCGACTTCGCAGGTCGATGCCTCTATCATGACCGGGGCCCAACTTCCTGTAGTGGTTCGGGCGACACTCGGTCCACCTCCTAGAAAGCCTTCTGCTTTTCGAACTCAGAAGCTGTCAGTTTCTACCCACATGGAGGAGTATGTAATTGACAATGCAGCTGGGTCCCATGGGTCTACGCTGGGCTCGAATGTTATGTCCCGAATCGGCCAGAGCTTTAGCAGTCTCGAAGCTCCTCAATGGAAATACTTGAACAATGCCCGAGACTGCACTGCCCTCTATGAGAAGAGTATTGAGCTCGTTCCCGCGGTAAGTTTTCTTCTACTTCTTAGTTATAATCACACAGACCTGGCGCTAATGACGATTTCTTCTTTTGTTAGTCTCTTGCCTTTACTGCCCAGCTCAACTATAAGTTGAACAATGAGATCCATTCGAGCAAGTCTTATGCTCAGGAGGCGAAGGATCTCCACCTCAAAGCAAGTGATGACCTGAAGGTAACAAATGCAAAGCTTGAGGCAGGAGCTAAGGAGCTTGAGGCCAAGGCATCCGAGCTTGGGAAGCTGAAAGCTAGGCTCGAGGAGCTTGAGAAGGAGAATTCCAAGCTCACAGAACTTGAGAAGGAGAATTCTCGGCTCCAGGAGGCCAACAAAAAGCTCGAAGAAGAAAAGGCCGCCACCTTTGATATTATTGAGGGTGAAAAGGCACGTCTCCTTGCTGAGTATAAAGAGAAGAATGACCAGGCGGTTGATTCGGCCATGTACAGAATGTGGGCCAACAACGAAGACCTGGATACCAGCTTCTTAGGCCCTCACGAGGCGAAGCTTCTTGATAAGTGGAATGCTCGGCTTGAGGCGGAAGAGGCTGCTCGGGAGGCCGCCTCCGAGGGAGTTCGAAAGGATAGTCATGCTATTCGTCCTGAGGGGTCTAGTGTCGTTGACGTTGGAAAAGCCAAGGGAACTGTTCCTTCCTGATCCTCACCTCGGGGCTGCATCTCTTTATTCTTTGTAACTATTTTAATTTATGCCCGTAGGGCTGATACAATTTCTTTTTATATTAACTTATATATGCTTTACATTTCCTGGCTCGAAATATTTTGCATATTTTATATTAATGAGTTGTTTATGTTTATTTCTTCATACAAACATAGTTTGGATTTAGGCTCGAAACTCGATGCATTCCCGCATAGTTTGTTCGAATTATCCGCTTCCGATTTCGTTATTCATCAAAGTCGGACATTACTTTAACCTCGAACTCGAAAGTACTTGTATGGTGTGTAATATAAATGGTCTAGTAATATCCTATTGCTTAGTTACTTTTCCTCGTCCTCGGTTATTTCTCCGAAGTTATGAGTTCGAAACTATTTTCCCATAAGATATTCCAGCCTCGATCTTGACTTATCTCGAAGTAGGTTTAAATTCCAACTCGTCGATTAGTTTTAGCTGGTTTGTTCCAAACCTATTAAGTTTGCACATCTAGTTAAATCCAAACGTTATTATCTTTTGGTAATTTGGTTGTCCAAACTATTTAAGCTTGCGTATCTGGTTACATCCAAATACTTTTATGTTTTTGATAGTTCGGTTATGTCCAAACTACCTAAGCTCGCGTATCTGGTTATATCCAAATACTTTTGTTTTTGATAATTCGGTTATGTCCAAACTATCTAAGCTCGCGTATCTGGTTATATCCAAATACTTTTATGTTTTTCGTGTATGTTATTTTATTTTTTAAGCTGATGGTATATGTACCAGTGATGCCCCCTTAATATCCTATGAGTGTGACCATAGGTTATTAAATTAAGAGAGATTGCAAAAATAAAAAGAGATAACATATTGAACGAAATAGATCCTTATTTAATGGAATTCGAAAATAGACAAATTATTAAAGATAATCAATCATGGTTACAAGCAACACACTTCCTGTACTACTGATAGTAAGGTCTAAGGTGTTCGCCATTCCGTGCTCGCGGTACCAGGCTCCCGTCCAATCTGTCAAGTTTGTACACACCGGATCAGATGACTGACCCTATCTGGTATGGTCCTTCCCAATTCGTTCCGAGTACACCAGCTGCTGGATCTCGTGTTGCCAAGAATACGCGTCTTAACACCAGATCTCCCACACCGAATTTTTGATCTCGAACCCTCTTGTTGAAATACCTGGTACCTCGTTGCTGGTAGGCAGCTATCCTTAGCTGAGCCTCGTTTCTTTTTTCTTCAATCAAGTCTAAGGTTTCTTCGAGATGAGTGTGGTTTGAGTCTTGGTCGTAAATTTGGGTTCGGACTGTTGGAATTTCGACCTCAATAGGCAACATAGCCTCACATCCGTATGCTAGAGAGAACAGGGTATGTCCCATTGAAGTTTGAGCAGTGGTCATATAACCCCATAGGACTTGGGGCAATTCTTCGGGCCAACGTCCCTTTGCTTCCTCCAACTTTTTCTTTAATGAACTCTTGAGAGTTTTGTTTACATCCTCGACCTGGCCATTTGCCTGAGGATGATCCACTGACGAAAAACTCTTTATTATTCCATTCTTTTCACAAAAGTTGGTAAACAGGTCGCTATCGAACTGGGTCTCGTTGTCGGACACAATCTTTCTCGGCACCCCATATCGGCATACAATGTTCTTTACCACGAAGTCAAGGACATTTTTAGAAGTTATTGTTGCCAACGGTTCAGCTTACGTCCACTTTGTGAAGTAATCCACCGCGACCACAGCATATTTTACACCCCCTTTGCCAGTTGGGAGAGAGCCAATGAGGTCGATTCCCCATACCGCGAATGGCCATGGGGATGTCAACATGGTCAGCTCGGATGGTGGAGCTCGAGGAATCTTGGTGAATCTCTGGCATTTGTCACATTTCTTTACATATTCGAAAGATTCTGACTTAATGGTGGGCCAAAAATATCCTTGGCGTATGATTTTCTTGGACAGGCTATGCCCCCCAGTATGGTCTCCACAGAACCCTTCGTGAATTTCTTCGATGATCCTCTTGGCTTCGGGTGGAGTTACACACCGTAGTAATGCCATGGAATACCCCCTTCTATATAGCTTTTCGTCCATCATGGTGTATCGGGGAAGCTGATACATTAACTTTCGAACCTGGTTCCGGTCTTTTGGAAGGACACCGGTCTCGAGATATTCCACTATCGGGGTCATCCATGTTGGCCCGGACTCGATCATACATATGTCTTCCTCCTCCGGCTTGTTAATGCTAGGTGCCGAGAGGTGTTCTATGGGGACAACGTTCAGTTCATCATTCTCAGCGGAGGTAGCGAGCCGAGCTAAATCATCTGCATTTGAGTTCCGTTCTCGGGGAACCTGTTCGATTGTATAAAATTTGAAACACTCCAATGCGGATTTTGACTTTTCCAAATAAGCCACCATTCTCGTGCCACGAGCCTGGTATTCTCCTAGGATTTGGTTAACAACGAGCTGGGAATTGCTGTGGCAATGTATTGCTTTAGCTTTGAGCTCCTTGGCTATACGAAGCCCCGCCAGTAAAGCCTCATATTCGGCTTCATTATTCGACGCTTTGAAGTTGAATCTCAAGGCAGAATGAAATCTGCTTCCTGCGGGGGTAATCAAAATGATTCCTGCCCCCGATCCATTTTCATTGGATGAGCCATCGACGTATAGTTTCCACAGCTCGTGGGCCGGGGTTATGACTTCGTCGTTGGTCATACCAGTACATTCCACTATAAAGTCCGCCAACGCCTGTGCCTTAATGGTTGTCCTCGGGTGGTAGGAGATCTCGAACTGCCCGAGCTCAACCGCCCATTTAAGAAGTCGACCTGAAGCCTCCGGTTTGGACAAGACTTGTCGAAGTGGTTGATCAGTCAACACATGGATGGGATGTGCTTGGAAGTAGGGGTGGAGTTTACGAGATGAATGAATTAGACTAAGCGCTAGCTTCTCCATCAGGGGGTATCTAGACTCTGCCCCCAGTGATCTTTTACTGATGTAGTAAACGGGTCTTTGTACCTTATCTTCTTCTCGAACGAGCACTGCGCTTATTGCGTGTTCGGTGGTGGAAAGGTATAGGTACAGTACTTCTCCCGTTTCAGGTTTTGATAAGATATGGGGTTCGACGAGGTGCTTTTTAAGTTCCTGGAATGCCAGCTCGCACTCCTCTGTCCATTCAAACTTATTTCCACCTCTCAAAAGGTTAAAAAATGGGAGACAACGGTCCATAGACTTCGAAATAAACCTACTCAGGGCTGCCATCCTGCCGGTCAAACTTTGGACATCCTTGTGTCTTCGAGGTGAGGGCATGTCAATCAGGGCCTTGATCTTGTCAAGGTTAGCTTCTATTCCACGAGCGTTTATGATAAAGCTCAAGAATTTTCCTGATGATACCCCAAAAGTGCACTTCTGAGGATTCAGTTTCATGTTATACTTTCGGAGCACGCCAAAGCACTCTTCGAGGTCATCAACATGGTTATCGTTAAGTTGAGATTTGACAAGCATGTCGTCAACATAAACCTCCATGTTGTTGCCTATCTGATCTGTAAACATCATGTTCACGAGCCGCTGGTATGTGGCCCCAGCATTTTTGAGCCCGAATGGCATGACATTGTAACAGTATAGCCCCTTATCCATTATGAAGCTCGTATGTTCTTGGTCGGGGGCATGCATGGGAATCTGGTTATATCCAGAATAGCCATCCATGAAGGACATCAGGCCATGCCCCGCCGTGGCATCCACGAGCTGGTCAATCCTTGGTAACGGAAAACAGTTTTTCGGGCAAGCTTTGTTGAGGTCTGAATAGTCAATACAGGTCTGCCATGTCCCATTGGGTTTTGGGACTAACACCGGATTGGCTACCCAATCAGGGTAGAAGGCATCCCTAATGAATCAGTTTGCCTTCAACCTGTCAACCTCCTCCTTTAGTGCCTTCTTTCTATCTTCGTCCAGTTGTCTTCGCTTTTGTTGCTTCGGAGGGAAGCTTTTGTCTATATTCAGCGCGTGGCTAGCTATATTCAGACTTATTCCCACCATGTCCGAGTGTGACCACGCGAAGACATCCTGGTTCTTCCTCAAAAAGAAAATTAGTTGCTATTTTGTCTCATCTTGGAGGTCTTTTCCAACCTTCACCTTTTTTGAGGGGTCGGTTTCCTCGAGCTGAATTTCTTCGAGCTCTTCTAAGGGTTCGAGGTCAGCTTTTTCCTCAACCCTTGGATCGATCTCTTCATCAATCTCTAAGACCGTCCCGTCTTTGTTTTGAATGATGGCGAGTGCTTGTGCGCTCGTCTGTTTCTTTCCTCTCAAGGAGATGTTGTAGCACTCCCTCCCAGCTAATTGATCTCCCTTTAATGTCCCGACGCCGCTAGGGGTCGGGAACTTAAGGGCCAGATGCCTTACTGATGAGACTGCCCCCAGCCCGACCAGGGCGGGTCTCCCGAGCAGAACATTGTAGGCTAAAGGTAGGTCCACTACCACGAATTCCATCATCTTAATTGTCGAGACTGGATAGTCTCCTAAGGTTACGGGGAGCTCGCTGGAGCCCATGCAGGCGGTTCCTTCTCCTGAAAAGCCGTATAAAGTAGTTGCACATGCTTCCAGGTCACGAAGGGAGAGTCCCATCTTCTCGAGGGTTGCTTTATAGAGGATGTTAACTGAGCTCCCATTGTCTATAAGAACTCGGTGGACCCTCTTATTTGCCAGCTGGAGAGTGATGACCAGCGGATCATGGTGAGGAAACTGAACATGGGACGCGTCTTCCTCAGTAAAAGTGATTGGTTGGGATTCAATCCTCTGAATTTTTGGAGCTCTAGGTTCGGGTTCGTAGGGAGACCCGTCCCCGGTCTTTAGCTCATTAACATATCTCTTTTGGGCATTTCTGCCCGTTCCTGCGGGGTGAGGCCCTTCCGAGATGGTTATCACATCTTCTCCATCAATCGGCGGGGGCCTATCCTCTTCCCGAGTTTGGGAATTATTGTTTGGTGCGGGCTGCGATGCGGCAACTCTCTGGTTCGCGGACGCCTGATTTGTACTCTGGTTCTTGACATATTGTCTAAAGTAACCTCTCGAGATCAATCCTTCGATCTCGTCTTTCAGCTGTCGACATTCATCGGTAGTATGCCTGGTGTCTCTGTGAAATCGGCAATACTTGCTTGAATCCCTCTTGGACTTTTGATTTCTCATCGGGTTTGGACGCCTAAAGGGGACCTGGTTTTCATTAGCTAGGTATATGTTCTCCCGAGACTCGTTGAGCTTGGTGTACACTCTATACACGGAGAAATATCTCTCCCCCTTATTTTTCTTTCCTCCTTCGGCCTCGGGGTTACTTCCTTCGTTCTTTTTTCTCTTGGAAGGGTTTTCCACAGCAGGCTTTGAAGCTACTGGGTCTGCTGAGGTTGAGGCAGAATTTACGTTTATCGTTGTAGTTTCGGGCCGGGAAGTCACATTAAGTGTCGACCTCGCTTCCTCTATATTGACAAACCTCTGCGCTCGTCTATTAAACTCGGTCAGGGACCTCACCGGTTTTCTTTGCATATCGTCCCAGAGGGCGCTTCCTAGCATTACTCCGGCCTGGACAGCCATTAAGTGTCCACTATCATCCATGTTCCAAGCTCGGGCGACTTCCAAGTTAAACCTTGTAAGGTAACTTTTTAATGTTTCGCCTGGTTGTTGTCGAACATTAGTTAGGGTTGACGCCTCAGGTCGAACCCCCATCATGGCTTTGAACTGCTTTTTGAAGTCCTTAGACAGCTGCTCCCAAGAGGTTATTGAATGTCTCTTATATTTTTTGAACCAACTTTTAGCTGGTCCTATCAATGATGCTGGAAATAACATGCATCTGAGCTCGTAACCCACGTTACTGGCTCTCATTATGGTGTTGAACGTACTCAGATGACTATATGGGTCGGTCTTTCCCTCGAACATCGGAACGTGAGGGTTCCGAAACCCTTGTGGAAATGGAGTGTTGGAAATATGGGGAGCAAACGGTTCAAGCTCCTCATCAGAATCTTCATATCGATCATGCTCTTGCTCATTTTTCAAAAGCCTGAATGCCTTTTCCAGCTGATCGATTCTCTCTTGGACTGGGTCCGCGAGAGGCAAAGTTTGGAATCGGTTGTCATCGATCACAATTCCAGGCTCGCGTCTCCGTAAAGGATCTTTACGCCTATTCAAGCGATCCCTCAGGTCCGGATTTATCGGGTCAACATTACCCCGACTCTGATTCAGGTGTTCTCGCAAGTCGGGGCGATTTCTGCGGCTTCCAGTATTCTTACGACTTCGGTCATGCTTGCTGACCGACCTGGTGTCTCTAGAATCGTTGCTGGTAAAACTCGTCGCATAGTTATTTCGAGATGGGGATGTTTGACTTCTTTTTGATGGGGCGCCTCTCTGTTCCTGGAAAGTCTCCCCGTTTCCTTGTCTCTCTCCCGCATGCCTTTCTCCCTGCTCTCGAATTGGTTGAGCATTCCTGCGAGGGGGCGAAGGATATCTTATTGGTGATGGCGGGAACCGTATGGGCGACGGTGGCTGCCACCCATTTCGCGGCCTAGATGGTCCGGAGTTTGCTCGAGATGGGTTGGTTGCGTGTGGTGCATTCCCAGGGGCATGAGTCCGAGCCTCTACAGGGGCTCGGTTGTTCTCAGTTCCCCCAGGTGCTTCCACAGGTGGATTAACTGGGGCCCGAGCCCGAGTACTCCTCTGGGGCCTAGGTGGAGCGGATGGCTCTGTGGGTGCCGGAGGTTGAGCTGGCCTCCTCGTGGCAGCATCTTTCCGTGGACGCCCACGGGGTCTACGGGGAGGAACGTGTACGTCCCTTGGAGGAGGGGCTTGGTTTTCACGCGGAGGTGGGGGCTGAGCCATCTGCGCCTCTGCGGCTATCCTTGCCAACTCCTCATTCCGTTTGTTGGCCTCCGCCAACTGCTGTTTCAGTCTCGAGTTCCACTATAGGAACATATCGCTCAGGATTATAGTACATATCCTCATCTCTTGGTGGAGGAGGTGGTCCCCTAGAATCGGAGGATCCACTCCTTTTTTCGACATCTGGGTTTTCCATCGGCTGTTTCCCAGGACGTCTTGGATAATTCTCTTTAGGTGTATTCTGATTATTAGTGGCCATGACTTTTTCAGGAATGAATGCTTAAGGCTCTCAATGAAAGCACCAAACTGTTGACGCCGTTTTTCGTCAATAGTGAAAGAAGAGCACGTAAACAATAATCAGTAATGGCCAATAAAAATATGATAATACAAACACGATTTTTTACGTGGTTCAGCAGTTAAATCTGCCTAGTCCACCAGTCTTTCTTATTAAGACTTAAGAATATCTCTAAAAATCCTTCAAGGATGAATTCTCCAGAGTTTTCCTCAAGATCACAAAAATTCCCTCCTTTACAATGGTACATGACCTCTCTATTTATAGAGAAGATTGCAGAATACTATCCCACATATTTCGGGTAGTTACTCTATATTTGTAAATAGATTAAATGGCATTAAATGCTTGCAATCCGATGTAAAAGGAAACGTCCTCTGAAGACCAGGGGGTGTATAACTAATCAAATAATATCCCCTGATCGTAGGGGATTTTCAGTAATAAATGTAGACCGCGTCTTGCTATTGATGACTCATTAGGATATTCAAAGTTATTATCCTATATCACCAAGGCCATTTTCTCCCAGGTTTCTTACTGACTTTCGGGCTATGACATTTCCCGAGGTCACATGGCTTCGAGCTTGTACGCGCATCAGGCTCGGACCCCTTGATCCGAGGTCATCCTAGAGAACAGATGCACCTCAAAGGCTATCCTTCGAGCTCGTGAGGATTTTGAGGATACCATCTTCGAAGTCGTCTCTGTTTCATAGGCTCGTTGTTTATACTTCGAACATATTCCAGACTTTACGAGTTCACTCATTATGAATCCAGCTTTCGAGGTCACAATCCTTATGGCTCGAAATCTGGGTATAACACTTTTCATGAGTTTATTACTTTATCATATATAATTCTTCTTTTTATTTTGTACATATATGGTCGGCATGTACTTACAACTGATTATTTGCTACAATTGTTGAAAAAACGACAATAATGTCAAAAGGCAATAATTTTCATGAAAAACGACAAAATTCTTGAAAATGAAATTAATCGTATAAAACGACAAAAATCATTGAAACGACGGTAATATCAGGAAACAACAAAATTCTTGAAAACGACAATAATATTAGAAAACGACAAGTTTCATCTAAAACGACATCTTTCTTGAAAACGGCAATTGTTTGTGAAAACAACAATAATATTGGGAAACGATGACTTTATTGAAAAATCGCAATAATATTTGAAATTACAGTTTTTTTAATTGTTATTGTGGGTGCTTCTTCTTCTTTTCTCTTTACTACATTTTATTTTTCATATATATATATATATGAGCCTTTCTAAAGTCTCTCAGTTGTATTTGAAGGTTTTAGTCCTTCATCTAATGTGAGCTGTTGGATTATTGGTGAACGGTAAGATTGAGGCTGATATTGACAATGTGTTAAAATATAGGTATACTCCTTCGTACCCCTTAGTAAATAGCTACCTATTGCTCACTCTTTGTTAATTACGTGTACAAACATGTGGAGACCATGCCGCAGGCCCTACTCTAGTCACTGTCACTTGATCAATTTATTTAACACGACAAACTTGAAAATTAAAAAACAAAATAATGGAAAGCACACTCACCCACTTGGGATTACAGTAGAATTTTTTGCTTTTGTTATATAAATTATTTTCTTAGAACACATGTAGGTGGGCCCATACATTGTCTGTGGACAAGATTCATAATGATTAATTTACTCCATTTTCATGTTAATATGTAAATAGCCAAAGGAAAGTCATTATGGACAACCTTGTATTAGGGGTTACGTGTTTCAGCGTCTGAGATGCCATGTAATAAAAGTAGCTTGCGAAAAGAACAAATCGCAAGTCGTACGTAACAAATTAGTGCATAAACATAAATTATGATCTTCCTGTAATAACGTAACACATATCTTTCTACATAAAATGGTGTACTAAGTGGTTGATTAATAATATTTGAATACCAACTACGTCTTCGCACAATTTACCACATTTCTAGTTTTACTTGATGATCTTATTTGTCATTTATATGAATATATACATAAATTCCATGGTTCTCTACACCCCCATCACATAATCAACCATTTTCTTCACTTGGTCTTCATTTTCTATTTATGATGGAGTACACACTTTCTGGAAAGAAGCATGTGTTTGGCTGCCCACACTTTGCTGAACTACGACTTGAGCAAATGGAGTACATCAACTATCTCATAGAAGAGAACTTGAGGTTGGCTACCGACCAGAGTGCATTAGAGACCATGTACAATGCTTCAACCTTTGACATCTCTTTTCTTACCTCGTAGCTGGCTTCCATGAAAATGGCTTACGAAGAGTTCATCAAGAAGACAAAACTAATGCAAATGGAGTGGACCAAAGACATGGACAATTTGCGCAGTGCATATATGAACTTGTACACCCTCCATGTCCATAGGCTAAAGCCACCAAATTAGTAGTTTGTTAAATATTCTTACATATAATATTAATCAATATATTTAAAAAAATTATTATTAATATTAAAAACTTGCCACCACATTATATTCATTCTTATACCGCATAAAAAAAATAAAATAGCTTCAGTTTTTGTTACGTTATTTTATTATACATTTGTCTAAGTCAATTATAATAGTTACTTAACAACAGTCAAATAGTTACGTGTCCACAATCGTAAATAAGTCTCAACTATTGCCTAAATTTACTATAAAACCCTCAACTGCACAATTTATTGGACCTAAATTACGCTTCTACCCCCACTTATTTAAACTGTTGCCAGCTAAAAAAACACAACCGGTTATACCAAGTCAAAATACTAAAAAGTCAATATTTTAATACCAATATAAATTTGACACTTGGCAAAAATCTGAATCCCACATAAAGGACTCAGTCTTATGAGGGACGCCAGAATTCTCCAATATATATATATATATCACATAGATACCTATTGGATATTTTTTGGGTAAAAACTCACACCTTTCACATGTAACCAATAATATTTCTAGATTAAAATTAAAGATGTCAAACAAAATTATTTTTTTCTTGATGATCATATATTGTAAGATTTAGTAATAAGCCACATTTGTATTGAATAATATAACTAAATTAGACATATTTTATATTACAAAAATCTTTAGTTTGCAACCATAATTGATGAAATAAATCCAAGAGTCTAATAAATTGTAATTAAACTATTTTAAGTTATAATTTGAAACTAAACTCATGTAAATTAAACAAATACAAAATCTTTCAATTGATGTGATGAATTATAAAATAAAAAACAACAATAAAAACAGGTTACACATGCATTTGGCACAATGCTATTCATTACTATATATATTTATACAGACATCTTACGAGGTTATTAAGTACTTTCAAGCGAGACTTTCTCCGACGCAATTTTGACTTTTTTTTGGCAAATGTCATTGGAAAAACCCTAGCATAAAATGATATTGTTTCTATTAATGAAAAATTTCCTAGCACAATTTTGACTTTTGTCGATGCAATAAAATGCATTGGCAAAAGTCTTCCCACTTACTAATATTTTAGAATAACTAATATATACTCAAATGTTGCAAGAAACTAATACTTTTGGGTGAGGTTGATATACATTAAAGCTCTTTAACTACTAACATTTTATAAGAACACTATTGATGATTGGTAAAATTGTTGATTTTATACTTTTGTCAGTACCTCTTGTGTTGGAGCTATTAAGTATATTGACTAAGCAAATATTTGTCACTCTATAATTGGTCTATTTCAAATTTACTTTTTTACAGTCTTTCATTTTTTTTACATCTTTACTAACTCAAGTTTTCAAAAATACGATTTTAATGTTTCAAAATTACAAAAATACGATTTACACTGAACATCAACCCACAAAACATTACGTTAAATAAACAACAAGAAATCAACACGACAACAACCGTAAAATAACACAGTGCAACCTATTGCAGCTACAAAAAATACCAAAAAATAACACAAAAACAACATCAAAAAACTCATTCTTACATTTTAAAAAAGCAACACACTATAATTGTAATGACTCAAATTTCCTAATAAGGCTTAAGGCCTTGATTATGGGGTTAGGATGATAAATTATGAAATTTTATGATTTTGTGATATTATTGTGTATCATTATGTGAGTTATATTATAATATGACTAATTATGCATGTTTAGGTGTATTAAATATGCATGTGGGCCCATTTCTTTTCAATTGGGCAATTTTCATATTTTGGTCATTTCAGGTATATTTGGCATATATATGATATGTGTGTAGTGCTTCATTAATATTTGGTTAAGCTAGGGTTACTTAGCACGAGACGATCCTAGGAAGCAAGCTAGTGGGAAAGTAACAATGAGATTCATACTTGACTTGGAGTGAGTCAAGGGGTATTTAGTACATTACCACGATATTGGGTAATGTGAATAAATATTTGATGATAAATTTGGAGTTAGTGAAATTAGGGGGAAATTCTGGGAATTTTGACTATTTTATCCCAGGGGTCGTTTTTGGGACCTTGAGCATTAGGATTTGCTTGAGGTTACTTAAGATTGAAGTAACTTGTCAGAATAATAAATGAACGTTCAAAACATTCTCTCTTCCTCCCGTTCCCTTTTCGACACCGAATCACATTTTTAAAGGAAACTTGAGTTTTAGGAGTCAGATTCAAGCAAGGATCGAGGCATATCGATTCTAGGGAAGATTAGAAGCTTATTAGCCAGAGGATTTAGTTGGGAAACGACTCAATCGGAGGTAATCCAAGTTTTAAGTTCTAAGTTTTTAAAGTTTTTAAGCTTTGATTGAATTTTATGTTTGGATGGATTGAGACTTGGGTTTTATTGGTTTTGGAAGATTAGGATGTTTGGGAACTTTGATTTTTGGATTTGGATATGTTTTGGTAGATTTTTGGAAGGTTTTAAGTGGGAAAAGTTGTACGATATGGCTGGTTTCGTGGTCAAGTCGCGACCTTGTTCTAGCAAGTCGCGACTTGGATGAAGCCAGAAGCCAGGAGGAGGAAGCCTGGGGGCGTGCCGCGACCCAAGAAGGGTCAAGTTGCGGCCCGCTCTAGTGCGTAGGCAAAGGGCTCTCTGACTTGGGGCAAGTCGTGACTCACTAGGCCAAGTCGCGACCAGCTTGGGAATTTTTGCATAGATTTGGTTTTTAATCTGGGGAACTTAACTCTAAGGGCCCGGGATCAATCCTACTACCCAGTTGAGTAGGATTCGACATCCCGAAGGCTAGGTTTGGGTCTGGAAGTATTTATTTACTCATTTTAATGAGGTTTTATATTATGGTTGTGACTAGGTTATCACTAGGGGCTTGGAAATAGGATCATGCTTGTGGCTCATTTATTGGTAACCTATGCTTAGACTAAAGGTAAGAAAACTGCACCCAGTATGTCGCATGCATGATTATTGATGAGGCATGTTGAGTGCTCTATATACGGACATTGATTGCATTGAAAATGCATAGCAGCACATGTGATTAGGGCATGACATGAATATTGAATATGGAATTGATCAGAGCTTGAGTCTCTGTAAATGTGCATGATCATAATTATGCTAGTGATTTTTGAGTAAGCATGCTGAATGTCTAGTATTTTGATATTTGATATTTGATATATGATATATGTTTGGTTGCATTGCTTACTTGTGAATGGTACTGACTTATTAGTCAACAACAACAATGATGTTAGTATTGATTGTGAAATTGTGACTTATTAGTCAAGTTTGGCAGTGGTACTGGGCACTGGTCGTATGGTATTGGCTTATGAGTCAAGAACTGTATTAGCGTGTTTAACATAATCCAAAAAGATTAGATCTAATCGACATAAGCATTACTAACATAAGCATGAAATGCTTGATTGACCTCAAGTTTGATGAAAATAAAAACGTTTGTCTAGTCTAAAGGCTAGTTACTTAGAGCCAGAGCCAGAGCCAAAAGGCTCAGGTGACCGTAATGTCACATGGGTTAGGGTGCGGAGCCCAAGTTCGTGACTCATTAGTCACTTATCTGGTCCAAGTTCGTGACTCGTTAGTCACTTATCTGGTTCAAGTTCATGACTCATTAGTCACTTATCTGGTTCAAGTTCGTGACTCATTTGTCACTTATCTGATTGGGTTGCAAGCCCCAGTATGATTACTAGAATCATTATTGATATTCACTTAGGATTGACTTGATAGTCATGTATACAGAAGGGTAGGGTCCACAATCATTTATTTGGACTTGTCTGAATGCATAAGTAGGGCTATTATTGCTAGGCATGCTATTATGATTTAGTGGCATGTTATTACCTGTTCATAAGCATATTGAGTTTTCTTGTTGAGCTTCGGCTCACGGGTGCTATGTGGTGCAGGTATAGGCAAAAGAAAGTTGGACCATCCTTGAGTTGGAGAGCTTAGGTGACGATGTCTACATATGTGGCTGCTTGACCACCACGGCCGAGGGTTTAAAGAGGAACTAGGGTTAAACCCTATTTTGCCGCTTAGGTCGGCTGGTTGTAAATCTTTTATTGTAATTAACCTTTAAAATATATTTTGGGATCCCAACGTATACAGTAAACATTTTAGTGAAACATTGTATCTTTGACCAAAATTTTTAACCTTAAACTGTTAATCACATTTAGTGACACGATTATGACCAAATGATCCGGTTAGCGAGTTTAGTACTGTTTAAAATGCACACCGTAACGGTCCCTGGGTAGTAGGGCGTTACAGTAAGACAATATCAAAAAAGCAACTTAAATGGAACACGACAACAACCTCACTACAATACAGTGTTGAAAAAGCAATTAGACATCAATTAATTACATTAACTCAAAATAAACTAAAAGACAACAAAAAAAAACATCAAAACAATTTTGTAAGAATAAACATGCATATATGACACTTTAATTTAAATTAGGCAAACTATTTCAACCCATGATATGTAAAGCAAATGTATTAAAGTAAATTCAAAAAAGTGAAGTCTTAAATATTATAAATGTTACACCCAGATTTCGAGCCTTAAGAATTGCGATCTCGAAAGCTAGATTCGTCAGAAATGGACTTGTAATGTCTGGAACACGTGTCAACAACCTAGGCACCGAGCCTACAAAGCAGGGGCAACTTCGAAGATGGTAGCCTCGAAACCCTCACAAGCTCGAAAGATAGACGTCGAAGTACGTCTATTCTTGGATGACCTCGGATCAGGGGATCCGAGCCTGGCATAAGTGTGAGCTCAAAGCCACATGATCTCGGGAAAATGCTATAGCTCGAAAGTCATTAAGAGACCTGAGTGAACACGGCATTGACAATATAGGTTGATAACTTTGAATATCTTAGTGAATCATTTAGGAGAGACACAATCTGCTTTCATTGCTGTAAATCCCCAATAATCAAGGGATATTTATTATTCAGTTATACGCTCCCTGATCTTCAGGAGACGTTTCCTTGTATATTGGATTACAGGATTTTAATGCCAATAAATTTGTTTACATATACAGAATAGCTTTTTGAAATGTGTGGTATAGTATTTAGAAATCTTCTCTATAAATGGAGAATTCATGCACCATTGAAAGGGACCGAATTTTTGTGATCTTGAGAGAAAACTCTGGAGAATTAATTCTTGAGGAATTTTTAGAGATCATCTTAAAATTCTAATAACAAAGACTCATGGACTAGGCAAAGTTAACTGCTGAACCACGTAAAAAATCCCATTTGTTTCATCGTATTTTTCTGGCCATAACTATTTATTATTTTCGTGCTCTTATTTCACTGTTGACGAAAAGCGGCGTCAACAGTTTGGTGCTTTCATTGAGAGCCTTAATCATTCAGTCCCTGAACAAGTTATGGCCGCTAACGATTAGAACGTTCCTGAAGAAAATTATCCGAGATGCCCTGGGAAACAGCTAATGGTAAACCCGGATGCTGAAGAGAGAAGCGAGTCCTCCGATTCTCGGGGACCATCCGCACCACCAAGGGATGAGGATATGTATTACAATCCTGAGCGGTATGTTCCCATTGTGGAACTTAAAAACCGGCAGCTGAAACAGCAATTGGCAGAAGCCAACAAGTGGAATGAGGAGTTGGCAAGGATAGCCGCAAAGACACAGGCGGCTCAATTCCCGCCTCCACGCGAAAACCAAACCCCTCCTCCGAGGGACGTGCATGTTCCTCCCCGCAGACCTCGTGGGCGTCCACGGAAGAAAGCTGCCACAAGAAGGCCGGAACAACCTCCTGCACCAGCAGATCAATCCACCCCCTCGAGGCCCCAGAGAAGTACCCGAGCTAGGGCCCCGGTTAATCCACCTACGGAAGTACCTGCGGGAACTGAGAACAACCGAGCCCCTGCAGAGGCTCGGACTCAAGTCCCTGGGAACACCCAGAATGCAACCAACCCATCTCGGGCAAACTCTGGACCATCTAGGCCGCGAAATGGGTGGCAGCCACCGTCACCCATACGGTTCCCTCCATCACCTATAAGATATCCTTCACCTCCTCGCATGAATGCTCAATCAGTTCGGAACGAGGACGAAAGATGTGCGGGGAGGAGACAAGGGAACATGGAGGCTTTCTGGGAGCGGAGAGGCGCCCCATCTGAAAAAATCCAAACGTCCCGATCTCGCACTGCAGAAACGAGGCGGCATGAAAAAGACCCATCTCGAAATAATCATGCGACGAGTTTTGCTAGTGATGACTTTGGAGATACCGACTCGGTCAGCATGCACGAACAAGGTCGAAAGAATACTGGGAGTCGCAGGAATCGCTCCGACCTACAGGAACACTTGAATCAGAGTCGGGGTAATGTTAACCCGATGAACCCAGACCTAAGGGATCGCTTAAATAGGCGTGAAGACCCCCTGCGGAGGCGCGAACCTGGAATCATGATCGACGACAACCGATTCCAGACAAGACCCCTCGCGGACCCAGTCTAGGAAAGAATTGATAAGTTAGAAAAGGCCTTCAGGCTTTTGAAAAATGAGCAAGGTCAGGATCGATATGAAGATTCTGATGAGGAGCTTGAGCCGTTTGCTCCCCATATTTCCAACACTCCATTTCCCCAAGGATTTCGGATCCCTCACGTCCCAACGTTTGAGGGAAAGTCTGACCCATACAACCATTTGAGTACATTCAATACCATAATGAGACCAAGTAACGTGGGTTACGAGCTCAGATGCATGTTATTTCCAGCATCACTAACAGGACCAACCAAAAGCTGGTTCGAAAAATATAGAAGACACTCAATAACTTCTTGGGATCAGCTGTCCAAAGACTTTAAGAAACAGTTCAGAGCCATGATGGGAGTTAGACCCGAGGCATCAACCCTGACTAACGTTCGGCAACAACCAGGTGAGACATTGAAAAGTTACCTTACAAGGTTTAACTTGGAAGTTGCTCGAGCTCGGAATGTGGATGACAGCGGTCACCTAATGGCTGTCCAAGCTGGAGTAATGCCAGGAAGTGCTCTCTGGGACGACATGCAGAGAAAACCGATGAGGTCCCTAACTGAGTTTAACAAATGGGCACAGAGGTTTGTCAATGTAGAGGAAGCGAGGTCGACACTTAATGTGACTTCCCAGCCCGTAACTACAACGACAAATGTAAACTCTGCCTCAACCTCGGCGGACCCACCAGCTTCAAAGCCTGCTGCGGAAAACCCTTCCAAGAGAAAGAAGAACGAAGGGAGTAACTCCGAGGTCGAGGGAGGAAAGAAAAAGAAGGGGCAGAGATATTTTTCCGTGTACAGAGTGTACCTCGAGCTCAACGAGTCTCAGGAGAACATATACCTGGCTAATGAAAACCAGCTCCCCTTCAGGCATCCAGACCCAATGAGAAATCATAAGTCCAAGAGGGACTCCAGCAAATATTGCCGATTTCACAGAGACACCGGGCATACTACTGATGAATTTCGACAGCTGAAAGATGAGATCGAAGGACGAGAGGTTAGTTCAGACAATATGTCAAGAACCAGAGTACTAATCAAGCGTCCGCGAGCCAGAGAGCAGGTGCGCCACAGCCCACACAAAACAACAATTCCCTAGCTAGGGAAGAAGATAGGCCCCCTCCAATTGATGGAGAAGACGTAATAACCATCTCAGGAGGGCCTCATCTCGCGGGAGTGGGCAGAAATGCCCAAAAGAGATACGTTAACGAGCTAAAAACTGGGGACGGGTCTCCTTATGAACCCGAGCCTAGAGCTCCAAAAAATCAAAGAATAGAATTCCAGCCAATAACCTTCACTGAGGACGACGCATCTCATGTCCAGTTTCCTCACCATGACCCATTGGTCATCACTCTCTAGCTTGCAAATAAGAGAGTTCACCGGGTTCTCATAGACAATGGGAGCTCAGTTAACATTCTCTATAAGACAACCCTAGAAAAAATGGGACTTTCCCTTCGCGACCTGAAAGCATGTGCGACTACACTATACGACTTTTCAGAAGAAGGAACCGTCTGCATGGGATCCATTGAACTCTCCGTGACCTTGAGAGACTACCCAGTCTCAACAACCAAGATGACGGAATTCGTAGTAGTAGATCTACCTTCAGCCTACAATGTGCTGCTCGGGAGACCCACCCTGGTTGGGCTGGGGACAGTCTCGTCCGTAAGGCATCTGGCCATTAAGTTCCCGACCCCTAGTGGCGTCGGGACGTTGAAGGGAGATCAGTTAGCTGGAAGGGAATGCTACAACATTTCCTTAAGGGGAAAGAAACAGACGAGCGCACAAGCACTCGTCATTATTCAGAATAAAGACGAGACTGTCTTGGAGATTGATGAAGAAATCGATCCAAGGGTCGAGGAGAAGGTTGACCTCGAACCCTGAGAAGAGCTCGAAGAGATTCAGCTCGAAGAGTCCGATCCCTCAAAAAAGGTAAAGGTTGGAAAACACCTCCAGGAAGAAACCAAATAGCAACTAATTTGCTTTTTGAAGAGAAACCAGGACGTCTTCGCATGGTCACATTCAGACATGGTAGGAATAAGTCCGAACATAGCAAGCCACGCGCTAAATATTGATAAAAGCTTCCCTCCGAAGCAACAAAAACGAAGACAGCTGGATGACGACAGAAAGAAGGCACTGAAGGAGGAGGTCGACAGGTTAAAAGCAAACCGATTCATTAGGGATGCTTTTTACCCTGACTGGGTAGCCAATCCGGTGTTGGTCCCAAAACCTAATGGGACGTGGCAAACCTGTATTGACTATTCGGACCTCAACAAAGCCTGCCCGAAGGACTGTTTTCCCTTACCAAGGATTGACCAGCTCGTGGATGCCACGGCGGGGCATGAACTGATGTTGTTCATGGATGCTTATTCTGGATATAACCAGATTCCCATGCATGTCCCCGACCAGGAACATACAAGCTTCATAACCGATAAGGGGTTATATTGTTATAATGTCATGCCATTCGGGCTCAAAAATGCTGGGGCCACATACCAGCGGCTCGTGAATATGATGTTTTTGGAGCAAATAGGGAACAACATGGAAGTTTATGTTGATGACATGCTAGTCAAGTCTCAGCTTAATGATAACCATGTTAACGACCTCGAAGAATGCTTTGGCGTGCTGCAGAAGTATAACATGAAACTAAATCCTCAGAAGTGCACCTTTGGGGTATAATCAGGAAAATTCCCGGGCTTTATTGTAAATGCTCGTGGAATAGAGGCCAACCTCGACAAGATCCGGGCCCTGATCGATATGCCCTCGCCTCGAAGACACAAGGATGTCCAAAGTTTGACCGGCATGATGGCGGCACTAAGTAGGTTTATATCGAAATCTATAGACCGTTGTCTTCCGTTTTTCAACCTTTTGAGGGGAGGCAAGAAATTTGAATGGACGGAGGAGTGCGAGCTAGCCTTCCAGGCGCTTAAAAAGCACCTCGCAGAACCCCCCATCTTATCAAAACCTATTACGGGAGAAGTATTGCACTTGTATCTTTCCACCACCGAACAAGCAATAAGTGCAGTGCTCGTGCGAGAGAAGAAAAAATACAGAGACCCGTCTATTACATCAGCAAAAGGTTACTGGGGGCAGAGTCGAGATACCCCTTGATGCTTAATTCATTCATCTCCTAAACTTCGACCCTACTTTCAAGCGCACCCTATCTATATGTTGACTAATCAACCACTTAGGCAAGTCTTGTCTAAACTAGAGGCTTCAGGACGACTTCTTAAATGGGCGGTTGAACTCGGACAATTCGAGATCACCTACCACCCGAGGACGAATATTAGGGCACAAGCATTGGCAGAATTTATAGTGGAATGTACTAGCATGACCAACGACGAAGTTATAACCCCGGCCCACAAGCTGTGGAAACTTTACGTCGATGGTTCATCTAATGAAAATGGATCGGGGGCAGGGGTCATTTTGATTACCCCCGCAGGGAGCAGATTTCATTCTGCCTTAAGATTCGGCTTCAAGGCATCCAATAACGAGGCCGAATACGTGGCTTTACTAGCAGGACTTCTTATAGCCAAAGAGCTCAAAGCTAAAGCAATACATTGCTACAGCGACTCCCAGCTTGTTGTTAATCAAATCTTGGGAGAATACCAAGCTCGTGGCACGAAAATGGCAGCGTACTTAGAGAAGGCAAAATCCGCATTGGAACATTTCGAGTTTTATGCGATCGAACAAGTTCCTCGAGAGAAAAACTCAAATGCAGATGCCTTAGCTCGGTTCGCTACTTCCATCGAGAACGATGAGCTAAACGTGGTGCCCATAGAACACCTCTCGGCACCTAGCATTAACGAGTCGGAGGAGAAAGACGTGTGTATGATTGAGTCCGAGCCTACCTGGATGACCCTGATAGTCGATTATCTCGAGATCGGAGTCCTTCCAAAAGATCGAAACCGGGCTCAAAAGTTAATGTATCAAATTCCCCGCTACACCATTTTGGATGGAAAGCTGTATAGAAGGGGATATTCCATGACATTACTTCGGTGTGTGACTCCACCAGAAGCCAAGAAGATCATTGAAGAAATTCATGAAGGGTTCTACGGAGACCTTACTGGGGGGCATAGCCTGTCCAAGAAAATCATACGCCAAGGATATTTCTGGCCTACCGTTAAATCGGATTCTTTCGAGTACGTAAAGAAATGCGATAAATGCCAGAGATTCGCCACGATTCCTCGAGCTCCACCATCCGAGCTGACCATGATGACTTCTCCATGGCCATTCGTGGTATGGGGAATCGACCTCATAAGCTCTCTCCCAACTAGCAAGGGCGGTGTGAAGTATGCTGTAGTCGCCGTGGATTACTTCACAAAGTGGACGGAGGCTGAACCATTGGCAACAATAAATTCCAAAAGGGTCCTTGACTTTGTGGTAAAAAACATCGTGTGCCGATATGGGGTGTCGAGGAAAATTGTATCCGACAAGGGAACCCAGTTCGATAGTGACTTGTTCACCAACTTTTGCGAGAAGAATGGAATAATAAAGAGTTTTTCATCGGTAGCTCATCCTCAGGCGAATGGCCAGGTCGAAGCTGTAAACAAAACTCTTAAGAGTTCGCTAAAGAAAAAGTTGGAGGAAGCGAAGGGACGATGGCCCGAAGAGTTGCCCCAAGTCCTATGGGGATATAGGACTACAGCTCGAACATCAACAAGACATACCCCATTCTCTCTAGCATACGGTTGTGAGGCTATGTTGCCTATCGAGGTCGAAATCCATACACTTCGAGCTTGCATTTATGACCAAAGCTCGAACCACATTCAGCTCGAAGAAACCTTAGACTTGATCGAAGAAAAAAGAAACGAAGCTCAGTTGAGGAACGCTGCCTACCAGCAACGAGCTACCAGGTACTTCAACAAGAGGGTTCGAGATCGAAAGTTTGGTGTGGGAGATCTGGTGCTACGGCGTGTATTTTTGGCAACACGAGATCCAGTAGTTGGCGTACTCGGGCCAAATTGGGAAGGACCATACCAGATAGAATCAGTCATCCGGACCAGTGTTTATAAGCTAGCGAGATTGGATGGGAGCCTAGTACCGCGAGCATGGAATGGCGAACACCTAAGACCTTACTACCAATAGTATAGGAAGGATGTTGCCTGTAACCATGTTTGTTTATCTGTACTGATTTGTCTACTTTTGGATTTCATCAAATAAAGATCTATTTTGTTCAATATGTTATGTTTTTCCTTATTATTGCAACCTCTCTTAATTTAATAACCTATGGTCACACTCATAGGATATTAAGGGGGCATCATTGGTATATATACCATCAGCTTGAAAAATAAAATAACATACACAAAATACATGCAAGCGTTTGGAGATAACCAAGTGCGCCAGTCGAGATAATTTGGATATAACCAAATTATTAAAAACGCACAAGTGTTTGGATGTAACCAAATGCGTGAGCTAGGATAATTTGGATATAACCAAATTATTAAAAACGTACAAGTGTTTGGATGTAACCAAATGCGCGAGCTAGGATAATTTGGATATAACCAAATTATTAAAAACATATAAGTGTATGGATTACAAACCAATCACAACCTTAAAAGGATTGGAACAAACCAGCTAGAACTAATCGACAATAAGTTGGAACCTAAACCTACTTCGAGACAAGTCGAGATCAGGGCTGGAGTATCTTATAGAAAAATGGTTTCGAACTCATAACCTCGGAGAAATAACCGAGGATGAGAAAAAGTAACTAAGCAATAAGATATAACTAAACCGTTTGCATTACACACCATACAAGTACTTTCGGGTTCATGGTTAAAGTAATATCCGACCTTGATGAATAACGAGATCAGAAGCGGATAATTCGAGGAAACAGTGCATGAATACTTTGGGCCTCGAGCATAAAATCCAAATTATGTTTATACGAATAAATAAACATATGCGGTTCTTAAACATAAAATGTGCAAAATATTTCAAACCAAGAAATGTAAAGCATATGTAGTAAAATAAAAAGAAATTGTATCAGCCCTACGGGCATAAAATTAAAGCAATTACAAAAATAAGGGGACGCAGCCTCGAAGTTAGGTTCAGGAAGGAGCGATTCCCTTGGCCTTCTCAGCATCAGCAGCACTAGACCCCTCAGGACGAATAGCATGACTATCCTTCTGAGCAGCCTCCCGAGCAGCCTCATTCGCCTCGAGTCGGGCATTCCACCACTCTACATACTTCGCCTCAAGAGGACCCAGGAAGCTGTTGTCGAGGTCGGCATTGTCAACCCAGATTTTGTACATGGCTTGGTCAACCGCTTTTTCCTTCTTCTCTTTGAACTCGTCAAGGAGGCGGTCCTTCTCACTTTCCATTATCTCGAAAGTGGCAGCTTTCTCCTCCTTGAGTTTGGCATTAGCCTTCTCCAGCTCCGCAAGACGAGTCTTCACCCCTTCAAGCTCGGCCTTCACCTTCTCAAGCTCGGCCTTCGAGTCTTTGAGTTCATCAGCCGTTTTAAGCTGAAGATCCCTCGACTCTTGGGCCAGAGACATGCTCATATATACCTCGTTGGTCAGCTTATAATTAAGCTGTGCCGAGACGACGAGGGCCTGAAACACAAAGGATGAATTAGAGCACAAGCCAAGACATAAACAATTAAAAGGAGAGTTGCGAAAATTACCGCAGCAGTAAGTTCAATACTCTTATCATAAAGAGTATTACAGTCTGGGGCCTTATGCACAAGATCCCAGTGGTCAGCGCCGAATCCTGAAAGACTCTGACCCACTCGAGAAAGGACGTCCGAGCCAAGTACAACTCCTTGGGTCCCAGCAGTACCATCAAGCACGAACTCTTCAACATGAGGTCGAGTCGACGACAGGAGTACCTTGGAAATTGAGGGTTTCTTCGGAGGTTGGCCGATTGTTAGTTGAGTTGCGGCTGGAGGAAGTGTGGCAGGCACGGTCGAAACAGATGCATCGACCTGGATATTCGGCTCATCAGCTGTGCTCGCAGTAGTTTGAGTCGTTGGGGTCTTCTCAGTGCGCCTGGGAACTTTAGATGGCCGATCGTATTTTCGCAAGCCTCTCGGGCACTTACTCTTTTGAGCTCCGTCATCGCTAAAGAGCACGGAATCAAGGTCGGGATCCATAGCACCTGCATAGTTCCAATCGAAGTTAAACATAGTGCTAACAAACTTGGAAGGTAAAAAAATAAAATAAATAAAATAAAAAACCAAGCAGAGAAAGATCTAACTGGAACTCTCCCCTGAGCTTGAGCTTGGAGACCATGAAATTCCCCCATCTTCAGAGGAGGCGGGGGGGGGGGGGGGGGGGTACTTTCTCTATATGTGGATGTCAACCTTGAAAGGTCCCTATAATCATTGGTCCTGTATTGGATGGCTATTTCGTTCCATACCTCGTTCAGGCTATACATAGTATCGTATTGCCCGAGCCAGCTGTCGAACCTATGAACCCGCTCATTTACCCAAGTCCACACATAAAAGTGGTTCCTATCATCTCCGCACAGAACTAGCCTATCGACTTTGTACTTTAATAGGGTGGGGGACCACATTTTCGAGCTTAGGATGACTGTATCTTGATCATCCGAGCCCGAGGCTTCATCATTGGCCTCGTTCCCTGATTGCAGGCTCCTTCGGCGAGCTGGAGGCGGGGGTCTCACCTCCCTCATCAGGGGAAGGATGCTTTTTGGTAGGGGCACGAGCTCCCAGCGGTTGTATTTTTTGTTGGACCAGTCCGAGGTGGACTGGCCATTTCCTAAGAGCCCGCAGGCTCAGAGCTTACTCTCATGCAAAAGATATGAGAGAGACCTCCTGCCATAAGGGAGTTGGAGCAGAGCCTCTCTATGCTCCTTCATCTCGTCAGTGGGAGTGGGACGGTGATAGTTGGCTAGAAAATAAAACACATTTCAACTAAGTACGAGCCTACAGACAAAAGTTTGAGCACAGAGATAAAGAAGGTTAGGGTACTTACGAATCCGTCTGAATGAATAGTATCAAGACGGGGACATGCCGTCTGTCTAGAAGAAGGCCTTTTTAAAGTCGGGAGGATGGTTGGGAAGGTCCTCGAACACCTTTTTCTCCTTGGGGTAGCTCGAAAGATAGTAGAAGCCGTCTCCTCCCCGAGCTTGGGAGGGGTTGCTTTTCAGACAAAAGAGATACAGAATCTCCTTTGGTGAAGGTCCTTCCCACTTCAACTCGTGGTATAACGACCTCAGGGCAGACAGAACCTTGTAAGAATTAGTGTTGAGCTGGAATGGAGCCAGCCCAACAAAGTCCGTGAAGTCCTTGAAGAAAGACTTCAAAGGCAGTAATGCTCCTGCCTTCATATGATCCTGACTCTAAGCCGCATACCTCAGCCTGTTGTCAGGGTTTCCATCCCCTGGAGCATAGCAGCTTCGTTCGCTGGAGGTTGGAGCTCGATACCTTAAGAAGCTTGACAGCCTGAGACCGTGGAAGGCCAGGATATCAGTTATCTGGCCTAGCGAGGTAATCGAGCTCTAGTAGTGCTCGGCCTCGAAGAACTCCCTCCTCGGTTACGAGGTAGAAGGCTCCCCCATCAGTAAGAATTGGAGCTCTCCCAGATTATACGCAACGGTCACTTTTAACCTAGGGTCGAGGGGGATCGGCCTGGGCCCTGAATCAGATTTCGGATAAAGAGCCTCTCGAAGGGTTCTTCTCTTCTTTTCTATGACCTCGATGATTTGGCGGCGATAGTGAGCTCGGGTTTCCTCCTGTTCGCGTGCGAGATCGTATTAACGAATCAGATGTTGGTTCCGAGCAAACAGCGATTCTGGGATCGGGGTTTTTGGTGAATACAGAATTGCCAGCAACGACCCCCACCGTCTTTCCAGATTCTGTGACATCTAGCGAGAAAGAAAAAATGGTGAGGGCCATGCATGCAAGGACTCAAGAATTACGAGCTTGACAAGACAAACTCGGAGAGTGCTTGGGTACGAAGCGAGCTCGTACTAAAAACCCGATTGAGAGTTGGAACGTGTATTCTACGAGAAAAAGGAGGGGAGTGGATAAATTTTTTGAAAATCCCAAAATATCAGGGAAAAAGGGTGACGGTTATTCAGAAATGGTAATCTTGGGTATCGTGCGTTCTTTAAAACCAAGATTTTGTACCCGATATCTTGGTGTACAAGATATGTCTTTTAAATTTTGAAAACCCAGAAAAAGAGACCTTGTTCTACATCAAAACTGGATTTAGAACCAGTGACTTAAACCTAGCATGGAGACTTAAACATGAAAGCCTATCGGTCAGAGCTTCCTAGCGTGTCAAACTAAGAAAATAAACCAGCACATTCCCAAAAATAAAAGAACAACACAGACAGAAACCGACATAAAAGAAAACGAAAAGATCATCAGATACTTACACAATGATGGCGATTGCAGGGAAATCGTTGATTGAAGGAGAGGCTGCAGGTATGACCTTACGGTCTCGAACAAACTGGCGGTCCTTTGTTTCTTTGGCTAGGAGAGCATGCAAAAGCTAAAAGCTCTCTAAGATGGCTTCTGGTTTCGTCCATTTTCTTTTGTTTCTGATGCATGTAAAATAAGAGGAAGAAGAAGACCTTGTATATATAGATGAAAAAAGTGGTAAAAAGGATCAATCTGAGCCATTGACCAGAATCCTTATAAAATCCGACGGTCAGGGACTGATGACATGATGGCACCGAAAAGGTGGCAGGCGAACGATCGTGGGCGGATTTCCCAGGTACTCGAGTACCTTGGATGAGCAATACCCGACTGACGAGTGTCCACCCTCAAGTATGTGTGACGGTGCGGTTCCCGAAGAAAGTAGTTCAAAAGTTTCCTTCTCATAGGATTCGAACAAATACTTTTGAGGGGGAAAAATATTACACCCAGATTTCGAGCCTTAAGAATTGCGATCTCGAAAGCTGGATTCGTCAGGAATGGACTCGTAATGTCTGGAGCATGTGTCCGCAACCTAGGCACTGAGCCTACAAAGTAGGGGCAACTTCGAAGATGGTAGCCTCGAAACCCTCACAAGCTCGAAAGACAGACATCGAAGTACGTCTATTCTCGGATGACCTCAGATCAGGGGTTCCGAGCCTGGCATAAGTGTGAGCTCGAAGCCACATGATCTCGGGAAAATGCTATAGCTAGAAAGTCATTAAGAGACCTGAGTGAACACGGCATTGACAATATAGGTTGATAACTTTGAATATCTTAGTAAATCATTTAGGAGAGACGCAGTCTGCATTCATTGCTGTAAATCCCAAATAATCAAGGGATATTTATTATTCAGTTATACGCTCCCTGATCTTCAGGAGACGTTTCCTTGCATATAGGATTACAGGCTTTTAATGCCAATAAATTTGTTTACATATATAGAATAACTTCCCAAAATGTGTGGGATAGTATTCAGAAATCTTCTCTATAAATGGAGAAGTCATGCACCATTGAAAGAGACCGAATTTTTGTGATCTTGAGAGAAAACTCTAGAGAATTCATTCTTGAGGAATTTTCAGAGATCATCTTAAAATTCTAATAACAAAGACTCATGGACTAGGCAGAGTTAACTGCTGAACCACATAAAAAATCCCATTTGTTTCATCGTATTTTTCTGGCCATAACTATTTATTGTTTTCGTGCTCTTATTTCACTGTTGACGAAAAGCAGCGTCAACAATAAAGGATAGCACTTTCACGAGCTGTAAAATTGTCTTGGCCCCATGGGCATAAATAAAAAAGAAAAACATAAAGGCTATTACAAAATATTCAGAGGTACGCAGCCCCCCGAGGCAAGAATTAAGAAGGAGGAACATTCTCCTTAGCCTTCTCAGCATCCTCCTTAGCCTTCTCAGCATCAGCGTCCCCCCCGGCTCTCTCCGCCTCATCTCGAGCAGTCTCCTCATCATCTAGCCGAGCCTGCCATTGGGCCATGAGCTTTGCTACAAGAGGGCCTAGGAAACTGGTGTCGAGGTCGACATTGTTGGCCCAGATTCTGTACATGGCCATGTCGACTGGCCGGTCCTTCTTCTCCTTAAACTCCTTGAGAAGACGAGCCTTTTCACCCTCCATGATCTCGAACGTGTCGGCCTTCTCTTCTTCAAGCTTGGCATTGGTCTCCTTGACCCGAGCATTCTCTTTTTCAAGCTCCGCGAGCTGGGCATTAAGCTTTTCAAGCTCGAAAGACTTGGCCTTTAGCTCCTCATCTCCTGCCTCCACCTTAGCTTTTGTTGCCTTGAGCTCGTCATTCAGTTTAAGCTGAAGATCCTTCGCCTCCTGAGTAAAAGACATGCTCGAGTGGATCTCGTTGTTTAGCTTATAATTGAGCTGGGCAAAGACAGCAAGAGTCTGGCATACAAAGAAATGAACATTAGCATATGAACCAAGTGTAAATATAGCTGATAGCGAGAAAAGAAAGATTACCGTGGCAGTAAGCTCAACACTCTTCTCATAAAGCGTATTGCAATCTCAGGCGTTGTTCAGAAACTGTCAATGAGGAACGTTGAAGCCACTAAAGCTCTGACCCACTCGAGACAGGATGTCCGAGCCAAGTGTAGCCCCATGGGATTCGGCAACATTGTCAATTACATACTCATCGACGTGAGTAGAGACTGACAACTTGCGTGTTGTGGAAGCCGAGGGTTTTTTCGGAGGTGGGCCGAGTGTTGAGTGAACCATGATGGGAGGAGGTTAGAGCTCGACCGTAGTGGACGCTTTGTTTTGAGGAGTCGGCTCCATAGCCGGGCTCGTAGCAGCTGGGGCTGGTGGAGGAGGTGTCTTCTCAGTCCTCTTGAGGACCTTGGTGGGGCGGTCAGACCTCCGTGAGCCTCTCGGGTGCTTACTCCTCTTGGCCCCGCCACTCTCAAGGATGTTGTCAAGGTCGGAGTCCATCTCGCCTGCACATTTACGCCACATTATTAATTATCGAAAAATAAAGTGACAACATAATACAGATATACAAGGGATAAAAAGACAAGTGGAGAGAAACCTAACTGGAACTCTCCCCCGAGCTTCTGCTCGGCGACCACGAAATTCCCCCACCTTCAGAAGAGGCGGGGGGAGTGCCTTCCCTATAGGTGGATGTCAACCTCGAAAGGTTCCTATAGTCGTTAGTCCCGTATTGGACGACTATTCCGTTCCATACCTCGTTCAGGCTATACATGGTGTTGTATTTCCCAAGCCAGCTATTGAATTTATGTACCTTATCATTTACCCAAGACCATACATAGAAATGGTTTCTATCGTCCTTACATAATATTAACCTATCAGGTTTATGCTTAAGTAGGGAAGGGGACCACATATTCGAGCTAAGGATGACTGTACCTTGTTCATCCGAGCCCGAGCTTGAAGCCTCATCGTTGGCCACATTCCCCGACTATGGACTCTTATGGCGAGCTGAAGATGGAGGCCTCGCATCTCTCCTTGGGGGGAGATTTCTGGTTGGCAGAGGCACGAGCTCCCACCGGTCGTATTTTTTATTTGACTAGTTTGATGTAGACTGATCCTCTCCTAAGAGCCCACATGATCGGAGCTTGCCTTCATGAATGAGGTAGGAGAGAGACCTCCTACCATAGGGAAGCTGGAGCAGAGTTTCTCGGCGTTCCCTCATCTCATTGGTGGGAGTAGGGCGATGATAGTTGGCTGGAAAATCAAGCACGTTTCAGCTAAGCACGAGCCTAAAACAAAGTTCGAGCACAAAAAAGAAGGAGGTTGAGATACTTACGAATCCGTCTGAAAGAGTAGAATTGAGACGGGGCTAGGCCATCTGTCCAGAAGAAGGCCTTCTTGAAATCAGGAGTGTGGTTGGGAAGATCTTCAAACATCTTCTTCTCCTTGGGATAGCTCGAGAGATAGTAGAAGCCATCTCCTCCCTGAGCTCAAGAGGGATTACTTTTCAAGCAAAAGAGATATAAAATCTCTTCTGGTGAGGGTCCTGCCCACTTCATCTTATGGTACAGCGACCTCAGGGTAGACAGAGCCCTGTAAGAATTAGTGTTGAGCTGGAAGGGAGCCAACCCAACAAAGTCTGTGAAGTCCTTGAAAAAAAGACTTCAAGGGAAGTATCGCTCCTGCCTTCATATGCTCATGGCTCCAAGCTACGTATCTCAGCTTGTTGTCAGGATTTCCATCTCCTGGAGGGCGGCAACTTCGCTCTTGGGAGGTCGGGGCTCGACACCTTAGCGAGCCTGATAGTCCTATACCATGAAGGGCTAGAATATCAGTTATCTGGCCTAGTGACGTGACCGAGCTCCAGTAATGCTCGGCCTCAAAAAATTATCTCATCGGTTGCGAGGTAGAGGGTTCCCCCATCAGTGAAAACTAAAGATCACCTGGCTTGAAAGCGATTGTCACTTTAAGCGAGGGATCGAGAGGAATCGGTCTAGGCTCGGTATCCGGATCTGGATGAAGGGCGACCATTAGTCTTTTACTTTTCCCTTCTTCGACTTCTTCTATCTGACGTCGGAATTGGTCTTGAGTGTCCTCTTGCTCATGTCTCAGTTCGTGCTCCCGAATTAAGCGTTGGTTCCGAGTGAATGGAGATTCCAGGCTCGAAACTTCTGGTGAGTAAGGAATTGCGAGCTTGGACCCCCACCATTTTCCCGAATTCTGCGGCATCTAACAAGAAAGCAAAAGGGTGAGGGCCAAGCGAACAAGAAATAAAGAGATAAATAGTACCTAAGCTCGAATGATCGAGACTACAAGGCAGGCTCGATCCAAAGGGTGAGACCAATCTCAGAGCGTGTATTCCACCAAAAGGAAGGAAGGTGGATATGTTATGGGAAATCCCGAGGTATTAGGGAAAAAAAGTGGCAGTTGTCTAAAAGGTGATATTTTTGGGAATCGTGCATTCCTTAAAAAAAAAACCTGATTTTGTACCCAATACCTTAGTGTACAAGATATGGTTTCTAAAATTAGAAAACCCAGAAAAGGAACCATTTTTGGACATTCTTTCGCAGAAACTGGGTTTGAGCCTAATGTTTATCAGTCGAAGCACCGTAATCCTAGTGCACTAAACTAGTATAAATCCTAGCACTCACGGTGTAACAGAGGCAAAAGCATACAAAAAAAAAACGTACACGTATAACGTAAAGAAGCCATAAACCGAAAACTTACACAATGTGATCAGTGGAAACAGAGAAATAGATGATTGAATGAGCGGTTGCAAGTGCGATCTCACTAAATCAAAAAGTCAAATTGTGCTTTGTCTTCTCGGCTTGGAGAACATGCAAGAACTAGGCAAAGAAGTGTGATTTTTTCTCTCTGAGAAGTTGAACGTGAAGAAAAAATGGAGAAGACGAAAGGGGATATATTTATAAATCCTCAGGGATTGTAAAAGTTGAATTAATCTGAGCCATTGGCCAGATTCCGTATCAGATCCAACGGCCAGGGACAAATGACATGATGGTACCATAAAGTTGGCAGGAGAACGATCGTGGGCAGAGTTTCAAGGCACTCGAGTACCTTGAGTAAGCAATACCCAGCTGACGCGTGTCCATACTTGAGTGTGTGACGAAACAGTTCCAGAAGAAAGTAGTTCAAAAGTTTCCTTCTCGTAGGATTCGAACTAATACTTTTGAGGGGACAAAATGTTAAACCCAGATTTCGAGACCCCCAAGATTGTGATCTCGAAAGCTGGACTCGTCAATTGTGAGCTCGAAATATCTGAAACGCATATGTATGACCCAGGTGTCGAACCCTCGAATCAAGATGGCAACCTCGAAGACATTTTTTAACCTCGAAGTTCTTTTTGAGCTCGAAAGAACTTAGCATCGTGATATACCCCCGATGTCGGATGTCTGCGGATCGAGTAGCCCGAGCTCGACATGAGTATAAGCTCGGGGTTTGGCAGCCTCAGTGGTATTTACCCGCTCCGAGCTGGTCTTGGGGAAATGTGTCTAGCTCATAACTTGTCTATAGACCTGGACCGGCATGATGCTGATTGCCGACCTCGAACGACTTAGTGAGTCATCTGATGAGACGCATTTAAAAGATATTTATTGTTGTAACATCCCAACATTAAAGAGATATTAACAAGTCTATTCTATGCCTCCTGGTCTTCAAGGGACGTTTCCTTGTATATAGGAGTTACAGAATTTAATATCATTATTTTCATTAATAAATAGGAGTATCTTCCCGAAATATGTGGGAATGAACTTTGAGAACCCTATATAAATAGAGAGGTCATGAACATTTGTAAAGGAAGATCTTTTGATATATTGAGAGAAATTCTGGAGAATTCATCCCTGAAGGATTTCCAGAAACTCCAAGTCTTAATAAAATAGACTCGTGGACTAGGCCGCGTTAACTGCTGAACCACGTAAAATTGTTGTTGTTTTACTGTATAATATATCTACGTCATAGTTCCTATTGTTTAATTACTCTACGTTTTAAGTTGATGGAAAACGACATCAACATTACTAACCAATTATAATGTGACGTCTTGTATAGTATAAAACACGTTAAGTATCAAATACAAACATTCTTATATATATTGACTACACAAAAATTGACTAGTACGTACACGTGACTTTTGAACATTAGCCCTTTTAAGTTTTTTGCTTAGCTGCTTTCAATAAATAAAATATAATAAAATTCTAGAGAGGATTTATTCAGTCATTTCGAAGTTTTTTTTTTTTTTTATAAAGTAAATAAAGAAAAGAAAAATGGAAATAAGGTTCCCATAAAATGGTTCATTCTCTCTTTCCAATATTTTGACATTAATTTTTGGAAATTATTGATACTGTGGAAAATATGCGTGGTTCATTCACCACTAATAAAAATAACCTTTATCAGTGAACAAACTTATATTCGATCAACTATATATATGTAGTCCAGATTTTAGCTTTCTTCCACAAAGCAATTTTACTCAGATTTTTGTATTAAAGTGTATCTTTTGAAAAAAAAAATTAGATATTAGAAGTATTTATGCACTCATTTACTTATTTTCGATAACATTTTGTTGGTGCTATATATCACTTCAAGAATACATTTGTATCGCATGGGAAATGAAATAGTTTTCGTGGGACATGACAGAAAAATACGTAGACATCAATTAAAATCAATCAAAACTAACCATTAATTGGAGGGTGCATTTTCTTGCCCCTATTTTTCCTCTAAAGTGATGTTTCCACTTGGATGGGACTTGTCTGGAAGCTCATTTATGGTGGAAAATAACGTATTTCTAAATATGTACCTACCCTGTCTAATAGTAATAACTCATGTATACATGCAATTACAAATAAATAATCATTGGATCATTCTAGGGCCTGCTGTCCTGAATAGAGGACCATAGAATTAATCTGGAGCCCTGTGCCCTAGCTATGTGACCATAGAGTCATCTGGGGCCCTTGCCCTTAGCTTTGAGTAACTAGCCATAAAGCTAGCTAAGCGTTTTGTTTTCCAACGACCATAGGGTCGGTCAACGTAATAGTACGCCCCTAAATGGGCATAAGCCTCTCAACCAGCGCACTACTGCCGCCCTTGACTAATAAGTCAAGACTTTAATCAAACATTCAGATAACCAGACAAAACAGATACAGATAAACATACTTCAGACAATACAAATGTGCATTCATATAAATCATGATATCCTAACCAATCAAATACAAACACAATAATAAATATGTTCTTTAACGAGCTCTACCTATGCAGATACAACAATCATTCATTAAACAATTATCCAGACACAAAACATTCAAGCATAATCGAAATCACATTCATTCTCAGGGGTCGAGCCCTATTCATAGTTATAATTAAAAACCGAGCAAAGGCCTAATCACATATATCACGTATTAGGTGTAATTTTCTTACCTCAAGTCCAAGTACAACGTGTATTAAGAACGACCCTCAAGCACGATTTCGGTTCCGAGCTCCTAGCGATAACCTAGTCACAACCAATAAAATATATTTGGACTTATATATATATATTTTTAATTTTTAGTTGATTTTTGAATAAATTGTATAATATGTAAATATGATGTGAACCAATAAAATCGTGAAATATATATGTTAGATATTAAGTGTAAATGTTAATCTTAAAATTAATCATAGAATTAAGTGTAAATAATGGAAATAAGGTTCCCTTAGCTACTTGCTTTAAGAAGATGCTTACGAAGGGAAAATGGGGCCACTTTTCATTTTATCCCATAAAATGGTTCATTCTCTCTCTTTCCAACATTTTGACATTAATTTTTAGAAATTATTGATAATGTGGAAAATATGCACATGGTTCATTCACCACTAGTAAAAACAACATTTATTAGTGATAGTGAACAAACTTATATTCGATCAACTATATATATAGTCCAGCTTTTAAAAAAAGTAAGCACCCAAGTAATTAAATTCAGCTTTCTTCCAAGAAATCATGGAGAGAGTGTTTAGCTTGCTTTACAAAGCTGCACGAGAAGGGAATGTCACCACTTTACGACAACTTCTTGAACAAGACAGTTTGATTCTCGATAGGCTCATCATCATCAACAACAATGGTTTCTCAGAGACTCCACTTCATGTGGCGGCCATGCTCGGCCATGCAGATTTTGTCAAGGAGATCATCACTCACAAGCCCGAACTCGCCAAGGAACTTGACATTTGGCGCTCAACGCCACTCCACCTAGCAGTGGCGAAAGGCCACCTTGAGACGGTCAGAGTACTGCTTTCCACGGCTGATCACGAGCTCATGTCTTCTACTTGGGATGGAGAAGGGAGAAATCCTCTCCACCTTGCGGCCATGAGACGGCGACTCGATGTGCTGAGAGAGCTGCTCAAAGTGGCTCCCGAGGGTATTTGGGTCAATTTGAAGGATTGAAGTGAGACTATTTTGCATGTTTGTGTGAGGCATAATCAGTTGGAAGCTTTGAAGTTTTTGGTGAATAATATGGATGATTACCAGATTGTGAATGCCAAAGATGATTATGGCATGACTGTTTTGCATTTGGCGGTCACTAATAAGCAAATTGAGGTATGAACCAACCATTTTAATGGACTCCGGTGCTTATTGTTATATATAAAATTTATGGATATTTCTATGGTGCCAGTGCATTTTTGTGCTTCCGGCTTGTAAATATTTTTCGGTGCAATTTTTTTTAATACTATATTTGTTATACTTATTTAGAACTTCCTACAAATTTTTAAAAAATTTCGAATAATTTACAGTGCCGAAAACTATGTTCAAATAGATTGTTGTACACGTGAATAATTTTTGTTATGCGCGTAGAAAACAGCCTGTTTGAATCTAGTTTTTGGCACTGTAAATTATTCGAGATGCTCTAAATAACTATAGTATATACGTTCATAAAAGAAATCACACCGAAAACCATTCAAGACCCAAAAAACACAAAAGGTATAGACCGGTGCATACCTTATAAAATTATCCTAAAATTTATTAGGATATTAATTTGAATCTTTTTACTTTTTTTTTCGTTCCTTATTCAGACAGTGAAGTTTTTGCTTACAAACACTAAAATTGAAGTCAACGCAGTCAATGCAAACAAGTTCACTGCACTGGACATCTTAGCACAGAGCCAAAGGAGTGAGAAAGACTTTGACATCTTAGAGTCTCTTCATTCAATGGGAGCATCACGAGCCACAGATCAACCCTTACCTATGGATCATCATCATAAGCCTATTAAAGCCTCAACTCATCATCATCATCACCATGTTCAACAAGACAAAGCTACAACAAAGCCAAGAAACTGGCTAACCAAAAAGAGAGAATCCCTAATGGTGGTGGCATCCCTTATCGCCACCATGGCTTTCCAAGCCGGAACAACTCCTCCCGGCGGTCTCTGGCAAGATAACTCCTCCTCATCCACGGCGGCGAACTCTCCTTCTTATGATCACTTAGCCGGAGAGTCAGTAATGGCTTATAATGACAGTGATTTTTTATACCATTGTTACTTAATTTCTAACACTGTGGGCTTTGTTGGATCACTGAGCATAATCTTGCTATTCGTTACTGGGTTGCCCTTTTGCCACAGATTCTTGATGTGGGTCTCCACGATAATTTTGTGGGTGACTATAACAGCCATGACTGCTACTTACACCATTGCCATTTGGGTTGCTGCTCCACACAATGATATGAACATTGTTCGTCATATGTTATTGTATTTGATACTAAGCTGGGCTGGAGTGATGGTTGTGGTTGCACTGCTCCATATGATCAATATTGTCAACAAGTTTTTTAAATGGTTGGGAAATATTACCATGGTTAGAAGAAAGAAATTTGTTTATGGCGATGGGGCAGCATCACTTTGATGTTGGTACAATTTCATCGAAAATATGAAATAGGAAAGTTCTGAATATAATTTGGAAAGTTTCTTCACTATCATTCTTTCTAGTCGGGCCTCTGTGCTTGTCATTTATATCCCGTGAAGTAGAAATAATTATACATACTTTGCTTATGTTACTTAGTTAGAGTTGTTAATTGATCATGTTTTTGCTAAGAAGTATAAAATATATATATATATATATATTAGTAAGAAGGTTTAGCAATATGTTTGTGTTTTTTTAGCGTATATTTTTTTTAAATACGCAGTTGGCATTTGTATTTTGTTAAATGACAATTTGGATACTGTATTTTGCAAAATTTATCAAAATAGTACTTTATAATTGAAAATATTTTGACCAAAATCGAGTCTAGAGTACTATTTTAATCAATTTTGTAAGACATAGGGTCCGAATTATCATTTAACAAAACATAGAGACCGACCGATCGCGTATTCGAAAAAAACACAAGAGCCAAAATGATATTTTTCTCTTTTTTTTATTCTATTCATTGTCATGATATATTAGGTCGAATATCGACTCTTAATTTTAGGATAGTTGAAATTTTTATGAATTCTTTTGGTTTGTATTAAAATTTCATATGTATTCCTATTAGGATTAACTCTCCCTTGCACAAAATACAAAATAAATAAATAAGTAGACGAATATATTGGTGTTGTTTGGTAACATTTAAAAAATTAATTTTTTATTTAATTAATTAAAATTTTTATAATTAAACATAAAATGTGCTTGGAAATTCTATTTTTATTTATTATTTTTTTAAATTTTAATTAAAATTTATTAAAATTTGAAAATAGAAAATTTTCACTTTAAATTTTTTTTTAAACAGTTTTCAATTTTTTCATTCTTTTTTTTCTTCTCTTCTTCAAATCAACATCTCATATTGTTATACAAAAAATAAAAATAAAAGTTATCAAATGTATTTATTATTTTTTGTTTTTAAAAACAAAAATAGTTACCAAACATATTTTTATTTTTTAAAAATAAAAAAAACAAAAATAAAATAATATTTCTATTTTTATGTTTAAAAAATTCAAAAACAAAAATTTTACCAAACTGACCCATTAATTTTCACCATTTATATGCTAACTACATAAATATGGTCAGTCTAATTTTTTTTTTAATAAAAAATTACAATTATATAATTGAAACTCATGATGAATAATAAAATGCTAATTTCCCCTTCAGCAAAGTGTAACATGAGATTTACTGTAGTTAATAAAAAGTGATATAATCATCACTAACTTAATACTATTTATTTTTTATATATATACTAGAGACTAGCAACTTGTAATAAATTTGTAGTATTTTTATATAAAATTTAAATAAATAAATAATATTATATATAAAAGAACGACATAAACATATTAAATAAAAAATTAAACCAAAATATTATTTTTAATTTTTTAAATATTTATATATATAATATGATAATTTTTTTAAATATAAATTATAATTTTTTTAATAGAAAGTAAGATTATGTATTATATATTATTATTATTATTATTATAATGATATTTTACAATATATAAATTTATATTAATATAAATATTAAATATTTTGTCTTTTATTAATAATATTTTACTAAATTCATATTAATATAATTATTAAATATCTAATTTTGTATAATATATTATTATAATAATGATATTTTATAATATTTGAATTTGAATTTATATAAATATAATTATTATATATGTAGTCTTATATTAAATATTATTATAATAATTGTTGATGCTGTTTTTCGTCAACTTAAAATGTAGAGCACGTAAACAGTAATGAGTTATGGCCAGAAGAAATACATTAAAACAAAGAGAGTTTTTACGTGGTTCAGCAGTTAACTCTGCCTAGTCCACGAGTCATTTTTATTAAGACTTTGGAAATCTCTGAAAATTCTTCAAGAATGAATTCTCCAGAGGTTCTCTTAAGATCACAAAATTTCAGTCATTTACAAAGGTGCATGACTTCTCTATTTATAGAGGAAGTCTCAGAATACTATCCCACACGTCTCTGGGAAGTTATCTTTTACATTAATAAATTTAATGGCTTTAAAAGCTTGTAACTCCTATATACAAGGAAACGTCCCCTGAAGACCAGGGGGCGTATAACTGACTAATAAATATCCCCTTATTATAGGGAAGTTACAACAATAAATGTAGACTGCATCTCTCCAAGTGACTCACTAAGATGTTCGAAGTCAGCAATCAACATCGTCAGCGTCGTACCATCCCAGGTCTCTGAGTGACTTTCGAGTTGTATTATTTTCTCAAAATCAACTTAGAATGAAACACCGAGCTCACACTTAAGCCAAGCTCAGGCCACTTGATCCGAGGTCACACGACAATGGACGTATCACGATGTTCTGCCTTCCGAGCTTGCAAGGCTTCAAGACCACCATTTCGAGGTTGCCATCTGTTTTGAAGGTTCGACGCCTAGGTTGCAAACACGTATTCTAGATATTGCGAGCTCACACCTGACGAATCCAGCTTTCGAGATCACAATTCTCAAAGCTCGAAATCTGGGTGTAACATTTTTCCCCCTCAAAAGTATTTGTTCAAATCCTATGAGAAGGAAACTTTTGAACTACTTTTTTCGGGAACTGCATCGTCACACATGTTCGGGTATGGACACGTGCCAGTTGGGTATTGCTCACCCAAGGTACTCGAGTACCTTGGAAACCTGCCTACGATCGTTCGCCTGCCACCTTTTCGGTGCCATCTTGTCATTTGTCCCTGACCGTCAGATTTGATAAGGATCCTGACCAATGGCCCGGATCAATCCCTTTTTTCCACCTCTGATCGTCTATATATGAGGCTCTAGTCATCTTCCTCATTTTACTTTTACGTTCATCAGAGGAAAAAAGAAAAGAGAAAGAAAAACCAAAGGCTATCCCAGAAAACTCTTGCTTTTGCATGTTTTCCCAGCCAAAGAAGCAAAAGACCGCCAGCTTGCTCGAGACCGTGGGATTATACTTGCAGCCTCTTCTTCAATCAACGATTTCTCTGCAATCGTCATCTTCATTGTGTAAGTATCTGATATATATATTTTTTTATCAGTCTCTGGCTTTGCTGTTTTTTAGTTCCTGGGAATGCACTGATTCACTTTGTAGTTTGATATACTAGGACGCTTTGACCAATAGGTATTTAGGTTTAGGTTTTCCCATTACTGGTTCTAAATCCAGCTTATATGTAAAACAAACCCAAACATGGTCTCTTTTTTTTGGGTTTTCATAATTTAAAAGACGTATCTTGCACACCAAGATATTGGGTACAAAATCTTGGTTTTAAAGAATGCACGATATCCAAGAATACCACTTTTGAACAACCGCCATCTTTTTCCCTGATATTTCGAGATTCTAAAAAATTAGACCCATTTCCCTCCTCTTTTTTCGTGGAATACACGTCGTGACCCTTAATCGGGTTTCTAGGATCAAGCTTGTCTCGTACCCACGCACTTCCGAGCTTGTTTCACCGAGCTCGCTATTCTTGATTTCTTGCATGCCCGGCCCTCACTATTTTTTCTTTCTCGTTAGATGTCACAGAATTTGGAAAGACGGTGGGGGTCGCTGCTTTCCATCCCATATTTGCCAAAGACTCCGAGCCCAGAATCATTGTTTGCCCGGAACCAGCGCCTGATTCGTGAACACGAGCTAGCTTGCGAGCAAGAAGAAACCCGAGCTCACTATCGTCGTCAAATTGTCGAGGTCATAGAAAAGAAGAGAAGAATCCTTCGAGAGGCTCTTTATCCGGAATCTGATTTAGAGTCGAGGCCGATCCCCCTTGATCCTAGGTTAAAAGTGACAATCGCGTACAACCCGGGAGATCTTCAATTCTCACTGATGGGGGAGCCCTCTACCTCGCAGCCGAGGAGGGAATTTTTTGAGGCCGAGCATTATTGGAGCTCGGTTACCTCGCTAGGTCAAATTAACGACATCTTGGCCTTTCACGGTATAAGATTGTCAGGCTCGTTAAGGTGTTGGGCCCCTACCTCCCACGAGCGAAGCTGCCGCGCTCCAGGAGACGGAAATCCTGACAACAAGCTGAGGTATGCAGCTTGGAGCCAGGAGCATATGAAGGCAGGAGCGATACTGCCTTTGAAGTCTTTCTTCAAGGACTTCACGGACTTTGTTGGGTTGGCTCCATTCCAGCTCAATACTAATTCATACAGGGTTCTGTTTGCCCTGAAGTCGATATACCATGAGCTGAAGTGGGAAGGACCGACGCCAGAGGAGATCCTGTATCTTTTCTGTTTGAAAAGCAATCCCTCCCGAGCTCAGGGAGGAGACGACTTCTATTACCTTTCGAGCTACCCGAAGGAGAAAAAGATGTTTGAGGATCTTCCCAATCATCCTCCTGATTTTAAGAAGGCCTTCTTCTGGACGGATGGCCTATCTCCGTCTTGATATTATTCATTCAGACGGATTTGTAAGTACCCCAACCTCCTTTATCTCCGTGCTTAAACTTTTGTCTATAGGCTCGTACTTAGTTGAAATGTGTTTTATTTTCCAGCCAACTATCATCGTCCCACTTCTACTGACGTGATGAAGGAGCATAGAGAGACTCTGTTCCAACTCCCTTACAGCAAGAGGTCCCTCTTGTACCTTTTGCATGAAGGTAAGCTCCGAGCTTGTGGGCTCTTGGGAGATGGCCAGTCCACCTCGAATTGGTCCAACAAAAAAATTTGACCACTGGGAGCTCGTGCCTTTGCCAACAGGCATCCTCCCTCCAAGGAGAGAGGTGAGGCCCCCACCTCTAGTTCGCCGACGGAGCCCGCAGTCAGGGAACGAGGCCAACGATGAAGCCTCGAGCTCGGGCTTGGATGATCAAGGTACAATCATCCTAAGCTCGAAAATGTGATCCCCCACCCTATTAAAACACAAACCCGATAGGTTAGTATTATGCGAGGACGATAGGGACCATTTCTATATATGGACTTGGGTAGATGAACGGGTTCATAGGTTTGATAGCTGGCTCGGGAAGTATGACACTATGTACAACCTGAATGAGGTATGGGACAGAATAGTCGTTCAATATGGGACCAATGACTATAGGGACCTTTCGAGGTTGACGTCAACATATAGGGAAGGTACTCCCCCCGCCTCTTCTGAAGATGGGGGAATTCATGGTCTCCGAGTTCAAGCTCGGAGGAGAGTTCCAGTTAGGTTTCTCTCCACTTTTTATTTTTTATTTTTTTATATATCTTCTAAGTTTGTTAGGACCATGCTAAACCTTGATTGCAACTGTGCAGGTGCTATGGACTCCGACCTTGACGCCGTGCTCTTCAGTGGCGAGGGAGCTCAAAAGAGTAAGCGCCCTCGCAGAGGTTAGACCGACCCTGAAAATCCCCAAGCGCACTGAGAAGACCCCACCGGCTCCAACTGCTTCGAGCACAGCCAAGGACCCGAATGCCCAGGTCGACGCATCTGTCTCGACCGCACCTACCACGCTTCCTCCAGCCACAACTCCTCCAACACTCGGCCAACCCCCGAAGAAACCCTCAACCTCCAAGTCACTCCTACCGTCGGCCCGACCTCATGTTGATGAGTTCGTGCTTGATAGTACTGCTGGGGCCCACGGAGTTGTAATTGGTTCGGATATCCTTTCTCGGGTGGGTCAGAGTCTTTCAGGATTCGACGATGATCACTGGGAGTTTGTGAATAAGGCCCGAGACTGCAATACTCTTTATGATAAGAGTATTGAACTTACTGCCACGGTAATTTTCGTAACTTACCTTTAATTACTTATGTCTTGGCTTATGTTCTAATTCAATCTCTTTGTGTTTCAGGCCCTCGTCGTCTCGGCACAACTTAATTATAAGCTGACCAATGAGGTGCATACGAGCATGTCTCTGGCCCAGGAGTCGAGGGATCTCCAGCTTAAAACGGCTGATGAACTCAAGGTCTCGAAGACAAAGCTTGAAAAGGTGAAGGCTCGTCTTGCGGAGCTGGAGAAAGCTAATGCCAAGCTCAAGGAGGAGAAAGCTGCCACTTTCGAGATAATCGAAAATGAAAAGGCCCGCCTCCTTAACGAGTTCAAATAGAAGAAAGACAAAGCGGTCGATCAAACCATGTACAAGATCTGGGCTAACAATGCTGACCTCGATACCAGCTTCCTAGGTCCTCTTGAGGCGAAGCTTGTAGATCAGTGGAATGCTCGACTTTAGGCGGAGGAGGCTGCTCGGGAGGCTGCTCGGGAGGCTGCTCAGAAGGATAGTCATGTTATTCGTCCTGGAGAGTCTAGTGCTGCTGGTGCTGAGAAGGCTAAGGAGACTGCTCCTTCTTGAATCTCATGTCGGGGCTGCGTCCCTTTATTTTTGTAATTGTTTTAATTTATGCCCATAGGGCTGATACAAATTCTTTTTCTTTTCTTTTAATATATATGCTTTACATTTCTTGATTCGAGATATTTTGCACATTTTATATTAAAGAATCGTGTATGCTTGTTTATTCTCACAAACATAATTTAGACTTAGGCTCGAGGCTCAATGCATTCATGCATAGTTTGCTCGAATTATCCGCTTCCGATCTCGTTATTCGTCAAGGTCGGATATTACTTTAACCATGAACCTGAAAGTACTTGTATGGTGTGTAATGCAAACGGTTTAGTTATATCTTATTTTTTAATTACTTTTTCTCGTCCTCGGTTATTTCTCCGAGGTTATGAGTTCGAAACTATTATTTTATAAGATACTCCAACCTCGATCTCGACTTAACTCGAAGTGGGTTTATGTTCCAACTTATCGTCGATTAGTTTTAGCTGGTTTGCTCCAAACCTGTTAAGGTCGTGATTGGTTTGTAATCCATACACTTATATGTTTTTGATAATTCGGTTATATCCAAATTACCTTAGCTCGCGCATTTGGTTACATCCAAACACTTGTATGTTTTTGACAGCTTGGTTATATCCAAACCATCCCAACTGGCGCATTTGGTTATCTCCAAATGCTTGCAAGTATTTCGTGTATGTTATTTTATTTTTCAAGCTTATGGTATATATACCAATGATGCCCCCTTAATATCCTATGAGTGTGACCATAGGTTATTAAATTAAGAGAGATTGCAAAAATAAAGAAAAACATAACATATTGAACGAAATAAATCTTTATTTGATAAAATCCAAAAGTAGACAAAACAGTACAGATAAACAAGCATGGTTACAGGCAACATCCTTCATATACTATTGATAGTAAGGTCTTAGGTGTTTGCCATTCCATGCTCGCCGTACCAGGCTCCCATCCAATCTCGCTAACTTGTAGACACTTGGTCGAATGACTGACTCTATCTGGTATGGTCCTTCCCAATTTGGCCCGAGCGCGCCAGCTGCTGGATCTTGCGTTGCCAAAAATACACGTCGTAGCACCAAATCTCCCACACCGAACTTTCGATCCCGAACTCTCTTGTTGAAGTACCTGGTAGCTTGATGTTGGTGTGCAGCGTTTCTCAGCTGAGCTTCGTTTCTTCTTTCCTCGATCAGGTCTAAGTTTTCTTCGAGCTGAGTGTGGTTCGAGTCTTGATCATAAGTGTGGGTTCGAATCCAAGGAATTTTGACCTCAACTGGCAACATAGCCTCGCAACCATATGCCAAAGAGAACGGGGTGTGGCCTGTTGATGTCCGGGCCGTAGTCCTATATCCCCATAGGACTTGGGGCAATTCTTCGGGCCATCGTCCCTTTGATTCTTCCAACTTTTTCTTCAGTGAACTCTTGAGAGTTTTGTTTACAGCTTCGGCTTGGCCATTTTCCTGGGGATGAGCTACTGACGAAAAACTCTTTATTATTCCATTTTTTCGCAAAAGTTGGTGAACAGATCGCTATCAAACTGGGTTCCATTATCGGACACAATTTTCCTCGGCATCCCATATCGACATATGATGTTCTTCACTACAAATTCGAGGACTTTTTTAGAGGTTATTATTGCTAATGGTTCGGCTTATGTCCACTTCGTGAAGTAGTCTACGGCAACTACAACATACTTTACTCCACCCTTGCCCGTTGGGAGAGAGTCTATGAGGTCGATTCCCCATACCGCGAATGGCCATGGGGAGGTTATCATGGTCAGCTCGGATGGTGGAGCTCGAGGAATTGTGGCAAATCGCTGGCACTTATCACACTTCTTTACGTACTCGAAAGAGTCCGACTTGATAGTAGGCCAAAAATAACCTTGGCGTATGATTTTCTTGGACAGGCTATGCCCCCCAGTGTGGTCTCCACAGAACCCTTCATGAATTTCTTCAATGATTTTCTTGGCTTCGGGTGGAGTCACACACTGAAGTAATGGCATGGAATATCCCCTCCTATACAGCTTGCCATCCATGATGGTGTAACGGGGGATTTGATACATTAATTTTCAAGCCTGGTTCCGATATTTTGGGAGGATGCCGGCTTCGAGATATTCGACTATTGGAGTCATCCAAGTAGGCTCGGCGTCGATCATACACACGTCTTCTAGCTCTGGCTCATTAATACTAGGTGCCGAGAGATGTTCAATTGGCACAACATTTAGCTCATCATTATCGATGGAAGTAGTGAGCCGAGCTAAGGCATCTGCATTTGAGTTTTGTTCTTGAGGGACCTGTTCGATCGTGTAAAACTCAAAATGTTCCAATGCCGACTTTGCCTTTTCTAAGTAAGCTGCCATTTTTGTGCCACGAGCCTGGTATTCTTCCAAAATTTGGTTAACCACCAGTTGGGAGTCGCTGTAACAATGTATTTCCTTAGCTTTGAGCTCCTTGGCTATGCAAAGCCCCCCCATTAAAGCCTCGTATTCGGCCTCGTTATTTGATGCGCTGAAGTTGAATCTTAAGGCAGAATGGAATCTTATTCCTGCGGGAGTGATCAAAATGACTCCTGCCCCCAATCCATTTTCATTAGATGATCCATCAACGTAAAGTTTCCACAGCTCGTGGGTCGGAGTTATAACTTCATCATTGGCTATGCCAGTACATTCCACTATAAAGTCTGCCAAGGCTTGAGCCTTAATAGTCGTCCTTGGATGGTAGGTGATCTCGAATTGTCTGAGTTCAACTGCCCATTTAAGAAGTCGGCCTGAAGCTTCTGGCTTAGACAAGACTTGTCTCAGTGGTTGATCAGTTAATACATGGATGGGGTGCGCCTGAAAGTAGGGTCGGAGTTTTCGAGATGAATAAATTAAGCTAAGAGGTAGCTTTTCCATCAAGGGATATCTCGACTCTGCCCCCAGTAATCTTTTACTGACGTAATACACGGGCCTCTGCACCTTTTCTTCTTCTCGCACAAGCACTGCACTTATGGCGTGCTCGGTAGTGGCAAGATATAAATATAGAACTTCCCCCGTAATAGGTTTTGATAAGATATGGGGTTCTGCGAGGTGCTTTTTAAGCTCCTGGAAGGCAAGCTCGCACTCTTCCGTCCATTCAAATTTCTTGCCTCCCCTCAATAGGTTGAAAAACGGAAGACAACGGTCTGTAGATTTAGAGATAAACCTACTTAGTGTTGCCATCCTACCGGTCAAACTTTGGACATCTTTGTGTCTTTGAGGTGAGGGCATGTCGATCAGGGCCTGGATCTTGTCTGGGTTGGCTTCTATTCCACGAGCGTTTATAATAAAACCCATGAATTTTCCTGACGATACCCCAAATGAGCATTTCTGAGGATTTAGTTTCATGTTATATTTCCGGAGCACGCCAAAGCACTCTTCGAGATCATCAACATGGTTATCGTAAGTTAAGACTTGACTAACATGTCATCAACATAAACTTCCATGTTGTTTCCTATTTGCTCCGAAAACATCATATTCACGAGCCGCTAGTATGTGGCCCCAACATTTTTTAGCCCGAATGGCATGACATTATAACAATATAGACCCTTGTCCGTTATGAAGCTTGTATGTTCCTGGTCAGGGGCATGCATGGAAATCTGGTTATATCCAGAATAAGCATCCATGAATGACATCAGGCCATGCCCTGCCGTGGCATCCACGAGCTGGTCAATCCTCGGTAAGGGAAAGCAGTCCTTTGGACAAGCCTTGTTGAGGTCCGAATAGTCAATGCAGGTTCGCCACGTCCCATTAGGTTTTGGGACCAGTACCGGATTGGCTACCCAATCTGGGTAAAAAGAATCCCTTATGAATCAGTTTGCTTTTAACCTGTCGACTTCCACTTTCAGTGTCTTCTTTCTATCATCGTCCAGTTGTCTTCGCTTTTGTTGCTTCAGTGGGAAGCTTTTATCGATATTTAGTGTGTGGCTCACTATGTTCGGATTTATTCCTACCATATCAGAATGTGACCACGCGAAGACATCCTGGTTTCTCTTCAAAAAGCAAATTAGTTGCTATTTGGTTTCTTCCTGGAGGTGTTTCCCAACTTTTACCTTTTTCGAGGAATCGGACTCTTCGAGCTCTTCTAACGGTTCGAGATCAACTTTCTCCTCCACCCTTGGGTCGATCTCTTCATCAATCTCCAAGACCGTCCCATCTTTATTTTGAATAATGACGAGTGCTTGTGCGCTCGTCTGTTTCTTTCCTCTTAAGGAAATGTTGTAGCATTCCCTTCCAGCTAGCTGATCTCCCTTCAATGTCCCGATGCCACTAGGGGTCAGGAACTTAATGGCCAGATGCCTTACGGACGAGACTGCCCCTAGCCCAACCAGGGCGGGTCTTCCGAGCAGCACGTTGTAGGCCGAAGGTAAGTCTATTACTACAAACTCCACCATCTTGGTTGTTGAGACTGGGTAGTCTCCCAAGGTCACGGGGAGTTCGATGGACCCCATGCAGGCAGTCCTTTCTCCTAAAAAACCATACAGCGGTATTGCACATGCTTTCAGGTCGCGAAGAGTAAGTCCCATTTTCTCCAGGGTGGCCTTATAAAGAATGTTTACTGAGCTCCCATTGTCTATAAGAACTCGGTGAACTCTTTTATTTGCGAGCTGGAGAGTGATGACCAGTGGGTCATGATGAGGGAACTGGACATGGGACGCGTCATCCTCGGTAAAGGTTATTGGTTGAGATTTCATCTTTTGGCTTTTTGGAGCTCTAGGTTCGGGTTCATAAGGAGACCCGTCCCTAGTTTTTAGCTCGTTCACATATCGCTTTTTTGCCTTCCTGCCCGTTCCTGCAAGATGAGGTCCGCCCGAGATGGTTATTACGTCTTCTCCATCAATCGGAGGGGGCCTATCTTCTTCCCTTGCTCGGGAATTGTTATTTTGTGCAGGTTGTGGCGCGGCTGCCCTCTGGCTCGTAGATGCTTGATTAGTATTCTGGTTTTTGACATACTGTCTGAAATAACCTGTCGAGATCAATCCTTCGATCTTTTCTTTCAACTGTCGACATTCATCAGTAGTGTGCTCGGTGTCTCTGTGAAATCGACAATATTTGCTGGAGTCCCTTTTGGACTTCTGATTTCTCATGGGGTCTGGACACCTGAAGGGAACCTGGCTTTCATTAGCCAGGTATATATTCTCCCGAGACTCATTGAGCTCGGTGTATACTTTGTATACGGAGAAATATCTTTCCCCCTTCTTCTTTTTTCCCCCTTCGGCCTCGGAGTTACTTCCTTCGTTCTTTTTTCTCTTGAAAGGGTTTTCCGCAGTAGGCTTTGAAGCTTGTGGGTCTGCCGAGGTTGAGGCAGAGTTTACGTTTATCATTGTAGTTACTGGCTAGGAGGTCACATTTAGTGTTGACCTCGCCTCTTCTACATTGACAAATCTCTGAGCTCGTTTATTAAACTCGGTTAGGGACCTCACCGGTTTTTTCTGCATATCGTCCCAAAGAGCACTTCCTCGCATTATTCCAACCTGGACAGCCATCAGATGACCGCTATCATCCACATTTCGAGCCCGGGAAACTTCCAAGTTAAACTTTGTAAGGTAACTTTTCAATGTCTCTCCTGGCTGCTGCCGAACGTTAGTCAGAGTTGATGCTTCAGGCCTAACCCCCATCATGGCTATGAATTGCTTCTTAAAGTCCTTTGATAGTTGATCCCAATAAGTGATTGAATGTCTTTTATATTTCTCGAACCAGCTTTTGTCTGGTCTCGTCAGCGATGCTGGAAATAGCATGCATCTGAGCTCGTAACCCACGTTACTTGCTCTCATTATGGTATTGAATGTACTCAAATGGCTGTATGGGTCGGACTTTCCCTCAAAATTTGGGACATAAGGGATCCAAAATCCTTGAGGAAACGGAGTATTGGAAATATGGGGAGCGAACGGTTCGAGCTCCTCATCAGAATCTTCATATCGACCCTGACCTTGCTCATTTTTTAAAAGCCTGAAGGCCTTTTCCAATTGATCAATTCTTTCTTGGACCGGGTCCGCGAGGGGTCTGGACTGAAATTGGGTGTCGTTGATCACAATTCTAGGCTCGCGCCTCCGCAGGGGGTCTTTATGCCTATTTAGGCGATCCCTCAGGTCCGGGTTTGACAGGTTAACATTACCCCGATTCTGATTCAAGTGTTCTCGCAGGTCGGAGCAATTCTTGTGGTTCCCAGTATTCTTTCGACCTCGATCATGCATACTAACTGATCTGGTATCTCCAGAGTCGTCATTAGTAAAACTCGTCGCATGATTATTTCGAGATGGGTCTCTTTCATGCTGCCTCGTCTCTGCAGTGCGAGATCGGGACGTTTGACTTCTTGCAGATTGGGCGCCTCTCCGCTCCCTGAAAGCTTCTCTGTTCCCTTGCCTCATTCCCGCACGTCTTTCCTCATCATCTCGAACTGGTTGAGCATTCCTGCAAGGAGGTGAAGGGTATCTTATAGGCGATGTATGGGTGACGGTGGCTGCCACCCATTTCGAGGCCTAGACGGTCTGGAGTTTGCCTAAGACAGGTCGGTTGCATTCTGCGTGTTTCCAGGGATTTGAGCCCGAGCCTCTGCAGGGGATCGGTTATTCCCAGTTCCTGCTGGTACCTCTACAGTTGGATTAACCGGAGCCTTGACACGGGTACTTCTTCGGGGTCACGAGGGAGCGGATTGCTCTGCTGGTGCAGGAGGTTGTTTTGGTCTCCTTGTGGCAGCATTTTTTTGGGGTCGCCCACGAGGCCTGCGGGGAGGAACATGCACGTCCTTCTGAGAAGGGGCTTGGTTCTCACGCGGAAGTGGGGGTTGAGCTACCTGAGCCTCTGCGGCTATCCTAGCCAACTCCTAATTCCGCTTATTGGCTTCAGCCAATTGTTTTTTCAGCTGTCGGTTTTCAAGTTCCACAACGGGGACATACCGTTCATGATTATAATACATATCCTCATCCCATGGGGCTGGAGGTCCCCTAGAATCAGAGGACTCACTTCTCTCCTCAGTCTCTAGATTTACCATTGGCTGCTTCCCAAGGCGTCTTGGATAGTTTTCTTCAGGAACGTTTTGATCGTTCGTGACCATAACTGTCCAGGAATCTTACTGCTTAAGGCTCTCAACGAAAACACCAAACTGTTGACGCCGTTTTTCGTCAACTTAAAATGTAGAGCACGTAAACAGTAATGAGTTATGGCCAGAAGAAATATAGTAAAACAAAGAGAGTTTTTACGTGGTTCAGCAGTTAACTCTGCCTAGTCCACCAGTCCTTTTTATTAAGACTTTGGAAATCTTTGAAAATTCTTCAAGAATGAATTCTCCAGAGGTTCTCTCAAGATCACAAAATTTCGGTCCTTTACAAAGGTGCATGACTTCTCTATTTATAGAGAAAGTCTCAGAATACTATCTCACACATCTCTGGGAAGTTATCTTTTACATTAATAAATTTAATGGCTTTAAAAGCCTGTAACTCCTATATACAAGGAAACGTCCCCTGAAGACCAGGGGCGTATAATTGACTAATAAATATCCCATTATTATAGGGAAGTTACAACAATAAATGTAGACTGCGTCTCTCCAAGTGACTCATTAAGATGTTCGAAGTCAGCAATCAACATCGTCAGCGTCGTACCATCCCAGGTCTCTGAGTGACTTTCGAGTTGTATTATTTTCTCAAAATCAACTTAGATTGAAACACCGAGCTCACACTTAAGCCAAGCTCGGGCCACTTGATCCGAGGTCACACGACAATGGACGTATCACGATGTTCTGCCTTCCAAGCTTGCAAGGCTTCGAGACCACCATTTCGAGGTTTCCATTTGTTTTGAAGGTTCAGTGCCTAGGTTGCGAACACATATTCTAGATATTGCGAGCTCACATGTGGCGAATCCAGCTTTCGAGATCACAATTCTCAAGGCTTGAAATCTGGGTGTAACAATAATAATATTTTATAATATTTAAATTTACATTAATATAATTAATAAATATTTATTTATTTTTAGTTAGTTTTAAATTATATTATGTTAAATATTTAGAATATTTAGTTAAAGTTAACAAAACAAACGGATAAAACTAAAAAAAATTGTTATCTACACACTTTATATAAAAGAGATATATTTTCATTTCATGAGTTTATTACTTTATCATATATAATTCTTCTTTTTATCTTGTATATATGGTCGGCATGTACTTACAACTGATTATTTGCTACAATTGTTGAAAAAACGACAATAATGTCAAAAGGCAATAATTTTCATGAGAAACGACAAAATTCTTGAAAAATGACATTAATCGTATAAAACGACAAAAATCATTGAAACAGCAGTAATATCAGGAAACAACAAAATTCTTGAAAACGACAATAATATTATAAAACGGCAAGTTTCATATAAAACGACATCTTTCTTGAAAACGGCAATGGTTTGTGAAAACAACAATAATATTGGGAAACGACGATTTTATTGAAAAATCACAATAATATTTAGAAATTACAGTTTTTTTAATTGTTATTTTGGCTGCTTCTTCTTCTTCTTCTTTTCTCTTTACTACATTTTATTTTTCATATATATCACATAAATAGATACTCATTGGATATTTTTTGGGTAAAAACTCACACCTTTCACATGTGACCAATAATATTTCTAGATTAAAATTAAAGATCTCAAACAAAATTATTTTTTTTCTTGATGATCATATATTGTAAGATTTAGTAATAAGCCACATTTGTATTGAATAATATAACTAAATTAGACATATTTTATATTACAAAAATCTTTAGTTTGCAACCATAATTGATGATTCACCGAGATGAATTATCATTTGATACAACATGCAATAAATCCAAGAGTCTAATAAATTGTAATTGTAAAATTCTTTATTGGTATATTTGATAAAATTGACAAAATTAATTATGGATGTATTTTCGAAATATATTGTGTGGTATTTTCGAAATGGTTTGGTTCTTGTTTTGCTGTGAAATGTTTTCTAATCAGATTATTCTAGAAACTGTGTAAAGCTTGCAGAGATAATGTATATATTGTTTCCTTATTTATTTAAGGAAACTGGGTTTAAAAACTGTCTAGGTTCAATGAATATGTTTGAACGGATTGTCAGTCTGTTTGAACATATTCTGACATTCCTTTTTGGGAAGATTTTCCATTTATTGACTGATTGGTTTCTGATTTGTTTTCCACGACCTAAAAGGATTCTAAAGGGTATATAGACATTCTTAGGTCGTTGATTTTTCTTGATCTCTCTTGGTGTAATATTTTCCAAATATTTATCAAGTTTTAGAGAGAGTTTTTATTGTGTGAAGAACTTGAGTCCAGCAAGTTCTTAGTGGTTTATTACAGTGTACTTCTGTGTTGTTTTCTTTGTGATAATTGTGCAGGTTGAACACACTTGGACATCGTTCATCAAGCTTCAGGAGAAGTCTTGCTCGTGAGTCACTTTTCGGGAGGAAGAGTGCAAGTGTTATGATTTGAAGGGAGTTCAAGATCTTAGCACTTCAGAAATTTGATAAGGAGTTTAGATTACAACAGTTGCGACAAATTCAAGAGGGAGTCTTTATTTGTATAAGTCAATTTGGTTTTGTAATCGTTTAGATATTCTTCTAATAAATTTCATTCTCTGGGCGTGGTTTCGTGGACTAGTAGCAATCTGCAAAGATTGCTGATACCACGTATAATTTCGTGTGTTCTTTATTTTATGTTCGTTTTTATCTTATGTTGATAAACTGTTTAAACATATCTGGTTTCTGTTCAAACAGTTTCTGTGTCCGTTTAAACATTTCTGTAACAGTACATCAATTAATTATTTAATTTGAATAATTAAGTTGGTAATCATAAAAACAAAATTTTAATTGGTATCAGAGCTGTTCACTAAACTCTTAGTGAGATCTTGTGGTTATTTTCCGTTTGATTTGTTTTGTGTGAAATGTCTTTATTTGCAGAAGGTAGTTTGGTGTCTCGACCTCCATTGCTTAATGACTCAAACTATCCACACTGGAAAGTTAGGATGAGAGCTTTCATCAAAGCTCAAGATGAGCATAAAAAAATTAGTCACATGTGCAGTAACATGTTTGAACCTAGTTTTCAGTACTGTAAACTATTCCGAATTTTCTAAAAATCGCGCTGATGCTCTAAATAGCTACAATATACACGGTCATTAAAAAAAATCACACTGAAAACTGTTCAAATGTCGAGAACACTAAGAGCCCCACCAGTAGGGCTTAAAGTGAAACCCTTATATGAAAAATTCCATATATATATTTATATCAACGTACATAGCACGTTGCTTCTACCTAGTATATACATATATATATTTAGAATAAATAGGATTTTTTCCCCCCGAACTATTACCACTGTCACATTGTGCCCCCTGAATATTTCGCGTTGTTAAAAATTCCCCCCGAACTTTGCACGTTACTGAGTTGTGGGACTTCTGTTAGATTTCATCATATGTGGCTAACGGATAGCAGATTTGGCATTTTGGGTACTGACGTGGCAGTGCCACGTCAGTGCCATGTGTATAATTCAAATTTAAAATTAATTTAAAAAATCATTTTAAAGATTAAAAAAACAAAATATTCATTCAAAAATTATATAATCTATATTCTTATGAAAAAATATATTTGTTTACTTCTTTTTTTCCTTTTTTCTTTTTTCTTTCTGCCCCACTCCTCATCAACTTCGACTTCTTCTTCTTCATCTTCTACGTTTTCTTTTTTCAGGTATTTGTGAGGTTTGGGGTCACCGATGACGGGGTTGGGGTTGGGGTCGTGGATTGTGGGATTGGGATCGAGGACTTGTGGGCTGGATTTGTGGGTTTGGGGTCGACGGCGACGTGGTTGGGGTCGTGGACTGCGGTGTTGGGGTTGGGGACTGCGGGCTTAATCTGTGAGGTTTTGGGTTGGCGGCGACGAGGTTGCGGTCGTGGTCCGCGGGGTTGGGGTCGGGGCTTGCAGAGGTTGAAGGTGAAGTCGCTGGGGTTGGGGCTGAGTTCATATATGCATTTTTTTCTTGGCCATTTAAATATGTGCTTTAGTTTTGTGTTTAGGTTTGATTTAGATTAAGATAGTGATTAACAGTGGGTGGGTGTGGGTATCGGGATGAAGAAGAAGAACAGTGAGGACTAAAGATTTAGAAAAAAAATGGTTATTTTAGTTATTGTCTTTTTAATAATTTAATTAAAAATTTTTTTAACTACAACTAATACGCTAACTTTTTTTTTTTTTTAAATAAAATCTATTTTATATTTTGTTTAATTTTAAAATTATAATTTTTTAGTATTTATTTTGTTTTTTCAATATTTAAAATGATTTTTTTTAATTAATTTTAAATTTGAATTATACACGTGGCATTGCCACGTCAGTACCCAAAATGCCAAATCTGTTCTCTGTTAGCCATATAGGATGAAATCTAACAGAAGTCCCACAACTCAGTAACGTGCATAGTTTGGGGGGAATTTTTAACAACGCGAAATATTTAGGGGGCACGATGTGACAGTAGTAATAGTTCGGGGGGAAAAAATCCTATTTATTCATATATTTATATATATATATGAGTAATTCTGGCGTCCCTCACAGGACTAAGTCCTTCATGTGGGGTTTATGTGGGGCCCAGAAATTTGCCAAATGTCAAAGTTACATTGGTATAAAAATGTTGACTTTTGAATATTATGACTTGGTATAACCGGTTGTGATTTTTTAGTTGACACTGTCTTAGTAAGTGGGGGGTAGAAGGGTAATTTTAGGTCCAATAAATAGTACAGTTGAGGGTTTTATAATAAATATAGGTAAGAGTTAGAACTTATTTACGATTGTGGACACGTAACTATTTGACTGCTACTAAGTAACTATTATAATTGACTTAGACAAATGTATAATAAAATAACGTACCAAAAACTGAAGTTGTTAAAAAAAATTTATGCCGTATAAGCAATGAATATAATGAGGTGGCAAATTTTTAATATAAATAAATTTTATTTTTAAATGTATTAATTATTGAATGACACACCGCATTACCATTTAGTAGTTAATTTTTGCATGGGGTTTTTATTTTGCATGAATATTGGGCATATTGGTATATGTATTAGCCACATAAGAAGTTTAATTCTGATTAGTAACTTTTGAGGGTTTGTTAAGTGAGAAAATTAAAGTACAACCCAAGGAGAACATATATTTTAGTGTTGTTAGTTTGTACATTTTTTTTCTATTAAGTTTCAATGCTTTGGTTTTTGTTTGAAGTAATTTTTGTTCTAGTATTGGATGACTTCATAATCTACGTCAATTTATGTGTGACAATATTTAAAGAAAATAATAATACATGGGTTGTGTTATTTTTTTCTAGTTAATTTAGTGGAAACAAAGAAAGAGCGATAAACATTTAGGAGATAATGGTTGTAAAAATTATCACTAATACACTCCTTTTGGTTCAGATGAAATGCATAGTGAGATATGTGAGTTAAAGTAAGGTGACGAGGAAATTATTATTTTATTATTGATTGCACTGAAGATGAGGTCAACCAATTGAGAAGTGTCGATTGTATGAGTATGTCGTATTGGATGCAGTAGGAGGATATGCTAGAGCGATTGTGAACATAGACACCCTTCTGGTTTAGTGGTAATACTTTTTTACTTCACAACCACAGTTGCTTGATTCTGGTATCTAATTACAAGTGCATTGGGGATCCTGAGAGTATGTAAGTTGTCATTTTGCTACCACCCCTTACGTATATATTCACAACCTTCTCTCCATGCTCCTCGTAAGTCATAAATGAACTTACAAGGAGCATTGTCTAAATGAGTACATAGACAGGGTAAAGAAAACTAGATATTAAAATTGAATCAATAGAATCTCAATTTGTAGATTGAAGGACTTACTGATCTTGTGAGAAGGTTGTATACAACGCACTGTCCTTCGTCAAACACAATCATGGCAAGGTTTCCATTTGCATTTATAAATTTGGAGTTTGTGCATTGTGAAAATGGGAGAGATATTGGTTGTATATGGTATTTTGGAAGTGAAACATGGCGTAGTAGGTGTGTTGGAATCTTGTCTCTCTGAGGGTGGTAAGCACAATTTTATTTTCCAATAGTGCCTACTACTCAAGGTTGTTTTGTTTCAAATTATTTGTGTTGTGGCTCCCCCATGTATTGCATAAGTTTATGTGATTATAAGGATCCGTAAAAGTTTGTTATGAAAATATTATTGGTTATATTATTATTTTAAGGTAATAACAAAGCTTAATTATAGAAAGCAATTTTAGAATATTATTATTACGATTACATGTTATTTTTTCCAACTTAGGAAACAATGAAGCCTGTAGTTTCAATAAAAAAAAAATTATGACCCCCTTGAGGAAATGAAGTAGGCCACTTATATGTGGGCTATCAAAAAAAGGCCCAAATTATTAAAAAAAAGAAACAGTTGAGTGAGATGATAAAATTTATTTGAATATAGATCAAGTTTCGGAGTACTAAATCACATTTCAAAGTACAGAGTAAAGCAAATGTGTTTAATGAATAACTTATAGTGGAATTTTATTAGTTGAACGACCATTTTTAGAGAAGTACCCGCACAATGAACCATTACATAATACCGTGTAAATTAGTAAGTTACTCTGGTAGAAAAAAAAACTTTTATTGCTTCACCACGGGGTACTTGGCTTTGCCGCTGCACTAGCTCAAATTTTTACCAATTTTCACTCTAGTGGACGGGGCATTGCATTGAAATTTGTGAGACCGAAATGGAGATGATCCACCACCACTACATAAGTTGGTATGAATGTGAATGACCTTCATCCTAACAACCAGAGGGAGAACATGGTGCATTGAGATGATTTTATATTTGATATAGTACGGCACAATCGGTGAAGCCATATTAATGTACATTTATTTCTTCACTGTTTGTTATACTTCCTTGATGCGTGGTTCATTTTTATTGTTTGGTGTACTGGCACATGCATATTAATTATCTTTGAGTGAAAATGGGGTGAGTTCGGGCCTTAGGTTGCGCAAACAGTAAGACCATTTGCTTTGGGCCTATTATTCAACTCATATGGTTGGTTTGCTAAAGTTATGGTTGTTTTTAAATTGTTTTTGGATCCAGTGGATGTGTAACTCTTCATCCTCCTTAGAGCAAGCCATCGGGTTATTTTCAGAAGATATGTCGTAATGGATGTATCTATTTCTATTAGTGGAAGAGCAAAAACGATTTCGCTGAATGGTGCTTGCTCTAATTGTTTTCTAAATCATCTGACTATTATAGCGGTAGAAATTGTCCAGTACCTCTCCTTAGAAGAAAGATCGCCGGCCATGCATGAGAGGGGCACATGGAGACATGTATGTAGTTCTTACAATACGAGGGACTTTCTGTCAGGTGGAGGCTAGTCAGACAGAAGTGATTCCAACTAATATGCCTGGTGTTGTACCCTCTCTTCTTAAATGAATTTAGTATCAGTGTTTTGGTGAACAAAAGATTGCACTAAATGATTTGAGGATCTTCGTTTAGAATATTCTCGTGGTTACTTGTCATCCCTAATATCTTTGACATGGCTACCCCTTCTCTGACACAGTCGACACTAGTGGTGTAATTTAAGAGGTAGAGTACTCATGGGGTCCCACATGATAGGTTATATGTCAGTGAGAAAATGAATCTCATTTCAATGTACATCAATATTGAGTAGTGATAATAATAGACATGTTATATGTCCAGATTGGTTTAATGTAGTAGTTATAGGTGTTTTTTTTTAGGTTCAAGGTAGTAGTGAGAACAAACCGTACAGTTATCCACGTAGATGAGACGATTAGACTAAGTAATTTGTCTTAATGATTGGCGAACAAAACGAAAGTTTGACGTAACACAAACTTATATAATGGTTGCCTGTTTTTCTAAAACATGTTTATATTAAACTAAAACGATCAGGCTATATATCAATTAAAATTTTCACTGAATGTGTTTCTAATTAAATTAGGTTTGAGATCTTTTGCTTAATAAAATGCTCCATACTTGTGAAAAACAAGCTCTGTAACGAAAGTCATTATCACCACATAATACATACTAATTCATACATGGGTTTAGAAGAGGTGAAGGAGCCATTTCCCCTGTAACAAAACATAACCCAACCAGTGTGTACTTGGCAAATTAAACAAGAAGAACTACCTACCTCAATGATTGGTTTGTACCTTGCAATTGTAATATAATGAAGAGCTTAATTAAATAGTAGAGTTCTTTTAATACAAAATAGAACCTTCAGTATTCTTGGCTTACAAGTTATGGCTGGAGTGACGAGGTGGACTGTTATTTTGGTCCCCGTGGCAACAATGGCAACACCCTCCGTCCTTTATTTCGTCAACGTCAGTTCGGATATTGAATAACATGCTCAAAGCCAAATTTTGGAATCTAATCCTCCTCATGTAAATACCAGGGTCTGAGATGTTGGATCCCGAAGAGGTGAAGGGGACCGGTTGCAAATATGATTTGCTTTCCGCCAGCGGTACCTCATTGACAATTCCATCAGTGTCAGGCAAATGATTTTTGTGTGGTCGTCCTTCGTTATGGTATAAACACAATATAAAAGTCAGTCCTTGAAAAGTTGTAACCATTCCTAACGTAATGTTAAAACCGTATTATATATAGGAATTCAAACACATTAACATAAATAAGAGGTACTATTGATCCATAAACTTATCACCTCGCTTCTGAGGTGGCTGTCTGGTGGAATGATGTTGTTTGATTGCGGCACCTTGTGAAGATTGGGGACGTACGAACTCTTTTGCTGTCCTTTTATGGACTTCGTTGTTCCTCTTCCTCGGAGAGCCGACCCTTAGCGGGGGAGATGACTCCTCATAGGCATCAGAGTTGTCGCCCGTTATTGAAGAGGGTCGGGTTGCCAAGGCAATGTATCTCCTCATCTTCCAACTAGGAACATGTTTAAGAGATGAAGGTGCTCATTGAGAAAAAGGGTTAGATTTAGAAAAGATATATTGAAATTTAATGAGCATGGTCATGGCACAAAGAAATTCAATAGTCCCTATAAGCCTTGCAGCATAGGTTCATTATGAGTACTATGCCAAATGTGGTAAGATAGTAAGAGACACAAGGCTCTGACAGAATATTCTGTATCTCAATCTTGCCTAACACGTTTTTGAAGAGTTCAATTTTGTTTTGTTTTATATTTGTTAAGAAAAATGGGATATTCCAAATCCATTTGTTTTTTGTTTTGCAATGATCATTGTACATGAACAAAAGGTGGGGAACTCGTCCAATAGTGTTTGAAAAAACGGCAGCGAATATTGTTTTTAAATAGTGTTAGACTCTCTAAACGAGTCTATTAGCCATAAAGAATTAATTAAACGTGATTGCACTTTCTATAGGCATATATTATCAATAAAGGTATAATTAAATGTGATTAACGGTTAAAATTTGTGAGAAAAAGTGAAGTTTTCATACATGGATCCAAAAATACCTTTTAAAATGTGAAATAACGTTTAAAATGTGAAAAGTTAGAAGCAGCTCACTGAGGGAAAAAATAGATTTTACACTTTCCTATGAGATACCCCTGAGAGACAAAATAGATTTTACACTAGTTCCTATGAGATACCATATGTCTGATAATTTTGTGTGTACCTTTTCTACTTCAATAACGGAGTAACAAAAACTGATTCCATGGTATTGCTTGTACATAAACAGTCCAATTGAAAGACTTGTAAGTTGCCACATGTATTACGGTAATTAATTAACCTTCTAATTGAAAAAGATAGTGCACCTAGGGACGTTTGGGTAATATTTGTCATTTTAAATTAAATTTTACAAAGCGGAGTGAACATATTATGGACGTAATATTTTATACACGCGCAGATCATTTTTCTTTGTTGGTGGAGATTAAATGCACAAGGGCGACGTAACAAAAACTGATGTTTTGGTTGGAGTTTATTTATAAAATTATTACTTTGAAACTTGCATGTGCAGGTTGTATTTGAATAACAATAATTCTTGAATAAACTGCCAGTAAAATTAGGTATGCCATTGTATCACTTTTCCAGTTAATGCAGTACAAATCGTCCTCCAATTCACATGGTAATCATTTTTGTGAATTTCCTTATTTGTCTTATTCGTCCATTCTTATTAAACTGATCATTAGATGAAAACCCTTACCAATATCCTTGGGCGACAGAGATGATTTTTTTGAAGGGAATCCATATAGAAACCGAGGAGACAGTACTAATTTTTAAAAAGTTTAAACTTAAGAAAAAACAGGAAAATATATATGATAATTCTACTTCAAAGTAAAGGAACTAAACAACGTCACAATATATCATAGTTCTACTTCACCAAACACGGGCGAAATCACCCATTGTTGAACCTGGAAACATGTTGAACCACTCTGATACTTCAAAATTAAACTTCAATAATAACTAACAACATCACTGATTGGTTTTGTACTTGGAACTAATAACATAACAACTAAACCAAATGAGTGAAGGGTACATGCAAGTGCAGTACTTTAAAAATTCAACATCCACTGACCTTACAACTCAGGGCTAGATCGACTTGATGGACTTGGAGACTTTTCCCTGAATAAGTCAACACTCTTCATTTTGGCCCCTTGGCAACAATGGCAAAACCTTCTCTTCTTTATCTCGTCAATGTCCGTTCGGAGATTGAACAACATGCTGAAAGCCACTTTCTGGAATGTAGTCCTGCTCATGTAAATCTCAGGGTCCGATATCTCTGAGTCTGAAGAGGAGGAAGGGACCATTTTTGCATTTGACTTTTCCTGTCCAGCACGAACAGAATTCGCGGGGATGGGGTTTTTTCGGGGTCGCCCTTTGTTATAGCAAACAAAAATACAGAAATGTCAGTATGTGAAAAAAATAAAGTTTACCCAACGTGCATTGACTACCCTCTTTTATTTTTTTAAAAAAAATATGTTCTTTATCAAGAGGAAGGGCAGCTGCTACATAAAGTGTTTACCTCGCTTACGCCGTGGTTGGGTGGTGGAAGGATGCCCTTGGAGTTCGCCACCTTCCACACTCTGTGGTTGTACGCCCTCTTCCACTGGGCTTGCATCACTTTTGATGGTCATTTTCCTGGGATGACGTTGGAGGGAACTCGGGCTGTGAGAGTCCTCGATCTTTTCGGCCGTCATTGCGGGAAAGCGGGTGGCCAAGGCTTTGTATCTCATTTTCTTTGGAGTGGGAACTGAAAGTAAAGTCCCAGGGGGAAAGAATTCATCAGTACATTTTCAAGTTTATTAAGTAATGTGAACCTTTGTTCTTCAAAGAGAGAAACTAAACAGTCCCTATAGGTCTAGTACCATAGGCAATGTCCTCACTTCTGCCAAACGTGGAGATATACTTAATCACGCAAAGCTTGAATTGCTAAATTTGTCCTCACACTTTTTTCTGAATATAAAAAAAAAATATAGTGCAAATGGCTTGGAATATTCCCACTGAATTACTTTTTTATATCGGGTCCACTACAATGGGTTGGGGTCCCACGTTTGAAAAACCATTTCGGGCTTCTAAATCCGAATAAAACAAACTATCATGTGAATTTAGATTTGAGTCTTCCATTTATTTTATTTTTTTGAGAGAAAATACATTAAATTAACAAAGAAAACAGAGCAGCCTAGGGTCGGCCAACCAGGCCAGCCATATCTTTAGCCAGACCCGAAGACGCCATAGAGGGAACCCCTCCATCCCAAAAGCCACAAGCTTGATACCGAATAGCATACTTGGCTGTCAAATGAGCAACAGTGTTCGACGATCTTGGGCCATACCCAACAGACAAAATTCTGAGATCCTCTGCTTCCCTTCTAATAGCAGCCACTAGTAAATCAAGATGTCCACTCTCTTCTGGAGGTCTATTGAGCATACCCACTGCTAAGCTACTATCTGAAACAAGCAGCCCCCCTGCAGATTTAAACTCTTACACAACTCAATGCCATGTTTAATGGCCAACAGCTCAGGCACAAGCGGTTCATGGGCACAGTTTATGAAATTGCTTTTGGACGCAATAACCCTGCCCTCACTGTCCCTGGTCACCACGCGACTGTTACAGCAGCCTCGGCCCCTGTTAGTGGCAGCATCCACATTTATCAAAAGCTCATTTGCAGCAGGGGCAGTCCATCGTTCATGGATAGAACTGTATATGTGGGGATTGGCACCCCGACTTTGAACAAATTCGATGTGGTATTTGGCTTCCCAGTCCACCATCGCAGTAGCCTCCGGGAGTCTTCCATTTCTAATACACCACAAATAAGAAGATTTAAGGAAAATTTTTGCTCATACGAAAACCAATAAAGTATATATTAAAAGGGTGGTGACAATTGAATTTATTTTTATGGCAAATTATCAGTGGCAATTGGTTATTTATCGTAAATACGAGTGTTGTTATATATTCATATAAAAATTTCCTATTTACTGCAACTAAAAAAAGGTTTAGGCATATAAAATTTTATTTTTCCATATATGCTTAAAACAAATTAAACATTTACATTATTTTTCATTAATTTCAAAATCAGCCACTAATTTCGTAATGTGTATACTTCAGATCATGAAATTGATGAATTTCGTTTTCGAAAATAATCAATGGGACAGAAAGTGAACCCCCTATAATTGTGATAACATATTGCATAATATACTCAGACTAATTTGAGAGAATCAAAACACCGTTATTTTCCAGTTTCTGTCATCGATCGTGTGTGTTTATGATTTTCATATGTACCGTAGTTATTTCGTTATTTGAAAATGTAAACACATCAAACTTGAACGATGTGTCTAACGACGTAGTAAATCTAATAGTGTTACCGTAATGCGTAATGACAATTGAATAGTGGGGAAGAAATAAGAAATTTTGTTCATTATTTTGTGTTAAACAAGTAATACATTCCATTAAAAAGGTTTCATTAAGTAAAAGGATCAAAGAAGAGTTTGTAACACAAAACAAAAGCAAAAGGGTAGTAAATGTAATGGCCCGAATTCTCCGGTACGGTTTAATGGCGGGATTAGTAGGCCGGGAGAGCCATACTTGTTTAATTTTTCCATTAAATGTTATTATGCATGTATATGTGGATTACATTATGATATGATGTTATATGCGTGCATGTGGGTGCACATTTGAATAGTTATGCTATTATGATAATTTGGCCCATTGAGGGTGAATATGTGTATTTGGGTGCATAATGCGATTTGTGAATGAGATTCCATTATTATGGAGATATAAACAAAGAACAATTTCGGCATGAGACGGTCATATATATTGCATTAGTGGTTTTGTCATAACGGGGTCAATTTTGGGGTAATAGAAATGTTTATTTGATGATAAAATGGGAATATTTGAGATCAGGGTGAAATTTCGGAGGCTTTGACTATAATGTCCCCGGGGATATTTTCGGGACCCCGAGCATTAGGTTTTGTTTGAGGTTACTTAAGCTTCAAGTAGCCGTCAGAAAGTGCCATGTACGATTAGAAAACCTCTCGTTCTCCCTTTCGATAGCCCGTTTTACCTTTTGAGCATTTTTGAAGATATCTCGAGTTCTAGGAGTGGGAATCAAGGGAGGATCGAGGCATAGCGATCCTAGGAAATATTAGAAGCTTCTTAACCGAAGGATTTGACAGAAAACAACACAATCAAAGGTAATATAAGTTTAAAGTTTTTTGTTTTCCGAGTTTGTAAGGTTTGAATTGGACTTTGTGAATTGTTGAGTTTTTGGTGGGTTTGAACCTTGGGTTTTGAGGGTTTTGGAGTTTTGGGAAGCTTGGGAACTTTGTTTTGATGATTGGGGATGGTTAGGTGTGATTTTGGAAGATTGGAGAAGTTGAAAACACATTCGGGAATGGCTTTGGGTCGGGGGCCGCGACCCTGTTCTTGGGTGCCGCGGCCCTGGTTCGAAGAGGAAGAAAGGGTGGTTCTGTTTTGGCTGGGTGTCGTGGCCTTTGGTGTTGGGCGTCGCGGTGCTTGTTTCAACAAATGATTTGTAGGGGCCGCGGCCCATGGTGCTAGGGCCGCAGCCCTAGCCCTGTTTTCACCCATTTTGCTCGTTTTGACCCCGGGAACTTAGTTATAGGCCTCGGGAGTGTTCCTACTACTTGGATTAGTTGGGATTGATCTTCCGGAGGCTAGATATTGGTGTGGAAACCTATGTTGATCATTATTATTAATGATGTCCCGTGTTTGGTTATGATTAGGTGACCGCTAAAGTACTAAAGATTGATCGTTGTCACGGGTCGTTCTTTTAATCTTTCTACCTCGAATCTGAGGTAAGAAAATTGCACCCTGTGTATATATGACATGCGTGGTTATTATTGAGGGATGTTGATTGATTAATGTGGACATGGTTTGCCTATTGAATGCTAGGAAATGGTGAATACTTGTATATTACTGATTAGTCAGGGACACTGACCTAAAGAGTCAAAAATGGCATAGCTTTGAGAACGCCGAGCCAAATGAATATTAGATCTAATCGATATCAGCATTGAATGGCTCTATGGCATTAATGCTGCAGCAACCCTAAGGTCGATGAACTTATAAGCGCTAGGCTATTATAAGACTAGTTATTCAGAGCCATGGCATATGGGCCCGGTGACTGTTTGTCACATGGCTAGGGAACGTTGTTCCAGGGTTATGACTCTACGGTGATGAGGAGGGTTATGTTGGTGACTATTCACCATACACCCATCCTGTTCAAACCTATGAAAGGTTCACTTATCAGTTAAGCCCGAGTGACCCTTTCGTCACATGGCTAAAGGGGGCTGTACCCACTTTTGTGACTGTTGCGTCTGTCACCTACCTCTTTTCGACAGATAGTCCTAAATGATTTATATGATCATTGTTGATATTATATCATCCTATACTATGTTTTCTTGCTGGGCCTTGGCTCATGGGTGGTATGTGGTGCAGGTAAAGGGAAAGAAAAACTCACGCAGCCTTGAGTGGAGAGCTTAGGTGGTGATGTGTACATATGCGGCCGCTTGACCACCACGGCCAAGGCATTCTCAAAGGAAGTAGGGGGTTTACCCTGTTTTTGGCGCTTAGGTCGGCGGGATTGTAAATTTGAATCAGTAATTACCGTTTTGTTCTGAGAACAACTTGTAAATGTTTTGATTAGCTCTGTAGAGCATTTTGTAATGAAAATATCCATTTCCTTTTTATTAGTTTTCCACCTTAACCTATTAATTACACTTAGAGCACGTTTTTGACGAAAGGACTCGGGTAGCAGGTCAAATTTATGGTCCACCGATCACCGTAACTGTGCTGGGGTAACCAGGGTGTTACAGTAAATGGGCATCCTAAGCGGCATAAAACACCGTAACCCTAAATCCTTAAAAGAAATCACGGTCGTGGCAGTCGAGCAGGCTACATATGTACACATAGCCCCTAGAGCTCTCCAACTCATGGTTGGTCCAACTTATCTTTGCCCTTACTTGCACCACATAGCACCCGTAAGCCACCTCCCAGCAAGAAAACCCAAATAAGCATAAATAGTGAACCAACAAAATATAAATCATATACAACATGCTTAACATTTATATGCTAATCCTGCTTAAAATCCTATTTCATTAACATTATACCATTATTAAAACATAAACTAGTAGATCTAAAACTCAAAGCATTCAAAACTGAACTACACCGCAACCTTGATCTTTAAAAGAATTCCTAGATCCTTAAAATGTTGGTTGTAGGGTTTCGACAATAATAAAGATAACCTTCGTCGTGTGGAATCTTTGAAGATTTGAAGAGGTGATGGTGATGGAGATTTTTGCCTTAGAGTTTGTGTTTAGATGGTGGTCCACGACAACAATAGTGAGAGAGTGTAACGCCCTGGTTACTCCAAGATTGTTATGGTGAGCTTTAAACCGTGTTTAACTCGGTAAACTAGTCATTTGGTTATAAAAGTGCATCTACGCGTTATTAATAGGAGTTATCCCCAACATTTCAGTTCAATGACGTGCCAAACAGAAGTGACAAGTCGCAATGCATGCTCAGTAAATGACACATTAATATTCAATAAATGTATTACCCAAGGAGGGAAAGGTCGGAGATTAATCTTCAAAGTTGTGATATTACTAGTCATCATAATTATTTATCTGGTTTGGAAGTGATTTGACCGACCAGGAAGATTCTTTGTCCCACCGGTGAAGATTTTTGACAGACCAGAGATGTGTCATGGTTGAGGAGAGGTGTGCTACAAGAGTGATTTGCCTATACCGAGCAGAGGTGTGGTTTGCCTATGCCAATGAGAGGTGCTTGCCTATGTTGACTGGTGAGTTGTCTTCGCCGATTAGTCATTTCGGGGATGGATTTGGTTGGTCGACGGATCAGAATCTCAGAATTTACCGTCTAGTGACTCTCTAGTTTTGAGACTTTGGGATTGTTACTTGGGCCATTCTTGGCGCATTTTCCGAGAGCTAAGGAGGTAGGACCTGACAACAACAACTCCGGCCACGCGGTATCCACATGGCTAATATAATTATGCCATATCTCAGCTCGCTAATAGTCCGTAAAAAATTAGAGCGTACAACATAATAATGTGATCTCACTCACAAAGCACATAAAATTACATATATACCCTTACAGGGGGAATAGTACATAAATACTATTTTCAACAAATACGCCCCTTTAATCATTTTTAATGCAGTAAAACATGCTTACGTAGTCGCATCATAGTATAAATCATTATATTCACATATAATATGACATTTAAATTACACTAACACATCAACATCCAATTATGCCCCTAAACCAGTAAGTGTTATTAGCAAAATTAGGACATTACATCCGTAGAACAACGTAGGGAGATAATATATTTGGTCATGGAATATAAACTAATTGTGTTGCCTAATAAATGGTCTTTTATATTTGTTTGAAGTGCTTCCATTAATAATGACATGACACTTTAAACATATAGACTATTTTTTTAAGTTTGTTTGACAAATGCACATATACGATAACCATCCATAATGTTGTTATTTTTAATGTGGTTAATTGTGGTCCAGTGATTTTTATAACCAATACAAAGCATTCAAGTATAATTCTCAAGTTTTTGCCTTTCTCATAACACCGACATGATTCCCTGGACAAGTGTAGAGTCCAAGAACTTTACTTAGCTAATTGTTCAGTAGTATTATAGTATGTTTAGTATTATCTTTGTTACTGTGGATTTTTGGTTCAGACCGGGAACTATTTGGACACTCATAGTAATACTTATAGATTTTCTAAGTTTAACCTATAGTTTAAGAATATTAAGTATAACCTAAGGTTTGATTATATGACTGATATTAAGGATAATATTTATTATATTATAAGGTTTAGACATCAACCAATAGGATTTTAAGCACATGTTATGAATGGTGATTAAGGATTAAGTATTTTTGAGGATTAAATTAAATAAGGGTAAAGTTTGAATGTTATAGGGTTAGTCAGCAGCTTTGAATACGTTGAAGGCTTAGTCAAGGCTGTTTTGTAATGCCCCGGATTCCCTATTATGGTTAATGGCTGGATTAGTAGGCCGGGAGGGCTATAACTGTTTAATTATGCCATTAAATGTGTTTATGCATGTTTATGAGAATTATATTATAATATAATGTTAAATGCATGCATGTGAGTCCACATTTGTTTACAGGGGTATTATGGTAATTTGGCCCGTTGAGGGTATAATTGTATATTTGTATGTGCGATAATGATATATTGTGAGACCACATTATAATGTGGATTGGTTCGAGTATTTCGACATGAGACGATCTTTAAACATGATTTATCGGTTTGGTCATAACAGGTCTGAGCTCGGGGCTCAGGGTGAGTCTCGGGGTGATATTAAAGGTTATAGCGTTACCGGGGATTTTAGGGTAACGGGTTATGAAATATTGGTGTTCGAGGATATGGAGATTAGCGGGAATCGGGAAGCGTTAATTATGATTAACGGGTTAAGCTAGAAGTACCAATTTTACCCCTAGAGTAGTTTGAAAGGCTTTAGATGACACAAGGGCATTTTGGTCTTTTTAAGGGTGGATATCTATGAACTAAAGTGGCTGAAGCTGTAGAACAAACAGAGTAAAAAACAGAGTTTGCCTCTTCCTTTCCCGTACATCCTCCTTGCTCCATCTTCTTCACTTTTCCTTTGAGGGTTTTGTGTGTTCTTGGTGGTAATTCAAGCTAGAGAAACTTAGGGCTGGATTGGAGACTTGGTTCTGCTTGTGTGGGAAGTTCAAAACAGGTTCTAAGGTAAGCTTTGACCATTGAATTCAAGTTAAGATCTGTTTTTGTTCTAGCTTTTGAATCATGAGTTTTGGTGTGGAAAGTGTGAATCAAAGAGGGTTTTAATGTTAGTTTGATTGGGGTTTTATGTGAGTGAGCTAAGGGAGTTGTTTGGGGGTTTAATTGTGTGTTAGGGAGAGGTTCTATGAGGGTTTGAAGATCTGGTTTGAGAGGGTATTGCACAGGGAGAAAAACTGGTTCGTGTGGCCGACTTAGCCATTCTGGGCTGAGCGCCGCGGCCCTTGGCGCCTGGCAGATGGGGAGCTTCTCTGTCAGGGGGGCGCGCTGTGACGCAGCAGAGGGGGCCGCGGACCTTAGAGCCCATTTTGCTAAAAAGTGGTTTTTTATCTTAGGGATTCAAACCATAGGCCTCGGGGTTGGACCTAGTACCCGGTTGGGTAGTTTTTGAGGTCTCGGGGGCTGGGATTTGGTTTGGGAACCCTCAGTTATCATTTTTATTGATAAATCCTATATTTTGGTTATGACCAGGTGACCGTCGAGGAATTTAAAGGTTGATCGTTCTCAGGGGTCGTTCGTATAATTATTCTCACTCGAACCAGAGGTAAGAAAACAGTGTATGAATATAGTTGCACCTTGTACAGGTATATGGCATGTATGATTTGATATTTGAGGCATGCTGGTTGATATATGTGGACATGGATTGCATATTAGGTGCTAGTGAACGCTGATTACCTGCTTGAGACACTGACTAGTCAGGGACCGACTCTAAAGTCGAGAATCATGCATTGAATGGCTCTATAGCATTAATGCCTGACCGACCCTAGGGTCGAGAAACTTACAAGCGCTTGCCTGGTCTACGACCAGATGACTATAGCCAAGGTATATGACCCCGGTGACTGTTTGTCACAAGGCTGAGAGACGTTGTCCATAGTTTCGACTCTAGAGTCGTGAGGAAGGTTATGTTGGTGACCAATCACCATGCACCTGTCCTGAACAAGCTTATGAAAGAATCACCTATCAGTTAAGCCCTGGTGACCCTATCGTCACATGGCTAGAGGAAGCGATGCTCATTACCGTGACTTTTGGCTATTGGCACCTACTTGTTGGACTGATAGTCCTGAATGGTTATTATGAACGTTGTTGATATTATATCATGTCTTGCTATGTTTTCTTGCTGGGCCTTGGCTCATGGGTGCTATGTGGTGCAGGTAAAGGAAAGGAAAAGCTTGACCAGCCTTGAGTGGAGAGCTTGGGCGATGTAATGTACATACATGGCCACTTGACTGCCACGGTCAAGGAGTTCTCAGAGGGACTAGGGGTTTACCCTATTTTTGCCGCTTAGGCCGGCGGGGATTGTATATATGAACTGTAGCAACTCTTTTGTAACATGAACTACTTGTAAACGTTTTAAAAAGGCTCATGAGCAGTTTGTTTACTTAATAAAATGTACCCTTTCCTTTTACTGGTTTTCACCTTAACTTGGTCATAACACTTAGATCACGTTTTTAACCAAAGGACTCGGGTAACGAGTCAAATTTCCGGTTCACCGTAACTGTTCTGGGGTAGCCAGGGCGTTACATGTTTACTCCATTCAAACTTAGCTAAAAATGTGTAATTTCGTGTTTAATTATTCAGCGTATGCCGATATATCGCAGCTATAGGGGGCGATATATCGCAGCACGTAGATACGGAAAACACGAGACGATGCACGGTCGCCTCGGGCATACTGGCCCAGGCGATATATCGCCTACAGGGGGCGATATATCGCCTCCTCCAGCATAAATTCAAACACTTTTGAATTCTTTTCCTTTCAGCCATTCAAACTCCTCCATAAGTCCAGCATCTTTTGAACGAGTCTTCAGCCTCTGCTGAACGATTATTCAAATGATTTACACCTAAAAAGCCATTATTTTTATTCAAGTAAAATCAAGATACTGTCATTCCCAAACTCTATAAATAGGACCTAGTACCCAGCCATTATTCACCTTTCGCTCTAAGTTCAGAAGCTGCTAGTGTTAAGTGAGTGTGAGAGTGTAAACACCTGGTTTGGGAAAATCATAAGCTTAAACATCATAAGCTTATCAAACACTTTGGGAAGTGAGGTTCTATAGTATTTCGGTTGTGGTGTAATTTGATCTTACAAGTCTTTGAGGTAACCAAAACTCTAGTTCATTTGTTTTAAGTTATTTTCCTTCTCTTAATCTTCTACTCAGTCTCCTAACCCCATTTTATTTTGGTTAGGAAATCTAAGCTCTTGAGCACATAAGTTTTGGTAAGTGTAACTTTCAATGGTTTAGTCTTTCCATCTCTTTCATTTCATCTCTTTCTTCTTTAGACTCACTCTTTTTAATGGTTATTAGGAGTGTTCCAAAAAGTCCCAACTTAGTCCACATATCCCGGTAACTTTGGTAAGGAAAATAGGCTAGAATCAATATGTATATGCTTATGTTATCTATATGTTTTATGCTATTAAATGTGTTATGATATGTATGTATGTATGTATGTTTGTAGGCTTGGGCATATGACCCATATGACTAACAAGACCCCAAATGGGTTATGGGCATATGACCTACTTAGCTAGTAGGACCCCACTAATCCCATGGGCATATGCTTGTTTAGTCTATGGGACCCCAAGTAATGATGGCCATTATAATAAGTGTATGTTATATGTATTATGTTAAGTCTTTATGTTTCTTATGAAATTATGTATATGACTATGTGTTAGATTTTCCTTGCTGGGCATTAGGCTCATTCATTTTGTTTTATGTGCAGGAAAATAAGCTTTAGAGGCGGTAAGATTCGTGACGCTTAGAGGATGTGTATCGATGGTGAATGGAGTCAAGGGGCCGAGCATTATTCGATTCGAGGATGTCGTCGTATTTTATTTTTATGGTTTTATATGTATTTTTCCGCATTTTCTATGTAACTCTTTTCATTTTAAGCTATTTTTGTTTTAAAGACAATGGGTACCCATATCCTACTTATTTTTATGAAAGTAACATTTGTTTCTACAAGTTTATAATAAATTATGGTATTTTCGCAAATGTATGTTTTAGTAAGAATATGTATGTATAGTTCGATAATGGTCCAAGAGTCTAGATTAGTGGGTCATTACAACAAGGAATTGTACCTTGTGCAAAAAATAATCCATCTTTACGATATGTCTCAACATTCAATGTGAAGTTGACCTTTGGTGTGTCATAGTAAGACAAAAATGTCATGTATACGTGGGGGCCCTCGTCAAATATAGACAGTGTACAACAACTGGCCATTTTGAACGAGTAAAAAAAGGTTATCCATCACACAAACCACTACCAACTACTTTGGCAGCCATATCTTCCTTCATCCCTTCCACCCCATAATTTTTCCTTCCACCCATACCCATGGATTCAGACTCCTCATTTGACTCGTGCAATATTGAGGTATTTCCTGTCACGGGCGACCATCACATAGATCGACCGGATTGGGAGGAGTTTACCAACAGCAACATAAACACTCTCCCTCCCGAACCTATAGACTATATAAACGATCTGAAGAAATTTTCTTTAGAAATTTGGATTGTCGCATGCTAGAGAAAGATAATGAGTCCATGAAAGCCAGGATAATGCAGCTCGAAACAGAGCTTCAACAGAAGACAAAGAAAATAGAGGAAGTGAGGGATGTCGCGTTCATGGCAGCCTATGAAAGGGTGTTGAAAGCACTAGAGGAACTTAAGGCAGAAGCAGTGAGTAGATACGATGAGTACCTGAAGGAGAAAATTAACAATATAGTTGGTGATGTTGCCCCACCTAGACGTAGAAGAACATGAAGAACTGAAGTGTTCTAGTGTGATGGCGTGGTGATTGTTAATTCACCTTACAGATGAGTGGTCCAATTTGTTTGTCTTTTTTTTTTTGTTTATTAAGGGTTTAAACATGTTTGTAACGAATAACATGGATTAATGAAGACATTATTTAAATACAGAATATTTGTATGGTTATAATATTTCTCTAGTAGTAGCAATTAACTTTTATAAATTTTTTGATATATGTCAACAACTATTAATTGGAAGAAGTAAGTAATCATATTTTTCTACTATTCTATATTGAGCAAGTCAACTGGTTTGTCAAATCATAGATCCAATCAATTTTTATGTCTCCAATCCTACCATACCTTTTGCATAAATTGTACTAATCAATTCATATGTCTCCAATCCAATCATACCTTTTGCATAATTGTAATATTGAACGTACTATACATCAATTGTGAATACAAGCAATGGCTAGTTTCACTCAATCTCCACCTCCCATCACCTTCCTTATGATGATATAGGCTAGGCAAGATAATGAACAACTTATTTCATACCCTGTAAGACTTCACTAATTTGGACAAATGAGTCCCAATAATATACCAAGCAATTTAGGCTCACATGATAGTAGTAATGTGGCCCCACTAAACAAAATATACGAGGAACATCATATATATATAAAGAAGGAAATTATGCTAAAGGGGCTTCCCTTTAATCCCCATCAGTGGCGGTGGGGCTGTTAGTGTTCTTGAAAACTTGAACAATTTTCGAGGGGATTTGTTTATAACCGTGTATATTGTAGCTATTAGGAGCATCTGCTAATTTTCAAAATTTTTTGAATAGAGTATATTACCGAAAACTATGTTGAAACATGGTGCTTGCGTGACTAAATTTTTTTAAGGGCGTGAAAAACTACATGTTTGAACCTATTTTTCGGTAGTGTAAACTACTCACATTTTCTTGAAAATTAGCAGGAATCTATAAATAGCTACAGTAAACACGATCACAAAATAGTCCCCCTGAAAACTGTAAACGGGTTGCGAAACACTGAGCGCCCCACCGTTAGGAGTTAAAGTAAAGCCCCTATAAAAATATTGTCCTATATATATATGCATGATACACAAGGACAAAATCAATTAATTATGCCTCAATTTTGTTATTAACGAATTATTCTAGTATCTTTTCCGCAAAAATTCTTAAATTAATGTGTCAACAAATGATTCCTATAACGATCCATCCATAAATGACTCTTCAAAACATAGTAAGGGCATTCCACATAGTAGAACTTAGTAAACAAGATTGACGTCCATAACATTACATTTGGTAAAAAACGAGACATACAAAGCATTACACATAATTCATGAATTTTTTTGCAAACTAATTCTAAACCCTTACCATAAAACTGATCGCATGGCTATGGGATGTAACAATCTGTAGAGGGATTGAGAATTTGTTTCGAAATAGTAGGTCATTGGTGACTATGCCATTGCTCGTTTGTGCCATTATCTCCTGTTAATTAACTCCTTTGACTTTGACTGATGTCGTCCACGTTCGGAGTATAGTACATTGGATAGTTGGAAGATGTTGGATCTTCTGTCTCCATGGATTGATTGTCCACTTCTGGAACAACTTTGCAAGTCGCCCTATTATGGCCTAATTGGTTGCAGTTGCGACACCTATTCTTCCTTGGGGTGGCATTGTCCACGCCCTTATATTTTGATTTTGTTTTGTTTGGTTCCCTCCCCTTCGTTCTCACAATTGCCAGATCCCCAATTACTCTCTGTTGTTGTTGCGATCGGTGGTCCCCATGTACAACGTGACTCGATTCAAACGCATCATTAGGCTGACCACACATTGTTTTAAATTTTTCTTCCAAACGGGACATTTCGCTTAATGCTTCTTCATATGTATCATCACGTTGTGTAGCATAGTACCCCATTGCATTTAACCGTGATGTCAACGATCCCCAACGGGTACATAATAACACATCATGGGGGACCCTATCATGGGGAGCGCTACTCAATTCACCTCTCAATTTGGCGTCCTTCCTCCAGCGTTCCTTTAACAGAGGTTTCGGGATGCAGGGTAGGTTCAAATGCTTCATTACCGCAAACATATGTCGACACGGGATTCCGTCTGACTGGAATAGCATGCAACTACACTCAAAGTGATCATGATCAATTACGTACCGAACTACACTTCCTACCAGTCCTCTACGGAAACGACTTAGGGAAAATACCCTGCACCCAAATTCCACACTTGTCGAATCAATTGAGTATGCAAGAGCGTTGTCGATTTGTTGTGTGGCCTTATCGTACATGTTTCTTGTCAAAACTGAAGCAACTTGCTGGTAATACTGTTGTAGTATGTTGGAAGGGAACTGGGGCGATGTGTTGTTACTGATGAAGTCATCTTCGCGTTCCGTGTGGCGTATGCTTTGTATGGCTTTATCAACTTGGCCAACAAGGTCTTTAAGTTTAAGTTTGCTTGTCAAGAAGTGTGACAGGTAAGAATTCATCGACTCCGACCTTTGGGTGGTTCTGAGGCCCGCAAAGAAATTACCCCGCAGGAAGCATTCTGCCCAACTCCTTCTATTGTTGTATGTTATGGCTGCCCATTGGCTATCTTGTAGCTGAAATTCTGTAACCAAGCCACTCCAACTCTCGTCAAACTCTTCCTCTGTACAATATTGATATAGAAGCTCATTAAACCTTGTCTTGAAAATCGGGTGAGGGACATTAATGGTAACATTTTTCTGAAGGTGCCACGCACACAAAAGATGGACATCATTAGGCATGACTTTCTCTATTGCTTTAGCCATAGCTTTATCTCCGTCAGTGACAACAACGTGTGGCAATTTTTTGTTTATACATTGAAGGAATTCTTCCAACAACCAAATGTATGTGTCCTCCTTCTCATCGTACAGCAATGCCACTGCGAAGACAACAGTTCTGAAGTGGCGATTCACGCCGACAAAAAGAAGAAGGGGTTTTTTGTAAGCATTCTTCTTGTACGTTGTGTCAAATGCGATGATCTCCCCAAAACGTCCATAGTCATCTCTCGAAATTCCATCGGCCCAGAACAAGTCAGCGAGCTTATACTCCCCGTCTATCGTGTGTGTTTCAAAAAAATTGGGGTCACGTAACCCAAGACATTCCAAGTATCCCAGGGCACCCTCAGCATCTGTTTCCTCCTCCTCTTCTAACTCTCTTTGTCGTCCAATCCAATTGTATAAGTCCTTTTTCAAGAACGGAACATACTCATGTCCTCCTCTTTCTGCAGCAAGGTGATTCAATATGTGGCAAGTTCGTATGCCCGACCGTCTCATTGACATTACTTGGGCACCCATACAATCTGGGACAGCACGGTTAGATCTCAAGAACTGCATATCTGTTTTCAAAGCAAGGTCATGATTATGTGTTGGGTTAAAGTCTTTCACTACCCAACTGTTTTCGGACTTGTCAAAATTCACGCGCAATAGTGCTGGGCACCCTGTGCGAGTAACAGCTCGAGGTTTTTTCTTACGGTTCTTTAGGTTTGTCCACTTTTCTCGCCTAAACCCTTGATTAGAGCAAACCCATTTTCTTTGCCACTCTTTATTTTCATTGTCCCGACGGACATCTTCTTTTCTAACACTAAACCCCCATCCACTAAGAGTATTTGTAGTAAAAATCTTCCTAGTGGCCAACCGTGGGTAGGTGTTTGTTTATAATGTCTTCCTTTGTTAATTGTTGTGGAAGCTTGTTCGTAATATTTAGGTCTGCGAGTGCTTCCGACATGTCGTTCGCCATGTTGTTTGAGTACTTATTTTTTTGTTTCCTGAACACGAAAGAAACAGTTGTTAGAGATGAAAATAAAAATCAAATAAAAAATAAGGCTTGATGGAAAAAACCTAACTCAATCTTATATTCACTGGAAATGCAATTGAATGTCTATGCTTATCGCCCTTGACACTTCAGTTTCTTTAGTAAACGTACCCATGTAATTAAAAGTAGGCACATATTTGATTTGGCAAGCATCTCAGTCATAAACCTTTTATCAATATATATACATCTTCTATCGAAGCCAGTTGTAATGGGTTTATCATGTTTTTGTAGGCATCCAATATAAAATACAAATTCACTGTAGGGACGCAAACAACCAAAATCAACATAAACATGATTAATAAAGGATAAACATCACATCATTACATAATGTCTAGCTACACGATAGATGGTTGAGGGAGATATATCTCCTGCTACACACTATGATGACTTCGAAAATACCAATAGTAGGTACATCCATTAGCCTTAACTTATAGTTTAAGGTAACTTTAGTACCTACTGGTTCTTAATTTTTAAGTAATCAACAGTACCACTAATTGTCTCTTATACACATGGGATCATCTAGTTTATACAAGAACTGAAATGAAGACCCATGTGACGAGAATGTTAAAGTTAAATCAGTCAAGAAATATGATCTCCTTGGTAGGTCCTGCCTCCGTAGCTTCAACACACAACTCACCACTAATTGTCTCTTGTCGTTTCACCATAGTCCCTACATGATCCATAATTTGGCGCTGGTCAAAAAGAAAAAACTTAATATCCATTGAATTCATCCTTAAAGTCGTCGCTTTCTTACCAACAAGTTCCTTGAAAGCCATAAGCTTCTGAATCTGCACATCTTTCTTCATACAATTTTTGCACTTGCCGCGAAACCCAGGCTTAGTTGTTCGAAATTTTTTTCCATTATCACTACGGGAGGCTGTTGCGGAACTAGTTACTGACAAAGGAGTGGGGATGGTCGTCTTCTCCTTGTTGTTAGTTGGTGGTGATGGAGTTAGGGGAAAGTCCGCCAGGAATGGTATAGGAAATTGTTTTGTTGGAGATTCCAACTCTTTTTTCACTTCATATTCTTTAGGAAAGAGATTGACGCATAACTTGGATGATTCCATGATAAGAGTAAAAGTTTTTTTGAAAAGGTGAAGCTTTCTGTAAGGGGTTTAGAGAGTCGGGAACCAATGACGGAGCTTCACATACATATCTATACATATATATGTGTAGAAAGAGAAAGACAAGTAGGAAGATAAATTTCCCGCCAAAATAAAAGATGGAATCACAGAATATAATGTCAATTATTGTGAAATAAATGAAGGAATAAGCATATCAATGAAACAAAAATCTCATTATCACAATCTCTCCCAACAAACTAAGATCGGTTTACTTAAGTTAACAATGCCTGCCCAACTTAATCAATTTTGGATATGTGCAGCTCTAGTACGTGGTAGAACCCTAGTAGTGTACACTTGGGTTTGTCTCACCTGTAGATGAAGCATATGCTCGTAGATACATAGGATCTATGAAACTTTCTCACAAACTCCAAACTTTCTCACCAATACCACACAAACTCCAAGTCAAAAAGCATATTCAAAGGGGATATGATAGAATAAGGTACCAAAAGCTTTGTGTTTCAAGTTAAATTGTAAAAAAATTACATGACTACTGATAAACAATTGGTACGAATAATATGTACTAGTTTTCCAGATTTTCATGAAATGGATTTCATTACCTTGTTCCGTAACTTGTGAAACTCTTATTGTGGAATGAACCTTGATTAAATTACAAGCCCTTCCTCGTAACTTATAATTGAAGCCTGGGGAGTGAAGCTCCTTCTGCTGATTTCCCCGTTGGTTACGAAGAAACCACGTTTCAGTAAGACTCATCATCTATATGTATATATATATGTATGTATGTATACACAGAGAATGTGGCTTTTGCCTCATTTATTGTTAGGAGAAGGGGTTTGTTGTGGGAAGATTTGATAGCATTAATTATGCTATTTTTTGTGTCCAACACGTCCTTCTTTAATGAGGATTCTCCATTTATAACATTACATAGTTTTACACTGTTTAATTTGCAGAAGGTTCGTTTCATCAATTGAGTCAATGGTATTACTGTTTCCTATGGAGGAACGCCCATTTTATGTAACTCAAACTAGTGTGCGTATTATATTCGCCTTTCTACCATTACGAAGTTATTTAGGTGTATTATATGCATGGTTGATTTTGGATTTAATTTTCCATATATTTTCAACAAGCCAATGAAGAATAAGGGACATAGCAACCATAATCTGTAGGATAATATAAATTCATACGATGACAAATGTCATATAATAAAACATACACGTCCATGGCACACGATACATAGTCATACACACATATATATACATATGTATACGTACAGAAAGAGAGAGAGAGAGAGACGATACATATAATATACACACAACAAAAGTGCCATGTGCTCTCTAAAGAAGATATTAAACAGATGTAGTGGCCACCCACAAAAGAACATAGCCATGATCCATGTTTGGTTGTAAGCACACAACCTCTGAGTCATTACACGCTAACTGATATTCATAAGTTATTAGAAACACTTATTCTACAAGTAGACAGCGTACTACTGAGTTGGTGGCTTTGGACCTTGAGCAAACAAGGTGTACATGGTGATATAGCCGTTGCGGAGTTCCTCGACGGCACATGCCACAGCTTCAAGGTCCCTCCTTACTGATGATTCCAACGCCAAGAACTTGGCCTTCATATCTTCCAACGTCCCCTTCATGGACTGCACGTCGGAGTTGAGTGTGGTGTTACGAAGGAGCGCGGCACATAACTGGTTCTGTATATCACTCCGGTCAGTGGCAATCCTAAGGTTTTCTTGTGCAATGTAGTTCACGTACTGCATTTGCTCTACGTTTAGCTCGTCAAAGTTTGGACAAGGAAAAAATACATGATTTTTGGAACTTGTAGGCTTCATTGTAGCTCCTAAATATGTTGACTTTCAGTTTGTTTTGTGATGAAATCCAAAACATGAATATAGGTATTTATATAAGACAAGTAGGAGAGATGATGGGGTAGGTCGATGGGGTTACTTCTGGAGTATCTAAATTTGTTAATCCAAGGTCATTTCCAAATAAGGACAATTATACATCATTTAATTATTTTATTCAATTAGAAAGGCATGCATAAGTGTAATACCACAAAATAAGTAGTAATGTGGTGCAAGTCAGAAGTTACTTTTGGACACGTAATTGGAACGTGGTTAGGCCGAACTTATTACGTCTACACTATTTCAGGAAAAAGCATGTTTCGGATAATGCCAAACTCAATGGGGAAACAGTTCACTTTTGACTTTTTGGTGAAAAATAATATATTTTTAGACACCCTCCACACCGCAATAGGTCATAAATTTAAAGTTGGAGTAAGAGACTTTTCACTAAATGATTCCATGAGATGAAGAATGATTGATTAAAAAAAAAGTGGGACCCGTGATGTATATAAATATTAAACTGGGTTTGATTATTGGAGTATAATTTTTATTCCATTAAACCAACTCTTAACTTTTGGCCTACAACCCTTATATTAGTCAAGTTTGACCTCAATGTTTCGTGTGGCTGAAAGGGACACTGTCTCTCTCATGTCCTTGGTGGGCCCACGTAATATTACTTCTATATTTTAGAACAATATATTTTCGTAGATTGCTTTTAAGTACAGGGGGAGCTTCAATTTACATTACACTGTACCTATATCTGTGGTTATAAGTTTTCCTTTCGTCTTACATACTATTGATATTTATTTTTTTTCCTTCAGCCAGGGGTATGGATTCTGAATCTTCACTCAATTCATGCAATCTTTAGTTCCTCCACGAACTGCCCAAAACGAAATTAGATGACGTCGACTGGGATGAATTCACTCAGTTTAAAATTACAAGCCTCCCCCCACAACCTATCGACTACATTAACGATCTCAAGAGGAGGTTGGAGGAGAAAGAGTATGACATTTTCTCAATTAATGTGGACAAGCGTCTTCTGGAGGAAATGAACAAGTCTATGAAGGAGAAGATTGTGCAGTTGGAGGCGGAGGTTACACAAAAGACAAAGACATTAGAAGGAATGAAAGATGATGCTCGGAACTCATTGGACGAGTCCATGGCGGATTATGAAAGACTTTGGGAAGCAGTCGGACATTTGAAGACGGAGTCCATGAGTAGGTACCAGGATTATCTAGGGGAGAAATTTAATCATATTGTGGGTGATTGCTGCATACCAGGTGGTAAAGGATGAGGGTCTTCCCTGTTACCCTTACTCCAAAAATATTATATTAAATGTTTGATAGATTATTGTTATATTACAGCTATTTTGGAGTGTAAAATTTGTGTTGGACATGTTATTCATGAGGAATACAACTATATTGCTTTTTAATTTACCCTGTTTAAGTTACAACATTGAAATTTATTTTACTTCAAACTTTATTAATTTTGTAAATCTAAAGTTTTTCTCCCTCAGTTTGCTACTGAAGGTAGGCATTAATTGTAGTTGTCATGTCCTTCACCAATTTGGGAGGAAATACTAGTACAACTTGAAATGATGGCCTGGAAAAATGATGGTGACCCCATTCAATTGTCACAGAAAACCGTACCATTGATATCCTCTCTAGGTGAGAGAAAGTGATGGAGTGGGTGGCTGTTACATTATTGAGGATATGGGATTTACTATTTGTCAGAAGATACAATTGACAACCTATCATACTACCATTGCCAAAATTGGTGTACAAAATATATACTGCCAATGAGTGTTACGTGTATGAGTTAGGGGTTAGGTGGACAATTGATAATACTTTGAGTAGGTTATGTGGGATTTAGTTATTGAACCAAAGGTGCTAGAAATATATTTGTCCTATGTGAAGTACAAAAATGTAAGAAAGCATTTCTCTAACTACACTACTTTTGGATTTACTCTATTTTTTTATGAACTGCATAACATCATCAATTTAAACTAATGACAATTATAAAAGTCATTTTAATGTGGTCAAATATGGGCATTTCGAAATTTGAAAATAGTTTAACATTATTGTCCAGCTACACGTATTTTTGGTTTTAGCCCAGGTAATTAAATAATAGTGCACCGTGATTCCATTATTGTTAGATGTAATTTTTGGCTTTCCTATTTCAGCAGTGAATCTATAAATCATCTTCTTACACCTGCGATCTATTGTCATTAATCTTAATAAATTTTTTGAATAATGAATTAAATAGTTGCAAACTAATTAAGAAACCATGCCTTTAGTTGCGAAACAACACCCTAAATCGAAAACAATAACTACTTCAGCTTTCGGACATGAAACATAGTTAACTTTTGGTTATATATTACATAAATTTTCTTAGTGAATAATCACTTATAAATGGATAGGATTTTGTTTTTTTTATTTTGTTAAAGCATTTTCATTAGTGTGACATTGAGAGTTACCAAAGCGATTCATATGTCCGTGTCTTTCACCAATTATAGTTTGGAGTTAGAAAATCATATATAAAGGTTTAATTTCCCAATAATGACTTGAGAGGTAGACATTCATGTTTCAATTGCATAGAGTCATTATGTAATATGCTAAAGCACGTGGGAAAGAGGTTTAAACGTTTTTAAAAATAACAAAATTTACAAATGCAATGGGTCTTGCGGCCGCGACGACACGCTGTCTCCCCCGCAGCCTCGGAGTCAGTATGCTGCAGCAGAGAGAAAGCATGGGCTTTGAATGGTGGAAGGGGAAGGGAAGTTTGCAATTCTTTGGAATTTTTTTTCCAATTAGAGTCGTATTGGGCGCCGAACTAAATAAGAAAAATTCATTTTAATATGAAAACCATGCAACTAATTTTTTTAAGTCTTTACCATCGTCTATAACCTAATTTCACCATTAGTCTATTACTCAAATTGTGTATAGCTGGCAATTGACTGCAGGGAAAGAATACCTTATAAATCCATGTATTCTTTACAGAAACGGCATAGTTCTCGTGCTGATTGTGCGAGCTTGGGATACCTAAATTGAAAAGGGGGAGCTTGTAATATTTACAAGACATGACCTCCATGACAGAAGCTCGATGGTCTATTCAGGTCATGGTAGATTGCGGATATGCCATGTTCGCGGATCCCAGAAGACTCCGATGATGGCAGCCAATGATATTTAATGTCGCAGATATTAAGAATCTATTTATTTGATGATCAAAGATATTAAGAATCTATTTATTTGATGATCAAAACGTATCCTATTACAATATCTTATAATAAATGATATATATATATATGAAAATCTTATGACTAACTCACGCGGTTACCTGTCTAAGTAGTTTCTCTACAAATTTTGAGAATATTAGACGGTTACCCAAACCTGTCTAAGTAGTTTCTCTACAAATTTTGAGAATATTACACAGGAAGAGGGACCATTATTCCGTAATATTCAAAACCTGTAGAGAGAAGGCCAGAGAGTAATTTTATTATTTCGTTTTTCCATTAAGTAATAATTTTTACATGTTATTTTCTTGTTTAATTGTTTAGAAAAAACCGCATATACACCTTCCAATTAAAATTTGTCATTATTTTTTCGCGATTCAGTCGTAGCATTTATTTGAATAAAACACTGTCTATTGTATTCTGGAGTAGTGAGATTCCATTTTCACTAAGGTCGTAACATACACATGTATATATATCGTAAGACTTGACATTTAAGATTAAAAAGGTGGTCACATCTACACATTTAAATGCTTAATGATAAGTCATTTACTTAACATAATAAAATATGGTGGCCTCTGCATGATCATTTTAAAAATATAAGGTCCTGCCAATTTGTCTTGTACACACACAGACGTGTATATAGTATATTTAAAATGGCAATTTCCCTCTTCCGGTGACCACGAAAGGTAATGCCCATAGTTTTATACTCCATGAAAAGAACTTACTAGTTGAACCACCTTCATGATTAATATTAGTAATAGCTTAATTAGATGACTGATGCATTAGGTTCAGGGTCCACTATGTCCTCCAACTCTTGGAAACAGAGAACCATAGTGTCAACTACATCTTGCATTCCATTCACAGTGCACCATTTTATTCCAATCTTCTCAATTTCCTTACGCACGGATTGAGCCTGCTCCATTGCTTCGTCGAACTTGCGTATTTGCTCTGCAATGAAACATTGAACATCTACTGGTTCTGCTCTCCCAGGTTTCGGTTCGACGGGGTTACGAACAACTTCATAAGGAGCGATGGTTGTCAACTTGATCCCAGGTGCTGGTTCGCAGACTTGAACATGTACTGAGTTCCCCAGAGACTGTACGTAATTGTGGATGGTAGTATCCCAGCTTTCTGGGACAACTTTTGGACTGTTGGACTCAGCCTGGATGTGTAAATTTTAATCCTCCTTCTTTGAATCCTTCCTTGAGGAAGCCATGGGGTTCTTTTCAGAATACATGTCTTAGTGGATTTAGGTATTTCAATTACTGGTGGAGGTAAAAGAAATGGGTGAATGGTGCTTGCACTAATTGTTTCTCAAATCTTCAGACTTTTATAGTGGTACAAAGTATCTTGCACCACTCACAAGAATCATTGTTTTGCATGCATGGGTGGGCCACTTGGAGACATGTATGTAGTACGTATAGTATAACTACTGTTTGCTGCTAGTTGGAGGCTAACTCCCTGGGTGGTCATAGAAATGTGATTTCAACAATTATACTTGTCTTCTACCCAGTTTTGGTAAATGATTTTGGTATCCGTGGTAGGTGAACAAAAGTTTGGAGTAAATGATTTCAAGATCTTCGTTTAAAATATTCCCATGGTTCTTTCATCCGAGTACAATCCCTAATATCTTTGCCGTGGATTATACACATGTACCCCTTATTTCACTGAGTCAACACTCGTGATGGAATTAAAATACCTATGCTACTTACGGGGGTCCCACATGATGTGTGCGAAAACATAGCTCAGACTCCTACCAAACTCAAAAGGAATGAGCATATATGAAGATGAAGGGTAGCCTTAATGTAATCATGCCTCGTTTATGGAAATTCACATCTTTTTTGTGTTGTAATTTGTAACTTATCTCAGAAGCGAATGTAAATGTTGTCTTACGGAAGGTTAAAAGTTTAAAAAACATTTGGTACTCGGGGTGTGTCGGACCTATGGTTTGGGAAATGGAAATAGTTTATAGAAAAGTAGGTGAAGATATACCGGGTTCTCGGACCCAAAAAACATAAAAATTAAAAACTAAAAAACTAACCTTCTCGCGTGGGAAAGGGGGGAACAATGGAATAGGAACGTATTTTTTGTTGTTTTACCAAGTAAGTATTATTCGGGCTAAGGTAACATGTACTCTTACGGGAAGTAAAACTTTAAATAGCAATTGGTACTTGGGAAGGCCATGAATGATAGTCTGTTTAATTGATATATTTGTTAGTAAACTAGTTGTATTCCTCTCTCGTTCCACCCCACCATAAAATACATTCATTTCACTTAATTACAAAAAATTTCCATAGTGAAATCGTCCTCTGTTTGGAATTCTAATTCCACATATGTGGGAATACAAGGAGAACAAAAACATCCCCACTGAACATAAATTGATTCCCAAAAAATATTTACAAAACTAACGAATAATTTAGTGAGAGGTGGTAGAATATGTTTGGTATAAAAAACGAACTCCTACATGTTAGTTCTACAGCGCCTACTACCAGACACAACTGAGGAAAGGTGGAACTCATTCATGGCTTTCTCTTTCTCTTACGAGGGTTAGACTAGGGTTGGCCTCTTCCCTTTTTCCCTGAATGCATGGAAATGGAAGGTGAATGACTTGGGGGGAGACAAACACCTTTCTTTAAGCTTGGACTACCTTCACTTAAACATGTGTTGTAATAATCAGCCGCATCTCGTGCGGCCTTCAAACACAGCCTGTTTGACTCGGATGTGAGAATATTGACTGCTAACCGGAATCTTTCACTATGGTCAACCTTCTGCAAAATATAAGAATCAGGTAAACTACTACCCAACAAACCGTTACATTACATTGATTAATATTTAAATGTTGGCTTTGTATTGTCACAATTCCTTAATGCACTTACGTAGGTGGTGCGAGGAGATTGTCCAAATACAATGCACTCCATATAGTGCATGGCGAAAATACCACAATCATGGTCGTTATCCTGCTGGGGTAGTGGTGGAGCAGGGACTATACCAAAAACTTTGAACACCGGTCGACCTACGTATACATCATCCATCGACGACAGTAGCAAGTCATCTAGCTTATTCAACTGTAACAAGAAGTACAAATGATGTATTGTTAGGAAGGTTTTAATAAGATTCATATTAAGATGAAAACACACACCCACCATTCCGCTAAGCAAATGGATCCTGTGCATTTTCGAACGTCCGGTCCTCATAGAGTCCCAGTATGATGCGAACTTCTTCTTCATGTCCAAAACACAAAGTATCCAATGACTGTTTTCCATGTCCTTCAAAGCGACTAAGATCTATAGCAGGGCGAATATCACATAATTATTAAGTTTATTATCCAATTGTAAACAAGGTAATAATAAGTCTTAAAAGTAAATACCTTATCCACGTTCTGTAGTAACTTTGTCACATCCACTTCTCCACCGAGGAAGTCAAAGCTCCCAGTCTCCCAAAACTTCCCACCCTGACCACGTTGCTATGTCGAAAGTTCACATTTAAGCAATATCAGGAGTTGCCACCAAGGAGCGCTTCAATAAACAATTAAGCAAAAGGAGTATCTATTGGACCTTACCATATGGGGGGCAAAGGATGGCAAAACGAGAGTCTTCATATCTTCAAGTCAGGGGACATCACATGCATATCTTCCTCGTAATACAGACCCAAAAGCATCAATAATCTGCCAAGTGGTAAAAAGAGAGAGTTCAACCATCAATCCCAACATCATTGAATTAATACACAGTATAAATCACTCATTATCTTTACATAAGCAGAAGGTCTTACCTTCACATCCACATGACCTTCTGGTCCGAGGCTTCTGAAGTACCAACGCTCCACCTTTACCACTTGAGTATCCACCAAAACATCCCTGCAAAGTAAAGTGTGGGATAGTTAGCACACTCTACCAAAATGGACACTCTTCACAAAAGTAAAAAGTCTACAAAATAAAAATTTGCTACTACATGTGATAGTTTTGCGTACCTCAACGACAAATTGTTATCAAAAAGGAACAGTCCAAGCTGGAAACTAGCCACGGATACCGATTGTTTGAATTTAAATGCCCCAACCTGGTAGCCGTCGCTTCCCATATACGTGGCGACCATATTCTCAAATAACTTGTCCTCTTTGCATAGTTGTGCGTCTCTCTTACGAATGGCAGGATCAATGTTGAAGTCGTCATCGTCCTCTATTTCGTGAATGACGCGATCACCGGTACCACCATCGGTATTATGTTCAGAAATAATGTTATACAAGACTATTTCCTTCCCTTTTCCCCTGTTCACCCCTTCCCTCTCCTTCTCAACAGGTCTACGTTGAGCAGTTGTTTTGAATAATCTTTTTTTCACTGACACTGCTTTGGTCTCCTTGTCGGGACCTGTCGACTTAGTCTGCAAAGCAGCCAGTTCAGTAGCTGCTTCCACCACATCGTTCTGTTCACTAGGGGGTGCAGCCATAGGTTGACAATCATTCAAATCATTTTCCATTTCCACACCGTTGTTGTCGTTGTATGAAACGGGAGCTTTTGCAAAAGAATTTTCAACTTCATCCATAAAACCAGCACCACACTCGATCAACATTGGGTCACTCCGACTCCAAACCTTGCTCCAACTTGTCCCATCGTTCAACTGAAGGTTCCCCTCTATAGGGTCGTCCATGATCTTCCTTCCATCCCCTCCGTGAGCCTCCTTCTCTTTCCAGGAGTCAGGAATGGCAGGACCACCCGCAGTTGAACTTATTGAACGACTGAAGCTTTTACGTAATCTTTCAAATTCAATAGACATTTTCCTTTGAATCACCTCTTCTAATTTAACAATTTGATTCTCTTGATCGATCATTTTCTTCTGCAGTGATGCAACCGTAGTACATAGGGATGAGATCGTGGCGGGCACTTTCAACTCAACCAACCCATCCTGCAATTCTAACAATGGTATCTGCAAAACCAAATAAATAGCAAAATAACGCATCAATTATTACAAATGAGAAAGTGACTCACTATAAAAATTACTAATCCTAGAAAAATCCATCATCCACTTACTGTGTTTGACTGAAACCCCCCTTGCTGCTCTACCCAATCAAGGACGGCCTTAAAATCATCTTCGGACCAAACATTTAAAGGGCACAGGCTTCTATCGACATAGCCTTCCTTCCAGGCAACGTGATGACAATAAAACACCTACAGAGTGTACAAAGACAAAACATATTTAATACACTAGTCTATGGTATAACAATTACATCAACTAATTATTAACAAAACGTACCTGCAAGAAGTAGATGCATCCTCCCACAAACTGGGTTGGTTTGGCACGAAACTGTCAAAGGCTTTTCCACAGAAACTTGTACGACATTGAGGCCCAATTAACCAGAGAGACAGTTGCAATGTCTTTTATGGAAAGTATAGGACCGTCGAAATCTCGCGAAATTTTTAGTCCCTTTTTCGGCATCAGAAAGGAGGACACAAGGAACAAAAGGAAGTCTCGAATGAAAGACATGTTGGTTGATTGATTTTGTTTTAGTTTGAACTCTAGAACTGACATAGATAATCTTTCCCCCTTATCATTCGGCTCATCGCCACTAACACTGTCCACTAAATCTTTAACTCCGTCCTTAACCCCCATGGTAGCGGTAAAAATTTTAGTATCCAACTTAAATTGTTTACCGTGGACTTCCAAACTCCCATCTTCAACGTTGAAGCAGGACACCAACCATGTTATGAGATTTCTTCTAACGGTACAATCTTTCATCCCCAGTAGTGTGCCGAACCCCATTTGTTTGACCACCTCTTTCTGCGCCCCATTCATTTGGGAAAAAATTGAGAAAAGTCGATGAGGGGAGCATTTGTAATCCAATTTCTTTACATCAACCATTTCAAAAATCTGTCCACCAGCTGATGATAACATAACACAAGAAACATAAGTAAAACAGTGAAACTAAACTAAAAACTATTATTTACTTTTCAATATGGAAAACAATTCACCAATCAAAGAACTCTACAATCAATTCAGAACATGAAATGCACAAACTAACCCTACAATCAAACCACTAGCCGCTTTTAAATTCCAAAAATTTAGACCAAACTTGGTGCCCCAAATTTTCAAATAATACATCAATATAAATTGGAACCACAACTTCAAAGCAGACCAATAATTTGAGATAAAAATGAAACAATGTGCATAACCATCAATCATGTGCAGAAGAGTGTGCATTTGATAATAAACCAAATGGCAGAGAACAGACTAATACTTCAATCAGCTTTGCAAATATGATCAACGAACCTTGTCAAATTTCAAGCTTTAATCCAAACATAATTCTTTCTAAATTTTCATTTTCAAATCAACCCGCCCGCCCCTCTCTCTTTCATTTTCTAAACATAATCCAAACATAATATTAGGATGCTAATATTCACAGTAATGGTGAAAGGTCTCACTGTTAGTGGGAGATATGAAACGAAAGAACATCAAAAGAGAGGGAAGTCTGGCAGATCAAGATCCAAGTCTGCATCAAGAAAATCAAATTCGAATACTATTAAATGCTATCACTGTCACAAAGGACATATTCGAAGGTTGTGTCTGGAAAGGCTTAAACAGATTGCAGATGCCTCTGTGGCTAGTGATGGATATGAGTCCTCAAATGCATTACTGGTATCATCTTCTGCCTCGGATGATGAATGGATCCTGGATTCAGGATGTTCATTCCATATGACTCCAAATCGATCTTGGTTTGACTCTATTAGACAAGAAGATGGTGGAAAGGTACTGCTTGGTGACAATAAATCATGTAAAATGACAGGGAGAGGTAATGTGAAAATTAGATTTCATGATGGCCTTGAAAGAATGCTGAAAGATGTTAGGCTGGTACCTGAGTTAGAGAGAAATCTCATATTAGTAGGAATGCTTGATGATCAGGGTTTCCAGATTAAAGTTGAAAATGGCATAATGAAGTTTTAAATGGATCTATGATTGCTATGAAGGGGAGCATAAAGAATGGAATTTACTTACTGGCAGGCAAGACTTTTGAAAAGTCTGATGCAAATATTTCAAAACAGAAGGTGAACAAAAGTGCTATATGGCATATGAGGCTCGGGCATGTGAGTGAGAAGGGATTGGCTGAGCTACACAAGCAAGGTCTATTAGGAAAGGACAAGCTTGAAGACTTAGATTTCTGTGAGAATTGTGTATATGGGAAGGCTTGCAGAGTTAAGTTCAGTGTAGGGCAGCAAAGAACAAAGGGGACACTTGATTCTATACACTCCGTTCTTTGGGGGCCAAGAAAAGTTCCTTCACAGTAGGGAGCCAGGTATTTCTTAATCTTTGTTGATGATTTTTATACAAACCTTTCGGTTTATATTCTGAAGAATAATAATAATGTATTTGACACATTCAATCAATGGAAAATGCTCATTCAAAACCAAACTGGTAGAAAAATATAATGGTTAAGAACTGACAATGGCCTAGAGTATTGTGCAGTTTTGTGTTTACTGACAATGGCCTAGAATATAAAGGTTAACAAGTCATGTGAGGTTAAAGGAATAGGCTCCATCACAATGAAGTTTCATGATGGTGCAGTAAGAACAATGCAGAACATTAGATATGTTCCAGAGTTGAAAAGAAATTTGCTATCGATTGGAATGTTTGATAAACATGGATTTACAATTAACATTGATGATGGTGTACCAGGTCACAAGAAGTGCTTGATCAGCACGGAAGTAACATTTAAAGAATCTGAGATGGGCATGAAGAAAGTTGCTACCTCTAAATTAGGTAAAATTGTTTCAAAACCAGATGGAAAATTGCAGATTGAGGTGGATAACGATCAAGAATCTTTACAATCTATAGCAGTCAATGATCAAACATCAACCTCAGAGTTCAGAGATAATCTGAGTTCATATCAGCTTGCTAGGGACACAGAACGAAGAGAGACAAGGCCTCCTGACAGATTCGGCTATGCTGACTTCATTGCCTATGCACTTTCAGTTTTCAGTAGCTGATGACCTAGATAGCTCAGAACCTTCAAGCTATCATGAAGCCATTAACAGCAATGAAATGAAAACCTGGTTACAAGCTATACAAGAAGAAATGATGTCTCTTGAAAGGAACAAAACTTGGGTGCTAGTGAATAAACCAAAAAATAAAAGATTGATTGGCTATAAATGGATATTTAAGAAGAAAGAGGGTGTTCCTGGTATCGAAACTGTAAGATTCAAGGCAAGACTTGTTGCCAAAGGCTTCACACAACAGGAAGGGACAAACTTCAATGAAATTTTCTCACCTGTTGTTAAGCAAACCTCAATAAGAGTAATAATGGCTAAAGCAGCTCAATTACATTTGGAGGTAGATCAAATGGATGTACGTACAACATTCTTACATGGGAATTTGGATGAGGAGATTTAATTGCATCTACCTGAAGGTTATGAAGACAAGAACAACAACAAGGTATGTTTACTCAAGAAAGCTCTGTACGCTTTGAGGCAGGCTCCTAGACAATGGAACAGAAGATTCGATGAATTTATGCACAAGATTGGATATGTCAAGAGCAAGTATGACCCGTCTGTATACATGAATGGACTGTTATATCTCCTACTCTATGTAGATGATATTCTCATTGTACGCAAACAAAGATCAGAGCTGAATAAATTGAAGTTGAAACTCAAAGAGGAATTTGAGATGAAGAACCTAGGTGAAGCTAAAAGAATTCTAGGCATTGATATTAGGAGACAAAGACCACTCAAAAGGGATACTTACACAAACTCCTCAAAAAATTTGGAATGAAGGATTCTAAACCACTAAGGACACCTCTTGGCCAACATTTCAACGTTACACTGAAACAATCACCCAGTACAGATGATGAATAAGAACGTATGAGCAGAATTCCATATGCAAGTGGGGTTGGAAGCTTAATGTATGCCATGGTTGGCACTAGACCAGATTTGGCACATGCCATGAGTGTTGTTAGTCGGTTTATTGCCAATCCAGGAGAAGAACATTGGACAGCACTCAAATGGATAATGAGGTATGTCAAAGGTAGCTTAAATATGGGACTTGTATTCAGTAAAGATGATAACCATTCAGTACAAGTAAATGGATATGTGGACTCAGACTATGTTGCACACTTACACACAAGAATGTCTTTGACAGACTTTGTATTCACAGTTTTGGGAGGATGTGTAAGCTGGAAATCAAATCTTCAAAAGGTAGTTGCTGTTTAACTACAGAGGCTAAGTATATGCCAGATACAGAAGCTATAAAAGAAGCTATTTCGTTAAAAGGTCACACCAACGACCTCGAATTCCAATCACAGGATATCACCTTACATTGCGATAATCAAAGTGCTCTTCATCTCATGAAGAATCCCATGCTTTATGAGAGATCAAAACACATAGATATAAACTTGCACTTTATTAGAGACATTGTTGGAAACAAAGATGTTACTGTTCAGAAGATTAGCACTCACAAGAACCCAGCTTACATTTTTACCAAAAGTGTTACTCAGGAAAAGTTTAGGCTCTGTCTAAACTTATTGAAAATTGAAGATTGTTCATATCTCTCTTCAGGGGAGATAAAATTCATTGGACTTAGGGAGCAGCTTTACAATATGGCTTCAGATTCTTACATTTTGCTAAGTGACTAAAAGAGGTGGAATTGTTGGGGTTTTAGACACTTAACAAACTCATTATCTAGTACTAACAGAAATAACGGTCAACTCAGCAATTCTTAAGCTCTATAAATAGATAAAGTTTTGGAAGAGGACAAGGCATGAGATGATTTGAAGAGTTTTAGTTTACTGTTTTGTAAAAGGAGAGTTTAGAAGTCATAATTTTTTTTTCTCTGTTTTCTTTTCTGTTTTGAACTTCTGGAGCAAGACTCCTCTGAAGACTTTGTATTCAGTTGGAAGTGTTGATGTACTAGTTCAGAATCAATAAAGAAGCTAACCCTATTGGGTTGTTCTCTCCCGTGGACTAGGTATCCTTGTGATACTGAACCACATAAATCAGTGTCTCTTATCTTCTCACTGCTTATATAATTCTTCATACATATATCTTGTGTTTATCTTCATTTTTTGTTCTTTGTTACACATTATTGAATATATAACCTGTTATATTAAAAGGATGATTATATATTACTAATTGTTTCTTGTTTAGACTGTTTTACAACATAGATAACAACAACAACTCCACTCGAATTTGTCAACATAAGATTAATAACTAGCCTAAAATCACACAACTTGCAACTATTTAATTCCAAGTTTTAGTCCAACCTCAGTTCACCAAATTTCAATGAAAAACCAAACCATAAAAATCAAACACAACTCCAAACAAGACCCAAACTTCTAAACCATAAGAATTAACGATCTCAACAACCACCACTCTTGCGATTAAAATGATGCACTTGACATTATATCCAACAAGGCAAAAATGCCAAATACTTCAATGAACTAATTTAATATAACCAGTCTTATTTTAATATCCAAGTTAAATCCTATTATAGTTAATCAAAATTATCAGTTCGAAAACAAACTGCCCCTCAACCTCTAAGGTTTGTTTTCAGAAAAATCTTACTCTCAACTTCATATAATAGGGAAAATTTCTTCATTTTCAGTTATCCCAATGCCATTTCGCCCATACATTTGGAGCACCCTAAGTGCAAACTTCTTAATTTTGATATTCTTTGCATGCAAACTACTTATTCACAACAAATGGCAAAATCTATAATCAACAAATGGGTAATGCCCAAACAAAATTCCACAAGCTAAAGGAGGGAAAAACTTACCAACAATGGAAGAACTTCAAAATGTCGAACACTACGAAAACGGCGACCCACCGAAGTTCATACCTCTGCTTTAACCAAAACGGCGCCGATTCGGAGCCGACTCCAGATATTCATAGGCAGAAACTTCTCTTCGGAGTCTCGGGCGAGGGAATGAAGCTTACCAAGGCTCGGGCGAGGGAATGAAGGCAGAAACTTCTCTTCGGAGTCTCGGGCGAGGGAATGAAGCTTACCAAGGCTCAGGCGAGGGAATGAAGCTTACCGAGGAAACTTCTCTTATTTTAGAATGTAATAACAGAACCAAATAAAAGATGGAGAGGAACGGTTGTCGGTTATAGGAAAGAAGTTATGGGGTTTTTTGGTATTTTACACCACTGAAGGTTCAACTCAAATCCAACCATTCAATCCAATAAACCACCCCATCCAACGATCAAAAATAAGCACAGGACTTAGTCCTGGAAAACGAAGTGAGGGACTCCAAAAGATCCCTATATATATATGAAAGAGATGATTATAGCAAACTCTATAGCTCTTGTAATAATCTTGGTTACTCCTAACCTAAAGATAATAAAGCTCCGACACCATGGAGGTAAGCGTCAATTGGCTGAACCATGTACAAATGTTGTGTTACTTAGGAGTTGTTTGGTATGGGGTAAGGTTTGGTGGAAATAAGAATGGGTTTGTGTTTTCAAGTGGTATCTACTTTTTAACTTGATATGATGGTGATCTTGACTTCTTCAAACACTTGAGCTTTATATTCCTTTAATCTAAACTTCTTCTAACTCTACTCCTACCAAACCTAGCCCCTGTACCAAACATCCCCTTACTAATTTTGCATTTTCATCACTTGAATCTTCACACTACTTGGTTTAAAACAATTGCAGTATTCCTAAAACGCTCGCGATATTATTGTTGAACGAAAATCCTCCATCAACACCCGTCATTACTTTTTCTTATTAACAAAATGTAATTTTAATATTAAACAATAATAAAAAAGAGTGTCAGTATCAGTGTCAAAGTCACCAAGATCGTTATAATTTTCTAAATAAAGCAGTCCCTTACCCTAAAATTGACAAGATTAAATAATATACCATAATTCACTCAATATATTATGTAATTAGCAAACATATCATCAAAGGATCCCAATTAGCAAAAATATCAATTATCTTTTAGCTTCTTATTTGAAATCTTTAACAAGTGAAAAGAACTACAACACACCAAAAATGATCTCATACAAAAAATTGATAATTCTTAAAAATTTATCTTTTAGTGTCTTTCAATGAGTAGTGTTTTTTTAGGTGTTGTGCGATGTCTACTCATATATAATGATCTTGATATATTTTTGCTTCAGCGTAATATGAAGAAAGTAAGAATACTGCATTCACGTAACTCGCATAGATAAAACAATAATCAATTTTCCACATTGAAGTTAAGGTGAGAATAAGACAAACTTTTTTATTTTTATTTTATTATTCATTATAATTATTATTTAATTTATGAGTTAATTACATCTTCCACCTTAATCTAAAAAAAAATTCGTTTTATATGGTACAGTTAACAAATTACAAAAATACGGCATTCACTACATACCACCCGTGTATATATATATATATATATATTAACCCTTTGTTTTACTTTTTTGTTTTAATTTTTAATAAGAATTAGGCATATCAAATAATATAATAATAAAAGTAATAATAATTATAGTTACTACTTTTAATAAAATAAAATAAAATAGAGTAATTTATTTTATTTAAAATAAATATATTTATTGATATTTATACAATTACTGAAAAAATAAATAAATATTTATACAAATTACAATATACTGTTAATTAAAATTAACATTAATAATTATATGTTACAATATATAGTTAAAGATAATCACAATATTATTATTATTCTTTATAAAAATATTATATATATTTTTTAAATCATAGCTAGTCAAGTCTCAACATTTCATGTTAAACCAAAATCATAATCTAATCCAAGTTTCAAGTTTTGTTACAAAAATATATTTAAAGTTAAAAAATTAGTTTTGTAAATCTTTGTAATAATCATGTTAAATAAATTTATAAATATTTATGTAAATGTGAGTTACAAAAATAAATTTTTTAGTTGTGAAATTAGTTTTGTAAATTGTTGTTACAAAAATGTAAAACTTGTTTAAAGAAAAATATTGTATTTCACCACTATATTCAATAAAGTGTTTTATAAATAATAAATATCTTAAATTTATATTTTTAAGTTGTATAGCATAAATATGATGGTTCATGTAATTTTTTGGTACAATATTGTAACAATATGAAAAAGTATAATAATTTTATGTATATTTTGTTTATGATTTCTTAACTATAAAATATTTTCGTAAATATTAGTTACAAAAATATCTTTCTTAGTTGTAAAACTAGATTTGTAAATTATTATTACAAAAATAAAAAAATTAGTTACGAATTTGTTTGTAAGTTTTATCTACAAAAAAAAAAAATCTACAATTCTATAACTGATTTTGTAAATATTATTTACAAACACGTAACAGATATTTACAAGTTCGTAACATATATTTACTAGTTTGTAAACGTTGATTACAAGAAATTGTATTTTACAGCTTTTATTTATGATTTTGTCACTCCGTATTTACAATTTTGCCATTCCGTGTTTTTATCCAAAAATTCCGTATTTTTGTAATGTACTGTATTTTTCAGATTTTTTTTTAACTTTTAGTGCATTTTTGTAAATTTCCCTTAATTTATTCTTGAAACCGCCGTGATCTCATATCAACCACAACATTTAATTTAACCATTTGGTCAGCAAAAGCTGTTAAAATTGTGAAACAAATTGATGTGTCACATTTATGCACTTATTTAGTTATTTTCCATAATTGTTTTGGGCAAATTCTTCATACAATAATTACTCTCCCATTTTAGTAACTCTTCTTGATTTATTCACTACAATAATTTGTGTTAGATTATACACACCCAATTGACCACTAAATCAAGTGGGTGTATTATTCAATTTGACCCAGAAAAATATTAAATTGAGTACTTGCAAGAATTTTTTTTGATGTTTAAAAAAAAATACATGATACATGATAAACACAAATTATACAAAATTAAAATAAACTTTTCACTTTTGAAGAGGAATCTAGCACAAATTATAAAGTTTTATATGACTTTTGATTCTGTCTTCTTTCTTTGTTGCATTGCCTTATTTTTTCTCTGCTAATTAACAACAAATTTTGGGTTGGGAATCTATGACCTTTAATTAACACTTATTTCTTATTTATGAGGTTGGAAATTAGTATTGTATTATCTTCGCTATTTCTAACATATTATTATTATATTTGATTAAGACACTATTGAATCATCTCATTCTACACCACATTAAAAGTAAGAATTTTAAAGGCTTGCTGCTGATAATAACATTTTTGTTATAGTAGAAGAGTCTTTGCAATGAAAAATTGTATAGACTAATCAAACATCTCTCAAAGTCTTTCAAGTAATAAAACAAATATATATATACAAACAAATATATATACACTATTACAAATTCTACATGTATACAAACAAAATAAGAAAAGAAAAAAGAAATTCTTTAACACTTCATCTCGCCACTGATTAGGAAATTTTATTGCCGTGTCAAAAGAAATAAAATACGTAGTCATTATTAATTAAGAAAGTGACCATTAAAATGAAAATTAACCGTGAATGGCGTGATAATTTGGGTATTATCACCCTCACTATCCCCATTTATAATGATGTTATATATATATATATATATATTCTTTATTTTCAATCGACTTTGATTTTTAACATTATCTGACCAAGATGACATTTTTACTTAGAAGTATTCATGCACTCATTTACTTATTTTCGATAACATTTTGTTGGTGCTATATATCACTTCAAGAATACATTTGTATTGCATGGGCAATGAAATAGTTTTCGTGGACATCAATTAAAATCAATCAAAACTAACCATTGGAGGGTTCATTTTCTTGCACCTATTTTTCCTCTATAAAGTGATGTCTCCACTTGGATGGGACTTGCTGACTTATGGTGGAAAATAGTGTATTCTTTCACCAATTACTTTCCATAGAGAAGACTAATCAATAAGGCACATTCAAATTGAGCCACATATCTAACTTAGTATATATTATTGGTTCAAGTAAATATTGTGTAACGATCTCCTAATTCAGGACCGTTTCAATGTATACTTTAAATAGTGTCAGACTTGCTAATTAAGTCGTTCAATTATAAACATGTAATTAAGATTAATGTCAAGGGTTATTGTTAAAAAATTTGGTCAAAGGAAATCGTTGACTTTTCATTTAAAAGTTTAATACATACATGAGATCCCAAAATGTTACAAACAAATGTTTGAAAATGTATATACAATCAAAAGTTACAACCAGTCGGCCTAAGCAGCAAAATAAGAGATACAATCCTAGTTCCTCTAAGATATCATCAACCATGGTGGACAAGTAGTCGTATATGTACACGCTGCCACCGAAGCTCTCCAACTCATGGTTGGTCTAGCTTTTATTTTCCCTTACCTGCACCACATAACACCCATGAGCCAAGGCTCAGAAAGAAAACTTAAACATGTGCATGAACAGTAAATACAGATTCCAAATACATATTTAGTATGCCCAGCAGTAATAACTTACTCATGCATGCATACAATTACAAATAAATGATCATTGGATCATTCTAGGACCCGCTGCCCTGAGTAGATGACCATAGAGTCAACCTGGGGCCCTGTGCCCTAGCAATGTGACCATAGAGTCACCTGAGGTCCTTGCCCTTAACTCTGAGTAACTAGCCATAGAGCTATCCAAACGCTTTGTTTTCCAACGACTATAGGGTCAGTCAGCGTAATAGTACGTCCCTGAATGGGCCTAAGCCTCTCGACCAGCGCGCTATTACCGCTCTTGACTAATAAGTCAAGGCTTTAATCAAACATTCAGATAACCAGACAAACACAGATACAGATAAGCACACTTCAGACAATACAAATATGCATTCATATAAATCATGGTATCCTAACCAATCAAACACAAACACAATAATAACTATGAACCTTAACGGGGTCGAGCCCTACCTATGAAGACATGACAATCATTCATTAAACAATTATCCAGACACAAAACATTCAAGCATAACCTAAATTGCGTTCATTCTTAGGGGTCGAGCCCTATTCATAGTTATAATCAACAATCGGGCAAAACCCTAATCACATATATCACGTATTGGGTGCAGTTTCCTTACCTCAGGTCCGAGTGCAACGTATATTAAGAACGACCATCGAGCACGATTCCGGTTCCGAGCCCCTAGCAATAACCTAATCACAACCAATAAAATATATTTAGACTTATATTTTTTTTAGTTGATTTTTGAATAAATTGTATAATATGTAAATATGATGTGAACCAATAAAATTGTGACATATATATGTTAGATATTAAGTGTAAATATTAATCTTAAAATTAATCATAGAATTAAGTGTAAAGAAAAATGGAAATAAGGTTCCCTTAGAATTAATCTTAGCTACTTGCTTTAAGAAGATGCTTACGAAGGGAAAATGGGGCCACTTTTCATTTTATCCCATAAAATGGTTCATTCTCTCTCTTTCCAACATTTTGACATTAATTTTTGGAAATTATTGATAATGTGGAAAATATGCATATGGTTCATTCACCACTAGTAAAAATAACCTTTATTAGTGATAGTGAACAAACTTATATTCGATCAACAATATATGTAGTGCAGCTTTTAGAAAAAGTAAGCACCCAAGTAATTAAATTCAGCTTTCTTCCAAGAAATCATGGAGAGAGTGTTTATCTTGCTTTACAAAGCTGCACGAGAAGGGAATGTCACCACTTTACGACAACTTCTTGAACAAGACAGTTTGATTCTCGATAGGCTCATCATCATCAACAACAATGGTTTCTCAGAGACTCCACTTCATGTGGCGGCCATGCTCGGCCATGCAGATTTTGTCAAGGAGATCATCACTCACAAGCCCGAACTCGCCAAGGAACTTGACATTTGGCGCTCCACGCCACTCCACCTAGCGGTGGCGAAAGGCCACCTTGAGACGGTCAGAGTACTGCTTTCCACGGCTGATCACGAGCTCATGTCTTCTACTTGGGATGGAGAAGGGAGAAATCCTCTCCACCTTGCGGCCATGAGAGGGCGACTCGATGTGCTGAGAGAGCTGCTCAAAGTGGCACCCGAGGCTATTCGGGTCAATTTGAAGGATCGAAGTGAGACTATTTTGCATGTTTGTGTGAGGCATAATCAGTTGGAAGCTTTGAAGTTTTTGGTGAATAATATGGATGATTACCAGATTGTGAATGCCAAAGATAATTATGGCATGACTGTTTTGCATTTGGCGGTCACTAATAAGCAAATTGAGGTATGAACCAACCATTATAATGGACTCTGCGACATGACAATCAACCAATACTTCACCAAGGTAAAATCTCTTTGTCGCGAAATCTCTGCATTAGACTCTGCTGCTGGCATGTCAGATGCTAGAATTAGAAGAATTATTATTCATGGATTAAGGCCAGAATTTAGAACTTTTATTGCTGCAATACAAGGTTGGCCAACCCAACCTTCTCTTGTTGAATTGGAAAAATTGCTAGCTGACCAAGAAGCGTTAGCTAAGCAAACATCTAGAATCTCATTAAAGAGTGACGAAGAAGCACTCTTTAGTGGTGATAAGAAAGGTCGATCTCGACCAAATGCTAGCAAAATTTTTAAGAAAAATGATGACAAGGATAGTCATCATGGAAGCTCCCAAACAGGGGGAGCTCAAAAGAAAGACAACCAGCGTGGCCAGTCAAATAATAACAATAAATTTGATGGGAAATGCTACAACTGTGGAAAGTATGGCCACATGGCTAAAAGTTGTTGGTTCAAGAAGAAAACTGCAGAAGGTAATGCAGCCACGTCAAATGCAGAAAAGACAAGCGATGAAGAATGGGACGCAGAAGCATCTTTCGCTGTGGAGGAAGAAGAATTAGCTCTAGCAGCTACTATTCCAGGAAAGATCGACTACAATAATGATTGGATAGTCGACTTTGGCTATTCAAATCATATGACAGGAGACGAAGAAAAGCTGCAGAATATAAAGGTGGTCGTGTAGTGGTAACAGCCAACAACTCAAGATTACCGATTGCTCACATCGGTAAAACAACAATCACGCCAAGATTCAGCTCAAAAGAAGTTTCACTCCAGGATATCTACCATGTACCTAGGATGAAGAAAAATTTATTGTCAGTAGCGCAACTTACGGCGTTGGGCCACCATGTCGTATTTGGTCCTCAAGATGTCAAGATCTACCAAGATCTTGAAATCTCTGGAACACCAATGATGAGAGGACAACGTTTAGAGTCTGTCTATGTAATGTCAGCAGAATCGGCTTATGTAGACAAAACTCGAAAGAACGAAACAACAAATTTATGGCATGCAAGGCTAGGACATGTCAGCTATCACAAACTCAAGGTAATGATGAAGAAGTCTATGCTGAAGGGTCTTCCTCAACTCGAGGTCAGAACAGAGACCATATGTGCCAGCTGCCAATACGATAAGGCGCATCAATTACCGTATGAAGATTCAAAGTTCGAAGCCAAAGCATCATTGGAGCTAGTTCATTCTGATGTATTCGGGCAAGTCAAGCAATCATCAATTAGCGGCATGCGGTACATGGTTACATTCATTAACGACTTCTCAAGGTATGTGTGGATTTTCTTTATGAAAGAAAAATCTGAAACTTTTTCAAAATTTAAAGAATTCAAAGAAATAGTGGAAGGAGAAGTCGGCAAGAAAATCCAATGCCTCCGAACAGACAACGGTGGCGAATATACCTCAGATGAATTTTTTGAGTATCTTCGAGAACGCCGCATACGCCATCAATTCACATGTGCAAATACGCCACAACAGAATGGAGTAGCAGAGAGGAAGAATCGCCATCTTGCAAACACATGTCAAAGCATGCTACATTCAAAGAATGTTCCAGGGAGATTTTGGGCAGAATGTATGAAAACAACAGCTCATGTGATCAATAGACTTCCTCAAGCAAAGTTAGGGTTCGTCTCACCCTTTGAGAAACTGTGGGGCTATAAACCTACAGTAAGTCACTTTCGAGTGTTTGGATGTGTGTGCTACGTGTTTGTGCCAAGTCATCTACGTAGCAAATTTGATAAGAAGGCAATACGGTGTATCTTCATTGGATACGACAGCCAAAGAAAAGGGTGGAAATGTTGCGATCCAACAACAGGAAAATGCTATACGTCGAGAAATGTGGTGTTTGATGAAGCTTCTTCATGGAGGTCACTGCAAAAGGAAGAGTTACCAGATTCTAAGGAAATAGAAGACAATTTGCAAAAGAAGATGAGGGAGCAAATTGTTGAGTTACCTTCAACTCCAGAAACAGATGAAGACGAACAAAATGAAGAATACAACGAAGACACAACACAGAGTCCATGGCAAACAGGAGTGCATCAAAGATCAAAAGATGATGCAAATAATGCCCAATCAGAACTTCGGAGATCAACAAGACTGCGGAAGCCAAATCCCAAATACGCGAATGCTGTTGTAGCTGAAGAAGAGAAGTTCAGAGAGCCGAGGTCATATGAAGAAGCACACCAGAACTCTAAGTGGCTTGAAGCAATGAAAGAAGAGGTAACTGCTTTAGAGAAGAATCAGACTTGGGAGCTGGTGCCAAAGCCGAAGGAAGCAAAAACCATTTCATGCAAATGGGTCTATAAGGTAAAAACTCGTCCTGACGGTTCAATTGAAAGATACAAGGCTCGGTTAGTAGCTCGAGGATTCTCTCAAAAATATGGGCTAGATTATGACGAGACATTTAGGCCAGCCGCTAAGATTACAACAGTACAGGTTCTACTAGCACTTGCAGCTAGTAAAGACTGAAGGTTATGGCAGATGGATGTAAAGAACGCCTTTCTACATGGAGAATTAGATCGAGAAATATACATGGTCCAACCAAAAGGATTCGAAGATGTCGCTCATCCGGACTATGTCTGCAAACTGAAAAAGGCGCTCTATGGATTGAAGGAAGCTCCACGAGCATGGTATGGCAAGATTGCTGAGTTCTTAGTAAAGAGCGGTTATACCATGGCGCATGCAGATTCAAGCTTATTCGTCAAAGTAAGGGATGCAAAGATCATAGTTGTCCTAGTATATGTCGATGATCTCATCATTACTGGTGATGATGAAGTAGAGATTCGTCAAACAAAAGAGAACTTGTCAGTTCGCTTTCAAATGAAGGAGCTTTGAGAATTGAAACACTTTCTTGGATTAGAAGTCGACCGAACTGAGGAAGGTTTATTTCTCTGTCAGCAAAAGTATGCTAAAGAATTGTTGCAAAAGTTTGGAATGCTCGAATGCAAGCCCATCTCAACACCTATGGAAGCTAATGCCAAGTTATGTGCTCATGAAGGGAAGGACTTGCAAGACGGAGCAATGTATCGGCAACTTGTAGGTAGTTTAATCTACCTTACGTTAACTAGACCAGATATTTCATATGCAGTTGGAGTAGCAAGTCGATATATGCAACAACCAAAGAATCCTCATTTGGAAGCAGTGCGACGAATGCTAAGGTATGTCAAAGATACCATTAACTACAGCCTCTTATATAAGAAAGGTGACGAGATTAAGATAGTTGGATATTGCGATGCTGATTATGCTGGAGATCACGATACTCGTCGCTCAACAACTGGATATGTATTCATGCTTGGATCTGGAGTCGTATCTTGGTGTAGCAAAAGGCAACCAACGGTGTCCTTGTCAACCACTGAAGCAGAATATAGAGCAGCAGCAATGGCAGCTCAGGAAAGTACATGGTTGATGCAACTAATGAAGGATCTACATTAATTTACATACTATGCAGTGTCACTTCATTGTGATAATCAGTCTGCTATTCGTCTAGCAGAAAATCCTGTGTTTCATGCAAGGACAAAGCACGTGGAAGTGCATTATCATTTTCTGAGAGAAAAAGTGCTTCAAGAAGAAATAGAGATGCAACAAATCAACACAGATGATCAAGTTCCTGACATATTCACCAAAGGACTAAGCACAATCAAGTTTTTGAAATTCAGAACTCAACTAAACCTCGTCAAACGAGAAGAAGCTTAGAGATTCGGTAATGAGGGGGTGTGTTAAAAGTCATTACCGTATCTAGAATGTTCTAGAATATACTAGGAAGAACATAGAATATTCTAGAAAGTTCTTGAATAAACTTATAACTAATTAGACAATATAGAGAGTTCTAGAAACATTTAGAAAAATGTAGAAAGTAGTTAAATAAATTATAAAGTTAGAAAATTCTAGAAAGATGTGGATGTTTCCTTTGTAGCCTATAAATACAAATGTAATGTGTGTCCAAGGGAGCAGCAAAGTGAGTGTCCCAAAAGTGAGTCAAAGAGTGAGTACACAAAGTGCATCTAAAAGTGTTCCAAAGAGTATAAGCTAGAGTGTTTAGTGTGTGTGGTCAAGAATTGTAATCAAGTCTTGGTGTAATTACTTTTGTATCAATAAAGTAATTACTTTTTCACGTGTTGTGGCGTCCAACAATGAAAACATAAAGGTAGGCTGAAGAATATCATAAGAAAAAAGGTAATGGGGTTCATATTTTTGCATGAGATATCAAGCCTTGGATCATACCATCTTCATATGTGATTATTGCCAAAGTACAATAGCTTAACAAACTATAAGAATTTGACGAAGCCCGTAAAAGTGATTTTTCAAAATTCCTAGTTAATTAGTTAGAATGGTTGATATTGGATAATGAATAAATTTTTGCATAAATTTGAAAACCTAATAACACGATTACATATTTGATCAAAGTTTATAAATTTAAATCTCTCATTTCAACGGTTGAAATTATTATTGTCCACACTATATATTAAAAACCTTTTTAATATACTTTTTCGAGATATGAATGTTTGTATTAAAACAAACGCACAGATTAAAGTAGTTATGAAAATAAAATTTGATGCATGCATGGACAAATTAATAAAAAAAAATACATGATATATGATAAACACAAATTATACAAAATTAAAATAGACTTTTCACTTTTGAAGAGGAATCTAGCACAAATTATAAAGTTTTATATGACTTTTGATTCTAAAGTGTGTTTTGTTCGGAAGTCTTTTGATTCTGTCTTTTTCCTTTTGCATTGCCTTATCTTTTCTCTGCTAATTAACAACAAATTTTGGGTTGGGAATCTATGGCTTTTAATTAACACTTATCTCTTATTTATGAGGTTGGAAATTAATATTGTATTTTCTACGTTATTTCTAACATATTATTATTATATTTGATTAAGACACTATTGAATCACCTCATTCTACACCACATTAAAAGTAAGAATTTTAAAAGCTTGCTGCTGATAATAACATTTTGTTATGGTAGAAGAGTCTTTAAAATGAAAAATTATATAGACTAATCAAACATCTCAAAGCCTTCTAAGTAAAACAAATATATATATATATATAGCATGATCACTTGAATAATTGATCATCAAAACTTATTCTTTGGGTTTGGAAATCTTGTTCCTTCTCCGTCTTTTCTTTAGTGATGCTAGATTTTCAACATTATAATTGTTTGTATCAATAATGTTATGGTCTAAGACAAGACTTTTCATTAGAGACTTTTCATGACATGAATTTTCATTAAAGAATTTTCAAATATGAACAAACTTATATTCGATCAACTATATATATAGTCCAGCTTTTAGAAAAAGTAAGCACCCAAGTAATTAAATTCAGCTTTCTTCCAAGAAATCATGGAGAGAGTGTTTAGCTTGCTTTACAAAGCTGCACGAGAAGGGAATGTCACCACTTTACGACTTTTCATTAAAGACTTTTCATGACATGAATTTTCATTAAAGACTTTTCAAATATGAACAAACTTATATTCGATCAACTATATATATAGTCCAGCTTTTAGAAAAAGTAAGCACCCAAGTAATTAAATTCAGCTTTTTTCCAAGAAATCATGGAGAGAGTGTTTAGCTTGCTTTACAAAGCTGCACGAGAAGGGAATGTCACCACTTTACGACAACTTCTTGAACAAGACAGTTTGATTCTCGATAGGCTCATCATCATCAACAACAATGGTTTCTCAGAGACTCCACTTCATGTGGCGGCCATGCTCGGCCATGCAGATTTTGTCAAGGAGATCATCACTCACAAGCCCGAACTCGCCAATGAACTTGACATTTGGCGCTCCACGCCACTCCACCTAGCGGTGGCGAAAGGCCACCTTGAGTCGGTCAGAGTACTGCTTTCCACGGCTGATCACGAGCTCATGTCTTCTACTTGGGATGGAGAAGGGAGAAATCCTCTCCACCTTGCGGCCATGAGAGGGCGGCTCGATGTGCTGAGAGAGCTGCTCAAAGTGGCGCCCGAGGCTATTCGGGTCAATTTGAAGGATCGAAATGAGACTATTTTGCATGTTTGTGTGAGGCATAATCAGTTGGAAGCTTTGAAGTTTTTGGTGAATAATATGGATGATTACCAGATTGTGAATGCCAAAGATGATTATGGCATGACTGTTTTGCATTTGGCGGTCACTAATAAGCAAATTGAGGTATGAACCAACCATTTTAATGGACTTCGGTGCTTATTGTTATATATAAAATTCATGGATATTTCTATGGTGCCAGTGCATTTTTGTGCTTCCGGCTCGTGAATATTTTTTTGTGCAATTTTTTTATGACCGTATTTATTGTAGTTAAATAGAGTATTCTGCAAATTTTTAGTAAATTTCGAATAATTTACATGGTCGAAAACTAGATTCAAACAGGTTGTTGCACACTTGATTAATTTTTTTTATGCAGGTGAAAGCCTAGTTTTTGGCACTGTAAATTATTCGAAATTTCTTAAAAATTTGCAAGATACTCTAAATAATTATAATATATACGGTCATAATAAAAATCGTACCGAAAACTATTCACGACCCAAAAAAATACAAAAAGTATAGACCAGTGCATACCTTATAAAATTATCCTAATATTTATCAAGACATTAATTTGAATCTTTTAACTATTTTTTTTTTTCTGGTTCCTTATTCAGACAGTGAAGTTTTTGCTTATAAACACTAAAATTGAAGTCAACGCAGTCAATGCAAGCAATTTCACTGCACTGGACATCTTAGCACAGAGCCAAAGAAGTGAGAAAGACTTTGACATCTTAGAGTCTCTTCATTCAATGGGAGCATCACGAGCCACAGATCAACCCTTACCTATGGATCATCACAAGCCTATTAAAGCCACAACTCATCATCATCATCATCATCATGTTCTTCAAAAAGACGAAGCTACAACAAAGCCAAGATACTGGCTAACCAGAAAGAGAGAATCCCTAATGGTGGTGGCATCCCTTATCGCCACCATGGCTTTCCAAGCCGGAACAACTCCTCCCGGCGGTCTCTGGCAAGAAAACACCTCCTCCTCCACGGCGGCGAACTCTCCTTCTTATGATCATCACTTAGCCGGAGAGTCAGTAATGGCTTATAGAGACAGTGATTTTTTGTACAATTCTTACCTGATTTGTAACACTGTGGGCTTTGTTGGATCACTGAGCATAATCTTGCTATTCGTTACTGGGTTGCCCTTTTGCCACAGATTCTTGATGTGGGTCTCCACGATAATTTTGTGGGTGACTATAACAGCCATGACTGCTACTTACACCATTGCCATTTGGGTTGCTGCTCCACACAATGATATGAACATTGTTCGTCATATGTTATTGTATTTGATACTAAGCTGGGCTGGAGTGATGGTTGTGGTTGCACTGCTCCATATGATCAATATTGTCAACAAGATTTTTAAATGGTTGGGAAATATTACCATGGTTAGAAGAAAGAAATTTGTTTACGGCGATGGGGCAGCATAGGTCTGAATTGTCACTTAACAAAATACAGGGGCTGACCGATCGCCTATTCGAAAAAAACACAAAAGCCAAAATTGTATTATTTTTTATTCAATACATTGTCATGATATGTATGGTCGAATATCGACTCTTAATTTTAGGATTGTTGAAATTTTTATGAATCCTTTTGGTTCGTATTAAAATTTCATATGTATTCCTATTAGGATTCACTCTCCCCTTTTCACAAAATACAAAATAAATAAATAAGTAGACGAATATATATTAATTTTCACTATTTATATGCTAACTACATAAATATGGTCAGTCTAATTTTTTTAATAAAAAATTACAATTATATAATTGAAACTCATGATGAATAATAAAATGCTAATTTCCCCATCAGCAAAGTGTAACATGAAATTTACTGTAGAGTTAATAAACAATGATCTGTCAAAACCAGCAAAGTTGATCTAATCATCACTACTCAATACTATTTATTTTTTTATATATGCTAGAGACTTATATAAATTTCAAATAATTAAATAAATAATATTATATATAAAAAAAACAACATAAACATATTAAATAAAAAATTAAACCAACATATTATTTTTGATTTTTTTAATATATATATATATATAATATGATAATCTTTTTAAATATAAATAATAATTTTTTTAATAAAAACTAAGATTATGTATTATATATTATTATTATTATTATAATAATATTTTATAATACATCGATTTATATTAATATAAGTATTAAATATTTTATTTTTTATTAATAATATTTTACAATATTTGAATTCATATTAATATAATTAGTAAAAATTAAGATTATATAATATTATCATAATTATATTTATAACATTTAAATTTAAATTAATATAATTATTAAATATCTAATTTTGTATTATATATTATTATAATAATGATATTTTATAACATTTGAATTTAAATTTATATTAATATAATTATTATATATGTAGTCTTATGTAAAATATTATTATAATAATATTTTATAATATATAAATTTATATTAATAAATATTTATTTTTAATTACTTTTCAATGTATATACTATTAAATATTTAATTAAAGTTAACAAAATAAAATGTTAAAACTAAAAAATTTTGTTATCTACCCATTTTATATAAAAGAGATATATTTTCATTTCATGAGTTTATTACTTTATCATATATAATTCTTCTTTTTATCTTGTACATATATGGTCGGCATGTACATACAACTGATTATTTGCTACAATTGTTGAAAAAACGACAATAATGTCAAAAGGCAATAATTTTCATGAGAAACGACAAAATTCTTGAAAAATGACATTAATCATATAAAACGACAAAAATCATTGAAACGGCAGTAATATCAGGAAACAACAAAATTCTTGAAAAACGACAAGTTTCATATAAAACGACATCTTTCTTGAAAACGACAATTTTTTGTGAAAACAACAATAATATTGGGAAACGACGATTTTATTGAAAAATCACAATAATATTTAGAAATTACAGTTTTTTTAATTGTTATTTTGGCTGCTTCTTCTTCTTTTCTCTTTACTACATTTTATTTTTCATATATATCACATAGATAGATACCCATTGGATATTTTTTTGGGTAAAAGCTCACACCTTTCACATGTGACCAATAATATTTCTAGATTAAAATTAAAGATCTCAAACAAATTTTTTTTTTCTTGATGATCATATATTGTAAGATTTAGTAATAAGCCACATTTGTATTGAATAATATAACTAAATTAGACTTATTTTATATTACAAAAATCTTTAGTTTGCAACCATAATTGATGATTCACCAAGATGAATTATCGTTTGATACAGCATGCAATAAATACAAGAGTCTAATAAATTGTAATTGTAAAATTCTTTATTGACATATTTGATAAAAGTGACAAAATTAATTATAGATATATTTCGAAATATATTATGTGGTATTTTTGAAATTGTTTGATTATTGTTTTGCTGTGAAATGTTTTCTAGTCAGATTATTCTAGAAATTTGCAGAGATAATGTATATATTGTTTCCTTATTTATTTAAGGAAATTGAGTTTAAAAACTGTCCAGGTTCAATGAATCTGTTTGAACGGATTGCTAGTCTGTTTGAACAGATTCTGACTTTCCTTTTTGGGAAAATTTTCCATTTATTGGCTGATTGATTTCTAATTTGTTTTCCACGACCTAAATGATTCTAAAAAGTATATAGACATTCTTAGGTCGTTGATTTTTCTTGATCTCTCTTAGTGTATTATTTTCCAAATATTTTTCAAGTTTTAGAGAGAATTTTTATTGTGTGAAGAACTTGAGTGCAGCAAGTTCTTAGTGGTTTATTACAGTATACTTCTGTGTTGTTTTCTTTGTGATAATTGTGCAGGTTGAACACACTTGGACGTTGTTCATCAAGCTTCAGGAGAAGTCTTGCTCGTGAGTCACTTTTTGGGAGGAAGAGTGCAAGTGTTATGATTTGAAGGGAGTTCAAGATCTTAGCACTTCAGAAATTTGATTAGGAGTTTAGATTACAATAGTTGCGACAAATTCAAGAGAGAACCTTTATTTGTATAAGTCAATTTGGTTTTGTAATCGTTTAGATATTCTTCTAATAAATTTTATTATCTAGGCGTGGCCCCATGGACTAGTAGCAATCTGTGCTAATACCACGTATAATTTCGTGTGTTCTTTATTTTATGTTCGTTTCTATCTTCTGTTGATAAACTGTTTAAACATATCTAGTTTCTGTTCAAACAGTTTCTGTGTCCGTTTAAACATTTCTGTAACAGTACATCAATTAATTATTTAATTTGAATAATTAAGTTGGTAATCATAAAAACAGAATTTCAATTGGTATCAGAGTTGTTCACTAAACTCTTAGTGAGATCTTGTGGTTATTTTCCGTTTGATTTATTTTGTGTGAAATGTCTTTCTTTGCAGAAGGTAGTTCGATGTCTCGACCTCCATTGCTTAATGATTCAAACTATCCATATTGGAAAGTTAGGATGAGAGCTTTCATAAAAGGGATGAGAGCTTTCATAAAAGCTCAAGATGATCATAAAAAAAAATTAGTCACGTGTGCAATAACATGTTTGAACCTAGTTTTCAGTACTGTAAATTATTCTGAATTTTCTAAAAATCGCGCTGATGCTCTAAATATCTACAATATACACGGTCATTAAAAAAAAATCGCGCTGAAAACTGTTCTAATGTCGAGAACACTAAGAGCCCCACCAGTAGGGCTTAAAGTGAAGCCCCTATATGAGAAATTCCCTATATATATATATTTATATCAACGTACATTGCACGTTGCTTTTACCTAGTATATATATATATATGAAAGAGATGATTATAGCAAACTCCTTTGCTCTCGTAATAATCTTGGTTACTCCTCACCTAAGGATAATAAAGCTCCGACACCATGGAGGAAAGCGTCAATTGGCCGAACCATGTACAAATCTTGTGTTACTTAGGGGTTGTTTTGTATGGGATTAGGTTTGGTGGAAATAAGAATGAGTTTGTAATTAGCAAACATATCATCAAATCTTAGCTGCTGAGCTGTGATATATTGAAGGGCCTTGTTGTAATTAGTTAGCTGTTTTTCCTTCTTAACTGTTGTAACTGTAATTAGTTTAGAATCAGCTAGCTTAGTACTGGGTTAGTGATATAAATTTCATTCTTGTATTGTTGTATTCTTTTAATGAAAAACAGAGCTTTTCATTCATGTTCTTCTTCTCTTTTTCTCTTGGTTCTCTTTGGTAATATGGTATCAGAGCCACGAAGTGCTTCCTCTTCTTCGACAGTTTTTTTTTCTTGATTTCTTTTTCAACTTCTTCGGATCCATGGTGACCACTCGCGTGTTGGCCCGCAAGACTCTCATGAAGATCCTCTAAATCTCCATGATACGAACCCTCCTGTCATTCCAGCTGATTCAGTATCGATGGATCGCCCTGCTTTCTCTAACCCAAGTTCTCGCTCATCCAGAGATGAAAGTCGGGATCCCTATCATTTAGGTCATGGTGACCATCCTAGTGCAAATTTAGTCCCCAAAATTCTTACCGGTGGGGAGAATTACATTTCCTGGAGGCGTTCAATGATGGTGGCCCTCCTTGCTCGAAACAAAGTTCATTTCATCACAGGTAAACTTCCTCAACCAGCTCCAACTCATGAAGATTATGATTCTTGGTGCCGATGTAATAGCACTGTTATCTCCTAGATTTTACATGCCGTGTCTAGTGAGATTGATGATAATGTGATGTATCTTGATGATGCATCTCTGATTTGGTCTGACCTCTATGAGCGTTTTCATCAAAATAATGGTCCGCGAGTTTTCAAGGTAAAGCGATCTCTGCAGGTTCTTCATCAAGAGAGTCACAGCATTCAGACGTATTTTACTCGCCTCAAAGCTCTTTGGGACTTGGTTAATGAGTACCGTCCACAACCTCTTTGTACATGTGGTGCAATGAAGACCATTATGGATTATCAAGAACAGGATAAGGTGTTGGAATTTTTGGTTGGGTTAAATGATTCTTATCCCGCTGCAAGATCCCAAATCTTGATGCAAGATCCTCTTCCAAACATCAATAAAGTGTATGCTACACTCATTCAAGAAGAGAGACAAAGAGGATTAAACTGTGTCACATCTGAATCCAAGGAAATCCCACCCAATATGTCTCATCAATTTGCTGCTAATGCTTAATACAGCAGAAACAAGTTTACCTGCACTCATTGTGGCATCTCTGGACACACAATATCCAAGTGCTACAAACTTCATGGATATCCTCCTGGCCATAAGTTCCATGGGAAAGGCCGTTTGACTAGCTCCCAGAATACCAGACCAGCAGCTCATTCCATCAGCTCTACTGAGGCTAATTCTGGAACTAATATGGATGCTAATTCTGATGTGTTGTCCACCCTTTCATCAACTCAAGTGCAACAAATAATTGCTCTTCTTGCTCGGAAAGTCCAGGATACACCATCCTTTTCTGTTCCTATACTTCCCGATCAACCCTTTGTATCAAATTTCATTGGTAAGAACCCTCTTGTTCCTAAGTCTAGCTGGATTATTGACACCGGTGCTACACACCATGTCTGCCATAATCTTTGTCTATTTGCTCAAACTTTTCCAACTTCTCTTTCCTCTGTTATTTTGCCAAATGGTCACTCCACTAATGTGTCTTGTGTTGGTACTATCATTCTGTCTTCTGATATTACTCTCTATGAGGTGCTTTATGTTCCAGATTTTCAGTACAATTTACTCTCTGTTAGCTCTTTAACTAAAACTACTAATTCTCATTCTCTTTCTTTTCAAACCACTGTGTCATTCAGGACACCACTCGGACCCTGCTGATTGGGATGGGTGAGCGGATTGCATATCTTTACTATCAGACAGATTTTTCTTGTAATAAAGCTGCTGTCATTGCTTATGATCAAACTTCTGTTTTTACCTTTTCTGATTCCAAGATTTCTGTTGATTCTTTGTGGCACTATAGATTAGGCCACCCTTCTTGTATCAAACTTCATCCTTTAAATAAAGAGCTAACTTTCCATCAACATGACTCTTCTACTTTTCACTATTCTATTTGTCATTATGCCAAACAAAGGAGACTACCCTTTATCTCTAATCATAACATTTCTGAAAATTGTTTTGATCTTATCCACGTTGACATATGGGGTCCTTTTCACACATTAACGGTTGAGGGTTATCGTTATTTCATAACTATTGTTGATGATTGTTCTCGCCACACTTGGGTTTTTTTTCTTACACACAAATCTGAGGCTCAATAGGTTATCCCAAATTACATTACTTTTATCAAAACTCAGTTTAATGTGTCCATAAAAGCTGTTAGATCAGATAATGCCAAAGAGCTTCAATTTCCTACTTTATTTAGCTCCTTAGGCATCATGCATTTTCATTCTTGTGTTGAGCGCCCTCGACAAAATTCAATGGTTGAACGCAAACACCAACACTTGCTTAAAGTAGCTCGGGCCTTGTTATTTCAATCTCACATTCCTTTGTCATATTGGGGAGATTGTATTTCCACGGTTGCTTATCTTATCAATAGAACCCCTACACCTCACTTGAAATATAAGTCTCCTTTTGAGATTCTCCATCACAAATCACCTACCTATCATCATCTTAAATCTTTTGGATGCCTAGCTTATGCATCAACTCTCCCAAGTCATCGGTCAAAATTTTCACTCCGAGCTACTGCTTGCGTTTTTCTTGGTTACCCCATTGGCATGAAAGCTTATAAGCTTCTTGACCTTGATTCCAACAGAGTTTTTGTCTCTCGTGATGTACAATTTCATGAACATATATTCCCTTTTGTTTCCACTAATGTGCTCTCTTCTCATTGTGCAGATTTTTTTTCTCACTCTTTCTTGCCTCATAATAGTGTTTTGCCTGCTACAGATACTCCTATAGCTGACCACACTTCTGTATCACTCCCTTCCTCTGTTATTGATGATACAGTTCCTGTTTCTACTTGATCCTCTCGACCTTTGCGTAGACCATCATATCTCACTGATTATCATTGTAACCTTGCTACTAATTCCATTGTTGCTTCCTCGCAGGTTCCTACTGGTGCAGTTCGGTATCCTATTTCTAAGTTCCTAGACTATAGCAAACTTTCTGCTCCTTTTCGCGCCACTGTTTTAGCTATTTCCAGCAACACTGAACCTGACTCCTATCAAAAAGTTGCTGGTACTATTGAATGGGACTTGGCCATGGCCGAAGAGCTTGCTGCCCTTGAAAAAATAATACTTAGAGTATTGTTAGCCTTCCCGAACACAAACATGTTGTAGGCTGCAAGTGGGTTTACAAGATTAAATATAATGTCGATGGTTCTATTGAGCGTTACAAAGCCCGCTTGATTGCTAAGGGTTACACTCAACAAGAAGGCATAGACTACAATGATACCTTTGCCCCGGTTGCTAAGCTTGTCACTGTCAAGCTTCTTCTTGCTCTTGCGGCTGTTAAAGGTTGGTTTCTTCACCAACTTGATGTTCATAATGCCTTTTTACATGGGGACTTGCATGAGGAAGTATTTATGACTCTACCTCAGGGGTATCGTCCTAAGGGGGAGTTACCGGTTCGTCCTGTTTGCCGATTGCAAAAGTCCTTATATGGTCTCAAGCAAGCCTCCCGACAATGGTTTGAGAAATTTTCAAGTGCTTTACAAGAAGAAGGTTTTAGTCACTCCGCTACTGATCATTCTTTGTTTATAAAAGCATTCTAATACCAGTTTCATGGCTCTTGTTGTCTATGTTGATGATGTTGTTGTGGTTAGTAGTAATCTACAAGAAGTTGAGGTTTTAAAAGGACGGCTGAATGCTAAGTTCAAGTTAAAAGACTTAGGAAATTTGCGATATTTCTTGGGTCTTGAAGTTGCTCAATCAGAGAAAGGTATCTTCATCTCTCAACGTCATTATGCTTTACAGTTGCTTGAAACAACTGGGTTTCTAGGCTGCAAACCATCAAGTACTCCCATGGAGCCTAGTCTGAAACTGAGTTTAGAAAATGGGGAGTTACTTAATGATCCTCAAACATATAGGAGAATAATTGGAAAGCTCCAATATCTCACTATTACAAGGACAAATTTGTCTTACTCAATCAACAAACTAAGTCAGTTCTTGGCTTCTCCACGGGTTCCCCACCTTAAAGCAGCTGAAAGGGTATTGCAGTACATCAAAGGCAGTCCTGGTTTTGGCCTGTTCTTTCCAGCCAGTTCCACACTCAAGTTAAGAGCCTATGCAGACTCGGACTAGGGTTCTTGTCAAGATTCCAGGAAATCTACTTCAGGTTTTTGTGTTTTCCTTGGAAATTCATTAATCTCTTGGAAGAGCAAGAAACAAAACACTATTTCGCGTTCTTCAGCTGAAGCGGAGTATAGGGCCATGGAAAATACCACTTGTGAAGTGGTTTGGTTGATCTCTGTGTTAGAGGAACTTAATCAATCTCATGATATGACAGTAGATCTCTACTGCAATAATCAAGTAGCCTTACATATTGCAGCAAACCCAGTTTTCCATGAGAGAACCAAACACAATGAGATTGATTGTCACTTGATAAGAGAAAAAATTCAAGCTGGGATAATCAAAACAACCCATGTTACATCACAAGAACAGGTTGCAAATATGTTTACCAAGGCTCTTTTTCCTCAACAGTTCAATTATTTGAGAGACAAGATTGGATTGCAAAGCATTTACAATCCATCTTGAGGAGGAGTCTTAGCTGCTGAGCTGTGATATATTGAAGGGCCTTGTTGTATAGCTTAGTACTGGGTTAGTGATATAAATTTTATTCTTGTATTGCTGTATTCTTTTAATGAAAAACAGAGATTTTCATTCATGTTCTTCTTCTCTTTTTCTCTTGGTTCTCTTTGGTAATATCAAAGGATCCTAATTAGCAAAAATATCCATTATCTTTTAGCTTCTTATTTGAAATCTTTAACAAGTGAAAAGAACTACAACACACCAAAAATGATCTCATACAGAAAATTGATAATTCTTTAAAAAAAATCTCTTTTAGTGTCTTTCAATGAGTAGTGTTTTTCATAGATAAGAAAATAATCAATTTTCCACATTGAAATTAAGGTGAGAATAAGACAAACTTTTTTATTTATTCATTATAATTATTATTTAATTTATTCTTGAAACCGCCGCGATCTCAGATCAACCACAACATTTAATTTAATCATTTGGTCAGCAAAAGCTGTTAAAATTGTGAAACAAATTGATGTGTCACATTTATGCACTTATTTAGTTATTTTCCATAATTGTTTTGGGCAAATTCTTCATACAATAAATACTCTCCCATTTTAGTAACTCTTCTTGATTTATTCACTACAATAATTTGTGTTAGATTATACACACCCAATTGACCACTAAATCAAGTGGGTATATTATTCAATTTGACCCAGAAAAATATTAAACTGAGTACTTACAAAAAAATTCTTTGATGTTTAAAGTAGTCATGACTCTCTTAACAAAAAGGATCCCAAATTCAATAAAAAAAAAAAAAAAGAGAATGAGGTGATTATTTCTCTTTCTTGTTTAATGAAACACGAGTTTTTTTTTTATATCTCTTAAATTTAATTCAAAAATAAAATTAATTTTAGAATAAATAACGGCTAAAGTACCTAATATTTTTAAAATATTGTACTTTGACACCCAAATTTTTTTTACAGTAAAAAAGTTACTAAAACATAACATTTAAATACCAAAATTTTTTTTACAAGAATAGTATCAAATATTTATAAAATGTAGCATTTAAATACCTAAATATTTTAAAAAATTACATAGCTAAAAACTTTTAAAATAGAAAAATGATTAAATAAAATTATTTTTAAGTGTTTAGGTATTTAAAATACTACATATTTTTATAAACTTTGGGTATTTTTCTCCTAAAAAAAATTTAAGTATTTAAATATTATATTTTAGCAATTTTAAGTATTTTTTTTCATTAAAAATATTAGGTATAAAAGTGCACTACTATTTTGAAAACATTAATTATTTTAACAGCTATTTACTTTTAATTTTATAAATTCCCTCACAATAACATTTTATTTTGTGCTTTTCAATCATTTGCGGTTAATAAAAAAGATAACGTTTTGTACAAAATGCCCTCAATAAATATATATAGGAAATTTTTTTGGTAGGGCCTTCAAAAAGAGCTCTATCATAGGGCTCTCAATGTTTCTCGACCAATGAACAGTTTTCGGCGCGACTTTTTTTATGACCGTGTATATTGTAGCTATTTAGAGCATCAGTGTGATTTTTAGAAAATTCCAAATAGTTTACAGTACCGAAAACTTGGTTCAAACATATTATTGCATGCGTGACTAATTTTTTTTATGCGCGTGGAAATCAACATGTTTGAACCTAGTTTTCGGTACTGTAAACTATTCGGAATTTTCTGAAACTTTGCAGGATGCTCTAAATAGCTACAACATATACGGTCATAAAAAAAATTCGCGCCGAAAACTGTTCACGGGTCGAGAAACACTGAGAGTCCTACCGGTAGGGCTTAAAGTGAAGCCCCTACATGAGAATTGTCCTATATATACATATAGGATAATTTTATAGTATATATATATAGGATAATTTTATACTAGGGCCTTCAAAAATAGCCCTATCGTAGGGTTCTTTTGTGTTCTCAACCTGTGAATAGTTTTCGGCGCGATTTTTTTTATGACCATGTATATTGTAGTTATTTAGAGTATCCTGCAAATTTTCAGAAAATTCCGAATAATTTACAGTGCCGAAAACAAATTATTGCACGCGTGACTAATTTTTTTATGCACGTGGAAAATAACATGTTTGAACTTAGTTTTCGGCACTGTAAATTATTAAGAATTTTCTGAAAATTTACAGGATGCTCTAAATAACTACAATATACACGGTCATAAAAAAAATCGCGTCGAAAACTGTTCAAAAATTAATAACACAAAAGAGTCATACGACAAAGCTCTGTTTGAAGGCCCTACTAAAAAAATTTCCTATATCGATATTACAAATTCTACATGTATACAAACAAAATAAGAAAAGAAAAAAAAAATTCTTTATAACTTCATCTCGCCACTAATTAGGAAATTTTATTGCCGTGTGAAAAGAAATAAAATACGTAGTCATTATTAATTAAGAAAGTGACCATTAAAGTCAATGAAAACTAACCGTGAATGGCGTGATAATTTGGGTATTATCACGCCATCAATTAAAATCAATCAAAACTAACCATTGAAGGGTTCATTTTCTTGCACCTATTTTTCCTCTATAAAGTGATGTCTCCACTTGGATGGGACTTGCTGACTTATGGTGGAAAATAGTGTATTCTTTCACCAATAGAGAAGACTAATCAATAAGGCACATTCAAATTGAGAAATGATAAAGGGCCACATATCTAACTTAGTATATATTATTGGTTCAAGTAAATATTGTGTAACGATCTCCTAATTTAGGACCGTCACAATGTATACTTTAAATAGTGTCAGACTTGCTAAGCAATTCATTCAATTATAAACATGTAATTAAGGTTAATGTCAAGGGTTATTGTTAAAAAAATTGGTCAAAGGAAATCGTTGACTTTTCATTTAAAAGTTTAATACATACATGAGATCCCAAAATATTACAAACAAATGTTTGAAAATGTATATACAATCAAAAGTTACAACCAGCCGGCCTAAGCAACAAAATAAGAGACACAACCTTAGTTGTTCTGAGATATCATCAGCCGTGGTGGACGAGTAGCCGCATATGTACACGCTTCCACCGAAGCTTTCCAACTCATGGCTGGTCTAGCTTTCATTTTCCCTTACCTGCACCACATAGCACCCATGAGCCAAGGCTCAGCAAGAGAACTTAAATATGTGCATGAACAATAAATACAGATTCCAAATACATATCTAGTATGCCCAGGAGTAATAACTTACTCATGCATGCATACAATTACAAACAAATGATCATTGGATCATTATGGGGCTCGTTGTCTTGAATAGATGACCATAGAGTCAACCTGGGGCCCTGTGCCCTAACTATGTGACCATAGAGTCACCTGGGGTCCTTGCCCTTAGCTCTGAGTAACTAGCCATAAAGCTAGCCAAGCGCTTTGTTTTCTAACGACCATAGGGTCGGTCAATGTATTAGTACGTCCCTGAATGTGCCTAAGCCTCTCAACCAGCGCGCAACACACTATTGTCACTCTTGACTAATAAGTCAAGGCTTTAATCAGACATTCAGATAACCAGACAAAACAGATACAGATAAGCACACTTCAGACAATACAAATATGCATTCATATAAATCATGGTATCCTAACCAATCAAACACAAACACAATAATAACTATGTTTCTTAACGGGGTCGAGCCCTACCTATGCATACACGACAAGCATTCATTAAAAAATTATCCGGACACAAAGCATTCAAGCATAACCTAAATCATGTTCATTCTCAGGGGTCGAGCCCTATTCATAGCTATAATCGGGCAAAGTCTTAATCATATATATCACGTATTTGGTGCAGTTTTCTTACCTCAGGTCCGAGTGCAACGTATATTAAGAATGACCCTCGAGCACGATTCCGATTCCGAGCCCCCAGCGATAACCTAGTCACAACCAATAAAATATATTTGGACTTATATTTTTTTTCACTTTTTAGTTGATTTTTGAATAAATGAATTTTTAATATGTAAATATGATGTGAACCAATAAAATCAGGACATATATATGCTAGATATTAAGTGTAAATATCAATCTTAAAATTAATCTTAGAATTAAGTGTAAAGAAAAATGGAAATGAGGTTCCCTTAGAATTAATCTTAGCTACTTGCTTTAAGAAGATACTTACGAAGGGAAAATGGGGCCACTTTTCATTTTACCCCATAAAATGGTTCATTCTCTCTCTTTCCAACATTTTGACATTAATTTTTGGAAATTATTGACATTGTGGAAAATATGCATGTGGTTCATTCACCACTAGTAAAAATAACCTTTATTAGTGAACAAACTTATATTCGATCAACTATATATATAGTCCAAACTTTAGCTTTTTTTCCACAAAGCAATTTTATTCATCTAACTTTTTTCTTTACCAAAATCATGGAGAGAGTGTTTAGCTTGCTTTACAAAGCTGCACGAGAAGGGAATGTCACCACTTTACGACAACTTCTTGAACAAGACAGTTTGATTCTCGATAGGCTCATCATCAACAACAATGGTTTCTCAGAGACTCCACTTCATGTGGCGGCCATGCTCGGCCATGCAGATTTTGTCCAGGAGATCATCACTCACAAGCTCGAACTCGCCAAGGAACTTGACATTTGGCGCTCCACGCCACTCCACCTAGCGGTGGCGAAAGGCCACCTTGAGACAGTCAGAGTACTGCTTTCTACGGTTGATCACGAGCTCATGTCTTCTATTTGGGATGGAGAGGGGAGAAATCCTCTCCACCTCGCGGCCATGAGAGGGCGACTTGATGTGCTGAGAGAGCTGCTCAAAGTGGCGCCCGAGGCTATTTGGGTCAATTTGAAGGATCGAAGTGAGACTATTTTGCATGTTTGTGTGAGGCATAATCAGTTGGAAGCTTTGAAGTTTTTGGTGAATAATATGGATGATTACCAGATTGTGAATGCCAAAGATGATTATGGCATGACTCTTTTGCATTTGGCCGTCACTAATAAGCAAATTGAGGTATGAACCAACCATTATAATGGACTCCGGTGCTTATTGTTCTATATAAAATTTATGGATATTTCTATGGTGCTGCATTTTTGTGCTTCCGGCTCGTGAATGTTTTTTGGTGTAATTTTTTTTTATGACCATATTTATTGTAGTTATTTAGAGTATTTTGTAAATTTTCAAGAAAATTTCGAATAATTTACAGTGTTGAATGCTAGCTTCAAACAGGTTGTTGCACACTTAATTCATTTTTTTATGCACGTGAAAAACAGTCTGTTAGAACCTAGTTTTCGACACGGTAAATTATTTGAAATTTCATAAAAATTTCTAGGATGCTCTAAATAACTATAATATAGACGTTCATAAAAAAAATCGCACCGAAACTGTTCACGACCCAAAAAACCACAAAAGGTATGCACCACTGCATACCTTATAAAATTATCCTAAAATTTATTAAGACATTAATTTGAATCTTTTAACCTTTTTTTTTTTGGTTCCTTATTCAGACAGTGAAGTTTTTGCTTATAAACACAAAAATTGAAGTCAACGCAGTCAATGCAAGCAAGTTCACTGCACTGGACATCTTAGCACAGAGCCAAAGAAGTGAGAAAGACTTTGACATCTTAGAGTCTCTTCATTCAATGGGAGCATCACGAGCCACAGATCAACCCTTACCTATGGATCATCAGAAGCCTATTAAAGCCACAACTCATCATCATCATGTTCATCAAAAAGACAAAGCTACAACAAAGCCAAGAAACTGGCTAACCAGAAAGAGAGAATCCCTAATGGTGGTGGCATCCCTTATCGCCACCATGGCTTTCCAAGCCGGAACAACTCCTCCCGGCGGTCTCTGGCAAGACAGTGGCTTCTCCTCCTCAAAATTATCATCACCAGTTTCTGATGAAAATATCAATAATGTCATGTCAATAGCCCACCCTCCAGCTTATCACTTTGCAGGAGAGTCAATAATAAGTTACTACAATCATCATTATTACTATCACATTTACTTGCTTAGTAACACAGTTGGTTTTGTTGGATCGTTGAGCATAATCCTACTACTAGTCACAGGCTTGCCTTTTTGCCGCAAATTCTTGATGTGGATCTTAACAGTGGTTTTGTGGGTGACCATAACAGCTATGACCATTACATACATCATTGCTATTTATGTTGCTGCCCCAGGTAGTGATTTTTGGACTACCTTTTATGTGACACCCATTTTAGTGATCACCTGGGGTGGAGTCATGTTGGTGATTGCACTACTCCATACTAGTCGTGTTTTCATAAACTTGTTTCAATGCTTTCGAAACTTTATCAGAAGAAGAAGAAGACAATACAACTGTACGGATGTGGAAAGTTCGATGTAATAATATTGAGTGTTGCTATAAGTGGATCTTAATATTGGATTGCACCAATAGCGATATGTCACCTACTTGTAATGTTGGACACCAATGATGCCCTTAGCAATTCTCAATAATATTGGTGCAGGATTATATGTTAGTAATTAAGTTATAGTTGGAGTACTGTGGTCTTTGAGATAATATATTTAAGCTTTAGTTTAGAGCTTCTTATTTTATGTCTTTTATATGACTTATGTACTTTTTTTCTCTATGTGGTCCTCATATATATTAGTTATTATTTTGCTTACTAGTTTGAATTTGGATCATTGTTTATAATACAAGTATATAAAATGTTAATTTGATTTCATATATATGACCTTTTTCTTTAAAACAAAAAGGGTTATGAAATTAACGAGTTTGCCATTATAAATAGAGAATTGTGAAAAGGAAATTTCAGTTTATATGCTGAATAATATACTCTAATTCATCTATATGACAAATTTAATAGGCATCCTAAATATATGTCATTTTGTATAATTTTGACCATAATACTCATTTTATTAAACTTCTCATTCTCTCTCACATTATTGTGAACTTGTTACACCTGAATTTTGAAATCGCCATAAATGAGCCTCGAAATGTAGGCTCGTAAAGTGTAATATCGAAAATGTTGAGTAAGGGCTCAATACTTGTATAAATTAACATGTTTCTTGATTTTTTCCAATTGGCGACCGAGCACCAGTTAAGAAGGTTTGAGCTTAAGCGTCAAGCTCGAAAGGATAGATCTTCTCCGAAGTCTGAGTGCAATTCAAACCTTCATTGCAAGTTCGAAGAGGTTGATCTCCGAAGGTTAGGCTCGATGAAATTACTGGCTAAGGATGAGGCTAACCAGAATGACGAGCTCGTGATGATGGTCGATCTCGAAAGTGTGTAAATTGTATGTTCGACGTCGATATTCACTTTGAATGCAGTTGCTCTTAGAAAATCCCTATTACATGGGGATTTTTTGTAATCTGATAGTAAATTCTGATTATCATGAGATATTACATGATTAATATATATTTAATTATATGTATTTCATATTTGAATTGTAACTCCCCGAAATAAAATGGAATATATTTTGTTAACTAGTCTATAAATAGACTGGAGAATTTCATTTGTAAGGACGCACAATTTGGTATTGAGAATACTCTCATAAATTGCTTTGTAAAAACATTAAGAGAATACCACTACTCAATAATATTGATTCGACTAGGTATATTTTAACTACTGAACCACGTAAAATCCTAATTGTTCTGATTTATTTTCTTAATTTTGTGTTTAGTGCTCTTTAGATTTAAGTTGACGGAAAACGGCGTCAACAACACTCAAGATTAATTTTTGTATTTTACATAAAAAATTTCAGGCTTTAAATATGTTAAATATTTCGAAAAAATACTAAGATTAAAAAAATCAACTAAAATGAACATTTAAGCAAAAAGTTATGGCTCACCAAAATTTTCGTTAAATTTCAGTAAAAGCATCGATGTTGCATCGAAAAAAATATCGTTTTGGCAAAAAAAAAACCAAAATTTCAAAATTGCATCAATGTAGAATTTATTAAAAGTTAGGATTGTGGAATGTTGATATAGGTTTCATCTTTACGAGGAAAGAAAATAACATTAATTATAGCATCCCATATGGTGATTTTTTTTTTTTTTTGTAAAATTTTCAATTATTTGATTTTCTAATTCTTTTTTTTTTTATCAAAAAAAAAAAGAAATATATTGCTCAAACCAACTTACAACCTAAAGCTAAAAAACGGAGCTATCAAAAATACAAATTACAATTGCCTTACAAACTCATCTAGAAACTTCTCTTTAATTTGCAACTTCTGACTCATGATGCTAAACAATCTAGCTTTCAATCCGAATTTAATCATACAATCAATACAATGAGCAGATAAAGAACAATGGGCAAAAATACAAGAATTTCGGTTAAACCAAATACAATAAACAGCAGCAGTCAAAGAAGCAACTGCTATTTGTTGCATCAAACCTTGAGGCTTCCCTTCTAACCAACACAACCAATCAATATACTTACCCAGCCAAATAGCTGGGCCTAACCTGTAATGCCCTGGTTACCCCAGAACAGTTACGGTGAACAGTGAACCGGAAATTTGACCCGCTACTCGAGTCCTTTGGTTAAAAACGTGATCTAAGTGTTATTATCAGGTTAAGGTGAAAAATCAGTAAAAAGGAAAGGATATGTTTTATTTAATGCATAAAACTGTTCATGGGCCCATAAAAGATTTACAGGTTATTTACAACTCAAAATGGTCATTACAGTTTCAAAATTTCAACTCCGCCGACCTAAGCGGCAAAAATAGGGTAACCTCCTAGTCCCTCTGAGAACTCCTTGGCCGTGGTGGTCAAGCGGCCGCATATGTACACATCACCACCTAAGCTCTCCACTCAAGGCTAGGTGAGCTTTTCTTTCCCTTTACCTGCACCACATAGCACCCATGAGCCAAGGCCCAGCAAGAAAACACAATAAAGCATGATATAATATCAACAATGATCATAATAATCATTCAAGACTTTCAGTCCAAAACAAATGGGGACAGTAGCAAAAGTCACAAAAATGGGGACAGTTCCCTTTTGCCATGTGACGATAGGATCACCAGGGCTAAACAGATAAGTGAGCATTTCACTAGCTTTAATAGGATAGGCGCAAGGTGATTAGTCACCAACATAACCTTCTTCATGACTCTAGAGTCATAACTATGGAACATCGTTCCCTAGCCATGTGCCAAACAGTCACCTGGGCCTTATGCCCTGGCTCTCAGTAACTAGTCTTAGACTAGCCAAGCGCTTATAAGCTTATCGACCTTAGGGTCGGTCCAGCATTAATGCCATAGAGCCATTCAATGCTGATATCGATTAGATCTAATCTTTATTCGGCCCTGCGTTTAGAATGCTTATGCCGTTTCTGACATTTAGGTTAGTGTCCCAGACTAGTCAGTGCCATATACAAGTAATCAACATTCACTAGCATTTAACATGCAATCCATGTCCACATATATCAATCAACGTGCCTTAGTACAATCACGTATGTCATGTATACACAGGGTGCAATTGTATTCATACACTGTTTTCTTACCTCTGGTTCGAGTGAAAATTAATATAAGAACGACCCCTGAGAATGATCAATCTTTTAATTCCTTGACGGTTACCTGGTCATAACCAAAATATAGGATTCATCAATGAAAATGATTAACAAAGGTTCCCAAACCAAAACCTAGCCTCCGAGACATCGAATCCTACTAAACCGGGTAGTAGGATCGATCCCGAGGCCTAAGGCTTGAATCCCCAAGCTAAAATCACATTTCTGGCCAAAAATGCCCTTATGGGCTACGGCTCACCATAGCCATGCCGCGACTCACCTCTCAGACAGAGGACTTTACTCCCCAAAAACTAACATAGGTCGCGGCTCACCATAGCCATGCAGCGGCCCTTTACACAAACCAGCAATCCACCAGCTTTCTTCCCTTGCATTTTTCCTTGAAACCAAACCTTCAAACCAGTCCCAAACCTCATCCAAACACTCAATCCAACCCCTAAACACCATCTATATCAAATCCTCATCAAAACCCAAGTTGAACATCAATCAAAACTTCCATTAATCCAAACTATCCTCAACAAAATCATAGGCTGAAAACTAAAAGAAAACAGAGTAAAACCAGAAAACTTATGGCTGAACTCACCTCAAACTTGAGATTAAATCCCCTTCAATGGCTGAATCAACCCTATGAACTCAACTCCTTGATTTCCTAGCTTGATTCCTCACTTTGAGCTCAAAAACTCTAAAGGTGAAATGAGAGGAAATGATGTACGGGAAGGAGAAGAACCTTGCTCTGTTTTGTTCTGTTTTCTACAGCCAACTAAAGCCTCATATAAATCCAAACCAAATGACCTAAATGCCCCTAGGTCATTTAAGGTTTCTAAAGTCATCCCAAGGGTAAAATCGGTATTTTCCACCTATCTCGTTAATCATAATTAATGCTCTCCAATTCCCGCAAATCTCGATAATCTCAAACACCAATAATTCATATCTCGTTATCCTATAATTCCCGGTAACGCTCTAATCATTAAAAACACCCCGAGCCCCGAGCTTAAGCCTGTTATGACCAAACCGATAATTTATATTTAAAGATCGTCTCATGCCGAATAACTCGAACCAATCCACATTATAATGTGGCCTCACAATATATCATTGACATGCAAACAAATATACAATTATGCCCTAACTGGGCCAAATTACCAAAATACCCCTGTAAACAAATGTGGACCCACATGCATGCATTTAACATCATTTTATAATATAATTCTCATAACACATGCATAAATTCATTTAATGGCGTAATTAAACAGTTATGGCCCTCCCGGCCTACTAATTCAGCCATTAAACCATATTAGGGAATCCGAGGCATTACATAACCAGTTTTTAATGAGCTCCAAAACCTGTTGAGAGAAAACACAATCAAAGAACAGGTGTGCATTAGTAACACGATTCTCACAAACAGGACACAAAGAGGAAGCTATAGAAATATGACAGTGCAAAAGATTGTCCCTAGTAAGCAGGTGGCCAAGGACCGATTGCCACAAGATAAAACGATGCTTTGGAACTAAAAGCCTACACCACACACCCTTATCAAAAGAGACAGTGGCCCTCTGAAGCATACTACTGTAAAGAACCTTCAGATTCAGCTTACCATTCAATGACAAAGCCTCCAAATCCACTTCAGAAAAAAACTCTATCAGATAACATAATTTTCTCCAATACCAACTCACATCAAGTTTTAAGGAATAATCCCAGAAATTATGGCCTTTGAGATAACGCTCGTCTATCCATTTGACCCATAACAAATCTTGTTTAGAGGAAATATCCCAAATAAATTTGGCCAATAAAACTTTGTTCCACTTTGATCCCTCCTTAAAACCATTACCACCCATAGTCTTAGTCTTAGGAAGACAAACCTGATCCCAAGAAGAACAATGAAACTTGCTGCGGTTGCCCTTAGCTCCCCATAAAAAATTACGACAAAGTCGATCAATTTCTTGAATGACACTCTCAGGCAGAAGAACGATACTCATCCAATACGATCGAATGCCCAGTAACACAGAATGGATCAATTGAGATCTCCCAGCAAATGACAGATGGCAATTTGACCAAGCATGGAGACGATTATGAATTTTTTAATGATCACGCCATAATCAGCCGCCTTCCATTTAGTAGGGCGAAGAGTAACACCCAAATATTTTAAGAGAAAAGTACCCTCTTCAATAGTGACATAACTCAGAATACTATTCTTCACTTCAACAGAAATACCTCCAAAATACACTTGAGACTTATTCAAATTGGCTGTCAGCCCATAATTCTGACTAAACCTGGTAAAACCATCAAACAATATTTGGAAAGATCTAAGATTACCCTTGCAAAACAAAATAAGATCATCCGCAAAACAAAGATTAACAAGATTCAAACTTTTACACATGGGATGAAACCGGAATTCCTTGTGCTGAGAAACAAGACTAAGAAGACGAGTGAGATACTCCATGACAAGCACAAACAGTAAGGGAGAAATCGGGTCACCTTGTCTTAATCCTTTCATCCCATCAAAACTCCCCTGTAACCTCCCATTCATCAATAGAGTATAAGAGGTACTCGACAAACAAGCCATAATCCACTGAATAAATGTGCTAGAAAAATAAAAATCTTTCAGAATATCCTCCAAAAAAACTCAATCAAGAGAATCATAGGCCTTACTTAGATCAATTTTTATCAAGCAGCGGGGAGAGACATTCTTCCTAGAATAACCTTGAAGGAGATCTTGGAGAATAAGAATGTTATGCGCAAGCAAACAGTTCTTAATAAAAGCTTCTTGGATCAGCTGAGAACAAAGCATTTTTGAAATGCATTTATAAAGTGTGTTACAGCAAGCAATTGGTCTATAATCAGCAGCTTTAGCGGGGGTATCTACCTTAGGAATGATTGATATGATTCTATTTCTTTTTATTGAAAAATAAATCAATGAAGCGACTAATATCACCCATTTTCTACATTTCTTTCTAGGTTTTCCAATGTATGTCTTTGTTAATAAGACTTGTTGACTTAAAGTCAAGAGATAACTTTGCTAGACTTTATAAGGACGTACGGCTCACGACTGTTAAAATGAATCAAAACTCACCAATTGATGATGTGTTTTATTTCTATTGGCTTCCCATCTCAAAGTCTACCTATGAAGCTCTTTATTAAAAAATATATATTAAAACTCATATTTTAATCAGACTATTTTCAATATGTGAGCTAATTACAATGCTAATTTAGTAAGAAAAATAAATAAATGCTATATTTGACTTATTATTAGTATTGTATTGCATATGGGAAATTTGAGTTTTAATGCAATAAGTGACACTCCGTTTGAAAAATACCCTATCCCTATAAGCCTCTCATTTTGGTGCTACTAATGTCGTTACTACCCAAACTACCCCTGGCATAATTTTCTCAAACTCTCTGTATTCTCTCCCAAAATACCCGAACCAAGCAAACTTTGAAATCGATAGGTATCGATTGAATCCGTAGAACCCAACCTTCATTGTCTTCCACGACCACGAACAAGGGCTCCCAAAGGGTGACGATCGGAGAAGGGGAAGGAGAAAACGTCGAGCAAGCCGACCAAATTTTTAGGAAACAACCTCAAAGAAAGCGAAGGTGAGGGATTTCGTTTTTAATCTGTAATATGTGTATGTGCCTGGTTTTTTTTGTTGATTTTTGTTCATAGAATAGATCGAGGCTGGCAATGAAGAAATCTGGGTTTTTTTCGATATTTTCATGAAACTCGATAGAAATCGATAGGAATCAATAGGACTCGATAGTATAGGATGAGGAATGGATTAGACTGTGCCTCGATAGGTCTCGATAAGAATCGATGGGACTCGATGATACAAGGCTTTGGAAATTTTAGAACCTACCTCGATATGAATCGATAGGACTCGATAAGACTCGATGAGACACGGCTTGGGATTTTTTAGGACCCACCTCGATAGGAATCGATAGGCTTCGATAGGACTCGATGATACAAGGCTTTGGGAATTTTAGAACATACCTCGATATGAATCGATAGGACTCGATAAGACTCGATGATACACGGCTTTGGGATTTTTAGGACCCACCTCAATAGGAATCGATAGGACTCGATATGACTAGACTTTGGTTTTTTTGCCTTACCTCGATAGGACTCGATAAGACTCGATGATACACGGCTTTGGGATTTTTAGGACCCACCTCGATAGGAATCGATAGGACTCGATATGACTAGAATTTGGTTTTTTTAGCTTACCTCCATAGGCCTCGATAAGACTCGATAGTTGATGGACCCAAAACGGGTATGTTTAAAAATTTATAAATCGCAAGCGCACGAATCGTTCATAAAGAATAGTGATTGTGTAAGCAAGGATATCGAACCCAAAGGAGTTGTCTAAAATCGAAAAGAAAACTATTTTAAACCAAAATTAATAAATTCTAACCTAGTTTCAAAGATTGATGGGATTTTTGTATAAGAAAAAGAAAATAAAAGATAATAATAATAAAGAAATTAGAGACAATATATATAACTAAATTAAAAGTAGAAATCAAGATAGTAAAATAAGATTATTAAGGATTAGAATCCACAAAATATAAGTTCAATAATATTTATAAGTACATTGATTCCCAAGTTTTAGTGATAGTTAAAATAGATCAAACTATCATTTTTCTAAATAGATGTATAGTTTTAAGCACAAATTACTTCTAAAAAGATAGGGTTTTTCTTCACTTTTCAAAATTATAATTTCAAAGCATTTAGTGTAAATCAATCTAATGAAATAACAAATAAATCAATGAGCATTATTTATAAGGCAAAACATAATATTTTTGTTCTAAGCATGGATGTGTACAATTTAATGACACATCTTACACAAAGAATATTATGTTTTTGCACTAATGAAGAACAAAGTGTAAATATGTGTTAACAATCCAAAATACATGATATTTAAGATGAAAGAAGATATTTGAAGAAGAAAATTCCATAAACTTCGTTGCACAAAATGGGAAATCAACATACAAAATAAATACTATCTAGTTACATAATGTTTCATCATCACCTTAATAATCTTAAAAAGATTAGAAACTCATAACTAGAATAGCAAATACACACTAAAAATTACAAACATAAATAGGAAAATTTGGAGGAGAAACCCCCAAATTTTTCCTCTAAAAATACATAGAAAAAAATAAAAAGAAGAAGAAGATGAAGAGAATAGAGAGGTTTTGAACTGTGTAGAGTTTTTGGTATGGTAACCTCCTCTAAAATGGACACCCCAAATCCCTTATTTATAGCAAAAAATGAGGTATTAAAATAATCAATTTAAATTAATTAAATTGATTAAATTAATTTAATTAATTATAATATGGAAAATATGGATAAATTATAGGGTATAATAATTATGTTTTGGGGTAAAATGTGTAGAAAGTGGGGTAAAAAGTGGCATTTTTGAATATAATGGACAAGAGTACAAATTATGGGCTCAAGGAAAAAATGGCATGCATGGCAAAGTGGCTGGCTGATTTGTGGCAGGCTTGGGGCTGAAGTGGGCGTGGGGAGCAGTAGTGTGGCAGGCGGCTCATGGGTATGGTGCCAGGCGTTGGGCCGAATGGTGCTTAATTGATGCAGCTGGTGAGGAGTTGTTGGCATGTGGAGCTGCAATGTGGCATTTGATGGGGTCTTCGGCTGGGAGGTGATGGGCGAATGAAGCTTGGACGTGGAGCTCCTTGCTGGGAAGGAAAATTTGGGCTTGGGCCTATGGCTGGCAGCTGGGCCTTGGTAAGCTTTTGCTTACTTATGGCATTTGAAAAATGCCATTTTCTTCTTCTCTTTTTCAGATTTATATCTTTTCTTTTCAAAGCCCAAAAACACAATAAATTCCCTACAAAATAAATATAAAATAAATCATAATAAAATATTTTCAACTATAAAATAAATCAATTTAATTCCTTGAAAATATTAATTATAACTTAATTTATATTTAACATTTAATTTCAATAATACAACATTTTTACCTCAAACTAAACCACAATAATTCAAATAATTAACTATAATATTTTACAACAAAATAACTATAAAAACAAACAAAAATCTATAAAATTAAAATAAGCCTAATAAATTCAAAATTACTTAAAAACTTAATAAATCAATTAAAAACTCAAGAATTAAGCAACAATTAGCACATAAAAAGTGGTAAAATAACTCTATTTTGTAGAGTTATCACACCCCCAAACTTAATATTTTGCTAGTCCTCGAGCAAAAGAAAAATTAAAAACACACTTTTTTTTTTAATTGGTGATGTCAAATGCTTAACTCAAAAATTACATAATGGAAATAGTTCAAAGAAAATCACAAATAAAAGTAAAGCTTATGTAATTAATTTGAAAAGTTAAAATTGTTTTCAAAATAGATATTTAACATAAAAACATCAAATCATCATTTGAACAATTAGACAAACTTATGCAAACAAAAATAAATTAAATCTCAAGAGATAATCAAGCAAATTCTAGGATTTTAAAAAAAAAAAAATTTAGAGATTTAAAGAATTTAATGTTTAAATAAACTATATCCAAATATCACAAATTCAAATAGAATAGAAAAGTGACATTATGAAAAATATATATTTAAACAAAGCTAACTTAGAAATTAAAAATAAAGCTTAATAATTATTTATTAAGAACTAAGAACAATTTCAATCATAATTCTTATCATTTAAAAAAATGAAAATCACCAATATTTTTTTTCAAACAAAACAAAGAAAAAAATATTTTTTTTTAACATTATATAACAAATGAAAATCACATTAAAACAAAAAGAAAAACAAATAATTTTTTTTTTTTTAATTTTACAACAAATGAAAAACATGCATAAACATAAAGAAAACACACATAAACACTAAGAAAAACACATACACACTACCCCCAAACTTAAATGAAACATTGTCCTCAATGTTTAATAAAATGGAAAAAATTAAGAATTACTCCCTTTGAGGTATGCTTTCTTGATTTGGCTATTTGTTTTCTTCTCTTCTTTTCTTTTTGGGCAAGAAGTTTCCTTCAAGCTTTTTGACAAACATGAAACAAAAACACACAACAAAAAGTGAAATATAAAATGAAACATTAAAGTATGGGTTGCCTCCCACAAAGCGCTTTAGTTTATAGTCTTTAGCTCGACTATAATTTTTTTTCTTTTAACCTACACCCAATCGATGGTGTAGAATTTCATTAGTAGGGTGAGTTATAACTTTGATGCAAATGCTATAAATAAGAATTGATAACATCACACCTACAAGAAAGTTAGAAATATGCAATTTTAATGGAATATCAACAAAATAAGAAAATTGCATGTTTATATTAGACTCCTTTTCATTTTGAGTAAATATACAAATTTGTTCAATTATGGGCTCTTGAAATATAATTATATCTTTTTCATTTTCCTTACAAGCCTCGAAAATTATCTCATCCAACTCTTTGGTTTTATTAGGGGGTTGGATGCATATTACAAGTTCTTCAACAACTTCATTCTCCTTTTCATTTTCAATTTGACTATTTGGATTGGGAATGAGTTGGTTGGGATAAACTTGTTTTTCCGACTCTATAACAGTTGCGAGTTGTCCTACTATTGTCTCAATTTTTGAGATTGACTGAGATTGGGCTAGTAAGATTTGGTAGGTTGATTGCATAAACTGTTGTAGGGTATCCTCTAAAGATGGACTCGTTTCTTGTTCAATGGGATATGATAGGTCGGGATGGGCATGACTTGGATTAGGCATGTAGAATTCATGCCCTTGATTCATTTGAGATTGGGTATGACTCCATGAAAAATTTGGATTATAGGTAGGGGCAAATGAGATATCAAATGATTCATGCATATCATACATATTATTAGTTTCTCCATAATTTAAATTTGAATGCTCATAATAGTTGTACTCAGAATTCCAACTATAATTAAAATGATCCATATGGAAGAAACTAAATGACAAACTATTTTTTTTTATTATTTTAAAGATGACAATTAAGGGAAAAAAAACAAGAAAATAAAAATTAAGAGAACAAAAAAACAATGTTAAGAAATGAAAACAAGAGCTAGGACAAGATTTATTTATTTATTTTTTTCAAGAATATATATATATTTTTTCAAGTTTTCTTTTCAAGTATTTTTTTTTTCACAATAATATGATAAAGGATAAAGAGAAATAAGGCAAAATTAAATAAGACTATCCAAATTTAAGCAAGAGTAGGGAGGCATAGCATGCCATCAACCATAACAAAAATAAGGTAAAAATTAGGAGGCACAAGTGCCATCAACTAAAACATAAGATAGAGGACTAGGAGGCAAAATTGCCATCAACTAGTAACTTGCAAAAATAAAGTAAAATAAAAACCACAACAATATAAATAAACAAAATTACTACAAAATTATAACAAAATTAGGAGGCACAAGTGCCATCAACTATAAAAATTAAAAGGATAGATAGGAGACACAAGTGCCGTCAACTAAAAAAAAAGACAATAAATATAAATATATAAGCAAGTTTTTTTATGTGTGGTAGAACCGTTTCTTTTTATCTTTTTTTTTTTTAGATTTTATAGATATATATTTTTTTAGTTTTTTTTTTTAAGTGCAAAAATTAAAATAACTAGTAGAAGAATTTACTAACCTTGAGATAATTTTCGTTTCTTTTCTCTTGCAACTCCCCGGCAACGGCGCCAAAAACTTGATGGACCCAAAACGGGTATGTTTAAAAATTTATAAATCGCAAGCGCACGAATCATTCATAAAGAATAGTGATTGTGTAAGCAAGGATATCGAACCCAAAGGAGTTGTCTAAAATCGAAAAGAAAACTATTTTAAACCAAAATTAATAAATTATAACCTAGTTTCAAAGATTGATGGGATTTTTGTATAAGAAAAAGAAAATAAAAGATAATAATAATAAAGAAATTAGAGACAATATATATAACTAAATTAAAAGTAGAAATCAAGATAGTAAAATAAGATTATTAAGGATTAGAATCCACAAAATATAAGTTCAATAATATTTATAAGTACATTGATTCCCAAGTTTTAGTGATAGTTAAAATAGATCAAACTATCATTTTTCTAAATAGATGTATAGTTTTAAGCACAAATTACTTCTAAAAAGATAGGGTTTTTCTTCACTTTTCAAAATTATAATTTCAAAGCATTTAGTGTAAATCAATCTAATGAAATAACAAATAAATCAATGAACATTATTTATAAGGCAAAACATAATATTTTTGTTCTAAGCATGGATGTGTACAATTTAATGACACATCTTACACAAAGAATATTATGTTTTTGCACTAATGAAGAACAAAGTGTAAATATGTGCTAACAATCCAAAATACATGATATTTAAGATGAAAGAAGATATTTGAAGAAGAAAATTCCATAAACTTTGTTGCACAAAATGGGAAATCAACATACAAAATAAATACTATCTAGTTACATAATGTTTCATCGTCACCTTAATAATCTTAAAAAGATTAGAAACTCATAACTAGAATAGCAAATACACACTAAAAATTACAAACATAAATAGGAAAATTTGGAGGAGAAACCCCCAAATTTTTCCTCTAAAAATACATAGAAAAAAATAAAAAGAAGAAGAAGATGAAGAGAATAGAGATGTTTTGAAATGTGTAGAGTTTTTGGTATGGTAACCTCCTCTAAAATGGACACCCCAAATCCCTTATTTATAGCCAAAAATGAGGTATTAAAATAATCAATTTAAATTAATTAAATTAATTATAATATGGCAAATAGGGATAAATTATAGGGTATAATAATTATATTTTGGGGTAAAATGTGTAGAAAGTGGGGTAAAAAGTGGCATTTTTGAATAAAATGGACAAGAGTACAAATTATGGGCTCAAAGAAAAAATGGCATGCATGGCAAAGTGGCTGGCTGATTTGTGGCAGGCTTGGGGCTGAAGTGGGCGTGGGGAGCAGTAGTGTGGCAGGCGGCTCATGGGTATGGTGCCAGACGTTGGGCCGAATGGTGCTTAATTGATGCAACTGGTGAGGAGTTGTTAGCATGTGGAGCTGCAAGGTGGCATTTGATAGGGTCTTCGGCTGGGAGGTGATGGGAGAATGAAGCTTGGACGTGGAGCTCCTTGCTGGGAAGGAAAATTTGGGCTTGGGCCTGTGGCTGGCAGCTGGGCCTTGGTAAGCTTTTGCTTACTTATGGCATTTGAAAAATGCCATTTTCTTCTTCTCTTTTTCAGCTTTATATCTTTTCTTTTCAAAGCCCAAAAACACAATAAATTCCCTACAAAATAAACATAAAATAAATCATAATAAAATATTTTCAACTATAAAATAAATCAATTTAATTCTTTGAAAATATTAATTATAACTTAATTTATATTTAACATTTAATTTCAATAATACAACATTTTTACCTCAAACTAAACCACAATAATTCAAATAATTAACTACAATATTTTACAACAAAATAACTATAAAAACACACAAAAATCTATAAAATTAAAATAAGCCTATTAATTCAAAATTACTTAAAAACTTAATAAATCAATTAAAAACTCAAGAATTAAGCAACAATTAGCACATAAAAAGTGGTAAAATAACTCTATTTTGTAGAGTTATCAATAGTAACCCGATGATATTATTCTTTGTGATTTTGGAACCACCTCGATAGGCATCGATAAGACTCGATAGAACTCGATTGTTTCTGCCTCGATAGTAACTACCTTACCAGATTGTTTTACATTTTTAACATTTTTTTTAACATTTTTAACATTTTTTTTTGTTTTTTTTTCCAGATGCCTGAACTTATTGTGCCATTGGAGAAACACTTTCCTGGTCGTGTCACTTATAGGGGTAGTGCCTACTTGGATACCCTTATAGAGTAGTTTAAGAGGCATGGTCTTATTGAAAGGGCACAGGCATGCCCGTTGGGACAGTTCTTTAAGGAAAAACCGTTTAGTTTTTCTGGGGTTCTGCTGCATCAGCTAATGTTGCGTAAGGTAGAAAGTAAGAAGCCTGAAGAGGGTCAGTTCTACCTGGGAAACACTCTGTGTAGATTTGGTATTGCAGAGTTTGCCCTAGTTACCGGGCTAAATCTTGGGAAATCACCGTCCCCAGATGAATTGAAAGAGCATCTTTCAAGTGATCGGATCATCTAGGAATATTTTAATGTTGATTCGAAGGTTAGTTTTGGTCAGTTGGAAGATGTATTTAAGCTGGGTTTGTGCTATTTGATAGAGGGGGTACTTAATGCCCCAGAGAAGACAACAACGATATGGGGAGATTCCCTGAGGATGGTTAAGGATATTGATTACTTGTTCAAGTATCCTTGGGGGAAGTTGTCATTTAAGAAGGTTAGAAAAGGCCTTCAAAAGGACATGAAGAAGCAATCGAAACACTATGAGGAGAAGAAGAAAGAGGGGTCAAGCAAAAAACAGAAGGAGGCGAAGTATAGTTTCAATTGCTATGCACCCGCGCTTCTTTACTGGGCTTTTGAGGCCATGCCTTCTCTCGGGAGTAAGCTCGGTGAGAACAGTGGAAATCAGATTCCGAGGATGCTCAGCTGGGCTACGAAGACTGATATCACTATTTCGACAGCTCTGTTGGTTCCTATATTCGCCAATCGTCGAGTAAGTTCCATTTTATCTTGTTAAATGTCACAAATTAATTGATTAACGATTTATTTTATTAAAGTTTTTTTGACACATGTTATTCAACCATGCAGTTAGTGGTACTTTCCATGCTGAAGCCACGTCCCGGTGAGGTAGTCTACTACAATAGCCTCCCAGAAGTTTATTCCAGGTTATTCCCTGAGTTGGAGGCTGGGACTGCAGTGGATGAAGTAGTGGTACCTGAGAAGGAGGCAGAGAAGCTAGCAGAAGTTGCAAAGGAAGCCTCCATTTTTTATGAGGATGTCCCGAGCATTGAGGAGGGCACTTCACAGGCTTGTGCAGCTTCATCTAGTCAAGTTGCCCAGCCTGATTATGAGCAATTGATGCAGAGGCTCAAGAGGGTTGAGGAGGACCAGGCAACCTTACTACAGAATCAGACCACGATCATGGCTTAGTTGGCGCAGCTGCTTTCACTGGTCTCAGGTCGATCCACCGACGTAAAATCAGATACAGAGTCTGATATCTTGCCTGCAGACTACGAGTGCGGTGATCAACCCTCCACTCCACAGGCCCAGACATCTGTAGCTGCCAGTGATGCTGACAGTCCTAGTGTACGAGTACTGCAACCCGAGGAGGCAGCTAGCCTTGAAGTTGTCAGGAAGAAACGCAAGCCCAAGCATTTTGATGACTTCACCGACCCAACAAAGAAGATCAGACTAGATAAACAGGGGCTAGTTGCTGAACCACTGAGGAAGTGTGACCCACAGCAGGAGAAGAGCTTCCATAAGTGGATCATCGGGAAGATCGACAATAAGAGAGACCGCAACGTGTATACTGGGACGCACAGTGTGGCATGGTTCTTATAGTTGCACACAGTCCAGACTTGGCTTTGGGATTCGGTATGTAAATTACATTCATGTTTTCAATTCAATCTTAAAATATATTAATGGTACTAATGATTTTTTATGTTTTTTTAGCATATTGATGCCGCTTTGCACATGCTACGCCGCCGACGCCACTTTTACCATGCTGCATTTCGGCAGGATGTTGCGATCATGAACACCACCTTCCCCCAGGTGTGCCTAGGTCGTTGGAATCATTTCAGAGAGACCGACACTAAGTATGCATGGGATGACGATGTGCTGAGAATGTTGAAGGGCGATGATAATCAATTCCTTGTATCATGGCAAAATGTGAGTGAAGTATATTTTGCCTTGCACGTCTAGAAAGCCACACATTGGATCTCCATTGAAGTCTCCATTCCAACGTGGTGCATCAACATTTATGATACCAAACATAGCGTGCTCAATCCCGCTCTGATGGAGGAAGCGATCAAGCCTTGGTGCTTATTGTTGCCTTCATTGTTATGGTGTTATGGCGTGTTTGACGACCATGAGGACCTCCAGGTATATCCTGAGCAGAATGCAAAGCCTTGCTCATATTGTCGTATTCCTCTAAAGGAGTGTCCTCAGACTAAGACAAGGTATTCCCCTATTTAATTAGTGGATTTTGAAATCTAAAAATTAAAGTTATTTTTATCTTCTATTGACACAAAATCGATTATATGCAGTGGGGATTGTGGTATGTTTGCCATCAAACATATCGAGCATCTGGTTGCCAGGCTACCACTCGATACTGTTATCGATGAGAACATCCTGCATTTCAGGACCAAGTGGTGTGTGGACCTGTTCTATCAGAATTTGGCCCCGTGATGCTCTTTACATTTTTGTCTTACACATCTTGTATAGTATAGCATATAGTTAGTTTTGTATATTATTTTTTATCAAACAATATTTTTTGAAAAAGTTATTAAATAAAAAAATATTAAATTCACATAATGTGTCTGCCTCGACATCCAAACACACAAAGTATTAGAAGAATTATTCCATATGATAAATGCAGCAAAATCAATTAAATAATTACATAACACAATATTTTAAATCCTAGTCTTACATGACTTTCTATTGTGCCCACTACCACCACATCTGCTACACTTCCGTGGCTTGATAATCTTTTCCCCGCGTGAAGCATAGCGATTTGTCTTTCGCCTACCCACTTTCTGTTTCCTGGGCCTTCCTACAGGGGTTTTCTCAGCGGGGACGCCGACAACCGTATCTCTGATGTGATCAAGGATTACCCGTTCATCCTCGTTCCCAACAGGGTAAATAGTATCTTTATAAGTGTCATTCAATGCCTCGATTCTATAGTAAGGGGAACACAATGAGTAAATGTTTATGCTTCTTTTTCTGGCTACAGCAAAAGCATGTACACAGAGTATCCCAATGGTTTGGAACATGCCACAAGAGCATGATTTTGTGGCCAAGTTCACCTCACCATTACCATCGACCACAAGAAATTCGTGATAACCAAGGACTTGGACATCTAAAAAAATTGATTTATCACCTATTTGCTTCAAATCGTTTTCCATCTCAGGTGATAACACAGTTGTTGCTTTTGCAGCTCTTTCACGGCTATCTGCAAACCAAGACTGGAGAGTGAATCTTATGAATTCAAGAAAAGTGGCGACTGGAAAGCTCCTTGCCTCCTTGGTCTTATTGTTAAAGCTTTATGCGTAGTTACTCGTCATGATATTGTATCGGTTACCAAGAAAATAAGCACTACTCCACCTTTCAAAGCCAATTCCCTCTAGATATTGAGCAATGGGCGGATCAATTACCTTAATCTTGTCAAAGAACTTGTGAAATTCCGTTCTTCGAAATGCGTACGCTGCACACCCCATGATGTCTTGCACGTGGTCAGTTTTGAATTTTGCCACAACATTCATACATATATGATGGTAACATGCACCGTGATACACATCTGGGAACACAAGCTCCAAAGCATGATTAATGCTTTTATGCATGCTCGATACAAAAGCAAGGTTCTCAACGTCCCCTATGGCTTCCTTCAATTTTCTCATGAAATAAGTCCAAGAGTTATGGTTCTCACTGTCCACCAATGCAAATGCAATTGGAAATAACTGGTTGTTTGCATCCAATGCAACAACACAGAGCATGTGGCCACCATACTTATTCTTCAAGAATGTGCCATCCACACAAATTATAGGACGACAGTACTGGAAACCACACCTAGAAACACCGAGGGAAAAGAAGCAATACAAGAAACGACCATCTTCTGCTACAAAATTAGTAATTGTACCTGGGTTCTTTTGCTCCAACTGACACAGGTATCCAGGTAACTTGGAGTATGATTCCTCAGGTGTCCCTCTAACATACATAAGAGCCTTTTCTCTGCATCTCCACGCCTTCTCATAGCTCATTTCAACCCCAAAATGGTGATTCATGTCCTCCCTTATGTTGTTTTCCATGTACTGAGTACCATCGGTAGCAAGCTTCCTCTTGATTAGGTGCCCAACAACCCACGGTGATGCTTGACGGTGCAATTCTCCTGAAGCTTTGCTGGTTGAGGAATGATGTTGATGTGAGGCCTCTATATCCTCTTTGGTGAACATGGGAGCACTCCATGTTCTACTATCTTTGTAATGCTCTGGTTACCCCAGAACAGTTACGGTGAACGGTGAACCGGAAATTTGACTCGCTACCCGAGTCCTTTGGTTAAAAACGTGATCTAGGTACCATTAACAGGTTAAGGTGAAAAACCAATAAAAAGGAAAGGGTACATTTCATTAAGTAAATAAACTGCTCATGAGCCTTTTAAAATGTTTACAAGTAGTTCGTAATACAAAGGAGTCACTACAGTTCCAAATTTACAATCCCCGCCGGCCTAAGCGGCAAAAATAGGGTAAACCCCTAGTCCCTTTGAGAACTCCTTGACCGTGGCAGTCAAGCGGCCCTGTATGTACATTACATCGCCCAAGCTCTCCACTCAAGGCTGGCCAAGCTTTTCCTTTCCTTTACCTGCACCACATAGCACCCATGAGCCAAGGCCCAGCAAGAAAACATAGCAAGACATGATATAATATCAACAACGTTCATAATAACCATTCAGGACTATCAGTCCAACAAGTAGGTGACAATAGCCAAAAGTCACAATAATGAGCATCGCTCCCTCTAGCCATGTGACGATAGGGTCACCAGGGCTTAACTGATAGGTGATTTCTTCCATAAGCTTGATCAGGACAGGTGCATGGTGATTGGTCACCAACATAACCTTCCTCACGACTCTAGAGTCAAAACTATGGACAACATCCCTTAGCCTTGTGACAATAGTCACCGGGGTCATATACCTCGGCTATAATCATCTGGTCGTAGACCAGGCAAGCGCTTGTAAGTTTCTCGACCCTAGGGTCGGTCTGGCATTAATGCTATAGAGCCATTCAATGCATGATCCTTGACTTTAGAGTCGGTCCCTGACTAGTCAGTGTCTCAAGTAGGTAATCATCATTCACTAGCATTTAATATGCAATCCATGTCCACATATATCAACCAACATGCCTCAAATATCAAACCATACATGCCATATATATTCATACATTGTTTTCTTACCTCTGGTTCGAGTGAGAATTATAATATGAACGACCCCTGAGAACGATCAACCTTTAAAATCCTCGAAGGTCACCTGGTCATAACCAAATTATAGAATTTATCAATAAAAATGGTAACCGAGGGTTCCCAAACCAAATCCCAGCCCCCGAGACCTCAAATACTACCCAACCAGGTACTAGGTTCAACCCCGAGGCCTATGGTTTGAATCCCCGAGCCAAAAACCTCATTTTAGCAAAATTGGCCTTAAGGGCCGCAGCCCCCCCTCTGCTGCGCCGCGGCGCGCCTCCAGACAGAGAGGCTCCCTGATTGCCAAACGCCAAGGGCCGCGGCGCTCCCCTACTGCGCCGCGGCGCTCAGCCCAGAATGGCAAAGTCGACCACACGAACCAGTTTTTCTCCCTGTGAAATTCGCTCTCAAACCAGACCTTCAAACCCTCATAGAACCTCTTCCTAACACACAATTAAACCCCCAAACAACTCCCTTAGCTCACTCACATCAAACCCCAATCAAACTAACATTAAAACCCCCTTTGATTCACACTTTCCACATCAAAACTCATGACTGAAAAGCTAAAACGAAAACAGAGCATAGCTTAAGTTCAGTGATCAAAACTTACCTCAAAACCTGTTTTGAACTTCCCACACAAGAAGAACCAAGTCTACCAACTCAGCCTTGAAGTTCCTTAGCTTGAACTCCCACCAAGAACTCAAAACTCTCAAAGGAGAAGTGAAGAAGGTGATGTACGGGAATGGAGGAAGCAAACCCCTGTTTTGCTCTGTTTATTCTACAGCTTTCTAAGCCACTTAAGTCATATATATCCTTCCAAAAAGACCAAAATACCCATTGTGTCATCTTAAGCCTCTAAAGCCACCCCAAGGGCAAAATTGGTACTTCCCTCTTAACCCGTTAATTATAATTAACGCTTCCCAATTCCCGCTAATCTCAATATCCTCAAACACCAATAATTCATATCCCGTTACCCTAAAATCCCCGGTAACGCTATAACCACCAATATCTCCCCGAAACTCACCCCGAGCCCCGAGCTCAAACCTGTTATGACCAAACCGATAAATCATGTTTAAAGATCGTCTCATGTCGAAATACTCGAACCAATCCACATTATAATGTGGTCTCACAATATATCAATATTCAAGTATACCCTCAACGGGCCAAATTACCAAAATACCCCTGTAAGCAAATGTGGACTCACATGCATGCATTTATCGTCATATTATAATATAATTCTCATAAACATGCATAAACACATTTAATGGCATAATTAAACAGTTATGGCCCTCCCGGCCTACTAATCCAGCCATTAACCATAATAGGGCATCTGGGGCATTACAACTATCCCCTCCTTACAGAAATTTCGTCCTCGAAATTTACCTGAACAGCTCGGGAAACTGACTCCGCATATCAGACTCCAGCTCCCAGGTCGCCTCCTCGCCCTTGCTGTTCCTCCACAACACCTTAACCAAAGGTATTGTCTTATTCCTGCGGACTTTATCCTTCTGATCAAGTATCTGAGCAGGCTGCTCCTCAAAGGAGAGATCTGGCTCAAGCTCCAGATCCTCATAACTCAAAACATGACTCTCATCAGATACATACCTCCGAAGAGCGGATACATGGAATACATTATGCACGGCCGACAACGCCGGAGGCAAAGCTAGCCTGTAAGCTACTTGAGCAATCCTCTCCAGGATTTCAAATGGACCTACAAACCTGGGACTCAGCTTGCCTTTCTTCCCAAACCTTCTCACCTCTTTCCATGGCGAGACTCTAAGGAAGACATAGTCTCCTACCTGGAACTTTACGTTCCTGCGTTTGGGATCTGCATAGCTCTTCTGTCTACTCTGAGAAGTAAGCATCCGAGCTCTAATCTTGCCAATAGCCTCACTGGTCCTCTGAACCGCCTCAGGACCTAAGTATCTCCTTTCACCTGTCTCATCCCAATGAATGGGAGATTTACACCTCCTACCATATAACATCTCATAAGGTGCAACACCAATGGTAGACTGGTAACTATTATTATAGGAGAACTCTATCAAAGGCAGATACTTACTCCACGACCCTCCAAAGTCCAGCACACATGCTCGCAGCATGTCCTCCAATATCTGGATCGCCCTCTCAGATTGCCCATCTGTCTGAGGATGATAAGCTGTACTGAACTTCAGTCGTGTACCCATGGCCGTCTGTAAACTCTTGCAAAACTTGGAAGTGAATGTAGGGTCCCGATCTGACACGATCGACCTAGGAGCTCCATGGAGACGCACGATCTCTCTTACATAGAGATCTGCATACTGGTCAACAGTATAGGTAGTCCTCACCGGTAGAAAGTGAGCTGACTTGGTATAGCGATCCACTATCACCCAAACGGAATCATGTTGACCAACAGTCCTGGGCAAGCCCACCACAAAGTCCATTGTGATGTCTTCCCACTTCCACTTTGGGATATCCAGAGGCTGCAATAATCCTGCCAGCCTCTGATGCTCAGCCTTGACCTGTTGACAAGTCAAGCACTTAGCCACATACTCTACTACATCTCTCTTCATCCCTGGCCACCAGTACAATGATCTTACATCCTGGTACATCTTCGTGGTGCCTGGATGCAAAGAGTAAGGTGTAGTATGAGATTCATCCAGAATCTCCCGCCTCAATGCAGTGTCTAACGGAACACATATCCGTCCCTTATATCTCAATAACCCCAAGTCAGACACTGTATAGTCCCTGGATGCTCCAGCCAAGACATCCTCTCTAATCTTGATTAGCTGTGGATCACTCAACTGACCCTCTTTAATTCTCTCTAGCAGCGTAGACTATAGCGTAATATTGGCCAACTGGCCCACCAGTAACTCTATACCAGCTCTGGTCATATCATCAGCTAACTCTCTGGCTATCAGCCTAATACCATGAACCTGTCCCAGACCCTTCCGGCTTAAAGCATCAGCTACCACGTTGGCTTTCCCTGGGTGATACAGAATCTCACAATCATAATCTTTCACTAATTCCAGCCAACGCCTTTGCCTCATGTTCAAGTCCTTTTGAGTGAAGAAGTACTTCAGGCTCTTGTGGTCTGTATAAATCTCACACTTCTCTCCATAGAGATAGTGCCTCCATATCTTTAAAGCAAAAACCACCGCTGCCAACTCTAAGTCATGGGTAGGATACCTCTTCTCGTACTCCTTCAGCTGACGAGAAGCATAAGATATAACTCTCTCTGATTGCATCAAAACACAGCCCAAACCCTGATGAGAAGCATCGCAGTATATCACGAACTTCTCCTGGTCTGTCGGAAGACTCAGAACTGGAGCTGTAATCAACCTCTGTTTCAACTCTTGGAAGTTGTTCTCACACTTGTTTGACCACACAAACTTCTGACCTTTGCGTGTCAGCTCAGTCAACGACGTAGTAATCTTTGAGAACCCCTCCACAAAATGCCTATAATACCCTGCCAATCCAAGGAAACTCCTAACCTGAGAAGCATTCTTTGGCCTTGGCCAATCTCTGACTGCTTCAATCTTTAATGGATCCACTTTAATCCCCTCCTTACTAACAATGTGCCCAAGGAAGGACACCTGAGACAACCAGAACTCACACTTCTTGAACTTTGCAAACAATCTGTGTTCTCTCAACCTCTGCAGAACCAACCTCAGATGATGCTCATGCTCTGACTCAGTCTGAGAATATACCAGAATATCATCGATAAAGACGATCACAAACTAGTCTAAATAATCTTTAAACACCATGTTCATCATATCCATAAAAGCGGCAGGGGCATTAGTCAACCCGAATGACATAACTAGAAACTCATAATGCCCATACCTAGTACGAAAAGCGGTCTTCGGTATGTCTCCCTCCTTAACCCTCAACTGATGATAACCAGAACGAAGGTCGATCTTAGAGAACACCGTCTTACCCTGCAATTGATCAAACAGATCGTCTATCCTTGGCAAAGGATACCGGTTCTTAATTGTCAACTTATTCAATTCTCTGTAATCTATACACATCCTCAGGGAACCATTTTTCTTCTTTACAAACAGAACTGGCGCACCCCAAGGTGAAAAGCTAGGTCTGATAAAACCCAAATCCAACAGCTCTTGCAGCTGTACCTTTAATTCTTTCAACTCAGCTGGGGCCATTCTGTATGGTGCTCTAGACACTGGCTCCGTTCCTGGGGCCAGTTCTATAACAAACTCAATCTCTCTGTGTGGTGGCAACCCTGGCAGATCTTCTGGAAACACGTCCAGAAACTCACACACCAGTCTAGTATCCTCTGGTCCCACTGGCACGACCTTGGTGGTATCAACCACACTGGCTAAGAATCCAATGCAACCCCCTTGCAATAAATCCCTATCCCTCAATGTTAAAATCATAGGAATACGGGGTCCATGCACAGTACCAACAAATACAAAAGGATCCTCACCTTCAGGCTCAAAGGTGACCATCTTCCTTCTGCAGTCAATGGTTGCCCCATACTTGGCTAACCAGTCCATACCCAGTATCATATCGAAGTCATTCATAACCAACTCTATAAGATCCACTGACAACTCTCTGTCCTCTACTATCACTGGCAAAGATCTGACCCACCTCCTGGATACAACCAGCTCCCCAGTGGGTAACAAAGTACCAAACCCCACAGCATGGAAATCACAAGGTCTACACAATCTATCAATAACACTACTAGCAACAAAGGAATGTGTAGCACCAGAGTCAATCAATACATTATAAGCAGTTCCTGCACTAAGAAGCTGGCCTGTAACAACTGAGGGGGAAGCCTTAGCCTCTGCCTGAGTCAATGCAAACACTTGCGCTGGAGCCGAGCTATTTGCCTTCCTGGGCTCTTCCTTTCTTGCCTTAGGGCAATCCTTTCTAAGATGACCCACTGCTCCACAAGAGAAGCAGGCTCTTGCTTTACACTCTCCCAAGTGATGCCTCTTGCATCTAAGACACTCGGGATAAGACTTCCAGGCTTCACTGCCCCCAGGACGACCTATTGTAACACCACGAGATCTCCTGTCAGGACTTGGAACTGGGAAGGTATCAGGAACCTTCCTCTTCTGATCACTGGGGCCAACACCCCTACCAGAACCCATAAATGGAGAACCTGGCCTCCTGAAATCCCTTCTGGCTGCATTTTCACGCCAGATCTTAATCTTTGCAGTTTCAGCTGTAAGTGCCTTCTCCACCACCTGTGCATAAGTAGTCACTCCTGCCACAGTGGTGATACGCACATCTCTGGCTAACCTGGGCTGTAGCCCCTGTAAAAACCGCTCTCTCCTGGTCCCATCAGTGGGCACCAACTCCTTGGCAAACTTTGCCAAATGGTCAAACCTTAAGGCATACTCGGTCACTGATAAGTTTCCCTGAAGTAGCCTCATAAATTCATCAGCCTTCGCCGCTCTAATAGCGTCATTGTAGTATTTTTCATTGAACAAAGTCTGAAATTCCTCCCAGCTCAGGAGATTAACATCCTTGGTCTGACCAACCACTTCCCACCAAATCCGGGCATCTTCCCGAAACATATAGGCCGCACAGGCCACCCTCTCAGTACCAACTACCTTCATAAAGTCAAGAACAGTGGTAATCATGCTCATCCATTGTTCAACTTTGGTGGGATCAGCACTGCCTTCAAACACAGGAGGTTGTTGTTTCCTGAACCGCTCATAAAGAGGTTCCAATCTGTTCTCAACCCCAGGCAGTGGCCCAATAACTGGCACCGGCACAGAAGGTGCCTCTGCAACACTGGCCACCACGGGCACTTGCTGCTGTCTTAGGAGACGAAGCTCCTCTCCCTGTTTTACCACTATAGCCTGCAAATCATTAAACATCTGCTGCCAGTTTGCAGGTGCTGGCTGTGGAACCTGAGATTGGTCATTCACTTGACCCTGACTATTGTCATTATTCTGACCCTGACCATTCTGGCCAGCTGCAGTGTCTGTCTGTTCTGGGTTCATTCTGTCACTGATACCTTACTGAAACAATAATCAATACGGCCAGTCAGGTAGTAATAACTAAACCTCTTGCCGCCTTACGGTCCAAGAACAAACAGATAATAATCACATTCCACAGTCATTCAATGTTCACAATCAGATACATGTTTATGGCATTCAGCACTCAGCATATATCACATGATAGCCCATAAAAAACCATACTAATAAGCAGGTGCCAGCAATCTCAGTACTAATCAGTACACATTTGCTGAAGATATGATATTTCAGGGCACAGGCTCAGCATAATATCTCATGCACGCAGGTAACACATATATTGTAAAGCCCCAAATTCTCCGATGCATTTAACGGTGTGAACAGTAGGCCGGGAGGGCCATACTTGCTTAATTGTATTATTAATTGATTAAATGCATGTATATGTTGATTATATTATGATATGATGTGAAATGCATGCATGTGAGTCCATACTTCTTTATACAGGGGTGTGATGGTAATTTGGCCCGTTGAGGGTAAATTGATTATTTGTTCGCATGTCGGTGATATAATTTGAGACCACATTATGATGTGGGTTTGTTCGAGCCATTTGGTATGAGACGATCAAAGAAATGTTAAACGTCGGTTTGGTCATAACAGGCTTAAGCTCGGGGCTCAGGGTGAGTCTCGGGGTGTTTTAATGGTTAGAGTGTTACCGGGTATTAAAGGGTAACGGGATGTGAAATATTGGAGTTTGAGAATATTGAGATTAGCAGGAAAAGGGAAGCGTTAATTATGATTAACGGTGTAGGTGGAAAATGTCAAAATTGCCCTTAAGTTGGTTTTAGAGCCTTAAATGACCTAGGGGCATTTAGGTCATTTGGCTAGGATATATGTGGTTTTAGAAGGCTGTGGAAACCGTTCAAAACAGAGCAAAAACAGAGAGTCTTCTTCTTCCTTCCCGTACATCATTTCCTCTCTATCATTCTTTGAGGTTTTTGGTCCCAAGTTGAGGTGGCAAGTTAGGGAATCAAAGCTTGGAGGTTGTGGTCTTAGTTCATCATCTTAAGAGGGTTCAAAACCAGTTGGAGGTAAGGAATTGTCTTTGAATTTCAGGTTATACTCTATTTTTGTTTATAGTTTTCAATTCATGTTTTTGGATGTGGGAAGCATGAATCAAAGGAGGTTTTTGTGTTAGCTTGATTGGGGTTTGATGAGAGTGAGTTAAGGGTGTTGATAGGGGGTTGAATTGGGTGTTTGGAAGAGGTTTAAAGTTGGTTTGAGAGGCTGGTTCTAAGGGTAAAACGCAGGGACAATTCTGAGTTCGCGTGCTAGTTTTGGGCTGAACTGGGCTGGGTGCCGCGGCACAGCTTTTGCGTGCCGCGGCCCACGCGCGTTTGGCAGATGGAGTTTAGAGGCATGCCGCGGCACGACTTTTTGGGGCCGCGGCCCATAGGCCAAATTTTGTTAAAAATGGTTTTTAGCTTAGGGATTCAAACCATGGGCCTCGGGGTTGGACCTAGTACCCGGTTGGGTAGTATTTGAGGTCTCGGGGGCTGGGTTTTGGTTTAGGAATCCTCAGTTATCACTTTTTATTGATGAATCCTACATTTTGGTTATGACCAGGTAACCGCTAAAGGACCAAAAAGTCGATCGTTCTCAGGGTTGTTCTTTTGTTCGTTCTTGCTCGAACCAGAGGTAAGAAAACTGCACCCCAAGTGTAACATGCATGGATATTCCTGAGGCATGTTGAATGTGAGAATATGGATATGGATTGAACATAGAATGCTTAGCATATGTTGCTCATTTGTGCATGGCACTGACTTATTAGTCAGGTTTGGCAAGGGTGCTAGTATCACTGTGAAGCTGTGACTTATTAGTCAGGTTCGGCAGTGGTATTGGGCATTGATCACGATGAACTGACTTATTAGTCAGGACGGCCTTGGCGTGTGTCACGCAAGCCAGTAAGATTGGATCTAATCGATTATTAGCATTGAATGACTCAAAGAGCATTAATGCCAGACCGACCCCGAGGGTCGATGAATAAAATAAGCGCTTGGAGGCTAGTGGCTTACTCAGCAGCCACTCTCCCACTTGAATTAGTGACATGCATGGCAGTCACTCAGTGCGGTGTACCAGAACCCGTTGAAGGCTAGTGGTTTACCCATCAGCCACTCTTCCATTTGATTTAGTGACTCGCTTGTCAGTCACTCAGTATGGTTTATCAGGACCTCACGTGGTGTTCACTCATTCGTTTGAAAGCTTTATGCTCAGTGTGATTATAATGATAATCATTTGATAATGTTTACATTAAGTGTTATGTTTTCTTGCTGGGCCTTGGCTCATGGGTGCTATGTGGTGCAGGTAAAGGAAAAGAAAAGCTCACTTAGCCTTGAGTGGAGAGCTGATGTGGTGGTGTGTACATATGCAGCCGCTTGACCACCACGGTCAAGGTGTTCTCGGAGGAACTAGGGGGTTTACCCTATTTTTGCAGCTTAGGTCGGCGGAATTGTAACTTTACAACAGTAGTGACCTTTTTGTACTGAGAACAGCTTGTAAACATTTTGTTTAGCTCTGCAGAGCAGTTTGTAATAAAAATCTCCATTTCTTGTTTTTGTGGTTTTATGCCTTAACCTGTTAATTACACTTAGAGCACGTTTTTGACCAAAGGACTCAGGTAGTGAGTCAAATTTCCGTTCCACCGTTCACCGTAACTGTTCTGGGGTAGCCAGGGCGTTACATATATATCACGTTTAAACAATTATTCATGTAACCACGTAAATAGTTACCAAACCGTGAGTCGAGCTTGTCTTCGGTGATGTGTGTACATACCCAGCCAGTCTACAGGAAACCTAACCTTGGCATTGCTCTGATACCAAGTTGTAACGCCCTGGTTACCCCAAAACAGTTACGGTGAACCGGAAATTTGACTCGCTACCCGAGTCCTTTGGTTAAAAACGTGATCTAGGTACCATTAACAGGTTAAGGTGAAAAACCAATAAAAAGGAAAGGGTACATTTCATTAAGTAAATAAACTGCTCATGAGCCTTTTAAAATGTTTACAAGTAGTTCGTAATACAAAGGAGTCGCTACAGTTCCAAATTTACAATCCCCGCCGGCCTAAGCGGCAAAAATAAGGTAAACCCCTAGTCCCTTTGAGAACTCCTTGACCGTGGCAGTCAAGCGGCCCTGTATGTACATTACATCGCCCAAGCTCTCCACTCAAGGCTGGCCAAGCTTTTCCTTTCCTTTACCTGCACCACATAGCACCCATGAGCCAAGGCCCAGCAAGAAAACATAGCAAGACATGATATAATATCAACAACGTTCATAATAACCATTCAGGACTATCAGTCCAACAAGTAGGTGACAATAGCCAAAAGTCACAATAATGAGCATCGCTCCCTCTAGCCATGTGACGATAGGGTCACCAGGGCTTAACTGATAGGTGATTTCTTCCATAAGCTTGATCAGGACAGGTGCATGGTGATTGGTCACCAACATAACCTTCCTCACGACTCTAGAGTCGAAACTATGGACAACATCCCTTAGCCTTGTGACAACAGTCACCGGGGTCAGATACCTCAGCTATAATCATCTGGTCGTAGACCAGGCAAGCGCTTGTAAGTTTCTCGACCCTAGGGTCGGTCTGGCATTAATGCTATAGAGCCATTCAATGCATGATCCTCGACTTTAGAGTCGGTCCCTGACTAGTCAGTGTCTCAAGCAGGTAATCATCATTCACTAGCATTTAATATGCAATCCATGTCCACATATATCAACCAGCATGCCTCAAATATCAAATCATACATGCCATATACCTATACAGGGTGCAACTATATTCATACACTGTTTTCTTACCTCTGGTTCGAGTGAGAATTATAATATGAACGACCCCTGAGAACGATCAACCTTTAAAATCCTCGAAGGTCACCTGGTCATAACCAAATTATAGAATTTATCAATAAAAATGGTAACCGAGGGTTCCCAAACCAAATCCCAGCCCCCGAGACCTCAAATACTACCCAACCGGGTACTAGGTTCAACCCCGAGGCCTATGGTTTGAATCCCCGAGCCAAAAACCTCATTTTAGCAAAATTGGCCTTAAGGGCCGCGGCCCCCCCTCTGCTGCGCCGCGGCGCGCCTCCAGACAGAGAGGCTCCCTGACTGCCAAACGCCAAGGGCCGCGGCGCTCCCCTACTGCGCCGCGGCGCTCAGCCCAGAATGGCAAAGTCGACCACACGAACCAGTTTTTCTCCTTGTGCAATTCGCTCTCAAACCAGACCTTCAAACCCTCATAGAACCTCTTCCTAACACACAATTAAACCCCCAAACAACTCCCTTAGCTCACTCACATCAAACCCCAATCAAACTAACATTAAAACCCCCTTTGATTCACACTTTCCACATCAAAACTCATGACTGAAAAGCTAAAACGAAAACAGAGCATAGCTTAAGTTCAGTGATCAAAACTTACCTCAAAACCTGTTTTGAACTTCCCACACAAGAAGAACCAAGTCTACCAACTCAGCCTTGAAGTTCCTTAGCTTGAACTCCCACCAAGAACTCAAAACTCTCAAAGGAGAAGTGAAGAAGGTGATGTACGGGAATGGAGGAAGCAAACCCCTATTTTGCTCTGTTTATTCTACAGCTTTCTAAGCCACTTAAGTCATATATATCCTTCCAAAAAGACCAAAATACCCATTGTGTCATCTTAAGCCTCTAAAGCCACCCCAAGGGCAAAATTGGTACTTCCCGCTTAACCCGTTAATTATAATTAACGCTTCCCAATTCCCGCTAATCTCAATATCCTCAAACACCAATAATTCATATCCCGTTACCCTAAAATCCCCAGTAACGCTATAACCACCAATATCACCCCGAAACTCACCCCGAGCCCCGAGCTCAAACCTGTTATGACCAAACCGATAAATCATGTTTAAAGATCGTCTCATGTCGAAATACTCGAACCAATCCACATTATAATGTGGTCTCACAATATATCAATATTCAAGTATACCCTCAACGGGCCAAATTACCAAAATACCCCTGTAAGCAAATGTGGACTCACATGCAGGCATTTATCATCATATTATAATATAATTCTCATAAACATGCATAAACACATTTAATGGCATAATTAAACAGTTATGGCCCTCTCGGCCTACTAATCCAGCCATTAACCATAATAGGGCATCCGGGGCATTACAATCTTCACCTAAGTCCAATGGAGAACTCCATCTAAAACTATCATCGGTTCTACTTGGACCTGGACGACTACTGCTGGTCCCAGGTGTTTGCCGGTCTTCTATTCTGCGCTCCTCATCTACCATAACATCTAAACTCTGTGTTGGAAAATCTGCCCTAACATCTGGCCCACCAAGATCTGTTGCATCAACAACAGGATCGTCGTTGACATAAGGTTCCTAGCCATAGGGATCGTACTCTGCCGTGTCATGCACATATGAAGGATCTCTAACCGGGATATCATCATGGACTATGACATCTGGATTTGTCTTGGGAACACATGCTCCAACGTCATCTTGAGTTCCTTTGAAACCATGACATGGAGGAGAAATGTTCTCTTTAAATCAAACTTCTTTATTAACGCTGGCAGAAGCCGATGCATTTCTTATACCTCCATTCTTAATTAATGTGACACATAGAGTGTTGACCCAAACTCTTAAGTCTCCTTGTTTTGATGATTAACAAATATTTGATTATTATTTGTTACTAATGATTTGTTGATTTTGTAGCAAAAACCAAAGTGAATTAGCACTTCAAAGTCAAACTTATGACCAAGGGCAAAATGGTCATTTTACCAAATTTTCCGGAAATGACCCGAAATGGACTTCAAGACTCAAGAAACTCAAGATAAAGGTTTAATTTCATTTCTTAGTCTTGTAAAGTGATTGCAAGTATACTTTAAGTCATAAGTATAAAATTTGGCTTACTCACGTACTAAAAAATGGTGATTTTTTAGAATGAGAAATAAATATCCTAAATTTACTTTTAAGAAAATACATCCCGATACGGTCGTAACGCAATTGGAATTTTTGAAATCGGATAAACGAGCTAAAAGTTATAAAGAATTGAAAAACGGGAAAATAGGCATAATTCGGATTTTGCTCTCTGTTTGCCATCCGGAATTCCGGATTGGCAACCGGAATTCCGGTTGCTTACAAACCGGAATTCCGGTTCCCCATCCGGACTTCCGGTTCGCGGCAGACAGCTTCGAAAATTAATCCCTAACGGCTATAAACGGCTAGTTTTTTCCCAAACTCTATATAAACTCGTTTTTTACTCAAAGTTGTTGGTTGGCTGAGCATTTATTACATATACCAAACCAAATCCATTGAGTTCAAAGAGCTTTCAAAGTTTAACTCATCCAAACACATATTCACACACTTGAGCCAAAATTTGTATTTATTTCTTCTAAGTGTGCTTGCTAATCACTCTAGGTTTCTCATTGTATTATCATACTTCTAGAGTGATTTTTTCTTGCAATATCAAACACATTCCCATATTGTGATTGAGGTGAGGTTGGCACCGGTTTTGTAAACAACCCGGTTAGAGTGAGATTGGCACTTCAACAATCCGAAAAAGAGGTTGATAGTCCTTGGTGGTGGAAAACTATTGTAAGAGGTTTGGAAATACCTTGGTGAAAAATTCCCGGTTGTAAGGGTTAGTCAAGCCCGCTAACTTGGCTCGATAGTTGAACTCAAAGCTAGGTCCATAGCTTTGAAGACCAAGGACGTAGGTGGCTTAGTTCTACCGAACCTTGTAAAATTCGAGAGTTTGCGATTTCTTAACCTTCAACTCTTTACATTACAATTTTGATTATTTGCTATTTCTATTTGTTTGCCATATTATTTGCTTTTACTTGATAAATTTGATTTATTGCATAATTTGGCATATTAAGTTTTAAATTTACGAAATTAGTTTAAATTTCCAATTCACCCCCCCTCTTGGAAACATATCTTGGGTTAACAATTGGTATCAGAGCAAGGGCTCATTTATTTGATTAGATTTCACAATCTAGAGCATGGCGTTTCCAAGTAATTCACAAAATAACATGTTAGAAGGTTTAAGCACAACTAGAGCACCATTCTTCAATGGAGTAGACTTTCCCTATTGGAAAATTAGGATGGAAACTTATCTTCAATCTATTGATTATGATTTGTGGCATATAGTGTCTAATGGTCCTTACATTCCTAAACATGTCATTAATGGTGTAGAAGTTATTAAGACATATGAGGCATATGACAAAGAAGATAAGAAAATGCTTTCTAAGAATGCTAAAGCTAAGTATGCACTTATATGTGGTTTGGATAGAGATGTGTTCAAAAATATTGAACAAGCCTCTACCGCTCATGATATGTGGAAAATGCCTGAAGTCACTCATCAAGGAACAAATGCTATGAAGGAAACTAAAATTCAAATCTATTCTACTCAATATGAGAACTTTAAGATGAAAGCGGATGAAACTATTGCTAACATGTATACTCGTTTCACTACTATCACTAATGGTTTGAATTCTCTTGGCAAGGTACTTTCACAAAAGGAGATGGTGACCAAGATTTTGAGAAGTCTCACCAAAGCCTATCAAGGCAAATTGATTGCCATTCAAGAAGCCAAGGATCTCTCAACACTTCCCTTGGAAGAACTAATTGGTTCACTCATGAACCATGAAATTTTCATGAGTACACAAGATGAAGAGGAAGTTGAGAAGAAAAAGAAGACTATTGCATTCAAGTCTTCCTCCTCCCGTGCCATTAGTGAAGATGATGAGGATAGCCTATGTAGTGACATGGAGGACTTGGCACTCTTCTCAAAGAAATACAAAAAGTTCATGAAATTCAAGAAGAACTTTGGGAAGAAGCCACAAAGAGGAAGTGATTCAAAAGAAAAAGAAAGAAAGAGCAAAGATGATCCACCAATTTGCTTCGAATGCAAGAAGCCCGGTCACATGAAAATGGATTGCCTAATGAGGAAGAAGAATAAATACAAAGGAAGGGCAATGTTGGCGGATTGGCTCAATAGCGATGAGGAGGACTCCGACAATGAGGAGAAGAATGAAGTAGCAAACATGTGCATGATGGCACTTGATGATGGGGTAAGCATTTCTAACCAAAGTGATTGTGATAGTGAAAATGATGATGATAACTTAGAAATGTCATATGATGAGTTGTCAAATTCATTTAAGGAACTATTTGATGATTTTGGAAAATTGCTTGCTAAAAACCAAACCCTTAGAGAAAAGACCAACATGCTATTAAAGGAAATTGAGATTTTGAAATTAAATGAAAAGAAACTTTTGGCTAAATCTCAATGTGCTACTTGTTCCTCATATAAGAAAGAAATTGTTGAGTTGCATGCTAATGTAAAAAGCCTTAAGAATGACATATATACTTTTACAAAAGGTAAAGAAGGCTATGAACTTATGCTAGGGAGTCAATCTTGTGGTTTTGGAAAAAGTGGTATTGGATATGATCCTAGTAGGAAACAAATTTTTTTGAGAAACTTCTTTGTAAAACCAACTAGCCTACCACACTTTACATGCACATATTGTAACCAAGATGGTCATACTATTTCATATTGTCATGTAAAGAGATATGCATATCTAGGCAAGACCAAATGGGTACCAAAGGGTTCCAAAACTAACAAGAAAGGACCCAAAGTTGTTTGGGTACCAAAGGCCAACAAATGATTTTATTTTTGTAGGAATCACCAAGGAAGAGCAAAAGCTTGTGGTTCTTGGATAGTGGTTGTTCCAAGCATATGACCGGTGACCCATCAAGATTTTCGAGTTTTAAGAGCAAGGAAAGTGGCTTTGTCACTTTTGGAGACAATTCAAAAGGAAAAATCTTGGGCATTGGTGATATCGGTAACATATACTCTCCATGTATTAAAAATGTGCTTCTTGTTGATAACCTTAAACATAATTTACTTAGTATTAGTCAACTATGTGATAAAGATTTTCGTGTTGTTTTTGAATCCTCAAAATGCTCCATTGAAAATGCTTCAACCAATGAAGTTATTTTTGTTGGAGAAATGAAGGATAATGTTTATGTTATTGATGTTGATTCCTTTGATAGCAAAAATAAATGTTTAACCGTTATGAATGATAATTCTTGGTTGTGGCATAGAAGATTAGGACATGCTAGTATGGATTCTATTTCAAAGTTGGTTAGAAAAGATCTTGTTGTTGGTTTGCCATCTATTCCTTTTGTTAAAGATAAACTTTGTGATGCATGCCAATTTGGAAAACAAATTAAAACATCTTTTCATTCCAAGAAAGAGATTTCAACCTCTAGACATTTGCAATTGCTTCATATTGATTTATTTGGTCCTTCAAGAATTGCTAGTCTAGGTGGTAAATACTATGCATTTGTGATTGTTGATGATTTTTCTAGATTTACATGGGTTATATTTTTGAAACTCAAAAATGATGTTTTGGAAAATCTAGTTAAATTTTGTAAGAGTGTGCAAAATGAAAAAGGGTATTCAATCACCTCCATTAGGAGTGATCATGGTGGAGAGTTTGACAATGATGCCTTAGAATTTTTTTGTGATGAACATGGTTTTAACCATAACTTTTCGGCTCCAAGAACTCCACAACAAAATGGAGTTGTCAAAAGGAAGAATAGAACAATTCAAGAAATGGCTAGGTCAATGCTCAATGAAATCTCATTACCTAAATATTTTTGGGCCGTGGCCGTTAATACTTCTTGTTATATTTTGAACCGTGTTTTCATTAGGCCTAACATGAATAAAACCCCTTATGAGCTTTGGAAAGGGAGAAAACCCAACATTGGATATTTTAGAGTTTTTGGATGTAAATGCTATATTTTGAACACCAAGGACAACCTTGGAAAATTTGATGCAAAATCCGATGTTGGAATTTTTATAGGTTATTCAACACATAGTAAAGCTTATAGAATTTATAACAAAAGAACTAATGTTGTTGAAGAATCTATTCATGTTGCATTTGATGAGTCTAACCCTCCTACAAGCAAAAGTGTATATGATGATGTTGTAGGTTTGGGAGAAGAGGTTCAAAAGCTTGACATTGGAGAATCATCTAACGCTCCATCACAAACTCCCAAAGAGGAACTACCCGAGGAAAAGGTAAATGAAAGCAAAGGTATGGATTCTAACCTCCCTCATGAGTGGAAGTTCAAAAGTGCTCATCCTATAGACCAAATTCTAGGTGATCCTTCACAAGGAGTCACAACTAGAAGCTCCCTTAGAAACTTATGTAATTTCATTGCTTTTATTTCTCAAATTGAACCAAAGAATTTTAAAGAGGCCGAGTTCGATGAATCTTGGCTTCTAGCTATGCAAGAAGAAATAAATCAATTTATTAGAAATGATGTTAGGGAGTTAGTTCCAAGACCGTCACACCAATCGGTGATTGGAACAAAATGGGTCTATAGAAATAAGGTAGATGAGCAGGGGTCATTGTGCGTAACAAGGCTAGATTAGTAGCCCAAGGTTACAATCAAGAAGAAGGAATTGATTATGAGGAGACCTTTGCCCCGGTAGCAAGACTTGAGTCCATAAGAATGTTATTAGCTTTTGCATGCCACAAGAATTTTGTCTTGTATCAAATGGATGTTAAAAGCGCTTTCTTAAATGGATACATTATGGAAGAGGTTTATGTCTCTCAACCCCCCGGTTTTCAAGATCACAAACACCCTAACCATGTTTATAAATTAAAGAAAGCTTTATATGGTTTAAAGCAAGCTCCTACAGCTTGGTATGATCGTTTAAGCACTTTTCTTATCTCAAATGGTTTTTCAATGGGAAAAGCAGATAATACACTTTTTATTAAAAGAAAATCAAAAGACATTATTATAGTACAAATCTATGTTGATGATATTATTTTTGGTGCTACTAATGATGCTCTTTGTGAAGAATTTTCAAAGTGTATGCATAGTGAATTCGAGATGAGCATGATGGGAGAGCTCAACTTTTTCCTTAGACTTCAAATAAAGCAACAAAAGAATGGAATATTCATAAGTCAATCTAAGTACATCAAGGATCTACTTCAAAAGTTTGACTTGGCCAATGCAAAGTCCATGAAAACTCCTATGAGCACCTCCATAAAGATGGACAAGGATGAAAGTGGTAAGGATGTTGACATCACCAAGTATCGAGGTATGATTGGTTCATTATTATATTTAACCGCTAGTAGACCCGATATTTTGTTTAGTGTTGGTCTATGTGCTAGGTACCAATCATGTCCCAAGGAATCCCACTTAAGTACCGTTAAGAGAATCTTTAGATACTTGATAGGTACAATGAATCTAGGGCTTTGGTATCCCAAGAACTCAAACTTTGAAATCTTTAGTTACTCGGATGCGGACTTTGCCGGTTGTAAGTCGGATAGGAAAAGTACTAGTGGAACATGTCACTTTCTAGGAAACTCTTTAGTGTCATGGTTTAGCAAGAAACAAAACTCGGTAGCCCTATCCACAACCGAAGCCGAATACATTGCCGCTGGTAGTTGTTGTGCTCAAATACTTTGGATGAAACAAACTCTTAAGGATTTTGATGTTGATTTTGAATGTACACCCATAAAGTGTGACAATACTAGTGCCATTAACCTCTCTAAGAATCCAATCTTGCATTCTAGAGCCAAGCATATTGATATAAGGCACCACTTCCTTAGAGACCATATCCAAAGAGGTGACATTATGCTAGATTTTGTGAGCACCAATTTTCAACTAGCGGATATTTTCACCAAGCCTCTTAGTGATGAGAGATTTAGTTTTATTAGAAGAGAGCTAGGAATGACCAACATAAATGAAATTTAAGGTTTACTAGCTACTTGAATAATATATCTCTCCTTACTTACTTATGCATGTATACTCTCACTATAATATGATTCTAATGCATAAATAAGCAAAGTCTTTTAATACTTGACCTATTAGATATATGTCTTTGAGGATAACAAATTATAGGTCATGGTATGAATTTTTGGTGAACTTTGAACTCATTTTTGATTGAGTAAATATGTGAATTTTTGCATATGTGTTTAGTATATGTGTTTATGTGTTTGAACATGTCTAAATAAGTCTATCTAGTATGCCTATAGGGTTTCTATGTTTGAATTACTCTTTGAACAATTTTTAGGTATGCTAAGTATTGAAAATTGGTTAGTTTTTGCCTAAATGAGTGTTTTTCGCCAAACTTACTCAATTCTTAACTTTTTTCAATTCCGTCAGTTTGAGCACCTCACATTTAACACATTTGAACTATTGCAAAAAGAATTTTTCGAATTGGTTGCATAAAACTCATTTTGGGTAGATTTCCACCTTTCAAGGCCTTTTTAGGCATTTTTCGAAAAATCTACCCTAAATTCTCAATTTTCAATATTTTTTTATTCTGTCACTTCACACATCTCATATTTAATATTCTTGAACTGCTGGAAAAAGAATTTTGCAATTTGGTTGAACAGATTTCATTGTTGGTAAGTTTTTAGCTTTCTTAAACTTTTTTGAAAAGCTTACCGTAAATCGTCATTTTTCAGATTTTCTTGTTTGAGCATATTCATTTTCTCATATTTTAGGTGTTAGAAAAAGTTTGGGGTCAATTGGGTTAAAAACGAAGATTTTTGGCACGTTTTTGAAAAGAGGGCTGGGCTGGTGCACCAACCGGAATTCCGGTTGGCTGTGCACAAACCAACCGGAATTCCGGTTGGCGCCTGACAGCAGCCCATAAGTTTTTTTTTGGCCTTTTTACAATGCATTTTTTTTCCATAAAAACCCTACCCACGAGTTTCATTCCCCCATTCTAACTCTACAACCTAAAATACCAGCCACCACTCTCTTCCCTCTCCAAAATCACTCCCTCAAACCCTCACTTCATCCTCATTTTTTTTACAAAACTCTCATTCCCTTCTTGTTTCCCCTTCAATGGCTTCATCATCCAACCCAAGGAAGAGCAAGAGGGTTGCCACTGCTGAACAAATCAGGGAGAAGAGGGCTAAAGGCAGAAATGAACCTACTCTTTTCTACAACCAAGAGGACTTCAATCGTTTCCATAATGCTTTCTCCTCTAGGCCTATTATCAAAGGTAAATTTTGCGCCCTTCCAAGCCTAGCTTGTGTCAAATTCAGCTATCATTTTGAAATGCTAGGGTGGAAATCCTTTATCAATATTAAGACACCCATGTACCCTAGGTTGGTTAGAGCTTTCTATGCTTGCATCAAACCTAGCCATGCACCCCTAGGAGTTAGAGGCACTCTTAGAGATGTCCCCTTTGAACTTGATGTAGAATCTCTAAATAACTTGCTAGGAGCACCCAATGAGGGACTTTTGCTAGAACCAAAAACCACTCTTAAGAATGATGAACTTTTTGCTATGAATGAGTGTTCTAGAGTCCTTTGTGGAGAAGGCCCAATTTTCATAAAACCAAAGTTTCACAATCTTACTTTAGAAGCCAAAATTCTCCAACTATTTATCATCAATAACCTTGCTCCTAGAAGTGGTCATAAGGATGAGGTGAACAACATCGATATACTCATTTTATACCTTATCCTAACCAAAAAGGCAAGAATCAACCTAGGCCATCTTATTCTTCGTTTTATTGTTGATGTGTATAAACCGAACATGGTTAAGTCCCTCCCATTTGGTTTTCTCCTTAGCTACATCCTACCTCTCTTAGGAGTTCCCATCTCGGATGAAAAGAAGGTTGAACCTACCGAAGGAGATAAGCTAGGTCCTAAAACCTTCACAAGCTTGGGGTATACCCTTATCAACAATCAGTGGGTTTTCACTCCCAAGAGAGGCCAAAGAAAGCAAGAGGACCTTGAAGTAGGAGAAGAAGAAGATGAAGAGGAGAGCTTTGGGTTACCCGCTAGTGAAAGTGAAGAAGAGGAGCAAGCCAATGAAGAAGAAGAAGCTCAACCCTCTAGCCTTCCAATGCCTCAAGCATCTCAATTCAACCTTGAGGAGGCCTTTGCTCGTCTTCACACCGACATGAACACTCAATTTACCAACTTGCGGAGTGACATGGAACAAGGCTTCCAAAATGTTCGTAACGAAATGGAGGAGATGAAGGCCTACATGAGGCGTTTTGGGGGGCCACCATCTTAGGCATTTGCATACTTTCTTTGTTTTGCACTCTTTCATGTTTTATTTTTTCTTGTGTACTTGTGTATTTGCATAGATTTATGCCTTATGTATGAATGCTTAACAAGTTTAATCTATGTTTGATTGTGTTTTATTTTGTGAATTCCTTTGCCACCCTTTTTGATGAATCAAAGGGGGAGAACTAATTGAGATTATTTTAACTTTGGCAAAAACCTCAATTTTTGGACTAACGTTTATTTCACTATGAGCAATAAATTGAGGGGGAGTTTACAAAATCATGCAAGGTAAAAATCAAAGGTAAAGTTTAAATTAATTTAAACCCTTACACACATTAAGGGGGAGCTAATCTAATATTCATATTTAAAAAATATCTTCTTTCCCTTTTAAAATAATCAAATATTTGATATCATCAAAAAGGGGGAGATTGTTGACCCAAACTCTTAAGTCTCCTTGTTTTGATGATTAACAAATATTTGATTATTATTTGTTACTAATGATTTGTTGATTTTGTAGCAAAAACCAAAGTGAATTAGCACTTCAAAGTCAAACTTATGACCAAGGGCAAAATGGTCATTTTACCAAATTTTCCGGAAATGACCCGAAATGGACTTCAAGACTCAAGAAACTCAAGATAAAGGTTTAATTTCATTTCTTAGTCTTGTAAAGTGATTGCAAGTATACTTTAAGTCATAAGTATAAAATTTGGCTCACTCACGTACTAAAAAATGGTGATTTTTTAGAATGAGAAATAAATATCATAAATTCACTTTTAAGAAAATACATCCCGATACGGTCGTAACGCAATTGGAATTTTTGAAATCGGATAAACGAGCTAAAAGTTATAAAGAATTGAAAAATGGGAAAATAGGCATAATTCGGATTTTGCTCTCTGTTTGCCATCCGGAATTCCGGATTGGCAACCGGAATTCCGGTTGCTTACAAACCGAAATTCCGGTTCCCCATCCGGACTTTCGGTTCGCGGCAGACAGCTTCGAAAATTAATCCCTAACGGCTATAAACGGCTAGTTTTTTCCCAAACTCTATATAAACTCGTTTTTTACTCAAAGTTGTTGGTTGGCTGAGCATTTATTACATATACCAAACCAAATCCATTGAGTTCAAAGAGCTTTCAAAGTTTAACTCATCCAAACACATATTCACACACTTGAGCCAAAATTTGTATTTATTTCTTCTAAGTGTGCTTGCTAATCACTCTAGGTTTCTCATTGTATTATCATACTTCTAGAGTGATTTTTTCTTGCAATATCAAACACATTCCCATATTGTGATTGAGGTGAGGTTGGCACCGGTTTTGTAAACAACCCGGTTAGAGTGAGATTGGCACTTCAACAATCTGAAAAAGAGGTTGATAGTCCTTGGTGGTGGAAAACTATTGTAAGAGGTTTGGAAATACCTTGGTGAAAAATTCCCGGTTGTAAGGGTTACTCAAGCCCGCTAACTTGGCTCGATAGTTGAACTCAAAGCTAGGTCCATAGCTTTGAAGACCAAGGACGTAGGTGGCTTAGTTCTACCGAACCTTGTAAAATTCGAGAGTTTGCGATTTCTTAACCTTCAACTCTTTACATTACAATTTTGATTATTTGCTATTTCTATTTGTTTGCCATTTTATTTGCTTTTACTTGATAAATTTGATTTATTGCATAATTTGGCATATTAAGTTTTAAATTTACGAAATTAGTTTAAATTTCCAATTCACCCCCCCTCTTGGAAACATATCTTGGGTTAACATAGAGGAATGAGCTTCTCTACAGATTTCGATGCTAACCCAATGAATGCACGCACATGCCTATCATTTTTTATAACGGTAGGTTTGACGAATTGTGATAGGCATGTGTACGGGACCTCAATTTTCAAGTCATGCACACATTTATCCACTTCAAGCTCATCGTACAGAATGTCAAGCAGTTGCTCATATGTCACACCCTTCTCCACGGGTAGAACTTGATTTTCAGTATCTCTGAAAATCCAATCCCTATTTTCGAGTTCCCAAACACCATTGAATGCAACAAATACGGAAACAGTCGAATCTGCAAAAAATAAAATAAAATAAAAAGGTCAAAAAGTTAAACTACAACATAAAACAGAAAATATCGATTTCTATCGATATATGTCGAGTCCTATCGAGGTCACACATATCGAGTTTTATCGAGTACAGTCGAGGACTATCGAGGCAAACAATCCAATAAAATTCTTATACACCTATCGAGTTTTATCGAGTACAATCGAGGACTATCGAGGCAAACAATCCAATTAAACTCTTATACACCTATCGAGTACAATCGAGGCAAACAATCCAATTAAACTCTTATACACCTATCGAGTTTTATCGAATACAATCGAGTTATTAAATCCAATTAAACTCTTATACACCTATCGAGTTTTATCGAGTACCATCGAGGTACTAACATCCTAACACTATCGAGGCACGTCGAGGTCCATCGAGGACCATCGAGCCATCATGCATGCAACACATCGAGACCTATCGAGTTTCGAAACTCATCGAGGCAGGAAAAAAATCCAGAAAAAAACGCACGAAGTATCCAAAATTCATTCCGTGAAAAATTGCAATAAAACATGAAGGCATACACAGATCTGTTTGAAATAAGACAAGTAATGTAACCAAACAAGTTTCCTCACTACATATAACAAATATATACTTACCCATATGATTTTTTCCCCTAGATCCGAAATCCAAAATGAAGTTTCTTGACTTGAAAGGACTCACAACTTGCCCCTAGATTCGAAATGCAAATTAATGGTGGCTGGCTTTTTTTGTGTGTACGAGAGTTTGAGAGATAGAGAGGGAAAACATAAGAAATAGAGAGTGAAGACTATGAGAAAAAAGAGGGAAAATTATGCCAGGGGTATTTTGGGTAGTAACGGCATTAGTAGCACCAAAACGAGAGTTATATAGTGATAAGGTATTTTTCAAATGGAGTGTTACTTATTGCATTAAAACTCAAATTTCCCTTGCATATATACCGTCATTTAGAAATGTCAATATTTAAAATAAAAATTAATTTACAGTCAGTATTGAGATTCCTATATAGTCTATACCATCATTACCTTTATCAGAGACATGTCAAACAAACTAATTTTTTAGGAATGATATGTGCACCCAAATATTATACATAGTAACGTGTCACTGATTTTTAAAACAGTGAGTCTCAGTTTTAATAAATATGATTGGCTAAACTAAACTATCATATGTGTAATGTTTGGGTATATATTTTGGGTGCACATATCATTACTCTTAATTTTTTGTTAATTTAAAAATTTGAGGTAGTTGAGAGAACTTATGGGATCACTATCCAAGGCAATTTGTGAAATTACTCAAAAAGATGTGGGAACATTGGGATAATTTGTGTTTTAGGCAAAATTGTGTGAAAGAGAATTCATTTGTATTGACATGTGAATGCAATTTTTGGAGTAGTATTGTGATCTGTCATTGTTATTGTCCAAGAATGAGAGTTATAGTACCATTACAGGATTTCAAAATAGCAAAAATATGATTTTTTTTCTAAATAAATTGGGTTTTTGATGTGGGGTAAAGTAAAGGTGGGAATGAAAATCTAAATCCCTTCCTATGTTTGGTTCAAATTTTAAGGGGGTAAAATTAATAATGTGTGGACCCCACATGTATTTTAAGGGTAAAGTGAACATTTTTGTACACAAAAGTTTAATATTACTTCCATCCTAAGTCCCTCTATACTTTCCAAGACAACTCAACTACTCAAAACAAACACCTATTTAATGTTTTGGTACTTTTACTGCCAAACAAATAAAGTTTTTGTATTTAGTCGTAAGTAATAAACACAAAGTTTACATGTTTTAGCTACAAATTTCATGGACAAATATAAGACTTAACAGTTAATACCTACGAAATAAATGACAATAAAACTAGCGTTTTGGTACTTTACAGCCGAAAAAAGGGTAGCATCTATTAATTTCATTATTCTCAGCTTGATAAGATTTCCCCAACTTTCAAAACTAATTCACATCAATACGAATCATCACCATCTATAACATCTACCAAAAGGTTTAGAGTTTCCAACTGATTTACTCACACAATCATGCAAAATTCTCTCATGGCCGCAAGGTGCCGAGAGTTTCTCCCCTCTTGATCCCTAATAGAGCACAAGATCTCATCGTCAACGAAAGTAGTACTTTGACCGTCTCAAGGTAAGCTTTCTCCACCACATTTTTTTTTTCTTTTCATTTGGGCGTAAATGAAGTCTACAAATTTGTTGGATGGCAAAAGTATAAATTTTCATATTTTAGCACTAAATTTATATTTTTTAAAACTTTATAAAAATATATGTAGTGGGGGGCTTGAGCCCTCCCAAGCCATTTAGTGACTATGTTACTATTTTCATTGTCAGGTGGAGTGAGTGACATGAAGTGCCACGTGTTAAAATGTTATTAGTTTGAATTTGGATCATTGTTGATAGAACAAGTATATAAAATGTTAATTTGATTACCTATGACCTTTTTAAAAAAAAATTATGAAATTAAAGAGTTTGCCATTATAAATAGAGAATTGTTAAGGGCACTACTCCAATACCACAAATAGGTGGTATATTATTATTGGTGAAATTCAATATCGGGTCCAATACAATTTAATTTAATAATTATTGAGGGATATTGCTAACGAATTAGAATGTTAGACATTTTGTTTAGTTGGACACAATAGCAATACTCTAATAAATACTAGATTTTGCATGTGGGTCATATAAATATAGGAGAATTCTCCTATAGGGGCTTCACTTTAAGCCCTACCAGTAGGACTCTCAGTGTTTACAACCCGTGAACAGTTTTCGGCGCGATTTTTTTTATGAGCGTGTATATTGCAGCTATTTAGAGCATCCTGCAAATTTTCAGAAAATTCCGAATAGTTTACAGTACCGAAAACTAGGTTTAAACATGTTGTTGCACACATGATTAATTTTTTTTATGCACGTGGAAAACAACATGTTTGAACCTAGTTTTCGGTACTGTAAACTATTCGGAATTTTCTGAAAATTTGCAGGATGCTCTAAATAGCTACAATATACACGGTCATAAAAAAAAATTGCGCTGAAAACTGTTCACGGGTCGAGAAACACTGAAAGCTCTACCGATAGGGCTTAAAGTGAAGCTCCTATAGAAGAATTGTCCTATAAATAGGGGCTTCACTTTAAGCCCTACCGGTAGGACTTTCAATGTTTCTCGACCCGTGAACAGTTTTCGGCGCGATTTTTTTTATGACCGTGTATAATGTAGCTATTTAGAGCGTCCTGCAAATTTTCAGAAAATTCTGAATAGTTTACAGTACCAAAAACTAGGTTCAAACATGTTGCACGCGTGACTAAAATACAAATGTAAGAATTATATCTAGTGCGATTTTATATATTTTAAAAATAAAAGAAAAATACATTTTCATTAGGTATTGTGTAGTATATGTTTTGTAATAAAAAAATCATATTAAAAAAACAAAAATATATTTAAAAATTCCAAATTGGCTGAGGAGGTTTAATATTAAAATTAAAAATTAGTAAACACACCCTTCCTTCCTTGACAATATCAAAGTCCACTCGTGAAACGACATCGTTTGACTCAAGATTCTTCCTACTCTTTCCTTTCCTTGGCAAAATCATTCCTCTCTCTATACTCAATCCCTTAACAAAAGAAAAAGAAAAGGAATGAAATCACTGTGTAAATCCATACAGTGAGAACGAATACCAGAAGAAGAAGAAGAATCAAACAACGATAACAATGGAGAAAAGTGTAGAAGAGGCAGCCATGAAAGGCTCAGTAAAATCACTCTTGAAGCTTCTCAACGAAGACCCTCAAATCCTCAACAACCAATCCCATCCAAACACGCCCTTACACACAGCCTCTCTTCTGGGTCACTCTGCTTTCGCCAAGGAGCTACTGAGTCGGGCGCCCCAACTCGCTCCCGTGTTGAATTCTCAAGGCTACTCGTCTCTTCACTTGGCTGCCGCAAAAGGGTCTGTGGAGATAGTCAAGATTTTGGTCCGGGTCGACTCGGATTTGTGTTTGGTTCGAGATCGAGATGGGAGAATTCCTCTGCATCTTGGGGTTTTGAAAGGGAAAGTTGCGGCGGTGGGTGAGTTGGCCCGAGTCAGACCCGAATCGGGTCGGGTTTTGACCCGTGGAGGAGATAGTGCTTACCACTTGTGTGTCAAGCATAGTAGGTTGGAAGCTTTGAAGGTTTTGGTGGATGTTTTGGGTGAGAATGATGAGTCTGTGAATTTCAGGGATTGTGATGGAAATAGTGTGTTACATGTTGCTGTATCAAAGAAACAATTAGAGGTAAGTATTTTCAATAACATTTTTTTTGGTGCTATTTAATCACTTGCACATAGTAAAGATAGCATTTTGTTTTAGTAAATCATTGGTAGTGAAATTAATGTTTATGGTACCTGTTTGTACAAGCAAAATTTCCCACTAGTACTTTGTTTTTTCACGTTATTTTTTGCTCTTCTGAACTCTTGAACACTGTAAATTGATGGTGTAGCTTTCTGAATCGAGTGAACGAGCTTAGAGACCAAATATACTATTTATGATCGAGCTCTCATCAAGCCATGGTTGTACATTTTAGTGTTTGATCTGATTGCTCTTTTTCTTTTAACTTGAAAGACTTAACATTTTACATGGTAAATATAACATTTTGTGTTCGTAAATCATTGTATGCATTGGCAAATGAAATAGTTGGAGGTAAAACTAGCGTTTGTGGAAGCAAAATATTACCATTCAAAATGTGGAATAAACAAACTGTTTTTCTCTCGTTATTTTTAGCTCTTCTAAGCTCTGAGTCAAGTGAATGAACTTAGGGAACAAAATTACTATGTATAACTGAGCTGTTATATGTTAACACATGGATTACTAGTTTTCTGTGCCAATCAAATTTGCAGCATTCTAAACTGTCATAACATCTGAATTTTATGATCTTTCATCGACCAAATTTGATTAGGCAAACTCTTCATGTTAACTAAGTTGCAATTCTAGTTTATTGTCTGACCAGATTCATTGTGAAACATTTGATGAACCTTTCTAATATCTCAATTTCTCAATTTGTTTTCATAACTAGAAAGTGCCGTTATGCAGATGATAAACTATCTAGTGTTCAATACAAAAGTAGAAGTAAATGCCCAAAACTCAAATGGGTTGACTGCATTGGACCTCTTATTCCTTGGCTACAGAGATACAAGAGACATGGCTATTAAAGAGACTCTCCAAAAGGCTGGAGCTCAAAGAAACACTGAAGCTTCATCCACTTCATACTACCCTGATGAGGACACAATGAGAGTCATTACCTCTTCAAGAAAGCCACTAACATCACAAAAATCCAGTTCCAAAAAGCCGAAACAAGTAGACTGGTTAGGCAGGAGGCGAAGTTCGCTAATGGTGGTGGCGTCCCTTATCGCCACCGTAGCCTTTCAAGCGGCCATATCACCTCCAGGCGGAGTCTGGCAAGAGGACTACCTAGTGGACTCTGATGGCAAACCCGTGGAGGATCCACACAATGCAGGAAAGTCGGTAATGGCTGATAGCTATCCATTTCAATACGGGCAGTTCATGATCATGAACACCATTGCCTTCCTCTCTTCCCTGAGCATAATCTTGCTGCTGGTGAGTGGATTGCCGCTGAGACAGCGGCGGTGGATGTGGCTGCAGATGGTGATTATGTGGATTGCTATAACTTCACTGAGTGGAACATGTTTTGTTGGCTTGATCTACATGACACCTGAGAGTAAAAGAGGTGTTTTGTATAATGTTACAAGGGTTTCAGTTCTTGTATGGTTGCCATTGATGGGAGTCATTTTTGGTGGTAATGTTGTGAGAATGATTAGATGGTTTCTTATTAAGCATGGATACATTAAAGAGACACCACCTAAAGATGGTGATTTGGTTGGTTTAGAGTATGATGATGATGAAGAGCTTTGAAAAATGAAAAAAAAAAATATACTAAAAAATTGCTTGTGTTCTAATCACCAAGTTGTATATGGTCATTCATATCGTTCTTTGTTGAATAGACTTTGTTTATGGAGATAATATATTCACACAGATGTATTAGTTATACTTGCAGATCTATGTAAAGACAAATTTTTATTTTGTTAGTATTCTAAAATACTTCTTTATAGCATTTAAATATCTTACCAAAATCTCCAGTGTTAAATAGTAAACATTAGAAATCTTACAGTCGAATATTTGTGTACAAATAGGGAAACATTAAAATCAAAATTAAGACAAAATAAATAAACCCCATTTAAAAAATAAAATCTAAATTCTAATTACTGATTTAATAAAATTGTTAAGTTAAAAAAAAAGGGTGTTATTTAATTTAATTTTATATTTTGATTTGAAGGCCTGCCAACTTTGAACTAGACATTAAAGAAAAAAAAATAGATATTTTAAATATAATTTTTAAAAGGGTCCTTTGGCAAAATAATTTTTTAAAGTCATTTTGCATTCTAACTTAGTTTTAATAATTTTTTGGCAAAATAGTCTCTCATAATTTAGACAGCTAGTCGAAAATTTAGACAGGTGGTTGAAAAATTCAAACAACCGATCGAAAATTTTAGACAGCTGGTCGAATTTTAGACAGAGTTCATTTTGCAAAAAATTATCAAAAGTAAACTAGAGTGTAAAATCACTTAAAAAAATATCATTTTCACAAATTTCTCTTTTTAAAACAACTTAAATATTTTAACAATCAATTGTCAATTAGCACAAATAATACATTAAAATATTTAATATTTTGTTTTTCATAACCCAAACAAAACAACCACCCATTTTTCCAACAAATTAATAAACTCATTTTGTTATTCACAAAATTTTGTTACAGTCTCAATTACTACTCCACTAGTGCTATATATTGTAACTTAGTGTTCCAGCAACATCATGCATGTTCAAATTCAAACATTGACTAGAAAACATTATCTTGAAGACTATTTTCAAATTCTTTATCTACTAAGTTAACCTTAGTTATTTTAAGTACAAACGAGATTTAGAGATGTCATTTAATTTCACTTTTTAAAAAATTTAATTTATACCCAATATTTATTTGATACTACTAATTATACACATACATGAGTTATATACTTTTAAGTAAGGGTACTATAAAAAATGTCATTGTAATAATTAATAAATTTTAACTAAATTTATTTAATGGCTAATTCTAGTTAACTAAGTTATCCTTATTTTAATGAGTTGAATTAAGTTCTTTTGTTTATTTCTTAACAAACTTTTTATAAAGTTTATACATTTTTAGACTATGTATTTTGCCTCATTATATGTTTAGCCCCTGTATTTTGACAAATTATTTTTAGACCCTGTGTTTTGTAAAATTGTTCAAATAGGCTCCTAAAACCTGATTTTGATGAACAAAAAATTGAGTATAACAACACAGTCCTTAGGCACAGAATGACTATATTTTTGTTCTGAGTTCTTAGTTTGATAAATTATTTGTGATTTTAGTTCAAAAAACTTTGATCACAATCGTAATCGGGTTTAGGGGTCTATTTTAACTATTTTAGAACATATATAATCCAAAAAAATAATTTGTCAAAATATAAGGTACAAACAGGTAATGAGACAAAATACAGAGTCTCAAAATATAAACTTTTTTTTTATAAAAAGACAGAAATTGTCTCACTTAAACTACACTAATCTATTTTGTAAATTTAGATTAACAAACTAAACAAACTGACCAAAAAAAGATAGATTTTTTTTTTGAGTAAAAAAAAGAGACAGAAATTAGAACCTCTAACTTTTCTCCACCACTCCAGAAAGAACCATAATCTCCAGAGGGCAAAATAGTAATTTCACCTATCCAAGTAGAATAAAATGTAATAATTTAATTATAAAGAAAGAACTTTCAACTATCTTCTTCACCCTTATAGACAGAGCCATAATCTCCAGAATTCTCTCCCATTTTCACCTCCAAACAACACTATATATATATATACATGAACACCATTCTCTGCTAGGACTAAAAACAAACACATTACAAACAACACACACTCGAAAATCTCAATAAATTTCCATATCATAAAGCTTTTTCTTTGATCAAAACAGTCATGGATTTCACGAACAACAACATCAGACTAATCACCCAACCACTCTTCTCAATCCTCGAAGACATGTTGGACGTCCCAGAAGCCGACCAGTCCACCGCCGAGAAGTCCCGGAACAACCCATCCAGGGCTTACGTACGAGACGCCAAGGCCATGGCGGCCACCCCAGCCGACGTGATCGAGTACCCGAACGCCTACGCTTTCGTGGTGGACATGCCCGGCATCAAGCCCGCCGAGATCAAGGTCCAGGTCGAAGACGACGGCGTTTTGGTCGTCACCGGAGAACGGAGGCGCGAGAGTGAGAAAGATGATGAGGGAGTTAAGTACTTGAGGATGGAGAGGAGAGTTGGGAAGTTCATGAGGAAATTTTCTCTGCCGGAGAACGCTGACAAAGACGCCGTCTCAGCGGTGTGTAAGGACGGAGTTTTGACTGTTAGGGTCGAGAAGTTTCCGCCGCCGGAGCCCAAGAGGCCGAAGACCATTGAGGTCAAGGTTGCTTGAAGTGATGATGAAATTGTTAAGAAGCTTTCGTTTGATAAAGTTTGAATTTTTTTTGTCTTTCTTTTTATATGTAATAATATTTGGAATTAATGTTTTTTTCTTTAATAATAATAAGGGCTTTTTGGTAAAATATTTATTTTTTTAAAGTAATTTTGCCTTTTAATTTAGTTTTAATAATTTTTTACAGAATGATATTTCATAATTTAGACAGCTACAAAAAATTTTATTTTCACTTATTTTTCATAATAATAATAATAATAATTGTTTTGGTTGTGGTTAGAGTATTTAAATAATATTGGTGTTCCACTTATAGACATTATTTTTTTTTTATATTTTTTCTCCTTCCTTTTTCTTTAATATTATTATTCTTTTATTTATTTATTTACTTCATACCATTAAATAAGTTTATTTTTCCAAGTTGATTTTTTTTAGTGACACTAGCTAGATACTTGAAATACATATATAAACTAGAATTAATCATAAAAATAGCTAGTAAATAAAAAATTAGTAAGACATTAGTTGTATAATATGTGAAGATCCATGACATTACAAAAAATTATTTCTATCCACAATATTTTTTTTTCTCAATTATGTAATTTAAGTTTTTAATTTAATTTAGAATATTTATTATATTATATGCTTTTTACTGCATTCTGTCATTGGTATTTTGTCGCTCTAAAGTATATAATATGATAGGTTTTTAAAATTAGAAGTTAGTATAATTTAATTAAAGAACATAATATAAGGTGAGCTTTATTATATATATTTTCCAACTATAATTAATGGGGTAGAATTATAGTTGAGTATAATGAATCAATTTTATTAAAATATATATATGTTTGCATGAATGAAACTTATGCCTTCCATACTTTCTTTCTGATTCTAATTCCTCGATTTTATTAATTTAATGTTTATATTCTTTTTCAAATTTACATTTTTCCAAAATTTATTATTTTTAATTTACTAATCTTTCTTTTAATTTTGTATTTTACCTCTCTGTGGATACGACATAGCCTGATTACTACTGCGACCGCTTAGAAGTTTATTGGGCGATATCAGGCGTTACAATGGGGTTGGCCATAAAGTCAGTGGACTCGGCCTAAGGGCGTCGGGACTGGACGTTATACAATAAACAAAAGCGTGGTTCACGCTTAGCTATTTGTATTGATTGATGGGATTGATTTATACGTTTGATTAAGCTGAGTACTTTTATTGAATTTGTTGCATATATTCTATTGTTAGTTGAATCTGGTGAATTATATTACTGCTTTCATACGGTTGCCTAGTTGTACATGTTGTTTTAAGTTTTCTTGTTGGATCTTGGCTCACGGGTGCTACGTGGTGCAGGTAAGGGAGTTGATAGATGGACCAGCCATGAGTTTGAGAGCTTCAGGGGCGATGTGTACATATGCAGCCTGCTCGATCGCCACGGTCGGGGTAGCTTGGTAGGAACTAGGGTTAAACTCTGTTTTTGCCGCTTAGGACGACTAAATTGTATCTGTTTATTTTTTATCAAGTCTGTAAACTGATTTTTGGGATCCCGTGTACAAACTTGATATTTTAATGAAAAATTATCATTTCGTTGACCAAATCTTTTATTACTTGACATTGATTTAGTTTTTTTTAATTGCACATTTAAGTTCAAATGACTTGCTTAGCAGATTAATCATTATTTTAAACACACAGTGTAACCGTCTTGATTATCCAAGGCGTTACAGGCTTTACATATCAATTTACTTAAATAAACAAACATTATTTATCATTTTATAGTTTGATATATGTATATTCGTTTTAATATTATAAGCTTCAAAAACAAAATAAATCATTAACCAAAAAATTATTGATTTAAGATTTTTTTTTTTTAAATAATTTTAAAGTGTTTCACATTCCTAAGTATCTAAAAATCACATGTCAAGTGAGTTTCACATGAACCAAAAATCAAGAAAAGTTAAAATCTCTGGAGTACAGTTTCCAGGGTTAGAAAAATTCAAAATCAGTATCAAACATATGAAACTGTTCAGATCCTCACTCCCATCTCGAGATTCATGCATACCAAACAAGCCCTTATAAAGTAAACATGCCATTAACTTATTCTAATTTCTTTCAAATAAAGAAATAATCATTAACTCTTTTGACAAAATAGCCTCAACAAAACTTTCTTCTGCAAAATACAATAATTATGCTTTAATTCATTAACCCTACCATTTTTTTCCTTCTTCCTTCTACCATCTACCATCTATGACAGATAAGAATGAATTGAATAGAATTAATAATAGAGCTTGTCTCAATAAAAGTTATTAAAAGTAATTAAAAAAAATTAAGTATTTGGTTATGTGTGTAGATATATATATATATAAATATTGTTTGCTATCATGCCTTGTCACCTTCTCAAATTAGGTTATTATCTTCTTCTTCTTTCTCGTACAATCTCGAAAGAAACTAATCCAGTTCGGAGCTAAGCTACGGCAGTTTTTATCATCTCATTCATCAGCAGCCACGTGTACACTCCAAATCTTAATTTGTCGACATTTTTAAGGTACTTCTATATATATATTGTCATTTTTCATGGGATTTTGTCTTTTTCTTCTTAGATTTTGATTTTGTATATTCTAGAAGTTAACAATAGTTTTTGTTTTTTTTCCGACAAAATCTTAGTCTTTGGAACAACAATACAGTTATTTTTGGTATTTTATAGTTATATTTTTGGTCACTGAGTTTTATTTTTTCACCCAATTTTAAAAATAAATAAATTTATATTCCATGCTTGTGTTTCTAGGGTTTGGAAGGAGATTTTTAGAATGTATTTTATTTATTTCAATTTTATTTTTCATGGAAAGGAGATGAGAGAATACTAATATATTTTAATTTTTAATAAAAAAAATTATTTAAAAAATTCTTCTAAATTAATCCTCCACTAGGCTAATATATAATACATATATATATATGGAAATAAATTTTTAAAATATATATTATTTATTTCGAAGTTTTGCTTTATCAAGGTGAAGAGAAAGAGATTATAGAAGATTTAAAATATATTTACGAAATTTTTAACAACAATTTTTTATTTAAAAAAAATTGTCTAAATTAATCCTCTACCAGGCTAATAGTACAATTTTACCTTTGTCTTGGTACCAGAATAATAAATATTAATAATTTTATATAAATGATGTTTAATATAACAGTTAAATATTGTATTTTTCTGAAAAAATATTTTTGATAAATACAAAAAGTTATAAGTGATGTCCACGTCACACAATGACATCACTTTTTCTAGAAAGCAATAAAATGACAAAATAGAACAACTGAGAAAACAAATTTGATAACTAAAATAAAAAATTAATTCCTAATATCAATCAATTTCCAATCTTTCATTTTCTACTTAAGGGTTGATTAAAAAAAATTGGAAGTGACCAAAATCAAGTAAGGTACTTTTGTAATAAAAGAATTTATATATATATTTTCAATTTAGTTCCTTAACTATATATAAAATATTATTTATACATTAATTATTGGTATATATATATATAAGCAAAAATGGAGGAGGAGGAAGGTAGTAGTGATAAGAATACAATCACAAAAGATGGTTCAGTTGATCACCATGGAAAACCAGCTCTAAAAGAGACCAGTGGTGGATGGAGATGTGGAATTTTGCTTCTAGGTATGTACTTGTAATTTTTTTTAATTTCATTTATTATTATTATTATTATTATTATAATTATAATATCCTGACTTCACTTGGAAACTCAGAAACTGAGATTTTTCTTTTCTTTCTCGTCTTAGTCTATGTTCTCAATATTAGATTTTTGTTATTTGTTCTTTCAAGTGTGTCTTTAGTTCGAGTCCATCACGGTCGTAATATTAAGGGCTTCTCGGTAAAATGACTTATTTTTTAAAGTCATTTTGCACTCTAGCTTAGTTTTAATAATTTTTTACAAAATGACATCTCATAATTTAGACAGCTAATCGAAAATTTTAGATAGCTTGTTGAAAATTTTAGACAACTAGTCGAATTTTAGACAGAGCTCACTTTGCAAAAAATTATTAAAAGTAGGCCAGAGTGCAAAACCACTTAAAAAAAATACTATTTTCATCAATTTTTCTACTATAAATAACGTTTATAAATTAACTAAGTATGAGTTTGCGATAGATGATGAATCCTGCTGGTTGGAAGAATTACTTGAAGATTTTTATCAATTTCGGCCTCAAATTCTATTAGAAATCATTTGAATTTGAGAAATTTTTACATGGTAGATTCTTCGTAATTCAATCATTTGTCAATTTGGTCCCTAACTTTCAATCAAATCTCGAATAAGAAATTATAAACATCCCAACAAAAAATGAAAAACCTATAATATTTCAATATATTTGTGCTCAAAATTTGGTATTGAAACTTTGCAGTGAATCAAGGATTGGTGATCTTGGGATTTGCTGGTATTGAAGTGAATTTGGTTCTGTTCTCAAAATCAGTTCTGAGGTACTCTCATGCTGAGGCTGCACATACATTCAGCACATGGATGGGAACAGTCTATTTGTTCTCATTAATGGGTGCATTTCTTAGTGATTCCTACTTGGGAAGATACCTAACTTGTGTCGTCTTCCAAGTCATTTACATTATCGTAAGTTTTTCAACACTCTAATCCTTTAATAGCTTTGTTTCGACTAGGGACGTGCCTGCGATGGGTGAGGCCCAAGATAAATAAAGAAAACAAATGTTATTCTTACACAGAATGAAAATTTTCCTAAAATTTGGAGGCTGTTTTATATGTAAAAATTTATATTTTTCTAAAATTTTGCAGCCTTTATTGTGGGGCCCTAGACGTGGGCTTAGCCCGCCCATACTCAAATACGACCTTGGTTTCAATTAAGGGGATACATATTCTCTTTAGGTAAATGAGTTTTAAAGTTGGATACAGACCTAATCAGGGCTTTTTTATATGTAAAAATTGATATTTTTCTAAAACTTGGAGCCCTTTATTGTGGGGCCCTAAACATGGGCCTAGCCCACCTCTATTCAGACATGACCTGGTTTCGACTGAGGGGATACATATTCTGTTTAGGTAAATGAGTTTTAAAGTTTGATACCGACCTAATCGGAGCTTTTTTTTTAGTTTGAGAAAGGGGATTCTAATTGGGATTTTCTATTTGCAAGAAATGTAATACTACTAGACTATGCCAATAATTATTAATTGGAATGTTGATGATTCCAATTTTTCAAAGGTGCATTTCTCTCATGTCATATTCATTATTGTAAGTTTTTCAATCCTCCAACTTTTTTACTAGTTTGGTTTCTATAAAATTATATGCATTCTGTTTTAGGTGTTTAGTTCGTTTGTTGTGTAGTAAGTTGCTTCTAAAATTGGATATCGACCTAATTAGGATGCTACTTTATTTATTCTCATTTCTACGAAAATATTTATATCTATTCCTAATGCATGTAGTAGTACACAATACTCTTGTCTTATATACATAGATAAATGTTGTATATTTTGCAGGGCCTAATAGCACTATCCTTATCAACACACTTATTTTTACTCACTCCCCAAGGTTGTGGAAAGATTGGGGAGCAATGTGAGGCTCACAAACCATTCCAAATAGCATTGTTCTACACATCAATAAACCTTATTGCCTTAGGAAATGGGGCACCTGAGGCTGCACTTGCAGCATTTGGTGCTGACCAATTTGATGAGGAAGATCCAAAGGAAAGGCACTCCAAAGCTTCATTCTACACCTACTTTTACTTGGCTCTAAACCTAGGCGCCTTGGCGGCCGAGACGATTTTGGTTTATGTAGAGGACATGGGGCATTGGGTGGTGGCTTTCTGGACTTGTACTCTATCTGCCATTGTTGCTTATGCATTTCTCTTAAGTGGGAATTTGAGATATAGACATTTTAAGCCTTGTGGCAATCCCATCTCTAGATTCTCTCAAGTTATAGTGGCTTCTTTGAGAAAATTTAATCAAAAGCTACCATTGAATGGTGAAGAGCTTTATGAAGTTCATTTGAAAGAGAGTGAGAGAAATGGAATGAGGAAGATTCTTCATAGTAATGGCTTCAAGTAAGTACATATTTCTATATGTGTATCCTCTCATATTTCAATTTAGAAGTTCTTAACAAAGAAAAATATTAGATTTTTTTATCCTTATTTTTTACCTTTAAATAGATTTAATTATAACTTAGGGTTACGCGTGCAATAACATGTTTGGACTTAGTTTTCGGTACTGTAAATTATTCAGAATTTTCTGAAAATTTGCAGGATGCTCTAAATAGCTACAATATACACGATCATAAAAAAATATCGCGTCGAAAACTGTTCACGGTTCGAGAATACTGAAAGCCCTACTGGCAGGGCTTAAAGTGAAGGCCGTATAAGAGAATTCCCCTATATATTTATAGCTTCCATTTCAATTTTAAAGTTCTTAACAATGAAATTTTAGATTATACAACTTTTTTAGCTTTTTCTTGGTTAGAATGCTTCTCTAGTAACTCCATGCTTTTCTATACTCATTTCTACCAAAAATATATATTAAACTTTTACAATACCATTTTTTTATGGCAGATTTCTACAAACTTTGATGCTTTTCTATTCTCACTTCTATCAAAAAAAATGTTATGAATTTTACAAATACCATTTTTTTGGGGGACAGGTTTCTTGACCGAGCTGCAATCATAGTAACAGAAGACATGAAACTGATCTCAACAACAACAGAAGGCCAAAGTACTCAAAATCCATGGCATGTTTGTACTGTCACTCAAGTTGAAGAAGTGAAATGTGTGCTAAGATTATTACCAATATGGCTCTGCACAATCTTCTCCTCTGTAGTGTTTGTTCAAATGCTTTCGCTATTCATCGAACAAGGCGCGGTTATGAACCGAAGAGTCTTCAACTTCGACATCCCTCCAGCAAGCATGACCGTATTTGACTTCATCTTCACATCGCTCTTCATCATGTTATACGACAGACTCATATTTCCTCTACATGTCAAACTAACAAAACGAGCGCCAAAGCATCTGAGCGCCCTACAGAGGATAGGAATAGGGCTCGCCATCGCATCATTAGCCATGCTGGTAGCTGGAGTCATCGAGCAACGAAGGCGGAAATTCGCCATTGATTCCCTCAAACAAGAGACTAGTTCTTTGAGCATTATGTGGCAAATTCCACAATATGTGCTTGTTGGAGCTTCGGACGCATTTGTCTATGTGGCTCGGATGGAGTTTTTTGCTTCGCAGACTCCTGACGGGCTGAAGAGCTTGGGAATAGGTCTGTCCTTGTCTGCTTCGGCTATGGGGAGCTATGTTGCTAGTGCTATTTTGACCGTCGTGATGAAGATTACATCAAGTGATGGGAAGCCTGGTTGGGTTCCTCCTAACCTAAATGATGGTCATTTGGATTGGTTTTACTTTTTATCAGCTGCTTTGGCTGCACTCAATTTTGGATTGTATGTTGTTTGTGCTAAGCATTATAAGCCTATATCTTTTGAGAAAAGAGATGGAGCAACTGAAATGGAGGTTTTAGATTCAACTTAGAATCTTGTGAAAATCAAAGAAATCAATCTCTTTTCCATCAAAATTAATCTCTACAATAAATAACAATGTACCTTTTTATCTAAAAAAAAAAGAATTGGCAATTTATTTCACTTTATATGTATCATGAGAAAAAAGAGTAGTGGTGTCCTCACGTTTCCAAATCATAACCGTTTAAAGAATTTACAAGTATGTAGTATTTTCACCCATTTATTTTATCTTAAATTTTGATGAGTTAGCCTTCATTTTTATTTTAAATATTTATTTTTTATTTTTTACAGAGTAGTATGTATATTTTAAAAATAAATATTATTTTTAAAATCATTTCTGAATTAGTTTTCCAAAAAAAATAGTAATATTTATGTAAAATCCACTAAAGTAATGATCCCAATTAGTGTATTAAAAAGTTTTCATTAGAGAAAAAGACATGCCAAATGATCAAAATCACTTCAAGAAGACAGGTGAATAAAGTACCTGTTGTGCATAGTTTTGAAAACACTCCAATAAATTTGGTAAATCTTCACTGACTTCTACAATAAGCTCTTTTAAAGATAAAAAAACAACACAACTACTTCATTTTCAAGTGTTGATAAAATTTCAAAATTTCCTACTTCATCCATTTTCTAACAACAGATTCTCTATTTTATTACATCAAAACATATTTTTGTGCTTTGAAAAACTCATCCGAGTAAACTATTCAAACAATAACTAAAAAAACTTGAACTTAAACGAGTCCGAACTATCTCATACCGGGTAGTCTGGTGCGGCGAAAAGTTTGCCTTGCCGTTAATTGTACATTCAGTGGCTCTGAAATGGTGAAACCTTGGGCCTCCATCAACCGCCGCATCCTATCAGCATGTTGCTTAAAGCCGCCATTAACAAGTGCCCCTATAATCCTCTCAAACTCTTCTGAACCCAATTCTTCCTTTCTAGCCTCCAGAACCCCCAAAGCTTGTAGAGCCTTTTTCTCAACTCCGGCCCTTGAATACATATCACAAAGGCTTACATGGAGTTTAAGCGGAGGAGCCTCACCCAGCTCGGAAATTTTGGCCACTACTTGCTCAGCCTCCTCAACTAGTTGTAGTTTTCCTAGCCAATCCACAAGAACAGTGTAAGTAGCAACTCCGGGTTCGAATCCATCCTTCTCAAGCTGCAACAAAAGATTCAATGCTTTATCCAAGCAGTCCTTCTTTTGATAAGCTGCAATCATGCTCGCAGTACACTCGTCGTCTGGCATTTGACCAAGTTTTCTTGAGTAGTCAAAGTTGCTCCTTGCCTGATCAGGCTCACCGGCTTTCCCATATGCCTGAACAAGCAATTTACAAATCTCGGTATTTGCTTGGAACCCAGCAAATTGCATGGTTGTGGCAATTCGTCCTGCTCCACCGGATTCTCCTTTGTGGGAAAAGGATCGGAGTAAAGCCATGTATATCTCCTCTGTGGGTTTGATATCTCTTACTTCCATCTCCCTCATTATTGTCTCCCCCTTTCTCGGTTGCCCGGCATTGACATAAGCCATGATCATGGAATTGTAAAGCTTCAAGTCTGGTTGGAAACCCTGAACCTTCAAGCTCTCAAATGCTTCTTCTGCACGTTCAAGATTTCCTACCTTGCTGTACATGTGAACCAAAACAGTGGCAGTCAAAATATCAGGCGTGATGCCATTTTCAGTCATTTTTTTGAGGATTCTCTCTGCGTCTTCCAAATGGTTCTCTTTAGCATGAGCGTCGATAAGCTTTGAGTAGTCGCGAATATTTGCTTGGAAAGACTTCTCGCTTAATAAAAGTTCTGCTACCTACAAAACAAGTCCATTTCACATTAGATGTTGTCAAGATATAGTTCACATAAACAAAACAGGTCCAGTATCAGATTTGCCTCAACATAAAAGGGAAAATATTTAATAACATTTAGGGGCAATCAAGTGTAAAGAGCAGGTTTGCCTTGGTGCACCTACCTACATTTCGACGAACCCAAATACAAGAAAGGATGCATTCAAAATTCAAATTTTCTTTGGCTAAACCCACAGGATAGAAAGTAGCATCATCGATGGAACAAGAAGAAATGAAACAGAGATTCAGACAGTATAAATGCAAAGATCTGCCTAATCAACCAGACAGGAGCAAAAGTTAATGATCATGATTCAGTATACAAAACTTCAACGTTACATGGCTATCGTGAGGGAATATCATCAGAGGCAAAAAGTACACACATATGTGACAGAAGATAAGGGTGACTATGCATACAAGGTAATTGAAATTACAAAAAAAAAAAATTCTCCTAAGCCTACATTATTTGCGGATCAGTAATAATAGCAAAGACAGATTTATGATATTATTTATTTAACTCATTTGCAAAACAAATGTTATATATTTTAAATAGAAGAGCAAACCTCGTATTTTTTTTTAAATAAACATGGTATATAGTTATGTACATACGTATATGACCCTGCCAGTGTTAGATTTTACATAATATTTAAACTGAATCATTAAGAACTCTATTGGAAGATAGAAACACAAAATGAAAAAATCTGACCACTCAGTACCCTGTACCACACTTCAACCAAACAACATAGAACAAAGGCAAGGATACCTTACTACGCAAATTGACAAAATATACACTTTCTGCAACTTAATTTTTCTCGTAAAAAAAAATTATGAAACCTTATAATATCAGAATTATTTAAGACCCATCAATGAAATGGACTAAATTACTTATCAAAGCTGTTCTCTCCCACTTCTTTTCCTAAAAGTCATAATTAATTATAATATTCCATGATTCAGAATCAGATTTTTAGATATAGTTAACGTATAGTCTTATACAGTTTGATGCCCTAGCTACTTATATAAAGTTAAAGCTAGTGATAAACGATGCAAAGTTGTTGTGAAAAAGAAAAAGGTAAAGAGTTAATGATTTTGTTCGTGAAGATAAAGATTTGTTCGGTTATTTTGACTTCATGTTGTCAAGTAAAATAATCACAAAGTGAAACGTGGAATTTAGCCAAAAATGGTCAAAAAACTCAACTCTTACTACTAGCATAATATATATCATAGGCAATGGTTTGTTTACCTTAAAGTACAACAGAGTATTCTGCTCTTTCAATCTATCAAGCAAATTGATCCAGTCAACCCTACCAGGTTGAAGAAGCTCTGCCCATTCAGCCAAAAGTGGGGACGGATCATCTTTTTCCGTTAATGAAAATATTTTATCTGTGACAAGTTTGCATTTCCCAGATATTGGTTTCGGTTCTTCAGGCCAAATTACCTCCCCAGCCTCATTAACTTTATCTGCCACCATAGCCCACTTTGGGTCAGAAAGATCAAGACCATATATCTTGTACCTTATTTTCCCTCGTCTCTTGGGAAGAGACACAGCTTTAGACTTCTCCTCCTCAACCACAACAGCAGCCTCCGCCCCTTCGGCCATAGCTTCTTCACCTAGTTCTTCTTGAGGTTTAGCTTCCTCTTTGAAACGCTCCAAACTTTGATAAAACTCGCTTTCTTCCATTTTTTCACGAGCCCACTTGAACCTCAGCTCCCTCAACATATCCCCTCTAATACCAATCTCACCAGCAAACCTACACATCTCCTTAACCTCTTCACATTGCAAAAAACTCTTCATTTTCTCCTTCTTGGTTGCCTTTTTCATATCATCCAAAACCATATTACTCACCTCCCACACCGTTCTCCACAAATCCTCGCTAAAGTCCTGCGAAGGAGTAGACTCTGACGATCCAAGCATCTGCTCAACACCACCCTTTTCGATCTCCGAAACAACCTTCTCAACAATAACCAAAAGCATACCATCGATAGTCTCCTTATTGAAATCAGGATAGGAATCGGAGAGCTTACCTCGCATTATCCAGACGAATCGAGACAGGAACTCGTTAATGGCACCCTCTTCCTCCTCTGCCTGATCGTCGGAAGCAAGTATCAGATCATTAGCTGAGTGGTAGCTCAGTTTAGTTGACAGAGTAGAGTGAATGCATCTCCAATTCCAACTCCCAAATTTATTAGAGCTAAGGGAAGGTTTTGAAGAGTGGGTAATTGATGAATGGAATGAAGTAGTAGAAGAATTTGGGGGTGCAGAAATGGCTAATCCATAAAGATATCTCCTTCCATTGATTCTTGAAACCCTGTTTACCGCATTACCAGAGATCAAGTGTTTCAAATACATCTCTTGAAACCCTATTCCAACTGATACTCACTCTGATTCTCAATGAGTCTCTTACCAAATATAATTTATACTCAGGCAACACTCTCTCAAGCTTAATCCAAATCACAGATGCAACCAAGTTCAAAGATGAAGCAAAATCTTTAAAATTATCCACCGCAACTTCTAAGATTTCTCAAAATCTCCTCTCCACAATGAAGAATACGCTCAAACCTCCAATCTGCAAAATAAAAATTAAATAAAATTCAGCAACCAATAAGCTCAAGTCTCCAATCACATATGTTACAAAATTTAGGGGCTGATTGGTTCGCATTGTTATCGATAAAGTAATACAAGTCTCCAAGCCTAAACAGTCAATGAGTTCAAACCGGCATCAAATCCATAAAGTAATACAAATATATCAATTGTTATCGATAGAATAATGCTCAAATCTCTGGTAAATTTCTTAAAATCAACAACAATACAAGTTAATATATGCTTTGAAATCTCAGATAAGCACTGGATCACCAAACAGATTATTTAATAGCCAAATTGTGTCTTTCGAAAAAACCAAAGCAATTGAAAAAAATCGAAAGACACAAAGTTCAAAACAAATCGAAACAAAATTTTTTTTTTTTTTTTGCCACACTAGAGCACAACCACACTTCAAGTACAGAAAAAAAAAAATGAAAATCAGACATACCCGACGCAATGTGAAGTGAAAAATCGCGGCGGAGAGGCGACGATTCACGCCGGAGAAACTGTGAGACAACGAGAAGAAAATAGAGACTATAGATACGCTGGGGAGGGGCTTATAGGGTTTAGAATCTTCTCAGTCATCCCAAAACTACGTCGTTTTGCTATGATACTTTCATTCAGAAAACTATAATGAAAAATAATTGTTGTTATATTAATTTTACATACGTAATCAGACAATGTAAATATTACTTCAAACAAATACTATTTTTGTTTTTCTAACTTTTTTTTTTGTGAGAAAAACAAATACTTAAACGAAAAATGAGAAGCTTAATCTAACAGAAAAAATAAATAAACTAATTAGTAAAAACATTTTCTTTTTTGAAGGAAAAAACTTAAAACAAATACTATTTTTTCACTAATTAGAAAAACAAATAAGGAACGAAAAATGAAAAACTTAATCCGAGAGAAAATAAAATAAAATAAAAATTAGTGAAAGGGAAAAATGTGTGTGGCCTCATAGGGCCAATTTGGTATAATTGTGTTGTGAGAAAAACTGTTGTAGTTGTACGGTGGGAAAAACAAATGCAATTATGTTGTAAGGAAAAATTGCTGAGTATTTGGTAAATTATAAAAATTGAAGTGATGTAAATTGGAAAAGTTGTAGCAAAGCGTATGGTCAACTGTATGATTTAAGTGTTGTTACATATTAACATACCAAAATAAATGTTATATTTTTTTATTTTATTAAAATAAATTCACACATACTAAATAAATTTCAATATTAATATATTTTTTAGAAGGTACTAATAAAGTGATCATCAACAAAAATATTATATTATATAATACATACATATAATTGTATATATATTATAACTAGTCACTCTAGTTAAAATTCTAATTATAATGATCATAGTATAATAATCTAGTCATGATATAATCACAAATATGTGAAAATTAAGTTATCCAAAACTCTCATTTATATGTTTTTAATTATTTTTTTCTTTCTAAAGCATGAAATTAATATGTGTTTGTTAAATTATAATTTAAAAATATTATGAGATGCAAAAATAATATTATAGTGTATAATAATTTATATATTAAATATTTTTAAAAAAATTTTATATTAATGTGGTTTGTTAATATAAAATTATCAAAATAAAAAATGTTTAAAAATATCCAATAAATATAAAAATATTTTTAGAACAAAATAAAAATATTTAAGATTAAAATATTGTTTATGTTATTATTATATTAATTTATTTTAAATATTTTAATTTTGGTTAATATATAATACATAATTAGATATATTTAGATGAAAAAATATATTTGTAGTATAATTTTTTTCAAAAAACTGTTTTTAGAAAAAGCTAAAAATTAGGTTTTGCCAGCTTTAGCGTTTAGCTGCAGCTTCTACATAAATTCTTCAATAAGTTGTTTTCTCACCATTTATCAAACACATTTATTACACAATTTTTTTACAAAACAACTTCTTTGATTCTCCTAATTTAAATTTTAATTATTATTTAAAAAAGTAATTCAAACAAAATTTCATTCTTTAAATATAATTTAAATCATTTAAAAAATAAAAAATATTTAAAAACTTAAAAAATCATAATTTTTTGCCCCCACAAGCTACCTAAACTAAGTAAATAATTTACCTTAAAATAGTAATTAATGCATATCAACTGATAAAATTAGAATTGGACAAATTCTTTTTTTTCATTACTCATAATTAAAGTATATTTAATGATGAAAATTAGAATTGAGAAAAAAAAAAGGGAAAAAATGAAGGAATTTACAAAATTTTATATTAATTATGAATTTAATTTTCTAAGGTAAATTATTTATTTTTATGATGGCTAATGAAATCATAATTAAATTAATATGCTTCATGTTTTATATTAGTTTTATTAAATCATACATTATAAAATAACTATATGTTGTAACATATGTCGATAGATATTTGCTTAACAAATTTTTTATGTACATATGTGTTAGTTAAATAATACTTAAATTAGTTAAATACAATAAACCGAGAATAAAAATTTTAAATCATAAGAAAAAACAAGTTTAAGGGTAAAAAAATTAATGATAAATAAAAATTTAGGAACAAATTCATGTAAAAAAAACTAAAATCATTTATTTAAAGATAATTTAAAAAAATAATGGGGAAAACATATTACTAGAAAAATATAAGAGCAAAATGGGTAATTATTAAAAAAAACAAAAAAGAGCATGGTTATGAGTTACCGTCAAAATTTTATTATTAAAAAATTTATGAGTTAAAGTCCACCAAACACCAGCTAGCCACGTGAAAGTAAAACCACTTAATTTTATTTTTTTGAATCAAAATAAACTTCATTAACTTGAACGATAAGAAATCAAAATATTCAAGAGTTCAGATAGAGCATCACACTCCCTGTAATTACGATCAGAAATGAAACAAGAGGTTCTAGCTAGATAGCGAGCTACTTGATTCGCAGACTGTTTAACAAAAACTAAATTAACAGTACTCATACTAGACAATAAGGTTTTGCAATCAGTAACAAGAAGACCAAACGAATTTGTAACGAGCTCCTAATGGCCGGAACTACTATAAGGCAATTGGTCTCCAGTGTCACATGCTGATACTGCTAAGTTTTGGGCCAACTCAGAGCCTCCTTAATGCCTAAAACTTCTGCCACTTCAAGTTGAACCAAATCACGAAAGCCTAGAGACTTTGCTAAGATAATCCTCCCCTCCTCATCACGAGCCACCCACCCGACCCCATATCTATTACTCTCTTTAAAAATTGTTGCGTCCCATTGATCTTGATTGAATTTGCCACAGGTTTTGTCCAAAGCTCAGCCCCATCACCACATGAGGTGGGACCCTATAACTGGTTAACGATACTCTGTAATACTTATTAAATTCAAAACTTGATATTAGATTGCACCAATCATTATACACCACCTCCTCCTTTCTTGTGGTATTGGCAATAGGGGCATCCTTAGCAATTTTCCTCAAGCAAGTCAAAGCTAGTGTTGGCAACGACTTTGATTACACTACCCCATGTCAGTAGCCAAAATCAACTTAATATCTTTGAGGATTTATAGTATTAGTCTTCACAACTCAAATAATGGTTGAAAAGGAAGTCATTCAACCAAGGCGGCTCCAACTCCAAATGCCATCTCCACACCTCCACGATGCACCCGATCCCTCTCATTACAAATAACTTGGCTAGGGAATCGACTACCTTATTTTCGACTCTAGGACAATATTTGAATGAAACGTCAATAAACTCATTACAAATAACAATGATACTCCTAACAATGGAATCAAAATTGGATTGGTATATGCTTTTGTTGTTGATAGCCTACACCACTAAGAAGCAATCTAATTCCATGATGATGTTGGCATAAGCAAGACTTTTGCACAAAAAAATGTGTATCTAATTTGGTTTAGTTTTTTCAAATATATTCATGTCATTCTTTTATAATATATGCTATTATTTATTATTTAAAATTTATATGACAATGAAAGAAAATTAATAAAAATAAATTAATGCATTTTCCAAATAAAACTAAGCTAACATGTAGTATAAATATTTTTTTTGTGGGTTGATTTTTGATGATTTTTATATTTATTTTGGGTATATTTTGGGTTTGTTTCTAATTGATTAGTATATATTTTTTTTTGTTTATTTTTGGTATATATTGAGTATATTGTTAGTTTTTTAAGGTATATGTTTAGTTGTTTTTAGGTATATATTAAGTAAATTTTCACTACATGGGGTGAATTGATGTCTCTAGTTAAACATTTTTTTTTTGTTTATTGTGTATATTTTTAGTTTATTTTGGGTTTACCTTAGGTATATTGTGTATATTTTTAATTTATATTTATTTTTTTGTGTTTTTGGTTTTTTTTTTTTAATTTTAGTTTATTTTGTGTATATGTTTAATTGTTTTGAGATATATTTTTAGTTTATTTTGATAGGTTTTAGTATGTAGTGGTAAATTTTTGAGATTGTTTTTTTTTTATAGTAAGTTGATGTTTAATTATTTTTTGATATTATATTATAGTGGTTGATGTTTAGTTTTTTTTTAGTTTCGACACAGTATTTTTATAAACTTAAAATAGTATTTTTGGAATTTTTTTAAGAATTGTAAAGAAAGAAAAAATAGTAAAAAAAATGGTATATTTATAAAAAAACCTAAGATATATTTTTAAGAGAGGACAAACACTTACTATTTACAATCATAAATTATCATTTTCTTAAAAAATACCATATAATTCTATTTTTTTCAAAATTTTGACAGTCCCCCATGCTCTCATGGAATAACCTTTGTCATTGTGTATGGGATTTGGGAAATTATCTTGGAAGTAAGTATTTGTAAGGTGTCTTGACCATGTTATAGTTACGTGTAAATTAATATTGAGTCCCATATAACAAATAATAATATGTAATATTTTTAATAATTATGTATAAATTAATATTGAGTCTCACCGCACTTTTAATAGTTACTACTCATGAATGGTTACTTTAATATTAACAATTGGATTAAAATCAATAGTCTATATTTATAACTGTTAATTAATATTTTTAAAAATAAAATTTGATTTTTATTAAATTTTTGGAAGGGTTACCTGATGAAAAAAAGTGTATTTATTATGAAAATATAATATTGTAAATTTTGCATTTTTCAAATGCATGTCAATTTCTAAATATAATTAGCGTCTCTCATTAGTTGGAAACAACATTAATTATAGCAAAAAAAAACTAAATTCGAAATTAGTGTAAAAAAAATATTTACCTGTTGGTGACTTGTTATACCAAGCCACTATGTTGCCACATTATCATAATTGTTAGTACTCATTTATGGGTAGTAACTATTGAGAAATCTTCCATATATACATATATATTAATTTAAAATTAAAAATAATAACAATGCTATATTAAATTAAGTGATGTTGAGCGTTTTAAGATGTGAAATAATAATATTCTAAATTATATATTCATAAACGTGAGTGAGTATTGTTTTTTTTTTTAATAAAAAGGAATGAGAGTATATATTGATATTAAGCATAGGCTAATAAGACTTGGTGTCCTAGGTGTGATTAAATTTAAATGGGATATTTAGACCGTTAACAATTTTTAAGTTAATTATAATTTTTATACGGTGAACCATATAGATTTTTTTTCAAATATACAGTGGTACATGATTTCTTTCAATTATATTATTTTTGTTGAAAATATAATAATAGATAACGATCAGAAAAATAAAGATCACACACAAATTTACGTGGAAACTCTGAAAGAAAAAAATCATGGGCGAGAAAAATAAATTCACTATATCAAAAATGATACAAAATTGTTTCAACAATACAACTCAAAAAATATTCACGTAACTCAAAGAATATACAAGGGAAAACCTAAAATGATAAACTTCTTGGACTAAGCCTTTAAAATAGGGGTGCACATTTGAATCCGAAAACTCGACCACCCGACCCAACCCACACCCGAGACACCCGAAAAAATATTAAAATCCGCACATTCGGGTCGGGTCGGGCTCAACCAGAATTTTCATCGGGTCGGGTTCGGGTGTCTAAATAAATGCATCTCGGGTTCGGGTTAAACCCGCCCAAATTGCTTCAGTAAAACTTAAATAAAAAAAAACCTAAAAAAAAAAAAAGAAAATAACCTAAACTAATCCCCAACCCAAACGAAGCCCTCGTACCCGAGAGTCCCCCGACCCCCCTCATCTCCCTTCCTTCCTCCCTAGTCCCTTCGGCGGCGCCTCATTACCACCAAGCTCCAAACACCGACGCCAACTCTCCTCCCTCTCTCGCTCTTTCCCTCTCGTCTCCGTCTGTGGGTTCGGTCGGTAGCTAGGCTAGGCGGCGCGGTGTCACGGGCCGGCTATTTGGGTACTCCAACTAGACGGAACGTGCGGCACTTGCAGACTCTTCAAGCTAGCAAGTCAGCCTACAACACACACCTACAGGCAAACAAACTCATCGGTTAGCCACATACACATCTCGGACATGCAACGGGCAATAACGAAGTATGAGCAAGCACAAAGCAAGTCATTCCTAGGAACGTCCACACAACAAGGCAAATGGCACGCAATGGCCCAACGAAGCTAACAAACAAGCAACACATAAACAGCAAGGAGGCACACAGGGGCAAGTATGGATAAATGTTATTTCATTAATATATAGCCTTGATAGGGCAAGGGAGTACACAGCTTTGGCCCCTATCTGCTGATGGCCATGGTGCTTCCCTAAGTCACCAGGTCACCTCCCCCTAAGGAGCCTTCTAAGGAAATAAAGTCTTCCCAGGAACATATATGATTTTTGTCTGGCAGACATATGCAATATTACAAAACTGCCACTACCCTATCCCCTGAGGTTGCTTGGTGCAAGACTTGACTAATGATCAAGCACCAAGGCATGCTCATTACAAAATGGCCCCATGTGGGTGTGCCAAAGGGGCAGCACGCCACACTCTCCCCCACTTAATCTTTCGGCGCCCTCGACGAAGTAGCTTGTAGATCTTCAATCTTCTGCGTGAGCTTCTTCAAGTCTTCCGCCCTCTCCCAGCTGATCTCGTCATCAGCGAGCCCCTTCCATTTTACCAGATATTCTTTATGCTTTTTACGGTCAGTGGTGACCGTTCTTTCCGCCAGGATTTCTTCAGGTTGACGCTTGCTCCTTGGCTGAACACTGACTCCTCCTCTGGTTGACTGGTTGCGCTCTGGATTGGCTGGATCTTCATGATACGGCTTCAAGTTGCTGACGTGAAGGACCGGGTGTATCTTCATCCAAGCGGGTAGGTCGACTTTGTATGAAGTTAGGCCAACTTTTGAGATGACTGAGACCGGACCCTCGTACTTGCGAACGAGTCTGATGTCTTTGTCCCCTCGGAATCTCAACTGTTCGGGCCTCAGCTTGATTAACACTAAGTCACCTGCTTTGAACTCCAGTGGTCTGCGCTTCTGATCTGCCCACTTCTTCATTCTTCTTGAGGCTTTTTCTAGATAAGCTCGGGCAATCTCTGTTGTTTTCTTCCAGTCTTTTGTGAAGTGAAAGACCCGCGGGTTCCGACCGCGATATTCGTCCACTGTGTGGGGTAACAGTGGTTACTGTCCATTAAAAACTTCAAAAGGGCTCTTATTCGACGAATAACTCTTTTGAGAGTTGAAACAAAATTGAGCTACATCGAGTAGTTGCGGCCAATTCTTCTGATTGGCATTCACAAAGTGGCGCAAGTACTCCTCCAACATCCCGTTGAATCTTTCTGTCTGCCCATCTGTCTGCGGATGGTAGCTCGAGGAAATATTCAGTTGTGACCCCAAGAGATTGAATAATTCAGACCAAAACGTCCCCGTGAATCTTCCATCTCGGTCACTGACGATGTTCTGGGGCACTCCCCAATATTTGACAATATGTTTGAAAAATTGTCTGGCTGTCTCTTCTGCCGAACAGTACTTCGACACTGGGATGAATGTTGCATACTTCGAGAATCTATCCACGACCACCAAGATCGCACTTAAATCTCCTGTCTTCGGAAGACTGGTGATAAAGTCAAGCGACACGCTCTCCCACGGTCGGCTTGGGACTCGCAAGGGCTCCAACAACCCAGGTGTCTTATTCCTATCGACCTTGTCTTGCTGGAAGACCAGACAGGTTTTGGTGTACTCTACTACATCGTCTCGCATTTGTGGCCAATAATATCCCTGCTTCAAGAGGGCATGGGTTCTCTGCCACCCTGGATGACCTGCCCACAGAGTGTCATGACACTCGCTTAGTAACGTCCTTCGCAAATCTCCAGCTTTTGGAACATACAAGCGCCCCCCTATGGCCCACAGAAGGTCATCCTCCACCCAGAACTGGTGAGTCTTGCCTTCTTTTACGAGCTTCAGGATGGTCCTGACAACTGGGTCTTTCTCCAGGTTTTCTTTAATGCGTTCCTTGAGTGGAGTGTTCACCACGCTAGCCGACAAGCTAGCCATGATCTTTAGAGTCGCCAACTCCGCTTTGCGACTCAAGGCGTCAGCTGCCTGGTTTAAGCGTCCTGCCCTGTGCTCAAAACGGAAGTCGAATTCTGCCACAAACTCCTGCCATCGAGCCTGCTTAGGGGTCAGTTTCGGCTGAGTAAGGAAATGACTCACAGCTGCATTATCCGTCTTCACTACGAACTTTGACCCCAGCAAGTAATGCCTCCACACTCGCAAGCAATGTATAACTGCGAGGAGCTCCTTCTCCTAGGCAGTATACCTCCTCTCAGCTTCAGACAACTTGCGACTTTCGTATGCGACTGGGTGGTCCTCTTGTACTAGTACCCCTCCCAGAGCATAATCTGATGCATCTGTCTGTACTTCGAAGGGCTTGCTAATAGTTGGCAAGGCAAGAACAGGATCCTTCATCATGGCTTCTTTCAAACTCCTGAACGCTTTAGCACACTTGTCAGTCCACGCCCAAGTCACACCCTTTTTTAGAAGCTCAGTCAAGGGTGTCGCCCTTCTTGAGTAGCCGTCCACAAATCGCCTATAGTAGTTGGCTAGGCCCAAGAAGGAGCGGAGTTCTTTCACATTTGTGGGGGCTTTCCATTCCTGGATTGCCCTCACCTTCTCCAGATCCATACGAATACGGCCACGTTCCACCACGTGGCCTAAGAACTTGATGCTCTCCTGTGCAAACGAGCATTTCTCTCGCTTCACATATAGCTGGTTCTCTCTCAACTTCTGAAACACTTGAGCCAAGTGTTCTTGATGCTCTTCGATCGTGGCGCTATAAACCACGATATCATCCAAGTACACCACCACGAACTTATCTAGATACTCGTGGAATACTTGGTTCATTAGTGTACAGAAGGTAGCAGGTGCATTTGTCAACCCAAACGGCATTACTCGAAACTCAAATGCTCCGTATCGAGTAACACATGTAGTCTTTGGTTCATCCCCATCTGCAATCCTCACCTGATAGTAGCCCGATCTCAAGTCCAACTTTGTGAAGCATTTGGCTCCACTTAGCTGGTCGAACAAATCAGCGATCAGAGGGATAGGGTAGGTGTTGCGAACTGTCACCTTATTGAGAGCCCTATAGTCGATGCACAGTCTCAAGCTCCCATCGTGCTTCTTCTGGAATAGCACCGGTGCGCCATATGGCGCCTTCGACGGTTTGATGAAGCCTGCCTCCAATAGCTCTTTTAATTGCTTCCTCAATTCTTCTAGCTCAGGGGGTGTCATTCTGTATGGCGCTTTTGTTGGAGGTTTCGCTCCGGGCACCAGCTCTATCTGGTGATCAATCCCCCTCTTTGGTGGCAAGGCTTTGGGGAGTTTATCTGGCATCACATCCCCATACACCTTTAAGACCCTCGTAATTTCTAGTGGAACAATTTCTTCCACTACTTCTTTGAACACAGTGGGTACAGCTACATAAGTGGGCTCCTGCTTCCTCACACCCTTCTTGAACTGTAAAGCTGAGAGAAGCTTCACACCAGGGGGTGGTTTCACCTTTGCAGGTACCATTGAATGAGTCTCTCCCATTATGAGTAAGCTTCCAGTGGCAGGAATTGGAATGGCACATTTCTCGGTTAGAAAGTCCATTCCCAAAACCACATCGAAGTCGTCCATGTGGACGACCACCAAGTCAGTCTGCCCCTCCCACGTGTCGATTTTCACTTTTACCTCTTTAGCCACGCCAGTTGTGGCCAAGGCTTTGGAGTTGACCGCTTTCATGCGGCCTGCATCTTTCTCCAGCTTTAGTCCTAGTCGCTTTGCTTCGAGTTCAGAGATGAAGTTGTGGGTGGCGCCAGTATCAATCATCACGCTTTTGGCAGGCTTGCCATTGATAGCGGCATCCACGAACATTAGCCCTTTCCCCAGGGTCTTCTTCCCTTTCTCGCCATGCTTCTTGAGAGCGTTCAACAGACGGACAGCGCCCATGTGCGCGTACTCTTCTTCTTCCTCTTCTCCTTCGCCTTGCTGTTCTTGGCCGATGAGGGCATTCAGCTTGCCCCGAAATTGGCAAACTGCCGACTTGTGTGGGCCTTTGCAAATCCAACAAGCTAGCGGCTTCTTCCCTGCAGCAGCATCTGTCCCACTGGACGAATTGGACTCAGCTGTCCTCTTCTCTCCCCCACTCTTACCCTGCTAGGACTTCCCAGACTTCTTACTCCCGGCGCTACTCGAGCTGGCTGGAGGAGTAGCCCTTTTCGGCAGGCTGCTCTCCGCAGTGTAGTCTGTTAAGCGTTCGGCAGCAGCTTGAGCGGTGGCCAGATCAGACACCCGCTGTCTTTGAAGTTCTTGCTTGGCCCACGGTTTCAATCCCTCGAGGAAGCAGAAGAGCCTGTCCACTTCAGACATGTCTTTAATATCGAGCATCAGTCCCGAAAATCTCTTTACATATTCTCGGACTGTCCCGACTTGTTTAAGCTCTCGTAACTGGCGACGAGCTATGTAAGCTACATTTTCTGGCAGAAAATGCGTCTTTAATTCCCTCTTCAGGTCCGCCCAAGATGTGATGGTACACCTGCCATTCTCTATGTCATCATGCTTGGTCCTCCACCACACCTTGGCATCTCCCGACAAATACATGGTAGCCATGGCAACCTTTCCGTCTTCTGAAACGGCCCACACGACTCTAAAATAATGTTCCATGTCAAAGAGGAAATTCTCCAAATCCTTTGCATCTCTGGCCCCATTATAGGGTCTCGGCTCGGGTACTTTGGCTCGGCCATATTCCATACCTATCGGCCCTGTTGCAGGGGCATTCCCAACCGCTCTCATGGTCAGGTTTACCTTGGTAGACAGCTCAGCCATTTCTTCTCTGAGCACACCGACTGCCTCCCTGCAATCTTCCATCGTGTCATTTATTGAAACTTCTTGGTCCTTTAGCATGCGCTCCACCGCCGCGATGCGTTCCTCCCACCGAGGGGAAACAGAAGTACTTGTTGGAGTGTTTCTTTTCTCCAACGCGATAATTCTGGATAGAAGAACATCATTCTCCTTCTCCAACGCAGCTATGCGATTGTTTGCATCAGACGATCCCGAGTCCTGACTTGCAGAGGAAAGATCCCTGACCCTCTCGTCCAGGCCATCTAGTTCCCCTACTCGCTTCTCAAGAGCTTCGATCCTCAGAGTGTTGCTCACCATAGTGTGTCTTTTGCCAAGCGCTTTCTAACTATGCTCTGATACCAACTGTCACGGGCCGGCTATTTGGGTACTCCAACTAGACGGAACGTGCGGCACTTGCAGACTCTTCAAGCTAGCAAGTCAGCCTACAACACACACCTACAGGCAAACAAACTCATCGGTTAGCCACATACACATCTCGGACATGCAACGGGCAATAACGAAGTATGAGCAAGCACAAAGCAAGTCATTCCTAGGAACGTCCACACAACAAGGCAAATGGCACTCAGTGGCCCAACGAAGCTAACAAACAAGCAACACATAAACAACAAGGAGGCACACAGGGGCAAGTATGGATAAATGTTATTTCATTAATATATAGCCTTGATAGGGCAAGGGAGTACACATCTTTGGCCCCTATCTGCTGATGGCCATGGTGCTTCCCTAAGTCACCAGGTCACCTCCCCCTAAGGAGCCTTCTAAGGAAATAAAGTCTTCCCAGGAACATATATGATTTTTGTCTGGGAGACATATGCAATATTACAAAACTGTCACTACCATATCCCCTGAGGTTGCTTGGTGCAAGACTTGACTAATGATCAAGCACCAAGGCATGCTCATTACAAAATGGCCCCATGTGGGTGTGCCAAAAGGGCAGCACGCCACACGCGGCATCGTCCTCCTCTTCGTGGGTTCGGTCGGCGGCGGCTAGGCGGCGGTGTCCTCCCTGCCAGTGTAAACTTCCATCCAAGCCAATGTTAGTTTAGTTTAGAATTATATAGTTATATATATATCTATTTATTTAGATTTAATTATATATATTTATATTATATTTTATCTGTGATATGATTATATAATATAATTATATATATGTATATATATGGGTGTGAAGGAGATGCAAGATGAGATGGAAGGGCTGGAGCAGCAATTGTAGATGGTTTTGATGAATGTTGATATTTTGGAGGCATGGTTGAGGGAGAATGAAGAGAAGATGAGGAGTTTGGAGAATGTTAATGTCGACTCACTCTCCAAACAAATGCTTGATTGTATGGTGGGAGATGAGGAGTTTGGAGAAGATTAGATTCTTGTGAACCCGACCAACCCGAATCCCTTTCGGGCGGGTTCGGTTACACTTTTCCCACACCCGAACCCGACCACACCCAAACCCGAAGAAATCCGAGAGCAATTTGGATGGGTTCGATATTAATTTCCTCTACCCGAAACCCGCCTAACCCGAACCCGACAAACCCGCCCGATGTGCACCCCTACTTTAAAATGTAGGTTACTAACATAAGAAAATAAAAAAATAAAAAATAAAAAAAGTTAGCTAGGCATTTTAGTCTTCCTCGTCGACATCATTGACAAATGAGTGTTGCTATTTTGCATCTTAAGGTACCCAACTCTCAAGATTGTTTAGCGATACCCCATAATCTTTATTAAATTTAAATAAGTAGGACTCGATATTGGATTGCACCAATAATGATATGTCACCTACTTATGGTGTTGGACACTAATAATATCCCTTAGCAATTCTTTATCCTTGATTCACACTACTTCAAACTATGGTCACCCAAAGCTCCAATGGCTCTAAGTAGTGGAAAGAGGAAGAAGATAAGAATGGCTTTATTGATTAATAATTTCCTTGACTTTGTAAGAGATATCTTAGTCCGAACTTAATTAGGGTCAAAGTCACATACTCGATTTCATCCATTTCTTTGAATAATTCTATGTATAGCTTGATTGATTTTAAGATGTCTTTTCAATATTATATTGATGGGGAATGATCTTTAAGATAATATTTTTTTAATTATAAAACTTTAAAATTGTATTTTTAAAAAATAAAATTAGTAAAATTGAAAAAAAAAACTAAGAATCGCATAGATATTAAAAAAAAAAGTGTATTTACGAAGAAAAAAACCATTTAAATGTCATAGTATTTTAATAAAAAAATATGTAGTATTTGATGTTATATTCAACTACTCTCCCACCCATATCAGTATTAAAATTGAATGTATAATCTTTTTTTTTAAATATGACTTAAAATTGTGGAGCAACAAAGTCCAAGTGGCTTTTTTATTTTTATGCCAAATAATTAAAAATAAAAATTGTGGAGCAGCAAGGCCCAAGCGACATTTTTATTTTTATGCCAAATAAATACTGATTTTTTAAATTTTTTTTCAACTAAGGCTTGCCACGTCATCAAGCGATTTCAGTTCAACGTAAAAGAGCCAAATATCACTCGATCTTAAAAAATTCTCCACTCCTCCGCGATGCACCCGATCCCTATCTCTCCGATCACCCTTGCCGGAGTACTCCTCCTATTCTCATCATTCCTCTTTCCCGGCGATCTCATGGCCTCTAGAGATTTCGAATACCTCAACGACTGCCCTAACAGTAGTTCGACCTTGAACATCAACTGGGTCGAGTACCGAGTCCTCAAAGTCAACTCATCAGAGAAGACTCTTACGTTGGTTCGATCAGACCTCTGGAACCAAACCTGCCCTAGCGAGTTCCTCAGCACCACGTTCAAAACCGACTTGTTCTCCGACACCGGCAACGTCGAACTGACACTGATCTATGAGTGTAATAATGCCGGCGGAACTCAGTTTAATATGACGCCAAAGAATAATCGGTTCGTGTGCGAGAATCGTGCATCTTCGTTCTCTTACTTCTTGGTCGGACCAGATCCGTATGATCCGTTCCGGGGCGACGTACACAAGTGCGGTAAGAGGGTTAGGGTTCCGATTATGGCATCAATGGCGCGTGAACTGTCGGATAATGGATCTTTGCTTGCGGAAGCTTTGAAGATGGGGTTCAACGTCAGTTATAGGACAATGGATGATCCGTGTTCTATATGGCTTGATTCTCAGGCGTGTGAGTATTATTATTACTCTAACAGCTACCGTTGCATGGTGCGAGGTATGCATGTTTAGCTATTTTGTTCTTTCTATTTAAAAAATAATAATTATTTTTTTTAGATCTCTTCTCTTATAAATTGATTCAAAATATCATCTCCTAATTCCAATTTTGATTAAAATATTTTTGCCTTCATCCTTTATTTACGGAGTTACTAACCTTGAGATGTGTGGATCTCCTGTATATGGACATCAATCATTAGAAGAAGATTATTTTACGATTGAAAATGATCATTTTTTTGAAGTCATTTTACATTCTCTGACCTAGTTTTGATAATTTTTTACAAAATAACTCATGTCTCAAATTTCGACCAACTGTATGAAAAATTTCGACCAGTTGTCTGGAGTATCGGAGGCTATTTTGTAAAAAAATATCAAAACTAGACCAGAGTGCAAAATGACTTCAAAAAATAAGTCATTTTGCCAAAAGACCCTTATTTTTATAGTGTGGTATTACATTTAAAAGGGAAATATTAGGTTTTCATTCATAAAAATCTAGGTATTTGTGTAAAAAAAAAAATCATAAATCCACCAAGGCACACTAAATTGATATAAACACTCCAAAAATTCAATAATACCCGCATTTTACAACTGCAATAATCATTTATATACAATCTAAACAATTAAAAATCAAAACAAAAACGAGCTAGACGTGGGTTGCACAGGGCGGTCTGAGACGTCGGCATGGGTTGTAGAACGACGTAGACAGTCCATTTTTGATGATGTCAGCCTGCATACTATTGTGTTCGATGATGGGGGACGACGCGGGGTCGTGGGACTGGGTTCGCCAATGGGGGGGATGTCATGGGTGGTGCGAGCTTGGTGATGGGGGATGGAGGCATAGGGGTAAATATGTTTCTAAATGAAAGATGAGAATAGTTTAATTTTTTTTAACTTAAGACAGATAATATTTATAGTATGTGTCATGACCCGAGCCCTAGGCTATGGCAGATTTGTAATATCCATAACTTGGGTTGTCAAAGGCCAAAGTTTGACCCTTGGTGAAAAATAGTCTTTATAAATAATCATTTAGTTTATACTAGATAGTACTATAATTATAAGTCAAAACAATGGAATAAATCCTATAATTATATATAAAAATATTAGTAATAAAAGCAAGATCATTTATCATTATACATAGAACAATAATATCCCCACAGTTATGTAGTCACCAAATAGTTAAATTTAATAAGTCATAAAACACCCAAAATAATACTAAGCATCCACCATTCCTCATTCCTAACTATTACATAACTAATTTAGATATACAGACCATTAGGTTCCAAATTAAATACATATATATATAATGTTCAAAAGATAGGACTACCGCACCAAACACATTGGCTTCATCAATAATTCACCTTATCCACATTCGCGTCACTAGGCTCCTAGAATGGGAGAGATATAGGGGGTGAGCTTATAAAGCCCAGTAGGAAAGTAACTAATATCATAGGACCCAAAAAGTTAAATAAAACTCCTGCATGGTTAGCTTTGAAAACAAAACATATATTATCATGTATAAACCAAAATAAAAAGAAACAAAAAATAATCATAAGAGCATAGCTACAAGTGCACATCACACTGTCCACTAGATCCCTAGTTCCCGTTACCCACCATAGAAAATCCGACATCCTAAACCGGGTAGCCGGACCTGCTAACCACCACAAGGGGAGGCTCAGAACACTTCCTGTATACAGATGCTAGGTCTTTACACCTACAGGTGAGTGGACACCTAATCTACGTATGATGACACAGAGACTAGGCCGTAAAACAACAACATGCACAAATCATGATCACTATGGCTCTCATCGTTATAACCAAATGTCGGTACACATGAAAAGAAAGAAACATATTCCCTTTATATTTTAAAAAAATTGGGCAGCATAACAGTTGCATTTGAATAAAACCCAAAAATTATAACCTGCATAAATAAGTAAACAACAATATATTAATAGAATATCCAAGAAACACTCCTATATCACTTTTTGAATCAAATTTTCCAATATTCTCACGATCTCTAAGAATATAGTATATGCATCCAAAAACATGAAAATAACTTACATTGGGCTTTTTACCTTTCCAAATTTCGTAGGGAGTTTTGAAAGTACCTGGCCTAAGAAACACTCGATTGATTGTGTAGCAAGCAATGAATATTGCTTCTGCCTACAATCGTTTGGAGAGTTTCTTACTGTTTACCATGACTTTGGCCATCTCCTGCAAGGTTCCATTTTTTCTCTTAACAACCCCATTTTATTCAGGAGTCTTGCGAGCTGAGAACTTATGGGAAATCCCTAGAGATTTACAGAAATCATCATAAACAATATTCTCAAATTATTTACCATGATCACTTCTAATTCTCACAATCTTACCTATATTGCAATCTTTTTCAACTCTTAATTTAATGCACAGATTTTTTAAGGCATCAAACGTGTCTGATTTTTCACTTAAGAAGTCAACCCAAGTAAAACGAGAAAAATCATCAACACACACAAGGATATACATTTTTCCATTAATACTTTCAACTTGAATGGGACCTATGAGATCCATGTGCAAAAGTTCAAGAACTTTTGAAGTATTGATTCCCGTGACAGTTGTGTGGGAGTTTTTTAATTGTTTCCCTAACTGACAAGGTTCACATTTACCTGAAGATTCTCTACCCAACTTGGGCAACCCACGAACTAACCTTGCACTTACAATCTTTTTTAAACTTTTGAAATTTATATGACCCAGTTTCTCGTGCCATAAATCAGTGGTATTACTTATAGCCGAGTGACATGTGAGAGTTGGCGAAAGAGTATAGCAATTATCAATGGATCTATATCCTTTCAATATACTCACGCCATTTTGATCAACAACATTGCAATTATCACGAGAAAAATTTACTGTGAAGCCTTCATCACAAATTTGACTTATACTAATTAAATTAGCCTTAAGTCCTTCAACAAGTAAAACATTTATCAATTTTGGTAATCCATCAAGACTTAGAGTGTCTTTTCCAATAATATTACCTGACATACCATCACAAAAGGTTACTGCACCACATTTCATAGATTTGAAATTGGTGAGTATATTTGCATCACCTGTCATATGTCTAGAACATCCACTATCAAAATACCAAGAATTAGAGGCACAAGATTTATGACAAGTAAAAGCAGCAAGACAAGTTTTTCTTGCTTTTTCAACCCAAACACATTTTGAAGGTTTTCTGACAACATGTTTTGTTTTACTATAATGATTTAAATAATTGTTTTTGAAAAAATTCATCATAGTAAAACATCTGGGCCGGATGTGCCCTTTCACTCCACAAAAATGGCATATTAGAATGAATCGATCTGTGTTGGTTCTTTTGAGAAAATTGGTCTGTTTAACAGATGTGGAAACAGAATTTCATTTTGTCGAATCAACTGTTTGAGATGTACTTGCAGAAACGTTAGCGGATGCAACAGAATGTATTCCAGATTTCACAAAAATGGTTTTGCCTTTTGATTTAATACCATCATATCCTAATCCAGGAAACTTACCAGCTTTTTGTCATGCATCAATAACATCATCCAAAATCCTGGAATTTGGATTAAGCATTTTAACACCTTTAACCATGTGATTAATTTCATTTGATAACCTCTTAATTTCACAATCTTTTGCAATAATTTTTTCTTCAAGATTCTTCACAGTGCTTATAAGATCATCATTCTTTTCCTGTAAGACTTTATTATTGCTTGCCATTAAGCGAGTATCAGAATAAACCTTTAACCATTGATCATACATATATTTGTATGATTCTTTCAGGGAATCCTCGTCTAGATCAGACTCACTGGATTCACATTCAAAATTATCTTCCTGTATTGCGTTGTTCAGACAAACAACCCTTTTATTATCCTGCAAATTCAATGTTAATCCAGAAACAACAAAGGTTAAGGCAAGGTTCAAGTTATCTTCCTCATCACTACTTTCAGAGTCCTGATCACTCCAAGTTGCTGCCATTACCTTTTTATTTTTCTTCAGTGTGTTGGCACATTCAGATTGAATATGACCAAACCCTTCACATTCCCTGCATTGCACGCCTCTTTTATTGTTATTGTCAAAAGGTCTAGAAAATTGATTACCTTTGGAAGATTTGAGCGAGGATTTTTTGTTACCAATCTTTTTCATGTATTTTTGAAATTTTTTGGTCAACAAAGCCATTTCGTCTTCACCATCATTTTCTTCTGAATCTTTTATTTTCGATGATTTGAAAGCAACTGATTTTTCTTTGGGAGCACTTGGATTTTCCCTTTGGCGAATTTGTTGATTGAGTTCAAACGTTCGCAATGAACCCATCAATTCCTTTACTTTCATTGTGTCGAGATCTTTTGCTTCTTCAACTGCTGTGAGCTTTGTTTGAAACCTGTCAGGAAGCACTCTAACAATTTTTCGAACTAACACATTATTTTCCAATTTTTCCCCCAATGCAAAATATTCATTAGCTATATCAGACAGTCTTTCATAGAATTCTGTGAGAGACTCAGTCTCTGTCATTCTAAGATTTTCAAATCTAGTAGTTAACATAACAAGCCTAGAACGTTTTACATCAGCAATTCCTTCAAATTGAGTTTGAAGGATTTCCCAAGCTTCTTTGGCAGATTCACATGAAGATATTAATTTTATGTATCCTTCATCAACGACATTAAAGATAGCATATAAGGCTTTGTTGTTATAACTTGATAATTTATCTTTAGCATCGGTCCAGTTAATTTCAGATTTTACCTTTGTGACATCATCAGATTCAGACGGAGGTGTCCAACCGGTTAAGATTGATCTCCACGCCTTTTCTTCTTGAGATTTAATAAAGGCTCTCATCCTAACCTTCCAATAAGGATAGTTGGAATCATTCAACAAAGGAGGACGAGTTATAGATCCACCTTCTGCAAAGAAAGACATTTCACAAGGCACAAAACAAACGGAAAAAATACAAGATCGCACTAAGAGTTTAGTGACTCGCTCTGATACCAATTGAAATTCTATTTTTTAGTAATTACCAAATTAATTAAACCATAAATTAATTAAAATGTGGAATGGTAATTAATTGTTTACACAGATAGCAGTTCTGTCGGAACAGAATCCGAACTTGTCACGACAGAACTGAACACAATAAATAGACAGTGCAAAAATTAAAGAACACAGCGAATTTTTACAAGGTTTAGAAACTCTTTCGGATAACCTACTCCTTGGGGCCACGCCCAGAGAATAAACCAATTAGTAAAGAAACAAAGTGTACAAAAGCATTGACTTAAACAATGTAAGACTCCCTCTTAAACTATTGCCGCAATCTTGTTGTACTTTTCTCTACGAATCTCGTTTGATGAAATGCTGATTCTCTTGAACTCCCTTCAAAGAATAGCGAGTGCACACTTCCTCCCGAAGTGAGACTTAGATAGAATCCTCTCCCGAAGATCCTTATGAACACGTTCACAATAGACACTATCTGATTACAATGGACTAGATAGATATCCACAAGTACACTCAGCACTCTCACAAAGATTAAGGTGAACAAACTTAATCTCTACAAATAAACACATTCTTCAAAAATAACGTAATGTTTACAAATATTCAAAAGGGAAGAGATGAAAATTACATAGGCCTTGGCAAGGTATTTATAGGCAAGGAAATCGTCCAAGGCCATGATTTTCAGGTATCTTTGAAATCAATTTGTGAATTCATTTGATTTAGGAAATCAGTCAGCCAGATGCATTCTGTGTCTACAGAAAAGGAAACTGATGAGTTAGGAACGAAATCAGTCTCATCTGGCAAAACGAACATGGTGATTTCTTTTGATCATGTTCATTTTCGACATCAACTTAATTCCAGAATAGACATAATCCCACATAATCCCTGAAAATAATCTTAAGATATTTGCACAATATATTTTTACCAAAAATTGATTATTTGAGATAAATAAGGCAACAAATATATTCACACTTAAAGATATTTTCACATTACAAAATCAGCTGAAAATATTGCTAATAAAACCGAAAATTAATATGGAGATATGCTACTAATTTTTCTTTAAACAATTAAAATATTTTGTCTAAATTAAAGTTTAGCCAAAAAATGATTTTACATTTTTTAAATAAGTGGGTTCCACCATATAAATATATAATTTAATAATAATTTTTTTTCCTTCTCTTTTTGACTTTTCGACCTGAAAGGTTTCAGGTTTTATAGTATGCGTATAGTTTAAGCATAAAACCTAATGTTTCTCTATTAAAATAAATAATTTTCCATAACATATGTGAATGAAAATAGTGAAATATTTACTAAATTATTATGTTAATTACTAAACATAAATATCATCATGAATATTAGAATCACTATATACTAATGATTTTGTTTATGTTTCTTATGTCATTTTATCTTTTTCTTCCAGGGTCATCATTAATATACATATTTAAAGGTACATTTTTCTTGAATTTAAATTTCTACTCCTAAAACCAAAAAAAAAAAGTATTACTTAAAATAATAATTAATTAATTTATATAAAATGAAATTATTAATTTAGAAAACGTGACAGCTATGTATTTTACCTTGGGTCATTTGGCAAATGACCTATTTTTTGAAGTCATTTTGCACTCTGAACTACTTTTGATAATTTTTTTGAAAAATTGGGCCTCTGACACTTTAAGATAGTCAGTCGAAATTTTAGACAGCATCATTTTGCAAAATATTATCAAAACTAGGTCATAGTGAAAAATGACTTCAAAAAAGAGAGGTCATTTTCACCAATTACTCTAAAAATATTTAATGAATAATATTCTTACCAAGTGTGTGCACAAATACAGCTTTCGCGATTATGTCCATATTCATAATACCCGCCATACTCTCCTTGGCAATGCTATGTTACTACAAGAGAGGTAAAGTGGAACACTTCAATGTAGAGGCATTCATAAGGAATCATGGATCAATTGCCCCAAAACGATACAGTTATGCCACTATAAAGAAGATGACAAACTCATTTACACAAGAAATAGGTAAAGGAGGTTTTGGAGCTGTCTTTAAAGGAACATTACCTGATGGTCATCTTGTGGCGGTAAAATTGCTAAATGAATCAAAGAGTAATGGAGAAGATTTTCTCAATGAAGTTGCTAGTATCGGTAGAACTTCTCATGTAAATATAGTAACTCTTCTTGGATTTTGCTACGAAAAAAAGAAAAGAGCTCTCGTTTATGAATATATGCCAAATGGGTCGTTGGACAACTTTATCTTCACCAAGAAAGCTTCAAATGAAGAAAATCGTCTACAAAGGAAGACATTGTACGAAATCGCCATAGGCATTGCGAAAGGATTGGAATACTTGCATTGTGGTTGCAACACACGGATTTTGCATTTTGATATAAAACCTCAAAACATTCTTTTAGATGAAGACTTTTGCCCTAAAATTGCTGATTTTGGACTTGCCAAACTTTTGATAAAGAAGCATGAGAGTATTGTCTCCATGGCTGGAGCTAGAGGTACTATGGGGTACATTGCACCTGAGGTATTCAGTCGAGGCTACGGTGGAGTATCTCACAAGTCTGATGTTTATAGTTTTGGAATGTTGGTTCTCGAAATGGTTGGAGGTAGAAACAATTTTGATTATGCAGCTTCTCATACTAGTGAAATATATTATCCGAATCGAATGTATAAGGATTTGGAAATAGAAAGTGATCATGAAGCAAGTATTCTGATAAACATGACCGAGTCAGAAAAAGAAATTTCAAAAAAGATGATATCAATAAGTTTTTGGTGCATTCAAACAAACCCAGCAGATCGACCATCAATGAGTAAGGTAGTAGAAATGTTGGAAGGAAACTTTCAGTCCATAGAGATTCCTCCAAAACCATACTTGTTTTCTCCTACAAGGTCTCCATAACAATCAATGTAATAGCTTGTACATGATATATTTCCAACTTTTTATCAACAATCTTTTTATCTTTCTTTTTTTCACTTATTATTTCAAGTATGTGTATAGAATATAGTGGTATATCGATCAACCTTATTTATTTTCATGCCAAAAAAAACTTTATTTATTTTTTCTACCATTTAAAAATAAAAAATAATAATAAATCACTAAATCTTCTTATTATGTAAAATAAAAATTGTAATAGCCAATAGAATTTTACAATACAGTAATTATATAATGCATTACTACATAATTTTTATAAAATAAGAAAAACAACATATATTTTTGGTGGATGGCTATAAAATATAAATATTAATCTACAACACTGTCGTAAATAAAATATTAGTCTTTATCGAATAAAACACTATCATATGTAATTGACATAGACTAATACCGTTAAATTAAATTGATGATTCAAGCAAAACACAAATTAAATTGATGATTATAACAGAATGTCAAATATAAAAATATATATGTATTAAACTATTCCTATATATATAAACCTCCCACTTGTCTTGATCCATCACCAGTGGTGTACGACCAACTCGACTTACTCACCACCGTGTTGCGTCATGAGCTTACTTGAGGGACACGATAAGGGCATGGCGGCCACACTACTATAAATATAGGTTTTCTTTGCGTTTTTTTTTTAACTTTAAATAAAAAGCGCAGAGAAAATGTCCCTATGAGTCTGAAATACTATTTTATTGCGGTTTTAAAAAAAAACGCAGTCTAAAGTTCAAAGATTGGGGAGGCGGAGACTTTTCTCTGCAGTTTTATAAAAAAAAAAACCGCAGAAAAAAGTACCACTAACCCTACAAGACGAACCCGTGCCTCATTTCCCTCTTCATTTTTCATTTCATAGAGGCAAAGAAAGGAACGGCGCAACCTTCGTCCCCAGCCACGATAAGATCCATTTTCACTATTTTTCATTGTTTTTTTGTCATTTTTCTTGCATATTAACGCTTTAAATCATGTAAATATACATATATAATATTGATTTATTTTGAAGTTTTAGGGCAAAAATAAAGAAATATTGAGTGGGTTTAATGAGATTTTAATGTATGTTTATGTTTACCCAAAAATGGCTCATGATGATATGGCAAGAATTTCTTGCACGTGGTAGTTCTGAAGTGAAGGGATTCTATTCGACTATCGACCAGATGATTATAGCTTCATCAAGTCTCGCGTTTAGGTGCGACCAGTCTAGTCGCATGCTTCTATTTACTTCCTTTAAGATACACAATCTTGTAATAACTACATTTATTATATTTCTTTTTATTACCTTGATAGGCCAATCTTAACGGTGATTAAGGTTCATCGGCCCATGTAACATCCTAGAGCCTATAAATAAGAATGAGAGGGTTCAATGAATGGACTTTTTGACTCTTAGACTTTTAATCTTGGTATTCAGAGAGAAAAGTATAGTGTGATTATCCACCGAAAATTGTAATTCTCTTAAGGTTTGTGAAACTCAAGAACCCTAGTTCTTTGATCCCAGTATTGAGATTCAATATCAATAAGAACACTAAGTGGATGTAGGTCATTACCACTTAGTTGGGGCCGAACCACTATAAATTGCTTGTATCACTTTCTTCCCGTTTGATTCTCTTCTTGATTTCATTTTCGTTCTTTGTCATTATTTTGAATCTGTGTCGTTGGGCAAATTAATGGTCAACAGTTTATATTGTGGTTTTCAAGCTTTTCTATAACGTTTTTGAACGTTTGTGGAAGATTAGAAGACATTTTTATTGTTCAAAATAGGTATTTTAGTAAAACTTGATTTTTTTTAATATTTCATATTTTTGTTATGTTTTATATTATTTACCTAATTTATTTGTATTTTAATAATGTTAATATTAATTATGTTATATCTCTAAAATGTATAGTATTTTACTTAATTTTTTATATTATAATATTATTTTTTACATAATTTTTTTATTATTTACATAATGATTTTTTTAATTAGATAATAATTTATTAAATTAGGTTATCATTATATAATATTTAATATATATATATAATCAGAATTGAATAGTTGAAAAAAATTGTATATAATTGGAATTGAATTATTGAAAAAATATATACAATTAGTAATTAATTTTTTTTTATAAAAAGACTTTCTTTGCATTTGTGTTGAAAAAACTGCGGAGAAAAATGTTCTTTCTCTACGGTTTATTTAACACAACCGCAAAGAAAAATAATATTTCTCTGCGGTTTTTTGAACACAACCGCAGAGAAAGATGTGGCTTTTCTCCGTAGTTTTCGCAGCACTTTTCTCTGCAGTCGAATACACTGCGCTTTACACTACTCCCAAAAACTGCAGTGTATTACGTAAAAAAACCGCAGAGAAAAGCCTTTTTTGTAGTAGTGTCTCATTCATCAGAGAGAGAAGGAGGAGGAGATAGGGATTAGGTACATAAGGATGGAGAAGAGGCTCAACAAGTGAGGTGACAAAGTATTGCAAGGGATGCAAGTGGTGTCCAACATCACAAGGATGTGACGTACTGTTATTGGTGTAATTTAATATCGGGTCTCATACATTTTGATTTATTTACAGAATCATGATCATTCTGGGAAATGTGTGGAACTCTGATGAATGTTGATCTTTACATAGTTATATTTTAAGATAATTTGTCCAAAATCGAGTTCGAGTAACTTTAATTGAATTAATTCAAAATATGAAGTCTGAAAAAGTTATTTTAAAAACAAATTGTCTAAAAAAGTATTAAAAAAAAATTATCCGAAATGGATTTTTTTTAGATTTAGGGTCAATATGTAAAACTTTGAAAAAAAATCTTAATAAAAATTATAATTATTGAAGGGGCTTAAGCTCCCCTTAAATTAATGTGGCAGAAAGTATTGGTCACTTTATTAAACTGTAATCGGAATTGGAATCGGAATAAATCAATAGAAGAAAATAGAGATAAAATACAGGGTTTATACATTTTTAAACTATATATTTTGTCTTATTACATATTTGGACCATATATTTTATTGAATTACGTTTTGGATCTTGTGTTTTGTAAAATGATTCAAATAGATCCATAAACCTGATTTTGATGAACAAAAAATGGAATACAATAACACAGTTGTTAGGCAGAATGGTTGTGTGTTCTATTCTAAATTGTTATTTTAGTGAATTATTTGTGATTTTAGTTCAAAAAATTTTGATCGAAATCAAATTTAGGATTCTATTTGAATTATTGTACAAAACACATTATCAAAAAAAGTAATTTGTCAAAATACAAAGTCTAAACAAGTAATTTGACAAAATACAAAACCTTAGAAGATATATTAATATCAAATAAATAATTATTGATATTAAGCTCAATAACTAAATTTCACAAAAATTATCTCAAAAACAAAATGGTGAAACAACGTAAAGCAATCATAATACGAAAATTATATATATATATTTAACGGTATATTTATTTTTATTCCTCTATTATGTTTAAACTATTTATATAACTTTATAATATTTTTATTTTGTCAATACACAGGAAAGAGCTAGAAACGGGTTTTGAAGAGGGCCAATTAAAATTATTGGAGAACAAATAGTTACTATCATAAATTATCATTAAAAAAAACCATATAATTTTTTTTCTTTCAAATTTTTGATGTTCTTATTGTAAGGATTTGATCAATTATCTTGGAACTAATTGTCAAATAATAATATTCTAAAATATATACTTATAAAATAAAACAAAAAATACAACGAAAGTAATAGACTCTCTATTACTTGGCTTCTTAGGTAAGAACTGAATTTAACTTCGTTTTTTATTTTTATTATAAACTGAATTAAAAAATTTATAAAAAATCTCATTTTTTAGTATGGGAAAATACTATTTTGGCCTCTGTATTTTTTCCGAATATGCGATTGGCATTTATGTTTTGTTAAATGACAATTCCAATTTTTTATTTTACAAAATGAATCAAAATAACACTGTAGAACCGATTTTGGTCAAATATTTTCAATTATAAGATCAATTCTCGGATCGTTAGTGATACGGTGAGTTCAGATAAGTAGAGAAAGTAGTTGAGGAGCTGAGAATTAAAAATTATATTTAAATATTTTTTACCAATTCTTCGAAGTGTCATTTAACATAATACAAGCACCGATCACGTATTTGAGAAAAAACACAAGAGCTAAACTAGTATTTTTCTTTCTAGTATTGATAGTTTCCATGTTAGCACAAAAATGACAATAAATCCCATTTTTTATTGTAACGGTGATCAAATTTAAAAATTATTATAAAATTTTAAATTAAAATATGTAGTATTATTTAATTTTGAATTTAAGTACTCACCCACCCATCACCATCAAAAATCAAAAATTGAACGAAGAATTTTTCTTCTTTCAAAAAGTATGACTTATGGTCATGGCCATGTTCAACATTTTCCATACTCTTGCCACGTCAAGAGAAATTTCTTAGCACCATCCCAAACTACAAAATCAATGGATGTTATTATTAGCCAACCAATTAAGATTTTTTCCACTCCTCTCCTCGATGCACCCGATCCCTCTCTCTCCGATTGCCCTCGCCGTCGCCGGGCTCCTTCACCTCTTCATCTTCTTCTTTATCCTATTTTACGACCGACTAATACTATTTTAAAATATCATAATATTTTAATTAAAATATATAGTATTTGATTTTAAATTTATTTAAAATATACACCAAAATATTAAACACAACAATGTTATAATTTTTTTCTTCTAATAAATCACAAATATTTCAAATGGTGCCTGCTGTTGTAAAAAAAATAATATCATTTCACTGTGCATAATGTTTCAGAATTTCTAAGGAGTGATGTCCAACACTCCAAGGAAGTGGCGTAATATTATTGGTGCAATCCAATATCAGGTCTCATATATTTTAATTTAATAAGTATTATGTATTGCCGCTAAACAATAATAGAATGACAAATAACAACACTCATAATGTTTTGATGATTACTCTTAAATTCTCCTACCTATCATAACACTACAACAATTTTGATATTCAATGACTCCCTACATTGTCTTACATCAATAGTGCAAGACATTAAAAATTATGAGGGATTTTAAATGCTTTATGTTGGGAAACATTGAAATTTTTTATTAATTACTAAAATTGTAAGCCATTAAAAGTGTAAGAAAACATTGAAAATTTGAGGTCTAAATACGTGTCTGTGGGAGAGGTGATAGACTTCTAACGTCTCCCAGTATGAGAGGTTGAAAGTCCATATTTTTTGACACTTTTCAATCTCTCCCACTGAGAGACGTGAAATGTCTCTTACCTCTTTCTTTAGGAGATGTGAGATATGTACTTAGAATGACTCTACCTATGCCAAGATATTGTATATTTTTAATATCTTTCAAATAAACCATGAAGTGTAAATTTAAATGTATAGTTTTTATTTTCCAAAAAAGAAAAAAAAATATATGTGACTTAGAATTGTGGAGCAAAAATAGCCAAGTGACACTTTTATGCCAAAATGTGTTTTTTTTTCAACATAGGGACCAATTAGGAAAAGCCACGTCATCAAGCCATTTGTGCAAAAGAGCAACTATCTTCCCAAAGGACAAAATCACTTCATCTTAGTATTAGCTAACCAAACGCGATGCACCAGATTACTCTCTCTCCGATCACCCTCGCCAAACTCCTCCTCCTCCTCTTCTTCTTCTTCCTATTCTCCGGCGAATCCACGGCCACCGGAGATTCACTTCCCGACTCCTGCAACAACACGACTTTCAACTGCGGCCACCTCCGAAACATCTCTCACCCCTTCAGCGGCGGCAACCGTCCCGATCACTGCGGTCTGCCGCAGTTCCGACTCACCTGCGTCAACGATTCCACCGAGCTGACAATCAACTCGGTCAAGTACCGAGTCCTCCGACTCAACTCGTCCGAGCAAACTCTCTCGCTGGCTCGGTCAGACCTCTGGAACAAAACCTGCACCCGCGAATTCGTAAACACCACGTTCGAAGACACCGCGTTCAGCTCCGGCGCCGACAACGTGGATCTGAGACTGGCGTACGAGTGCCGTAACGTTGAGGCTGACAAGAAGCCGCTGAATATGCAGTTCGAGTGTGAGGATCACGCGCCAGCGTTCTTCTTGGTTGGACCGGTTGAGTTCGATCTACTTCTGGGAAACATAACGTGCGATGAGGTTGTTAGGGTTCCGATGATGGAGTCGTCGGGGAAGGCACTGTTGAGTAATCCATCGTCGCTTGCGGAAGCTCTGATGATGGGCTTTAACGTCAATTACACCATTCCCATGCCACCAGGTACTTTTATGGCTTTTTATTTATTTATTTATTGTATGATTTTTTTTTATTTAAGGGATTAAAATATTATTGGAAGTAAGATTTGGAATAGAGACAATATCATTTGAAAAAAATAAAAAAAAGAGATGATGATAATCTTAAATAACAGTTATAAAAATAATGATTTAAAAAAAGGGTTAATGTAGTAGTATAGTAAGTAGGTTATTACTACAAGAGAAAATACAAATTTGGCTATGTATACGTGATCGGTTCATTTGTTTTGTTAAATAATAATTCGGACTTTGTGTTTTCACTACTACAAAAAAGGTTTTTCTTTGCGGTTTTTTTACTTAATACACTGCGGTTTTTTAGAGTATTGAAAAGCGCAGTGTATTCGACCGCAGAGAAAAGTGTTACGCAAACCGCGGAGAAAAGCTACACTTTTCTTTGCGGTTGTAGTAAGCCAACCGCGGAGAAAAGAGAGCTTTCTCTGCGGTTCTAATAAGTAAACCGCGGAGAAAAGTGTACCCTAAAAATGATTTTGGTAAAAAAATTTAAATTATTAGATCAATTATCAGGTCGTTAGTGATGTTATGGATTCAGAAAAATAGAGAAAATAATCGAAGAGCTGATAATGAAATGTTATATTTGATTTATTTTTTACCAAAATTGATCACTAACAATATATTTTAAATAATTTAACGTATTAAAATTAAGCTTCAAAAATTCAATTGAATGTGTGGCTGTTTATATATATATATATATATATATAAATTTGTGTAAAATAAATTTTTTAAATTAGAATTTTCAAAATCTTAGTAAGATGTATGTTACAATTATAATGTATACAGCTATATAAAAATATTTAGTTATAAATTATCTATGTACAAAAAGTTAACGAGGTCCCTCTGGGTAAGGGCAAAACCCATGTCCCCAAATTAGCATTCCCTTTTCTTTATTTATATATATATATATATACTTTTTATAACTAAAGAAATAAAACACTTTTTTTCAATTGGGCTAATGTTGTATAATTGTATATCTTCACCCAATAAGTTGGAAAAGTTTTATAATTTATATTTATAATTAGAGATAGTACATATCAGTATATAATATGCTAAGTTAGGGTCTAACTTCACAACATGAATCAAAACTCCTTATACCAATAGAGATATTTCATGTGACTACATATTTGATCATAAAAACAAATATCGAATAACTCACCCTTTGTATATGATAATGTTGGCAACAAACATTACCATATACAAAGGGCGAGCGTTAATTCGAGGTAGTTTGCCTAAGTTGGAAAAGATAATATCACTTATCTTTAATATTATTTTCACTCATAGATTAAAATACATAATATTTCCTAGCATGCACTCTTGAAATTAGTGTGACTCACTGTACTATTGATGTTGTTTATATTTTTGTTATAAATAATTTTATCTTTTTCTTCTTCCAGGGCCACCATCAAAACAAATTCCAATCGCTATAGGTACAAAATTTATAAAATAAATCTCAAATTTATTTTAATTAATTATTTTACTTAATTTCAAATGATTTTTTTCTTCCTATATTTTCTCTTTTATGTCCTACCACTTAAATTAATAATTGATTGATCTATATAATTATATTTTTAGAAGATGTGGCAGCTATTGAAAGGGCAAAACTTAGAGGAACAAAAAAATTTGTGTCTATTTTCATTCATTTCACTATAGTAAAGATATAGTTGTGAAAGATATTCTTACTGATCAATGCATGCACACAGGTATAGTTGTGGCCACTGTGTCCATTATAATACTCTTCACAATGATTCTATGTTACCATAAAAGAGAACAATGGGTACTTAATTGGATAAAAGAGAAAAAGGAAGAGTTGGATGTGGAGGCATCCATAAGGAATCATGGATCAATTGCCCCAAAAAGATATAGTTATGCCACTATTAAGAAAATGACAAACTCATTTACACAAGAAATAGGTAAAGGCGGTTTCGGAGTTGTATTCAAGGGAACACTACCTGATGATGGACGTCTTGTGGCAGTAAAAATGTTGAATTCATCAAAGAGCAATGGCGAAGATTTTATCAATGAAGTTGTTACTATTGGTAGAACTTCTCATGTTAATATAGTAACTCTTATTGGATTTTGCTACGAAAGGAAGAAAAGAGCTCTCGTTTATGAATACATGCCAAATGGATCGTTGGATAACTTTATTTTCAACAAAGAAGCTTCAGGTGAAGAAAATAATCGTCTAGAAAGGAAGACATTGTACCAGATCGCCATAGGCATTGCGAAAGGATTGGAATACTTACATTGTGGTTGCAATACACGGATTTTGCATTTTGATATAAAACCTCAAAACATTCTTTTAGATGAAGACTTTTGCCCTAAAATTTCTGATTTTGGACTTGCCAAGCTTTCGATGAAGAAGCATGAGAGCATTGTGTCGATGGTCGGAGCTAGAGGTACTATAGGATACATTGCACCCGAGGTGATCACTCGAGGCTACGGTGGAGTGTCTCACAAATCCGATGTTTATAGTTTTGGAATGTTGGTTCTCGAAATGGTTGGAGGTAGAAATAATTACGATGTTGCAGCTTCTCGTACCAGCGAAATATATTATCCGAATATAATGTATAAGGATTTGGAAATAGAAAATAATGAAGCAAGTATTATGAGAAACATGACTGAATTAGAAAAAGAAATGGCAAAGAAGATGATATTAGCTAGTTTTTGGTGCATTCAAACAAATCCGGCAGATCGACCATCTATGAGTAAAGTAGTAGAGATGTTAGAAGGAAGTCTACAATCCATAGAGATTCCACCAAAGCCTTCAATCATGTTTTCTCCTTCAAGGTCTCCATAACTATCCACTTCACTTTCAATGTAAAAGTTTTCTAGTATGGACTTATAAAAAATTAAAAATATCTATTACTTATATTTAAGAGATAGTCAAAATATGTTATTGACTTTTTATTTATTTATTTTTTTTGTCATATTGTTTTTCTTTCTTCTTTCACTTATTGAATAATTGGCTAATTTTTCAATATTCTTTTAAACTAGTATGTGTGTAGAATATAGTGTTAGATCAATCAACCTTATTTATTTTCCTATCGTAAGGTAAATATTTATTTGATATCATGTGTTTTATTGAAATACGGATTTGATATCTTTATTCAATAATCTCATCTACCCCTGTAATTTGAAATCCTACATATTTGGTTTCTTGGACCAAAATTTGATCAATATGCCACCCACCTTTGTTTCTACGAGTTTTGGAAGCATAATCAAAAGGTCGACTTCAGCTATCTGTCCGAGCGCTTGAGGCGAACTCTAATGACCCGATGTGCCATTCGCCTGGAGGAAGAAGAAAGAGCCAAAATTCCTACTTCCCCAGAGATTTCCTTGGCAACGGGGATTGACGGTGCGGATAACGAAGCTGGCGCTGCTGTCGATCAAAACGTTCCTCAAGATCCTCCAGCCTCATAGTCTTTTATTTCTTTTTATCTTTCGAACATGTGACTTACGGGTCGTGATGTAAAGATAATTGCTTTTTAATTTTTATTGCTGCACGGGCAACTTTTACTTTTAACGAACAATTACATCCGAGCAGTTTCTGCTTGCGGTGTAAAGGGATTCCTTTTGATATTATAATATTTGCATTTTATTATAACATCTGTTCGCATGACCGAACTTAGCATAGTACTTTTGGTTTGATTTAACAAAATACAAAACTTTGAAAAATACTCTAAGTACCATAGTGTGCTTTCACTTATTTTGCTCATGTGTTTACATATCTTTCGATATGCTTTGCTTTACTAGATGCCTTAAATGCCCCACAAGTGATTGAGGAGCTTTAGGTCCTTGGCCACTTGCCTTGGCCAAAACCTGTTCGGACATTACTGCTCGTAGCAAAGAATTTAATACAGCAAAACAACACACGTAATGAGCAAATACTTGTAATAAATACAATAATTGGCAAGAATGACTGGCTGCGCACAGTCCCTTATATTTCTCGTAATAAATGGACAAAACATGTATGTACGAGTGATCAACAAGATCTTACACTTATAAGCGATTAGTCATGTAAAATGACCAACCATTTTTCATAACTTGTAAAAAGTAAAATTAATACAAGTCAATTCTTTAAGAAGAATTGTTTATTGATAGTAGTTGCGCATGTGTTCTCCATTCCAATAGCGAGGAATGAGATCTCCATTTAAGCAAGCAAGTTTATAGGTGACTGGATGGAGGACTTCTTCAATCTGGTATGGTCCTTCCCAATTAGGTCCGAGTACTCCAGCAGCATGGTCGTGGGTGTTAAGGAAAACCCTTCGAAGTACTAGATCTCTGACATTGAATTTCCTTTTGCGTACTTTAGAATTGAAATACCGGGCGACTTTTTGCTGGTAAGTTGCTACTCGAAGTTGGGCTTGCTCACATTTTTCATCAATCAAATCCAAGGACTCCATTAATAGCTGGCTATTAGAGCCTTGACCATACGTTATTCTGCGATGCGACGGCGGATCTAACTTAACAAGAAACATAGCCTCATATCCATAAGCTAAGGAAAATGGAGTATGACCTGTTGTTGTTCGATGAGAAGTTCTGAACAACCAAAGGACTTCAGGCAATTGCTCTGGCCATGCTCCCTTTGCTTCCTCAAGTCTTTTCTTCAGAGTATCCTTTAGTGTTTTATTGACTACCTCGACTTGTCCATTTGCTTGAGGATGAGCGACTGAAGAAAAGCTCTTGATAATTCCATGTCGCTCGCAAAAATCTGTGACCAGATCACTATCAAATTGGGTGTCGTTGTCTAAGATAATCTTCCTTGGCAATCCATAGCGGCATACGATGTTTTTTACCACAAAATACAGCATTTTCTTGGTCGTTATGGTCGCGAGTGGCTTAGCTTCGGCCCATTTAGTGAAGTAATCAACGACAACCACAGCGTATTTAACCTGCCCTTTCCTGTGGGCAGAGATTCGATTAAATCCATACCCTAGACCACGAACGGCCACAGACTTTGCATCTGTTTTAGCTCATTAGGGGCTGCTTGTGGAATTTTGAAGAACCTCTAGCACTTGTCGCACCTCTGCACGAATTCCATCGAGTCTTCATTCATCGATGGCCAGAAGTATCCTTGCCTTAGGATCTTTTTTGATAAGCTCTATTGGCGTCAGGTAAGTTCTCTTCCCTTGTTCTTTTCTTTATCACATTGGGGACAATGTGCATCTTAAGTTTGGGGGGGAGCTTATTTTGTTTTATTTTTTGTTTTCTGCGTTTTTTAGTTTAGTTTTCTGTAGTGTAAAGGTTAAACCATCATTCTTGTCTGTACTTGTTTTGTCTTTGCTCGTGAAAAGGAAATTGAATTCAACTGTGTGCTTGGTTCAATTGTTTTAGAGTTGAATTTAAAAAAGTTTTGTGGGAAATTTTTAATATGTTTTGAAAAGACAACATTTTGGATTGTATTATATGTGTTTGACTAGGGTTGGTGGAATGACAATTTGAATCTAATAGAACTTGCATTATTTGGCTTTTGAGGCGAAATTCTTGATGACATGTGTTTAGAAAAGTGATTTAGGCAATTTTATTGGATCGATTGTGCCTTTCAAGCCGACCTTGAGTTAATTATCCTTAGTTACCCTTTTTGAGCCTTGAACTTGGTTTTTGTTCTTGATCATACTACTTAGAGCCTAAATTTCTTAACTTCTTTATTTTTGTTTTCCTCTCCTTTTGTTATCATAAGCATATAATCTGTGGGAAAGAAGAAGGAAAAATAGTAAGAAGTTGGTATGATTGGAATATAGTATGATTGTACAAAAAGAAGAGAGAGAGAGAAGTCTTTGAAAAAAAAAAAGAGAATAATATCACTTTGTCACACTCCTTGATCATATATATATATAGAAAATAATAAGTTTGGGGGAGTGTGATTTGAAAAAAAAAAAAAAAAGTGATAAGTCTAAAAAAAAAAAAAAAAAAAAGGGAAATAATTAAAAGTGTTGTAATCTCTCTCTCTAATTGTATAAAAGGGTGATTTTTGGTGTGGTAAAGAGAAATTTGGTGGGTTTCAAGTTTTTTTTTATGCTTATGGTAACGACTGAGCTTAAATGAGAATTTCATCTACCCTTACCTAAGCCTAACACTATAACCTGTGAAAGTCCTTTTGATTTCAAAACATGTGTTGTTGACATTAGTGGAGAAGGTCAAGTAATGCAAGCATATTGTAGATTTGGTTTGTGGAATTGTCTGGAATGAGTTGAGCATATATGATAGAATGCAAGTGTTGTAGTCATTTTCATGATATATTATTGATTTCCCTAATTGAACTGTATAAGTTGGACTTTAAGGCAATTGAGCTGAAATTCTGGTTATAAATATTGCAATTGAGATTTCATGAGTTTTGGCAAAGCAGTGTAGATGGTAATGATGGTTTACCTTGTTCGTTTGTGTTTGTTTCTTTTTGTTAGTGTAACTTGGTCTTTACTCGAGGGCGAGTAAAGGTTAAGTTTGGGGGAGTTTGATGAGTCTAGTTTTTATTATGTTTTGGTGATGTTTTTAGTAGTCTTTTATTTTGTTTTTCCTTGTTTTAGCGCGGGTTTATGCTTTGTTTGGTTGTTTTTGTGAATATCAGGAAGAATTGAGCATGTGAAAGAAAATGCCAAAGAAAGGGAAGAAATAACCGAGTTTTCCATCATATTTTGATCAAGAATGGTTCTCAACACAATTTGGAAGTGTTGGTGAAATTTTGGGATGAAAACTTGAAGAAATGAGATTTCCCTTAAGAGCCACGGCATGAGCAAAAGGGAGCCGCGGCTAGGTGGGAAACAGAAGCATTGTTTTTCAGGAAGTCTTCGGGCTGCGGCATGGCTAGATAGAGCCGCGGCATAGATGGGTACTCTGCCCAGAATTCGTCGATGCGGGCTGCGGCATGGCTTCAGAGAGCCGCGGCATGAAAAGGACCTCCTGCCCAGAAATTTTTATACGGGCCGCGACATAGTGCATGTAGAGCCGCGGCCCGCCTCTTTAAAATTCGAAATCTTAGGTTTTTAAGAGGGGAAAAAGAAGAGAGAAGGACGTACGGACGAAGGGAGGAGTTCTGGTTTTGAAGGCTCAAGCTTAGAGTATTTTTACATGTTTTTCTTCCTGATGTTATCTTTAATTTCTGTTGTGATTAGCACTATGACTATGAACTAATTTTCTGTTTAGGATGTTCAATTGAATCTCTTGAATTTCTGTTATGACCTAATGCAATTTTAATTTCCTCTTCTTCAATTCCATATAATTTGTTCTTATAGAGTGATTATTGATTGGCCATCTTTAGTCACATTCATATGTTTTAAAGTCAAAATCTGAGAAGTGAGATTTAATTATGCTTTGGTTATATTGGACATAATTCTAATTTAGAACGAAAGTATCTGAATTAATTGTGTAACTGTTATTAAGTTGTGGAATTTAATGCTACCTTTGTGGTTCAATTTACCATAGAAATATAGGAAATTGTCACCTAGGTTGAGTTTATAATTCATAGTATGATTATAGGCTGCTGTTTCAACTTGTTAATTGAATTAGGTAAAAAATAAGAAGAATTCATACTTTGCATTAGGGAATAATAGGAAGGATAGTTGATGAGATTGAATATCCTAATTGTTTCTCAGTGATTAAATTAAAAGTCTTATTATTAGTTATTATTCTATTTAATTGTCGATTATTATTTCTGCACTTTATTGGTTCTTTTGCTGTATTTTACAAAAATCAAGAATTTTAATTCATCAAATAGAACAAGAAGTTAATTGACTGGTAATTGATAACTCAATCCTTGAGGACGATACTTGGTTTTACCATTTTATTACGAGTTTGCGACTGTGTGCACTTGCATAGCAAAATTATCGCAACAAGTTTTGGGCGCCGTTGCCGGGGACTGAAAATTATCAATATCAGTCTAATTAATTTTTATTCTAATTTGATTTTAATTTCTCTCGTTTCTAATCTGTTTAGTTGCTTAATTTGTCTATCTCAGGTGAATTTTGGTATATGCGTGGCAGAAAAGGAAAAGCCACACTTGTTCCTTTGAATCCCGAGATTGAAAAGTCCTGCAATCAAATCAGAAAGAATAAGAGAGAGGCCCATAAATCTGTAAAGATGGCACATAATGAAGGGGATGGCAGGAATGTTCAAACTCCTGGAGTTGTACGAGGGGTTCAGGCTCAACCCAATGCTGAGAGGAGCCTGCGAGATTATGTGCTACCCACTCTGACGGGAGTACAAAATAGTATATGCCCACCAACTGTAGAGGCCAACAACTTTGAAATAAAGCCCGCCATTCTACAAATGGTGCAGTCCTCTGTGCAATTCAATGGGTTGCCCTCTGAAGATCCTCACACCCATTTGTCTAACTTTCTGGAGTTGTGTGGAACCTTCAAATATAATGGGGTGAGTGATGACGGCTCTTCCCATTTTCTCTAAGGGACAGAGCTAAAAGCTGGCTGAACTCTCTGCAGCCAAATTCCATTGTCACCTGGAAAGATCTAGCTCAGAAGTTTTTGTCCAAATTCTTCCCTCCGTCCAAAGCTGCTAAATTAAGGGGAGAGATAAATAACTTTTGCCAGAATGACGGAGAATCATTATATGAGGCGTGGGAACGGTTTAAGGAACTCCTGAGAAGATGTCCTCATCATGGCATTGAACAGTGGATGCTAGTACAGAACTTCTACAATGGTTTATGTCCGACAACCAGAACCATTATTGATGCTGCAGCAGGTGGCACTTTTATGAGCAAGAGCGCAACTGGTGCTTATGAGCTGCTGGAGGACATGGCTACAAACAACCATCAGTGGTCAGAGGAAAGATCATCAGGAGTTAGAAAGGTAGCTGGGGTGCATGAGCTAGATGCAATTACTGCTTTAACAGCGCAAGTAGCCTCTTTGACCAAGCAGTTGCAACAGAGCAGTGTATCTGCTAATGCGGTTCAGATGGCAGTGAGGTGTGAAATGTGTGGTGGTGCTCATTCTGTCGATCAGTGCCCTATTTGTATGAATAACACCCCAATGGATCATGCTCAAGTTCAGGCGGTGGGAAATTTTCAGAGGCCACTCAACAATCCATTCTCCAACAACTACAATCCAGGGTGGCGAAATCATCCAAATTTTTCGTGGAAGAATAATCAAGGCCAACAACCTCCGTTTCAGGGCCAGTTTCAGAATAAAATTCCTTAAGGGCCGCGGCATAGCCATGTGATGCTGCGGCATTAGGGGTTCCAGAGGCTCACGAATTTGGCAGTATAGGGGCGGGCCGCGGCATAGATGAGGAGGGCCGCAGCATTAAACCCAAGATTTCCCAAAATAATGAGGCCGGCCGCGGCATATGGGTGAGAGAGCCGCGGCATTACATCCTGGCGATTCGATGCGGGCCGCGGCATAGTCAAGGTAATGCCGCGGCCCTAGTCCGAAAATTGGGATAAAAAGCCCTAAATCAGCCATTGTCTCATTCATTCACTCTCACAATATACATCACACTCCAAACATCTTTCTCTCTAATTTTTTTTTAGACTTCCATCAGTCAAGGAGACCACAAGAAGGATTTTTGTGCCATTCAAGTAAGTGTATCTTCTCTAGTCTAATACTTTTGATTGGAGATTAGATTGCATTGTGGTGTTGTGGATTGTCCTTTGTTGTTCTTGTGAGAAGATTAAGGGTTTTGCCAACTATTGATAGTGGGAATTATTGTTTGAGGCTATTGATTGTGGGAATTACTGTTTGAGGCTATTGATTGTGGGAATTAGTGTTTGGGGTTGTTGATTGTGGTAATTAGTAAGTTTGGGGGGAGTGACACCAAAAAGGAAATTATACTCAAGTTCTTGAGAGCATATTTGGGGGTTTAGTTGGTTCTTTTTGAAAGATATTATGGGTCCTAAGCAAAATCCCCTTAGAGGCACCTCCTCCAAGAAAGCATCCTCATCACATACTCAACCACCACCAACACCACCTGCCCCAGCTGAGTATGACACTAATATATTTGTTAATAAGGACGCTGCCGAGTTGTTTAAAAAGATTTATGAAAGATCGGTGGTAAGGGAAAGGGGGTTTGACTTTAATGAGGTCCCTGTTGTACAACACCCTGGTTATGAACTTATCAAAGCTGAAATAGTGCGACGTAGATGGAATTTGTTTTGTGACTCGAACCATGTGGATTCAGCCAACTGCTCTATTATATATGAATTTTTCGCCAACTTCTCATATCAAGATGCAGAGCAGAATAATTTTGTCAGGGGCAAATTGGTGCCTACAACAGCCTATGCATTCAACCAATTACTGGGTCTTCCCTCTTTTTTTGCACAAGAGGATGAATACTGGCAGTTGGCCCATTTCGAGGAGCCAGACTATGATGCGGTGGCTGCGGTCTTGAGTATGGAAGGGGCACGTTTCAGTTATCATAATGGGAGGCCCAAAGAGTTGTTCAGGTGGCAGCTAAACCCCGTTGCGAAGGCGTGGTTTTATTTTGTGAGTGCACGTTTACTGCCGACGTCTCATCTGTCTTCTGTTGATCGAGAGCGTTGTTTGTTAGTGTATGCTATCATGACTCAAAAGAAGGTCGATGTGGGCCGCATTATTCGATATAGCATACGCAACATCAGTAGATTCAACACTACCGCTGGTGTCGCCCATGGTACCTTCCTTTCGACTTTATGCAGCACTTATGAGGTACCAACCTTTTCCAGCGATCTAGTCCGGAGGCCAATGGGGGCAATCAATCAGACCTTGTTTACGGCCTTCCCTCCAGCCTCTCTTACGCAGCCTCCCTCTACTCAGCCAAATAAGCGCAGTCGGGCTGATGAAACAGGGGATCCGGATCAAGCTGAGGAGGAGGAAGTAGAAGAAGTGGGTCCCAGCAACCCACCTGAAAATTTGGCAATTGGAGGACCGATTGATGAGCACACGCAGCATACGCATGCTCGATTGGATTACATTATTCAACAAAATCAGTATTTAATCCAATCGCAGCAGGCGCAAAATCAGCACTATAATGACTTTATGGTGCAACAAAATGAATATGGGCGGGCTCACATTGAGGAGTTGAATACTTTGGTCACGAGGTGGACTATGAGTTCAGCTGATGAGAATTATTTCACTCCACCGCCACAGTACACTCCATATCAGTGGCCACCTCCACCACCTCCACCATTTAAGAATTTGCTCAAGTACTACATCCTTCATGGCTGGATTGAGTTTTCTCTGGGCCTCTATGGATGGCTTGCTATTCTCCTCCAATAAGATTTTATGCATCACTGTCGCTGGGCTTATTCCTCTAATATCTGCCAATGTCCACCCAATGGCCAATTTATGCTCCCTTAGAACCCTCAACAGTTTCTCCAATTCTACCTTTGACAGGTCAGCTGACACAATGACCGGTAAAGTTTCATTCTCTCCCAAATAAGCATATTGCAAGTGATCTGGGAGAACCTTTAATTCCAACAATAATGTAATCCAATCGAGCATGCGTATGCTGTGCGTGCTCATCAATCGGTCCTCCAATTGCCAAATTTTCAGGTGGGTTGCTGGGACCCACTTCTTCTACTTCCTCCTCCTCAGCTTGATCCAGATCCCCTGTTTCATCAGCCCGACTGCGCTTATTTGGCTGAGTAGAGGGAGGCTGCGTAAGAGAGGCTGGAGGGAAGGCCGTAAACAAGGTCTGATTGATTGCCCCCATTGGCCTCCGGACTAGATCGCTGGAAAAGGTTGGTACCTCGTAAGTGCTGCATAAAGTCGAAAGGAAGGTACCATGGGCGACACCAGCGGTAGTGTTGAATCTACTGATGTTGCGTATGCTATATCGAATAATGCGGCCCACATCGACCTTCTTTTGAGTCATGATAGCATACACTAACAAACAACGCTCTCGATCAACAGAAGACAGATGAGACGTCGGCAGTAAACGTGCACTCACAAAATAAAACCACGCCTTCGCAACGGGGTTTAGCTGCCACCTGAACAACTCTTTGGGCCTCCCATTATGATAACTGAAACGTGCCCCTTCCATACTCAAGACCGCAGCCACCGCATCATAGTCTGGCTCCTCGAAATGGGCCAACTGCCAGTATTCATCCTCTTGTGCAAAAAAAGAGGGAAGACCCAGTAATTGGTTGAATGCATAGGCTGTTGTAGGCACCAATTTGCCCCTGACAAAATTATTCTGCTCTGCATCTTGATATGAGAAGTTGGCGAAAAATTCATATATAATAGAGCAGTTGGCTGAATCCACATGGTTCGAGTCACAAAACAAATTCCATCTACGTCGCACTATTTCAGCTTTGATAAGTTCATAACCAGGGTGTTGTACAACAGGGACCTCATTAAAGTCAAACCCCCTTTCCCTTACCACCGATCTTTCATAAATCTTTTTAAACAACTCGGCAGCGTCCTTATTAACAAATATATTAGTGTCATACTCAGCTGGGGCAGGTGGTGTTGGTGGTGGTTGAGTACGTGATGAGGATGCTTTCTTGGAGGAGGTGCCTCTAAGGGGATTTCGCTTAGGACCCATAATATCTTTAAAAAAGAACCAACTAAACCCCCAAATATGCTCTCAAGAACTTGAGTATAATTTCATTTTTGGTGTCACTCCCCCCAAACTTACTAATTACCACAATCAACAACCCCAAACACTAATTCCCACAATCAATAGTCTCAAACAGTAATTCCCACAATCAATAGCCTCAAACAATAATTCTCACTATCAATAGTTGGCAAAACCCTTAATCTTCTCACAAGAACAACAAAGGACAATCCACAACACCACAATGCAATCTAATCTCCAATCAAAAGTATTAGACTAGAGAAGATACACTTACTTGAATGGCACAAAAATCCTTCTTGTGGTCTCCTTGACTGATGGAAGTCTAAAAAAAAATTAGAGAGAAAGATGTTTGGAGTGTGATGTATATTGTGAGAGTGAATGAATGAGACAATGGCTGATTTAGGGCTTTTTATCCCAATTTTCGGACTAGGGCCGCGGCATTACCTTGACTATGCCGCGGCTCGCATCGAATCGCCAGGATGTAATGCCGCGGCTCTCTCACCCATATGCCGCGGCCCGCCTCATTATTCTGGGAAATCTTGGGTTTAATGCCGCGGCCCTCCTCATCTATGCCGCGGCCCGCCCCTATACTGCCAAATTCGTGAGCCTCTGGAACCCCCAATGCCGCGGCATCATATGGCTATGCCGCGGCCCTTAAGGAATTTTTATTTTTTTGATTTTTTTAAAGTTTTTTTGATTTTTCACGTTTTTCACGATTCTAAAAGTCCAAAAATATACCAAATATCCATTGTTTACAAATACAAAATTAAAAAAAATAACAAGTAAAAATATAGGGTGCCTTCTACAAGCGCTGTCGTTAACGTCATTTAGCCGGACGCTGAACCCCTCTTCAGAGAGGCTTCAGAAGGAGGATAGACTTCGCTTGATCAAAACTACCACCCAAGTAGGGTTTCAATCTCTGACCATTGACTTTAAAGGAATCACCTGAGTTGCCCCGAACTTCTACAGAACCATAAGGAAAAACTTGAACTACAGTGAATGGCCCTGACCATCTTGACTTCAATTTTCCAGGAAACAGTCGAAGTCTTGAATTGAACAGAAGTACCTGCTGCCCTGGTTGGAACTCCCTTCTGATTAAGTTCTTGTCATGCCAAGCCTTTGTTCTTTCTTTATAAATCTTGGCATTCTCATAAGCCTCATTTCTGAACTCGTCAAGTTCATTCAGTTGCAACAGTCTTCTTTCACTAGCGGCACTCCAATCATAATTTAACTTTTTCATAGCCCAAAATGCCCTATGCTCCAATTCGACTGGTAGATGACACGCTTTACCAAACACCAACCTATAAGGAGGCATGCCTATTGGTGTTTTGAATGCAGTTCTGTATGCCCAAATCGCATCATCTAACTTTTTCGACCAATTTTTCCTCGAACTGTCAACGGTCTTCTCAAGGATGCTCTTGATTTCTCTGTTCGAAACTTCAGCTTGCCCATTTGATTGAGGATGATAAGGCAAAGCTTTTCGGTGATAAACTCCATAACGAGCCAGCAGTGCATCCAATTGCTTATTCACAAAGTGTTTCCCTTCATCGCTAATCAGAGCTCGGGGAGTGCCAAATCTAGTAAAAATATGTTTATGCAGAAAATTAAGCACAGTTTTACCATCATTGGCTCTAGTTGCTGCAGCCTCCACCCATTTGGATACATAATCCACTGCCAATAGAATGTATTCATTGTTGTAAGATGGTGGAAAATGCCCCATGAAATCGATGCCCCATACGTCAAACAGTTCCACCTCAAGAATCCCTTGTAGAGGCATTTCGTTTCTCCTCGAGATATTGCCAGTTCTCTGACATCTATCACAAGCCTTGACAAACTCATTGGCATCCTTGAATAATGAAGGCCAATAGAAACCGCTTTGTAATACCTTAGCCGCCGTTCTTGATGCTCCAAAATGCCCTCCGCATTGTTGAGTATGACAGTGATTAAGAATGGACTGCATCTCTTCTTCAGGAACACACCTTCTGATAATCTGATCAACACAGTGCCTATAGAGAATAGGTTCCTCCCAATAGTAGTGTTTCACCTCAGAAAAGAATTTCTTTAATTGCTGCTTTGACATTTCAGAAGGCACAATTTTTGCAACCAAAAAGTTCACTATGTCTGCAAACCACGGGACAGCTAAAGTCTCACTTACCCCAAACAACTGCTCATCAGGAAAATGATCATTGATTTGCACCGCTTTCTTATTTTCAGTCTCCTCCACCTCAAGTCTAGAGAGATGATCAGCTACCACATTCTTGCTGCCCTTCTTGTCACGAATCTCCATGTCAAATTCTTGAAGCAACAGAATCCATCTAATCAGGCGGGGCTTGGCATCTTTCTTTGACATCAAGTATTTAATGGCAGAGTGATCAGTGTAGACAATCACCTTGTTACCAATCAGATATGGTCTGAATTTATCGCAAGCAAACACAATAGCTAGCAACTCTTTTTCTGTAGTAGCATAATTCAGCTGAGCATCATTTAGAGTCCGACTAGCATAGTAAATAGACCTGAATACCTTGTCAATCCGCTGTCCCAGAACTGCCCCTACTGCGTAATCACTGGCATCACACATCAACTCAAAAGGCAATTCCCAATTCGGAGCTATCACAATTGGAGCAGAAATAAGCTTTTCTTTCAAGAAATTGAACGCCCTCAAACATTCGTCATTAAAATCAAAGACAACTCCATTCATAAGCAGATTCGAGAGAGGCTTAGACACCTTTGAGAAATCTTTGATGAATCTTCGATAGAACCCAGCGTGACCAAGAAAACTTCTAACTCCTTTGACTGAAACTGGTGGAGGCAGCCTTTCAATGGTAGAAATTTTCGCTCTATCTACCTCAATTCCCTCACTTGAAATTTTATGGCCAAGAACAATCCCCTCTTTCACCATAAAATGGCATTTCTCCCAATTCAACACCAGATTAGCCATCTCACAATGACGCAGCACGTTCTCCAAATTACCCAAACAGAGGTCGAATGATGAGCCAAAAACAGAGAAATCATCCATGAAAATCTCAATACACCTGTCTACCATGTCTGAAAATATGGCCATCATGCACCTTTGAAATGTTGCAGGGGCATTGCACAGTCCAAATGGCATTCTCCTGAAAGCAAATGTGCCATAAGGACATGTAAAGGTTGTTTTCTCTTGATCCTCTGGTGCAATAGCGATCTGATGGTACCCAGAATACCCATCCAAGAAACAGTAGTAGCTGTGGCCTGCCAATCTGTCAAGCATCTGATCAAGGAAAGGCAAAGGGAAATGATCCTTCCTTGTTGCCTTATTGAGCTTGCGGTAGTCTATACAAATCCGCCACCCCGTTACAGTTCTTGTTGGAATGGGTTCATTGTTCTCATTTTTCACTACAGTCATTCCACCCTTCTTAGGTACCACTTGCACAGGGCTCACCCATGCACTATCAAAAATTGGGTAGATTACCCCAACATCCAACCATTTAAGAATTTGCTCAAGTACTACATCCTTCATGGCTGGATTGAGTCTTCTCTGGGCCTCTATGGATGGCTTGCTATTCTCCTCCAATAAGATTTTATGCATCACTTTCGCTGGGCTTATTCCTCTAATATCTGCCAATGTCCACCCAATGGCCAATTTATGCTCCCTTAGAACCCTCAACAGTTTCTCCAATTCTACCTTTGACAGGTCAGCTGACACAATGACCGGTAAAGTTTCATTCTCTCCCAAATAAGCATATTGCAAGTGATCTGGGAGAACCTTTAATTCCAACGGTGGTGGCTGCTGAATGGAGGTTAGCGGTTTTTCAGTCGCATCCGCTAATTCTTGGAACTTTTTCCAATATGGTAAGAAAGAATTGATCCAGTTGACACATTCTCTGATCTCAGCGTCCTCATCATCATCGCCCTCATCACCCAATAATACTGCCTCTAAGGCATCACTGCTCATCCTTCTCTTTGAGACTGCCTTTTCTATCACATCCACACTAAAGCAACTGTCACTAGCCACCGGATACTTCATCGACTTGAAGACATTAAAGACCACCTCATCTCCTTGAACTCTCAGCTTAAGCTCTCCTTTGTGAACATCAATAAGAGCTTGGCCTGTGGCTAGAAATGGCCTACCAAGAATAATAGGGACATCTGTGTCCTCCTCCATGTCCAGAATAATAAAGTCAGCGGGAAATATGAACTTATCCACTTTCACGAGAACATCCTCAATAATACCTCGTGGATGTGTTAACGATCGGTCTGCAAGCTGTAAAGTGACAGTTGTTGGTTTTGCCTCCCCCAAACCAAGTCTTTTAAACACAAATAAGGGCATCAGATTGATACTTGCCCCCAAATCACATAAGGCGTGCTTGCATTCAAACTTGCCAATGGTGCAAGGTATGGTGAAACTCCCCGGATCTCTCAGCTTTTGGGGTAACTTCCTTTGTAAAATAACGCTGCACTCTTCAGTGAGTGCTACAGTCTCATAGTCCTCCATTCTCCTTTTCTTTGACAAAATCTCCTTCATGAACTTAACATAACTGGGCATCTGCTCCAAGGCCTCAGCAAAAGGAATGTTTATGTGCAGCTTTTTAAACACCTCAAGAAACTTAGAAAACTGTTTATCAAGGGTAGTCTTTCTAAGCCTCTGAGGGTATGGAACTCTAACTGGCTGCTCAATGACAACTGGGGGACTCTGTTCTGACTTCTGATGGTCTTCAGTAACCCTTTCTGACTCAAACTGTGCACCCATCTCTTTTTTCTGAACCAGTGCCTGTGGAGGTCTAGGCTGCTCTGTTTGCTTCCCACTCCTCAGAGTAATTGCCTGAACTTGCTCCTTGGGGTTGACTTCAGTATTACTAGGCAAGTTTCCCTGGGGTCTGTTATTGAGCATATTGGCCAACTGCCCAACCTGTGTCTCAAGGTTTCGAATGGAGGATCTGGTCTCAGTCATAAATTGAGTCTGTGTATTAGTAAGAGTCAACAAGGCAGCTTGCAGTTCATTAGGTCTCTCAGGTTGATGCATTGATTGTTGAGGCCTAGGCTGCAGTGATGACGAAGCTTGATTCATAGGTGGCTGAGGCATGTTATTCTGAAACTGGCCCTGAAACGGAGGTTGTTGGCCTTGATTATTCTTCCACGAAAAATTTGGATGATTTCGCCACCCTGGATTGTAGTTGTTGGAGAATGGATTGTTGAGTGGCCTCTGAAAATTTCCCACCGCCTGAACTTGAGCATGATCCATTGGGGTGTTATTCATACAAATAGGGCACTGATCGACAGAATGAGCACCACCACACATTTCACACCTCACTGCCATCTGAACCGCATTAGCAAATACACTGCTCTGTTGCAACTGCTTGGTCAAAGAGGCTACTTGCGCTGTTAAAGCAGTAATTGCATCTAGCTCATGCACCCCAGCTACCTTTCTAACTCCTGATGATCTTTCCTCTGACCACTGATGGTTGTTTGTAGCCATGTCCTCCAGCAGCTCATAAGCACCAGTTGCGCTCTTGCTCATAAAAGTGCCACCTGCTGCAGCATCAATAATGGTTCTGGTTGTCGGACATAAACCATTGTAGAAGTTCTGTACTAGCATCCACTGTTCAATGCCATGATGAGGACATCTTCTCAGGAGTTCCTTAAACCGTTCCCACGCCTCATATAATGATTCTCCGTCATTCTGGCAAAAGTTATTTATCTCTCCCCTTAATTTAGCAGCTTTGGACGGAGGGAAGAATTTGGACAAAAACTTCTGAGCTAGATCTTTCCAGGTGACAATGGAATTTGGCTGCAGAGAGTTCAACCAGCTTTTAGCTCTGTCCCTTAGAGAAAATGGGAAGAGCCGTCATCACTCACCCCATTATATTTGAAGGTTCCACACAACTCCAGAAAGTTAGACAAATGGGTGTGAGGATCTTCAGAGGGCAACCCATTGAATTGCACAGAGGACTGCACCATTTGTAGAATGGCGGGCTTTATTTCAAAGTTGTTGGCCTCTACAGTTGGTGGGCATATACTATTTTGTACTCCCGTCAGAGTGGGTAGCACATAATCTCGCAGGCTCCTCTCAGCATTGGGTTGAGCCTGAACCCCTCGTACAACTCCAGGAGTTTGAACATTCCTGCCATCCCCTTCATTATGTGCCATCTTTACAGATTTATGGGCCTCTCTCTTATTCTTTCTGATTTGATTGCAGGACTTTTCAATCTCGGGATTCAAAGGAACAAGTGTGGCTTTTCCTTTTCTGCCACGCATATACCAAAATTCACCTGAGATAGACAAATTAAGCAACTAAACAGATTAGAAACGAGAGAAATTAAAATCAAATTAGAATAAAAATTAATTAGACTGATATTGATAATTTTCAGTCCCCGGCAACGGCGCCCAAAACTTGTTGCGATAATTTTGCTATGCAAGTGCACACAGTCGCAAACTCGTAATAAAATGGTAAAACCAAGTATCGTCCTCAAGGATTGAGTTATCAATTACCAGTCAATTAACTTCTTGTTCTATTTGATGAATTAAAATTCTTGATTTTTGTAAAATACAGCAAAAGAACCAATAAAGTGCAGAAATAATAATCGACAATTAAATAGAATAATAACTAATAATAAGACTTTTAATTTAATCACTGAGAAACAATTAGGATATTCAATCTCATCAACTATCCTTCCTATTATTCCCTAATGCAAAGTATGAATTCTTCTTATTTTTTACCTAATTCAATTAACAAGTTGAAACAGCAGCCTATAATCATACTATGAATTATAAACTCAACCTAGGTGACAATTTCCTATATTTCTATGGTAAATTGAACCACAAAGGTAGCATTAAATTCCACAACTTAATAACAGTTACACAATTAATTCAGATACTTTCGTTCTAAATTAGAATTATGTCCAATATAACCAAAGCATAATTAAATCTCACTTCTCAGATTTTGACTTTAAAACATATGAATGTGACTAAAGATGGCCAATCAATAATCACTCTATAAGAACAAATTATATGGAATTGAAGAAGATTGAAGAAGAGGAAATTAAAATTGCATTAGGTCATAACAGAAATTCAAGAGATTCAATTGAACATCCTAAACAGAAAATTAGTTCATAGTCATAGTGCTAATCACAACAGAAATTAAAGATAACATCAGGAAGAAAAACATGTAAAAATACTCTAAGCTTGAGCCTTCAAAACCAGAACTCCTCCCTTCGTCCGTACGTCCTTCTCTCTTCTTTTTCCCCTCTTAAAAACCTAAGATTTCGAATTTTAAAGAGGCGGGCCGCGGCTCTACATGCACTATGCCGCGGCCCGTATAAAAATTTCTGGGCAGGAGGTCCTTTTCATGCCGCGGCTCTCTGAAGCCATGCCGCGGCCCGCATCGACGAATTCTGGGCAGAGTACCCATCTATGCCGCGGCTCTATCTAGCCATGCCGCGGCCCGAAGACTTCCTGAAAAACAATGCTTCTGTTTCCCACCTAGCCGCGGCTCCCTTTTGCTCAAGCCGTGGCTCTTAAGGGAAATCTCATTTCTTCAAGTTTTCATCCCAAAATTTCACCAACACTTCCAAATTGTGTTGAGAACCATTCTTGATCAAAATATGATGGAAAACTCGGTTATTTCTTCCCTTTCTTTGGCATTTTCTTCCACGTGCTCAATTCTTCCTGATATTCACAAAAACAACCAAACAAAGCGTAAACCCGTGCTAAAACAAGGAAAAACAAAATAAAAAACTACTAAAAACATCACCAAAACATAATAAAAACTAGACTCATCATCTATCCCCAGCATGGTCCCCACAAAAGCCTTCGTGGACCTCTTTCATCAACTATTTGGCCTTCTCTTTCAAAATACATCTGAGGAGTGGCATTAAGTATCATCTTCGGTACATGATTCTATCGACTAGGATATACCAAGCAGCCTGCCGCTGAAGGGTTCTAGCTTTGTTTCTGTCCGTCGGTAAGACGCCCTATGTCAGGTACTCTATGTAAGGTGCCATCCATGTATCGGCCGCCTGGACCACCAAAGAGGTCTCCTCTACTTGGATGCTTGGTACGGATAGTTGCTCAACTGGCACTATGTTCAGAGTGTCAGCATCCTTCGCACTTGCCAATTTGGCCAAGGCGTCAGCGTTTGAATTCTGATCGCAAGGTACTTGCTTGAATGTGTACTTGCCAAACTGCGCTAATAGATCCCTTTCTTTATTTAACTAAGCAACCATTTTTACGCCTCGGGCCTGATATTCTCCACTGATTTGAATGACCACCAGTTGGGAGTCACTGTAGATATCAAGCGATTCTATGTGCATATCTCTAGCTAGCCGTAATCCAGCGAGCAGTGCTTCATACTCGGCTTTGTTGTTAGAAGCAGTGAAGTCAAACCTGATTGCGCAATGAAATCGATGCCCTTCAGGCGTTATCAAAATCACTCATGCTCCTGCGTGATGTTCATTAGAAGAGTCGTCCGTGTACAACTTCCATGAGGGAGGTTGGTTTTGAGGCTCGGGCTCTTCAGTCGCTTCTGGCTGCTCGCTATCTGGAAGCCCAGTGAGCTCTACGATGAAGTCAGCCAGGGCTTGCCTTTTTATCGCTGCTCGTGGAAAGTAAGAGATATCGAATTGCCCAAGTTCGATCGCCCATTTCAATAATTTGCCTGCGACTTCTGGCTTCTGCAGAACTTGCCGTGGAGGCTGGTCGGTCAAAATCGTGATTGGGTGAGCTTGAAAGTAGGGTCACAACTTCCTAGTGGCTAAGATTAAGCAATAGGCTAATTTTTCAATAGGTGGATACCGCAGTTCCGCTCCAATTAGCCTCTTGCTTACATAATAAACAACCTTCTGCACGCCTTCTTCTTCTCTTACTAAGACAGCACTAGCAGTGTATTATGTGATCGCCAAGTAGATGAACAAAGTTTCTTTATCCACTGGCTTTGATAGGATCGGGGGTTGCGACATGTGCGTCTTTAATGCTTGAAAAGCCTGCTCACATTCCTCCGTCCATTCGAATTTCTTACTGCCTCTGAGTAGATTAAAAAATGGGACGCATTTGTCCGTAGATTTAAGAGCTGCAATTCTTGCGGTCAAGCTTTGAACATCCTTGATCTTTGCTGGCGAGTTCATATCGACCAGGGCTTTGATTTTCTCGGGATTGGCCTCAATCCTTCGCGAATTTACTATAAATCCCAAGAATTTCCCTGATCCAACTCTGAAGGAGCATTTGAGGGGATTCAACTTCATCTGATACTTGTTCAAGACGTTAAAGCATTCTTGCAAGTCCCCTACATGCCCTTCTGCCTTCTTCAACTTAACCAGCATGTCATCGACATACACTTCTATGTTTGTGCCGATCAACTCCTTAAGCATGTGGTTGACCAGTCGCTGGTAAGTTGCACCAGCGTTTTTCAAACTGAAGGGCATTACTTTGTAACAGTAAAGTCCTGTGTCAGTCTAAAAGCTAGTGTGATCCTCATCAGGAGGATGCACAATGATCTGATTATATCCAGAGTATGCATCCATGAATGAGAGAATTTCGTGCCCTGCAGTGGCATCGACCAGTTGGTCGATCCTAGAGAGTGGGAAACAATCTTTTGGGCAGGCTTTATTAAGGTCTGTGAAATCCACGCATGTTCGTCATTTGCCATTAGGCTTGGGAACAAGCACGGGATTAGAGACCCATGATGGATAAAATGCTACCCTGATGAATCCATTCTCCTTCAGCTTCTCAACTTCTTCCTTTAGAGCCTTTGATCTATCTTTGTCGAGCAGCCTCCTTTACTGTTGCACTGGTGGAAAACTTTTGTCTATGTTCAGGACATGACTAATGACTGCAGGGTCTATTCCCACCAAGTCTTTGTGCGACCAGGCAAAGACTTCCTGGTTTTTCCTCAAAAATTCCACCAGTGCTTGCTTCGTTGTTGTCTCTAAGTTTTTACCGACTTTCACAACTTTTGTTGGGTTTTCTTCATCGAGTTGGACCTCTTCAAGGTCCTCGATGGGCCTTATCTCTTCGTCAAAATCCCCAAAGTGAGGATCTAAATCTATGTCCTCACTTTGGGCAACGCCCTATTTGGTGACATTATCTCCTGATTGGGCTTGTACATCAGTCACCATTTGCAACTCTTTTCCGGCAAATTCCCTCGATACACCTTTCTTCGCCTTAGTTATCGAGGCATTGTAACACTCCCTTGCTTTCCGCTGATTTCCTAACACGCATCCTATCCCTGCGTCGGTTGAGAATTTCATGGTCAGGTGCCATATCGAGGTAACGATTCGTAGGTCGACCAAAATTGGCCTCCCAATTACAGCATTGTATGCCGAAGGACAATCAACTACTATGAAAGTAGTGAGTAATGTCATGTTAGCAGGTGCAGTACTTGCTGTAACTGGAAGCCTAATCGACCCAGTTGGGGCGAGCCCTTCGCCAAAAAAACCATAGATGGTTTGGTTACATGGCTCCAAGTCTTTGACGGACAATTTCATTCTTTCCAATGAAGACTTGTATAAGATGTTGACTGAGCTTCCTATGTCAACCAACACCCTCTTAACCATCATGTTGGCAATTTGAACGTCCACGACCAGCGGATCGGAGTGTGGGAATCGTACGTGCTGGGCATCGTCCTCAAAGAAAGTTATTAATTCCTCCTCTGTTCGAGCCTTCTTTGGTGCTCGATCCTCCACACTCATCAACTCGATGTCCTGGTCGTGGCGTAGGGTTCGAGCGTATCGTTCCCTTGCCTTCCCACTGTCTCCTGCAAGGTGTGGACCACCACAGATGGTGAGTAACGTGCCTGCCACAGGAGCTGGCTGTAAAGGTGGCGAGCGTTGGTGTGCGGGCGCCTGCTCGTTGCCACCTTGAGCCTCTCGCTGAGACCCTCCTACGGCTCACACATATCTCCTTAGATGTCCCTGCCTGATCAGGAACTCAATCTCGTCCTTCAACTGGTTGCACTCAATGGTATTGTGTCCGTAGTCGTTGTGAAAACGACAGAATTTTGTGGCATTTCTCTTGGAGATATCCTTCCTTATAGGTGCGGGTCGCTTATAAAGAACACTAGAGCTGGTCGCCTGGTAGACCTCTGCTCGACTTTTGACATGGGCCGTGTAGTTGGTGAATCTCGACTCGTATCTATTGCCTTTGGGGCGTTTATTCTCATAGGCTGACGGCTCATTGCTCGCCCGTTTTCCACCATTTTTACCATTTCCGTTCCCGTTCCCGTTGCCCTTGCCGTTGCCATTGGGTTTCTCCGATCCGTTGGCGGCCATGGTGGGCTCTTCCTTTGGTCCCTTGTCGTTCGTGGGCGATTTCCCCTCATTGGCAATCGCGTCCTCGAGCTTGATATATCGATTAGCTCGATCCAAAAACTCTTGTGTACTTTTTACCCCATTCTTTCTTAGGCTACTCCAGAAAGGAGAATGACGTCTAACCCCAGCAGTTAGGGTCATCATTTTTCCCTCATCCCCCACTGTCTTGGCTCCAACTGCTGCTCGCATGAAGCGCTGGACATACTCTTTTAAGGGCTCTCCCTCCTTTTGGCGTATCTCGACCAGCTAGTTGGCCTTAGTGGGGTGTACGCGACCCACATAAAACTGTCCGTAAAATTCATCCACGAACATTTCCCAGAATACTATACTAGCAGGAGGGAACTTAAAGAACCACTCCTGGGCGGTGTCAGATAGTGTTGCGGGGAAGATCCTGCAGCGAGCATCGTCTGACACTTTCTGTATGTCCATTTGTATCTCAAATTTGTTGATATGAGATATTGGGTCTCCGTACCCATCAAAGTTTGGCAGTATTGGCATTTTGAATTTACTGGGGGGTTTCTGCCATAGCAATCCTTTGCACAAACGGAGTGCCTCTCCTCCGATCATACTCTATGTAGGATGTTCGACCCTCGACCAGTTATTGTACTGCCTGGTTCAGAGCATCAATCAGAGCCTGAACCGCTTCTGGGATCGCTGAGGCGACCGGTGCCGGAGGAGCATACTCATCGTGCCTCTCACGACGATCGTTGAGTACGTCCCTCAAATCATCATTCCTGCGCCTCTACTCGCTAACTCCTAACTGATCAAAGGCGTTATGCTGCCTGGGTTGCCCCCCAGCATTATGGCTTGCTGGCCTATTTTCTCTAGGTGGGGGGCTTTTGTCTCCACCTCTTTCCTCATTCCTCCGACCAGCATTCCCTCTGCCAGAATCGGCTTAATTATAGTCATGGTCATCTCTAAACTGTGGCCGACTACGGCGTGACTGGTTGTTCACGCTATTTCCTCCGCGGGCTGGTATTTCCCGAGCATCACGGGGAGGCCTGCGCTGATCGTTGGGTCCCCGGGCATTATTATGCCGTGGGGGGGCCCCTGACCGCAAAGACTGACTCGTTCCTTCTGTTGGTAAAAGGATGTTACCCCCTGCTCGGTGGATTCGGCTCTTCGTCCCCTTGGTGTCTAGGGCTGCGGGGCGGCTGCCCGGCCCTACTCTGCCTCTGGCACTAGGGATTGCCACGATCAGCTTGAGATGGAGGCTGCTGCTCAGGATCCCGAATTAGGACATCATCATAAGCCACAGGTGGCTGCTCCGGCCTTTGGGGGCTTGCTGGCTGAAGCGGAGGACTTGGATTGAGGGCCCGTTGTGGTGGCGCACTCGGTGGTTGATCCGGTTGAGAGGTCGGCGTAGCCTGTCCTTAAGCCAATTGAATGGCTGCTTCAAGAGCAGCCATGGCATCTCTTTGCCGACAGTCCATGTCCGCCTGCCACTCATTCAACTCCTGGCGCTGACGCTCAATCTCTCTCTACTGCAGCGCCTTTGTCTCCGTTGCGCTCTCCTGGTTGGCCCTCGGATTGGCCAACTCATCCTGCAACATCGCCAGTGTTGCCCTCAGTGTTTCCGTATCCAACTCCTCCTCTTCAAACTCTAAATGTGGTTCATTCTCCGCCACATTCGGAGGAGGAGGTTGAGATGATGCTGCACCAACGGCCTGTCCAGCTCTCTTAGATGTCTTTGCCATTTGATTTTCTTAAAGCTTTTTATCAAACTCTCAATGAAAGCACTAAAATGTTGACCCTCGATTTGGCCAACGACACAGAGTCAGAAATACGACAAGAAATGAGATGATAATCAAGAATGGAATCAAATGGTAAAGAAATGACATAGACGATTTATAGTGGTTCGGCCCCAAAGAATGGTAATAACCTACGTCCACTTATTGCTATTATTGATGTCGAATTGAAATGTTGTGATCAAAGAACTATGGTTCTTGAGTTTCACAAGCCTCTGGAGAAGTACAACTTTTTGGTGAATAATAACACTATGCTCTCTCTTCAAGTATTCAGAAAAAAAATTCAAAAGTCCAAAAGTCCCTTCCTTGAGCCCTCTCATTCATATTTATAGGCTCAAGTGGGTTACATAGGTCAATGGGCCTTAATTATTCCTAATCTCAGCGTATCAAGGCAATTAAGAGGAAATAATAATCGTAATTATTACAAGATTTCGTATCTTTTAAGGAAATAAACCGAAGCATACGACCAGCCTGGTCGCATCTAATCGTGAGGTTTGATGAAGCAACTGGGAGCTGGTCGATAGACGAACAGCACATTTTCATAATGACGTTGCCACGTGTCAAGCACATGTGAGAAATTATTGCCACGTCATCAGCAGCCATTTTTGGGTAAACAATTACTATTATGGAGTAGGTTCTTTTTAGGTTAAGGGTTAATTCAAAACCCAAGACATTAATTCTTGATTGTTGATAATGAATATTATTCTTTAATTTCTCTCAATATTAAATTGTTTCTATTTTTCCAATTGAATGTTATGAATTTTGTGATTTCTTGTTAGGTGGCCAACTAATTAAGGTTTTACATTGTTCAACTGTCATCTTAGAATTACTACTCACCTAATAGTTTAGGATTCTAAGTGTATGTGATAAATTGCAATTGATAGTGATGTCAAAAGAATTATTGATTGTGATGAAAGATAGAACCTAGGTTAAATGAATCATATGCTTCATTAATTTATTGCCTAGATTAACTTGTCTCCATAGGACTTAATGCTTTATCTAAGTTAAATAGATTGTATGTTTCATAGATTTATTGCTTAGCTAAAACAGTTAATTATTGAGCGCTTCGCCTTGATTACTTATAATAGGGAGACTGGGATAATTATATGCTTCAGCGTTATCTGCGAGGTTAATAGTTTAATTGAGAAATTGGAATGATATTTATTATTAGTGATTGGGAATGATTGTTGAGGGTGGAGATTAACCTATAACTGTTTCTTAATATCGTAATATCAATCTTTAATTGCTTTCTAGTTTATGTTATTTAATTTTGAGTTTGAAATCTAAATCCTCTTTTAAGTTTTAATGTTAATTATTGAATAATAGAGTAAACGATAGTTCGTGGGTTCGACATATGCTTGCTATTATACTAAGATAATTGGAAGTATTGAAAGAAAAACAATTGTTAAATTTGTTGTGGTATACGACATCCATCAGTTTAAGTTTATATTTGTTCTAGTTTTTGAATTTGGAAGTGACAACAAAAGATTATATATTATATGTTTAATATAATATTAAGTTTAAGTTTAATTAAATTTTATTAAGTTATAAAATATACAGTTTTATTATTTGTAAATAATTATCATTGTAAAATATCTCAAAAATATCATATTTTAATTTGTTTAATTATTTATTTATTTAAGTTTAAATCATGTTTTAAATATAAAAAAATTCCGTTAAAGTTAATGGAAAAAAATAAAAAACCGTTAAAATAAAAAATTTCCGTTATCTACACACCAAGGCAAAAATACTATAGATGCAAGATATAGAAGGGAAATAAATACTTTCTTTTTTTTTACCATTTGCTTGTCTGTGAATTTTTAAGTGATATTAAATTTTAGCCATAGATATTTTTAAGTTGGACCACATTACTTTTAATTGTACAATTAAAATTAATTACATATTACTGTATATAAATAATGAAAATAATATGTGAAATTTGAGTGTATCACAAACATTACTCATATAATAATTAATATTAGCCTCTAAAATTTAAAAAAAAAACATTTTATTCACATTATTTACATTACAAATCATATGGAATATATATCAATTTGATGTATCATAAATTAATAAAAAGAATATATATTAATTTTGTACTCTTTTATTTTGTTGTTGTAACGTTAATTAAAGTTGAGGATTTATCCAATTAAACAATACGCAATTTACAACATGTATGTATAAGTTCCTATTTTTTTTAATATATAAAATGTATTAGTTCCTATTTAATTAAAGTGAATTATATTAAATTATATCATCTCTTAAGTGGATATTAATAAATAATTGTACTTTATACTTTATTGCCAAATTAGGAAACTGGGCAAGGTTTATTTTTGGCGCCTTTGACATTTTTAGTAACTGAATAATTATTTATTCAATTTTTTAATTTTTTTTGAAAAAAAAGCAAATTCTAGAAACTCCATTATCATTATTTATTTATTTATTATTTTTTTTTTAAAAAAAAGAGTTATTTTAGACAAAATTCTAGAGAAATGTAGAAGAAAAGTCTCAGAATTTGCTAGAACATTTTCACTCCTTCTCCGACATTCCTCCAGAAACTTCTCATCTCTCCCTATAAATATCCCCAAAACCTTCATCTTCTTCCATCAAAATCACCGCACAAAAAACCGATTTAGAAAAATACCACAAAACAAGCCAAGAAGATCATCAATCGGATCAGCCATGGATTTCAGAATCTTGGGATTGGACTCTCCACTCTTCACCACACTCAACCAGATGGTCGATCCCTCCGACGAATCCAACGACCACAAATCCTTCAACGCTCCGACCAGGACCTACGTCCGCGACGCGAAGGCGATGGCGGCGACTCCGGCGGACGTGAAGGAGTACCCGAACTCGTACGTCTTCATCATCGACATGCCGGGGCTGAAGTCCGGCGACATCAAGGTTCAGGTGGAGGACGACAATGTGCTTCTGATCAGCGGCGAGAGGAAGAGAGAGGAGGAGAAAGAAGGAGCCAAGTACGTTAGGATGGAGAGGAGAGTCGGAAAGTTCATGAGGAAGTTTGTGTTGCCGGAGAATGCTGATACCGACTCGATCTCCGCCGTTTGCCAGGACGGTGTTCTGACTGTTACGGTGAAGAAGCTTCCGCCGCCGGAGCCGAAGAAGCCGAAGACGATTGAGGTTAAGATTGCTTGAATATGATTATGAATGAATGAATGAATGTATGTGGTTTGTTTGTTATGGCTGGCTGTTTGGTTAGGGGTATGTTTGGGTATGAGGAATGTTCTGTTTGGTGTGCTTATTTTGTGTTTGTTTTTTTTGCTTATTCCTAGTAGTTGTATGAACTTTGCACCAAATTTCAATCAAATTAGTACTGTTTTTTCTTTCTTTTCGATCATCTTACTTTTGCCTGGAATTCGTATCTGTTTTCTTTTTGAAATTGTTCAGAAAAAATTTCATATCATTTGAACAAGTTTTGGATATTAAGACGAAACAGAGTTTTAGCATGAATATTTTTCACATTTGGGAAAACAACAAATAAATAAAAAGAAATATTTATAAATTACAAATTCATACAAAAACTTATCGCTTTAATTTGGGTTATTAATAAAAAGAAATTAAAATTTCAAGCCCCGTTCTATTCTAATTTTGTTTCCAATATTTACAAACAAAAAATAAAGCTATATTATGTAATTTTATAAGTTTCAAACAAAATAAAAATAATTATTTGCTCCCAACATTATATCAAAATTATATATAAAGAGAAATTGGTAAAAAAGAAATAGATATTTTGTTTTGATAGCGCAAATGATATTTTAGACGTTTTTGAGCCATTAAAAAAGAGATTATAAAGAAAAATTATTTTGCAAAGCGTCTCTGTCTACAGACAAAATATATTTAAATCAATTTTTTTAAATTTTGTTTAAAAAATTGTTATAAGAGCACTTCCAAATGAGTCAAATACTCCGTCCTTTTTTCTATTTTCCTTATAAAAATAATAATATAAATATAGATATAAATTAATTAAAATTTGTACATAAATTAATTAAATTTTATTAACTATTATAAATATATATAAAAAGAAACTGATAGAATATTATAATAATATATTTATGTAAGTTTTAACTAAATATTATAATGAAAGTATACATCACCAAAACATATTTTTTTTATAATTTATCTCTCAAATTATAATTTGATGAATAGTATTTTCCTATTAAGAGATTTAGATAAAAAAAAAAATATAAGTTACCACGTTCAATTTTGGGAGTGCTCTAAGACTTAAAAAAAAAATATCAATTCTGCCCGTAAAAATTGTTCAAAAAATCTGTATAAATACTCAAAAATTTGATTCTTAAAAAAAAATCAAGAACTAAATTATCAAGTGGAATTTAGATAGTAATTGTGCTAAAACTTCTTCGAAATATGAAGTCAGTTGTATGAAATTTTCCAGTAAAAAACCAATAATGCTGTAAAAAAAAAAGTGTTAAAAAATCTTTCCAATGCTATGCAAGTAATGATATTAAGTCTCGTGGTGACAACATCCACATTGTGGACTGGATTTTCTTGACCTACTAAGTTGAGTGTAAAACATAAACTTACAAAACTTACTGAACACATTCGGAACTAGAATCTCTTTCTGGTGGCCATCTTTTGTTTGGGGCTTCTCTTCCTTCTTCCTGACAAACAGGGCAATGAAGAACCCTTCCCTGTCCTCAACCGGATCGGTTCGAAGCAACTTTTCGCCTGCGAAAAAACAGGGAGCTTACCAGTTATAAAAGATGAGAATCTGTATGTGTGTCCATGGAGGATTGTAATGAGAGTACTTACAGCCTTCGAAGATGGGAAGACCACGGCGGGGCCACTGAGGAAATGGAGCTTCGAGTTCGAATCCGTAGGATGCTGCAAGAGGGAGAACTGATTTGACTACGTCCTCGTTCTCAGCCTCGTGGATGGAGCAAGTGCTGTAGACTATTCTCTCCACTGATGGAACTGGTGAAAATGGCAACACCAGCATTATAAGTTGTAACATCATTATGATATGTTGATAAAGCTGTCGAGTTTTTCAATTGTTGCATGTGATTTACTATTTGAGTTAACCAATTTGTTTGAGTATTTCTAGTTATGAGAAACGAGGCATACGACCTTTCGTCTAGAGATTTGCAGTAGCTAAATGGATACTTACAGGACAGAGCGTGCTCCAGAGCCTTTCTTTGGAAAGCTGCGAGCTTGTTCAGTCTAAAATCGTCAACATCATTGCTTGAGTGACCTGTAATGGATTGAAGGAGAGAAATTCAAGAAATATGATAAGGTAGTAATGGTGGAGTGACTCAAATGGGGGTGGGTTTTTCTTGTTATTTAGAAACCGAAAATTACCTGTGGCGTGAGAAGGGAGAAGATGATCCAATCTCACAGAAGCAGTCCCAGAGCCAGAGCAGGAAGGATCCAAAAGAATGGCTCGGACCTGAAATTGTAGAATATGTTGTCAAACAGAGTGGATTTTCTTAACCCGGTTCATGTTTAAAAGAGGGCCCTTTGGAAATTGAAGCTCGCTCATATGTTAGATGGGTGTGTTAGTGGTTCGTATTATTCAAGTCTGTAAATAGACATTACAGCACAAATTTCGGCAGTTGGCTTACCTTGGAATAGGCCGGATCATCTGAACTTAAACTTAAGAAGTCTCCATGCAAAACCTTTATATCTACAAATTGGGTTAAGATTTAAACAAAAAACAAAATGGGTAGAGAGAGACGAGAAAAGAAAACGAACAACAACATGTCAAGTGATGCTGAGCTTAAATATGAACGTCGTTATAAGGATACTAGAAGCACCAGAGAGTTCGATGGTGTCATTCAAACGTTTAACCCTTTCTTTATTTAGCTCGCAAGCTATGATCTTCCCCTTTCCTCTCATCAGAGCAGCAAGGTGCACGGTTTTGTTCCCAGGGGCAGAACATGCATCAAGAACCTTCATAAAAATCAGACATAAGTCAAGTCAGCACTGTTTATGCCCTAATTCAATTCCTCAAGTTTTCTGTTCAAGATAAGAACATTATAACATCTTGTGCATTTTTTTTTAAAAAAACTAGGCTTCCTCTTGAGCAACATCTTGTGCATTTCTCTATTTCACAGTATAGAGAAGAAGAGCATAAGTAGCTACCTCCCATCCTGGTTCAGGACCCAGGGCAGCTGCCACCATAGAACTAGCCTTTCCCTGCTCATACAAATCATCACCGCAGTTCATCAGTCAAAATGATAAAAATAACAATAGATAAAATCCCAAAAACAATTGCCAAGTTCTAATAGATTTCAGCATAAAGGTCATATGGCTCAGACCGAATTTCAGTAACAACTGGTAAAAACCTTACTTGCAAAAAGATACTTCCATTCATGACAAGAGGATGTTTATGCAAATCAGTTCCCGCTGGAAGAATCAACAAATCAGGAACCATGTCATCCTTTTGAACCTAAACATAATCAAAAAAATTGATAAGTACAAGAATGTTCGGTACTTTAATACACCATACTTAGTCTAAACATGTTTACTCCAGTAGATGATCTTAACATAGACCATGATCATAATTTAATTCTAAAACCCCACTAGCAGAACATACCGAGAATCGTTTCTCCAGTTCCTGTTGTGCAGATTCAACATCCAGCTTCAGAGTATTTACTCGAACATAACGAGGTTTTGAAACATCAGCATCTGCAATCAGCACATGGGACTTTGATTACACTAACATCTCAGTAGAAAAATCAACTTAATATCTTTGATGATTTACAGAATTAGTGTTCACAACTCATATAAATTTGTTTATTTTTTCGAATATAGGCTCTTTGTCTAATTTTAAGATATTTGCGAACCAAAAAACTATAACAATTACTACATAGAGTTAAGTCCAATGTGGACTCAAACCTCACCTACTGAGCTACCCTTTTGGATCACAAGTCATATAAATTCACTAATGAATAAAAATGATCAAGAAAAAAAAAACATGAAAATCAATATAGTGTATAAGCATTTTATGCAATGTTTGTACACATACCTGGAGTTTGATACAGAGCTAGTAACTCTTGAACATTCTTCAATTTTTTCTTCTTCAAAATAGAAGCTAGAGCAGAAACCAGAGCCTCTCTTCTCTTCCAGAGAAACTTCTCTGCATCTCCTGTTGATAAAGTTTTCTACAAACTCGATCGAACCAAAACACATTTCAGTACCAAAATCAAAGCAGTCTTTAAAAAAAAATGGAAGATACCATGTTGGTTCATCAAAATTACCTGACCAAAAAGAACATCATACGTGATTATATAAACCAACTCATCTTGCTTCTGCAATAACAATGGCGATTATTACGTCAATGAAATTCGAATGCACAACAAGTGTTTGTAGAAATGCTTCTGTAAATAAACACACAAATATACATTTATATATTTATATATACATACCTTCCACTTGCTATTGAGAATCTCAGCTTCATTCAACACTTCCTTTATGACAGAAAGATCTGAAAAAGACAAGAAAATCCCCCTAAATTCGAGCCATTGCTAATTAAGTTACTAAACCTTTAAGACCGACTTACGTTTTAGGGTTTCACAGACAAGAGCGAAGGTGGCCTTCTTGTTCTTCACCGAGGGACTATAAATGAGCGTTTTGATGGAGCCAACGGCGCGGCGCCGAGCGTCGCCTTGGAGAACGAGCCGGAGAACCTTCGCTGCCTCTCGCCGAGCGAAGTAAGCCGACCTCTCGGCGTTGCTCTGGCGGCGAGTTTCCGACTTCGAGGCCGGTGCGGCGGAGGAGGGGTTCGCCTTCTTCCTCACAGCTTTCGGTGTTGTGCGCGCCATTGTTTACGCTAAGGTAAAAGCTTCGAATTCGAACCCAAACTAAAATAAATTGCCCCTGAGAGTAAACGACACCGTTTTTTGTTTTCTTTAAGGCATAAAACGACACCGTTTTTTGTTTTCTTAGGCATAAAACGACACTGTTAGTTTTCTTTAAACGACACCGCTTTGACAGGCACTTTTGTATTTTTTCCGAATTAAAATAAATATCTTTTTTGACAAAGAGTTAAAATAAACATTAAGTCCAACGTACAATATGTAGAAAAATAATAAATATTATATTTTTAACAAATACTTGTTAAAATTATATAATTAATTGATTTTTTTACATTTATTTTATTTTAAATCCAATTGCAATAAATTTATTGTGTATTTATTGAATATTATTTACTTTTACTTCTAAATAGCATTGTGTTGTATATAATATTTGTGTATTGGAGTATAATATTAAAATATTATGTGAAATATTTATTTTTTAAATATTAAATATAATATTTAGTTATTTTTATTCTAAATTATATATCTTGTATCAAAATTTACATTAGAGATTTTCTTAGTGAAGTGTACTAATTAATTATATGCCTATTTGTTGTTTCTTAAGAAGGTTTTTCTTTTTGCTTTTGAAGTTTACTAATTCTATAATATTAGAACACTTCACTGAAAATTTTGATATTATACTTTTTTTAAAATATAAAAAAAAAAATTGTTCTTTGAAAATAAATAAATAAATAGGTATTTACAATATTGTTATTTTTTTTACAATAATCTTTAAAAAAAACATAATTTCTTTAAACAATAAAAATTCTAAGTATTTTTTAAATTCTCTTCTTATTATTTCACATAGACTTTTCTTTTTCTATTTAAAGTTTCAATTTTACTTTACAAACTATAGTCCAAACATGTCAAATATTTAAAAAATGACAATTATATTATCGTCTTTGAAAAAACACAACCTTAGAAAATAAAAACGATACCAAACAAATCATTAGTTTTGACACTTACAAATATTAGCGATGATTAAAATATATATAGAATTGACCACTAAGTGGGGTTAGATTATTATTTTCAAAAAAATAGAGAGGAGTGTAAAAATCAAAGATTAATTAATGAGTATACATTTCAAATATGAGATATACATTATTTGATTTTTTGAAAATTATGATAAATTGATAAAGATTGAAAGCTCTTTGTTTGACAAATTGACAGATGCCTAATAAACATGTAAATGAAAATTGCCTAGCAAGTGGCAAACAAAACATTCTTATTAACTTGCTAGGAAATTGACTCACTAAATAGGATGATGAAAGATAAGATTATCATTAATACTAACTTATTATTATTATTATTATTATTATTATTGGGAAATTTGTGAAAATAGCCTCTTTTTTTAAGTGATTTTGCACTCTGGCCTACGTTTGATAATTTTTTGCAAAATGGCCTCTGTCTAAAATTCGATCAGTTGTCAAAAATTTTCGACCAGTTGTCTAAATTTTTGACCAGTTGTCTAAATTTTTCGACCAGCTGTCAAAGTTTTCGACCACCTGTCTAAATTTTTCGACCACCTGTCTAAATTTTCGACTACCTGTCTAAATTATGAGAGGTCATTTTGCAAAGAATTATTAAAACTAGGCTAGAATGCAAAATGACTTAAAAAAATAGGTCATTTTGCCAAGAAGCCCTATTATTATTATTATTATTATTATTCTTTAAATAAATTAAGAATGCTTTTATTGACACACTTTTGTTTTCTTTTTGACTTCAATCTAATTACCCCTCTTTTCTCTTTTACTCCTTTCTTAAATTTTGTACAAGTTCAAAATTACTCATAATAAAAAATAAAGCATTTATGAACTTCTTTTTCTACCCCATTATACATCATTATTTATGTTTTCTCTAATTTTTCAATCACATGTAATTCTTCACATTCAAATTTTACTTATTGGTTATTCATATTTTGTACAATTTTTTTTTTTAAATTGATAACCTAATTTTTTGAATATATATACATACTTAATGTTATGGGGGTGTTAAAAAGGAGGATTTATTGTTTAAAATTATATTTCAAAATAATTAATAAAGATGAATAGAGAAAGAAATGTGCTATTCAAGGCATTAATTAATTAAACACAATAGGAGCAAAGTCTAACGGCATCTCCATCCCATAACATCATATATGGTATTGCACCAACATCAAAATTAAAAATTTTAGCACCATGTTTTTTTTTCATTCCAAACACAACACCAAAAAATACATTCTTTATTATTATATTATTTTTTAATAAAATAATATATATAAGATATAAATATATTTATTTAAAAAAAATATATGATATATATATATTAAAATAAGAAAAAAAAAGTATTTTGCTGTGCGAATAGTGCACAATATATATGCCGTGGCACTGTTCAAAAATAGCTAAATGAGAATATGGAGTTGGATTAGAGAGAATGTCAGCATATATATATATAAATATATATATTATTTTGGAATTAAGTTGGAGTTGGCCTTATACTAATAATACAATATGTGGTAATCTATAAAGTACAAGTTTAACTCAATCCCACTCATTAGACTTAAAAATTAGACTTAAAAACCATTCTAAGAAGTTACCATAAAACTTCTCCATTGGTCCAAAAAAAAGAACCCAAAAAAAAGAAAGAAATATGTCATATCATTCCTTTTGAGTGCTCACTAAGGTGACTAATTAATATGATGTCACATAACATAACCTTATAATGGAGTCTTCTAATGTCACAAGTTTGTATCAAGTCATCCCATTTACACATTAATGCAAATTTAACCGAATCTAAGTAGGATTAATCATTCAAATAGGTATATAAAAAATATATTAGTTGGTCTTCAAATCATTACATCAACATTTATTCATAAATAATTACATAAATTTTAGTCCTTTTAAAAAAATATATTATTTAGTTAATTTTGTTAATAAATAGCTTTTTTCATTTTAAGTTTTGGTATACTTTATAAATTATGATATATATATATATATGAATGCACTCTTAATGATTACATCCCATGGATGACTAGTTTAATATTAATCGTTGGATTAAGATTGATGATCCATTTTTATAGTTGTTAATTAATATTTCTAAAAATAACTTTTGATTTTTTTAAATTTTTAGAATGGTTACCTGATAAAAAACGTGTATTTATTATGAAAATATAATATTGTAAATTTTTCATTTTTCAAATGTATGTCAATTTCTAAATATAGCTAGTGTTTCTCATTGGTTAGAAACACCATTAATTATGGCAAAAAAATAACTAAATTCGAAATTAATGTAGAAAAAAAATATTTACATGTTGGTGACTTGTTATAACAAATCACTATGTTACCACATCATCATAATTGTTAAGTCACTATGTTGCCACATCATCATAATTGTTAGTACCAATCTATGGCTAGTAACCACCCAATCTTTCACATATATATATTTATATTCTATTATATATATGCTTTTACTAGGGTTTAGGAGTCGTAGATTGGGTGTTTTCTTTTGCATTTTCAATGGTCAAGGAGTCTAGATTGTATTTTTAGTAAATGGACTTTGATTGGGAGAGATTCAAATATTGGTTTTGACTCAATCACTTATTTGCTTCTCAATCCTTAAACTTGCATGGTTTGATAATATCTATTAAAATTAAATAAATAAAGATATAAAAAAAATTGCCTTTTCTTCAAGGAACTTTCTTGTTGAGCCGGAACCTTGTTCCCCATCATCACATGTTGTTTCATTCACATTAGGACAACATTCTTTTCAATTTTGAGGAAACTCATAAATTTCCCACTTGGCCTTATTCAATATGATGATGTATAAGGTTACACACTAAACCAACTTATATTATTTTCACACATTAATAGGCATAATCTAGGGTTGAGTTTGAAAATGAAAGAGCACTAAAGGGAAAGCACCAAAAAATTCATTTTTTGCTTTCAAATGATAATGTTCAAACATGTTTGTTATTATGATCCAAAATTTTCTATCTAACATTGATAAATATTGGTGGCTTCAAACAACTCATACATATAGGGTTCCGATTTTGTCTTTCTATGGTTATGTATTTTGTTCGGTCTAGAATAGTATGATTAATGATTGAATCGATCGAACGGTTATTAATTATTTAGAAATATATAAAAATAAAAAATTGAAAGGACATCAAACTCTAAATTATATTAAACTAAATCAACGTGAAGTGGACAAATTTAGCCTAAGTAGTACTATAGCTCTATGTCCGGTTTAATCCACATAAACATTTTGTTCAATCTAGAACCTTTCAATTAATTATTGAATTAAAAAAATATAAAATAACTAAAATATACCTAGACTCTAATAGGGTTGTGCAAACAACTTTGCAACCCGCCCAAACTAACCTGAAAAAACAACAAAAATACAACCCGAAAAACCCGACCTTCATTTCAAACCGCCTAATTATTACATTGGGCGGGTTGAAATTTTTGGCAACCCGCCCAATGTAACCCGACCCGCCCAATTAAGGATTTGTCTATTTTTTATAATTTTATATTTATTAAATTATTAATTATACATATATAAAACTAAATTTAAATTAAATTTTTTTATAAAAAAAAAACCCTATATTTAAAAGTAACAATTATTTTAGTTACAAATAAAACTAAAAATAGTGAAAATTTATTTTTTAGAAAAAAAAAGTTTCGGCCCAAACCGATGGTCGGATTGAACTTCAATTTTTTTTTTAATTGGGTGTGTTACAGGTTGAAAAGTACCAACCCAATTATAAGTTTGGATTTATCAAAAATCTACCCAACCGGCCCAATGAAGACCCCTAAAATCTAAAGCTAAAATTAAATACATATAATTGGGTCATGTAAGAGGATCTGTACATGTATATGTGTATATATATATATAAATCAACATCACTTTTGACTCATATTCTTCTCCGTTATGAAGGGGTTGGTCTAACCACGGGACCCTAAAGCCTACTTTAATTCATACAGAACAAAGGTCTTTAAAAACAAAAGGCTCATAACATAACAAAGACTTTCTCCCAAGTCATTCCCATGCCCCACTCCCTCATTTGTCTTCTTCTTCCTCATTACCTCCAAATCAATACCTTTCTCTCCGCTGTATTTTTTTTTTGGCTAAGTGGCACTTCTTACTTACTAAGAATTATCTTTGAAGCTTCCTTATTATTACGTAGGAAGCTCTCCATGAACCCACCTCACACAATCTATCCCTAATAATATATCTGCACAAACCAAGTTCACTTGTGTAGCAAGCAAATGATGTCGGGCAGTCCTAGTAGCAATAGCAACACTAAGTTTAAATCACATATGGATCAGTCTCCTGAGAATGACAACATGGTTGATGACTCCAGTCTCGATCAGTTCTCCGAGTTTTTGATGTTTGAAGAGTGGCCTGATGAATATCGTCATCAGGAGGTGTCCCCAGTGTCTCAGCCTACACCGAACACTGTTACTTATGCCACCGACGAATTCGGTGGAAGCAGCAGCCACCTTGGTGGACACAACACCACTGGTAAGCAACACATGATAGAATCATATGAGTGATTATTATTAGTGTTATTGGTATTGAGGCTTTGAGTTTCTTGGTATATTTTTCTTCTAACAGGAGGGAATGTGCAAAGTGGGAGGGAAAGAATGGAAGTCAGAGAAAGAGTTGCTTTCAAGACAAAATCAGAAATTGAAATATTGGATGATGGGTTCAAATGGCGGAAGTATGGGAAGAAGATGGTGAAGAACAGCCCAAATCCAAGGTTTTCATAATAAAATCTATCAAAACTATGCTGCATTAGTATTTTGTGCAAAAGGGTTGTTATTTATACAATCATTTCTATACCTTGCTATAAGTTCAACACATATATACATATTCATACATGGTTTTGGATTTTGTCCCATTTTAGGACAAATTCCATTATGTATTTTGGGTTTGTTATGATTAACAACCATCTGATCAATCCAATCACTGATTAAACGGTTGTCTGTTGTAACAAAATCCAGACCAATATATATATATAAATTATTTGGACCAAATTTAATATAAGATATTATGTAAATGCAGGAACTATTACAGGTGTTCAGTTGATGGATGTCCTGTAAAGAAGAGAGTGGAAAGAGACAGAGAAGATCCTATGTATGTTATAACAACCTATGAGGGAGTCCATAACCACCAAAGCTCTTTCTAGTTATGGTAACTTGGGAGCTAATCAAAGTTGCAGATTCAAACTTGGTACAAGATAGTTTTGTACCCACCACTTCTTCCCTTGTTGACTAAGGGTTGACCATGTTTATACATATGATGACCAAGATGTATTCCTCTGCTTTTTGCACAAGCAAGCATTAGGTTCTTTTCTTTACCAGTTTTGTAGAGTTATGAAATCAGATCAGAGTTTCAGAACTAGGATGTTTTCAGAAACTAGCAGTATTGGGTTTTAAGTTTTAGCTTTATATGACAATAACTAAGGAAACATCTTTATTCCAACTTAGGTATACATATATAGAAGAATGGTCACGTCTCTATAATAGTTACTAGTTACGTTTCAAAAAATAAAAAATGTACTATTATTATAATTCCTTCCATAGTTATAATGAAGTGCCAAATTGATCACAATCATGTATAAAATTCTAGCTTCTAACTATTTAAACATATGTAACTTTCTATAGTTCATATGTAACTATCTATAGTTAAATATTGACATAGTATTATTCAGATCGGTCATACTAGTTACCCAATTTCGTTTAAGCTGACTCTTATTGTCCTATATCATATTATTTGATGAATTATTATTATTATTATTATTATTATACAATACAGCAGGAGACAGATGACAGTACAGGTGGACATGAAAAGAGTCACCAAGTACTCAAAAACAAAAAGATGAGTTTGCACTGTCATTGGTGCAAAGATTTAAACAAACCAATCAGCTTTAGAGTCAAGAAAAGTACAAGCTGATTAGAATCAGATAAACTGATGCTACTATTGTGGTCCTTGTTGACTAGTTTTGTATTGATCAACATTTAAATGGGACGACTATACTTTGACTTTTTGTCTGATTGCATATAAGATGAGTTAAGCAGCCAAATTTGTACTTTAATACTTTTCTTTAACAATCACAGGAACAAGCCAAACAAATTCCACTAACCATTAAGGCTAAGATGAAAAAAAACAAACAGTTTTACAAAATAAAAGGCAAAAAGAATCAGCCATTACATTTTATTGGCTCGGCATATCAATCAATTGAAATCATAACTACAACATATCTCTTCAACAAATTCTTATCCACAAAAGGTTGCACAGTTTTGGCATACTTTAAACCTTCAAGAATCTTGGGTTAAAGTTGAGAAAAGGTCAAAATAAGTGGTATTCTCTGTTTTTATTCCATGAACAAGTTTCTATACACCAGAAGAGGACTCCATTCATAGAAATATTAAATTGGAGTTACCTATGGTCTGATATAGTTTCAGTTTGAAATATAACATCTGGGTTTCGGGTTTGTGGACTTACCGAATTATTCCAGGTAGCTCCCAGCTCATTAACATTTGATGAGATGCTCCATAAGATATCCCTAGGCTGCACATTTGCTGATATCCCAAGTGGGGATGATTTAACGATCGCCTTGGACTTGGATTTATATCCACCATTTCTTCCCATACCACTAGTAAGAAGCCAACGGGACCCAGACTGCCGCTGTGCTGTGGTGCCCCAGAGTTGCTTATTGAAGGGAACAGTATCTACACCAGCAAGGTGGGTACCAGTGATTTGAAACCGGGGACTGTCTTCCCCGTCTTTAACTGTCTGATTTTTCTTTATCCCTGACACCTCATCTACTACTGGGTGAACTTGTTCTTCCCTCCGCACTTGAATCAAAAGAAGCATTGGGACCCCCACAGGCTCATAGTTCCTAAGGGGATCCCTAAGTTGTACCAAATGAGCTATTGTGATGTTGTTTCCCAACATTCCACACCTTCTCCCAGATACTTCGTGCCAGTTGAAGTCTTGTTTCAAACTCCCACTATCTAAATCTATGCACTCGGCATGATGGGCAGCAAGGATTTTTAATATGTCCTTGTTAACATTCTCAATTTCATCACCAATGATTCCAGCGTCCAACCTCAACCACTCATCCAATTTAACAGACAAGTCAACTAAGTCACTAATGTTGTTACCATCATCTCTTACATCCCAAAGTTTTAATGCTCCAACATCTGAATTAAGAAACCTGTTCGTACCTCCAGAGGACGATATCTCCCCAGTAATCTGTGGATAAATACAAGAAGGCGGTTCCTCATCTGACATGTGAGACTGAGCTTTTAAGCCTTCCAGTATGAGGGTATCAATCTTATTCACAACCAACGATGAAACATCTTCAAGAGATGCAAATTCCAAATGTACCTCACCACCAGTAAAGCCTGATTTGATATCATTATGTTGCAAACCTGATTGATATTCATAACCTCCCTTCCTTCCAAAATGATCATGCTGCGAGTGAAATTTCCTGAAACCGAAAAATGGAAAATATACCAACTTAAAAGGCATCAACTTGAGAAACGAAAAGAATAAATGTCAGAGTAATTTGAAAAATAAATGTACTCTGTGTGCTTACACACCTTTGAAGTGCCATTGAGATTGGAGGGGTATCCCATGCTACCTTCTTTATTGTCTTCCCAGTAATATCCTCCAAAGGCATTAATTTACTGATTTGAGCATACAACTTATTGGCTCCACTAAAAGCCAAATGTTGCAAAATCTCCATAACATCGTGGCCAATTTTTGAAGGTAGGACAACTGAATCGGAAACTTGAATAATTAAGCTCCCACCATTTTTAGCTTTCCTGAAAAGCAAAGGATTCATAGTGCAGAGAAAGCCTCCATTTTTCATCTGAACATAAGGACCAAAGCCTTCTTCAAGTGGAGGTAGTAGGTGTCGCTCTTGAGGAGGAAGCTCAATTGGACTACCAAATCCACCGGAATAACTATGTGGAGAGTTTTGAAAGTCCTCCTCATTTATTCCCCATTCTCGCATCAAAACTTCAGTTTCTATGTCTTCAAGAACTTTTGCCTTCCTTCTGTTTAATAACTCACTTCTCTTGTGCTCCTCTTCGGCATCTTGAACTATCAAAGACAATTCAGATTCCTCGGAGTAATCCTGACAGCTAAACCTGGGTGAAATACTGCAGCCAAATTCTGACTCCTCTTGCTTTGCATCAAAATCAAGAATGAAGTTGCCTGAATCTATAGCCTCTTTTTCAAACTGTCTCCAAAGAAGCTCTCTTGGGGAATCTGGCTGACTATAAAAATTTTCTGTATATAATTCATCATCAACTCCTAGCATATTCAAAAAATCAGTTGCCACAGATTCAGCAACATCATCCAAGCTAAATGATCGTTTAACTGATCTACTTGCTTTGTTGTTTGATTTAGCTTCCATGAGGCTTTCTTGCTCAATGTACCCTCCAAAGTCTATTGGGTCCAAATTTGCTGATTCCGCAATCAACTGACTAATGCGCGCTGACTCCAGCTCTTCTTTGGTCAATTCATTGGTACAATTGCTTTGTGTTTCATTTTTCCTAGCATCCACCAGAATCTTTTCAACACAACTCATACAGCTGTTGTCCTCAGAATAAAGATCTGTGTCACTACCCTTAATGATCTCATTCACATTGATTGTCTCAGTCGCCTCAAATATAGGTTCAATAAACAGATCAGCACCTTGATCCCATGTCGACTCGTCTTTTTCAGACATTTCAGTCCCCATTTCAGTAATGCTAAATTCAGTAATTTCACAGTCATTGTCTTCCATTTCTCCAGAAGACACAAAGTCATAATCAAACTTAGGTTTGAATTGTTCCAGCTGTTGAGAAGCTGAATCAGTTGAAATGCACAAGTTCCCCTCATCAAGTTTCTGATATAAACAATTTATAGACTTTGAAAGCTCCAATCCTGTTCTGAGCAATACTTCATGACAAACTTTCATATCCAGAGACTGGCACAAGAAGTCAGGCTCATAACTGACAGAACTAGTAATGCTGCGAACTCGTGGAAGCGTCCTGTTATAATTGCTAGGAACCAAGTCAACACCATCATCTATTGTACTCAACCTATTACGCGACACATTCAAAAGTTCAGGATAATTCGAATTACTACTCAATTTAACTAGTTTATCTCTCATTACCCAGAATCCAAAACTGACATTTAGACTAGCACCTTTAGCTTTCCCCGAAAGATTAAAGCTGGTTGTCCACTTACCACTACTTTTCTCCCCTTCCAACTCCTCCATAGTACGCGGTAAGAAGCTGGTGAGGTCAACCCATTGCTTTCCAATATCCAGACTAGGATTCTCAACAAGAGAAGCATATAGGAGTAAAAGTTTGGAATCATATTTCATGGGATGGTTGGCCCCACCACTACTACCATACACAGAACATCTATGCATCAAAGTTTCATCGAATTCAGCCACGCCCTGAGAAACTCTTGACGGTGAAGTCTGAATCGCCTCATTCTTCTTCTTCCAATGCACACACAGACTAAGATTTTCGAAAATGGAGGGCAACCCTTCAATTGAATGGACATGAAGATAAAAACAACAATAGAACTTCTTGTTGCCAATGTGAGTAAGCGCTTTTAAAGGATTCTTCCAATTCCATAACGACGACGATTTCTTGTCCTTATAAGACACATTTTTCAGGTTTAAATCCGATTTTGATTCCGACAAACGGATTCTTCCAGCTGATTTGGATCGAACTTCATTAGGAGAGGGTTTTGGCAAATAAAGGGCTTTGCTAATTTCCTCAATGTCTCGCAACAACTGGCCATTACTTGAATCCCCGGGATGATTATCACTAAAACTCTTCCTACTATCTAGCTTATTCAACATTATACCTCTGAATTAAGACCAATATAGCATAATGAACCCAAAACTCACCGTGTTCCACTCTTTGGGAAATATTTAGTAACTTCAATTCAATGCAATCGCTTGGATCACCAAAAGTTGGACTCTGCTAAGAAAATGAAAAAGGTATCACAATCAATACAAAAAAACTCAAAAACAAGATTTTAATCATAAAAACATAAAATACAAACAAAAAAAAAACAATTTATGAATCAGTCAAAATCCAAGAGTCATCACTTCAAACATAAAACCAAGAAGTTTGTGATACTAACCTGGCATAACCTAAAATCTCTTTCGTCAACAAAATTGGATGAGGCCAGACGAAGAAGAAGACCAATTAGTACAGTGGTGAAAAGGAAAAAGCAGCGATGAGAATAGTAATATGAGGATGTTAGGTTGGGAATCTGGGAAAAAATTCCGGGAAAATCGAAGACAACCAAATGCAAATGAGATCATTTTCCGGTAAAATCGTGAAACTCATTATTTTGTTCTACCTTTTTTAAAGGTGATTATTATATGCTGTAGTCGAGTCCACCTAAGCACGATGTACGGACTCATTGGAGAGTGAAATTCAAGATTATTACAAGTTAAACATTAATTAAACTATGGGATGTATTGGGAAATTTGATTAATCATACTTACATTAGCTTAATAATTAAAATTTGAACCAAAGTTAACCACCATATGATATCAATGCTCATCTTTCATTTAATACCAAAAATACCCCTCTCATAACACATTTCCTCTCTATTCTCCCTCTTCCTCTCTACCTCTCTTCACCATACCTCTCTTCACCATACATTCTCTCTCACTCTCTCTTCACCATACGTTTTACACACAAGATTTTTATACTAAAATCTTGCAAGAAAGATACACATTCGGACATTGTGGATTGTTTGAGGAGAAACACCAAGCTTTGTGTTATTTTTGCTCATAGTGAAGATATTAAATGGGTAAGTGATTTTCTTTGATTCTTGTTGTTGTTGGTTGCTTTTATGATTCATAATGCTGTTTATATGTTGGATCTATAGTTTGTTGGTATTTTTTGCTGTTTTTTTGGGTGAAAATCGTGTTATGTGAAAATCTGCGTTTTCTTGGGTTCCCTGAGTTTTTTTCTAAATGCCCGATAGTGTCCGATAGAGACCCGATACAGGCACGATAGTTGTTGAGTTTCAAGGTTAGGGATGAAGGTCCGATGGCAACCCGATGGTTGCCCGATAGTTTGGTTACCCGATGGTTATAAGGGTACGATGGCTACCCGATGGTTGCCCCGATTATTATTTTAAATCTACACATCCTTTTAAGTACGATAATGGATCGATAGTAGTCCGATATATGCTCGATAGTTATTATTAAGTTACTGCTGACCTAATAGTACGATGGTACTCGATGTTACCCGATACTTGCCCGATATTAGTGTTTTAAGTGATCAAAAAACATAAATAAAACTTTGCCCGATACCGCCCGATATGGCCCGATACTGGTACGATTCCCAAACATTTGAACTAAATTTCGACATTTTGTTGCCATTTACTGATTTTTTTTCTTTGTACATGATAGGGTCAACTTTGTTCGCGTACTTAATGTATAATGGTGTTTGGGAGCGTGAAGGTAGAGATTGGGTTTTTAATGGAGCCGAAAATTTAACGTTCGAGTTGGAGAAGGACATAACTTACTCACAACTTGTTGAACTTCTGTACTCAGAGCTGGAAGTTGACAAAGTGCAGTATGACCTGAAATTAGAAGTGAATTATAAGTACATGAAAGGGTTAATGTATCGGCCTGAACTTATAAGGAATGACAAGGGTGTAAGCTTATATTTGTCAATGCTTTTGAAGAAGCCAGATGAATTTGTTCCCCTTTTTGTGACTTTGGTGGAGAAGAATATCATTGTTGATCGTAATCCTCCACCAAGTACTGTTAAGGATACTCGTAGTGAGGTTGGGACTTATGTTCCAGAAACAAATCCGGAGGTGCTGGTAGCCACTGCTATACCTTAATCAAACCCTTTCATACCAACAGTTGACCATGTAGCACAGATGCCATTTCATGATGATTTTCCTGATTGTCCTGACCCTGAAAATGATTTTGAGGGTAATGACGACCAAGAAACAGAGGTCCGTTCTCAAGCTTTGAGCCTGAGTCCACTGTCGTACCAAATACCGAGGCAAACAACATGTAGAAGTAGACCCCGTAGAGAAGATCGCCAAACACCTGGTACTAGTAGTAGTCGTCCAGACGGAACAAATGATGCTAGAGAATTTAGTGATCCACTCTCTTCTTCGACATATTATAGTAAATTCAAAGCTCAGATGTTTACAAGAGAAGACATTGAGGATAATAGTCACTATATATCTATGGGTGGCACATCGGGCGGGGAGATTCATTTAGGAAAGTTTTTCAGAGACAAGGAACATTTAAAGAAGGTTGCTGGCTTGTTTGCAATGAAGAAGGGATTCGACTTTATAGTTAAGAAGTCTGGTACTGATGTTTGGTATATTACATGCAAGGATCCTGATTGTGGGTGGAGGTTAAGAGGGAAGAAGAAGCAACTTTCTAACATGTTCGAGGTGACAGCATTTGAAAATGTACACACATGTTCCCTCGATGTTCGAAAAAAAGATAACCGTCAAGCATCACCTTTGGTAGTTGCCGAACTGATCAAGGATAAATTCTCAGTTAACGGTTCAGATTATTTAGCCTCCAAAATAAGAGAAGATATGAAGAATTCTTTCGGGATCGAAATGAGTTATGAGAAGGCTTGGAGATGCAGAGAGAAAGCACTCCACATAGTTAGGGGTACGCCTGAAGCTTCATATTCGAAGTTACCTGGGTACTTGCACATGCTGCAGTTGAACAATCCCGATTCCATTACTGATTTCAAGGTAGACGAGGGTCGCTTCAAGTATTGCTTTTTTTCTCTGGGTGCTTGTAGGCGGGGATTCAAGTTTTGTCGACCTGTTATATGTATTGATGGGTCCTTCTTGAAAACTAGGTATGGTGGCCAAATGTTGTGTGCCGTGGCATTGGATTCAGACAGCCACATATTTCCGATTGCTTTCGCAATGGTTGACAGTGAGAACCACGACTCTTGGACCTATTTCATAAGGAAGTTGAAACAAGCGATTGGTGATGTTGAGAACTTAGCATTCGTATCGGATAGGCATCAAAGCATTGTTCATGCTTTGGAACTTGTCTTCCCTGATGCACCCCATGGCGCATGCTACCACCACATTATTATGAACGTGGCTAGCAAGTTCAAGACTGATTGCTTCACGGATCATATTTACAGTTGTGCATACTCGTATAAGAAGACAGATTTTGAAAGAGAATTTGAAAAGATAAAAGCAATGGATGTTCGAGTTGCACTATATCTTGAGGGCATTGGATTTGAAAGATGGGTTCGTGCGTACTTTCCAGGGGACCGTTACAATGTAATGACAAGTAATTGGGCTGAAAGTTTCAATAGCAAAACTAAGGATGCAAGAGCCTTCCCGATCACTGCTTTTGTTGAATTCATCAGGTTTACTATTCAAACATGGCTTGCTACTCGAAAGGAAAACGCTGAAAAGTGTAGCACGACTCTATCACCAGTTATGGAGGGGGACTTGTCATGTCAATTTGAGAAATCTCGGTTCTTAAGCGTCGACAGAGCTGGACCTTATACATTTAATGTCCACCCCGGAGGAACAGTTCAGAGCGGTGGTATAGTTGATTTGGAGGCACGACAATGCAGTTGCGGCCTATTCCAAATCATGAAGATTCCTTGTCCACATGCATGTGCTGCTGCTCAAGAACGAAATATTAGCATGTACGCATTGTGCTCTCAATATTACACAAGAGAGAGTTGGAAGAGCACATATGAGGGGACAATTATGCCAGTTGGTGATGAGGATGATTGGGAATTGCCTGAAGACATTAAGAACATCCAAGTTGGAGTACCGATTGAGAAGAAACCTGTAGGCCGACCGAAGAAGCAAAAGGTCGGACGAATTAGGAAAAATCGATATCCATCTAATGGAGACAAGGTTGTGATACAACGATGTTGTAGCAAGTGTGGTGGTAAAGGGCACAACAAAGCGTCTTGCAAGTACCGAGGTTAACTTGTTTTGTTTGTATTCTAGTTGACCTATTATGTTTTATTTCTGCTTGAACTAGTAATATTTGTTATGTGCTGGATTTTGCAGGTTTTTTTTCTGTTTTTTTCTCCATTATGAAACTCTTAAATATGTAATAATCCAGTGTTGGTTCGATAGTGCACGATGCCGGTACGACAATGCACGATATTGTTTGTTGTAGGATTATTTAAATGTATCTTACAATATGGTACGACGTTGCTCGATGTAGTACGATAGTTAATGTACGACATTAGGGTACGATAATGTACGATATTGGTCCGATAATGGTACGATGGTATGGTTTCAGTACTGTTCGTGAAATTTGTGAGGCAAGTGAGGGTACGATAGAGTACGATAGTGATCGACGATAGTACGATGCAAAGATTAAGCACATTAAAATGTAGTAATTACAAAAAGAGCAATCAAAAAAATTATACAATTCAAAAAAATTAAGACCGTTCAACATAAGTTTTGGTAGAATAAGTCTACACACCACCTTTGCCTAAAAAGTTTCATATTATTGTCAGTTACATTATCAAATGGTAGTTGTAGAAGCTTATGTTCAATATGCTCAATTACGTAACATCCGCAATCGCCACTGCATTAGAAAATAAACAATAATTTAATAAAGTTTTGTAATTAAGAAATAATAATTAATATGTGATATTTAATAAAGTTCACCTGGATTTTGTTTGCGGTACGAATTCACGTGGAGTGAGTTTCCAATCGAAGGGTCTGACCTGACTCTCTGATGCTGTCAACTGAGGCGCGAGTATAACGTCATGGTTCTCAAATAAACCGGACTGTCGCAAGACCGACGGGAAAATGGTACACCAGTCAACCATCAAGCTGATCAAATCGTTTTCGGAAATTGATCCAATACTGGAGTCAAAGATGTTGAGCATCCACCCATTCAGGTCTGCCTCTACAGCTACCCAATGCATTTGGTCTTTCAAGAAGAGGGCAAAATAAATGAACTCCTTGTTCTGCCAACTCGGTAAGAACTGGACTGCATCACCCCTAACCAGGTCCAATATACTGTCATCCCAACTAAATCTAGAGTAGTCAGAACCTGGAAAAGCGTCCCACCGACCCTTCAATGATTCGGGAAAAATTGTAGGCATAACAACACATTTCTGAGGGTACACGTTAGGATAAAACTCTAGACGCCTCCTCATGAGATGGAATGCTGCATCTAAATGCTACATTAAAAGAAAATTAAGTCAGTAACCACAATATCGTACCAAAATAAACAAACAAAAAACTATCAGACATGAATATAGTAACTATCGTACCCCAATCGTACCATTATCGTACCCCAATCGTACATGAATATAGTAACAATAAAACCTTCTATCGTACCAATATCGTGTTAATGTCGTACCATCATCGTACCTTTATGGCAAAAACTAGTATTATACACCATCGTACCCACTAGCGTCCCACTACTGTCGTACCATCATCGTACATTATCGTACTACCATCGTACCTAAAGTGTCCCACTACAAATTCTAAAATTATGATGGTAATAGTAACTACTTAACAAATTATATCGTACCACTATCGTGCTAATGTCGTACCACCATCGTACCATTGACATATAAACAGTTTATAATTTGACACTTATAATTATCGTACTACATTCGTACCATATCGTACCCATATCGTACCACTATATATAGAAACATTTAAATAAATTTTCAACATTATTTAATTATGAAGTTATAGAAAACTTACAGAGTCAGAAAGCCATGTCCTCGGAGTATGCAGTTTCAGGAACCAAGCAGCATCGTGTGTCCCTGAGAAACATTCCCTCGGATATTTATTCCCAATGGTGCCAAGCAACCACTTGTGAAAGGTCATAAGTAATTTACCATCAACAACCCTCAATGGATCCACATTCACTGCTGTCTTCGATTTCTTATTCCTTTTCCTCATTGCAGTGTACTCATCGAACCACCTAGGCCTCTTTCTTTCTCTCCTCTTCTCCGGTGCTGGTGGAGCTATGTTTAAGAATTGTACTTCAGAATCTTCAGTATCTCCGATTACAGTAATTTGCATATCCTCTGGTGTGCGAAAAATGTGATCATCTACATCATCAGGTCTGTAATCGTTAGGGAGAATGTCTTCATCTACAGGAGACTGAGGGCCTTCTTCAGTGGACTGAGGGTGTGGATCTGGAACTGGCCTACTAAGATCTTCCATCATTGTCATAAGCTTCTGCAATTGACCCAAGATCTCGGACTGACCTTTAATAAGGGCACTTTGTTGCCCTTCAACCTTTTCCAACCTGGCCAAAATCATAGAGTAGCCTGGTTGCTCAGGTGCTGGCATGAGGTGTTGATGGGGGAACCTCAGGTGCCTCAGGTTGAGCTGGTGGAACCTCCTTAAAAATATTTGCTGCTTCTGCTTGCTCAGCTAACTTTTCAGCAAGCTTTTCAGCCTGGCTCTGTAAGGCTTCCTGTGTAGGCTGTCCATCGGGACCCACCTCTAGTTCCTCTAACCCCATGTCCACATACAATGAGGCTTCATTGTCTGTAAGGGTCCTCACATACTGTTCTTCAGCAGGTCGGGCACACAGGTAGGGGTATACTGTCAACTGCCACAAAAAACAATGCATATTTAGATTGGAAAGTAAAACAATATAAAAAATAAGTAATTGTCATCTGTGAAAAATGGTAAACTGTCGTACCCCAATCGTACCCATATCGTACCCATATCATGCAATTATCGTACCCATATCGTACCCATAACATAACAATATCGTACCCGTAAGTGAGAATTACTTGCTAACTATCGTACCATCATCGTACAACATCGTACCAATATCGTACCTCTACTACTACATTAACAAAGAATACATATCGTACCCCCATCGGACCATCATCGTACCAAATCATACCACTTAGTCAGTTTTCAAACAGTTGACAAAAAACCACAAAATAACCCCATAATCGTACTCAAATCGTACTCTATCGTATTCCTATCGTGCAGTACCCATAAAATTGCATATCTAGAAAAAAATATAGAACATTCAAAAGTAAAGTAAAAGCTCACCTTTTTGGCAAACAACTTAATAAGTTGCTCTTTGTGTATCTCTACTTTCTCCTTGCTCTGCCAGTTGATCATTCTTGGTATGCCTTGGCCCAATCTCACAGCATGATCCTGACCCAACTCAATGATGGACTCAAAAGCCCAATACTGCAATGCTGCAGCATACCCATAAATAGAGTACTTGGCCTCCTTCTGAGTCTTTCCTTTCTCAATCTTCTTCTGTAAATGCTTCTTCATTTCAACAAAGTCTTTTTGACAAGTTTGTAACAACTTCTGGTATGATATCTTCCCCCACGGGTACTGGAAAAAGAAGTCAACGTCGTCTACCATCTTCAGCATGTCAGTCCAAACCATCAACTTCTCCTCACGACCTTTCAAAACACCCTCAACTAATAAGCACAAACCCATCTTGTACACATCATCAACTATTTGACAACTCTCAAAAGTTCTGCGCAGTTGCCCTATGCTCACTGGGGAATGACCATTGAAGTACTCAAGAATCAACCGATCCGAAGTGGTCTTCGCTTTAATCTCAGCTTCAGACGGTCCGGCCTCAAAATTTAAACCAGTAACTAAAGCGAACTCCAATTGGCTAAATCTACATCTTTTTTTCCCAATATAAAACTGGACTTCGTCAGTCTTCTCCCCTCTGAATTTGTGCAACAACAATTGATGGACTAAGGCACCAGAAAAATTTAATGGTTCCGCCATGAAGAACTGTTTGAAAGGGGATTCCTTCACCCTATCCAATAAACCACACCGTATAAATTTTGCTTTAATCTTTGGAAAGTACCAACTGCCGCGCCAAGTGATACGTCCCGTAAAATGTTCCTCTACTGGAACTATCAGTTGTGGAGGTCTTAAGTTCTGCATAAAACAAATAAATACCCAATTAAATAGAATAACAAAAAAAAACATCAAATTTTATATTCTGGAATATATTATCGAGCAACTATCGGAATCTATCGCACCATATCGGACACCAATGGAAAACTGGAACTATAACATTATCGTGCACAATCGTACCTCACATCGTACACCATCGTATTATAACATACACAACAATTTGTTCCCACTATCGGGCACACATCGTACCCAACATCGTACCCTATCGTACCTCCATCTTCAACCTCAAGTTATCAGAAAACACAACCTATCGTACCACCATCGAACCACTATCGTACCCCTATCGTACACTCATCTTCAACCTGAAGTTATGAGAAACACAAATACTATCGTACCCATATCGACCCACTATCGTACCCTATCGTACCTCTAAAAAAACCCAGAAATTTTTTTCAAAATTTTACGGTTGATCAGATTTCACACAGTCAGATTTAACACAGTCAAATTCAACAATACATACTATAACATTTTTCAATGGAGAAGAGATTAAAAAAAACACATACCCTAGACATTTTTGCGCAATGGGGTGTCGGTTTTTCTTCTCCGGTGAGGGGTTGGAGCTTGGTTTTTCTTCGTTTCCGGTGGGGGTTGGGGCTTGGTTTTTCTTCGTCTCCAGTGGGGGTTGGGGCTTGGTTTTTCTACGTCTCCGGTGGGGGTTTTTCCGACCGTCGGGTGAGGGAGAGAGCAGCGTCGGGTGATGGTGGGTGAGGGAGAGAGAAGCGTCGGGTGTGAGTACTTATGTTGCTCGATGGTTTTGTGGGAGTGAAGAGTTGGGATTTGGGAGGGAACGGGAAATGGGCAGGGGAAAAGCCGAAAGGTACGGTTTTTATTAAGTTTTTTTTATCACTATCGTGTACCATCGGGTAAAATCGTGTACCATCGTACTATCGGGCAAGCATCGGGCACTTATCGGGTACCATCGTGTACAATCGTACTAATAGGTCTGCATTAACTTAATAACAACTATCGGGCATGCATCGGACTAGTATCGATCCATTATCGTACTTAAAGGGTTTGTAGAATGAAATAAATATCGGGCAACCATCGGGTAGCCATCGAACCTTAATGACCATCGGGTAACCAAAACATATCGGGCAAGCATCGGGTGGCCATCGGACCTCATCACTAACCTTGAAACTCAACAACTATCATCCCTGCATCGGACCTATATCGGACACTATCGGGCATTTAGAAAAAAATTCAAGTAACCCAAAAAAACGCAGATTTTCACAGACCACGATTTTCACCCAAAAAACAGCAAAAAATACCAACAAACTACAGATCCAACATCTAAACAGCAATCTAAATCATAAAAACAACCAACAACAACAATGATCAAAGAAAATCACTTACCCATGTGTATCTTTTTTGCAAGATTTTAGAGAGGAAAGGTATGGGATTTTGTTATGAGAGGGGTATTTTTGGTATTAAATGAAAGATAAGCATTTGTATCATATGGTGGTTAACTTTGGTTCAAATTTTAATTATTAAGCTAATGTAAGCATGATTTATCAAATTTCCCTTAAACTATATTACATTGTGTTTAGAATAACATCACACAAAAAAATATTAAAAAAAACAATTATTTTCGTGTTGTCCATATTCTCAAACACAATCATTTTTCTTATGACCATTTAAGATTTTCAAGGCTCTTTAGGTTAATTTTTACTTTCCAACCTATTACAATAAGTAATATTGGCTATTAATGTTCCTCTAAGGGTTGAAATTTTTTTATGGTGATTTTATTATGATATCATTTTGTATTTGAATTGTCAATGTTGAAGTGACTATTGTCCATATAGTGGTTGTATATTTGTTTGCAACTTAGTCCATGGTGGCTTGTTTCAAGGTAGAGATCTATCTCCAATTTGATCCAATTTGTATATTTCATTTGGTGGTTGATAGTTTGGAGAGAGATGAGATTCAAATATGGGTAGGGAAATTTGATTAATCATACTTACATTAGCTTAATAATTAAAATTTGAACCAAAGTTAACCACCATATGAAACCAATGCTCATTTTTCATTTAATACAAAAAATACCCCTCTCATAACAAAATCTCACACCTTTCCTCTCTAAAATCTTGCAAGAAAGATACACATGGGTAATTGATTTTCTTTGATTCTTGTTGTTGTTGATTGTTTTTATGATTTAGAATGCTGTTTAGATGTTGGATCTGTAGTTTGTTGGTATGTTTTGCTGTTTTTTTGGGTGAAAATCGTGTTCTGTGAAAATCTGCGTTTTTTTTTTTTCCTTGATTAAATGCCCGATAGTGTCCGATAGAGGCCCGATTTGGGCACGATAGTTGTTGAGTTTCAAGGTTAGGGATGAAGGTCCGATGGCAACCCGATGGTTAATCGATATGTTTTGTTACCCGATGGTCATTCAGGTCCGATGGCTACCCGATGGTTGCCCGATAATTATTTTGAATATATACACCCTTTAAGTACGATAATGGTACGATAGTAGTCCGATATATGCCCGATTGTTGGTATTAAGTTACTGCGAACCTAATAGTACGATGGTACACGATGGTACCTATACGTGCCCGATACATGCCCGATCGTACGATGGTACACGATAGTGATAAAAAACATAAATAAAAACTGTAACTTTTCCCCTGCCCATTTCCCGTTCCCTCTCTCTGCCAAAACTTCACTCCCACAAAACCATCGAGCAACCCATAACTACCCTCACCCGACGCATCTCTCCCCTCACCCGACGGTCTGAAAAACCCCACCACCCGACGAAGGAAAACCCAGACCACCGGAGACCAAGCCTCACCCAAACCCCAACCCCCACCGGAGACGAAGGAAAATTCAAACCCCAAAGAAAAACCGACACCCCATTACGCAAAAATGTCTAGGGTATGTGTTTTTTTCAATCTCTTTTCCATTGGAAAATGTTATAGTATGTATTATTGAATTTGACTGTGTGAAATCTGGTAAACCGTAAAATTTGAAATTTTTTTCTGGGTTTTTTAGAGGTACGATAGTGGGTCGATAGGGGTACAATAGTATTTGTGTTTTCTCATAACTTCAAGTTAAAGATGATTGTACGATAGTGGTTCGACGTTGGTACGATAGTTTTGTGTTTTCTGATAACTTGAGGTTGAGGATGAAGGTACGATAGGGTATGATATTGGGTACGATGTGTGCCCGATATTGGGAACAAATTGTTGTGTTTTTATAATCCGATGGTGTACGATGTGAGGTACGATGGTGCACGATAATGTTATAGTTCCAGTTTTTATTTTTTTTTCATTGGTGTCCGATATGGTGCGATAGTGTCCGATAGTTGCTCGATAGTAGATTGCAGAATATAAAATTTGATGTTTTTTTTTGTTATTCTATTTAATTGGGTATTTATTTGTTTTATGCAGAACTTAAGACCTCCACAACTGATAGTTCCAGTAGAGGAACATTTTACGGGACGTATCACTTGGCGCGGTAGTTGGTACTTTCCAAAGATTAAAGCAAAATTTATACAGTGTGGTTTATTGGATAGGGTGAAGGAATCCCCTTTCAAACAGTTCTTCATGGCGGAACCATTAAATTTTTCTGGTGCCTTAGTCCATCAGCTGTTGTTGCACAAATTCAGAGGGGAGAAGACTGACGAAGTCCAGTTTTATATTGGGAAAAAACAATGTAGATTTAGCCAATTGGAGTTCGCTTTAGTTACTGGTTTAAATTTCGAGGCCGGACTGTCTGAAGCTGAGATTAAAGCGAAGACCACTTCGGATCGGTTGATTCTTGAGTACTTCAATGGTCATTCCCCAGTGAGCATAGGGAAACTGCGCAAAACTTTTGAGAGTTGTCAAATAGTTGATGATGGGTACAAGATGGGTTTGTGTTTATTAGTAGAGGGTGTTTTGAAAGGTCGTGGGGAGAAGTTGATGGTTTGGACTGACATGCTAAAGATGGTAGATGACGTTGACTTCTTTTTCCAGTACCCGTGGGGGAAGAAATTATACCAGAAGTTGTTACAAACTTGTCAAAAAGACTTTGTAGAAATGAAGAAGCATTTACAGAAGAAGATTGAGAAAGGAAAGACTCAGAAAGAGGCCAAGTACTCTATTTATGGGTATGCTGCAGCATTGCAGTATTGGGCTTTTGAGTCCATCATTGAGTTGGGTCAGGATTATGCTGTGAGATTGGGCCAAGGCATTCCAAAAATGATCAACTGGCAGAGCAAGGAGAAAGTAGAGATACACAAAGAGAAACTTATTAAGTTGTTTGCCAAAAAGGTGAGCTTTTACTTTACTTTTTAAATATTTTGAATGTTCTATATTTTGTTCTAGATATGCAATTCTATGGGTACTGCACGATAGGAATACGATAGGGTACGATTGTGGGGTTATTTTGTGGTTTTTTGTCAACTGTTTGAAAACTGGCTAAGGGGTACGATTTGGTACAATGATGGTCTGATTGGGGTACGATATGTATTCTGTATTCTTTATTAATGTAGTTGTAGAGGTACGATAATGGTACGATGTAGTACGATGATGGTACGATAGTTAGCAAGTAATTCTCACTTACGGGTACGATATTGTTATGTTATGGGTACGATATTGGTACGATATTTGCATGATATGGGTACGATATGGTACGATTGAGGTACGATTGGGGTACGATAGGTTACCATTGTTCATCGATGACAATTACTTATTTTTTATATTGTTTTACTTTCCAATCTAAATATTCATTGTTTTGTGTGGCAGTTGACAGTATACCCCTACATGTGTGCCCGACCTGCTGAAGAACAGTATGTGAGGACCCTTACAGACAATGAAGCCCCATTGTATGTGGACATGGGGTTAGAGGAACTAGAGGTGGGTGCCGATGGACAGCCTACACAGGAAGCCTTACAGAGCCAGGCTGAAAAGCTTGCTGAAAAGTTAGCTGAGCAAGCAGAAGCAGCAAATATTTTTAAGGAGGTTTCACCACCTCCAGCACCTGAGGTTCCCCCATCAGCACCTCATGCTAGCACCTCCTCCCAAGCTGAGCAACCAGGCTACTCTATGATTTTGGCCAGGTTGGAAAAGGTTGAAGGGCAGCAAAGTGCCCTTATTAAAGGTCAGTCCGAGATCTTGGGTCAATTGCAGAAGCTGATGACAATGATGGAAGATCTTAGTAGGCCAGCTCCAGATCCACACCCTCAGTCCACTGAAGAAGGCCCTCAGTCTCCTGTAGATGAAGACATTCTCCCTAACGATTACAGACCTGATGATGTAGATGATCACATTTTTCGCACACCAGAGGATAGGAAAATTACTGTAATCGGAGAAACTGATGATTCTGAAGTACAATTCTTAGACATAGCTCCACCAGCACCGAAGAAGAGGAGAGAAAGAAAGAGGCCTAGGTGGTTCGATGAGTACACTGCAACGAAGAAAAGGAATAAGAAATCGAAGACAGCAGTGAATGTGGATCCATTGAGGGTTGTTGATGGTAAATTACTTATGACCTTTCACAAGTGGTTGCTTGGCACCATTGGGAATAAATATCCGAGGGAATGCTTCTCAAGGACACACGATGCTGCTTGGTTCCTGAAACTGCATACTCCGAGGACATGGCTTTCTGACTCTGTAAGTTTTCTATAACTAGAATGTTGAAAATTTATTTAAATGTTTTTATATGTAGTGGTACGACATAGGTACGATTTGTGTACGATGGTAGTACGATAATTATAAGTGTCAAATTATAAACTGTTTATATTGTCAATGGTACGACGGTATTACGATAGTTGTTATATTATTTTATAATATAATGTAATATTATATTATTTTATAATATAATGTTTTATATTAAATAAATGTGACATGGATTGTCACATATTGTAACATATAATAGAGAGTTACATTATTTGGATATATGTGAAATATCCAAACATGTAACATATTTGGTGTTACAAATTCATCACAAATTTGTAACTCCTAAATATCACCCATTATTGTGTAGATTTGTTGTTACACAATATTGAGATGAATTTCTTAAAGCCATATGAGAAATGGCTGATAGAGATGTGATTTTAACTCCCATATTGTGTATGGAAGTTACAAAATCAAGTGGGAATAAATTGGAACGTTTTGGAAAAACTGAAAAAATGTGTTGCTGAAATTGACTGAGGGCCGCGGCGCCTGGAACTAGCGCCGCGGCCCTAATGGCTGACAGCTTCTATAATTTCGGTTTTTTATCCAACTTTGAACGATTCCAACAGCTAAGTAACTCCCAAATCTCTATTTTAATTCCATAAAACACCCAATTAATCATTGGTAACAGCCATGGGGGTTGGTGGAATTTGAAATTCAAATGGTGTCTCTAAACTCTATAAATAGGAGCCTAATTGTAATGCCCCAAATTTCCTAATAAGGTTTAGGACCTTGATTAGGAGGCCGGGAGGGCCATAATTGATTTATTATGCTATTTAATGATAATATGCATGTTTAGGTGTATTAAATATGCATGTGAACCCATTTGTGATTAATTGGGTGATTTTCATATTTTGCCCATTTCGGGCAATTTTGGCATATATGTGAAATGGGCGTGGTACTTTGTTATTATTTGGTTATGCCAGGGCTACCCAGCACAAGACAGTCCTAGGAGGTAAGCTAGTGGGAAAGTCACAACGGGATTTAAGCTTGACTCGGAGTAAGTCAAGGGGTATTTAGAGCATTACCGGGTTATTGAGTAATGGGAATTAATATTTGGTAATAAATTGGGAGTTAGTAAGATCAGGGGGAAATTCTGGAAGTTTTGACTATAATGTCCCCGGGGGGTGTTTTCGGGACCCCAAGCGTTAGGTTTTATTGGAAGCTACTTAAGCTTGAAGTAACCTTTTAAGAAAATAAAAAGAACGTTCTGTACGTTCTCTCTCCCTAAAAGTTCCCTTTTTGTTTCCCGATCGCATTTTCCAAGGTATCTTGAGTTTTAGGACTCGGAATCAAGCAAGGATTGAGGCATAGCAATCCTAAGGAGAATTAGAAGCTTATTAACCGGAGGATTTAGTTGGAAACAACTCAATCGGAGGTAATTCAAGTTTAAGTTTTAAGTTTTTAAAAGTTTTTAAGCTTGAATTAGATTTTGTGAATTGTTGAGTTTTTAGTTTGTTTGAGCTTCAGGTTTTGGTGGTTTTAGACCATTGAGAAGTTTGGGAACTTTAATTTAATGATTTGGGAATGTTTGGATGGGTTTTTGGAAGGTTTTAAAATGGAAAAAATGAAGAAAAGTGGCTGGTGCGAGGTTGGGCCGCGGCCCTGTTCTTGGGCGCCGCGGCCCTAGCTTGAAGAAGATGGAGGAGGCTCTGCCAGGGGGGCGGGCCGCGGCCCTTAAGGGAAAAAAAAATACTAAATGGTGGTTTTTGTGATGGGAACTTAACTCTAAGGGCCTAGGATCGATCCTACTACCTAGTTGAGTGGGATTCGACGTCCCGGAGGCTTGGGTTGGGTTTGGAAGTATTTAATTACTCATTTTGATGAGGTTTTATATTATGGTTGTGACTAGGTTATCACTAGAGGCTTGGAGTCGGGATCGTTCTTGTGGCTCATTTGTTGGTAACCTGTGCTTGGACCCAAGGTAAGAAAACTGCACCCCATATGTGACATGCATGGTTATGTTTGATGCATGTTGGATGTTTAAATGTAAACATTGATAGCATAATGAACGCTTGGCAATCTTGCCCATTTGCATATGATTATTATTGAGGCATGCTGGTTGGTTAAATGTGATGCATGAGAAACATGTGATTAGGGCATGCCATGAATGATGAATATGAGATTGGTCAGAGCTTGAGTCTCTGTGTTTGTGCATGATTATAATTATGCTAGCAACTGTTTAGTAAGCATGCTGAGTGCCCTATTCTTGGATAATTGGCATATGATACATATTGATAGCATTGCTTACTTGTGCATGGCACTGACTTATTAGTCAGGTTTGGCAAAGGTGCTAGTATCAACTGTGAAACTGTGACTTATTAGTCAGGTTCGGCAGTGGTACTGGGCACTGGCCACATTGTGCTGTCTCACTAGACATGACAACCCTAGTGAGTAGTGCAAGCTATGTCGATTGGACCTAATCGACCCTCTGCATTGAATGACTCCAAAAGCATTAATGCAGGACCGACCTCAAGTTCGATGAATATAAACAAGCATTTATCTAGCCAAAGGCTAGTCATGTAGAGCCATTGCAGGAAATGGGCACTGGGCCCTAGTGACTTGGTTGTCAGTCACTCAGTATGGTTTACCAGGACCTCAAAGTGATATTCACTCATCTGATCAGAGCTACGGGCTCTGCATGATCATTTTGATCATCATATGCATGGCTTGGGCACTGAGGCCCCAGTGACTTGCTTGTTGGTCACTCAGTATGGTTTACCAGGACCTGTTGAAGGTTAGAGGCTTACCCAACAGCCAGCCTTCCATTTGAATTAGTGACGTGCTTGTCAGTCACTCAGTATGGTTTACCAGAACCTATTGAAGGTTAGAGGCTTACCCAACAGCCACCCTTCCACTTGAGTTAGTGATTCGCTTGTCGGTCACTCAGCATGGTTTATCAGAACCTTTAGTGTTACGACACTCATCTGATTAGGATTGACTTGATAGTCCTCCAATCAGAAGGCCAGGTTTTCTTTTCCTGGATACCCCAGCATATGTTTGAATTCATTTGCATGCTGAGTAGAACTATGAATGCTAGGCATGCCAGATATGATTTGATATCATGTTATGACTGTTTTTGAGCATGTGAGTTTTCTTGCTGGGCTTCGACTCACGGGTGCTTTGTGGTGCAGGTAAAGGAAAAAGGAAGCTGGACCATCCTTGAGTTGGAGAGCTTAAGTGATGACGTGTACATATGCAGCTGGTCGACCAATACTTGGGCGAGGTTTGAAAGTGGAACTAGGGTTGAACCCTGTTTTGCCGCTTAGAACGGCCTGTTGTAAATATTCTTTTGTAGTATACTCTAAAATTATATTTTTGGGATCCCAATGTATACAGTAAACGTTCTAGTAAAACGTTACACCTCAATCGAAGTTTTTAATCCTTAAACCGCTAATCACACTTAGTTACACGTTTATGGCCAAATGACTCGATTAGCGAGTTTAGCACTGTTTTCAATGTGCACTGTAGCGGTCCTTGGAGTTGGGGCGTACACTAATGCTCACTTGTAAGACACACCATTTCTATCCACTAAAGCACTTGGCTAGAAACACCTTGAGGCTTGATAATTCCATAAAGCATTTCCAAAATCTGAGAGAGATCCCTTAGTGCTTGAGTTAGGGGGAAATAAGCTTTTGGACAAAGGTTTTAAACCTTATTCAAGTTGGTGATCCCCAATCCTCTTCACTTAAGTTGTGTAAGTGAGAGTTTGTTTGTGGTTTATGTTCTTCCTTTTGTTCTATTGTTCTTCTTCTTATTCTCTTGTTTTATTTACTTGTATATTTTGTTTAAGAGTTGTAATCTCTTCATTTGGTCCAAACACTTTATTTTATTTGTAACTTTTGTTTTGAGTTGTATTTTACTATTTTCTTCTTCTTCATCATCTTCTTCATTTCCTTTGTTGTATTTGTATTTTCAGTTATAGAGTTGTAACACTTTATTTAATCAATCTTGTCCATTGTAATATTTTGCATAGAGTTGTAACATTATCTTACTATTTCCATTGAGGCAATATTATTTTTCCTAACAATAGTGGGTACGATAGTGTGCAATACTGTAGTTATTTCCATAATGGGTACGATGATGGTATGACATTAGCACGATAGGGGTACGATATAATTTGTTAAGTAGTTACTATTAACATTGTAATTTTATAATTTGTAGTGGGACGATATAGGTACGATGGTAGTACGATAATAGTTAGTTTCTATATGTTAACTTACTTTGCCAATGGTACGATGATGGTACGATAGTGGGACGCTAGTGGGTACGACAGTGGGACGCTAGTGGGTACGATGGTGTATAATACTGTAGTTTTTGCCATAAAGGTACGATGATGGTATGACATTAGCACGACAGGGGTACGATAGAAGGTTTTATTATTGTTATTTAGTTACTATATTCATGTACGATTGGGGTACGATATTTACTATATTCATGGCTGATAGTTTTTTGTTTATTTATTTTGGTACGATAATGTGGTTACTGACTTAATTTTCCTTTAATGTAGCATTTAGATGCAGCATTCCATCTCATGAGGAGGCGTCTAGAAGTTTATCCTGACATGTACCCTCAGAACTGTGTTGTTATGCCTACAATTTTTCCCGAATCATTGAAGGCTCGGTGGGACGCTTTTCCAGGTTCTGACTACTCTAGCTTTAGTTGGGATGACAGTATATTGGACCTGGTTAGGGGTGATGAAGTCCAGTTCTTACCGAGTTGGCAGAACAAGGAGTTCATTTATTTTGCCCTCTTCTTGAAAGACCAATTGCATTGGGTAGCTGTAGAGGCAGACCTAAATGGGTGGATGTTCAACATCTTTGACTCCAGTATTGGATCAATTTCCGAAAACGATTTGATCAGTTTGATGGTTGACTGGTGTACCATTTTTCCGTCGGTCTTGCGACAGTCCGGTTTATTTGAGAACCATGACCTTATACTCACGCCTCAGTTGACAGCATCAGAGAACCAGGTCAGACCCTTCGATTGGAAACTCACTCCACGTGAATTCGTACCGCAAACAAAATCCAGGTGAACTTTATTAAATATCACATATTAATTATTATTTCTTAATTACAAAACTTTATTAAATTATTGTTTATTTTCTAATGCAGTGGCGATTGCGGATGTTATGTAATTGAGCATATCGAACATAAGTTTCTACAACTACCATTTGATAATGTAACTGACAATAATATGAAAATTTTTAAACAAAGGTGGTGTGTAGACTTATTCTACCAAAACTTATGTTGAACGATCTTAATTTTTTTGAATTGTATAATTTTTTTGATTGCTCTTTTTGTAATTACTACATTTTAATGTGTTTAATCTTTGCAATCGTACTATCATCGATCACTATCGTACTCTATCGTACCCTCACATGTCTCACAAATTTCACGAAACTGTATTGAAACCATATCATCGTACCACGACCATTATCGTACATAATCGTACCCTAATGTCGTACATTAACTATCGTACTACATCGAGCAACGTCGTACCATATTGTAAGATACATTTAAATAATCATATAACAGATGATATCGTACATTGTCGTACCGACATCGTGCACTATCGGACCAACACTGGATTATTACATATTTAAGAGTTTCATAATGGAGAAAAAAACAGAAAAAAAACCTGCAAAATCCAGCACATAACAAATATTACTAGTTCAAGCATAAATAAAACATAATAGGTTAACTAGAATACAAACAAAACAATTTAACATCGGTACTTGCAAGACGCTTTGTTGTGCCCTTTACCACCACACTTGCTACAACATCGTTGTATCACAACCTTGTCTCCATTAGAAGGATATCGATTTTTCTTAATTCGTCCGACCTTTTGCTTCTTCGGTCGGCCTACAGGTTTCTTCTCAATCGGTACTCTAACTTGGATGTTCTTAATGTCTTCAGGCAATTCCCAATCATCCTCATCACCAACTAGCATAATTGTCCCCTCATATGTGCTCTTCCAACACTCTCTTGTGTAATATTGAGAGCACAATGCGTACATGCTAATATTTCGTTCTTGAGCAGCAGCACATGCATGTGGACAAGGAATCTTCATGATTTGGAATAGGCCGCAACTGCATGTTCGTGCCTCCAAATCAATTATACCACCGCTCTGAACTGTTCCTCCGGGGTGGACATTAAATGTATAAGGTCCAGCTCTATCGACGCTTAAGAACCGAGATTTCTCAAATTGACATGACAAGTCCCCCTCCATAACTGGTGATAGAGACGTGCTACACTTTTCAGCGTTTTCCTTTCGAGTAGCAAACCATGTTTGAATAGTAAACCTGATGAATTCAACAGAAGCAGTGATCGGGAAGGCTCTTGCATCCTTAGTTTTGCTGTTGAAACTTTTAGCCCAATTACTTGTCATTACATTGTAACGGTCCCCTGGAAAGTACGCACGAACCCATCTTTCAAATCCAATGCCCTCAAGATATAGTGCAACTCGAACATCCATTGTTTTTATCTTCTCAAATTCTCTTTCAAAATCTGTCTTCTTATACGAGTATGCACAACTGTAAATATGATCCGTGAAGCAATCAGTCTTGAACTTGCTAGCCACGTTCATAATAATGTGGTGGTAGCATGCACCGTGGGGTGCATCAGGGAAGACAAGTTCCAAAGCATAAACAATGCTTTGATGCCTATCCGATACGAATGCTAAGTTCTCAACATCACCAATCGCTTGTTTCAACTTCCTCATGAAATAGGTCCAAGAGTCGTGGTTCTCACTGTCAACTATTGCGAAAGCAATCGGAAATATGTGGCTGTCTGAATCCAATGCCACGGCACACAACATTTGGCCACCATACCTAGTTTTCAAGAAGGACCCATCAATACATATAACAGGTCGACAAAACTTGAATCCCCGCCTACAAGCACCCAGAGAAAAAAAGCAATACTTGAAGCGACCGTCGTCTACCTTGAAATCAATAATGGAATCGGGATTGTTCAACTGCAGCATGTGCAAGTACCCAGGTAACTTCGAATATGAAGCTTCAGGCGTACCCCTAACTACGTGGAGTGCCTTCTCTCTGCATCTCCAAGCCTTCTCATAACTCATTTCGATCCCGAAAGAATTCTTCATATCTTCTCTTATTTTGGAGGCTAAATAATCTGAACCGTTAACTGAGAATTTATCCTTGATCAGTTCGGCAACTACCAAAGGTGATGCTTGACGGTTATCTTTTTTTCGAACATCGAGGGAACATGTGTGTACATTTTCAAATGTTGTCACCTCGAACATGTTAGAAAGTTGTTTCTTCTTCCCTCTTATCCTCCACCCACAATCAGGATCCTTGCATGTAATGTACCAAACATCAGTACCAGACTTCTTAACTATAAAGTCAAATCCCTTCTTCATTGCAAACAAGCCAGCAACCTTCTTTAAATGTTCCTTGTCTCTGAAAAACTTTCCTAAATGAATCTCCCCGCCCGATGTGCCACCCATAGATATATAGTGACTATTATCCTCAATGTCTTCTCTTGTAAACATCTGAGCTTTGCATTTACTATAATATGTCGAAGAAGAGAGTGGATCACTAAATTCTCTAGCATCATTTGTTCCGTCTGGACGACTACTACTAGTACCAGGTGTTTGGCGATCTTCTCTACGGGGTCTACTTCTACATGTTGTTTTTCCTCGGTATTTGGTACGACAATGGACTCAGGCTCAAAGCTTGAGAACGGACCTCTGTTTCTTGGTTGTCTCTTACATCATCATTGCAATCAAAATCAGCATCAGGTTCACGATAATCAGGAAAATCGTCATTGCCCTCAAAATCATCTTCAGGGTCAGGACAATCATCATGAAATGGCATCTGTGCTACATGATCAACTATCGGTATGAAAGGGTTTGATTCAGGTACAGCAGTGGCTACCAGCACCTCCGGATTTGTTTCTGGAACATAAGTCCCAACCTCACTACGAGTATCCTTAACAGTACTTGGTGGAGGATTACGATCAACAATGATATTCTTCTCCACCAAAGTCACAAAAAGGGGAACAAATTCATCTGGCTTCTTCAAAAGCATTGACAAATATAAGCTTACACCCTTGTCATTCCTTATAAGTTCAGGCCGATACATTAGCCCTTTCATGTACTTATAATTCACTTCTAATTTCAGGTCATACTGCACTCTGTCAACCTCCAGCTCTGAGTACAAAAGTTCAACAAGTTGTGAGTAAATTATGCCCTTCTCCAACTCGAACGTTAAATTTTCGGCTCCATTAAAAACCCAATCTCTACCTTCACGCTCCCAAACACCATTATACATCATGTACGCGAACAAATTTGACCCTATCATGTACAAAGAAAAAAAAATCAGTAAATGGCAACAAAATGTCAAAATTTAGTTCGACATTTTTTATCATTGTACTAGTATCGGGCCATATCGGGCTGTATCGGGCAAAGGTTTATTTATGTTTTTGATCACTTAAAACACTAATATCGGGCAAGTATCGGGTACCATCGTGTACCATCGTACTATTAGGTCCGCAGTAGCTTAAAAACAAAATTCGGGCATATATCGGACTATTATCGATCCATTATCGTACTTAAAGGGCGTATAGATTCAAAATAATAATCGGGCAACCATCGGGTAGCCATCGGACCTTTATGACCATCGGGTAACCAAAACTATCGGGCAACCATCGGGTTGCCATAGGAACTTCATCCCTAACCTTGAAACTCAACAACTATCGTGCCCAAATCGGGACTCTATCGGACACTATTGGGCATTTAGAAAAAACTCAGGTAACAAAAAAAAACGCAGATTTTCACAGAACACGATTTTCACCCAAAAAACAGCAAAAAATACCAACAAACTACAGATCCAACATCTAAACAGCATTCTAAACCATAAAAACAACCAACAACAACAAGAATCAAAGAAAATCACTTACCCATTTAATCTCTTTACTATGAGCAAAAATAACACAAAGCTTAGTGTTTCTCCTCAAACAATCCACAATGTCTGAATGTGTATCTTGCTTGCAAGATTTTAGTATGGAAATCTTGTGTGTAAAACTTATGGTGAAGAGAGAGTGAGAGAGAATGTATGGTGAAGAGAGGTAGAGAGGAAGAGGGAGAATAGAGAGGAAATGTGTTATGAGAATGGTATTTTTGGTATTAAATGAAAGATGAGCATTGGTTTGATATAGTGGTTAACTTTGGTTCAAATTTTAATTATTAAGCTAATGTAAGCATGATTAATCAAATTCCCCTATGGGTAATAGTGCTATGGATGTTATGGTATGAGAGAAACTATGTGGTTCATGAAAAGGCTAAGTTGAACCCTAGCTATGGTGTTAGATGATGTTGGTGGAGTTAAATGAGGGTAAGCAAAATGGAACAAAAATGCATGTAGGGAGATGGGCGGTACTGGGACGGGACGGAGGCAGGAACTTGCCTTAAGAGTGGCCAAAACGCCAAAAAAAAAAAAGAATTGAAAAGGGCCAATTACATAATTTAATAGATAAATAAAGGATTATTGTAAAAAAATATTGTATGATTTTTTTTTCAAAATTTCGAGAGGAGCCAATGCTCCTCTCCCCCTATATGGGGCTCTGTCCTAGGCACCGACTGTGGATAGTCTAAAGCTCAACATGGATGTTGCTTTATTTGCTTCGATGACTTCTACTAGAGTTGGAGCTAATTGCGCGATTATGGTGATGTGGTGTGAGATTGATTTTTAACACTACCAATTATGTGTGATCTCTCTACAAACTAAGTTATTGCCAATGAAGAAGGTTCGTAGTCACGTTGTTGGGTTGGCTTGGACTTTTTCGAATTGTTAATTCTTTAATTTGTTTCAAAGAGAAATTATACTAAATGGCCCAAAAAATAAAGCACCATGAAGGTTTTCAAAAGCTAAGGAAAAAAACCAATACAAACACTCAACTCTCCTCTCTCTCGTTTCTCTCTTTCTGTTTGGAGTGCTTGGGGTCCTTTGAATATTTGGAGGTTAAAGCTTGTGAATTGAAGAAGTTTAGAGCTAAGATTCAGGTTAAGGGCATCCTAGGGTCAAATTATCCAATTGAGGTAACGTTTTCAACCATTAAATCTCAGAGTTTCATGAATTTCTTGGTGTTCTTGAGTTTCAAAGCTAAAGGTTTTGCTTTGGAGTCTTGATGAGAATTTAGTTTGGTTTTTTTTTTTGGGTATAAATGATGCTTATGATGTGTTATCGAGGTTTAGGGACTCAATTATGGGTTTGATTATTAGTTGGGATGAATTCTGAGTTTGATTATTAATCATTTTTAATCTATTTAATATCATCATTAGAGTAAATGTTTAAAAATAAAATAAAAAATTGTAAATGTGTATAACATGAATTAAATTATATTTATATTATTAAATTTGATGTTTTTATGTTTTTTTTTAAATAATTAAAAGAAATTTAAGTTTTAAATTTAATAATTATAGGGATTTGACTAATTAATTTAATTTTAAAGTAATTAGGAGCTACTTTCACTCTATGTTGGTAGGTGGCACCACTCTAATAAAACATAAAAATAAATAAATAGTTATTTTTTATAAATGAAAATAAATACCATTTAAGTGTTAAAAAGAACATGACAAAACTAAACAACTAAAATAATTCACGGTTTTTTTAACGTTTTTTTTTCATTTGAAAAAAGAGAGAATATTTTTGCCATATAAGAACAACATAACAACTCAAATGCAAAACAAATATACTAATAATTCAAAATTTTAATTAATTAGATGTTACTTTCATTTCATTGTCGATGTTTTGGTAAGCTGTATCACTCTAGCAAAACATAAAAATATATAAATAGAGTTTTTTTTTTCTTTTCTAATAAATAAATAAATTGAGGGAATTCCATAACTATTTGAACTTAAACATTATTTCTAAATAATATAATATAGGAGGATTCTATGGTATGTGCTTTAAAAAGAGTTCCACCGATGAGGTTTTTTTGTATTTCCGACTCGTGAATAATTTTTTGTGCTATTTTTTTATGATCGTGTATATTGCACTTATTTAGAACATTCTGTAAATTTTTAGAAAATTCTGAATAATTTACAGTGCCGAAAAATATGTTCAAATATGTTATTTTCTACGCGCATAAAAAAATTAGCCACGCGTGCAATAACCTGTTTTTAAAAAAATTTGACATCACATGGTGGACTTAGCAACAAAATAAACAACTGCAACAAAATATAGACGGAATGTACTTTCGCCGACAAAAAAATAACTTAGATACTTAAGTGCTACAAATATTCCATACATATTTAAAGGATATAATTAATTTAATTTTGAAAAAGAATAATATATGCGAGTTCGAAAGTATAATTATTGCAACTAGTAAAACGAGATGTATAATAAAGAGTAATGATATGTACACCCAAAATATACACTTAAACATTATATACAGTAACGTGATAGTTTTTGTAAATCAATCACATTTCTTTAAATTGAGATCCACTATTTTAAAAAACAATGTCATGTCAGTGTGTGTAATATTTGGGTGCATATTTTAGAGAATTGCTAAGGTGCACCACTGGTGCCCAATGTGACGTGCTACGACACGACACACCTCTAGGGGACCATTTTGTATGTATGAGCATGCCTTGGTGCTTGATTTTTGCACCAAGTAACCTCAAGGGTAGGGGATGACACTTTTGTAATTATGTATATGTCTCCCAGGAGAAAATCATATATGTTCCCAGGAAAGATTTTATTTTCTTAGAATGCTCCTTAGGGGGAGGTGACTTGGTAACTTAGAGAAGCACCATGACTACCAGCAGATAGATGCTTAAGTTGTATACTCCCTTGCCCTATCAATGTCTTATATGAATAAAACGATATATGAATAAAACGATGTTTATCCATGTCCATTTGTGTATGCTTCCTTTATGGTCTATTTGTTGCTTGGTTGTTAACTTTGTTGGGTCATCGCGTGCCACTTGCCTATGTTGTATCCTCTAGTTATTGTGTGGGATGTTGCCTTTAGATGACTTGCTTTATGCTTGCTCATGCTTCGTCATTGCCCTTACATGTGAGAGACTTGTATCGTGGCTAACCGTTGGATTTGTTTGCCGCATGTGTGAATTTTAGGCTGACTTGCTAGCTGAGAGTGCTAACAAGTGTCGCACAATCCGTCAATTCGAGGAGTCAAGTTGGCGGCCTGTGACACCCAACACTACAAAAATGTGACATACTGCTATTAGTGTAGTTCAATATCGAGTCCCACATATTTAAAATTAATAATTATTATGAGTTATCATTAGCTAATTATTGGGTACCATCTCGTGTATTATTGGACACATTAAGGTGCCAAATATCAACACTTAATATTTTTAATGCAATTATCATTACTCTATGACAAATAATATAAAAAAATGAGGTCAAGTTGTCAACAAGTGATGACGTCATCGTTATAAAAAAAGTCAAAAAGTCAAAGATTCTTGTGACAACAACAACGTGCTCTTAATGTTAACATTTTATTATAAACAACATCGATCGACCTTATCTCTTCCAACTGAACTCAACCGAACCAGAGAAAACCAAGCCAAGCTCCAACAATGGCTGCCCTCGTCCAACTCCCCTACGACGCCACAGTCAAGCTCGCCCTCGCCTCCCTCGAGCGCAACCTCTTACCAGACGCCGTCGTTCGGAGACTCACCCGCCTCCTCTTGGCCGCTCGTCTTCGCTCCGGCTACAAACCCTCCGCCCATCTCCAACTCTCCGACCTTCTTCGCTTCATCCACTGTAAAACCCTAATCCGCGATTGATGATTTCCGTTCGATCGTTTCATTTTTTGTTTCATTGTTTTTTTTCCCTCTGGTTTTCAGCTCTGAAGGAGATGCCTATAGCGATCAAGACTGACGAGCCTAAAGCCCAGCATTACGAGTTGCCCACTTCCTTCTTCAACCTCGTTCTAGGGCAAAATTTCAAGTACAGGTATGGAGTGATTTGATTTTTTTTTCTTTTTTTTTGAGAATTAAATTTGGGTTTTTGATTGTTTTTGCAATCTGGGTTTTGGGAATTATTGCGTGTAGTTGTTGTTACTTTGAGGGAAAATCGAGTACATTGGAGGAAGCTGAAAAGGCAATGTTGGAGATGTACTGTGAAAAGTCAAAGCTTGAAGATGGTCAAAGTGTTCTTGATGTTGGGTGTGGATGGGGATCACTCTCTCTGTACATTGCTCAAAAGTACAAGAATTGTAAGATCACTGGTATTTGTAACTCTTCTACTCAGAAAGATCACATTGACCAGCGTTGTAGGTAATAATATAGTTTATGAGTTTTGATTTTGGTTTTGGTTTAGGGTTTTCATTTGATTGATTTTGAAGATTTTAGGGGTTTATTTTGTGATCATTTTGTAGAGAACTTGAGCTAGAGAATGTGGAGATCATTGTGGCTGATATTAGCACATTTGAAATGGAAAGTTCTTTTGATAGAATATATTCAATTGAGATGTTTGAGGTAAGCATATATATATAGGAGTGACTATAATGTATATTTGTTTGCAACAATGGTGTAACATTTTTCTATTTTCAGCACCTGATATAATCTCAAATTTTTTTTTTGTACGACGGTGTACATTATAGCTATTTAGAATATTTTATAAATTTTTAAGAAATTCCGAATAAATTTCAGTGCTGAAAATAGTGTTTAAACTATCTGTTGCACGCGTGCTTGTTTTCTTGTAAAATTTGATCTATGTTTTCGGCTTCATAAACTATTCAGAATTTCTTGATATTCTAAATACCTACCATGTACACCATTATATAAATATTTTTTGGATTATATTTATCTAAACGCCGAAAATAGTATGCGTTGTACTCGTTCCTTATATATATAACATGTAATTATATACTATGCTTTGTACTATATATATATGATAGTATATTGAGAGGTTATGGAACTATTACAGCATATGAAGAATTATAAGGAGCTTTTGAAGAAGATATCAGGGTGGATGAAGGAGGATGCTCTTCTATTTGTTCATCATTTCTGTCATAAAACCTTTGCTTATCATTTTGAGGTATACCCTTTTTTTCTTAATTATATTTGTTTTCATTTTGGTTTGATTTAATTGTACTTAAATGATTATGATTAGCCCAAATTTCATGAAGTGAAATAAAAATAAGCTCTACCCTCTTAAAAATAAAAACAGAGGAGAGGAGAACTGCTTCCACTACTCAATTTTGTTCTAGAAACTAAATCTTTTGAGAATTTTTTAGGCTTAAAAGCACTTTTTTAAACATTGGCTTGAGATTTGTTCATTTGAGAAGTTAAAATGGTGTTTTATGGCTTTGGTTTTGGTTTGTCCTAAAATAGGATGTAAATGAAGATGACTGGATTACAAGATACTTCTTCACTGGAGGTACAATGCCTTCAGCAAATCTACTATTGTATTTCCAGGTAAGGTTTGTACTTTTTGCTATCAAAATCTCTTATTTCTTATTGCATGTTATGATGGTTTCAATGCCATATTTATTGCTGATGTTACAAACTACTAAATTTGATCTATAATGTTATATGTATATATAGATATGAGAAATTGTTGAAAATAACTTTTTTTTAAGTGATTTTGCACTAGCTTATTTTTGATAATTTTTGCAAAATAAGTTCTGTCTAAAATTTTCGACCAGTTGTCTAAATTATACGAGACTATTTTGTAAATAATTATTAAAAGTAGTCTAGAATGCAAAATGACTTTAAAAAATAAGTCATTTTGCCAAAAGACCCATATATAAATTCTTATTACTCCATAATCTCTAACTTTCATTCAATACCAAAAAAGATTATTGCTAATGCCACAGCCTACCAATTTTGAACTAAAATCACATTAGTTTGAGCTTTTAAAGAATTATAGTATTGGCATATGTTTGTTTACATAGATCACCCCATTAAGTTTTTAATTTATATTTTCAAACTTCCATGTCTTATTGCATGTTTTGAGATTGTTTCATTCAATACTTAATACCAAGTATTGCTAAACTAATGTCACACCCTATCAAATTTGAACCAAGTAAAATCTTGGTTTTATTAAGGTTACCCTCTCAAGTTTTTGATAGCGTTTTCTTGCAGGATGATGTTTCTGTTGTTGATCATTGGCTTGTGAACGGGAAGCACTATGCACAAACAAGGTAAGAATAATGCTCTCTCTTTGTATGCAGGGCCGAGCCACGCTATTGAGACGGGCATTTGCCCTATTTAGAAATACTTTACATGACATGACATACTGCTTTTGATGCAATTTAGTATTATGACCCATATATTTTAATTTAAAATAAATATAATCCTATACTTAATTACACCGAATTGCACTGATATTGGTAATGATCTTTAAAAATATATTAGTTTATAGGGAGCGACTACAATGCATCTTTTTTTTTGCAACACCGGTGCATCTTTTTTCTATTTCGGCACCTGAATAGTTATAATCCAAATTTATTTTATATGATGGTGTACATTATAGCTATCTAGAACATCCTACAAATTTTTAAGAAATTCTGAATAAATTATGGTACCGAAACTGGGTCTAAATTATCTGTTGCACGCGTGTAAAATTTGACAGTTTGAACTCTGTTTTCGGCTTCGTAAACTATTTAGAATTTCTTGAAAATTTGCAGGCTATTCTAAATACCTACTGATAAACCAAGAAGAAACCAACGCATCATTCGGCCAAATCAGAAGTATATAGACTGAGTCCTTAGCACATGGTCTTTTAATAAAGTCCTATATAGACTGAGTCCTTAGCTCATGGTCTTTTAATAAAGTCTTAGTCTTATCTTTACCAGAGTCCTAGTCGTGAGGGAATAAGTTAGTCATGCAACGTATGGAAAGTTATTTATTTATAATATTTATTTTTCTTAGTCTTAACAGTAGGAAAAGTTGTTAGACGTTGGGTGTATTTAAACTCATTTCATGAATAAAGAAAAGGAGCTTTTGAATCCTAATAGTGTGGTCTGTTCTCACCCGAAGAGAATAACAATATCTATATATATATATATATTCATATACAGCTTTGATTGGGACCTATCAGTGGTATCAGAGCTGGTTTCAATGGCAACCAATAAAGAGCGAATTGAAGCATTAGAAGCTGCACTTGCTGGAGTCCTCACGGGAATGCAGAGACTTGAGGAATCGGTCGGCCGATTATCGGACTTCGTTCATAACAATGCGGACAGTTCAAACAACAACACCAGCGGACGTGGACCAACTCGGACACAACGGGAAGAGAGTGATGGCAGCCGGCAAACGTTTTCGTCAAAAATGGCAAAACTAGAGTTTCCAAAATACTCTGGTGACGATCCCACGGAATGGTTCAATCGGGTTGCACAGTTTTTTGAATTTCAGGGCACAGTGGACAATCAAAAGGTTTCTCTAGCTTCTTTTCATCTTGAGGGAGAAGCAAATCAATGGTGGCAATGGCTACGACGCGCGTACGAAGAGGAAGGTCGTATGGTGACTTGGGACACATTTAAGGAAGAATTGTGGGCTCGTTTTGGACCAACTGATTGTGAAGATTTTGATGAAGCTCTGTCCAAAATTCGCCAAACTGGATCCCTTCGTGACTACCAAAAAGAGTTTGAGAGGCTGGGTAATCGTGTTGACGGCTGGTCACAGAAGGCTCTTGTGGGAACATTCATGGGAGGATTACGATCGGAAATTTCGGAAGCTATTCGTATGTTCAAACCAAAAACCTTGAAGGACGCCATAAGCTTAGCTCGCATGAAAGACGAACAACTACAACGCCAACAGAGGTTCTACCGCGCTCCACCATCAACTTCTCGTCCTTCGCTCATTACTTCCGCTGCCACTAAGACTTCAGCTATCAAGAAGCTGTCTTGGGATGAGATGCAAAGAAGGCGTGCACAAGGGTTGTGCTTTAACTGTGATGACAAATTCTCAGTGGGACATAAATGCAAGGGATCTCAACTTCTTTTATTGGAGGGGAATATTGAAGAGGAAGCTGAAGAACACAATATGGAAACCAAATATGACTTGCCGATGGACCCCGAAATCTCACTACATGCTCTAACAGGATGGACAGCAGCAAAAACCATGCGTGTAACAGCCAAAATTGGAACTTGTGAAGTGACGGTACTAATCGATAGCGGTTCGACACATAATTTCATCAGTGACAAGGTTGTTTCATCACTGCAGCTACCTATAATGCCCACCAAGCCTTTTCATGTACGCGTTGCCAATGGACCGCCATTAAAATGCCAAGGGAGATTAGACAATGTCAACATACTTCTACAGGGTATTCCCTTCACCATTAACCTTTATTCTTTACCCCTAACTGGTTTAGATTTGGTTTTGGGTGTTCAATGGTTGGAACAGCTAGGATCGGTTATATGTGATTGGAGGAAGATGACAATGGAGTTCAAATGGGCCAACAAGGTTCGAGTGTTACAAGGGACCAACACTCAAATCCTTCAGCAAGCATCGTTGGAGGCTATCTCAAGGGAGATGAGTCACAATGCTTCTTTTTTTGCAATCTGTATACAGCCCAGTGAAGAGCTACAACAGCCCCTTCACAAGGACATGCAAACATTGCTGGAGTCTTTTTCTGACCTTTTAGAGGAGCCCAAACAATTACCACCAGCTAGGGAGGTGGCACACAGTATTGCTCTTAAAGAAGGAACTGAGCCAATCAATGTACGCCCTTACAGGTATGCGTACTTCCAAAAAGCTGAAATTGAAAAACAAGTTCTTGACATGTTAAAATTGGGGCTAATACGACCAAGTACTAGTCCTTTTTCCTCTCCTGTTTTGCTTGTTAAAAAAAAAGATGATACTTGGCGTTTTTGTACCGACTATAGAGCCCTTAATGTTGCTACCATAAAAGATCGTTTTCCCATTCCTAATGTTGATGATATGCTTGATGAGCTCCATGGAGCCACCTATTTTACCAAACTTGATTTACGTGCTGGCTATCATCAGGTACGAATGAAACACACCGATATCTATAAAACTGCTTTTCGTACACACAATGGTCATTATGAATATCTTGTTATGCCATTTGGTCTTTGTAATGCTCCATCTACTTTCCAAGCTATCATGAATTCCATTTTTCGTCCTTACCTTCGTAAATTCATTATCGTATTTTTTGACGATATTCTAATTTATAGCCCCAATTGGAACATGCATCTTGAACATGTTCAACAAGCTTTTGAAATTTTACGGCATCATAAATTCTTCTTGAACTTCAAAAAATGTGCATTTGGGCAACAAGAATTGAGTTATCTGGGACATATCATAACAACTACAGGGGTCAAAGTGGACCAAACAAAAATACAAGCCATGCTTGATTGGCCTCGACCTACTAATATCTCTGAATTACGTGGTTTTTTAGGCCTTACAGGTTATTATCGAAAGTTTGTTCGGCACTATGGCCTGTTAGCTCGGCCACTCACCAATCTTCTAAAAAAGGGTCAATTTGGGTGGACCGCTGAAGCCGACAACGCCTTTACAACCCTCAAGCAAGCCATGACCACTACTCCAACCCTTGCCATGCCCAATTTTAAGCAGCCGTTCACTATCGAATGTGATGCTTCTGGAGAAGGTATTGGAGCTGTGCTTACCCAACAGGGAAGGCCAATTGCGTTTATGAGTCGAGCCTTAGGCGTTTCTAAATTATCATGGTCCACTTATGCTAAGGAGATGTTGGCAATCATTTATGCAATTCAACTTTGGAGACCTTATCTTCTTGGTCACAAATTCTACATTCAAACTGATCAACGTAGCTTAAAGTATTTACTGGAACAACGAGTGGTCACGACTGAGCAACAAAAATGGGTTACCAAGCTACTTGGATATGATTATGAGATACTTTTTAAACCGGGCAAACAAAACTCAGCAGCCGATGCACTATCTCGCGTACCAGGCTCTCCACTCCTCAATGTTCTTTCAGTTTCACAGGCTAGCATTTGGGATGATATAAAAAATGCCACTGTGGGAGATGCATATATGGAACGAATTCAAACACAAGCTACTGCCTCACCTGGCCTTCCGTATACACACAAAAATGGGCTAGTCTTATACAAAAATAGAGTTGTGATCCCTCCAAAGTCTCATATTCCACAACAACTTTTGCGAGAATTTCATGATTCTCCCATTGGTGGCCACTCTGGCGTATTGCGCACTTATAAACGTATCGCTCAACAATTCTATTGGCCCTCCATGTATCGCCAGGTGCACGACTATGTTTCCGCTTGTGATGTGTGCCAACGAGCTAAGGCGTCTACGTTGTCTCCTGCGGGTCTCTTACAACCGTTGCCCATTCCTTGTCAAGTATGGGATGACGTCACTATGGACTTCATTGAAGGCTTACCACCATCTCAAGGCAAAAACACCATATTTGTGGTTGTGGATCGACTCACAAAGTACGCTCATTTCATGGCCTTGACTCACCCTTTTTCAGCCAAGATTGTAGCAGAAAAGTTTGTCGATGGTGTCATCAAACTACATGGCATACCTCAGTCAGTAATCAGTGATCGCGACCCCGTTTTCATAAGCAATTTTTGGCGAGAATTCTTAAGACTATCGGGGACCGAATTGAAATTGAGCACAGCTTACCATCCGCAAACTGACGGGCAGTCCGAGGTCGTAAATCGATGCTTGGAGCAATATTTACGCTGCTTTACTCACCAACAACCACGCAAATGGCAATCCTTTCTTCCATGGGCAGAGTTTTGGTACAATACAGCCTTTCATGCTTCCACCGGCATGTCACTGTTTCAAGCTTTGTACGGTCGACTACCACCAATGATTCCGCACTATCAGCTTGGCTCTTCTCCTGTGCAAGAGATTGATCACAACTTAGCTTCCCGAGATGCTCTTCTCAAACAGCTCAAATTGAACTTATACACCGCTACCAACCGCATGAAGCAGTATGCGGATTCGAAACGACGAGACATTGAATTTAGTGAAGGCGATCATGTTTTCCTTAAACTACAGCCTTATCGCCAGCAAACGGTCTTTAAACGAGCGTCTCAGAAGTTAACTAATAAGTTTTATGGACCCTTTGAAATTATGAAACGCATTGGCAAGGTAGCTTATCAACTCAAACTTCCAGAGGGTTCTCGTATCCACCCGGTTTTCCACGTTTCTCTGCTCAAGAAAAAAATTGGTGAAACAAGTGCAAGCTGTAGTGAACTACCGCCACTGACCGATGACGGTTCAATCGATCTCAAACCTGAAGCTATCCTGGACACTCGTTGGCTCCGAAAAGGTGGAACATTCCTCACAGAATATTTGATCAAATGGAAGCATCTTTCTCGTGAAAATGCCACGTGGGAATCGACATCTACTTTGGCAGAAAAATTTCCTGAAATGAACCTTGAGGACAAGGTTCCAGTGAAACAGGGGAGTATTGATAAACCAAGAAGAAACCAACGCATCATTCGGCCAAATCAGAAGTATATAGACTGAGTCCTTAGCACATGGTCTTTTAATAAAGTCCTATATAGACTGAGTCCTTAGCTCATGGTCTTTTAATAAAGTCTTAGTCTTATCTTTACCAGAGTCCTAGTCGTGAGGGAATAAGTTAGTCATGCAACGTATGGAAAGTTATTTATTTATAATATTTATTTTTCTTAGTCTTAACAGTAGGAAAAGTTGTTAGACGTTGGGTGTATTTAAACTCATTTCATGAATAAAGAAAAGGAGCTTTTGAATCCTAATAGTGTGGTCTGTTCTCACCCGAAGAGAATAACAATATCTATATATATATATATTCATGTACAGCTTTGATTGGGACCTATCACCTACAATATACACCGTCGTATAAAAAAATTTGGGATTATATCTATTCAGGTGCCAAAATAGAAAAATGATGCACCAGTGTTACAGAAAAAAAAGGATGTATTGTAATCGTTCCCTTAGTTTATAATAATTTATCATACTAATAGTTAATTATTTATTTTCTACTTATCCCACCAGACTTAAATTTTTAGCTTTGTCCCTATGTATATAGTATATTATAATATCATGAGACATTATTGGTTTACTATTATTGGTAATTGTGCAGTGAAGAGTGGCTGAAAAGAATGGATAAGAATGTGAGCTCCATAAAGCCAATAATGGAGTCAACTTATGGGAAGGAGTGTGCTGTTAAGTGGACTGTTTATTGGAGAACATTCTTTATTGCAGTTGCTGAACTATTTGCTTATAACAATGGAGAAGAGTGGATGGTTGCTCTTTTTCTCTTCAAAAAGAAATGAAAAAAATCATCTAACTTCGAAGCTTCCCATACCGTTCTAGTTCTCGTTCTCATTCTTATTCTTGCTCCTTATGTCAAATTTAGCTCGAGCTTCTTATTTTCATTGGAGTTTAAGAACACTACTTTCCTAGTTTGTAAATTTTCTTAATGAAAAATAAATTGAATATTATAGAAGTAAATGTATGTGTGATAAATAGTGACTCTACATTCTTGTTTAGAATATCATTTTGAGAAAAATTATATATATAAAAATAAAAAATTATTTTCACCACATGTATAATAAATTTGATATTTTATGTTGTTTTTAAATAATTAAAAGTAACTATTTTGGGTTTTAATTTAGTAATTATTTTTCTTAGGTTTGCTAACAAATCAAGTGGACTAATTATTCAAATTTGTAAGGACAGATGTTACAAGTTTGTCCATGTTTGTAATTATTCAAATTTATTAATAATTTGTTCCCATTTTTTTTAAATAAAAAAAGACACATGCTTTATATGGGGACATGAATCCGTACACATACGATTATTTAAAGTTTGGATATTTGCGGTAAAATTGCTTAATGTTTATAGAATGTAGCAATTAAATATTAAATTTTTTATTTTAACAGGAAAAGTACTAAAGTTGCTAAAATGTAGCATTTAAATACTCAAATGGGAAAAATACACAAATTTTTTAAATTATTGACATTTACTACCAAATAGTTAAAAAAAATTTATACAGATATATTTTAAGTTATAAAAAATATTAAAATTATATAAAAATATACAAAAATAACCTAAATTAATTCTAAAATTAAAAAAATATTTTTGACTAAAAATAGTTAAAAGAAAAATTAATAATTAACTTGCTCCTCTTGGCTTGCCCTAAATAGGGTATTTCTTCCTGTTGCGACTAAACTACTAACTTGCTCCCTAGGATCGTCTCACGCCGAATAACTCAAATGTAGCCACATAATATGTGGTCTCAATCAATATACACACACATATATAAATAAATATGTCATCAACAGGCCAAAATTACGAAAATGTCATTCTAATAAGAAACGGGCCCACATGCATGTTTTACACGCCTAAACATGCTAATATAGTCATATTATAATATAAATCACATAATACATATAATTACAAACATTGCACACTCCTTAATCAAGACACCAAGTCTTATTAGAGAAATTTGGATGTTACACCAATCACCAACAATGGCTGCCCTCGCCCTACTCCCTTACGACGAGGACGATTAATAATAATAATAATAAAATATGCATACAACAAGTTGTTTGAACTTTATTTTTGGCACTTTAATTATTCATAATTTCTTGAAAACCTGATAGAGATTCGTTATACAATGAATACCGTCATATAAAAAAGCTACAGTCAAGACACTTTCACGTATACATATAAGGAGCATGTTGTACGAGTTAAGTGAAAATGATTCCCTACCACACTATGTTTAAAAAAAATTAAAATATATATTTTTAATTATTACAAAAAAATGCACAAAACACTATATTTTATAGTTATAAAATAGTTAAAAGATATGTCAAAAATTAAAGCCAAGTCCATCTATTTTATATTTTAGAGGTTAAAAAGAAAAACATGTAAATATGTATAAAATGAATTAAAATTATATTTATATAATTAAATTCAATATTTTATGTTGTTTTTAAATAGTTTAAAGTAACTTTTATGGTGCCAGATCGAATAAAATAAAACTTTTGGAGATTTTTGCTGCGAATATTTTAATAAAAAATTATGTTTATATTAATTATTTTCTTAACAAACATCATTTTCATGAAATAATATTCGCTTGCTTTTATGAATATTTCAATTTGTTTTATTAATTAACAAACATCATTTTCAAATGGTCGCAATTTTGATGTTGATATATATTGTGTTGGAAAGAAGAATATCAAATTGTGTAATAATATAGTGTTTGAAAAAACAATGATATATTATGGAATGGAATATATATCTTTTGGCTAATTTTTTATTATTATGTTTTTGAATTTTTTTTATTTATATATTTATGATAAACTATGTAGAAACTATGTGCAAGGCACATATTATTTTGTTTATTTGTTGTTTTAAAAAAAATATGATATGATATGTAATCAATAATAAAAAGAACATATAATTATGTAGTAATAAAATTCAGGATTTTTAGCATTGTCGTCCCTTAAATTAATCAAATTTTGTTAATTTAAAATAAGAAATAAGAGAAGATGTGTCGTGTGACTCTCACATGGAATATTTTTGTCATTAACGGAAGTTAAGTGAAAGGAGTGAAATGATACTATTGCACAAATAGAGGGACGTAATTGCTGAAAGAAAAAATTCAAAGACCAAATTGATAAATCATGATTAACTTAAGGGGCAATATCGCTAAAAACCCTAAAATTTATGATACATATTGAGTAATTGGTGAAAATTACATTTTTTTTAAGTCATTTTGCACTCTGGCTTAGTTTTGATAATTTTTTGCAAAATGACATCTGTCTAAAAATTTTGAGCAGCTGTTTAGAGTGTCAGATGCCATTTTACAAAAAATTATCAAAATTAGGTCAAAATGCAAAATAACTTCAAAAAACAGGCCAGTTTGCCAAGAGACCCTAAATTAATATATTTTATTAACTAATACATAAATTAATAAATTGTTAATTTCTCTATAAAATATATATTAAATTTTAATGGTCCCAACATTATTAATTTATAGAAATTTCATTCAACACCTAAGTAAATTGAGAAATTGCTTAGGGGCACCCAACACCACAAGGAGGTGTGCATATCATTATTGTTGTAATCCAATATCGAGTCTCACATATTTTAATTTAATAAGTATTATGGTGAATCTCTAACCAATCATAGAATGACATATCATGTGGTGTTAGACACCTTAAAATGCTAAATAATATAAATCAAGTAAATTATATTTAAAGTTACATAATTTTTTATCGAATTTAAAATTTAGTATGAAATGAATGAGAACCCAATTCTTTTATGAGGTTTTTATTTTAATTTCCTTAAAAGAGTTATTCTGCCTCACATATCAAGTTCATATATTCTCACAAAATGATCCTAAACCCTTAAATGAGGCTTTTTAAATTCTTTTACTATTTCATTTTTTACTTCAATCTAAGAGAGGAATTGGAATCTACTTTTATAATCTTATGATCTATCATATGGGTAACGAATAAGAATAAAGTAAGAAAAATTATTTTCACAAAAAGAATAAATATTTATAGTAAAATAGTATATATTAAGTTTATTATTTGTAATGTGCAACTTTTCTAGTAAGTAACAAATGTTAACAAACTAGTGAATTTTCTTTTTTAGTAAATTTTCTTTTTAGGTTATATCCTTTTATCAATACCTTTAAAAAAAATGCAAAAAATATTTTCATATATGAAAGTTTTTGGAACCTTATCCAAACAAAAAATATCTTATATATAGTGATAAAATGGGAATTAATAACAATATAGTAATTATATGTTAACATAATAAATCTCATTTTAAATATATGTAATTGGTTAAAAAAATTGTTTTATCACTATGTGTAAAATTTTAGTATATATTTTTATAAACTTTAGATTTTATCAACTTTTTATAAGAAAATGGAATGCATCTTATTATGCACTTGTTTAATGTATTAGATTTGTGCATTCTAAATTTGGTTAATTAGTATAATAAATTTAATTATTAATTCGATTATTTATGGGATAAATACAACCCTAATTTTATATGTATGTATATTGTTCTTTATTCATAATAATAATAATTAAAAAAAACGAAAGAGAAAGTGGTTTATTTTAAGTGGCATGAACAATAAATTTATCTCTTATTGATATCTTTATGAACACTTATAAATCTTAATGACCTAATTAAAATTTATACAAAATAATAATGCTATATTGTTTTCAATTAGATGTAAATTGATTTAGATAATTTTTAACTAAGTATACATTAACAAAGAAAATAAGACGAAGGGTGTCACTTCTGTCCCAACTCTGACCTTACTTCCGAGATCCCTACCCATTCATCATTTTAGTACAAAATCGTCACCTTACTAAGAATGAGCGAAATAAGCTAATTATTCTCATTAATACTAGGGTAGATAATCATTTGGTACCATGTATTTTTGTAAAGTATCATTTTAGTACTCTGTGTTTACACTAATGTTCATTTGGTACCCAATATTTTGAAATCGTATATATTTGGTACCCTGTATTTTAAAATCGTACATATTTGGTACCCTAAACTCAAATTTAATTAATAAAATTTTACTAATTTAATCAAATTGTTGTTAATTATATAAGTCTAAATTTAAATTTAATTACTTAATTATATATAACTGATGACAGTTTGATCATATCGATAAAATTTTATCTATCAAATATGAGTTTAGAGTATGAAATATGTATAATTTTAAAATACAGGGTACCATATGAGTATTATTGAAAACAAAGGGTACCAAAATGATACTTTACAAAGATAGGAAGTAAATTTCCTTAAAACTACTTAAAATATATATCCACTAAATAAAATCCAAAACATATATATTTTTTTCCAAAATAAAAAAGTAGCCGTTTTGGAAGGGTTAGCTTAGCTTAAGAAAGATTCACTTACCCACTCAAAACAGCGTCGTTTTGAAGCCTTTTCCATTTCTACCTATAAATACCTGTCATTCCCGCTCTAAAAAAAAAAAAAAAAACTACTCATTCTCAGTTCCAACCAAACACTGTTCAGAGCTCGAAAATCCGAACTCGAAAACCCAGAAAAATGGAGCAATTCAAAGGCCAGCCTCGTCTACCCAAATTCATCGTCCCAGAGCGATACTTAATCAATCTCAAACCAGATCTCAACTCTTGCAAATTCTCCGGCGCCGTCGCCGTCGACCTCAATGTCGTCTCCGAGACCCGCTTCATCGTTCTCAATGCGGCCAACCTCTCTGTAAACACCGCCTCCATATCCTTCACCCCCGGAAGCTTTACTCAGGTACTTCTCTTCACGAGGTTTGGTACAGATTTTTCTCTGAAATGGAATGTGTGATGTGATCGGGAGATGAACTTTCGGTTCAGTGATCTGCCGAAATGGGATTTTTTTTTTAACGATCACCATATGTTTGAACTTTTTCAATGGATGATTAGAGTTTGCAGAGCAGAGGAAATATCACGTGGAGTATACTTTTGGCCGGACAGATCATCTGGAGTATTGCTACAACAATTTCGAATTTATTGATATGGTTGATAAGAGGCAACAGTGAAGAGAGTAGATCATCAGGAGTATTACTGTTGCCATATCTGGGGGGATTTTTTGTGTTCGGTTTATTAATTTACTGATTGGATTGGATTCTGTTCCTGATTTTTGAGTGATTGAATTCTTGGACAGGTCTTAAAGCCTTCAAAAGTAGAAATTTTCGAAGAGGATGAGATTTTGGTGTTGGAGTTTTCAGAGACACTCCCTGTTGGACATGGGGTCTTGGCTATTGAGTTTGAAGGGGTTTTAAATGACAAGATGAAGGGTTTTTATCGAAGGTAATTGGTCAATATTTGTGTGTGTTCTTGAAGTTGTTCAATTGTTAGAATCTATATACTGAGACATACATGTTTTGATGATTATATATTAATAGAATATGTATGTATATGTTTGACTTGTTACTTCTTTTGTATAAGTACATACGAGCATAATGGTGAGAAGAAGAATATGGCAGTTACACAGTTTGAACCAGCTGATGCGAGACAGTGCTTTCCTTGCTGGGATGAACCAGCTTGCAAGGTCTCTTTATCTCTCTCTAAAGCAATAAATTCAAATAAATCTCTATCACAATGGATACAAATCTTAATTTAAAAAAAAAAATTGATTATTGTTGTTCTAGATGTTCTTTTCATTATTGTTGGATTGTTATATTTTGTTTTGTTCTATTCTCTTGGGGGAGTTACAGGCTACGTTTAAGATCACATTGGATGTACCATCCGACCTGGTAGCCCTTTCAAACATGCCAGTCATTGAAGAAAAATTTAGAGGACAAATCAAGACATTATCATATCAAGAATCACCAATAATGTCTACATATTTGGTGGCCTTTGTTATTGGCATGCTTGATTATGTGGAAGATCATACTTCTGATGGTAAAGTTATACTCAATATCTATTCTCATTTACCAAAGTAAATAATCGTTAAGAAGAAAAATAGGGTCTGTGGTGAAAGGGTGAGCGTTTTCATGAAATATGTGCAAATGGGTCTGAGCGTTTTCATTGATAGTGTAATATTACATCTCTATCACAGGGGTCAAAGTTCGAGTATATTGTCAAGTTGGAAAGAAAGACCAAGGAAAGTTTGCATTGCATGTTGCTGTCAAGACACTTGACCTATTCAAAGAGTAGATTCTCTTTCTCAAAACTGAATATACGGACTATAATACAACATTCACTTCTCAAACTAGCCATACTGTATACATTTTTTCCGTTTAGGGGCTCTTGATTTTGATTATTTTTCTCCTTGGTTTCAATATTAACAATGGCAGGTACTTTGATAGACCATATCCTTTGCCCAAATTGGATATGGTCGCCATCCCTGACTTTGCTTTTGGGGCTATGGAGAATTATGGTTTGGTTACATATCGTGAAACAGCTTTGCTTTATGATGATCAGAATTCAGCAGCTGCAAACAAGCAAAGGGTAATGTGACTTTTCTAAATGCTAATGCTTTTGCTATCAGTATATAGTGGCTCCATTAACCCTATCATCGAATAATCACACTTTACCAAATGCTTAATCAATTGGTTTGGCTGCTGTAAAAGGTTGCAACTGTGGTAGCTCATGAACTCGCGCATCAGTGGTTTGGCAATCTTGTAACGATGGAATGGTGGACAGATTTATGGCTGAATGAGGGATTCGCAACATGGGTACGTTCCAACTTTTTTGGGGGAGTGTGTTAGACATATTTATAGACTTTCATACAAATTACTTTTGTGGGGTCATTTAGGTAAGCTATTTAGCAAATGATAGCTTGTTCCCGGAGTGGAAGGTGTGGACTCAATTTCTTGATGAATCTATTGAGGGTCTCAGACTGGATGGGCTTGAAGGATCTCACCCCATCGAGGTAATTTTGTATGTACTGTGAATAGATACTATAACATGTGGGTGCTTCTACTACATTCCCTGTTGAATGTACTTTTTTTAATTTTTTTTCAGGTGGAAATTCAGCATGCGTCTCAAATTCAGGAAATATTTGATGCAATCAGTTATAAGAAAGGTGCTTCTGTTATTCGAATGCTCCAAAGTTATATCGGTGCTGAATGCTTTCAGGTTTGATTACTTGGTTTGTTCTTTTCTTTCATAAGTTGAGGTACTTTAGAGCAACTATATTATGTATGGAGATATAATGTTCAAATAACTATTTCACTTTAATGTACAAAGCTGAGACAACACTTAAAGCCCATCTGTGCAAAAATGAGTTCAATGGTCTCTCATGAAATTTATATTAAGAAGGATAGTCACGGCTAATAATTATTGTTCTGAAAAATACTTATAAGGAATGCTCATTGTAGTTGTTTTTGTTGGGATGTTTTTGATGTGACCAGAGTTCACTTGCTTTATATATAAAAAAGCACGCTTTCTCAAATGCAAAGACGGAAGATTTATGGGCTGCCCTTGAGGAAGGATCTGGTGAGCCTGTGAACAGGCTAATGAGTTCTTGGACGAAGCAAACAGGATACCCAGTTGTCTCCATCAAAGTCAAAGATCAGAAATTGGAGATTCAACAGGTTTTTTTGTCTCTATAGCTAGTGCTAGTGCACGTTCAATAGTCGTCATCTAATTTCTGTGGTCTATTTTGCTGTTTGGGAACTTACAGAGATCTTATTTTGTATGTTATAAATGGTAGTCACGATTCTTGTATAGTGGTTCACATGGGGAGGGCCGGTGGATTGTCCCAATTACATTATGCTGCAGCTCATATGACAACCAAATAAATTTCCTACTAGAATCAAAGACTGGAGCTCTCGACATGAACGATTTTGGCCTTGCAGAGGCTGCAACTGGATGGATAAAACTTAATGTCAATCAGACTGGTTTCTTCAGGGTGAAATACGACGAGGGCCTTGCAGTTAGACTAAGACATGCAATAGAGAACAAGTACTTGACTGCACCAGATAGATTCGGTATTGTTCATGTTTTTACTCACTTCAATTTTGCTTATGTTGTTGGTTCTGAAACTAAGTGGCTTAAATCTGGTATTGTTCCACAGGGATTTTGGATGATACGTTTGCTCTATGTATGGCTAGCCAAGAATCGCTCAGCTCTTTACTTACCTTGATGAAATCTTACTCGGAGGAACTTGATTTTACTGTGCTCTCTAACTTGATTACTGTAATGTTCTGCTCTAAATCACGTTTTAAGTTCAGTTTAATTTATTAGCTTAGTGTGCTAATTCTGGTTACCTCCACTTTTCACAGGTAAGTTATAAAGTTGAAAGAATTGTAGCTTCTGCCGTACCCGAGCTTCTGAACACCTTACAGCTTTTTTTTATTACCCCATTACAAAATGCTGCAGAGTAAGTTCTTTCACACAAGTTGTATTGCTATTAGGTACTTCTTTCATGCATTTCATGTTTTGTTTAGTTAACTCATGTGATGAGATAATCTTAATTCTTGCACTGTGCTTGTATTAACTCTATGTGTGGTCATGTTTGGTTACAATTGAAGACATTGGAATGTATTCAAACAAACATTGGTTATTATTATTTTTATTCCTAATGTTTTTATTATTATTTTCATTCCTCTGTATTCATTACTTACAACCGAACAACACTAAACATAGCCTAATCAAACATAAAGTAACATAACAATCATCTTTAGAGGTGTGGCTGGATAAGGGAGAGAAGTTGACAGAGAAGTTGAGTTGGTTGGCGAGTTTGGCGCATGCCCTAAACATCAAGAAGATGAAATTCTAATCCTTTTCTCATTTTGTTCAAATTGTATCAGGACTCTTGGCTGGCAACCAAAAGATGGAGAGAGCCATTTAGATGCAATGTTGAGAGGAGAAATTTTGACTGCCTTGGCTGTATTTGGAGATGATCAAACTCTGAATGAAGCAAGTAGGCGTTTCGAAGAATTCTTAAAAGATAGAAACACGCCACTCCTTCCTCCTGATTTGAGAAAGGTCGTCTCTAATGTAACTTAAAGCATATCTAAATAACACTATAGTTGTTCATTCTGGATTATGGTTTGGACTTTGCAGGCTGCATATGTAGCTGTAATGCAGAGAACTAGCGCAGCGAACAGATCGGGTTATGAATCCCTTTTGAGAATCTACAGAGAAAGTGATCTAAGCCAGGAGAAAACCCGGGTTTTAAGTATAATCCAGAACTCGACTAAGAACAATTAGTTGTTCATGCTTAAACATTGATTATCTTTCTCTTCACTGAGTGACAATTGTTTCTATTTTGTCTTGTAGGTTCATTGACATCTTGTCCGGATCCCATGATAGTTTTGGAAGCTCTTGACTTTTCGCTGACTTCTGAGGTAATTAATCTAGAGTCAATAGATTTATTAATAAGTCGGGTGTTATGTTGACATTTCACATACCTAATGTGATTACATATTTTCGAGCTGAATACGGATATTTTGTTCAGGTTCGTACTCAAGATGTTGCATTGGTACTTAATGTCAGCAAGGAAGGGCGTGAAACAGCTTGGAAGTGGTTGAAGGTAAACCATAATCACCTTTCCTTACCATAAATCCTAAGAAAAAGTTGGAGATTTTTCTAACTGTATTAGTGTGCAGTATCTAACACTATAGTGCCCCATGACAATACTTTTTTCTAAAACTCATTTACTAATGATTCGAACGTAGGATAACTGGGAGCACATCTCAAATACCTGGGGTTCTGGTTACTTAATAACCCGCTTCATCAGTTCAATTGTATCTCCGGTTTGTCTTCTTTCTCTACATCTCCTTATAATGTTTAGAAACCAAAATACTAGAAAATACTAGAACAATATCTATGTAAGTACTCAGAAAAGACTCGAATCTTACGAGAGGCTAAATCACATTGTCTAACTATTTGAGCTACTTTTCTCGAGTGTGTTCTACTCATTAGTTATCAACCAACACTTTCTTCTCATTCCAATTTCACTCGATACTTTTCGACAGTTTTCTTCGATTGAGGATGCTGAGGATATAGAGGATTTCTTTGCCAGCCGCACCAAGCCCAGCATGGCTAGAACCTTGAAGCAAAGCATTGAGAGGGTGAGAATTAATGCCAACTGGGTTCAGAGTGTTCAAACTGAGGACCAACTTGTTGATACACTGAACAATTTGACATACTACCACTAGGTTCGCTTGTGTCATTGTGTGCTAATATGTTGAAAGAATAAAGCTAAAGCTATGTATAGAAACCAAAAACAATCACATATATATTTATTATGTAATAAATATGTTGTTAATTGTTTAACGGGACCGATAATTGGGAGAAATCCTTATTGGGACCCATTTAGTTGTACAAATAAAAATAAACAAAAAAAATAAAAAATTATAAAAAAAAAATCATCATAATTTATTACGAAAATATATACAGATTTTATATAAAGAGACCTTTCCATGGTTAAGAAAAAGAAAAAATATGAACAGTGATTGGATTGATGATAAAATAGGATCTTGGGTCTCGAACAGTGATTGGATTGATGATAAAGAAAGAGAGCTCTTGGTTCAGTTCTCCGCCTTAACGACAGAAAAAAAAATGATTAATCAAATTCTATTGAGTCTAACTCATAGTGATCATTTATCAAAGAATGACTCTGTTTATCAAATGATCGAACAACCGGGAACAATTTACTTACAATACTTAGTTATATAGGGTAGGTAACTATTTGGTACCCTGTGTTTTTGCAAAGTATCATCTTGGTACCCTGTGTTTACAACTAATACTTGTTTTGTATCCTGCATTTTGAAATTGTACATATTTGATACCCTGCATTTTAAAATTGTACATATTTGGTACCTGTGTTTTCAAATTGTACATATTTGGTGCCCTAAACTCAAACTTAATTAATAAAATTTTACAAGTTTAATCAAATTACTTTCAATCATACGAGCTACAAATTATATATAACTGCTGACAGTTTTGTTATATTGACAAAATTTTATCAATCTGGATATCAAATATCCATGTTTTCAAAATACGGGTACCATATGAACATTATTGAAAACAGAAGGTATCAGAAACATACTTTGCAAAAACAAAAGGTACCAGATGAATAAATTCCCTTTTAGATAATATATTAATAGCCGAAAAATGATTTTCCTTTTCCCTCAATTATCTAGTAAATTATGTAAAGAGGAAAAACAATTTTTAATACTAAATCTTATTAGAATGAATTTGGTAATTATTTTCCGAGATATTAAAGTTCTATTGTCTAATTTTTTATAGAATATTTTTTTTTTATGTTAGGTCATTTTTAATATTGCCACAAGCTTTCTTAGATAAAAGAAATATCCCTTTTTTATTTGTAATATTCTTCTCATTAGATCCTAACAGTGATGCATACAATCTGACCCCAAAAAAATATATTCTTTTTTTCTCACAAGGCAAATGTAATAATATTTGAACAAAAATAATTATTACATTCTCATAATAATAATAAAATAGTCTTACCGAGGCTGAGCAAAATGTTCCACCGAATTCTCAGCCTCCAAAAATCGACTGAGATGCTTATCATCCAAGTGTTCCTGCCACAATCACAGCACTAATTTTGAAAAATGACACAAATTTGAAACAATAAAGAAAAATACCAACAAAGAAAGAAAGAAACACACAGAGAGACAAGCTTTGTATTTCTGCCACTCCGATACGCACTCCTCCTTGCTCCATTGACCTTTCACGAACTTCTCTGAATACCATCTTTACTCGTAGAATTAATCAAATTAAACTCAAAACAAATTCCAATTCAAATTCAAATTCAATCTTAGAAAAAGAGAATGGAAAAAAGAGGATTTGACCTGTTGAAGCAATTGTGATAAGCGGCTTTGAAATTTGCACAAGGAGATGTTGAAGAAGAAGATGACGACGAGTCTGCGCTTTTCTTCTCTTTCCTACTAAGCACACCCATCGACGATGACGGCGGCGCGTGGCCTTCGGTTTTCTCAGAGACTGAAATGAGATATGCGGCTTTGATTTTGAAGGAAATTCACAAGTTTTAGCCTTATTTTTTACTCGTTCATCACGCTGTACACGTGGCATTTTCAGTATAATCAACGGTTTACATGGATTGTCCCAATTACAACATTTATTTATATATAATGATTCACTTTAAACCCTACCGGTAGTGTTCTTGACCTGTGAACAGTTTTCAGCGCGATTTTTTTTTTATGACCGTGTATATTGTAACTATTTATGTGCGTAGAAAACATGTTTGAATCTAGTTTTGGGTACGGTAAACTATTCAGAATTTTAAGAAAATTTGCAGATGCTCTAAATAGCTATAATATACACGGTCATAAAAAAAATTGCGCCGGAAACTATTCACGGGTAGACAAACACTGAGAGTCCCACTAGTAGGGCTTAAAATGAAACCTCTATAAAAAAAATTGCTCTATATATATAATCATTGTGCACTTTTTTAATAAAAATTAATAAATATCATGTGATTTTAAAGTTGTAATTTTAATTAAAATTAATTAATTATTATTTTTTTAAAAATATATAACTTTTTAGACCATGTGATTTTTTTTACTATTTGTTTGGACTATGTGTTTTAAAAAAATCATTTATGGATTCTATATTTTGTAAAATTGTTTAAATAGACTCCTAAACTCAATTTTGATAAATAAAAAATTGAATATAACAACACAACTTTAAAGTATAATGATTTTATTTTTGTTCTGAATTGTTAATTTGGTTAATTATTTGTGATTTCAGTTGAGAAAACTTTTGCCAAAATCGAGTTTATGGTTCTATTTGAACAATTTTACAAAACATAGGGTCCAACAAGTAATTTGTCAAAATACATGGTTCAAACAGGTAATGAGACAAAATACAAGATCCAAAAAAGTATAAACACTAGAATAAATTATAGTTCTACAGTATATATAAATATTTATATCAATAATCTCTCTACATATATAACTTTTAAACACAACGTTGACACATATATATATATTTATATGACTACATGACATATATATAAAATACAACAATATTTAAAAAGAAATTAATAATAGAAATAAAATAAGAAAATAAAAGTTATAGTGTAGACAGTAGTATATATGCATCAACTATTAGTAGTTTCTAATATATCTCGTAATGTCCTTTGGTGAATTTGATGAAGAAAAAGAGTTTCAACTTTGTACGCCCTGGTTTTCCCACGGGTTGATTAGCAGGTCGAGCCTCGGACTAATCAAGGTTAGTCCGTAACCTTCCCCAAGTCGGAGATCTTGTTTTCCAGGTCGTACCCACTTAGCTCGAGGTATCCCCAAGAACTCGCCAAGGCTGCCCAAGACTGGGGGAAGGAATCCTTGAGGCCGAAGGCCGGTTCAGGGAGGCAGCTTGTGGTACGAGCTGGCCATGGACCGCTGACCCTTTGTAAAGTCAACACACGCAAGATAAACGTGCATATATCTGACATCACGTGTCCGATATCCCCCTGACTTCTCGGACACGCAACAAGAACGTGCGCATTCAGACACCCACGGCTGGGTTGGGCCGTGCGGCCCATTATCTCCTTACATGCTAATTAGACCACACTTATGTGTCAGGTTTAGGAATTAATCATAAATGTTACAGAGTTGATACGACAAATGGTAAGGTCACGGGATGACCTCCCTACCAACTTCCAGGTGCCTTCTCCTATAAATATGGGGACCCTGGGAGTTGATAGGGGTTGGAAAAAATAGTCTCTGGAGAGATATATGCTTTGTAACCAAATACCCAGAATAGATCAATAATATTGACTAGTGGAGTAAAAGGATTTTAACCTTTGAACCACTTAAAACGTGTCTTGAGTCACCTAGTTCATTCTCTAAGATTTCATATCTGTGACGGTTCTACTCTCAGCACTAATCCCTTTCTCTTCTTCTCTTAATTATCTGTTGGCGAAGAACCGCGTCAACAAACTTCTTAATAAAAAACAAATTATCACACAAATTTATAAAATAAAAAAATAATATGTATGACTTTATTATTTTTAAATAAATATGATTTAATTATTTAAATTATCATAAAATATCTTTAAAATATAATATTTTAATTAATTAATTAATTTTTGTTTAAGTTTATGTTTGTTATAGTTTTTGAATTGGGCACTCACAACAAAATATTATATTACATATGTTTAATATAATATTAAGTTTAATTAAATTTTATTTAAGTTATAAAATGTATGGTTTTATTATTTTTAAATAATTATCATTATAAAATATCTTTAAAATATCACATTTTAATTTGTTTAATTATTTATTTATTTAAGTTTAAATCATGTTTACAATCTACTATTAAATATAAAAACATTATGTTAAATATAAGAATATTCTGTTAAAGTTAACGCAAACAAATAAAAAGTTGTTAAAATTAAGAATTATCTACACACTTTTTTTATATAGAAGATATATGTTAGATACAAACAACTTGCAATACACGTTGTATGCTTAGTTTTATTTATAAAACTTTTCAATCATATTTATTAAATTTGTATTATTGTCATATAAATGTCAAACAAATAAACAATATTATATATAAAAGAATAACATAAATATATTAAATAAAAAATTAACCCAAAACATTGTTTGTATTTTTTTTAAATATATGTATAATTTTTCAATGAAAAATATGATTATGTATTATATATTATTATTATAATGATATTTTATAATATTTAAATTTATATTAATATAAGTATTAAATATTATTATAATAATAATAATTTATAATATTTGAATCCATATTAATATAATCAGTAAAAAATTAAGATTATATATTATTATCATGATAATATTTTATAAAATTTAAATTTATATTAATATAATTATTAAATATATAGTCTTGTATTATATATTATTATAATAATGATATTTTATAAGATTTGAATTTGAATTTATAGTAATATAATTATTATATATATAGTCTTATATTAAATATTATTATAATAGTAATATTTTATAATATTTGAATTTATATTAGTTTAATTAATAAATATCTATTTTATTTAATTTTAAATGAATATTTCGTTAAATATTTAGAATATTCCCTTCATTTCTGTTATCTACACATTTTTTATATAAAATAAATATATACTAGTGAAGAGTAACTTGAGCACTTGAAAAATACAATAAATCAAATTTAGTGATATTTTTAGTAATAATTCCAAAATGTTGCCAATAGTATACCCATTTTTTCTTTTTTCCTAGGACAATAATATACTATATTGAATCTTTATATTTGATTGTATTTATTGGTACAAACTTTTTGACTATTTTTTTAATATTTTTTTTACTATTAGTAGTGTGACAATAGTGAATCTATTTGAGAAGCTAATTAGAAGAATTAATAACAATAAATAAAAAAGAAGAAATGAATAAATATATATTTAATTGTAATAATTTACTTTTTTTTTTAAATATTTTTAAACTTGAATGTATTTAAAAAGAAATTTAAATAATTTTAGTATTTTATTGATTTTCTTTTTATATTTTAAGAGCTAATAAAAAATATATATTTAAAAAAATTATAATTAAATGTGGCATAATTTAGTAGTTGTTAAAATTTGGGTGACAAAAATACTAATTATTTTATACAAATCATAACAGGGTATGATCAGATAATATCAATAGGACATGAAAATTTTTAACCGATATTATCAATCTCATAGTGTCAAAAGTTCAAAGAATAAATTATTTTATACAAATGAAGCACGATCAGATAATATCAATAGTACATGAAAATTTGTAACCGACATTATCAATCTCGTAGTGTCAAAAGTTCAAAGAATAAAATTATTTTATACAAATAAGGTACGATTGGATAATATCAATAGTACATGAATTTTTTTAACCGACATTATCAATCTCGTAGTGTCAAAATTTCAAATTCTAAATTTAAAAGTTGCTACATATATATACACATAATATTTTGATTATGAAAATATTATTATGTTGGAATTACTTATGCTTTAGTAGTGTTGATAAGTTTGAAAAAAAGGACCCACATGCATGCATTTATCATCATATAATAATATAACTCACATAATCATGCATATAATAATTTAATTGGATAATAATCATTTATGGCCCTCCCGAACCCCTAATCCATGCTCTAAGCCACATTAAGGAATTTGGGTCGTTACAGTATACCCATTTTTTATTTTTTCTTAGGAAAGTAATATACTATATTGAATCTTTATAAATGATTGTAGGGTATTGATCATGTGGAGCCACTAAAACGTCTGCACCGGTGGAGACCTTTTTTTTGCACCATTAGATCAAATGAAGGGCTGTGATCTTTCCAAATATTTTCTCTATTTCTCTCATAACTATTCTCTCTTTCTCTTTCCCTCACAAGTCTGAACCCATTCACACTTAAAGGTCATAACTATTCTCTCTCTCTTTCTCTCAGAGTTCTCTCTTTCTTCTCTTTCAGCTATCTCTGTTTCACTTCTCTACAAGGTTTCATTTCTCCCCATCTTCGTCTCTCTCCCATTTCTCTGGTTGTTCCGAAGCTCTCATCGACACATGGGTAAGTTAAAATCTGTTATTATTTTCTTGCCTTTAATTTATCTTTTACTTTCTTCAATGTCTCTGAACCTGCACATCTTTCTATGCTATCAGATGTTGAATATTAATTTACACCATATATGTGTATAAAGTATTATAAAAATTGCATTGTATGTGAGTTGTAACACACTAGTGAAAAGAATGAATTCTTATTATATTAACCTATTGATTTGGGTATATAGGTTAACCCTGTGTGCTTATATAGTTTGGAAGGTGGACATAACTCATGTGCCCATAAACTGTTTGACATAATTCCTCAGTTTGTATATATGTTGTAAGCCTTGAGTATAGTAGTTAGGAAGTTATACATTAGTTTGTATATATGTTGATATATTCTCTATCTAATTACTATATATGTTTATATAGTGTAACGACCTCCTTTCTTAACATACATATATAGTGTAAAAACAAATTTTAACCTAAATATGACAATACTGAAATTCTGAATTTACAAAAAACTTTATTAAACAATACATAAATAATGTTTATAACCTCAAACCACATAATACTCACAACTAAATAAAAACTTTATCTTACATACAAATCTTAATACTTTTATAAATCATTTTCGTGGCGTTACTACACCTTAACGTAGAAATGAAAATGTATCCAACTGATAAATTGAAAAGCTTTATGTAAATTACAAAGTTCATGAAATACTTTTAAAGCTTTAAGTAAATGATAAAGTTCACAAAATACTTTTAATGAAATATAATAAAACCAAGTTTCTTGTTTATTTATGAAATAGCATAGCAGAACTCCACTCCCTTCAGGTCAGCCCCATATGTACAGTCATGTTGGCTCCACGTATACTCATCAACGATTTATATTTGGGGCCTCTTACCTACAATACAAAACATTAACTGATGAGCTAAGGCTCAGTAAGCAGAATAACTACCTCATATGCATTAAAATAAACGTGCAACATGCTATGTATTCTCTTTATTTCTTTCACTTTCCTTTCTTTTGGGCCCTAGAGGATGCTGCTGCCGGCATTATATAGGGAATCACATTCCCACCTGAACATAAACATGATAATAGGGAATTTCCCGCATAAACATTCATCATATAGGGACGTACATCTCCCTCCTTACATTTTTGGGACTTAGGTCTCCCAAGCAGCACCTCTACTTTAACGTTTTCAATAACTTGTCTGTGAACATTAAGCGTGCTTATGCATAATATAACATTCTTGAAAATAACTTATGCATAAGAACAATATGACAGATTAACATATAAAGCATATAAATGCACATAAGACACATAAAATACTTGTATTGTAGATGAGGATTCTACTTACCTTGCGTCTTGATAAAACAACCGAAATTGTTAGCTTCCTGGTAAAAACACAAACTATTAACTTACATAAAATCTACATGATGTAATTTTAGTTTATAATTGTTGTTATTCTATTTTTCTCTTCTTCTTATTTTATTGTTTATTTTATGTCCAGGCATATGGTCATACTATAATTGTCCATGGCAAGATCCTGGTCTAAAAGTCGTGGTCATGGTCATACGGAAATGTCCAGGTCATAGTATCAGTCCATAATAATAGGGAATAAGGTCATATAATAAAAGTTCAAATAGTCCAAAGTGTGACCATAGCCTATATAAGTTTAGTATTATAAAGATACATAAAAAAATAGTTTATATTTCAATTTTGGCATTTGTAAAATATGACGACATGGTAAAATAATCCATATATAAATTTTTGCATTTTAATGGCATAGTAAAGTAATCTATATAAATTTTGGCATGGTAACATAATCCATATATAAATTTGGCATTATAGTAAAATAATCTATATATAAATTTTTGGTATTATAACGGTATAGTAAAATAATCTACATATAACTTTTGGCATTATAACGTCATAGTAAATTAATCTATATATAAATTTTTGCATTATAACGGCATAGTAAAATAATCTATATATAACTTTTGGCATTATAACGGCATAGTAAAATAATCTATACATATATAATAACTAAATAACTGAAAATAAAGGCTCGGGAAGAGCTTACCTAAAAAGTTTTCGTAGGCTAGCGTTACGGACAGAACTTCGCCTAGATCTCCGAGGTTTAGAACTTTAGAAGGATGTTAAGAATATTTTTGGGTAGAGTAAGAGAAAGGAAATGAGGTTTTTGTGATTTCAAGATGAGTTTTGGAAGGGCTATTTATAGGAAAAACTTGGGATACTATTCTAATAAAATATATTAAAAATAATAAGCATAGTGGAATAATAACATATTCAAAATATCAAGCATAGTAATTTGCTTAAGTCATCAATGTGTCACTACTGCATCAACATGTGGAACCCATGGGGTGGACCCCGCTGTGGGACCCTTGCGGACCCCACTGTGGGACCCACTATGAATAGTACCCGGTGAATAGTAAAAAATGAAAATTTCCCAATCTTCTTATATTACTTAGTCTAGCATTTTTGACTCACAAACTTTTCTGAAAAAGTTTCTCTAACACCCATAAATTAATTATTCCCACCTGTTGGTTACTTCAACAACTTAGAATTGTTAAAATCCCATAATAGAAAACAACTACACCCCCAACGGTCATGAACACTATTCACCAACGGTCATAAACGGCTAGTTTTTGCCCTATAAATACTTGTTCCTTCAACCATTTATTTGCACAACTTCTTCATCTCTTAACCTTCTAGATAAAATTCATCATCAAAACATGAATTTCTCTTTATTTTTCATAACTTTAGTGATTGTTTGCTTGTATTTAGCATCATTCTATGGGTATTATACTAATGAAATGCCCATGAATGTTATAGTTGCATATTCATTAGTTATTCTTCCACTTTACTTAATAGCTCTAACATTCGGTTAGCATTGTAATGCACTCAAAAATGAATAAAAAATATCTTCTCTTATCTTACGTAATTGTTATAATTTGTAAAAAGAAAATAGGAGTTACAAATATATACATCTTGGCGGTATTAATAGGTTGATTGAAACCAATAATTAAATCATACTTTTTGAAAATGAATAACCCCTGAAGCTTATTTGCCCATTTATAAGTTGCTCAAGTTCTTGATCTTCATTGAAATCTCTTTCATATTCCTGAGATACATCAAATTCTACTAAATCTGGGACAAATGTTCCTGTACTTTGCATGCATTTGCAATTGCCTGTAAGCAACATTATAACATGGCCGCGTGAGAAATATTGTCAAATATAAAATTCAGAACAAATGGAGTGGAGGAAAATATGATCAGGTAAATTTTTTTTATGAACTTTATACAAACAGGCTAAACATTAGAAATCATATTAAAATTTTAACACTCACGACTCACCTTAAGAAAGAGTTGACTTGACAGATGATCTTCTTTTCGTTTATCTCATCCGCAGTATGTTTCAGGAGGTATTTTTTATTATTTGAGAGTTTATAATGATGAGAGAGGAGGTTTGATGAGATAATGTTTATCTATTTGTAATGTGTTACTGAATGCGAAAGGATGTGTATTTCTTAAAGGTTGTGTACTTCTGAAAGGGTGCAAAAGGTTATTTACCATTACCGTTAAACTGTAACTTTTTTTTTAGCATATTCTGTTAAAGTCATACCAAATTCTGTTAGACCATACTAAATTTTGTTAAATACAAAATACGGTTTGATAGTCATTTATATAGTAGGTATGATATATATGTGTGTGATTGTAATTGGTTTCTATGTATAAGTTTATTCTTTCAGCATATTAAAACACAATGACACAAAGCAAACCTAGTGGTAGTTTGACAAATTGTTCATGGTCTCAACAAGTTGGTCCTCATGTTGAACACTCCGAACCCAGGCGGCATTAATGTGCACCCGCTCAATGCCTTGCTTCAAGGTTCTAGCCATGCCAGGCTTGGTGCGGCTTGCAAAGAAATCCTCTATTTCCTCGGCATCTTCTATTGAAGAAAACTGTTGAGAAGTACCATTGAAATTAGAAATGAGAAGAAAGTGTTGGTTGATAACTAATGACTAGAACACACTCAGAAAAAAGTAGGTTAGACATGTGAATTATTCACATAAGATTTGAGGCTCGAGTCCTTTCGAACAAGATTTCGCTTTCCAAACATTATAAGAAGATATAGAGAAAGAGAACAAACCAGTGATACAATCGCACTGATGAAGCGGGTTATTAAATAAGTAGAACCCCAGGTATTTGAGATGTGCTCCCAGTTATCCTACATTCAAATCATCAACAAATGAGACTTAAGAAAAGAGCATGGCTAATTGGCTATGGGATACTTGTTGTGGTGTTAGGTACCACAGGTGAGTCTCACATCATTAAATCTTTTGATATGGGCTCCATCTTTGTTCGGTTCTTAACTTTTCACTCACAATTCTTCTCATTTCTTGAGTGTGGTGTTTAATATCTTTCTTATACCTTTGGTTCTGATTTCTTTATAGATAACAGGTCAAGGCTCTTTGTTATTTTTTAGAATCTGATTTTATAACGATCCAAGGCATCCTTGTTCTAAATTGGGATTCAAATCATTTAGAATCACATCATTTGGTATCACTAGTGTTTAGATTAGAAAAATACCTAACTTTTTCTTAAGATTTTATGTTAACATAGTATATAGTAAGGAAAGGTGATTATGTTTTACCTTCAACCACTTCCAAGCTGTTTCACGCCCTTCCTTGCTGACATTAAGTACCAATACAACATCTTGAGTACGAACCTAAACAAAATATGTAATCACATTAAGTATATGAAATGTCAAATTGTATGGCCACACCCTTGAATGTATATTTTTTATAACACCCGATTAATTACCTCAGAAGTCAGCGAAAAGTCAAGAGCTTCCAAAACTATGCTGGGATCCGGACAAGATGTCAGTGAACCTACAAGACAAAATAGCAACAATCGCCACTTAGTAAAGAGGTATAGATAATCAATGTTTAAGCATGAACAATAAAATTGATCTCAGTCAAGTTCTGGATTGTACTTAAAACCCGGATTTTCTCCTGGCTTAGATCACTTTCTCTGTAGATTCTCAAAAGGGATTCATAACCCAATCTGTTCGCTGCGCTAGTTCTCTGCATTACAGCTACATATGCAGCCTACAAAGTGCAAACCATAATCCAGAATGAACAACTATAGTGTTATGTAGATATGCTTTAAGTTACATTAGAGACAACCTTTCTCAAATCAGAAGGAAGAAGTGGCGTGTTTCTGTCATTTAAGAATTCATTGAAACGCCTACTTGCTTCTAGGAGAGTTTGATCATCTCCGAATACAGCCAAGACAGTCAAAATTTCTCCTCTCAACATTGCATCTAAATGGCTCTCTCCATCTTTAGGTTGCCAACCAAGAGTCCTGTTACAATTTGAACAAAATGAGAAAAAGATAAAAATTTCATCTTCTTGATGTTCAGGGCAAGCGCCAAACTCGCCCTTCCAACTCAACTTTTCTGTGATCTTCTCTCCCTTGTCAGGCCACACCTCTAAAAATGATTGCTATGTTTATGTTATGTTTGATCAGGCTAAATCTTTGGTGTTGATTGGTTGTGAATGATAATAAGAATAGAATGAAATTTAATACAAGTAAAAAATTATTGTGCATTGGAATAATATTTCCTCCTAATTTTGAGAAGATTAGCTATGTTACCAAAATGGTTCCAATGCTTTAAATTATAAGCAAACAAAAGAATGTAATGAAAATGGATTCATTTCTCATCACATAAGTTAACTAAACAAAACATGAAAATGCATGAAAGAAATACTTATAGCAATACACCTTGTGTGAAAGAACTTACTGCGCAGCATTTCGGAATAGATTAATGAAAAAATCTTTAATGGTGTCCAGCAGCTCGGGTACGGCAGAAGCTACTATTCTTTCAACTTTATAACTTACCTGTGAAAAGTGGAGGTAATCAGAATTAGCACACTAAGTTAATAAATTAAACTGAACTTAAAACATGATTTAGAGCAGAACATTACAGTAATCAAGTTAGACAGCACAGTATAATCAAGTTCCTCTGAGTAAGATTTCATCAAGGTAAGTAAAGAGCTGAGAGATTGTTGGCTAGCCATACATAGAGCAAACGCATCATCCAAAATCCCTGTGAAACAATACCAGATTTAAGCCACTTAGTTTCAGAACCAACAACATAAGCCAAATTGAAGTGAGAAAAAACATGAACAATACCCAATCTATCTGGTGCAGTTAAGTACTTGTTCTCTATTGCATATCTTAGTCTATCTGCGAGACCCTCGTCGTATTTCACCCTGTAGAAACCAGTCTGGTTGACATTAAGTTTTATCCATCCAGTTGCAGCCTCTGCAAGCCCAAATTTGTTCATGTCGAGAGCTACAGACTTTGATTCTAGTAGGAAATTTATTTGGTTGTCATATGAGCCGCAGCATAATGTAATTGGGACAATCCACTGGTCCTCCCCATGTGAACCACCATACAAGAATCGTGACTACCATTTATAACATACAAAATAAGATCTCTGTAAGTTCCCAAACAGCTAAATAGATTATAGAAACTAGATGACTATTGAACATACACAAGCCCTAGAATGAACATACACAAGCCCTAGAATAATAAGAGACAAAAGACCTGTTGAATCTCCAATTTTTGATCTTTGACTTTGATGGAGACAACTGGGTATCCTGTTTGCTTCGTCCAAGAACTCATTAGCCTGTTCACAGGCTCACCAGATCCTTCCTCAAGGGCAGCCCATAGATCTTCTGTCTTTGCATTTGAGAAAGCGTGTCTTTCAATATACAAAGCAAGTGACCTCTGGTCACACCAAAAAAATCACAACAAAAACAATTACAATGAGCATTTCTTATAAGTAATTTTCAGAGAAATCATTATTAGCCGTGACTATCCTTCTTACTATAAATTTCATAAGAGACTTTTGTACTCATTTTTGCCAGATGAGTTCCAAGTGTTGCCTCAGCTTTGTACATTAAAGTGAAATAGTTCATCGAACATTTTATTTCCATACATAACATAGTTGCTCTAAAGCTAAGAAGAACCTTATGAGAGAAAAGTACAAACCAAGTAACCAACCTGAAAACATTCAGCACCGATATAACTTTGGAGCATTCGAATAACAGAAGCACCTTTCTTATAACTGATTGCATCAAATATGTCCTGAATTTGAGACACAAGCCGAATTTCCACCTGAAAAATAATAATAATAATAATAATAAAAAAAAAAAAGTTCATTAAACAGGGAATGTAATTGAAGGACGCATGTGTTATAGTATCTGTTCACAGTACATACAAACTTACCTCGATGGGGTGAGATCCTTCAAGCCCATCCAGTCTAAGACCCTCAATAGATCCATCAAGAAATTGAGTCCATACCTTCCACTCCGGGAACAAGCTATCATTTGCTAAATAGCTTACCTAAATGACCCCATAAAAGTTATTTGTCTGAAAGTCAATAAATATTTCTAAGACACCCCCCAAAAAAGTGGGAATGTACCCATGTTGCAAATCCCTCATTCAGCCATAAATCTGTCCACCATTCCATCGTTACAAGATTGCCAAACCACTGATGCGCGAGTTCATGAGCTACCGTAGTTGCAACCTTTTCAGCAGCCAAACCAATTGATTAAGCATTTGGTGAAGTGTGATTGATGACATGATTAATGGAGCCATTATTTACTGATACCAAAAGCATTAGTATTCAGAAAATTCACATTACCCCTTGCTTGTTTGCAGCTGCTGAATGTTGATCATCATAAAGCAAAGCTATTTCACGATATATAATCAAACCATAATTCTCCATAGCCCCAAAAGCAAAGTCAGGGACGGCGACCATATCCAATTTGGGCAAAGGATATGGCACGGCAAAGTATCTGAAGAACATGTCACCATTAATACAAACCTTAAAATGAAAAGAAAAAAAAACAGATTCACCTACTTGCATATAAATATATATAATTATAGTTCAAACCATGATCAACTCTAACACTTAATTTGAGAACTGAGGGATAAAAATGATTAACTTTATTAACTTTGAATGTTCAACATACTCTTTGTATAATTCAAGGGTCTTAACAGCAACATGCAATGCAAATTTTCCTTGGTTTGCCTTACCAACTTGACCATATACTCGAACTTTGATCCCTGTGATAAAAAATGACATATAATTAGCGCAACTAAGAACAAGAATTGCATCCTAAAACCAGAAATGGACACAATGATAATTTTACCATCAGATGTATGGTCTTCCACAAAATCGAACAGACCAACAACAATTGCCACCAAATATGTAGACATTATTGGTGATTCTTGATATGAGACTGTTTTGAGATGTCCATCAACTTTTTCTTCAATGACTGGCATGTTGGAAAGGGCTACTAATTCAGATGGCACATCCAATGTAATTTTGAATGTAGCCTGTAAAACAAGGTGTCATTACAAGAAAAGTGAGAGCAAGCTATGAATTAGTTGCCGTTAGAGAAAAAGTGAGGTCAAGCTATGAGCATTATTTAGACCATTGATAATGTTAGCCGAAGTATGGAAAGCGAAATTTCCCATTCCTGAATCCAGATTCATATGAAACAAAAGAGCGTTTTGACTGCATGCATGGCAAAACTTGAGCAAAATGCAGAGCACTGATAGAAAGCATGTTAAGTCTTAAATCAACCAAGATAGCAAAAGTGAAACGAAGAGAGAAGAGGTCAAAAGACCTTGCAAGCGGGCTCATCCCAACAAGGAAAGCACCTCCTAGCATCAGCTGGTTGAAATTGTGTAACAGCCATATTCTTCTTGTCACCATTTTGCTCGTAAGTACTTCATAGAAAAATTACTAGTCAAACACAAGTATACATCTGCATTAATCAATCTCACAAATCAACCATCACCTAGTTATCATATTCAATAGAACATATCCAATCCAATCTTCTTACCTTCTATAAAACCCCTTCATTTTATCATTCAAAATCCCTTCAAACACAATAGCCAAAACTCCAACTCCGATAGGAAGCGTCTCTGCGAACTCAACAACCAAAATCTCATCTGCCTCAAAAATTTCAACACTTGAAGGCTGGAAGACCTGTCTCAAGAAATTTATTCATTCATTAGATTCACAAAATACACAACTATCGCCAAATGTAATAAAGGGTCTAGTAACACCTCAATCTCCAAGCATATTTAAATTCCATTCACTCACTGGGAAATCACAACACCACACAGCATTTATTTTATACTGAATACCAATACATGTTTGGGTTAAGCTTTTGGAGAAGTTAGAATTTCTAGCTTTTTTATTTATTTATATCCAAATATTTTTAAAATAACTTTTCATTCAAAAAATAATATTTTATAATAGTTTTCCAAATTGAAAAATAAATAAGTAAAAGCAGAATTTTTTTGCCAATCAGAACAGAGTTTTGTAATTATCTTAACATAACAAAATTCACATCATTTCATTCGTTTCGAAGAGAAAAACGTCACATATATATGAACTGATCACACTCCATCTGATCGTTGAATATCAGTAGAAAAATATCATTCCACGAAATCCACAATCAACAGTCCTAATTCATTTCTCCACTGAACCCGAAACAAACGATAGCTCAAGAAGTGGCAGTACCTTTGAGGATTTCGGTTCGGTGAAGGAGACGGAGCCAGAATGAACGGTAAGGTCAGCGGAATTGAGAACGATGAATCGAGTATCGGCGACGATGTCGACGTGGATGGAAACGGAGCCGGAGAATTGGCAGGACTGAAGGTCGGGTACGAGTTTGATATCGTATCGTTTGGGGGCGGCGAATTTGGGGAGGCGAGACTGGCCTTTGAACTCAGCCATTTTCGGTTTCTGAGTCGACTCGATCTTTCTCTGTCAAAGAGAAGAGTGAGGTGAGAACTGACTATAAATAGTATTCGAATGTACTCGAATGGTTTTCTTTCTTTTCTTTTCTTTTTTCTTTTTTGTTTTTTTTGTATGTTAATGAGTGATTCATCAATCCTTCTTTCCTCTACTTATTTTCTAATTGTTTTTGTTTTTTGTTTTTTTCACTTTTTCAAACTTATCAACATAATAATATTATCATAATCAGAATATTATGTGTGTATATATATATATATATAGCAACTTTTAAATTTAGAATTTCAATTTTTGACACTACACGATTGAAAATATGGGTTAAAAAATTTAATGTACTATCAATATTATCTTATCATACCCTATTTGTATAAAATAATTTTATTCTTTGAACTTTTTTCACTACGAGATTGATAACATAGGTTAATTTTTTTTCATGTACTATTGATATTATCTGATCATGCTTTTGTTATAACTCCTATGACATGCGTGTTGATCCAGGCCATGAATTAGTCATAATCAGGTGGGGAAAGAAGAGTAGTTAAGATAATATTAATAATGATAATAATGATCTAAAATATAACTCCTACGACAAATAACATGCTTGTTGATCCCGTCCATGAATTAAGATAATATTGGTGATGATAATAGTAATCTAAAATGACATGCTTGTTGATCCAGGCCATGAATTAGTGAAGTTATATATAGCTAGCGTAAGCCAACTCACACTATTTTGGAAAGAAGAAACTGTCCTAGTCATTTTTTTAATCATGAAGGAGGTATGAGTTTATTTATGTACAAAAGATATATATATATCATCATCATATGGTTTGTATATGCATATATTTTAATCCCAGACGAATAGCACACCTCTAAAGTGGTCCAAGTGCAGCTCTAAAGTTTGTATATACATAAGCCCTCTATTTATAGGCTTAGGGTCATACATCTGATATCCCTTAGAATCGGGATATTTTATTATATTTATTACATTTAAATTACAAAAAACATTAAAAATGTAACAAACCCCTCATTTGTGGGAAGAATAAGAGATTCCCGCATATCTTGTTGAAGTTGTTTCTGGGAATCTTGACTTAGTCCTCCTTTAGCTAGTTAATCCACCTCACCTCCACTCTGGTCGATCATACACATGCTGGTCGGACATACACTCGTTGGTAGGACATGCAAGTGCTAGACATGCACTTCTCTCCTCTAACATGGCACTCTCCTCTAGCGTGCCATTTCTTTATTTGGACAACCATGCACTGGTTGGATATATGCGTAAAGACCAAATTCTTGGTCTCTCCTCGGACCACATCCTTGGGGTCTCCTAGGACCACTCTCTTGGGGTCTCCTAGGACCACTCTATTGGTTCTCCTAGGACCAAAGTCTCTTGGGCTCTCCTCAGACCACATCCTTGGGATCTCCTATGATACACTCTCCTTAGTTCTCCTAGGATGCACTCTCCTTAGCTATCCTAGGATGCACTCTCCTTAGCTCTCTTAGGACCACACTCTTGGGATCTCCTAGGATGCACTTAGCTTGGTTATGACATCTTTCAAGCAGTCCAAACTCTTCACCAGTCTACCGGGTCACTTTATCACAACCCTGAGGAGTCAATGTATTTATTGACTATTAATCTGTCTTTTACTGACCATGCACTGCCACTTGTCACATTTATTGCCACGTCATTGATCTCCAATTTTTTGGGATAACAGTAAGAATAAGCCTTAAACTAATAAGTCATGCCCTTCATGGTGATCTTGACATTCCTAGAAAGCAACAAAAGAGAAGATTGCTAGATGACGATAGACAAGAGACATTAAAAGAAAAGGTCAACAAACTACTCGCAGACAAATTTGTAAGAAAGCTCTTGTTATCCGATCTGGGTTGTGAACCCAATGTTGGTTCAAAAACCAAATAGGAAATGGTGGACATGCATTGAATATACATACCTAAATAAAGCATGCTTGAAGGACTGCTTTTTCTTTACCTCGAATAGATCAACTAGTTGATGCCACCTTGTGACACAAGCTAATGTCATTTATGAACGCATATTTTAGATATAACCATATTGTGAAGCATGGACCATGCGATTATATCACTTCAATGAGATTGAGAACACATAGATGAACTTATAAATTTTCTAATATTTACTTAATATTATTAACAATAATATAGTACATAAGCTACATATACACAATAATTCAATTCATTCATTCATTTCATTAAAATCATTGTCAACTACAATTGTTTAAGTACACTTCCCAACACTTTGGACTAAAAATGCAAGTCGGACTAATCAACGACTTGTAAATAAAATGTTCGTCAACCAAATCAAATGTAACATAAAGGTGTATGTAGACGACATCTAATCTCGACCCACCGCCAACCAAGCACCGCTACGAAACTGGTTTGGAGGAAATTACATCTACATTACTTTGTTCCAACTGGGAAATCGCATTTGTTAGTTTTGGTATTGATTGTGTATGGGTTTTAGATCAATGTCGAAAACTATCTTCATTATTATTCAAGTTAAGATGTAACAAGTCATATTATATTACTTATTACGTCGAATAGATACATGGCATAATATTTGGGATTTTACCTGTGGAATTTGTTGGACCTAATAAACTTTTTATATCTAACATAATTTTTTTTAGTAGTGAAATCAATACTCTTCTCGGGGTCAACGTTGGTGGCTGACAATTGTCGTCCACATAAAAGTGATTTCTAAACATAATTTTTTTATGGGTTTATACTTTTTTGGACCTGTGTTTTTTCCATTACTTATTTGGACTTTGTGTTTTAATAAATTACCTTTTGGACTCTATATTTTGTAAAATGGTTAAAATAGAATCCTTAACCCGATTTTAGTTAATGTTTTTTCAACTAAAATCACAAATAATTTACCAAACTAACAATTCAGAACAAAAATAAAATTATTCTGCTTAAAAACTATATTCAAACAAATAATGAGAAAAACACAATATCAAAAAAAAAATATATAAATCCTTTTCCTATGAAAAGTATAGAATGACTTTTCTTTCTTTTCGTTGTATGATTATCTTTTTCCATTCTTTCTTTATTTTATTTGTGAAAAATCTACTCATATCACTGGCGTAGTGTGATATATGAGATTATTTAATCTTATGCATACATTATATATCAAATCAAAGTTCAAAATATCAAACTTTTATTAGAATGAGATGTGGGTAATGAAAGAATTAGACTGAAGGAAAAAGCATATATACTTTCTTAATTATAATTACTAATTTCTCGTCTTAATTATATTTGTTTTTCGAAGAATATATACTTAACAGTTTTATATATGATTTTTGAGAAAACAAAAGACATATAAGTAGTTTCAGTTTAGTGATAAAATATTATGAATTATATTGTCATATATAATATAGTTGATAACTTCGATTTTCTGGTCATATATAAAATTACTGCTCTTCTGGGTCAGTTTTGGCGACTTACATTATCGTCCACAAAAAGAGTTTATTTTTTAGACAAAAATATTCCTAGAATTCAAATATTTTTTTTTTTCCTTTCAATCCAAACTTTTTCTATTTAACATCTCTCATTCTCTCACTCTCTCTAACATTCTAATTTTGTAGATTTAAAAAAAATATCAAAATTAAAAAAAATCATCTGAAACCGACTTTTAAGTGAAAAAATATGAATCTCTAAAGTTTTTGTCAAATTTCAGTACAGAGCATCGAAATTGCATCGAAAAACATTGTGTGGGACAAAAATCAAGTTTTCATAATTGCATCGAAACATCATCGAAATACCATCGATTTTGCATCAAAACACCATCGATTTCGATATCTACAATATTAGAATGTTAGAGAGAGTGAGAGAATTAAAAATGTTAGAGAGAGAGAGTTCAGATTAAGAGAGAAAATGATTATTATGAGTATTTTTATTTAAAAATTGAAATTATTATATATTTTATATAGAAACTTATCTTAGTATATTAAAAAGTTTCCCGAAGTTATCAGCCATATAAAATAAAATTTTCTTTTTAAATTAATTTTTTTTTGGAAAATAATTATTTGAAACTTGTTCTTTATCTTTTAATTTTTAAATTGTTTTTAAAAATATTTAAAGACCCCGGTCGGGGCTCCGAGTATGATCTAAGACCCACGTGGTATGGACTTTTTTTTGTTGTTGCATTTGTTTGACTTTTAGCGTTGACCGAACTCTTTCTATTTCTCTTTCATTATATATGTACCGTAAAAGTCAACTTTACTCTAAACTCTGAGTTCATCTTCTTCTTCTTCTTCCATCTCTCTCACCTAATTTATTTCTCTTTCATCATCTCTACCGTAATGCATTTGAAATTCTTACAAAAATTTCAACAACAACAAAAAAAAATCTGCTTTCCAATATTTTTCTTAAAGTTTTACTAATTTTCTACTTCTTCAGTACTTTTGATCGAAACAAACAAACCATGGCAGAGAGTGTGGTGAGTTTTCTTCTGGACAAGCTTTCGTCCTTGTTGGAAGGTGAGGCGAAACTCTTGAGCGGATTTCGAAATGAAGTTGTTTTCGTGAAAAATGAGTTGGATCGTACGAGGGCCTTCTTGCGATCTGCTGAGGCCATGGAATATAAGGATGAAGAAATCAAAGTGTGGGTTAAGCAAGTTAGAGAGGTCGCTTACGACGCAGAAGACATCATCGATGATTTCTTGTATAGATTTGAGCATCCCAGGCGACATGGATTCTATGGTTACTTATGGAAGTTGGCTCGCGGAATCAAGAACTTGAAAGCTCGCCATCGAATTGCCTCCCAATTGCAGAGTATCAAGCTCAGAGTTACTGATATTTCTGAGGGGCACCAGAGATATGGCTACAGACTGAGTATTCCACAGATCGGGTCGAGTTCTGGAACTAAACCTTGCTACTTTTCTGAGCTTAGAAGCGATGCGCGGTTGCTGGAAGAAGCTCAACTAGTGGGCGTTGAATCAGAGAAGCAAGATCTTTTGAGTTTTCTTGTGAATGATACCTCTGAACTACAAGTGGCTGCTGTGGTCGGAATGGGAGGGCTGGGAAAAACCGCTTTGGTGAGTACAGTTTATAATGATTTACAAGTAAAGAATCATTTAAATATCATGACGGGCTAGGCCCGTGACTAGTGCTCACCCTGCTTAGGACCCAAAAATATCATGTAAATTCTTAAGTGTGTTAAAAAAAAAAAAAAAAAAAAAAAGCTGAAAGCTGAAAAAAAAATTACATATACAAAAGAGCCCATTTTTTTCAAATTTATTAAAACCGTCTCAGGCCCACTTTTATTCAGGATCGGCCCCGACTAAGTATAAAATACGTGCAATGCATGTTATATTTTATATTTTTTAGAAATGATATAATATTCAAAAAATTAATTGGATAATAAATAACATGATTATTAAAATGTACAATATTATTTAAGTAGAAAGTTATTGTCTACATGAAGAATTATTTTGAGACACATTTTCAAACAGTAATTGCTTCAATAACATATAATATATTAAATTTATAACTGGTTAAAACCAACTTAAATGAAATAATTGAGTTCGACAAATTGGGCAAGAAAGATTTCGATGAAGCCAATTAACAATACAGTCAACATGAAACAAATGTAAGCATTGTAGCATATGTGCATAGCTCGTTCCCACTTCAAATTCCTCCAAACACACAGGATAGGTCTGCCCTATATATCTGTTCATCACCTTCTCCAACTATGAAAATAATAAGAATCAAATCCACAATCTCCATATTATTCCAATATGGAAATCAATCCTCAATTGCCATGTATGTCTCACAGTCTCAAAGTTCTATTTATCTTATCTATCTTTAAACATTCTTTTTTAAATAGTCACGAGACTCTGGTTAATAGCCAAAACATAAAAGTTAGATTGTGTTCGATAATAATGATATTAGTAATTCATAAAAATTATTTTTTAAAAATATTTATAAGTAACAAACTTTAAAAAGCACAACTAACAATTATTTAATTTAAACTAGTTGTTTGGATGATGTTGAACCTATGAGTTATTCATTTATGATTTTATTTTCGATTTTGGTAAAAATAAAGAGTGGTCCCTTATTCATTTATGAACCTGTGTGTACTTTTTAATTGAGCTCAATTAAATTTTATGAATATCTAATTTTGACTAAATATAATTTAATTAAGTAATAGAATTTTAATTATTAAAAAAATAAAGTAAATTTTAATAATATTAAAGAATTTGATCAACCAATGGAGATTTTAATTTATGTTATGTAAATTTTTTCTAAACTTTTCTTAAATTCCTAAAAATATTCTACCTATCTTTCTTATAATTTTTCTATCTCTTTAATTAGCTAACAAGAGGCCACATTACTTTCAATTTTATTTTTTTAAGGGAAGAGAACTACCCACTTTTAAGAGTATTTAACTAAAATTATATACTAAATATATTTAGTTGAAATTTACCCATTATAATCATGAGATTTCCCAAATTACCCTTATTTGAGCACATTGTTCTAATTATTGTTGTAATGTGTATTATATTTGTCATATTATAGTTAAATTAGAAATGCATTCTAATTGTAGCGTGTTTAAGGAGAAAAAAAACATGTAATTGAAGAGGTATAATAGGTACATTAATTGAAAATTTCAGTACTAAAATAAGAGTTAAAAATAGTTGGTAAATATTAAAGTGGATCATTTAAAATGGGTACCGAATCTAATTTTTACCAAAAAAAAGAAATATATACTAGTAAAGAGTAACATCGGCACTTAAAAAATACAATAAATCAAATTTAGTGATATTTTTAGTAATAATACCAAAATGTTGCCAATAGTATACTCATTTTTTATTTTTTCTTAGGACAATAATATACTATATTGAATATTTATATTTGATTGTATTTATTGGTACAAACTTTTTGACTATTTTTTTTAATAACTTTTTTACTATTAGTAGTGTGACAATAGTGAATCTACTTGAGAAGCTAATTAGAAAAATTAATAAAAAAAACGAATGTATTTTTTTAATTGTAACAATTTACTTTTTATTTTAAAAAATATTTTTAAATTTGAATGTATTTAAAAAAAAATTAGTATTTTATTGAATTTTTTTAATATTTTTAAGAGATAATAAAAAATAGATTTTTAAAATTTTTATAATTAAATGGTAAGTAGTTATCAAAATTCTGGTGATAAAAATATTAATTATTTTATATAAATTATAATAAAAGTACGATAAGATAATATCAATAGTTGAAAGAATATATTTTAGAGGAACAATTTACTAGTGTTAAAAATTGAAATAATAAAAATGTTATTTATTGTAAATTTAAAAGTAGCTACATATATACAATTTACGTTGGAATTACTTATGCTTTAGTAGTGTTGATAAGATTGAAAAAGTGAAAAAAAAACAAAAAAACAAAAAACAAAAGACAAAAATAATAAAAAATAGGGTTTATATCTTTTTTAAATTTTGTGTTTTTTCTTATTAGTTATTTAAAATTTATGTTTTATTTATGAAATAATTAACTCGAGGGTAACAAAATAAGTCGAGGAAAAAAGGATCAAACGAAAAAGAAAAGAAGGAAAACCATTCGAGTACATTCGAATACTATTTATAGTCAGTTCTCACTCACTCTTCTCTTTCACAGAGAAAGATCGAGTTGACTCAGAAACCGAAAATGGCTGAGTTCAAAGGCCAGTCTCGCCTCCCCAAATTCGCCGCCCCCAAACGATACGTTATCAAACTCGTACCCGACCTTCAGTCCTGCCAATTCTCCGGCTCCGTTTCCATCCACGTCGACATCGTCGCCGATACTCGATTCATCGTTCTCAATTCCGCTGACCTTACCGTTCATTCTGGCTCCGTCTCCTTCACCGAACCGAAATCCTCCAAGGTACCGCCACTTCTTGAGCTATCGTTTGTTTCGGGTTCAGTGGAGAAATGAATTAGGACTGTTGATTGTGGATTTCGTGGAATGATATTTTTCTACTGATATTCAACGATCAGATGGAGTGTGATCAGTTTATATATATATATATATATATGACGTTTTTCTCTTCGAAACGAAGGAAATGATGTGAATTTTGTTATGTTAAGATAATTACAAATTCTGTTCTGATTGGCAAAAAAATTCTGCTTTTACTTATTTATTTTTTCAATTTGGAAAACTATTGTAAAATATTATTTTTTGAATGAAAAGTTATTTTTATAATATTTGGATATAAATAAATAAAAAATTAGGAATAATAAAATTACTCTAATTTAGAAAATAATTTCTAAAAAAATCTTTTGAAAATACATTGTTTTCTGTTTTTTTTGTTTTCAAAATTTTGTTCTGAGAACAGAAAACTGTTTTTGTAGTTTTAAAAAAATAAGACTTGTTTGGTTAATGTATTTTAAAAACAATTTTTTTAGTTTTTTTTTTTTAAATCTTAAATAAAAAATTAGAAAATATATTTACAAAGAGAAAAATATTTTAAAAATTTGTAATAAATAATGAGATAAAATAATTTGAAAGAAAAAATAATGAAAAATAAGAAGTAAAGTTAGGAAAAAAAATTTGAAAACAACTTTTTGTTGTTATCAAAATTTTTTGTTTTTTGTAACTTAGTTTTCAAAAATTGTTTTCTGAAAACAATGCCAAATACCCCTACTTGTTTTCAAAAATCAGTTTTTAGCTTTTAAAAACAAAAAACAGTTTTTTAGTTAAGGTGCCAAACACTCTCATTCTAGGGCCTGTATTGTTTTCAGTGTTTTGTTTTCAGGAAAACCGTCTTTTTTAGTTTTCAAATTGTTTGATTAATGTTTTTTAAAAACAATTTTTTAGTTTTATTTTTTTTAAATCTTAAATAACAAATTAACAAATATATTTACATAAAAAAAAATTATTTCAAAAATTTGTAATAAATAATGAGATAAAATAATTTGAAAAAAATAATTAAAAATAAGAAGTGAGAAAGTAAGTACTGAAAATTTGAAGAAATAGAAATTGATCTAAGAAAAAATTAGAGTATGTGATGAGAAAGAAAATGAAGAGAGAGAAGTAAGTAGAGAGAAAGTGATAAAAGAGAAAATGAATTGAGAGAAAATGATAATATATGTGATGAGAGTGAAAATGATGACATAATAAGTGATACAAGAGAAAACAAGGTGTTAGAAAATTATGAAAGAGAAAATGAAAAGATAGAAAGTGATAAGAGAGAAAATAGTTAGAGAGAAAGTGATGAGAGATAAAATAATGAGAGAGAAAATGAAGAGAGAAACTAATGAGAGAGAAAATGATGTGACAATAAATGATGTTAGATAATAATAATTAAAAAAAATGATGTGAGAAAAAAAAAGATAGAAGAACTGTTCTCAAAATTTTTTGTTTTTTGTAACTTTGTTTTTAAAAATTGTTTTATGAAAATAACGCCAAACACCTCCCAACTTATTTTCATAAAACAGTTTTTAGCTTTTAAAAAAAAAAAACATTTTTTTAGTTAAAGGCCAAACATCCTCCTAACTTCTCCAAAAGCTTAACTCAAACATGTACTCGAACATGTATTGGTATACAGTATAAAATAAATGCTGTGTGGTGTTGGGATTTCCCAGTGTGAATGGAATTTAAATATGCTTAGAGATTGAGGTGTTACTAGATCCTTTATTACATTTGGCGATGCTGTGTGGTGTTGGGATTTCCCAGTGAGTGAATGAATAAATTTCTTGAGACAGGTCTTCCAGCCTTCAAGTGTTGAAATTTTTGAGGCAGATGAGATTTTGGTTGTTGAGTTCGCAGAGACGCTTCCTATCGGAGTTGGAGTTTTGGCTATTGGGTTTGAAGGGATTTTGAATGATAAAATGAAGGGGTTTTATAGAAGGTAAGAAGATTGGATTGGATATGTTCTATTGATCATAGCTAGGTGATGGTTGATTTGTTAGATTGATTAATTTTTAATGCAGATGTATACTTTTGTTTGACTATTAATTTTTCTATGAAGTACTTACGAGCATAATGGTGAGAAGAAGAATATGGCTGTTACACAATTTCAACCAGCTGATGCTAGGAGATGCTTTCCTTGTTGGGATGAGCCCGCTTGCAAGGTCTTTTGACCCCTTCTCTCTCCATATCACTTTTTCTATCTTGGTTGATTTAAGACTTAACATGCTTTCTATTAGTGCTCTGCATTTTGCTCAAGTTTCGCCATGCATGCAGTCAAAACGCTCTTTTGTTTCAAATGAATCTGGATTCAGGAATGGGAAATTTCGCTTTCCATACTTCGGCTAACATAATCAATGGTCTAAATAATGCTCATAGCTTGACCTCACTTTTTCTCTAACGGCTACTAATTCATAGCTTGCTCTCGCTTTTCTTGTAATGACACCTTGTTTTACAGGCTACATTCAAAATTACATTGGGTGTGCCATCTGAATTAGTAGCCCTTTCCAACATGCCAGTCATTGAAGAAAAAGTTGATGGACATCTCAAAACAGTCTCATATCAAGAATCACCAATAATGTCTACATCTTTGGTGGCAATTGTTGTTGGTTTGTTCGATTTTGTGGAAGACCATACATCTGATGGTAAAATTATCATTGTGTCCATTTCTGGTTTTAGGATGCAATTCTTGTTCTTAGTTGCGCTAATTATATGTCATTTTTTATCACAGGGATCAAAGTTCGAGTATATGGTCAAGTTGGTAAGGCAAACCAAGGAAAATTTGCATTGCATGTTGCTGTTAAGACCCTTGAATTATACAAAGAGTATGTTGAACATTCAAAGTTAATAAAGTTGATCATTTTTATCCCCTAGTTCTCAAATTAAGTGTTAGAGTTGATCATGGTTTGAACTATAATTATATATATTTATAGGACAATTCTTCTATAGGGGTTTCACTTTAAGCCCTACTGATAGGACTTTCAGTGTTTTTCGATCCGTGAACAGTTTTCGGCGCGACTTTTTTTTTTATGACCGTGTATATTGTGGCTATTTAGAGCCTCCTGCAAATTTTCAGAAAATTTCGAATAGTTTACAGTACCGAAAACTAGGTTCAAACATGTTATTTTCCACGCGCATAACATGTTTGAACCTAGTTTTCGGTACTGTAAACTATTCGAAATTTTCTGAAAATTTGCAGATGCTCTAAATAGCTACAATATACACGGTCATAAAAAAAAAGTCGAGCCGAAAACTGTTCACGGATTGTAAACACTGAAAGTCCTATCAGTACGGCTTAAAGTGAAACCCCTATGGGAGAATTCCCCTATATTTATATGCAAGTAGGTGAATCTGTTTTTTTTTTCATTTTAAGATTTGTATTAACGGTGACATGTTCTTCAGATACTTTGTCGTGCCATATCCTTTGCCCAAATTGGATATGGTCGCCATCCCTGACTTTGGTTTTGCGGCTATGGAGAATTATGGTTTGGTTACGTATGGTGATATAGCTTTGCTTTATGATGATCAGCATTCAGCAGCTGCAAACAAGCAAGGGGTAATGTGAATTTTCTGAATACTAATGCTTTTGGTATCAGTAAATAATGGCTCCATTAATCATGTCATCAATCACACTTCACCAAATGCTTAATCAATTGGTTTGGCTGCTGAAAAGGTTGCAATTACGGTAGCTCATGAACTCGCGCATCAGTGGTTTGGCAATCTTGTAACGATGGAATGGTGGACAGATTTATGGCTAAATGAGGGATTTGCAACATGGGTACATTCCCACTTTTTTGGGGGGTGTCTTAGAAATATTTATGGACTTTCAGACAAATAACTTTTATGGTGTCATTTAGGTAAGCTATTTAGCAAATGATAGCTTGTTCCCGGAGTGGAAGGTATGGACTCAATTTCTTGATGAATCTATTAAGGGTCTCAGACTGGATGGGCTTGAAGGATCTCACCCCATCGAGGTAAGTTTGTATGTACTGTGAACAGATACTATAACATATGCGTGCTTCAACTACAATCCCTGTTCAATGAATTTTTTTTTATTGTTATTATTTTTCAGGTGGAAGTTCAGCTTGTGTCTCAAATTCATGAAATTTTTGATGCAATCAGTTATAAGAAAGGTGCTTCTGTTATTCGAATGCTCCAAAGTTATATCGGTGCTGAATGTTTTCAGGTTGGTTACTTGGTTTGTACTTTTCTTTCATAAGGTTCTTCTTAGCTTTAGACTATGTTATGTATGGAAATAAAATGTTCGATGAACTATTTCACTTTAATGTACAAAGCTGAGACAACACTTGGAAACTCATCTGGCAAAAATGAGTTCAAATGTCTCTTATGAAATTTATATTAAGAAGGATAGTCACGGTTAATAATGATTTCTCTGAAAATTACTTGTAAGAAATACTCATTGTAATTGTTTTTGTTGTGACCAGAGGTCACTTGCTTTGTATATTGAAAGGCACGCTTTCTCAAATGCAAAGACAGAAGATCTATGGGCTGCCCTTGAGGAAGGATCCGGTGAGCCTGTGAACAGGCTAATGAGTTCTTGGACGAAGCAAACAGGATACCCAGTTGTCTCCATCATAATCAAAGATCAGAAATTGGAGATTCAACAGGTTTTTTGTCTCTGATTATTCTAGCTCTAGTGCATGTTCAATAGTCATCTAGTTTCTATAATCTATTTAGCTGTTTGGGAACTTACAGAGATCTTACTTTGTATGTTATAAATGGTAGACACGATTCTTGTATGGTGGTTCACATGGGGAGGACCAGTGGATTGTCCCAATTACATTATGCTGCGGCTCATATGACAACCAAATAAATTTCCTACTAGAATCAAAGTCTGTAGCTCTCGACACGAACAAATTTGGGCTTGCAGAGGCTGCAACTGGATGGATAAAACTTAATGTCAATCAGACTGGTTTCTACAGGGTGAAATACGACGAGGGTCTCGCAGATAGACTGAGATATGCAATAGAGAACAAGTACTTAACTGCACCAGATAGATTGGGTATTGTTCATGTTTTTTCTCACTTCAATTTGGCTTATGTTGTTGGTTCTGAAACTAAGTGGCTTAAATCTGGTATTGTTTCACAGGGCTTTTGGATGATGCGTTTGCTCTATGTATGGCTAGCCAACAATCTCTCAGCTCTTTACTTACCTTGATGAAATCTTACTCGGAGGAACTTGATTATACTGTGCTGTCTAACTTGATTACTGTAATGTTCTGCTCTAAATCATTTTTTAAGCTCAGTTTAATAAGCTTAGTGTGCTAATTCTGATTACCTCCACTTTGTACAGGTAAGTTATAAAGTTGAAAGAATTGTAGCTTCTGCCGTACCCGAGCTGCTGGACACCATTAAAGATTTTTTCATTAATCTATTCCGAAATGCTGCGCAGTAAGTTCTTTCACACAAGATGTATTGCTATAAGTATTTCTTTCATGCATTTTCATGTTTTGTTTAGTTTACTTATGTGGTGAGATAATCTTAATTCTAGCACTATGCCTGTATTAACTCTATGTATGGTCATGTTTGGTTGGGAGAAATGAATCCATTTTCATTACATTCTTTTGTTTGCTTATAATTTAAAGCATTGGAACCATTTTGGTAACATAGCTAATCTTCTCAAAATTAGGAGGAAATATTATTCCAATGCACAATAATTTTTTTACTTGTATTAAATTTCATTCTATTCTTATTATCATTCACAACCAATCAACACCAAAGATTTAGCCTGATCAAACATAACATAAACATAGCAATCATTTTTAGAGGTGTGGCCTGACAAGGGAGAGAAGATCACAGAAAAGTTGAGTTGGAAGGGTGAGTTTGGCGCTTGCCCCGAACATCAAGAAGATGAAATTTTTATTTTTCTCTCATTTTGTTCAAATTGTAATAGGACTCTTGGTTGGCAACCTAAAGATGGAGAGAGCCATTTAGATGCAATGTTGAGAGGAGAAATTTTGACTGTCTTGGCTGTATTTGGAGATGATCAAACTCTCCTAGAAGCAAGTAGGCGTTTCAATGAATTCTTAAATGACAGAAACACGCCACTTCTTCCTCCTGATTCGAGAAAGGTTGTCTCTAATGTAACTTAAAGCATATCTACATAACACTATAGTTGTTCATTCTTGATTATGGTTTGCACTTTGCAGGCTGCATATGTAGCTGTAATGCAGAGAACTAGCGCAGCGAACAGATCGGGTTATGAATCCCTTTTGAGAATCTACAGAGAAAGTGATCTAAGCCAGGAGAAAACCCGGGTTTTAAGTATAATCCAGAACTTGACTGAGATCAATTTTATTGTTCATGCTTAAACATTGATTATCTATATCTCTTTACTAAGTGGCGATTGTTGCTATTTGGTCTTGTAGGTTCACTGACATCTTGTCCGGATCCCAGCATAGTTTTGGAAGCTCTTGACTTTTCGCTGACTTCTGAGGTAATTAATCTAGAGTCAATATATATATTAATGAGTCGGTTGTTATAAAAAATATACATTCAAGGGTGTGGTTATACAATTTGACATTTCATATACTTAACGTGATTACATATTTTGTTTAGGTTTGTACTCAAGATGTTGTATTGGTACTTAATGTTAGTATGGAAGGGCGTGAAACAGCTTGGAAGTGGTTGAAGGTAAAACATAATCACCTTTCCTTACTATATACCATGTTAATATAAAATCTTAAGAAAAAGTTAGGTATTTTTCTAATCTAAACACTAATGATACCAAATGATGTGATTCTAAATGATTTGAACCCCAATTTAGAACAAGGATGCCTTGGATCGTTTTAAAATCAGATTCTAAAATAACACAGAACCTTGACCTGTTATCTATAAAGAGATAAGAACCAAAGGTATAAGAAAGATATTAAACGCCACACTCAAAAAATGAGAAGAATTGTGAGTGATAAGTTAAGAACCGAACTTATGTGCACCTATTGCGTTGGACAACACATCTAATACAAAGATGGAGCCCATATAAAAAAATTTAATGATGTGAGACTCACCTGTGGTACCTAACACCATAACAAGTATCCCATAGCCAATTAGCCATGCTTTTTTCTAAAACTCATTTGTTAATGATTTGAATGTAGGATAACTGGGAGCACATCTCAAATACCTGGGGTTCTACTTATTTAATAACCAGCTTCATCAGTGCGATTGTATCACTGGTTTGTTCTCTTTCTCTATATCTTCTTATAATGTTTGGAAAGCGAAATCTTGTTCGAAAGGACTCGAGCCTCAAATCTTATGAGAATAATTCACATGTCTAACCTACTTTTTGTCTGAGTGTGTTCTAGTCATTAGTTATAAACCAACACTTTCTTCTCATTTCCAATTTCAATGGTACTTCTCAACAGTTTTCTTCAATAGAAGATGCCGAGGAAATAGAGGATTTCTTTGCAAGCCGCACCAAGCCTGGCATGGCTAGAACCTTGAAGCAAGGCATTGAGCGGGTGCGCATTAATGCCGCCTGGGTTCGGAGTGTTCAAAGTGAGGACCAACTTGTTGAGACCATGAACAATTTGTCATACTACCACTAGGTTTGCTTTGTGTCATTGTGTGTTAATATGCTGAAAGAATAAACTTATACATAGAAACCAATTACAATCACACACACACGTATATATATGTACATATGTAATAAATATGTAACTCTGTTTGTAAATTGCTTAATGCATGTTATGGGTTGGTTTTAAAAGTTTGGTTGTTAAAAAGGATATCAACGGGGCGGAGAATTGGCGTGGAGTATCTTTCCCGTCCTTGTCCTCGGGCTGAACTCATTTGTAAATTGCTTAATGCATGTTATGGGTTGGTTTTAAAAGTTTGGTTGTTCAAAAGGATATCCACGGGGCGGAAAATTGGGGTGGAGTATCTTTCCGGTCCTTGTCCTCAAGCTGAACTCATTTGTAAATTGCTTAATGCATGTTATGGGTTGGTTTTAAAAGTTTGGTTGTTCAAAAGATATCAACGAGGCGGAGAATTGGCGTGGAGTATCTTTCTCGTCCTTGTCCTCGGGCTGAACTCATTTGTAAATTGCTTAATGCATGTTATGGGTTGGTTTTAAAAGTTTGGTTGTTCAAAAGGTATCAACGGGGCGGAGAATTGGCATGGAGTATCTTTCCGGTCCTTGTCCTCAGGCTGAACTCATTTGTAAATTGCTTAATGCATGTTATGGGTTGGTTTTAAAAGTTTGGTTGTTTGATAACTCTACAAAATAGAGTTATTTTACCACTTTTTATGTGCTAATTGTTGCTTAATTCTTGAGTTTTTAATTGATTTATTAAGTTTTTAAGTAATTTGTAACTTATTAGGCTTATTTTAATTTTATAGACTTTTGTGTGTTTTTATAGTTATTTTGTTGTAAAATATTGTAGCTAATTATTTAAATTATTGTTGTTTAGTTTGGGGTAAAAAAAAAAGTTGTATTATTGAATTTAAATGTTAAATATAAATTAAGTGATTAGAGGTGAAAAATGTAATTTTATTGATTTTAAATGTCAAAATAAATTAAGTTTTGATTATTATTTTCATTTAATTAATATGATATATTTTATGAATGAAAATATTTGATTATGATTTAATTTATTGTTATGTTGTAGGAATTAAAGTTGTATTTTGGCACTTTGAAATGAAGATAAAAGAAAACAAGTAAATTTGAAAAAGAGAAGAGAAATTGTCATTTTTCTTGAGACAAAAGCAGGCCCAAATCATCAACATTTGCCTTTCTTCTCCTTGCCTAGCCGCCAAGTGTCATCGCCAGAAGCTGCCACGCGCCCATGCAACCTTCTCTCCTTCAACACAACTTCAACCTCATTTTAGTCTAACCTCCCAGCACGTGCAAGGTCCAGCAGGCCCTCCTCACCAGCCCATCAACTTCTAGGCCCAATCCCTCAGCATCTCACCCATTCAGCCATTTGCCTCACAGTTCAGCATTCGGCCAAACCAATGAAACCACCCAGCCGCCTGATTCAATGCGCCAAGAACCAACTCTGCCCAGCCGAATTCACACTGCCTACAGCCACCTTTACTTTCTTTTTCACACTTATTGAGCCCAACATCAAAAGCAAAATGTACCATTGTCCCATTTGTCAAAAATGTCACTTTTTACCCTACTTTCTACACATTTTACCCCACTTTCAAAAATGTCACTTTTTACCCCACTTTCTACACATTTTACCCCAAAACATCATTATTACACCCTATAATTTATCCCTATTTGCCATATTATAATTAATTAAATTAATTTAATCAATTTAAATTGATTATTTTAATCATCATTTTTGGCTATAAATAAGGGATTTGGAGTGTCCATTTTGAGGGGAGGTTAATATACCAAATTCTACACATTTCAAAACCTCTCTATTCTCTTCTTCTTCTTCTTCTTTTTTGTTATTTTCTATGTATTTTTAGAGGAAATTTTGGGGGTTTCTCCTCCAAATTTTCCTATTTATGTTTGTAATTTTTAGTTTGTATTTGCTATTCTAGTTATGTGTTTCTAATCTTTTTAAGATTATTAAGGTGATGATGAAACATTATGTAACTAGATAGTATTTATTTTGTATGTTGATTTCCCATTTTGTGCAATAAAGTTTATGGAATTTTCTTCTTCAAATATCTTCTTTCATCTTAAATATCATGTATTTTGGATTGTTAGCACATATTTAAACTTTGTTCTTCATTAGTGCAAATACATAATATTCTTTGTGTAAGATGTGTCATTAAATTGTACACATCCATGCTTAGAACAAAAATATTATGTTTTGCCTTATAAATAATGTTCATTGATTTATTTGTTATTTCATTAGATTGATTTACACTAAATGCTTTGAAATTATAATTTTGAAAAGTGAAGAAAAATCCTATCTTTTTAGAAATAATTTGTGCTTAAAATTATAAATTTATTTAGAAAATGATAGTTTGATTTATTTTAACTATCACTAAAACTTGGGAATCAATGTACTTATAAATATTATTGGACTTATATTTTGTGGATTCTAATCCTTAATAATCTTTATTTTACTATCTTGATTTCTACTTTTAATTTATGTTTATATATTGTCTTTAATTTCTTTATTATTATCTTTTATTTTATTTTTATTATACAAAAATCTCATTAATCTTTGGAACTAGGTTAGAATTTATTAATTTTGATTTAAAATAGTTTTCTCTTTTCGATTTTAGACAACTCCTTTGGGTTCGACATCCTTGCTTACACGATCACTATTCTATTTGAACGATTCGTGCGCTTGCGATTTATATATTTAAAACATACCCGTTTTGGGTCCATCAAGTTATGGGTTGGTTTTAAAAGTTTGGTTGTTCAAAAGATATCAACGGGACGGAGAATTGGCGTGGAGTATCTTTAAAAAAGTTAATGAATTGCATAATGTTATAGTTTAAAATGCTAAATATTTATCCCAAATAAAATTAAAAATTATAAAAAAAAATTATCATAATTTATTACATAAATGTATTAAAGATTTTATATACTATAAATATATATATATATTAAATGAGACTATTAGTCTTTGACCCACTCAGATTTTTTATTAATGAAATTTTTTCAATTTTATATGTATATATATGTATAATATTAGCATAAAATAATTTTTTTACTTAATATGCATTGTGATTCGAGTACAAAAAGTAATTCAAAATTGGCATTTCTAATTGTTCACCATTGACAAATGATAAATGACTTTTAGATTCATTTTAGTATGTCTTTGTAAATTTTGTGTTAAATTTAGCACAAAAAATGAGTTAATGTTATATTTGACTTAATATTTATAATTGTACTACAATGCACAAGATACAAATTAACATTAAAAAGTCAATAATTCATTTAATATTTATTGAGTACTTACAAAAATTAATTTTTGTATTGTTTTTTATTATCCAAATTATGTACTCCAGCAAATTTGTCATTAAAAAAATACATAAAAAATGATATATAGTTGGTCATTAATTATCACTATTCAATTATAATAATTAGTGGCAATATGATAAATAAAAAAGTAGTATTTATTGATGTGCAAACTTTGGCTCATGCTATATTTTGTGCCAAATTTGGCACAACATTTAGCATGTGCCAAATTTAGCACACTTTTTGGAACACCGTTAGAGTTATACTTTTTGTAAGATGTGCTAAATATAGCATTGCACTAACTTTTTGGCATTCCATTGGAGATGTTCTTAGGTAGTGTTAAGTTAATTAGGGTTATTTTGTTTTATTTTATGCTTGTCTTGGTTTGATTTTAGGTTTTGAAGGACTTGGGATGCTTTGAAATGAAAAGAGGTGAAAAATCGACAAAAGGTCGAAATTTTGGAAAAAATGATATTTCGGAGCAACTAGCGAGAGTGGCTGATGAGGAAATTCTACAAATTATTAATGAATGATATTTTGGTCACTTCACATGGAAAAACGAAGGGTTTCAAATTTTAATGCAATTTTCATCATAAAAACGAAGTTTTTCAGAGTTTGAACTTAAAGGGAAGACGGCTGGAAGCTCATTGGAAAACATTAGATTGCTTTAGAGTTTTTATTTTCTTTTTTTCTTTCATCTTTATTTCAATGTTGGTTATTAGTTTTATGGATTTGAATAATATAAATATGAACTAAATTTAGTTTAGGGTTTTTAAGATGTTTTCAATTTATGCTTATTGCTTGTGATTGACTTGCCATCTATTACATGATATATATGAATTTGATTCAAAATTTGAAATGTGAGATTCAAACATGATATAACTGATTAGACGTAGATTTCGATATTGAACGAAAGTATCAATATGGTTTATGTAGCTTATAAGTTCTCATGGTTAATGCTTCCTATATGTTGAGTTTATCATAGAAATATAGAAATCTCACACATAGGTCGAGTTTTATAAATCTTAACATGAATATAGAATGTTTTTGTAACTTGTTATCTCAATTAGAAGAAAATATTTATGAGAATAATGCATTAAAGAAATAGAGAGTGGAAAGACGAAGAGATTAAATTCTCAGATTTTCATTTATTAATAAATTGTCTTCAACATTATTTATTAAGTATTCTTGATGCATGACTATTCTTGATGCATGTGGGTTGATTATTAAGTATGACATGCATGGCTATTCTTGATGCATGTTGGTTAGTTGTTGAACGTGACATGCATGGCGGTTATTGGTGCATGTTGGATTGTTAAGTATGATGCATGTGATGCACGAGAAACATATGATTAGGACATGCTTTGTATACTGGGTATGATTTTGTTCAGAGCTTGAGCCTCTGTGTTGTGCATGGACCTAATTGTACTAGTACCTGTTAAGTAAGCATGTTGAATGCCTTGTTTATAGATATTGGACATATGATATATGTTTGGTGGCATGGCTTACCTGTGTATGGCGCTGGCTTATTAGTCAGAATCGGCAATGGTGTCAGATTCGTCTGTGAGGCTGTGACTTATTAGTTAAGTTCACCACGGGCTGAGCACTGGTCGTGATTCACCGACCCAAGAGTCAGAAGTGGCAGTGCGTTGAGAACGCCGGGCCAAATGGGGATTAGATCTAATCGAGGTTGGCATTGGATGACCCATATAGGGTATCAGTGCTGGACCGACCGGAAGGTCAATGAGAACTATAAGCGCTTACCTGGTCTAAGACCAGATGACTTCAGCCAAGGTATATGATAATTCTACAAAATAGAGTTATTTTACCACTTTTTATGTGCTAATTGTTGCTTAATTCTTGAGTTTTTAATTGATTTATTAAAGTTTTTAAGTAATTTTAAATTTATTAGTCTTATCATGATTTTATATGTTTTTGTGTGTTTTTATAGTTATTTTATTGTAGTTTAATTATTTGAATTATTGTAGTTGAATTTGAGGTAAAAAAATGTTGTATTATTGAATTTAAATGTTAAATATAAATTAAGTTATAATTAATATTTTCACATAATTAAATTGATTTATTTTATAATTGAAAATATTTTAATTTTGATTTAATTCATGTTTATTTTGTTAGGGATTTTGGTGTATTTTTTCTCTTGAAAAGCCAAGAAAAATAAAGAAAAAGTGTGCCATTTTCAAGAAAGAAAGGAAAAAAATGGCAATTTTGATAACAAATGCTCCACTCAGCCCAAGCCCATGCCAGGCCCATGAAGACTCCTTGAGCCAAAGCTCCCTCCACTTGACACCCTTCACGTCTCCTCCCAGCAGCTCAATTTTGGCAAGCACTCCACCAATCCTTTCTCTCAGCAAAGGCCCAACAACCAAGGCCAACTCCACCAACCAGCACAAGGCCCACATGCACACTCCTTGCCTCCATCACGCCTGGCCACTGCCAGCCCAACAAACAGAAGAAAAAAAAATATGTGTCTTGAGCCCAACAAAAGCAAATTGTCCCCTCGTCTCTTTGTCTAAAAATACTACTTTTTACCTAAATTTTTCTACACATTTTACCCCAAAACATCATCATTACACCCTATAATTTACCCATATTTCCATATTATTATTAAGTTAATTAATTTAATCAATTTAATTAATTCAAATTGATTATTTTAATATACTCATTTTGGCTATAAATAGGGAGTTTTGAAAACCATTTAGGGTGTCCATTTTTTGAAGAGGTTACTTTACCATAATTTCTACACATTCAAAACCTCTCAATTCTCTTCTTCTTCTTCTTCTTTTTTGGTTATTTTTCTATGTATTGTTAGAGGAAATTTTGGGGGTTTCTCCTCCAAATTTTCATATTTATGTTTGTAATTTTTAGTATATATTTGCTATTCTAGTTATGAGTTTCTAATCTTTTTAAGATTATTAAGGTGATGATGAAACAATTTGTAACTAGATAGTGTTTATTTTGTATGTTGATTTCTCATTTTGTGCAACAAAGTTTATGGAATTTTCTTCTTCAAATATCATGTATTTTAGATTGTTAGCACATATTTACACTTTGTTATTCATTAGTGCAAAAACATAATATTCTTTGTGTAAGATGTGTCATTAAATTGTACACATCCATGCTTAGAACAAAAATATTATGTTTTGCCTTATAAATAATGTTCATTGATTTATTTGTTATTTCATTAGATTGATTTACACTAAATGCTTTGAAATTATAATTTTGAAAAGTGAAGAAAAATCCTATATTTTTAGAAGTAATTTGTGCTTAAAATTATAAATCTATTTGGAAAATTATAGTTTTATTTATTTTAATTATCACTATAACTTGGGAATCAATGTACTTATAAATATTATTAAACTTATATTTTGTGGATTCTAATACTTAATAATCTTATTTTACCATATTATTTACAATTATTAATTTAGTAATATATATTGTCTTTAATTTCTATATTATTGTCTTTTATTTTATTTTCATTATTCAAAATTCTCATCAATCTTTGGAACTAGGTTAGAATTTATTAATTTTGGTTTAAAATAGTTTTATTTTCGATTTTAGACAACTGCTTTGGGTTCGACATCCTTGCTTACACGATCACTATTCTATATGAATGATTCGTGCGCTTGCGATTTATAAATTTTTAAACATACCCGTTTTGGGTCCATCAGTATATGACCCCGGTGACTGTTTGTCACATGGCTGGGGGACGCTGTCCTTAGTTACAACTCTAGAGTCGAGAGGATGGTTATGTTGGTGACTATCACCATGCTCCTATCCTGATCAAGCTTATGAAGGAACCACTTATCAATTGAGCTGTACCCACTTCTGTGACTTTTGGCTATTGTCACCTACATGTTTTTGACCGTTGGTCCTGAATGGCTGTTACAATTACTGTTGATATTATATCATGTTATCTGTTGATATTATATCATGTTACCTGATGATATTACATCATGTTATCTGTTGATATTATATAATGTTATATTGTGTTTTCTTGCTGGGCTTCGGCTCACGGGTGCTACATGATGCAGGTAAAGGCAAGAGGAAGTTGGACCATCCTTGAGTTGGAGAGCTTAGGTGATGACGTGTACATATGCAGCTGCTCGTCCGCCACGGACGAGGTTTAAAGTGGAACTAGGGTTGAACCCTGTTTTGCCGTTTAGATCGGCCTGTTGTAAATATTTTCTGTAATAGACTCTGAAACTATATTTTCGGGATCCCAATATATATATTAAACGTTCTAGTGAAACGTTACATCTTAACCAAAAATGTTTAATCCCTAAACCGCTAATCATACCTAGTTCACGTTTTTGGCCAAATGACTTGGTTAGCGAGTTTAGCACTGTTTACAAGGCACACCGTAACGGTCCTTGGGGTTTGGGGCATTACAGTTTGTACAACTAAAATTACAAATAATTTACCAAACTAACAATTCAAAACAAAAATAAAATCATTCTGCTTAAAAACTGTGTTGTTATATTCAATTTTTTCTTCATTAAAATTGAGTTTATGGTTCTATTTTAACTATTTTACAAAACATACAGTCCAAAAAGTAATTTATCAAAACACAAGGTCCAAACAAGTAATGGGACAAAACACAAAATAAAAAAAAGTATAAACCCTTAGGGTTTGTTTGCGATTAGAAAACTGTATTTTTTGAAAAGTGGGATTCTGAAATGAAAATCTGAATTTAGTGACTAAAAACATGTGTTCTGGAAATGTGATTGATTCAATGTTTGTAAATTGTTTTTGAGTTTTAAAAACTGAATATGTGATTGATATTAAATTTGAAAATATAACAGAAACTGAATATGTGATTAGTTCAGTTGAATCTAAATATTATTTTAATTTTATATATTTTATATACATAGGTTGTATGATATTAAATTTTGATTTATCAATAAATTTAATTAAGTAAAATTTAATAATATTGATAAATTAAAATTTAATAATAATACATCGATTAAATTCATAACAATATTGCATTGTCATTAGAATTTGGTTTAAAGGGTTTTTAGAAAAGAAATTTAAAAAGTGAGAAAACATGATTTTCTCATTTTTAATTTTCCTTCATAAAATTACGATACAGTTTAGAATTTTATTTTAAAAAACAGTCGACCAATCAAAGATTACGATGGACCCCACATATTTTAAGTATTCCAAAACAAAAGATTGTATCTGAAATAGATACCTATCAGGATTTTCCGGACTATCATTTTTTTTTTTTTATATTTTTAAAAAATATTAGGATAAAATTTAATTTTAAATAGAATTATTAAAAAAGAAAAAGGAAAGAGACGAAAGATTGTTTGGAGATAAGTCTGTTCTGTTGCGTGAAACTTCGGAAAACTTTATCCAAAAGACAATAAAATAAACGGTCGAATAAAACCTCAATCCCATTCGAATCAAAACGACGTGTCGTTTTGAGTCGCCAGCCTTAACTTCATCATCTCTCTCTCTCTCTCTCTATATATATATGCATATTTACTATTTATAGTCTCGCTCTCTACATTTTCCTTCTCTCTTTCAGTCTTTGATTCACAAGAGACTAAGATCGACTCGACGAGTTAACTCAGAAACCGAAAATGGCTGAGTTCAAAGGCCAGTCTCGCCTCCCCAAATTCGCCGCCCCAAAACGATACGATATCAAACTCGTTCCCGACCTTCAGTCCTGCAAATTCTCCGGCTCCGTTTCCATCCACGTCGACATCGTCGCCGATACTCGATTCATCGTTCTCAATGCCGCTGACCTTACCGTTCATTCTGGCTCCGTCTCCTTCACCGAACCGAAATCCTCAAAGGTAACGCTAACGCCGCTTCTTGATCTACCATTTGTTTCGGGTTCAATGGAGAAATGAATTAGGATTCTTGGTAGTGGATTTCGTGGAGTGGTGTTTTTCTTATGTTGAAATGTTTGTGTGGAGTTATATGTTCGGATGTTCAACGATCAGATGGAGTCTGATCAGTGTGAATGACGATTTTTCTTCTAACCGAAGGAAATGATGTGAATCTTGTTATATTAAGCTAATTATAAAATCCTTAGCGTACAGTATAAAGTGGATTCTGTGTGTTGGGATTTCCCAGTGAGTGAATGGAATTTAATTCAGCTTACAGGTTGAGGTAGTAGAGAAAAGATCATATGAGTGTTTCGGGTTCAATGGAGAAATGAATTAGGATTCTTGGTAGTGGATTTCGTGGAGTGGTACTTTTCTTATGTTGAAATGTTTATGTGGAGTTATATCTACGGATGTTCAACGATCAGATGGAGTTTGATCAGCGTGAATGACGATTTTTCTTCTAACCGAAGGAAATGATGTGAATCTTGTCATATTAAGCTAATTATAAAATCCTTAGTGTACAGTATAAAGTGAATTCTGTGTGTTGGGATTTCCCAGTGGGTGAATGGAATTTAATTCAGCTTACAGGTTGAGGTAGTAGAGAAAAGATCATATGAGTGTTACTAGACCCTTTATAACATTTGGCAATTGTTGTGTATTTTGTGAATCTAATGAAAGAAATAATTTGTTGAGACAGGTCTTCCAGCCTTCAAGTGTAGAAATTTTTGAGGCAGATGAGATTTTGGTTGTTGAGTTCGCAGAGATACTTCCCATTGGAGTTGGAGTTTTGGCTATTGGGTTTGAAGGGGTTTTGAATGAGCAAATGAAGGGGTTTTATAGAAGGTAAGAAGATTGGAATTGGATATGGTACTTCAAATTCCAATTGCCTGTTTTATTGATTGCCATAACTAGGTGGTGGTTGGTTTGTTAGATTGAATAATTTTTAATGCAGATGTATACTTGTGTTTGACTATTTATTTTTCTACAAAGTACTTACGAGCATAATGGTGAGAAGAAGAATATGGCTGTTACACAATTTGAACCAGCTGATGCTAGGAGGTGCTTTCCTTGTTGGGATGAGCCCGCTTGCAAGGTATTTTGACCCCTTCTCTCTCCATGTCACTTTTGCTATTGTTTCATATGAATCTGGATTCTGGAATGGGAAATTTTGTTTTCCATACTTTGGCTAACATAATGCATGGTCTATAGCTTGACCTCACTTCTTCTCTTAGCGACACTAATTCATAGCTTGCTCTCATGTTTCTTCTAATGGCACCTTGATTTACAGGCTACATTCAAAATTACATTGGATGTACCATCTGAATTAGTAGCCCTTTCCAACATGCCAGTCATTGAAGAAAAAGTTAATGGACATCTCAAAACTGTCTCATATCAAGAATCACCAATAATGTCTACATATTTGGTGGCAATTGTTGTTGGTTTGTTCGATTTTGTGGAAGACCATACATCTGATGGTAAAATTATCATTGTGTCCATTTCTGGTTTTAGGATGCAATTCTTGTTCTTAGTAGCGCTAATTATATGTCATTTTTTATCACAGGGATCAAAGTTCGAGTATATGGTCAAGTTGGTAAGGCAAACCAAGGAAAATTTGCACTGCATGTCGCTGTTAAGACCCTTGGATTATACAAAGAGTACGTTGAACATTCAAAGTTAATAAAGTTGATCATGGTTGGAACTATTTAAATGCAAGTTGGCGAGTCTATTTTCTTTTCACTTTAAGGTTTGTATTAATGGTGACATGTTCTTCAGATACTTTGCCGTGCCATACCCTTTGCCCAAATTGGATATGATTGCTATCCCTGATTTTGCTGCTGGGGCTATGGAGAATTATGGTTTGGTCACTTACCGTGAAACAGCTTTGCTCTATGATGATCAACATTCTGCTGCTGCCAACAAGCAGAGGGTAAATCTTGCTTTTCTGAATTTTGTTTGGCTGTCAGACGTAGTTGATAATTTAGTTTTAGCTATTGTGTAACTGTAAGTGTTTGATCATAAATCATTTTGCCACTTTAAAGGTTGCAACTGTTGTAGCCCATGAACTTGCACACCAATGGTTTGGCAATCTTGTAACTATGGAATGGTGGACACATTTATGGCTGAACGAGGGATTTGCAACATGGGTTAGTTATCACGTTTTAAAAACTTGATCTATGTGTTACCTCTCACATCAAATGCTAAGGCACTTGAATTCTTTCTACATTGATAGGTGAGTTATTTAGCTTCTGATAGCTTGTTCCCGGAGTGGAATGTGTGGACTCAATTTCTTGATGAATCTGTTGAGGGTCTCAGACTTGATGGGCTTGAGGAATCCCACCCCATTGAGGTACTTATTTTCCCTTTTTAATAATAGAGTACGCTGTTACTGACAAAAATGAGATTAAAAAGTGCACCTCCATAACTAATTTACAATAAAGATTTCTTATTCCTTGAAAAGTCAGAGAACTTCAAACTCTTGAAGTCTTTCACATACAAAGACCCTGAATATTTTACTGTTCCATACCCGATGATCATTATACTCATCCCCCTTTTTTCCCTTAATGGTGCGAGAATATAAGTACGTTAAATCCAAAAAAAAAAAAAATAGAAGAGTATATGTTGTTTTGATTACACTTGTCCTTTCCAGGTGGAGATAAATCATGCCTCTGAGATTGATGAAATATTTGATGCAATAAGCTATAGAAAAGGAGCTTCTGTTATCCGGATGCTACAAAGCTACCTTGGTGCCGAAAGTTTCCAGGTTTTCTTCCCTTTGTAATGCATGCTTATTTTTAACAATAAGATTATTAAATATAGACTGCCAACTTGTATGCATGTCCTGTAAATCACTTCACTAATTTTAAAGTAATGTGCTTTCAAAATTTGATCAACAATGCAAATACCAGAAACAAATGAGGCAATGGGGAAAAAGTAATTGTGGAGATCCCCTAAGTAAGGGGTAACATTACAAATTGGATGTGACAAAGTAAAAGACAAAGTGCAGGCCAAAATTTCCACATAAAAACAGATGCCTACTTGAAATAATTATCATGTTGAGCATCAGTTTGCATGGACATGTCAATCTTGAACTAAGGGGTAACATTGCAAATTGGATGTGACAAAGTAAAAAACATAGTGCAAGCCAAAAGTTCCACATAAAAACAGATGCCTACTTGAAATAATTATCATGTTGAGCATCGGTTTGCATGGACGTGTCAATCTTGAACTGAAAGGCACTGTTGATATGTATACAAGATTAATTCTGACATATTGGAAAACAAATCTGAAGTCTGGTGCAAATTTGGTCTTAGTCAGAGGAGCTAATGAACTTAACATATAGATCACACATCACATTCTGAAAATTTAGAAAGCACTACAGCAGTTCAACTGGATAGATGTTCATGCTTTATGTGTAATTAATTTTTTTTTCTTCCATATTTTTCAGATCTTTGCTGTGTCTAATATATATTTTCTCATTTTTATTTTATGTAATCAGAGGTCACTTGCCTCGTACATAAAAAAGCATGCTTACTCGAATGCGAAGACCGAAGATTTATGGGCTGCCCTTGAGGAAGGATCTGGTGAACCAGTGACCAAACTAATGAATTCTTGGACAAAACAACAAGGATACCCAGTTGTCTCTGTCAAAGTCAATGATCAGAAGTTGGAGTTTGAGCAGGTCTTTTCTTATGTTTGATTTCCAAGGTTCTAATTTTCTTTTAAGATGTTTGGAAACTTATGATCTTGTGGGGAAAATGTAAATAAATTGCAGTCACGATTCTTATCAAGTGGTTCCAGCGGGGATGGGCAATGGATTATCCCAATAACATTAGTTTGTGGCTCATATGACAACCGCAAAAGTTTCCTACTGGAAAAGAAGTCTGAAACACTTGACATGCATAAATACCTAGGTTGTTCTGTTACAAGCAGCCTCGCAGAGGCTGGAACAGATGCTTCATGCTCCTGGTTAAAACTTAATGTGGATCAGGCTGGTTTCTACAGGGTGAAATATGATGACCATCTTGCAGCGAGACTGAGACACGCAATAGAGAAGAACTACTTGTCTGCAACTGACAGATTTGGTAATTTAATACTTATCAGTATCTTTTATTATTGATAGAGAAACTATTTGGTTTACCTATGTCTCCATTGGATTAATTTGGTAATTTATTGTTTAATGGTATCTTTTATTACAGGCATTTTGGATGATTCATTTGCCCTTTGTATGGCGCGCCAGCAGTCTTTTGTCTCTTTGCTTGCTTTGATGGCTTCTTACAAGGAGGAGCTTGATTACACTGTCCTCTCTAATTTAATAGCTGTAATGTCCTGTTCTCTAGATTCTGTTAAGTTTACTTTAGGTACTACCTTATTTCTTATGTTGGTTCCCACTTTTTACAGGTGAGTTATAAGCTAGTAAGGATTGCAGCTGATGCCGTACCTGAGCAGAAGGAGTTAATCAAACAATTTTTTATTAATCTTTTTCAAAACTCTGCAGAGTAAGCTCTTCGTATTTGGCTCATTGGCATACATCCACGTGTTATTTTTAAATTTTAATAACTTAATCAAGACTTGTTTTTTTTTCCTCTTTAACATATGTCATCTCTGTTAGTCGGTTGTTGTACTTGTATCACCTTTCTATTTTTGGTTAGTCAGATGTATCAATTTTTTAAGAAATGCTAATTGCTGTCGAAATGACCAAGCAGTATAGGGAGTTCGATTAAGAAAAATTATGTTTCAACTTTTCCTGTAGGAAAAGTACTTACCATGATATTAATGCATTGTACCAAAGAGATGTAAACAAATTATAGCATTATCTGAATCATCTCCGTGGCTTACCATGATATTAAGGATTTCCAATGTTGGACATTGGTAGTGATCCTATAAAGAAGTTATAGGTCAAATGGAGTTTTTTATAAACCTCCTAAGCACATCAATGATATTGGCTTCTCTGTTTGTTTTCCTTAAAATCATTATGATGTTTATTCTGTTTGATTTAACATGTTCTGCAATAATTCAGGAAGCTTGGTTGGCAGCCTAAAGCGGGTGAGAGCCATTTAGATGCTATGTTGAGAGGAGAAGTTTTGACTGCCCTCGCCATGTACGGCCATGATTTGACACTGGATGAAGCAAGTAGGCGTTTTCATGCATTCTTGGACGACAGAAATACACCACTCCTCCCACCTGATATCAGAAGGGTTGTTGAATCTACTGCAACTTTTAATATCTGTTCCTAGCTACTTTAAACCCTTATATGCTCATTTTGGACTATGGCACGCAGGCAGCATATGTGGGCGTAATGCAGAGAGTTAGCGCATCAAACAGATCAGATTATGAATCCCTTCTGAGAATCTATAGAGAAAGTGATTTGAGCCAGGAGAAAACACGTGTTTTAGGTAATTTTGATTCACTTGGTGCAGTGATGTTGAACATGTGACTCTCGTTTGGGGGCATATGATGATATCTTTTTTCGCCTGTCTTTTAGGTTCCTTGGCATCTTGTCCAGATCCTAAAATTATTTTGGAAGTTCTGAACTTTTTGCTGACTGATGAGGTAATAGACTGAAATTCTTTTTCTTTAGGCTAAATTTTTGTGTAAAGGAACGTAGACTGTTTTGTTTTGAATCCGATTACTGATCACATTGCATTTACCTCAATTTGATCAAGGTTCGCAATCAAGATGCTGTTTTTGGCCTTTCTGTTGGCATTGAAGGACGCGAACTAGCTTGGTCATGGCTTAAGGTAATAATCACCTTTTAATGACATTTATTTTATTAATGTGCATAATTTATACTAGCTATTGAGCTAAGGAAAAAAAAAACAAAAAAATTGTAGTTGTGCACGTAATGTTGTATAAAAATATTTCAAAGAAATATATTATTTTGGTACCTTATGTTTTGATTTAATACCAGCTTTAACTTTCTATGTACGATAATACTTGTTTGATATCCTATTATTTACCAAATAGTAAACACCAGTACCTCAGACTCGAATTTGACCAAAATATTGAAAATATATTTGACCAAATTCAACTCTGAGTACTGTTTTTTACTGTTTTGTAAAACATAAGATACCACAAGTATCATCACAAATAGAGAGTTAGAACTGTAATTAAGTCAAAGACACACGTTACCACGGTACCCAAATTGTATTTTCTCTTTCTTATTCCCAATTTAAAATCTAATTATGCTTGTCACGCCATCTCCCCCGTGTTTTTCTCAAATGATTCTCATATGCATGCCTAATCTAATGTAGGATAACTGGGAGCACATCTGGAAAACCTGGGGTTCTGGATTTTTGATCACGCGCTTTGTCAGTGCAACCGTCTCACCGGTTTGTTCCTTCTCTCTCTCTCTCTCTCACATAGTGACAAAGTTCCTTCCAATTTCTCCAGTGTTTTGTTAACTTGGTCAAATTCCACAGTTTGCTTCATTGGAGAAGGTGAAGGAAATAGAGGAGTTCTTTGCAACCCGATCCAAGCCGGCCATTGCTAGAAACTTGAAGCAGAGCATTGAGCGAGTGAACATCAATGCGAAATGGGTTCAGAGCATCCAGGGTGAGAAAAACCTTGCTGATGCTGTGACTGAGTTGGCTTATAGAAAGTACTGAAAAATCATCAATGGAGAAAGGAGACCAACCAACCAATCTTTATTAAACCAATAATATGAAAGCATCGTAATAGTGTAAGGTTTTTTATGCAACTTGGGTCAAATATGCTTTCACCTCCAGTTGAGTTGGGTCAAATGGCAATATGTTATTTTTTAAAATTTACATATAAAGTAACAATTTTCAAAATTTTGAGGCTTTTTTATATGTAAAAAATAGTATTTTTACAAATTTTGGGCCTCATTGTGTGGGGCCCTCGGCACAGGCCTAGCCTGCATGTGCCGAGGGCGAGTCTGCAAAACTATTCACTATAAGTGTTATAGTTTTGCAGTCTTACTATGAGCTCTCGGGTTATTCTTTCTGGAATGTGGCTGCAAGTGGTATCAATTAGATGTACTGCCATCACTATATATTGCAAGAGTAATGTTTGATACACACTCAAATTGGATTCACATTTCGTCATAGATATTTTTAAGGACCATGTTACCATACTTTTAACTGTGTGATTGAGATTAAATATATATCGTGTGTAATTTAAGCGTGTTCTAATTATTACTCTTACTCATATTGTAAACCACTTGGTTTCAAAGAATTATAAATGGGGTAAATCTAAGATCAGATTTGTTCAACTGTAAACTCAAATATGATCTAAATTTGTGTCACTGCTATTCAACGGGTAAGAAGAGTGAAAAGTAAGAAGAATGAAGATCAACTGTACATACTAGCACAAAAAAAAAAGAACAAATATCAATTTTAGAGTTTCTCCTCAAACTTTTTGTATGGCAACAATTTTTTTAAAAACTATAAAAATTATTGAAAATGTGCCCCTTGTGTTACAATTTGTTCATTTTTTGAATAATTTGCTAATGTGATTACAGGCTATATCTTATATGGATAGTTGTAGTACGAGGGTTTATTCAACTAATTGAAGCTAATCGAAATCAAGTTTATCAGTGCTAAGCATAAAAATATTAGCTTTAAGAATGTGGATATATATTTCCATAATTTATTATTAGACCACTATTTATGTATGTATTTTCTATTTAAACTTTCGAATCGTGCCACATTAACACCACATCAATGCTACACCATCAAACTATATTAGAAAATGATCGAAATGCAATAAAGATGACACATTTTCAATGATTTCTATAATTCGGATGAAATTTGTGCCACGCGAAAAAATTTGGGGCCAACAACCTACAAGGTCATAATTATGATATAAGAATGCTATTTGTCCAATTAAATTGGGTGCAAAATTTTCTTTTTTCACCCATATGATTGGCTGGAGAACGAAAATTCATGTTTATCATAATCTATTTTTTCAAGTTAAAATTTTCATATTTTGACTTTTCTAGTACTTTTTATTTTTATTTTTTGCAACATGATTTTCTATTACATTAATATTCCAATATTTCTAAAAACCTCCCTTGCACGACCCACAAAAGAGACAAGATGGTACAAAACAAAAACAACAATTCTTCGAAACAATATTAAGATAAATTATATACTATATATAAAGAGGAGTAGTTTAAATTATAATTTCTAAAATTGCTACTTTTCTTATAAAGATCAAGTGGTTAAAATAATACCAAATAAAAACACCCCACAGAGCAGCTTTTAACTCGGAGGCATAATGAATAATACAAAATTACAATATTGCCCATCTTGTGAACTGCAATGCAATGCATAAATATATAGATATATATATATATCATCAAATCCTATTCCCTACCAACCAAAGGCATCTAAAGATTAACACAGCCTGCTCCACAACTGTTGAATGGCAGTGAAAATTCTACAATGGAGGACACTGTGTTCTATATAAGTACAATGTAGAGGCTGCTATTTTCTCTTAAGCAATCAAGCCCTGGTGAAAAAAAAAAAACAAATGGGCAAAAGAACTATATATATATATATATATAAATCCAATTATATGAAGTTCAAATGGTCTACCATGGCATCATCTTCATCATCATCATGTTTTGGTCTTAAACTTTCTTTGAGATTTCAAATCAACCACAATCACACTGAGGTTATCCTTGCTTCCCTTCTGAAGGGCGCGGTTCGAAAGATACTCTGCTGCTGCTTGCGCTGCAGGGTCGATGTCGTCTCCCCTCCTCTCGGAGGGAAGCGAGCCGCCGTTTTTTTTGTGCCAGATGAGTATTCGCTTCCTAGCCGCTTCACACACTTCTTCGTTCGTCATGACATCCCATAGACCGTCGCTCGCCAAAATGAGGCACTCGTCTTCTTTGGCCCGAGGAAGGAATGTCACTTCTGGCTCTGGTATGATCCAAGGTTTTAAGTACCTATCACCTGTGCAATTCACAACCAACTTTTTATTCAAAAGGACTACTGAAATTGGCTCAAGAATACTTGATCATTTCATGAAAATTGTTCAGGTACAACAGAAAATGGTCATTGGCTGGTGCAAAATTTCCAAATTTTCTATGTTATTTCAGCATATAGCCTACTCTTCCCTAGTGAATTCAACCAGAAATTACCATGATAGAGTTCACATTTCCAAAAATCACTAAAAGGTTGCTCAAGTGGTATGGGATTCAAACTTCTGAATACGTATCAAATTTAATAGAATAATTGGTGAAAATAAAAGTTCGTTTTAAAGTCACTTTGCAAAATAACATATTTTCTATAATTATTTGCAAAATAGCCTTCTAGACGGGGTGTATTTCCGAATATCAAGTGTGTCTAAAATGCTACTTTGCAAAGTGACTTATAAAAAAGATATCATTGTGCAAAGTGACTTATAAAGTACATATAACAAAAGGGAAAAGCTGAGAAATACTCACCTTTAGCAGTAGATAACTAAAATTAGACACTAAATATATTTAGTTTAATTTTACCCATTATTATCATGAGACTTTCCAAATTACACTTATTTGAGCATATGGTTCTAAATGTTGTTGTAATATATTATTGTCTAGAAAAATGGTATAATGAGAATATTCATTATAAATCTGGGTATAAAAGTAAGAGGATTAATAAATAGGTAAAAATTAAAATAGTTATCTAAAAGTGGACACTTAGTCTAATTTCTTCTATAACAAAATCCTTACATGTGTAACAAAAATTGAAATCCAAATTTTAAAACCGCAGAGTTCTTCCCAACCTAGATATGTTATCATAATACTTAAAGCTACGCTATGCTAAATGTAATGAAGACATAATGTTTATAGAATTATGTTAAAATCTCTGCTGATTAAAACCAAGCATGTGAGAACAAAAGAAAGAAACTAGAGTGAAGTGCACACACCAATTGATCTTGACATAGCCAGAACGCCAAATACTCGGTGTCCGTTCCATTGTATGACCTTGCCTCCAGATGCTTCAATTCTTGCATATTCATCTTCCCTGTTTGGCTGAGAACAGAATGTCATAATTAGTTTACAGCGAAAGGCGATATGTCATCGAACATAACTGTAAGGAAAGAGCTCTTACTTTATGATCAGCTGAGAGCGCAACAGCTTCTTTCCCACGATAAAGAACCGCTCTAGAATCTCCACAGTTTGCTACTATGATATGAGATGAGCAAATAATGGCTACAACCGCAGTAGAACCAACGGTTTCTGGGGCAACGGGATCAAGACTAGCTTGCCCTCCAACTTCAGCATCGACCTTAAGAAAACAATTCATGAATGCCTTTCTCCATTGCTCTTCGCAACTGTCCTTAATTCTACCATGAATCAGGCCTTCTTTAATGTACTCTATCTCCTCAACCAACGCCAAATGGAGGCGTTCGCGACAATAGTTTGCAACCTTAATGAAAATAAACAAGTAAACAAAATCCATGACCATGAAAAATAAAAGGGAATATACTCATTTGGTACTCTATGTTTTTGCAAAGTATCATTTTTGCAACATCTATTTTCAATAATGCTCATACATGGTATTCTGTATTTTAAAATCGTACATATTTAGTACCCTAAACTCAGATTTGATAGATAAAATTTTGTCAATATGATCAAACTGTCATCAGTTATATGTAATTATATAATTAAATTTAAATTTGTAACTTACATAATTGACAGCAGTTTCATTAAATTGACAAAATTTTATCTATCAAATCTGAGTTTAGGGTACCAAATATGTACGATTTTAAAATACAAGGTACCATATGAGCATTATTGAAAACAGAGGGTACCAAAATGATACTTTGCAAAAACATAGAGTACCAAATGAGTATATTCCCAAAATAAAAAATATTACTTATAATCACTCGAAGGTTGCTCAAGTAATGGGGATCAAAATCACCATTTTTAATGTTACTTTGTACAGTAGTATTATTTCGATAATTCTTTGCAAAATAACATTCAAAAGCTATTGTGTAAAGTGACTTGTAAAGGTATATTTAAGGAAATCCTTTGAAAGTGTAACGAGAATTGAAGCCCAAGCTGTTAAAACCATGGAGTCCTTCCCAACCGAGATATGTTATCATAATATTTAAAACTAGAGAATGCTAAAGATGGTACCTGAGAACCACCATGACCGTCGTATACACCAAAGAAATGAGCAGTCTGATGAGTCAAATACTTGGTCATGCCATCGATGACTCGATCACCAATTAGCATTTGGATTGGAATTTTCAAAAGATGAGGAGCAGATGCAACTGCATCTTCCATCTCAGGTCTTCTACCACAAACAGATGTAAATCCCCAAAAGGGAACATAATCCACCTCGTACACACTGCGAACCACCGCCCCTTTTTCCACAGGCAATTGGAGAACAACTTCTGGTTTAGAGCGAGATCCATCACCGAGTTCTTCAAGGCTAACCGAGATAGAATCAACATTTGACTCCCCCAAACTCGAGATCTTCGCAACAACATCAACACTATAAAGGCTTTTTTCTACTTCTTCAGAACTTAATGCTGTTCCCACATCAGAAACAGCCTCAAAGCCAAAAAAATCCTCTAAACTACTGCACTCACTCGCCACCGAGCCATCAAGAATCTGATCGCCCTCGACAGATAAACAATCTTCTTCCTCACTCTCGCGTGCTATAGAATCATCACCAGAAACACAATTACTCTTGTTTTGAGATATCATATCTATTTGGACAGAACCTGCTACAACAGCTACTTCATTATCTAAGCCACTACTACTACTACAATCACAGTCCTCTTCGCTACTACTCGCTACTATCGTCTTTGTAGAAACATTATTTGGCACAACAGCTGCAGACTCAGATAACAAGCCAGCAGTGTCTGTCATTAGCTTAAGTCTTGTGACATCCATGTGGTTAGTAGTAGCTGCTATGGTTGAGTTATCACAGACTGAATTGCCTGCTCCAAATGGCACTGCAACCGCTGGAGACATCTCCTCCATCAAAATCCTTATCTTGGAAGTACAAAAAGTTACCCCCTAAAACCTCCAAAGCCACACAACTTGTCATTTTTCAACTAAACTATCACAGCCCTCTACTCTTTTTTTTAAGAATGATGATCTTGGAATGTGAATGGTGAGTTTTAACAAACCATTTTCCATCTCCCTAATCAACGCAATTAAGACTTAAAAAGTTGATGAAGATGAAACAAAGTTCAGACTTTTTCGAATATATGGATGAGCTAAAAGGTAATGAAAACGAAATGGGTAGTCAGATCTAGTCAACAACAATGGATCCCAACTTCCATCTTCGTGAAACTTTGGCCTAAAATAGATAAAAATAAAATAAAAATAGAGACACCCTTTTAAGCCCTGCTGTCAATGTCTTCTTCTCTACACTCTTCTTTATCTACACATCCATCAGCTACAGCAAGAAACAACCAGAAAACTACTTTAGAAAATAAAATAAAATAAAATCATGAATATGTATGCTTATTTATTTATTTATTTATAATAACATTAAAAGGAAAAAAAAAAGGCCAATTAAAACTTGAACCAACACCTTATCTCCAAACACAAGAAAGAAAGAAGAAAAGGGATCATGAGAAAGAAGCCAAGATAGGAACATCCCAAGAATCACAGGGAAATCCCTATAAAAGAAAATACCTTTTTTTCCTCTGAGTTCCCTGGATCTAAGGCAACCCATCTGGGCCTCTTGTAATTGAACTCTCTCTTTTTCTTTCTTTCTCTCTCTCTCTCCTAAATAATTTATCATAACAATAAATCTACAAACAGAAAGAAGATGAAAGAAAAAAGAAGGAAAAAAAAAACTACCTAATTTGTCAACTGTCGAGTCTTTCTTTCAAAGACTTGTTCTTTTTAACATAAGAAATATATATATAAATCCATGAAAATCATCAAGAAGAATAAGCACACAAAGATAGGAGGAAATGCTTACCATTTAATTATGACAACTAAAGCAAAGAAGACTTTTTTTTTCCTTCTCTTTTTTTCTTTCATGATTCTTTTTATATTACACAATATATTATTATATATAAATCTGGGTGTGGGGTTGAGATTTGGAGCAGCAAGAAAGAGAGTGGATGAGAAAAGATTAAAAATTTAGAAAAGACAAGAGAGAGGGAGAGAGAGAGAGAGAGAGAGTGAGTGTGTTTGGAGTGAGAATGAGATGGACACATGTCAAATCTAGAAGAGCATATTAAAGCATCTCCACCCATCTCAAGCTCCTTCCTTTTTCATTCTCTAATCCAAAACTTTGTCCCATATTTATTAAGATTTAAGTGTCTTTCTTTTTAATTCATTCTGGGCAAATTTAAAGCTTGAAGATTTTGTTAGATCTATATGGATTGATGAGAATCAAGTTTGATTGAGAGAATAAGAACCCAAAATTTAATGGGGTTCCTTCCATCTTCCTCCCTCTAACTCTAAGATTAAGTTAATGTAATCTTTGAAACCTTATATTAACCAAGTTAAAAGATTCATAGGTTTTATTCAAACCATTGAGTTAACATAATCTTTTCTTTGAACTATAAATAGTTATAATCAATGTACATTTTTAGTTGGTTTGACCCGTTGACTCATTTATTGTCCTAATAAGTTCTCAAATACTCTTCTCCTATTATTAGAAAAATAAGTTATATTTATATAATATGAGTTTTTTGGCAAAATAGTTTATTTTTTAAAGTCATTTTACACTCTAGCCTATTTTTAATAATTTTTTGTAAAATGATATCTCATAATTTAGACAATTGGTCGAAAAATTTAGATAGGTGGTCGAAAATTTTAGATAGCTGATCGAATTTTAAACAAAAACTATTTTATAAAAAATTATTAAAAATAAACGAGAATATAAAACCATTATAAAAAAAAAAAAAAGCTATTGTCATCAATTTCACATTTAATATTATATACATAATAAGAAAAGTACAAATAACTCATAAGAATACTTTTATACTTCTATCTAAGAGTTAAAAGGAAAAATATATATATATATATCTTATACCACATTATAACTCACTACTATTTTTTTCTTTTCTTTTCTTTTCCTTATATAGTAAAAAATATTACTAGAATCCAAAACATGTGGAGTTTCTCCAAAACTGAGAAACATTCTTTTTCAGTCATTATTGACTTGATTATCATCATACTTTTTTTTTTCTAATGATGAACTTTATGGCCGTATTGATTAATTAATTACTTTTTTTATTTATTTTATCTTTGAGTAGAGGGTGATACCAAAACAAACAAACAAAAAATTGAGATGAAAATAAAAATAAAAGTAAAAAGTCTTGACTTGTGTTTGTGAAACCATGGGACTTGTCTTGTTGTAGTAATAGTAACAAAACAGTGATAACTCACTAATTTGCATTGAAAAAGGTTCTTATGTTGTTGAGTTGAGACATATAACGTGGTTGAACAGAAAAAAATCATAGCATATATAGCCAATGAGGGCCATTGTCTTTTTTGTGATATGTCTAATCTTTAGGCCAATCTCACATTTCTAATAGATGATTGGATAAAAGATATTTTTTTATTTATAATAATATAACTTTTTATGCAATATATATTTTATACTATTTTTCTTTTACCATTATTTTTGTGGTATATATATTGTATTTATAAATATTTGACCCTAAAAAAAATCAAACACTTTCACATGTCAAAATGAACTAACAAGATCAATCTCGTGTGTAAAAAAAAAGGGGGGTAAATAGGAATATTAACCCTTCAACTATGACATCTATAGAGTTTTGCCCTAACTTTTTTTTTTAGCAAAAATCACTATTGAATTATAACAATTATTGTAAATATGCTTCTTATATGCATTTCGTTCATTTTTTTAAACAATTTGCTCTTGTAGTACCGATGTTGCGCTAATGTGACATAATTCAACAGTCATAATAGGCCAATACATGCATATATAGTGATATAATGACAAATTTTATAAATATGTATTTGTATTTTTATAACTAATTTTTGTATGTTTAGCATCAAAAAACTCGATTTCGACTAATTTTAGTTAGTTAAATAGACCCTTGTACTGTAACTAGACATGTGACATGTGGTTACATAGCAAACAACTTAAAAAATGTAACAAAAGGGGCATGTTTGCAATGATTTCCATAGTTAAGGGGATATTTTTGCCACAAAGAATAATTCAGAGGGCAAAACTCTACAAGGGCTATAGTTTAAAAGGAAAATTTTCTACTTGTCCAAAAAAAAATTAGAGCAAAAGTTCGAGAAAACAAGTTGGTGCTCAGGAGATCGTGTCCTAACGAGAAGCTTGACGAAGGTCTCCCCTAGCTAGCAACTAGGATATTAAATGGGGCAGGGGTGAGGTGTGTCGCCCCGACCATGCAAAATAAAAAAAATCAATAACCAATTACTATATCGTTGCAAACAGATTTCTTGTTACTATTCTATATATAAAAAAATAAGTTAAAGTGTCATATTCTTCAAATTTTAAAATAAAAAATCAAATTTAGATTTGAAATCAACTTTGTAACTCAATTCTTTTACTTGAATTAGAGATCAATTGATTTTATTTTTAAACTCCACATAATCGACAAAATCTAAGAATAATATGGAGCAGAATTGTAATAATCATATCATATTAGTTGTTGAAATTTGTTCTCGATTGAGCTTGTAATTAGAAATTTCCCTCTTATGAATTTGAAATCGAATATGAGATTATTTTTTATTTTTTGGTTCAAAATTTTCATATGAAAATTTGTGTTTATATACTCATCAGCAAATTTTATTTAGGCATTAATTTAGTAACTCGTTTCAACAATTTGTTTACTATTTAAAAAAATTCTTAATTATTATTATTTCAAAACATTACATGAAAAACAATGTTATTATGTAATTTTTTTAAGATAAAAGTAATATATTATTAATCAGATACAATAAGTATTCACCGAGCAAATTTGGCTAACAAATGAGCCTTAATATTAGCAGATCTAAAAACATGTGAGAATTGTGTTCTAGGAAAATTCCATACAAGATGTATAATGACAAATAATATTGTTAAATATTTGTATTATATTGTTTAGGGATTTCAGAATTTGAAGAAATAAAATTATTTAAATTCTACATATGAAAAAAAAAATAATGACGACACATCAGCATCATTGCACTAATGTCACTAAATGTGGGTCCCACATGTGTAAATAATAATAATATGGCAATTGTAAAAAGGAATGTACAACAATCTGCCACCTAATAATCTAACTTTTTATTCCAAATAGATATAGGTATTCTTATTGTCATCATCTTTCTTTTTTTAGTGCTTCTATTGATACACACATTTTTTTCCCTATATATAAAATTTAAAAATTTATTTTTATAATCCTTCTTAATTTTTATTTGGTACAAAATTACTTTTTTCATAAAATATATATATATATTAAAAAAACATTTCTACACCCAAAATTTATTAAAATAATAATTAAAATATGAATACTCTTCCATAATAAAAAAAACAATTACAAAATTTAATTTTTATTTCCCTCAAATAAAAAATAAATAATAGTAAAATTAATTAAAACTTACTTCATAAAAAATAGTAAATTACAATATGTTTAATTTTTTTGTTTGTAATAAATAAAATTAAAAAATAAATAAATTCTAACATTTATTATTTATTATATACTTGTTATTTAGTTAATGAGTTGAAAATGTGTGAAGAAATAATTGTTGTTGTTAAAAAACTAACAATGATATTTATGTAAATTTATAATAAAGATGTATTTAGAAAGAATTATTCACTTAAGATAGATGTGAATAGAAATAGCTTTTATTTTTTCTAACTATTGAAAATAAATTTCTTATAATTTATCAATAAAATAAATAAATTTTCTTTTACTAATCTTTAAAAATTTTAACAAATATTAAATTACTAAAAAAAATCAATAAATAAATCTTTTTAAAACTTATACTCTAATATTTATTAAATTGATATATAATATTATATATTTCAATTAAAATAATGATATTAAATTTTCATTTATTTGGTTTTTTTTTTTTAAATGACAATAAAAGACTGCTTGGCAAAATGTCATTCTTTTTACAGTCATTTTACATAATAATTTTATTTTGATAATTTTTAACAAAATAACTTTTCAAATATCCTCGTCACCTCATATAGAATGTTATTTTGTAAAAATTATCAAAACTAGACTATTGTATAAAGTGATTATAAAAAGCTAGAAAAAAAATGTTTGAAATTATTTAATTAAAAAAAGTGAAGACAGAAGGGGGAAAAAAGAGTGATATAAGAGCCGCTCAAAAAATATACCTAATCATATAATTCAGATTAGGTCGAGGAATGTACAACTTTTAAATAGAGGAATCCAATTCAATGCCAACTTTCAATTAATCCTTGTCTTTTATGTTGTTGTTTTAGGCACCATGGAAATGGATGCATTGAGGAGACCAAACCATACCTTTCCCAAAGTTCACCGCCACCACGAATTTTGATGGAGAGGAAGAGGGAAAAGTGTGATTGGTGAAAATTGACAAAATGATTCATGACTGTATAAATAAATTGCTATTATTTAGAAATTGATTTTCACATGAAAATATATAAACATAGTGATGGTGGGAGAAATAGGGAGAAGGACAGAAAAGAAAGAAAGAAAGAAAGAAAAAACAGCACTTCCTAATTTATTTTCTTTTTTCAAAATATTTAGTTTTGAGTTATATTAAGCATTTTGAAGTAACAATAATTGACATTGACTCATTTAAAAATATATATATATATATATATTTGACCAAAATAGAATCAAAAATATTGTTTTTGAATAGGATTGCAAAATTAAAAATAACTTTTTTGGAGATTTATTTAGTATAAAGACAACACTCAAAACTCTTATGATAAAAATAAATTAATCTAATGTGATTAAGAGTACATCGTGCCAACAACTATATTTTATGTGTCATAATGTGATTAAAAATATACATATATTATTTGAACAATTAAAGTTGATTTCAATGGCCTAGATAAAAAGCGGAATATTACCTATCTAAACATTTTAATTGAAAAAGAAAAGAAGGTGAGAGAGACAATAGGTGTGATCGTAGCATTATTATTTGGTTTCAAACTTAGAACCAATTGCAAAAATGATTCTCTTTTTTCTTAAAAGAAAAAAAAAATTGTATCCAAACAGCTTTTTTTCTAACATCCACAAGCAAAAAAACAAGACTATATAAAACAACAAGGGCATAACGAAAAATAATCCACAAGTAAATTAGGGAATAGGGATGCAACAACACAGGCCATTACAATTTAAGCCACCTTAGTAATTGGGGCAAATAGTTAGGAAATGAAGCAAATTTTGTTTACCACAACAATATCTCCATGGCCAATAATAACTATTTTTTTTTACCCCACTTAAAGGGTTGTTTTTTTTTTTTTTTACTGTGAAAGGACATGGAGTTTCTTAGTAGTAGTTTGCTTTGTTCTTAAAATTCTTAAAATCATATTTTGACCAGATACTGCCACTAGTGAAGGCAAGTGTGCCACTGCCAACCTGGGCAGCCAAGAAAAGCTCCAAATTTCTGTGTCTGACTGACTGTCCTAGCTGCTAAAATCTAATTCACAAAAACTTTTTTCCACTAAATTAAAGTCTCCTTTTGCCCCTCGTCTGCAGGGGCTGGCTTTTTTTTTCTTTTTTCTTTTATGAAGCTCTTAAAAAACTACTACTGTACACTTATATGGTCCACAAGAAATATGCAGAACATATATACTTAACCTATTATATTAAGCAGGCATGTGCAACATATGCATCTTGGGCTCTCTAGCCTCTTTTTTTTTTTTTTTTGTCATCTCATGATTTCTCAAATCAAGGTAACATGGGATCACCTGATGATGCAAGCATTCGTACTTCGATTTCCTCCTGTGCCTGTTTCGCACCATGTTCCCTGCGTGCCTCGCCTGCAGATATTAGCAAGCCAAATTATTAATCCATTTGGATTTTGAAATGAAACAGAGTTAAAGTGTAAATTATTTGTACAGATCCAACTAGGTGGTCATTAAGTTGATAATGTTAACTGAAAAAGAGGTTACAAGTTCAACCCAAGAAGCCAATTATCACTTTTTATTGTTCAATCGTTAAATTATTGATTCATTCATGAACAAATTTCATGAAACCGCAAACCTGAAGTCGAATGAAAAATCTACCAGGTTATAAGTGCAAAACTAGTGTTCATAATTAAAGGCAATGCGTGAACAAGTGAAAGTCAAAGCCCGTGGGATTGGAGAACCACATTCAACTGCTTGCATGCCTTTTTACACACCGACTCACTAGTCTGATTAATGAAAGTGAAGACAACATGATTAGCAACCATAGAAGTCAGAATTGCCTACCAAGAGATTGACGAAGCCCTTTTACAGCATCAAAATTCTTGTATGTATAGCCGACAAAGCTTAGATCTTTAGGAGTTAGGAGCAACTGCATGAAATTATAACATGAAGTTAGGTCACACTATGTTGTAAATTTATAACAGTAATAACAGTTGAAGTTGTTAAAAATTGCAGATCCCATCAACTCTGAATTCACCATGAATAATAGATTATTGAGACAAAATGGTCAAATCATTCCATTTATAGATTGCTTGTGACGTTTAGTGCAGACAACAGATATCCTTGCATCCAAAAAAACTACATTGATACCCTCTCCTTTGGTGAAAATAAGTAATAAAGAGTGTAGAAATCTATGGCATTACAGTCTTAACAGCAAAAACGATCAATTCTAAAGAGCAAAACTATTTCCTAGAAAGCCAGGTACTAAATTCTAATTATATACCCAATTCAAAATAATCAACTTATATCACTAGTCAGCGATTGAAAGACACATTTCCAAGAAAAATTATGGAAATTTGCAAATAAATAAATACAAGTGTATGAATGAAATAACATTACAAACCTTTCGGGAGGGTCCAGAGCCACTTCTTGACGGAGTTGGAGCATCCAACTGATAATAAAAGCAAAACATTAATGTTATTAGTAAACACAATCGAGAAACAAACAATAATAATGAAAAAAATAAACAACAACTAGCATAGAGACTGCATAATACTTCATCAAACTTCATGAAGTTCTGGGTATCAAGCTCTCCATTTACTTCTGGTTTAAAAGCTGCTTCCATTTCATAGAGTTTATCCCACATGACGCCATTGAACCAAGGGTGAGACTGGCACAATAGAATAATGTATTATTATAACTTTAGTAAAAAATTGAAGGAAGAATCTTTAGAAAAATTTTTAAATAAAAAACACCATACTTTAATTTGGTGTGCCCCCCCAGTACCCAGCCTATGATCAACATCACAGAGCAACCTACAAATCAGATCCTTAGCCTCAGGTGTCAACTTTGCATCTTCTGGGAATTGCAGGTGGTTTCTCCAATGAACAATCTGACAGAAATTCGCAAATAGAATAAAGATACAGTGAATATCTATCAAGTTAATTAGGCATGATATGAGGTGAAGAAAATGCCAAAAGTAGGATGCTGAGGTAAATTGACTGAAAGCCCAACCCGTGGTACCTAAGCATAGGCTGACCAGGTTCATACAACAAGGGGCTTTCTATATAGTTAATTTTAAGTGCAAATGAGATATATTTTAGTAACAATTTTTGTTAGAATTACTACATTTATGATTCTGTTTTGGAAACCATGGTTTCCATTTTCGCTTGATTTCTACACATTTTACATGAAAGACAAGCTTAGGTGATTATGGAAAGGTGAAATTTCCTATACAGTATAGCTGGTTCTCTTTAAGTGTGTTAAGCATGTTACCTTTCTGCAAGTAGCTATTGGTTCATCTGAATAAAATGGAGGGTAGCCAACAAGCATTTCGTACATAATTGCTCCCAGTGACCACCTACATTGAGTCCCAAAAGCATAAATACGTTAAAAAAAACCAAAATAAAGCCCATTATAACAAATCAGGAACAGCTAACACTTGATTTTATACACTATTTTCAAAAAACTTTTATTAACAATGATTAGTGGATGAAGACATCAAACTTGAATAAAGAAAAAATCCAATACTAACCACTTACTAGAATGATTTAAAAAATAGAAACAAAGAATTCTGATATTATAGCAGTGTACGAAATAAGTGTCAAAAATTAATGATGTTTTCCAACTAAGATATTTAAACATTCAAAATGAGTAGAGATTAGAAGAACTCGAAAGAATATAAAAAACGAAAAGAAACTAACCAGTCACACTCCATTCCATATCCTTTCTTCAATAGTACTTCAGGAGCAATATAGTCTGGAGTACCCACAGTTGAAAATGCCTTCATAATAATTTTTAAAAAAAAAGTGAAAAGGTGACAAAGGTACAAATAACTATGGTAATGTGTGAATCAGGTACACCTCAAGACATCATGATATCATGTAGCATAATAAACAAGTTTATTGCACATGTAGGCAAATCCTTCATACTTTATGGGTTTGTAACTGTCCAACTAAACATGAGCTATTCTATCCATGTTATCCATTCTCCATTAAGCCTGTTGTGAATAATCCCACATTTGCTTATGTAGCTTTTAAAGAAATACTTAGACCAAAAAGTTCGTATAAATTTTAATATTTGACCAGCCCAATACAACTCTTTATACACATCCATTTAGAAATGCAAAAAAGATCGTCATTTCAACCAAAATAGTTGATATGCGAAGTGCACACATCAAACTTGTCTAAGGAAAACAAAAGTAAAAGATGTGTGTCATCAAAGATATTATGGCTCAGCAGATTCTCTCATGACATATTCCCTCATTGGTCGACATAGAAGGCCCGACTTGAAAAGTAACAATGGAACAAGGCATTATTTCAATTAGAAACAGAATGAGAGTTCTCCATCCTAAGCATTGAAATTTTTAATTTAATTTTACTGTATAACGGTTTAACCCGTATAGGCAACTTTTTCATTAAAAATAAAAACTAAAAGATGCTAAAATAAATAATAAAAAAAGTGAAATTTTTGGAGCCATTAGATAGTGTGCTTAAAGATAATGCAAAAAACTACTTTAAATTTGCATTTACTAAATTAACGAGTCAGTGAAGACACCATACCAACTTCCTCCTGTTCATCTGCCAATGCTGAAGCTGTTCACGAGGGCTCCTCCAGCTTTTCCTATTATCCGCATCAGTTCCATCGATATCCATTGGTTCTGTCATATTTTCATCACCCATAGTTCTATTTTCATGCAGTGCAGGTAAAGTTGTACAATCAAGAGGCTTACACAGGCCAAAATCTGAGAGTTTCATGTGACCATATTTATCCAGTAGAAGGTTGTCGGGTTTGATGTCTCTGGAAAGACAGCAAACTTTGAACTAGTGAGACAGATTAAATACCTGGTATGTAAAAAATATCAACCAAAATAACCACAAAATCCACTATCTAAAACCATGTTCGAGGCAAAATAGATTAATTTAGACCTATGAATGTAGTTGTGTTTGTGAATAGACTCTATGGCCATCACACTCTGCGCAATGTAAAATTTAGCCACATTTTCAGGTAAGGTATCTTCCCTCATCAGCAAAGTCATCATGTCCCCACCAGGCAGATATTCCATAATCAAATACAGGTACTCAGCATCCTGGAACGAGTAGTAAAGTTTTACTATGCAGTGGCTACCAACTTCAGCCAGCAAATTTCTCTCAGCTCTAACATGTTCAACCTACAGAACAAAAGGTATCATCAGAACAAAGCAAATGCTATTGTGAATAATGTAAAACAATAAATATAGATTAGGGAAAAAAAAAAGACAGCATATATACATGTTATACCTATATTATTTTTTAAAAAGAACAAATTCTCATAGAAGTAACATGGTAAATAGAAAGATTAACATGAAATAGAAGGTCTTTAACAAGTAAAAGTGAAAAAGTAATGCAAAAGTTATTCACAAATATCGATAACAACACACGATAAAGACATGTTCTAAGATTGGCCGAGGGGAGGATTCTCAGATACCCTAACAGAGCCAAACACTACAAGCTATTAGTAGTTCTAACAAATGAGTTCATAATTATACAACAAGCATGCTCATCAATATGAATGATTATGAAAATATCTTAGCCAACTGCAGTGACAGGTTTGTGATAAGGCTATTGTGCCACTATGTTAGTCCTCAGTTCTCACCTGTCCTCGCATAAGCATTTCAGACTTCTTCAACTTTTTCATCGCATAAATGTTGCCAGATTTTTTCTCCCTACATAATCGAACCTGTAGTTCAAAATTTTACATGATAAATAAATAAAACAAAACAATTAAATAAAGAGGCAGTGTATTTAAAGATAAAGGATCCAGCATGTCTTCCATAACAAAATTTATTGATATGAGAAAAACAGTCAAATGACACATTTCAAGAACTTCAACCTCGCCAAAGGCCCCCCTCCCAATGATGGTTAAAAGCTCAAAATCTTCCACACATATCTTGTGCCTTTTAAGCCGCATAAACTCTGTCTCCTTCCGTTCTAAATCTTTGATCAAGTTGATCTGTACGTCCTCAGGCACATCTGAAGAAGCCAATTTCCGTTCTAATAGCCATCGTCTGTGATACAGAATTTAACAGACAGCATGAAATCAGCATTGATTGTAGTACTCAAGTACAAACAAACACAAAGTTCATAAGCACCAAGGAGTGCAGGTTTCATATAATTGATGGATAAAACATTGAGCGGTGAAAATGCAGATTTCATAAATCACACTGAGAATCAAGAAGAAAAAAGTACCATACATATCATTACAAAATTCATCAAAAATCGCTGGATCAGATTTTATAACTGTCATTCCAAAAACTGTGCAAGTAATTATCATTACATTTCACCAAACGTGTGGTTTTAGCGGCATTAAATCTGAAACAATACCTAAATTACAAGCCGCATAAAATATAACACCTGAAATAAGTTCATTAATGAAACTGTCCACAACACGTGAATCTCATTGTCTACGAAAGTGCTTGCGATTTCAATGTGCCAACAATTTCAATTTAAGCACTACCTCAGTTAACCAAACCACCGACTTCAGTCAAAATCATTAATATAAAATGAAAGTTCCGTTCGAGCACATTCTGTTGTCTTACTGTTTTCTCAGTTACCAAACACACAGCTGACTGAAAACAAACGAAAATAAAGATCTAACAGCAAAATTATTGGAGATTTTTTTCAGTACAGGAATAATGCCCTAAGCTACCAAAGAATCCAAGATTCGTAGCTCAGACGAAACTTTTTTCAGGCGAGTTAGTTCTCAGTAACCAAACAGAAAAAGAGAAAACCATTAATTCAAACAAAATCAAACAAATAAACTCCAAAACGTTACCTCTCTTTTCGCTCTTGAATGTTCTTCATCTGAGCTCTGTAGTGATTCTCTATGAACTGTTTAGCTGCAGCAACCTTCTCCATAGTCAAGCTCGAGCCTTGCACCTCTTCACCGTTCTCCTCCTCAGGTAGATCCTCCATTTTTTTTTTCTTTTTCACACTCTCTCACTCTACTTTCTCTCTCTAAACAGTATCAGTATCATCAGCTTTCTCTCTCTAGAATTTGTGAAAACTGTGTGTGAAGAGCTCTTATTTATTGCTACAACGAAGCGAGGAGAGAAAACAGACAATCGAAGAGAACCTCAAAACCCCTCTTCTCTTGTGCTCTCGCTGGCCTACCCCTATTCTTTAGGCACAGCAGCGATTCCCTGCTCCCAATCACACACTAACTCACATACCCCCGGCGAGTCATCGAACGCCACGTGTACAGACATGTACTCGTGGCTGACGTGGAGTATTTTCATTGGGTCGACTTTTATGGGGTCGTTGCTTGATAGGGTAGGTGATAAGAGGTGCTTCGTTGTTTATTTTATCAATTGGTTTCACGATTGCTGTCAAGACCTCACGCGTGTTTTTAAGCGCGTGAGGGAGAATAAGTGTCGCGATCAGATCTTTAAGCGCAATTTAGTACTGAAAGCAACGATATCATGAGCTGTGATTGGTCCGTGTTCTGCACTCGCTGAGAAAGAGTGTGGTGGCGATGAATTCCCCGGTCAGTGATTGGCTGTCTTTGCTTTCATACCCTCGTGTCATGCTCCGTTAATATCTTAAAAAGTAAAAAAAATAAATCAGTGTACAGTTGTAGTAATCCCCTGTGATGAGGTGCACCGTAATCATTGTTAGTAAAAGTGTTTTTTTTTTTTTAAATTATTTATTTTTATTTCGGTTGGGTTCATGTCTTTTTCTATAAAACAAAATGTTGTCTAATCATTTTGTTTTATTTTTTAAGTGGGGTGTTTAATTATTTTAAGATTAATAATTAACTATTCATTTTTTTTATATAATGCAACTCTTAATTTAAAGTATTAGGAATTAAAAAAAAGAGCTTTCATATTGAAGAAGATAACAATTTGACTTAAGGACAAAATAAATGGTTTTTAATAGTGATGCAAATTTTAGCCATGAGATGAATTCAAGAGTTTTAATTGGAGAGTACCTAACAAAAATAGGCAAAAGGGACTAAATGACAAAATGTGTGATTTTCATTAGGAATGGAAAAAATTTACTTAGCGAAATGGAAATTTTGCTATTTTTTTATCTCTAATACGAGATCGAGACGAGTATAATACGTTATATTAAAGATATACGCTTATTATTGTTTTTATAATCTCGTATTAATTTTTGTTTTTTTCTTCTATTTTTATTTATTTCTTATCGTGAGAAAGTCAAAACGGAGAATTTCCGTAGACATCCATTTAATTATTAAAATACTCAAAATTAAAATTTTCAATTATAAATAAATAAATATGAGTGAAATGTGTTATTTTTTTAAAAGATAACTTTACAAAAATACGAGAAAAAATAAATTACTTTCTATATTTATGAGCATTAAAGTTATGCCGCAAAATATGGTAATTCTAAAAAAAAAAAAAGTTTAAAATATGGGAGTCCCACAAAATACTATGAACAAAATACACACACTCTCTCCCTTACTTTCCTTTTTCTGTCCATCTCTCACGTATTATTCACTTGCTCTTTCCATTTTTCTCACAACAATGGCAGCCAACCATTTTCTTTCACAACAATAGGAGCTCTCTCACACCAGCAAATGGACGACATATCTCCGGTCACCGCCGACGCCATCTTTGATTCGTATTCTTCCTCGTTTTCACGTTCTTCTTCTTCTTCTTTACGTTCTTCTGCGTCTTCTTTGTTGTTTCATATCTGTTTTTTCTTTTCTTTTCAGATCTGGTTTTCTTTTACAAATCATTTTTTTTTTCTAAATCTATCTAAGTAACCAATTACTATCATGATTCTGTTTTGTTTTCAAATCTGAGTTTTTTAAGACTTAGTTGTAACCAGTTACCTTATTTAATTTCCTTCTTCATAGTTGTTTTTAAATCTGATTTTGTTTTTTATATCTGGTTTTCTTTATAAAACTACATAAGTAACCAGTTATTGTCATGATTTTATTTTATTTTTCAGATCTGAGTTTTTTTGTGGACCTAGTTGCAATCATTACCTTATTTAATCTCCTTCTTCTATGTTATTTTTAAATCTGATTTTATTTTTCAGATTTGGTTTTCTTTATAAAACTACCTAAGTAACCAGTTACCTTGTTCGATCTTCTTCCTCTTGGTTATTTTCATATATGATTTTGTTTTTCAGATGTAGTTGTTTTTTTTTTAAGATTTGGCTAAGTAACTAGTTGTCAATTAATTGTTATTTTGATAAGGGTAATCAGTTACCACCTTCTTCTTCTACTGCTACTACTACTTCTCAAATTAATTTTTTATTTTCTAAGTTTTTATTTTCTAGGTTTGGCTCAGTAACTAGTTATCAATCAGTTATTTTAATAAGGGTAACCAGTTACATAAATGTGTACTATTTTATAATCTTATATATATGTATATACATATAAAAATAATAATAGCAATAATATATGTATATATATAATGGAAAAATTTATATGATTTTATGTATACGATTAATTATATATATGTGTATATATATTATTAACTTAAATATGATTAAAAAATATATAGTAATAAAAATATCCCGTAATTAAAAAAATATATATTGAAATTATATGGTATATTTTAATAAAATTACAAAAATATGGGAAAATCCCATAAAAATGTAAATAAATAAATTATGCCATACAAAACTTAAGGGAAAAAAATGCCATATTTATCAAAGTTTAAAAAAAAAAATCTCATATTTTATGTAATTTCCTCTTTTTAAAAGGGTTAATTTTAGAAATAAATACGAGTGAAATGTGCTATTCGAAAATGACAATCCAGCTTAATTTTTATTTCTTTTTATAATTTTTAATTTATTATTATTATTCATTTCAAAAAAGTAATAATAATTTGTTATTATTGTGATGTAATTAAAAAGTTAAATAAATATTTTATTTGATTATTTATTTTAGAAAGTTTTAAAATGATGTCTTCTCCTTTGTAAAATTTATAAAAATTAATTATCTTATTAATCAATATTTTATTTATGATAATTATTTTTAAAATCTTATTATTATTATTATTTTAATTCAATTATTTAAAAATAGAGTTTTTACTGGCGAAAATACTCAATTATTTTTTTCTTCTATTTTTATTTATTTCTTATTGTGAGAAAGTCGAAACGGAGAATTTCCGTAGACATCCATTCAATTATTAAAAATAAACTCAAACTTTAAATTTTAAATTAAAAATAAATAAATAAGAGTGAAATGTGCTATTTTTTAAAACTCAAAATATCAATATTATCTCAAATAAAATTTAAAAAAAAAAGAATCTTAACAAAACAATATTATTTACTATAAAAATAAAGAAAATCTAAAACACTAACTACAAATAGAATAATCATTCATGTTAAGTGGCTTCATTTATTTATTTGTTTATTAAATATTAACCACATAGATATTAATAAACAAGACATTGTGTTGTACCAAGAATTAATAATATGAAGAAAAAAAAACTATTGATGATCCTTATTATAAAACAACAAGTAGGAATTGATAATTTAAACCGGATGTGGTAGCTTGATTAAGAAAACTCCAAAAGAAATAGATTAGAAAACACAAAGAAGATGATTGAACAATCCACCATAAATGCCAACTAACTACTATAGCATTGATAGACTAATGGGAACTAAAATCAATGGTCATGATTAATCAATTTGCTCTTAATTTTGTAAAGAAATGAATGAAGGGCAATTGGAATGATCTAAGTTACAATTATTAATTCTCAATTTGAAACATGAATAATAAAGAGGGAAAAAATAATAAATATTAGTGGTCTTTTTTTTAGATTCAAATAAAAAATGGTAAATCAAAAGCACAACCTTTCATAAATATATTCATACATATTCTTTTATACTGCGAATTTCTCTTTTTTCATTGAATAAGAGATGTTGATCGACATACTAATTTAAGTGTGAATGTAAGATCGGAAAATAACTAATTAGCCCTCATAGTATGCAAAATTAAATATAAATTTTTAGAAAGATAATTTTTTATATATTTTCTGACGTTTTTGTTTTCCCAACTATTTATTGATAAAATCTAAGTTCCAATCCAAACTTAAATGTAATCCGAAAATATTTTTTAGCTCGAGAGAGTTACTTTCACTATTTAGGTGTTAAAAAATATTTCGTATCAAACGCGGTAATAGACAGATATTTTTTTATAGCTATTTTACATAATAATTTTGCAAAATAGTATTTCGGACACGCTCTATATTTCATCGAAAAACCTCGACACCATCTCCGAAATACTATTTTACAAAACTAACATTAAAAAAAAAAAACATTTTTCACTAATTAATGGCTCATACTAAATAAGACATTAAGTCATCTAGACTTATAAACATATTATATAGTTTCAATGGGGTTAAATAGTATTATGTATGTGGAAAAGTGAATAATAATAATTAAACTGGCTTAAATTAATAAAACATTAATTATAATAATAATAATAATTAAACTAGTGAAATCCAAGCTCAATCTAGCTGTGCTACCCACCCGGCAACACCCTGCCAAAAAACTCAAGCTCAACGCTTATGGTGGCGTGTGTTGTACTATAATTAATCCCTCGGGTTCCAAACCGATACCCTACGTGAATCCCGAGGAAAACTCCGTGGACTTCGATGACGTGGCAATCTGTGATTGGTTGATCATTGATACGTAAGTTCAGACAGATTCTTATTGGCGTGATGTTTGTAGGGGCCCCACATATCGTGGGTTGGAATGTACTTGGGTGGGGTGTAGGGAAAGTACATGGGGCCGCGACACAGTGGATTGAACTTTCTTGCTTCTAGATTTATTAACAAATAAAAAAATAATAATAAAAAAAAGTGGGAGTACGGCCAGAGCTATTGGTACAGCTGTGAAAAATATGGGTTGTGCTTTTTAGATCTATTCGAAAATGACAATCTAGCTTAATTTTTATTTATTTTTATAATTGTTAATTTAGTATTATTATTATTATTATTCATTTCAAAAAAGTAATAATAATTTGTTATTATTGTGATGTAATTAAAAAGTTAAATAAATATTATATTTGATTATTTATTTTAGAAAGTTTTAAAATGATGTTCTTCGTAATCAATATTTTATTTATGATAATTATTTTTAAAATCGTATTATTATTATTTTAATTCAATTATTTATTTTTCAGAATTTTCTGAAAAGTTTACAGAATATTCTAAATAATTACAATATACATAGTCATAAAAATAAATTGCGTTGAAAATTAGTCACGAGTGGATAACACAAAAGAGCCCCATCGATAGAAATTTCCAATATTGTGATGTAATTAAAATTTTAAATAAATATTATATTTGATTATTGATTTTAGAAAGTTTTAATGATGATCTTCTCCTTTGTAAAATTTATAAAAATTAATTATCTACTTAATTTTGGTTAATATATTTAATTAATATTTTATTTATGATAATTCTTTTTAAAATCTTACTATTATTATTTTAATTCATTTATTTCAAAAATAAAATTAATTACCCCTTAAAAATAATTAAAATTATATTAACTTTTTATTTTTTAAATAAAATAATATTAATAATAAAACAATTTATCTATTATTTTAAGAAATTTCAAATACATAATAATTAGTGAAAACTACACACACGTGATTTTTTTTTACACTTAACTATCTATATGAGAATTTTTATTTGTTAATATTTGTAAGACTCTTTTTTAAGTATTCAAATATATGACTTTTAGATTCCTATATAAATGTATAAATTAAATAATAAATCATATATATTTATTAAATTAGATATAATGTTCCTAATGTTTTATAAAACAAAATATAATTATTAAATTTGACTAAATTTAGTATTTAAATAAAACCTAGTTCTAAAATAATATATTCTTAAAGACATTAACTCATACTAACATGTGAGTGTGAATGTATAGCCTCCATGGGCCCCAAAAAAAAAATGTATTGTGGAAAAAAAAGGACAAGCCAGGTCACGTGAGGTCCACAATCGGCAGAAGATATCCTCATTATGACTAAAAAAAATAATAATAATAATTAAGAGAAAATTCAGTTAAAGTTGTTAGTTCTAATTTTGTCTTAATATGATATTTAGTATAGTGTGCAAATAAAAAATAAAAAATAAAAAAAGCTTAATGAATATGTTATACCCAGATTTCGAGCCGTAGCAAATATGACCTCGAAAGCTGAGTTCGCATTAAATGGTCTCGTGAGGGTTAAGGGTATGCTCTACGATTGTAAATCGGAGCCTGCAAAGTATGGTACAGACCTCGAATATGGTGACCTCGAAATGATCTCGATCTCGAAGGATAGCTCTGTGAGCCCCTCATCTTCAGAAGCAACTTCGGAGCAGGGATCTCGAGCTCGATATGCCATCTCGAAAGAAATGTCAGCTCGGGAAGTGTCAGCGGCTCGCACAATGACGTGAAGCCTTGGAGATACGCAATGACTACCTTGAATATCTACAAGTGTTGTAGATATGGGATATGATCCTCATTTATTGATGTAAATCCCCAAAAATCGTGGGATATTATTTAGTCAGTTATGCGTTTCCTGATCTTTGGGGAACGTTTCCTTCTATATCTGATTATTGGCATTTAAGGCTATTTATTTTTATTCACAAAAGAGTAACTACCCAAAATATGTGGGATAGTATTCTGCATCATTCTCTATAAATAGAGAAGTGATGCACCATTGTAAAGGACCGATTTTCTGATTCTTGAGAGAAAACTCTGGAGAATTCATGCTAAAGGATTGTTCAGAGATAATCTTGAGATTAATAACAGAGACTCGTGGACTAGGCAGATTTAACTGCTGAACCACGTAAAAACCGCGTGTCTGACTCGTTTGTTTGTTTTAGCCATTGTCTTTAATTGTTTACGTGCTCTCTTCTTTTATCTGTTGGCGAAAAACGGCGTCAACAGTTTGGTGCTTTCATTGAGAGCCTCAAGCATCCATCCCTGAGAGATTCATGGCTACAAACAATCAGAACACTCCTGAAGAAAATTACCCAAGGCGTCCTGGAAAACAGCCAATGGAGAACCCGGACGCTGATGAAAGGAGTGGGTCCTCTGATTCCCGGGGACCACCTCCACAACCAAGGGATGAGGACATGTACTATAACCCTGAGCGTTATGTCCCTATTGTAGAATTGGAGAATCGGCAGCTGAAACAACTGCTGGCAGATGCCAACAAACGTAACGAGGAGTTGACTAGGATAACCGCGGAGGCGCAGGTGGCTCAGCCCCCACCTCCGCGCGAAGACCGGGCCCCTCCTCCAAGGGACGTGCACGTTCCTCCCCGGAAGCCCCGTGGACGTCCACGAAAAAATGCTAACACAAGGAGGCCAGCTCAGCCTCCAGCACCAACAGAGCCATCTGCTCCTTCTAGGCCTCAGAGGAGTACCCGAGCTCGGGTCCCGCCTAATCCACCTGTGGAAGTGCCTGCAGGAATTGAGAACAACCAAGCTCCTGTCGAGGCTCGGACTCAGGTTCCTGGTAGCGCACCAAACGCAACCGGCCCATCTCGGGCAAATTCTGGACCTTCCAGGCCGAGGCAAGGACGGCAACCACCGTCACCTATACGGTTTCCTCCGTCTCCCATAAGATATCCTTCACCTCCCCGCAGGAACGCTCAACCTGGTCGAGATCAGGATCAAGGGCGTACAGGGGAGAGACAAGGAAACGGGGAGACGTTCCAGGGGCGGAAAGGCGCGCCATCCGAGAGAAGTCAGACGTCCTGATCTCGCACTGCAGTGACAAGGCGACGTAGAAAGGATCCACCACGAAATGACCGATCGATGAGTTTCACTAGCGATGAGTCCGGAGAAACAAGGTCTGTCAGTAAACACGACCGGGGTCGTAAAAATACTGGGAATCACAAGAGCCATCCCGACCTGCGCAATCACCTGAATCAGAGCAGGGGAAAGGGAGATCAGACAAACCCGGATCTTAGGAATCATCTGAATGGGCGTAGAGATCCCTCACGGAGACGCGAGCCTGGGATCGCGATTAATGACTATCAATTCCAAACACCGCCTAAGGACCCAGTACAAGAAAGGATCGATCAGCTCGAAAAAGCCTTTAGGCTTTTGAAGAATGAGCGAGGAAACGGTCGATATGAGGACTCTGATGAGGAGCTCGAGCCGTTTGCTCCCAATATTTCTAACACTCAGTTCCCCCAAGGGTTCCGGATTCCTCACGTCCCAGCGTTTGAAGGAAAAACCGACCCATGCAGCCATCTGAGTACATTCAACACTATTATGAGAGCTAGTAACGTGGGTTACGAGCTCAGATGTATGTTGTTTCCAACATCATTGGTCGGGCCTGCCAAGAGTTGGTTCGAGAAGTACAAGAGACATTCTATAACTTCGTGGGATCAATTGTCTAGAGACTTCAAGAAGCAGTTCCGGGCTATGGTGGGAGTCAGACCCGAAGCATCCACTTTGACTAACGTCCGACAACAACCAGGCGAAACACTAAAGAGCTACCTGACAAGATTTAATCTAGAGGTCGCCCGAGCTCGTGACGTGGATGACAGCGGGCACTTGATGGCCATCCGAGCTGGTGTTTTACCCGGGAGTGCACTTTGGGATGACATACAAGGGAAACCGATGAGGTCGATAACCGAGTTTAACAGACGGGCGCAGAAATTTGTTAATGTAGAGGAAGCGAGGTCAACACTCAAAGCGACCTCGCAGACCGAAACTACAACGATAAACATTAACTCCGCCTCAACCTCGGTTGACCCTCTAGTTACACAGCCTGCCTCGGAGAATCCTTCCAAGAGAAAAAAAAGTGAGGGAAATAATCCCGAGGCTGATGGAGGAAAGAAGAAAAAAGGAGAAAGATATTTCTCCGTATATAAAGTGCATACTGAGCTCAACGAGTCCCGGGAAAACATATACCTGGCTAATGAAAACCAGGTCCCCTTCAGGCGACCGGATCCTATGAGGAATCAAAAGTCCAAGAGGGACTCCAGCAAGTATTGTCGATTTCATAGGGACACCGGGCACACAACTGATGAGTGCCGACAGCTCAAGGACGAGATCGAAGGATTGATCTCGAGAGGTTATTTCCGGCAGTATGTCAAAAACCAGAATACTGGACAGGCTACTGCCAGCCAGAGAGTAGCCGCGCTTCCGGCAACACAGAATAATAACTCCCGATCTCAGGATGAGGATAGGCCTCCACCGATAGATGGAGAGGACGTAATAACCATCTCGGAAGGTCCTCATCTCGCAGGAGGGGGCAGAAATGCTCAAAAACGATATGTGAATGAGCTGAAGACAGGGGACGGGTCTCCATATGAACCCGAACCAAGGGCACCAAAAAGCCAAAGGGTTGAGACTCAGCCTATAACCTTCACCGAGGAGGATGCCTCTCACGTCCAGTTCCCTCATCATATGATCCACTCGTCATCACCCTACAGCTTGCCAACAAAAGAGTGCGCCGAGTTCTCATAGACAATGGGAGCTCAGTTAACATTCTTTATAAAGCAACCCTAGAGAAAATGGGGCTCTCCCTTCGCGACCTGAGGGCTTGTGCAACCACTTTGTACGGCTTTTCTGGAGAAGGAACCACCTGTATGGGGTCTATTGAACTCCCTGTGACCTTGGGAGACTATCCAGTCTCGATGACCAAGATGATGGAGTTCGTGGTAGTAGAGTTACCATCTGCCTACAATGTATTGCTCGGGAGACCCGCCCTGGTCGGGCTGGGGGCAATTTCATCTGTAAGGCATCTAGCCCTTAAGTTCCCAACTCCAAGCGGGGTCGGAACATTGAAAGGAGATCAACTGGCAGGAAGGGAGTGCTACAGCATTTCCTTAAGGGGAAAGAAACAAACAAGCGCGCAAGCACTTGTTGTCATACAGTATAAAGACGGGACAGTTCTAAAAATTGACGAGGAGATCGATCCAAGGATTGAAGAGAAGATTGACCTCCAACCTTTGGAGGAGCTCGAAGAGGTTCAGCTCGATGAATCTAGTCCCTCGAAAAAGGTGAAGGTCGGGAAACACCTCCTAGACGAATCAAAATAGCAATTAATTTGCTTTCTGAAGAAAAACCAGGATGTCTTCGCGTGGTCCCACTCTGACATGGTGGGAATAAGCCCTAATATAGCGAGCCACGCATTGAATATAGACAAAAGCTTTCCTCCGAAGCAGCAAAAGCGAAGGCAGCTGGATGAAGACAGAAAGAAAGCACTAAAGGAGGAGGTGGACAGGCTGAAAGCAAATAATTTTATAAGGGACGCTTTTTACCCTGATTGGGTGGCCAATCCAGTGTTGGTCCCGAAACCCAATGGGACATGGAGGACGTGCATTGACTACTCAGACCTCAACAAGGCCTGCCCGAAAGACTGTTTTCCCCTACCGAGAATTGATCAGCTCGTGGATGCCACGGCGGGGCATGGTCTGATGTCATTCATGGATGCCAATTCTGGATATAACCAGATTCCCATGCATGCCCCCGACCAAGAGCATACAAGCTTCATTACGGATAAAGGGCTCTACTGCTACAATGTCATGCCATTCGGACTCAAGAATGCCGGAGCCACGTACCAGCGGCTCGTAAACATGATGTTCTCAGAGCAAATAGGGAACAACATGGAAGTTTATGTTGACGACATGCTCGTAAAGTCTCAACTTAACAAGAACCATGTTGATGACCTCGAAGAGTGCTTTGGCGTGCTCAGAAAGTACAACATGAAGTTGAATCCTCAGAAGTGCACTTTTGGGGTGTCTTCAGGGAAATTTATGGGTTTCATTGTCAACTCTCGTGGAATCGAGGCTAATCCCGATAAAATAAAGGCCCTGATCGATATGCCGTCACCTCGGAAGCATAAAGATGTTCAAAGCTTGACTGGCAGGATGGCAGCTCTGGGCAGGTTCATTTCGAAGTCAACGGACCGCGGTCTCCCGTTCTTCAACTTATTGAAAGGAAGTAAAAAGTTCGAATGGACAGACGAGTGCGAGCTAGCCTTTCAAGAGCTAAAAAGGCACTTAGCCGAACCACCTATCCTATCGAAACCTGAGACGGGAGAAGTACTGTTCTTATATCTCTCAACAACAGAACACGCGATAAGCGCGGTGCTCGTCCGAGAGGAAGAGAGAATACAGAAACCCGTCTACTACATCAGTAAAAGATTACTGGGGGCAGAGTCAAGGTATCCACTGATGGAGAAACTCGCCCTCAGTCTGATCCACTCATCTCGAAAGCTCCGCCCTTACTTTCAGGCACATCCTATCCATGTACTGACAGATCAACCATTAAGGCAAGTCTTGTCCAAACCAGAGGCATCTGGTCGACTCCTTAAGTGGGCTGTTGAGCTCGGACAATTCGAGATCACCTACCATCCGAGAACAACCATTAAGGCACAAGCGTTGGCAGATTTTATAGTAGAGTGCACCGGTACAGCCGACGACGAAGTAACAACCACGGCCCACGAGCTGTGGAAACTTTACGTCGACGGGTCGTCAAATGAAAATGGAGCGGGGGCAGGAGTTATTCTGATCACGCCTGCAGGGAGCAAATTTCACTCTGCATTAAGGTTCGGCTTTAAAGCATCTAATAATGAAGCTGAGTACGAGGCTTTACTGGCGGGACTACGAATAGCAAAGGAACTCAAGGCCAGAGCTATACATTGCTACAGCGACTCTCAGCTCGTAGTTAATCAAATCTTGGGAGAGTATCATGCTCGTGGCACAAAAATGGCAGCTTATCTGGAGAAGGCAAAGTACGCATTGGAGTTTTTTGAGTTTTATGCAATCGAACAAGTTCCCCGAGAACAAAACTCAAATGCAGATGCCTTAGCTCGGCTCGCCACTTCCACTGAAAATGAGGAGCTGAATGTTGTACCCATAGAACATCTGTCAGCACCCAGCATTACTGAGTCAGACAAGGAAGATGTGTGCATGATCGAGACAGAACCGACCTGGATGAGCCCGATCGTTGAATACCTCGAAAATGGAATTCTTCCCAAAGATCGAAGTCAGGCTCGGAAACTAATGTATCAACTTCCTCGTTACACCATCCTGGATGGAAGGCTATACAGAAGAGGGTATTCCATGCCATTGCTCAGATGCGTGACTCCCCCCGAGGCAAAGAAGATTATTAGAGAAGTTCATGAAGGGTTTTGCGGAGATCATACCGGGGGGCATAGCCTATCCAAGAAAATTATACGCCAAGGATATTTCTGGCCAACCATTAAAACGGATTCTTTCGAGTTCGTGAAAAAATGCGACAAGTGCCAGAGATTCGCCACGATACCCCGAGCTCCACCTTCCGAACTAACCATGTTGACGTCCCCATGGCCTTTTGCGGTATGGGGCATCGACCTCATAGGCTCACTCCCAACTGGCAAAGGAGGAGTAAAGTATGCTGTGGTCGCGGTTGATTACTTCACAAAATGGACGGAGGCTGAACCATTGGCGACCATAACTTCGAAGAAGATCCTGGATTTCGTGGTAAAGAACATCGTATGCCGATATGGAGTGCCAAGAAAGATTGTGTCTGACAACGGAACCCAGTTTGATTGCGACTTATTTTCCAACTTTTGTAACAAGAACGGTATAATAAAGAGCTTTTCGTCAGTGGCTCACCCTCAGGCGAACGGTCAGGTCGAAGCCGTTAATAAAACTCTCAAGAGTTCCTTGAAGAAAAAGTTGGAAGAAGCAAAGGGACGATGGCCTGAGGAATTACCCCAAGTCCTTTGGGGATATAGAACTACAGCTCGGACATCAACTGGGCATACCCCGTTTTCTCTAGCATACGGCTGCGAGGCAATGTTGCCCATTGAGGTCGAAATTCCGACAATTCGAACTCATATTTACGACCAAAGTTCCAATCATATTCAGCTCGAAGAAACCCTAGACTTGATCGAAGAAAAAAGGGAAGAGGCTCAGCTGAAAAATGCTGCTTACCGGCAACGGACCACGAGATATTTCAATAAGAGGGTTCGAGACCGAAAGTTCGGAGTGGGAGACCTGATTTTGAGACGAGTATTCTTAGCAACCCGAGATCCAGCAGCAGGAGTACTCGGGCCAAACTGGGAAGGACCATACCAGATAGAATCAGTCATCCGCCCTGGCGTATACAAACTTGCGAGATTAGATGGGAGCCTCATACCACGAGCATGGAATGGCGAACACCTTAGACCATATTATCAATAGTGAAGGAAGTGTCGCCCGTAACCATGATTTTCTGTACTTAGTTTGTTTTTGAATTTCAAATAAAGGGTCTACTTTGTTTCACATGTAACTTATTTTTATTTTTGCAATCTCTCTTAATTTAATAACCTATGGTCACACTCATAGGATATTAAGGGGGGCAACATTGGTATACATACCTCCAGCTTTAAAAAAAAAAAAATAAAAAAAAAAAAAAATACAAAAAGTATTTGGATACAACCAAATACGCGAGCTTAGATAGTTCGGACTTAACTGAGTTATCAAAAACAAAAAAGTATTTGGATATAACCAAATACGCGAGTTTAGATAGTTCGGACTTAACCGAGCGAGCTTAGATAGTTCGGACTTAACCGAATTATAAAAAACATTAAGTATTTGGAAATAACCAAGTACGCGAGCTTAGATAGTTCGGACATTACCGAGCTACCAAAAACCAAAAACGTTTGGAATTAACCAGATGTGCAAGCATAACAGGTTTGGAACAAACCAGCCAAATTATCGATCAATGATGAATGGGAGCCTAAACCCGTCACAAAATATGTCGAGATCGAGGCTGGAACATCTTAAAATAGTTTCGAACTCATAACCTCGGAGCTAAGATACTAAGGATGAGGAAAAGTGACTAAAAAGATTAACCAAATCATTCATATTACATGCCATATAAGTACTTTTCAGTTCATGGTTACAGTAATGTCCGACCTTGATAAATAACGAGGTTGGAAACGGATAAATCGAATAAACTATGCATGAATGCATCGAATTTCGAGCCTAAATCCAAACTATGTTTGTATGCATAAATAAACATAACCGGTCCATCAATTATAAAAATATGCAAAATATTTCGAACCAAGAAATGTAAGTATATAAAAGAATAATAAAGGGAATTGTATCAGCCCCGTGGGCACAAGTTGAAATAATTACAGAAATAATGGGACGCAGCCCCGAAAACTGATCTCCCCGAGGTCAGATTCAAAGAAGAGGAGTCTCCTTGGCCTTCTCAGCATCAGTGGCACCGGACCCCTCAGGACGAATAGCATGACTATCCTCCTGAGCTCCCTCCGAAACGGTACTCGGAGTAGCTTTATCCTTCTCGAGCTGGTCAGCCTCTTCCTTCTCGAGCCGGGCATTCCATCGTTCGAGGAAGGACGCCTCGAGGGGACCCAAAAAACTGGTGTCCAGTTCTTCGTTATAGGCCCACATCCGGTACATGGCTGAATCGACCGCCGTTTCCTTCTTTTCTTTGAACTCGGCAGTAAGGCGGGTTTTGATATCCTCCATGAGGTCGAGGGTGACGGCCTTGTCTTCCTCGAGCTTCTTATTGGTCTCCCGAAGCTGGATGTTGTCTTTCTTCTGCTCCTCGAGTTCGTTTTTCAGCTTTTCGAGCTCCTTGGCCATTTCCTCACGCTCCTTAACCACTGCCTCGAGCTTAGTATTCACTGCCTTCAGGTCGTCATTCGCTTTAAGGTGGAGGTCCCTCTCCTCTTGGGCGAGGGTCCTGCTCGAATGGACCTCGTTGTTCAGCTCGTAATTAAGCTGGGCAGTGAAAGCAAGAGCCTGAAAAAAGGAAGAAACCATCATTAGCCTCGAGACAGCATGAATGTAAGCAAAGGGAATATATAGGATACTTACCGCGGCAGTGTGCTCGATACTCTTCTCGTACAGGACAGTGCGGTCCCGAGTGCCAGTTAGACACTGCCACTGAGGAGCCTCAAAATTGCCGTAGCTCTGGCCAATCCGGGACATTACATCCGAGATCAGCGTAGACCCGTGAGGACCGGCAGCATTATCCACCACATACGAATCCATATGGGTGGAAATAGTTAGCTTCTGAGCTCGGGAAGCAGAAGGTCTTTTGACGAGCTGGGTAGAAGGCATTTGACCCGCCACAGGAGGTTGGGATTCAACCACGGCAGCGATATCAGTCTGCGAGGCCGACGCCACCACAGAGACGACGGCCTGCGAGGGTGGTATCGTCCTGGGGACGTTAGTCTGGCCAGTCGACGCAGCAGCAGAGCTTGAAGCCGGCGGGGGAGGAGGAGGCGTTTTCCTAGATCTCTTGGAGCTTTTCCCAGGCTGACTGGTTGTCAGTCCCCTTGCCCTGGGGCGCTTGCTCCTCTTGGCACCCGCATTGTCGATGAGGGCGTCGAGGTCGGAGTCCATGTTGCCTGCACAAGTCATCACAGTGAGTCAGTGAAAGAAATACAAGTTACTCCAACACTATATAGAGTGGTGAAAGAAAAAACCTAACTGGAACTTTCCCCCGAGATCGAGCTTGGGGACCATGAAATTCCCCCGTCTTCAGAAGAGGCGGGGGGAGGGCCTTCCCTATAAGTTGGTGATAACCTCGAAAGGTCCCTATAGTCATTGGTCCCATACTGCACAGCTATCCCATTCCACATCTCTTCTGTGGTATACATAGTGTCGTATTTCCCGAGCCCACTATCAAACCTATGGACACAGTCATCTACCCAACTCCATATGTAGAAGTGATATCTATCCTGTGGGCACGAGACTAGTCTATTGGGCCTGTGTTTTAATAAAGTGGGAGACCACATTCGCGAAGTAGGAAGGGTTTTACCTCCATCGGAGTCCGAACCCGAGGCTTCATCATTTGCCTCGTTCCCTGACCGCGGACTTCTCGAGCGAATTGGGAGAGGTGCTTTCCTTTCCCTCCTCGGAGGAAGGATGCCTGTGGGCAAAGGCACTTCCTCCCAGCGTTCATATTTGTTACTGGACCAGTCAGAGGTCGACTGGCTCTGTCCCAACAAGCCACAAGCTCGAAGCTTGTCCTCATGTAGCAGAAATGAGAGAGACCTCCTGCCATAAGGGAGTCGGAGCAGGCTCTCTCTGTGCTCCTTCATTGTCTCGTCAGGGGTGGGACGCTGAAAGTTAGCTGAAAGGCGAGATACACTTCAACTAAACATGGATTCAAGGGCTAAAAATTCGAGCTCAAAAGTAGAAAGTAACAGGAATACTTACGAATTCGCCTAAACGAACGATGTCGAGACGGGAATAGACCGTCTGTCCAGAAAAAAGCCTTCTTGAAGTCAGGAGGATGGTTTGGAAGATCTTCAAAGATTTTTGTCTCTTTGGGGTAGCTCGAAAGATAGTAGAAACCATCTCCTCCCCGAGCTCGGGAGGGATTACTCTTCAAGCAAAAGAGATATAAAATCTCTTGGGGTGAAGGACCTGTCCACCCTTGCTCGTGAAACAAGGACCTCAGGGCAGACAGCACCCTGTATGAATTGGTGTTGAGTTGGAATGGAGCCAACCCAACGAAATCGATAAAGTCCCTGAAAAAGGACTTCAGGGGCAGCAAAGCTCCTGCCTTTAGGTGTTCCTGGCTCCAGGCCGCGTATTTCACACTGGAGTCGCGACCCCCAGGAGCGAAGCAGCTCCGTTCATGCCTTGTCGGAGCTCGACACTTCAGTGTGTCTAGCGAGCTAAGGCCATGAATGGCCAGGATGTCAGTTATCTGGTCGGAGGTGGTAACCGAGCTCTGGTAGAATTCGGCTTCAAACATCTCCCTCCTAGGCTGCGAAGATGAAGGCTCCGCCATTAAGGAAAACTGAAGTTCCCCCGGATGGTATGCTACCGTGACTTTTAACGCGGGGTCGAGGGGAACTAGCCTAGGTCCGGGGTTCGGCTCCGGATAGATGGCTTCCCGAAGGACCCTTCTCTTCTTTTCGATGACCTCGTCAATCTGGCGGCGATAGTGGGCTCGGATGTCTTCTTGCTCGCGTGCGATCTCGTACTCTTTAATCTGACGCTGGTTCCGAACAAAGACCGATTCCGGGCTCGGAGATTTGGGCTCGTAAGGGATTGCTCGTAATGACCCCCACCGTCTTTCCAGATTCTGTGACATCTAACGAGAAAGAAAAAATGGTGAGGGCCATGCATGCAAGGATCACGAACTCGATAAGATAAGCTCAGATAACTAAGGGCAAGAAACTAAATATTAAGACCCTCACTAAAGAGTCAGAGCGCGTGTTCCACAGGGAAGAAAAAGAACGTGGATGATTTTTTGAAAATCCCGAAGTTCAAGGGAAAGAAAGGTGGCGGTTAGCCAGGAAAGGGCTTTTTCGGGTTTCGTGTAATTATCAAGAATAAGGGTTTTTACCCGAAAACTTGGTGTACAAGAAACATAGCCTAAAATCTTCAAAACCCAGAAAGTTGAAACCACATTCAAACGATTGAATCTGAATATAAACCAGAGACGAACTTCCAGAGTGAAAATCCAGAAAGCCTAAAAACCTATCGGTTCAAACCCTCCTATCGCATCATGCTAATAACGTAAACTAACATACACAGCAAGCACAATATAAAAGGAACAACAAAAATGGCGTACTTACACAGTAATGGGGAGTGCAGCGAAATCGTCGAGTGGAGAAGAGGTTGCAGGAAAGAACTCACTGAGTCGTACAAACCAGGATTCTTTTGTTTCTTCGGCCTGGAAAACATGCAATGAGCATAAACTGTGGTAAGAGGTTTAGGGAGTGTTTCTTTTTTCTGGTCTGTGATGAGAAAATGTGAAGAAGACGAAGAGGGAGTCTTGCATAAATAGGTGGGAAAACTGAATTAATCAGGAACGTTGATTGAAATCCTCAACAGATCGAATGGAGGGGAGTCGATGATAAGATAGCGCCGAAAAGCTGTCAGACGAACGATCGTGGGCGTGTTCCCAAGGTACTAAAGTACCTAAAGTGAGCAATACCCATCTGGCACGTGTCCGTTTTTAAGAGTGTGACGGTATGGTTCCCGAAAAGAGTAGTTCAAAAGTTTTCTTCTCTTAGGATTCGAACAAATACTTTTGAGGGGGCAAAATGTTATACCCAGATTTCGAGCCGTAGCAAATATGACCTCGAAAGCTGAGTTCGCATTAAATGGTCTCGTGAGGGTTAAGGGTATGCTCTACGATTGTAAATCGAAGCCTGCAAAGTATGGTACAGACCTCGAATATGGTGACCTCGAAATGATCTCGATCTCGAAGGATAGCTCTGTGAGCCCCTCATCTTCAGAAGCAACTTCGGAGCAGGGATCTCGAGCTCGATATGCCATCTCGAAAGAAATGTCAGCTCGGGAAGTGTCAGCGGCTCGCACAATGACGTGAAGCCTTGGAGATACGCAATGACTACCTTGAATATCTACAAGTGTTGTAGATATGGGATATGATCCTCATTTATTGATGTAAATCCCCAAAAATCGTGGGATATTATTTAGTCAGTTATGCGTTTCCTGATCTTTGGGGAACGTTTCCTTCTATATCTGATTATTGGCATTTAAGGCTATTTATTTTTATTCACAAAAGAGTAACTACCCAAAATATGTGGGATAGTATTCTGCATCATTCTCTATAAATAGAGAAGTGATGCACCATTGTAAAGGACCGATTTTCTGATTCTTGAGAGAAAACTCTGGAGAATTCATGCTAAAGGATTGTTCAGAGATAATCTTGAGATTAATAACAGAGACTCGTGGACTAGGCAGATTTAACTGCTGAACCACGTAAAAACCGCGTGTCTGACTCGTTTGTTTGTTTTAGCCATTGTCTTTAATTGTTTACGTGCTCTCTTCTTTTATCTGTTGGCGAAAAACGGCGTCAACAGAATATGATACATTTGAATAAAAATTAAATATACAAAGAATAAAGCACAGAGTTATTACATTGCCAACTTGTCATAACCATATATTAATAAATGTGTTTGGTATAATATTAGACTAGGCTATGTTCCAGTTAGCTATTTTTAAAATTAAAAAAAAAAATTAGGAGTGTTTGGATGAAAAATAAAAAGTATTTTTTTTTAATTTAAAATGTCTTTTTTGAAAATCTAGGATTTTTAGCTATTTTTTAAAAAAAAAACTTTTTTGAGAAGTTACATTTTTATTTATAAATATTTTTTATTGATATTTAAACATTTTTTTTTTTAAAATCATTAAAAAAATAATTATCCCAACATAAAAAATAAATCAAAATTTATATTTATCTTATGTATTTAGTTAGAGCAGCCCAATACAGGCTATAAAATGTTTTATTCTTCAAATTTTGAAGAAGCCAACAAAATATCATCACTCCAAATTCCAATGGAGTGACCATGTCGGTCGTGAGAAAGTACTCCTGGTAGTACCTGTAACGCCCCAAACTCCATGGATCGTTACGGTGTGCCTTGTAAACAGTGCTAAACTCGCTAACCGAGTCATTTGGCCAAAATCGTGAACTAAGTATGGTTAGCGGTTTAGGGATTAAACATTTTGGTTAAGAGGTAACGTTTCACTAGAACGTTTAATATATACATTGGGATCCCGGAAATAAAGTTTCAGAGTTTATTACAGAAAATATTTACAACCGGCCGTTCTAAGCGGCAAAACAGGGTTCAACCCTAGTTCCACTTTAAACCTCGGCCGTGGCGGACGAGCAGCTGCATATGTACACGTCATCACCTAAGCTCTCCAACTCAAGGATGGTCCAGTTTCCTCTTGCCTTTACCTGCACCACGTAGCACCCGTGAGTCGAAGCCCAGCAAGAAAACACAATATAACATGATATAATATCAACTATAACCATAGTAACCATTTGGAACCAATGATCCATCCAGATAGGTGACAGTAGCCAAAAGTCACAATAATGAGCATCGCTCCCTCTAGCCACGTGACGATAGGGTCACCATGGCTCAACTGATAAGTGTTCCCTTCATAAGATTGGTTAGGATAGGTGCATGGTGATTAGTCACCAACATAACCTTCCTCACGACTCTAGAGTCGAAACTATGGACAACGTCCCTTAGCCATGTGACAAACAGTCACCGGGGTTCTATACCTTGGCTATAGTCATCTGGTTGTAAACCAGGCAAGCGCTTATAGTTCTCATTGACCTTCCGGTCGGTCTAGCATTAATACCCCATATGAGTCATTCAATGCTGACCTTGATTAGATCCAATCTTTAATCGGCCCGGCGCTCACAACGCACTGCCATTTCTGACCCTTGGGTCTGTAAAACACGACCAGTGCTCAGCCCGTGGTGAACTCAACTAATAATTTACAGCTTCACAGACGAATCTGACACCATTGTCGATTCTGACTAATATAAGTCAGCGCCATACACAGGTAAGTCATGCCACTACACATATATCACATGTCCAATATCCACAAACAAGGTATTTAGCATGCTTACTAACAGATACCAGTACAATTAGGACTATGCACAACCACAGAGACTCAAGCTTTGAACAATATCATACCCAGTATACAAAGCATGTCCTAATCACATGTTTCTCATGCATCACACGCATCATACTTAACAATCCAACATGCATCAATAGCAGCCATGCATGTCACATTTAACAGTCAACCAACATGCATCAAGAATAGCCATGCATGTCATACTCAATAATCAACCATCATGCATCCATGATAGCCATGCATGTCACATATACACAGGGTGCAGTTTTCTTACCTTCGGTTCGAGTGAGAGTTAGAGTAAGAACGACCCCTGAGAACGATCGATCCTTAATCCTTTAACGATCACCTAGTCATAACCAAAACAATCTCCAATTAATGAAAATTACCAAAGATAGGGTCTTAACCTAAACCCCACTCTCGGGACCTCAAAACACGCCCACACAGTGAGTAGATTCGATCCCAGGCCTTAAAGATTGAAACCCCAAGTCAAAAACCCTTAAAAACACCCAAAACAGGGTTCTGAAGGAACAGGGTAGCGCTACAGCGCTGCCCTTCTAGCGCCCCAGCGCTCAAGGCAGAACCACAAACCGCCCAGCCACCCTGCAGGTGGCGCTGTAGCGCCCTATACTGGGCGCTGTAGCACTACCTTCAGCCAGCCCACTCCCAGTTTTTTTCCTCTTCGATTCTACCATTTCTAACCCAATCCAAAAGCTTCCAAACATCAAATTAACTCCCAAATGAACCCAAATACCATCTCCCCATGTCCTAGGGACCACATCCCCAAGAACCCTAGCCAAAACTCCAAACAATTCCCAAGTTTCCAACCCAAAAACCAGCTGAAACTTAGCTTAGAAAACAGAGCAAAACCAAGAGTTCTAGTGGCTAAAAACTCACCTTAATCTCAGCAACACACCCTCCTCAATGATGGAGCACAACCCTGGCTTAGCTAAGCTTGGTTCCTTGGCTCGATTCCTCAAACTGAGCTCGAAAATCCAAAGAGAAAAGAGGAAGAAAACCTATCGGGAGTGAAGGAGGAGAGGCTCTGTTTTTGTTACTCTTCAACAGCCTCAATGGCTGATATATATCTCTTAAGGTAAAAAGACCTAAATACCCTTAGGTCTAAAATAAAACCTTAATAGCCACCAAGGGCAAAACCGTCCTTTCGCACCTATTTCATTAATCACATTTAACACCCTCCAATTACCTCTATTCTCAATATTCCCAAATACCAATAACTCACATCCCATTACCCTTTAATTCCCGGTAATGCTCTAATCATTAAATTCACCCCGAGCCCCGAACTTATACCCGTTATGACTAGACCGAACTCTCGCATCTCATGATCGTCTCATGTCGACTAGCTTAAACCAATCCACCTTATAATGTTGCTATATTAATTAATCACAACCATGCACCCAAAATATACAATTACGCCCACAGTGGCCAAATTACCAAAATACCCTCACAATAATAAATTCTCCCATATGCATGCATCCACCATCATATAATAATATAATTCGCGTAAGCATGCATATAATCATTAAATACTATAATAAATCAATTATGGCCCTCCCGGCCTCCTAATCAAGGTCCTAAACCTTATTAGGAGATTTGGGGCATTACAGTACCTCCCCACATTCGATATATGGGTGGTGTCAGTCAGGAAGGTGCGCCCAATTTCCTGATGACAGAAATGAAAAAACTCCGTACCTTTTTGGTTGGGGTTAGACTTGAGGTCAAACAAGTAGTTAACCTCTTGAAGAGTTGGCACGTGCCATTTTTTGTGGCTGTAAAGGATATAGAGTGCAGCGAGCATGTAACGCCCTGGATAGCCAAGACTATTACACTGTGTGTTTATAAAGTGCTAGACTTGCTAATCAAGTCGTTTAATTAAAAACGTGATATTGAAACTATAAAGGAACTAGGGTTAAAATGTTTTGGTCTCAAAAGTCACATTTTTCATAAAGAGACGTTTCCTATTTACATGGGATCCCAAAAATATTAAGATTAAAGACTGTTTACAAAAGACGTAAGGTTTAAATACAATATCAAGTCATATTAAGGCAAAACAGACAGTTAGGCAATCCCTGTCCTGATCCACTCCTCGACCATGGCGATCGAACAGCTCGCTATGTACATTCAACCCCGCAGCTCTCCATCTCAGGATTGGTCCAACTTGTCTTTGCCTTTACCTGCACCACGTACCCATGAGCCAAGGCCCAACAAGAAAACACAACAACAGTGCATAAACAATCAACATACAGTCCAATATTTCATGACACATAAGCATGTCCTCCATATAGATATTCACAGTAATCAAGTATTCAATATACTAAACATATCATTCCATATCAATCAACCATTTACAATGATACCCAAAGGTAATGCCCTAAGGCCGCACCCTCTGTGTATCCCACTGACTCCGGCCCGCTTAAACTGAGCTCAGTGTATGTTAAGCTGTCCTCGGCTACCAGTGGCCAAGCAGCGCCCTGTGCGCAAATATTGTATACGGCACCCTTAGGCCGCTATCACATGTCCCATGGCGTAATACCATCATTGACATTATACAAGTGTAACTCCCTACTCCCTTAGAGCCGTTACTAATTGGGTTTAAAAACGTGCATTTAACTCGCTAACCGAGGTTTTAGGTCAAACAGTGTAATTAAGCCATATACAGAATTTAAACTTTAGAAATAATTTCATTTCATTGAAAATCATAAAAATTTAACACTTGGGATCCCAAAATACAGTTTAGAAATATTTAAAACATATAAACTGAACCAAGTCGACTAAACGACAAAATCTAGGTTAATTTACAAACATCTCCCAAAATCCACTAGCTGTGGCAGCTAGGCAGGCCAAACATGTACACACCGCTTCAAGCCTGCTACACTCATGGTTGGCTGGCTTTCTCCTTGCCCTTACCTGCACCACAGAGCATCTGTGAGCCGAAGCCCAGCAAGAAAACCCACAAACAGATAACATATGCAAAACATACACCAAATACATAAACTGGCCATAAATAGGCTAAACACATACGGCCAAGCTGTCCCAGGCGCTTTACCAGGCCCTGGGTTCGCGGTCTACACCGTGAGGATATCCCAGGTATACTTTAGGGACTCGCCCTGGCAACTTGCACTCTATGTGCTCAACGCTGCTCCCGGCTCCATGCCGTACTCGGCCTTGCACTCAACGTGCCTAACGCCGTTCCCGGCCCCTGTCGACCTCGGCCTACACCGTTCCCGGCTCTTGCCGATCATTCACATAATAGCATACATAGCATAACAAGCAAGTATAGAATTCTAACATATTCAGTTAAAGGGCTACGCCACGCAGTTCAAACACAATGGGCTCAGCCCTGCATACCAGTCCTATTCAAACAAGGGGCTTAGCCCTGCATACAAGCTCTATGGGAGCAAGAGTTTTTTTACCTGAGTCCCGAGCTTTCCGAGCACCGATGCCCCGAGCACAGTCCTCTAACTTGAGCCTCGCCGAAACCCTAGTCACAATACATTAACAATATCCATCCATCAAATTCTAATCCAATAAATAACTTCGAGCCATAACCCTCAAGAGCCGCGGCTAGCCTCAAGACAGAGGCTAGCACACCTCTGCAACACACACGGGCCGCGACGCGCACCAAGCGCCGCGGCGCGCATGAACTCCTCGGCCACGCGCGCACACGAGCCGCGGCCCTCACCTCCAAACCCATAATTTCCATCTTCTTCCCTGCATTTTCCTCAAGCTAACTCACACAAAACTTATCTAACAAACCCAAATAATTACCACACACATTCCTGCTCAGTAGTCACATCAAAACCCCATTGAATCCTACTCCAAAGCTCAACTAAAACACTTAAAGCAGATCAAACTCAACCAACATGCAACTCTTACAAACTAGCAGCAAATTTAAGCATAATCCTATAATTAAAGCTTACCCCTTGCTGAATTCAATCCCTAAAGTTGATCCTCAATCCCCAAGCTCCAACCTCCTAAGTTTCCTCAGCCCAATTCCTTGCTTAAGCTAGCTTACACCAAAATTTCCTTGTGTTGTTTCTTAGAGAATGAAGGAGAGATAGATAGGAATGGTGATAAGTTATCCTTAGTTCAGAAGAAAGGTATAAGTCGGTTTCCCAAAGCTTCTAATTAATTCCTCTTTTTGTTTTATTAAGCTTAAGTCTATATGGTTACCCCAAGGCTCGGGGTACCAAAACATCCCCAAGGGCAAAATGGTAAATTTCTCCAATATTCCCACCTATACATTCTATCCTCAAATATATCCCCAAATATTAATTTTCATGTCCCAATATTCCCATAACACACCTAGTACCCAAATTACCCATCGACTCGCCCCGAGTCAGAATCTCAACCCCGTTGTGACTATCCGGCTAACCGCTCCCCAGGACTGTTTCGGATCGTGCTGCACAGACATATCACATATATATCACATTTATACCCCTAATATCCAGACGGGGTCCACATGCACATTTAACTCAACTAAGCATGCATCATTATCATAAATTCACATATAAGCATATTGAATCATTTATTGCCCTCCAGGCACACTAATTAAGGCCCTAAGCCCGATTAGCAAATTCGGGTCATTACAACAAGTATTGGGAGCTCTTAGTCCCATCACAAACATATAACCGGGTGCAGTTTTCTTACCTTTCGATTTGCTAGCTTTGATCACTTGACTCCCTGAGCACGATCCCTCTCGAGCCCTAGCGCTCACCTAATCAAAACCATAGGTCAAAGTCATCACCAAACCTCAAGTCCAAAACCTAGCCTCGGGATCAATCCCGAGCCCCCGGGAAGTCCTAGTTCCACCAAACAAGGTGGTGGAACCAAACCCCGAACCCTTGGTAAAAAACCCTTGCAAATAACCCTAAAATCCCTTTTTGGAAGCAGGGTAGCGCTACATCGCTCTAAAGAGGGCGCTACAAGCAGAACCAAAATCCCCCAGAAAGCATGGCCTAGCGCTACAGCGCCCAAAGGCTAGCGCTGTAGCACTAGTCACAGATAGCCAATACCTCATTTTCCATTCCTGCGATTTTCCTGAGCCAAACTCAACCAAAACTTCCCCAAACCTTCGCCAAACTTAAAAACAAGCTTATTAACACACTCCACTCATCCCAAGCACCCCAAATACTCAAAACCCAATCACATGCATCCCTAATCCCAAAATTCACCATAGCCACTTCTAGACTTCAAAACTCAGCAGAAACTAGTCAAAACATTAAAGTTAAAGCTCAGAACTTCATACCTTTAATGGGATTTCGATTTCAAGACAACCTTTACACCTCCTTAGATTGCTCTTCCTCAACCTTTTGCATGAATTCCCTAAAGTTCCCATCAAATTCAACTTAAACACCATAGCTCAAAAACCAAAACCAGAAACTGAAGAAACTACAAGGTCTTACCTCAAGTGATGGTGTGTTCTTGCTAAACCCCTGCCAATTCCTCAAGCCTAACTCAGAAACCTTATGGCTCAGCTGACCTAGCTCTCCTCTTAATTTTTCTCTAAGAAGACTAAAAGAAATGGTGAAGGAAACATAAATTGACCCTTGGAAAATGCCCTATTTTTCTCCCTTTCTTTTTCTTCCCTTTTCCTTCTTTCCTCAGCCTTCTACCCTTTTCTACAATTCCCACTAAGTATAAAGCCTCAGAATACTTATCCCCTGCAAGCCAAATGACTATTATGCCCTCCCTTTTAATTCTAACCCTTTAATCCACTTAGGGGCATTTTAGTCATTTTACCCAATTCCCGCTAATTCCTCGAGTGTCTCTAATATTTTCTGCTTACCTCCCGATACCCAATTAATCACCAATAATATTCCTCGATGTCAAAATAAACTCCACTATACTCACTAAATTCCCATTTATATCCCCAGGCTCACCCCGAGCCGGGTATAAATCTCTGCCATGACTTTTCCGCTAATCAGCTCACTAGGATCGTCTCGAGTCACAGATCACAGATATATCCACATAATAATGTGGTCTCAACAATTATCACACATATTTACAATTATGCCCGCAACGGGCCAAAATTACGATTATGCCCTTCTAACCTAATCAGGGCCTACATGCATACTAATACACATAGTCATGCATCTCGAATATTCAAATAGTCATATAACATGCTTTAAATCATAATCATGCATTTTACTCATTAAAGTCACACATAATTCCCATTATGCCCTCCAAGCACACTAATCAAGGCCCTTAAGCCTTATTAGCAAATTTGGGTCGTTATAGAACATCTATACCCATTAGGAGTTATTTGAAAAGGGGCGACTCCGAAATAGTTTGCCAACCCTTGGAAAAATGAATGAAGAGGCAAGGTAGCCCCTGCTTCAATATGGTATCTTTACCAAGCGCTGAAGGCGCCTCCGGGCAAGTTCGCCCGTTGGTCGTGGTTGGGTCGGACTAAGGTCATGTAGCACCCACATTATTTTGATATAATATAGCCAATAATCACATGATTCCATTGCATTACATATCATACAATATGTATAATTTGAGCATATGCATATTCTTATAAGTGTTTTCATGTATAAGTATTAGGGCTGAGCATTGGGCGGGTTGGTCGGGTTACAAGGCATTTTTACCCGTCCAATGTCATAATCAGGTTAGCAAAAGTGACCCTTAACTTGCCCAATTAGGAAAAAAAAAATTTTAACCCGTCCAATAATTTGGGCGGGTTGGTCGGGTTAACCCGCCCAAACCGAAATGGTATTTTTTTTTGGCGGGTTGGGCGGGTCAACTCGCCCAAACAAAAGTGGTATTTTTTTTTTTAACATTTTTGTAATTTTTTTCTTTTAAATACTAGTACTAATAGTGTGAAGTTTATATTTTTAAGCTTAAAACAATATTTTAAATTTATAGTAAAAAAATTAAAACAAAACTTAATTAATTTATATATTTATTTGAATATATTAAAAATAATAAATTATTAATTGGGCGGGTTGGGTTATATTGGGTGGGTTGATAATTATTTTCAACCCGCCCAATGTAACAATTGGGCGGTTTAAATTTTGGTCGGTTTATTCGGGTTACATTTTTTGACGGTTGGTTTGGGCGGTTTATTCGGGTTGTAAATTTTTTTGCACAACCCTAATAAGTATAAAAGTTGTTTATGTGATGTCTATATGTATGCTCAATATTATTAACCTTGTGGCATTTGAGTTGTTTTTTATGGGTGTTTGATGTGCTCAAGATATAAGAAATTATGAAAAATATGGACAAGGGATGGAATTAAGTGATGAAAGTGAGATATAGAAGGCAAAATAGGTTAAGTAGTGAAAAATAGTACAATGTCGATTACTAGTATTTCGGTGTAAAATTGAGTATTTATGTATTTACCAAATGTAATCGAGGTATGATTAAGGTCTCATTGATGATATAAAAATGGTTTTAGAACCATTAGATCAATTCTTGATGGGAGGTATACATAATCAGTGGTATTGATGTAAAGTCAAAACGAGCTTAGCATAAGTGCGCTACGCTCGATCGGGTAAGCATAACTATTGGGTATGAAGTCATATGAACCTAAGGTTTGGTGTGAGTGTTTTACACATAAGGATAATAGGGCTAGCAGATGATTAAGTCGAAATTATTGAAGTGATAAGGTTTTCATAAGTCAAAAAGTGAAATGATGAGATGAAAGGTGTCAAATTTTGATACAATAAGGCTAAATCATTGAAAATAAAGAATTTTCATCAACCTTATCACTTTGCACGACCATTGCTCTGAAAAACAGAGAGAAAAGAAAACCAAAAACCATTTATTGGCTGGTTTGAAGAAATTCTAAGGAGATCCAAGTGAAATCAAAGCCAAGTAAGTGAATTAAGCTTAGTTTTGGTCTTTTTATGGTAAGTTCTTGTACTTGGAAGTTAAACCATGTTTTTGAATTTTGCTGAGAGCTTATATATGGTGTTTTATTCTTTTTAAGATATTTCTTGGTGGTTTCCAAGTGGTTTGAGGTTTAGAAAAGCTTGAAGAGATTGTTTTCGCCGAAAAGTTGCTCGGTAAGTGAAATTTTGTGTTTTATGAGGTTTTTGGGGTTCTTGGAGTACAAGCTGATTTTTGGTTATTTTATTGAGTTTATAAGAGGGTAGATATGTTTATAAATGTTTGAATAGACGTGGAGACTCATTTAATTTGGGTGATGATCTAGGAAATTAGAATTTGATCAAAATCGGTATATGATAACTTTATGATGAATTATGTTGGTATTTGGGATATATGGTTATGGCAGGTTATTTGATGTTGATTATTGGATGATTTTGATATTTGAGGATAGCTAAAATTAAGGGGAAACTCTGTCAAAATTTCTCTAAGTGTTTAAGATAAATCTAACGCTCGATCTAGGTGGTTTAAGGCATTTTAGACATGATTTGGATATGAAAGTTGATATGATGTTTTATAGGTATTTTTAAATGATAGTTCAATGTCTTACTGCCTTCATTGTGATGAGAAATCCATGCCATTGTCAGGATAAGCATATCAACACCTAAGACACCACTTGTTACACGGTGAATTATATTTTGGACAGAAGGTAAGTAAAGTACTCAACTGCAACACAAGAATTATGTGTTATGTGAAAGTATGCATTGTATGAATATTTTGTGAATAAGTGGTATTAACATACATTGACACTTCATCATAAATTTGTAAGCATGGCATAATAGTGATATGGTAAATTATTATATGATATAAGACCAAGCATAATATTATGATGATCAATTATATGATGCCTTTGCAAGTTTTGTGCAACATAAAAGAAAGTTGTAATAAGAAGTTTAAGTTCAGTGCCACTGTTTTGAAAAGGCAAATGAAAGTGTTAATAAGTGTAAACGGAGGCCTATAGTAGGCTTATAGTGGCTGCCCAATTATTTGGACTAGGTTTTAGTGAACCAATTATATTGTTTGCCATGTTTACGTTTTTATTTCTCCTCCATATGAGTTATTGTTATATGTATTGACACCACAATGTGTGGCCGCCTTAACTCTTGAGCCCGACGGGGCAACGATGGAATAAGGTTTTTAATGTGCCCTACTGTGGTGATGGCTAGCCGGAGGAGAACCCATGGGATTTTGTATTATATGTGCAACAAGCCCTGCAAGCATTGACCAATTCAAACAGTGTGCACAATATTAAGGGGCCCAAAATTTAAAAAGAAGTTGTGTATGTCCATTGATATTGGGTAATCATTAGCATTGCATGCATTATTTTGCTTACTGAGCTTTAGGCTCACAGTTGTCTTGTGTTGCAGGTAGAGAAAGAAATGTGTGAATGACATGAGGAGAACTGAAGCATGGTCCTGACCCTGATTTGTACATATGAACATATCGACCTTTTGTGGGTTATTTCAGTTATTAGTGAGATGTTTGTAATAAAGTGTGAAGTTATGTTTAGAAAATAAATTGGGTTATTTAATACTTATGTATAATATGTTTGAGACATACTTTATGTTTAATGTAAATAATGTGAAATACGTTTTCAAGTTTAAAAAAAAAATATGTCCAGACTTCCGCAGTAATAAATTATATGATATAGTTTTAAAACGTAACACCTCAAATATGGTTTTAACTAAAATAAGTGAGGGTGTTACAGGTCACCCCCGTGAGGCCATACTTCTTGATGTAGTTGGCGATCATCCTGATCATCACTCGGCTCTCAGGTACTAAATACCACTCAACATCTGGTTGGATGGCATGTCGGGGCTGAGCGTGTGTTTGGATATTGGGGTTAGGAATATTTTTAGCTCGACCACTAGTCGAGGGAATTTCAGCCCGAGGAGAAGGGCTGATTTGGAGGATTGGGAGTTTTATTTTTCTGGGCTGTAGTTTTAGCTCGAGCCATATTTTGAATAAGAACAGATGGAGTGTTTAAAGTGGTACGAGAAAATGGAATGTTAGGTATCAGCGATGATGGTTGCTCCTCATCCTCAAGCAGTTGAGCAAATAAGTCGTCGTCGATGGGTCTTTCTCCTCCCCACGGATCTTGCATGAAAGCTGCGAACAGAGAAAGAAGGAGATAAGACACACATCTTAAAAGCTTGTGTTGAAAGTTGGAATAACGTTGCTCGCGTATACGACCAGCAGCATTCTAACAGAAACAATAAGTTCTATGCGAGTAGTTTGAAAAGCGGAAGTAAAAAATATTTTTTGGTAAAAGATTTTTCGACTCTGAAGGGGCGGGAAAAACCCAATTTTTCACCTAGCTTAAAAACCAAATTTTTACTTGATTTTACGCCATAAATCTATAATCTTGACTACCAAACTGGCTCCTAACTCATACGAAACAATATTTCACTACCCTATTAATTATCTGTCAGCATGCAAACAATCCCTATATATTTTCATCCAAGAACATTAAGGGTTTCAGAAACAAAAACACGCATAAGGCAGTTTTGAATAGTAACTAAAAAGACAAGAAAGTTCGTAAAACTTACTCAGGTAAAGATTGAAGTCCAAAGATGCAAGCTATCGGGCGTCCGAGTGTAGATGTCTGAAAGTTTCTGGGCTCTGAGGCACGAGTACTTCGGCGTTCTTCAAGAAGGCAAAGGCGAGTAAAAAGTAAAAATGATAACTTGAGGGTTATTTATGGAGACCAATGCACGTTAAAAGAGGCAATCATGAGTTACCTTTTTTCTAAGTTTGGGGAAGTGGAATGACTGTCAGACACACTTTTGGGAAATTGAAGGGACCTGATTAGACATGATTGGTCACGTTTCTCGAAAAAGCACGGGCGGTTCTGACAGATTTCGTGGGGCATACAAAATGTTAGTTTCCTAAGTTTACTTGTTGCTGGTCGCAATAAATAAACTTGGGGGGCAAATGTTTACCCAAAAAAGGTCACTGATGACTACTTACACATAGACTGACACGTGGCAGAATTAAAAGGCAGAGGTGATGTTCAGCTATCGACCAGAAGCGCGCCTCCTTGTGAGAGTTAATGTTTGTCACGACGAGACTAGTTGTGAGACTCGATTAATTTCCTTTTTAAGTTGTAATCTAATATTAACTGCATTGGTATATTTCCTCATAATTATCCTTGATACGCGGTTATTAAGGATAAGATACGACACATTATCATCTGTAACATTCCTTGAGCCTATAAATACGCATAAAATAGCTCAAGGAAGTGACTTTTGGGGGATTCATTCTAGCTTTTTTGCTTAAGATTGAGAGAAAATAAGTTAAAGTGAATGGTTACCATCCGATTGTATTACGTCTAAGGTCTGTGAAACTCAAGAACCCTAGTTATTTGATCACAACTTTAGAATTCTATAATAACAATATCACAAAGTGGACGTAGGTCATTACCAATCACTGGGGCCGAACCACTATAATTCTTGGTGTTCTTTACTTTCCATTAGATTGTCTTTTCAAGCATCGTGCTATTTTCCTGTCATATATTTGACTCTGCATCGTTGGCTAATTTGATGGTCAACAGAGCTCAAGTATAGAATTCTTTCCGAGCTGATCTTCTTCGTCTCTTTAAAGAAAATTATTCGCCACTACTCCGAGCTAATGCAATTTATTATTTATATCCACTACCATTTATTTTTTCGTATTTTAATTCATAATATCCATTCCTTTGAGCTTATTTTTCATTTTTTTCCCCAAATTGATATTATTCTCCTTTGAGCTCAAGTATAGAATTATTTTCGAGCTTATTCTTTGTCTCTTTAAAGAAAATTATTTGTCACTACACCGAGCTAATGCAATTTATTATTTATATCCACTGCCATTTATTTTTGGTATATTAATTCATAATATCATTTTCTCCGAGCTTATTTTACACTTTTTTCCAAATTTATGTTTTTCTCCTTTGAGCTGAAGTATGAAATCCTTTTCAAGCCGAACTTTTTCGTCTCTTTAAAGAAAATTCTTCGCCACTACACTGAGCTAATGCAATTTATTATTTATATCCACTACCATTTATTTTTTGTATTTTAATTCATAATATCCTTTCCTTATTTTTTTTATTTTTTTTCCCAAATTGATGTTTGTTGACCACGATTTTGGCCAACGACGAGTAGACGTCAAAACTACAATAAACCTTCAAAGAGAAAATACGACACTGATAATTTTATAGTGGTTCAGCCCCAATATGTTGGTAATAGCCTAATCCACTTAGAGTTGTGATATATAGATCTACACTCAAGTTTATATGAACTTGTGTCAACTGAGTTTCTTAAGTGTAAATGCAAGAAAATACAAGATTTCTCTTAGAATACAAATGCTCTCTCAGAAAAATCAGAATCCGAATCCATTCAATGATGCCATGAGCTCTTTATTTATAGGCTTAGAATCGTACAAATCGAAATCTCTCATAATCGGGATATTTCAGTTGCTTTCACCAATATTTAATTAATAATAAAATCTAAAATACAACAATATGCAATTCTTTGGGATAATCTGAAAGATTCCCGGTGTGGGTACGACTAATTCTAGTTGAAGTCGTTATTGAAATTTCGCTGCATAATGATGATCTATCTGGTCGGCCAACTTCACTCCTTGAAGTGAGACTAGTCGGCCAACGCACCTTTTCGATTAGGCAAAACTTTTGACCGACCGGATACACTTAACTCCAAGATGACTGGTCGGCCAAAACGAATGACTGGTCGGCCAAAACGACTGGCTGGTCGGACATAAATTCTACCACGTCGGTCAGATCACTTCCAAACCAGATAAATCATTTTCATGTCAGTAATATCACAAGATTAATCTTAAACCTTTGACTTTATTGCCACGTCATCGTTTTCAAATTTTGGGGATAACAATGTTATTCTCCTTTGAGCTCAAGTATAGAATTCTTTCTGAGCTTCTTCTTCGTCTCTTTAAAGAAAATTATTCGCCACTACACCGAGCTAATGCAATTTATTGTTTATATCCACTACCATTTATTTTGGGTATTGTAATTCATAATATCATTTTCTCCGAGCTTATTTTACATTTTTTCCAAATTGATGTTATTCTCCTTTGAGCTGAAGTATGAAATTCTTTTCGAGCCAATCTTTTTCGTCTCTTTAAAGAAAATTCTTCGCCACTACACTGAGCTAATGCAATTTATTATTTATATCCACTACCATTTATTTTTGGTATTTTAATTCATAATATCCTCTCCTTTGAGCTTATTTTTTATTTTTTCCCAAATTGATGTTATTCTCCTCTGAGCTCAAGTATAGAATTCTTTCCGAGCTTCTTCTTCGTCTCTTTAAATAAAATTATTCACCACTACATCGAGCTAATGCAATTTATTATTTATATCCACTACCATTTATTTTGGGTATTTTAATTCATAATATCATTTTCTCCGAGATTATTTTACATTTTTTCCAAATTGATGTTATTCTCCTTTGAGCTGAAGTATGAAATTCTTTTCGAGCCGATCTTTTTCGCCTCTTTAAAGAAAATTCTTTGCCAATACACCGAGTAATCAGTTTATTATTTATATCCACTACCATTTATTTTTGTATTTTAATTCATAATATCATTTCCTTTGAGCTTATTTTTCATTTTTTTCCCAAATTGATGTTATTCTCCTTTGAGCTCAAGTATAGAATTCTTTCCGAGCTTCTTCTTCATCTCTTTAAAGAAAACTCTTCGCCACTACACCGAGCTAATGCAACTTATTACTTATATCCGCTATTACCATTTATTTTTAGTATTTTAATTCATAATATCATTTCCTCCGAGCTTATTTTACATTTTTGTCCAAATTAATGTTAGTCTCCTTTGAGCTGAAGTATGAAATTCTTTTCGAGCATATCTTTTTCGTCTCTTTAAAAAAAATTCAGCGAACTAATGCAATTTATTATTTATATTCACTACTATTTATTTTTGATATTTTAATTCATAATATCCTTTCCTTTGAGATTATTTTACACTTTTTCCAAGCTAATATTATTTTTCAAAAATTGGGCATAACACAACATATGAAAAATAAAAACAACCCTAAAATTGAAGCAACATTTAAAAAAAAAAAAATTATATATAATTTGTTCATGAATATTTGTCTTTCCAAGGCATTGAAAAACGCTTCTTTGACTGTGCGATTGGAAGAACAGGAGATTGGGATTGCCGAAACAGATCTGTTCCAGAAGAAGCCATGGCTAATCCTGCTCACGAGCAGAGCACAGGTACATTACATTCTCTTTCTCTTGCCCTAACCCTAATTTCACTTGTTCAAACGTAAAGACGAAAAAGAGAATCAAATCAATCTACAGCTATTATAGCTTTTGTGATACTACTCTGTTTGCCTGCTCAGAAAACGCAAGAAAATCACAATTTACAAGATCAAATTTCTTATCGTAAAAGATTGGTGGTTGGTCTCATAAGTTTCACAATAATTAAAGAAGTAAATTCCAAATCCTGAAAGCAATTTATTCTCTGTACCAAACAATGAGTGAGTCAGTCCTCAAAACATGTTTTTTTTTTTTTTTTTGCAGTTACTTGTACTACAAACTCTGCTAGTTTTTGTTTAGTCATTTCAAATATTTGAACTATAAAATTTGGTAGATATTCTCTTGTCCTTTTTGTATGTTATAATGGAAAGAAACCAAACTTGTCTTCTACCTCTTGGAGAGCCCTACCCCATGTCTGATAAGATTTCATTGAATCTTCTAGTTTAGCAAAACATTTGCATGAGATGAGACAACATCAAATAAAGGTTATAAGTTTATGAATTGAAATTTTCTGTCACCAAAATTGGTGTCTTCAATATATGTGTGTGATATACTCCCTACATTAATGGCATATAGGTAATAGAATAGTGTATATATATATATTTATAGGATAGTAAGAAGAATGAGGGGATTTCTACCATTTTACCTATCTTTTCTGCTTATTGATGATCAGTTTGTGAGATAAAGTCAGTGGGTTCTATCAATGTATGAATATATAAATAGCTAACAAAATAATTAATGTTAATAATTAAAAATAGAATGAGATAGATGATTTTTATTCTAAGCTGACTTTGTCAATTACTTGTAATTATTAACATTTCAGTAATGGTTTTGTTATTTTGTCATTGCCATTCTTAAGGTCTTTGACTCTGCTATGCACGTGAGTGAGAGAAATAGATCTATTTTGAACTTGTATATGTTATGATATTGGTGTGGAATAACCATGACAAGTATGTGCATTATTAGTCTATAAGTTATAATAGTCTGGCTGGAGTGTGTTGGCAAGAGTTTGGCTGTAGATTTCATAAACTGAATAAGATTTGCTCAGAGATTTGTTTGGAGATGTAGATCTTCTTTATATTAAAAGTTTATGAGAAGGTACTACTACTTTGAAGGAATCTTATTTCACTCCTTCTAGAGAACTTCCCTTGTTAGTTCAAGGTTGCAATTGAGCAAGTAATCATTTTTTTTTGGAACAGATTTAGTCTATTATAATATCATTATCTTTAACAACGAAACAAAACCCACCTAACAAAACAAATTCACGACAATTTGTACAAATAAAGACTAGTGGGAGCCCAGCCACCTTGCCCTCTCCCTCAAGATCAAGATCGCGGTCCCGCTAGTTCTTAGGACAGGGCTATGGTGGTGTATCCTATCGTAGATGGGGGCGACTCGCCTATACAGTTTTGACAAACATTCTTAGGTGGGGTTGGAGCTTCTATGTTATGTCTAGGAAGAGTAGCCACGCAGGCGGCCCCCTCCTAAAAAAATGAGAAGTGAAAGACTAGTGGGAAAATTTGGGCACTTTGCAATCATGGAGTGAGTCCATGATTTGAGAGCTTTGGCTAAAGAGTAAGCCCTCTAAATTGTCTATCATGGAAGAAATCAAGTCCTGAGTTTGAATTAAGATCATTGTGTTTATTTTTTCGAAATTAGAATTGTGGGAGTAAAATCACATAACTGATCTTGGATATGATCATTATAATTATAGTAGTAGTAAGGGTACATTTAACACATTTCTTTTTACAGAGGGGTTAACATCACATATGTCCTATTCCCTCTAGAGATATATTAGTCCACTCTCCACCACTATGCTTGACTTGAGCTGATATGGAGCTTTGGAGGAGCTGACTTGACTTGATTTCCCATTCACTTGAAACAATAAATTATACCATTACTTGTATATATTATTTTTGGCAATTAAAATTTTATGTATAATTATATTTTTAATTTGATTCTTATTCTTTGCTAGGTTGATTCCATTCCCAACTTTTGACGTATTAGTAAACACAAGAAATGGTATCAAATTCCATTCTTTCAAAAAAATTAGTTTCAAAATTTTCTTTTGAAAGCTTAAGGTGTGTTTAATAGGTGTGCAAGCTTTAAATATTTGAAAATCAGAAAACTATAGGTGACTAATCACATGCTCAGTCTTCTTGGATTAGACAATTGAACAGATGAAACCATATGCATATATGAACAAGTTTAATGGGTTAATGTTTGAACACTGATGGAGAAGACACACCACAACTGTGTAAAAGAACATGAAAGTAAGAAGTGAACAGTAATCAGCATATAATCACTGTTCTCATGAAAAGAACAGTACATATGGTCCTAGTACTAGTGCGTTTGTATGTGGACATATATATTTATTTAAATCGTATTTCATATGCACAACTGCTCGGACATAACGACTAAAAGAATGTCGTGTGTTTATATATATATATATATATTTATGGGGAAATTCTATTTAAGGGATTTTGTGTGCTCCCGACCTGTGAATATTTTTTGGTGCTATTTATTTAATGACTGTATTTTATAGTTATATAGAGCATTTTGCCAATTTTCAGAAAATTTTGAATAATTTAGAGTGCCGAAAATTAGGTACAAACATATTTTTTCACGTACATAAAAAAATTAATCACGTGTGCAATAATTTATTTTAAACTCAATTTTCGGCACGTTAAATTATTTGAAATTTTCTTGAAATTTGCAAGATGCTTTAAATAATTACAAAATATATGATCTTAAAAAAATCGCGACAAAAACTATTCACGGGTTAGAAATATACTAGAGCCGATCGGTGGGGCTCTTTTTGAATCCCCTGTAATAGAATCTTCCATATTTATATATTTTGTAATTGGTACCAACACCGAGCCTGTCATCTTCGAAAGTAGAAGTCATCTATTTAAATTAGTTTTTATGGCATCGACCATGAAACTTGCCTATTAATATTATTTGTTTAATAAAGATTGGTGATCTTGACTTGACTTGGTTCAATATGGGTGATCATTACATATTGTTAGTGAAGATAGTCATAGAAGTCTAAATGTATCGATAAGTGCAATAATTCTCTTGTGGAATCAACTAGTCTTAAAAATGAATGGCGCCGAAGTGCACAAGTCTTAGTTATTAGTATTTGGCCCTAATAACTAAGAAGGCGCAACGGTCATTGCAAAACCTAGGGCACGAGCCTAGGTTGATGCTGAACTTGGTGGATGTATTAAATACTCGAATGGGACTCAACCTAAAACAAAGCCTTGAAACCTACGAGACTTTCAAGTAAGAAAAACACCAACACCAATCAACTAGCTTCAAATTAAGCTTTAGATATGATAACGAATTGGCAAAGCGTAATTAACTAACCATCACTGTCATACAGAGGCAATAAATTGTTTACTCTTCAAAAAAAAAAAGTACAAAAAGAATAATTGTATTGTAACCTTCAATTTCATTCATATCTCATTATTATTTTTTTTTGGGTAAATCACAAGGCTAAATATGAACCTAAGGTCAAGAAGTATAACTACTCTCACTGCTGAGTACTAACAGTTACCTTATACAAAACAAAGCCATAATCAAAAGAATCACAAATAATAACAAAAGAAGAAGAAAAAAAAAAATACACAAAAGACTCTAAAGAAAAGAAGTGCCAGCAAGACCATGGTGCAAGAGATTATGAGCAATGGAATCTCTAGCCTTCCTAGAACTCTCCGACCTCATAGCAACCTCCGGTACCATCTCGTCGTCGACGAGCTCGAACCGGTGTTCGGGTTCCATCTCCTCATTGCTTAATTCACAAATGTTATGCAAAACACAACAAGCCCCAAGCACCACAGGCAAGTCTTGAAGCTTAACCTCAGTTCTCTTCTGCAAGCAAGACCACCTCCCTTTGAGCCTAGCAAAGGCCTCTTTAGCCACCTTTTGAACCTCACCAATCTTCTCATTAAAAGCATGTTGTGTCCAAGTGAGATTTTGCTGTGTGTAAGGAACCAAAACCCAATCCATCAACGGGTAACCCGACCCGCCAACGATCCAAACCCCTTTCAAGACACCTCCATTGGCTCTCTGATAAAGAGCTGACTTTTCCAATACTTGATCGTCCGGCATTGACCCGGGCCACCCGATACAGACGTCGGTGAAAACCCCTCTCGGGTCGACAACCCCTTGAACCGTTATCGAATACGACGTCTTTTGGTTCCTCTCGGTGTGTCGTTTGTTGAAATAAGCGGCCACGCTTATCTTCGGAGCTATGATCGGTATATGGGTCGTGTACATCGACCCGACTACGTTGGGTATACCCGAAACCGATTCGAATGCCTCCTTGATCGACCCGACCGAGTCCGGCCACTGTAAGTATTTCGGCATGAGAACATTTCTAATAGCGGAGCAGACTTCCAACACCAGCTTGTGACACGTGGATATTCCCAACCCGAACCGTTTTGAAACGAGTCGGAGCGGGTCGCCCGTGGCCAATCTCCACAGACAAACCGCGACCCGTTGCCGTACGGGTATGGCGTTTCGGAGAGTGGTGTCTTCCTTGGCTATGACCGAGTTGAGCTCCTCGCAAATCATTTCGAAAGTGGCTTTGTTCATTCGAAAAGCTTTTTTGAATTCCTCTTCTGGAAAATCGGGTCGGTTACACTCGTCCCACCACGCCTTGGACCGGTCTTTGACCCACAACCGCCTCTGGTGGCCGGAGCCGGCGCCGGCACTGGCCTTATTCTTGTGTGATTCCTCCACCGCGGCCGCGGCTACGGCGGTTGTTGCGGCGGCGATCGTTGCCCTAGTTTTCTTGCGTTTGAGGCGTTGGGACTCGTCGGAATTCGAATCCTGGAAATTGGAAGAGTAGTAATCGAACATGGCTCTGGTCTTCTTCTTGTGATTGTCGTTTAGTAACGATTTATCGTCGTTTGAGGCTCGGCTGAGGTCGTCGTGGTCTTGCTTTTCCTGTTCGTCTATTAAAAGAAGAGAAGTGATTATACCTTTTATGCTCTTCTTCTTCGAATCGACCACTACGGCTTTCTCCTCCTCTTCTTCCTCGGAAGCGCCCAATACGATGTCGTTTTCGTCTTTTCTCCGTCGTTTCCTGACCGGGCCATTGTCGTTCATCGAATGGGATTTATAAATGGAGGGATTGAGTAGTAGCTTGTAGATGTGGGACAATTCTTGTTCTTGTTCTTCTTCTGATTTTGGGTCTGGGGAAGAAGAGTATATGTGTTTCATATAGAATAATAGTATTAATAAAATTAATTAAATAAATAAAAAAAGGACAAATAATCAATCAATCAAGTCTTTGAGAATGAAAAACGAGGAAAGTAGAGAGAGAGAGGAGAAAATGGAAAAGTTTTGAGTTTGGATTGTGAGGATTATAAGTGTGTGAAAATTGAAATGAAAATGGTGGTAGTGTGAACAAGGGTATTGAAAATTATGACAAATATTTGTGAGGTTGCTTCTATTTGTATGCGTGTACTAGTTTCCATTCTTTTTGTATATACAAAATTAGGGAATTTTGGGTGTATCTATACTCGAGTCAAACTTTATGGTGTTTTATTTATTTATTGCATGAATACTCCCTCAATTTTTTGTTATTTAGCAATAAATTACTTTGTTTTTTTCTCGACAAAATTATGAATATTTAATAAAAAAATAGAAACATATGATGTGTAAAAAAATGGAAGATATTTATATGAAAAAGCCATTATTAATTTTTTTTGTTTGAAATATCTAGCTATTTCCTCATTATTATTACAAGCTATTAAATTTTGGTCAATTTTCATATTTAATATTTATGTGTACATTTTTCAAAATGGCATTAAATTTACTTTGGATTGGAGTGAGTTTCATTAAGTCCCTTGTTGTTGTTGTGGTAAAGTTTATTAGTTTTGTTTGAATCAATATCACATATAAATGAAAAGGCAATTACTTACCACCAATAATAATTATTGTATTGGGGGGAATATTTTTACAATTAAATGGGTCAAACAAAATAGTATTAGACAAGAAAAAATAAGGATAAAATGATGAGTCAACTCCATTGCCAAAGTGGTGTGAACACAAAAAAAAAAAAAAAAGAAGAAAGATGGCCAAACAATTGTTGACTTTGTATAAATAGAAAAAGAGAAAGTGTAATTAAATTAAAATAAAATAAAATAAACATGGGAGAAATAAAATAAAAAAGAGATGAGATTTGAGATTGTGGATTGTGGTGAGAGGGAAAAGGGGGCAAGTGTGAACGCAATTTGGGGGCGGTGTGATGCGATTTGATGTGTTGGTGGCGGTAGGTGTAAGATCATGACTAGGTAGGGATTACGCGCTTTGTCATTTTTACCCCCCCAATTTTTATTTTTATTTTTTAATTACTTGTACAATTTTTGCCAATTGTCCATTTCCTTTTTATTTATAATAATAATAATAATAATAATAATAATAATAATTTTGTAAGGTTATGTTTGGTGGGAGGAAAAAATAGTATCGCTGAGGGTACTGATGGTGTCCAACACTATCTTCAGACATCTTCAACCCATAACATCATATATGGTGTTGCACCAACACCAAAACTAAAGAATTTTAATACCATATTTTTTTCCATTCCAATCATAATACCAAAAATTACACCAAAAAATATATTATTTTATTATTATATTATTTTTTAATATAATAATATATATAAGATATAAATATATTTATTTTTTAAAAAAGAGATGTGATATATATATTAAAATAAGAAAAAAAAATCTTTTCTCGTGTGAATAGTGCACAACATATATGTTGTGGCATTGTTCACAAACAACTAAATGGGGTATTATTTGAAGTTGGGTTGGAGTTATATATCCACTGTTCACGACATATAATGTCGTATTACCGTTCGATTGGTGTTGGCCTTATATGGTATGTTATTATTATTGTGTTAGAAGTTGTGCCAAATTTGGCAGCACACAATAAATTTTAATTTTTTATTTATTTTTATTATTTTAGTATTATTTTGATAATCACCCTTAAATGCTAGATTTTTTACTATTTTATTTTATTATTATTTTTAATTATCAATAATCAAATTTAAAGAAAAATTATTACTTTTTGTATATTTTCAATAAATATTAAATGAATATAAATGAAATATTGATTTTTGCATCAAATTTTACAATTGTGCATTGGAGCATAGTGTTAGAAATTGTGTCAAATATATAATATATTGATTTTCTGTGCCAAATATAACACAATATTTACATCTTTCATTGGGGATGGTCTTATATGGTATGTTATTATTAGTGTAATTTAGTTTTGGATCTCATATATTTAATTTAAAATAGAATATATGAGATATGGTACTAAATTACACCAATCAATGTAAGGTGGTGTTAAGCACTATAAATGTCCTGTAGTAGTACTCGAGACAAAATTGATGGATGAATTCAAAGAAATGAAAGAAGATTGAATAGTGGGAGTTTGGGATGTTTATTGCTCGTAATCAGATCCAAATCGACTTAATTTATCAAAACTAATCTAATTAAAAAAAAGGGTCCATTGGCAAAATGACGTTTTTTTAATTTATTTTGTACTCTAGCTTAATTTTAATAATTCTTTGCGAAATGACTTTTGACAATTCAGATAGCTGGTTGAAAAATTTAGACAACAGGTCAAAAAATTCAAATAGCCAGTAAAAATTTTAGACAATCAGTTGACAAATTCAGACAGATGGTTGAATTTTTAGACAGATGTCATTTTATAAAAAATGATCAAAACTAGGCCAGAGTACAAAATTATTTAAAAATAAAGTCATTCTCACCAATTTCTCTTAAAAAAATTGGATATCTAATTATAATTTGATTGAATTAGTTAGCTGATAACGTTGTTAAATATTTTTCCATTTCTTATTTTATTTTTTTGTTAAAAAAGTATATTTTTAAACTATATTTGGTAGGTGGATGAAAAGAGAAGAAGTAGAGAAATAGGGGAGAGTGGCCATAGACATAGTCTAGAGGTAGTGCATTTTGTCATTTGTGCTCCTAACCTTTTTTTTTATTTTTAATTATTTGTACAATTTTCCATTTGTCCATTTCCTTTTTTTGTTTTTTTTTAAATTAATTTTGAAGGTTGTGTTTGGAGGCTGGAAAAAATTGAAGAGGGTGAAAAGACAAAGAGATGAATAGGAGTGCTTGTAAACTAATCCAAATGGACCAAATTGATTAATTGAATCCAACTTAATTAAAAAAAAAGATTGGATATTTAACTATATAATTGATTTGAATTAGATTGGATTTGTTATATCCAATTCATTTATTCATTTTTTAATTACTTGTACATTTAGTCATTTGTCCATTTCTAGTGTTTTTATGGCTATGTTTAGTCGGTGGATGGAAATTGAAGTAGAAAGAAAAATAAAAGTGAGTGGTCATAGACATAATCTAGTAGTAATATATTTCTTCTCATAAAGATAAGTAGAGGATCCAAACTTTAAATTTTCTCACCTAAGTCAAAAAAGAAAAAGAAAAAAGAATAGAGATTATGTTTTCGTTTGGCTAAGTTTTTACTTTTGCTTATAACTAAAAGTATAAGATAAGGAAAAATTGTGGTTTATTTTTTCTGTTTAGACAACTATTACATAAATATTTTTTTTTTCAAAGTGTTTGGACATTAATAAAAAAATATCTTTTATGAGTAAATTATGAATTATTAAAATTATTTTAATTTATAAAACAATTTCTCAAAAGTCCCTTTAGAGAAACTAGGGTCTCCTAACTAGGGTTGATCATTGGGCGGGTTGGTTGGGTTACACGGTAATTTTACCCGTCCAATGTCATAATTGGGTTAGGAAAAGTGAACCCGTAACTTGCCCAAATAAGAAAAAAATTATTTTAACCCGTCTAATAGTTTGGGTGGGTTGGTCGGGTCAACCCGCCCAAACCGAAGTGAGAATATTTTTTTTTTCCAAATTACATTTTTGTAGTTTTTTTTTCCTTTAAATACTAGTACTAATAGTGTGAAATTTATCTTTTTAGGCTTTAAACAATATTTTGAATTTATAGCAAAAAAATAAAATAAAACTTAATTAATTTAATTATGTAGATACATTAATATATTTAAATGTATTAAAAAGATAGTGAACTCTTAATTGGATAGATTGGGTTATGTTGGCCAGGTTGATAGTTATTTTCAATTGACCCAATGTAACAATTTGGCGGTTTAAATTTTTGTCGGTTTATTCGGATTGCGTTTTTTGGCAGTTTTTTCGGATTAGTTTGGGTGGATTATTCGGGTTGGGCGAGTTGTAAATTTTTTTGTACAACCCTACTCCCAACTTCTCATTTTACCAAAACACCTCCAAAATAACTTTTTTAATTCTAAAGGCTAAAATAAAACTTACAGAAGCTCAGCCAAACAAAGCTTATATCACACACCAAAGTGATATTATTTTTGGCTTGGTTGTTAAAATTAATTTAATTACAAGTGAGAAAAGTTATTTAGTACTTATCATACTTTGTTCATACTTTGTTCATGTGAATAAAAATCTTATCTTTTCAAATTATATATTATCAAATTATTACTTAAAATTTAATAAATTAATTATTTTACTTAATTTATTTTTATCACATATTTATTTAAATCCACACTTCTATACATAAATGATAATAATAATTTGTTAGATATAATAAGTATGATTTGAAAATGAAAATAAAATTTATATTCAACCATAGCCTACTTTATTTTACAACTCTAAATTCTTTGTTTGGAGATTCACATTACTATTTATATGTTATTGTCTTTTGCCTTTTAAGAGATTTGCTTAGCAATTTTAGAAAGTATGACGTGGGACCCATTTGATTGGGATTGGGAAAGATGGTGCTGACGTGGAGTGTCACTAAGAAACCGGTAATAAGACACTAATTATTGATTTTGTTGTCTAAATGTAATTATTAGAGCTTAGATTATCTAAAATAGCTAAAAAATAATAAAAAAAGTCCAAGAAAATACCTCCACAAGATGAGGTATTATTGCTTTTTATTTTTACATAGTGAATAGTACATAGTTAAATGTAACTACAACTTTAGTTTCTTTAAATTAGTTTTTTAATAATTTCCCTCTCTTTTGTTATAGAATTTCATTTTATTTTTTTATTTTCATAAATAAAATATATTAAAAAGTATAATATTTAAATGACGCAAATAAAATATAAAGAAGTTGATGTATGGTGTATTGTAAAAGTTTGAGGTAAAATAAAAAAAGTGAGACTTTAGTGATGTATTTTGAATAATAGAATAGAGAAGCTGACGTGAGTGAAGTAAATTTTGTGCCAAAACGAGTCAATACCATATTTGACTCAATAATTGCTAATGTGGTCCAATGCATAAACTGCAAATTAACTTAAAAAAGTTAACAATTCATTAAAAATTTATTGATAAAATACAAAAATTAATATTTTTTTCATTTTATATTGAAAAAAAGATGAATAAAAAAGTAATATGGTTAGTCATTAATTATTAATTAATAAATTAGTGTTAATATGATAAATAAAAAATAAATATTTATTGTTGTGCTAAATTTGGCCTATGCTATATCTTGTGTCAAATTTGATATACTTTTTAAAACATCATTAGAGTGATATTTTTACTAAAATGTGCTAAATATAACAATACAACACATTTTGACACTCTATCTCTTAGTCATTACATTGCGTAAATAAACCTTCCGCAAATTACTCAAAAAAATTTAAATATTCACTAATTTAATAGTATCAATAAATAATTTGTATTTTAATAATATTTTTTTGGATTAAATTCTCTATGTATGAAAAGAATAACGTAAGAAATAATAAAGGGGAAAAAAGTTACTAAACATTGTAGATACATTACCATATTTGTCTCCTTTCTTAACAAACCATTTTTTTTTGGTTCACATTTATTTTTGGTTAATTCTAAACTTCTTTTTATTAATTTCTACACGTCTCTATTTGAAAAAAAAAAAAAAAAAAAGCAAATTCATATTCAATCTACACAAAATTGTGTGTTGGTAGTGGAACTCTTTGAAATTATAGCAAAAATTACAAAACAAAATGAAACTAGAGAGCACAAAAGGAAATAACAAATGAAAAGGAAAATAATAATAAATTGAAATCAACACCAAAATTTACGTAATTCAATTTGAAGTTGACTTACATTTATGAGAGAACATTCTTTTCCAATCCACTATGAGAAAAAAAAAAAAGATTATAAAGTCTTTCAATGATAATTTTGGAAGAAAAAAAAATTTTCTTCACCAAATTTTAATTCATGATCTGTTTTCATTATTTTATGCTCTAATTATTTATTTCATAAGCCTTAATTTCAGGACAAAAAAATTGAACTTCAAGGTGTGGGACTGCAACCTCCAAAAAAAAAAAAAAAAAAAAATTGAGGGGGCCAAATATATAAATTAAAAGAGGATCTTGGAATTATAAATAGAAGTATTATATTTGCACCCCAAAATTTGATTAATACACTTTTTTTTAATTAAAAATTAATATATAAAGTTTTTAAAAATACATAAAAATAATATATTTTAAATATTTAAATAAAAAATAAAACAAAAAAATATATTAAATTAAGATTATTTTTTCTAAAAATTTACACATTATTTAAAGAAATTATGAAAACAAGTTGAATAAAATTATTAAAATTAACATAAAATAAGAAATTAAAGAATGTTAAAAAAATTGAAAAAAAGTGTTAAAAAATGATTTTAAAAATTAATTTTATTTAATTGATGGGGTGCAAATATATATATATTTGGAGTGAAAATAAAATAACCCTTATAAATAAAAAACATTATATAATATTTTTCTTTCAAAATTTTGGAGGAGCCCTTCTTATTCTTGCCCAATCATGAAATTTTTTATTTTAAAAATATTTTTTTAAGAGGTATAATAAATAATGAATACACCTTATTCTTCTTAAAAATAAAAATACTAGCCTTTTCAATTTCAATATGTTACTCTTTTTTTTAACACTTTATAGCTAGTTAATAAATGATTTGATCATATATATTTTTAGTTTATAAAAATGTCACCAACAACAAAAAAAAACAAAAAATAAAAAAGTTAAAAAGAAAATACATGAATGAAGCAAACAAACCTTAATTATGAACTTAAAACCATTGACAAATTATCCTTAAGCTAAAGAAAAGCAAGTATTTACTTTTAGTAAGACTTGTGTTTACTCTTTTCCTTTTTTATGATTTGGTATTTTAAAGAGAATGTAATTTCTAGGGTATTTTCAAAATAAAAATAAAAATAAAAATAATTTAGTAAAGAATCTAACAAAGTAGACATGAGTGAAAATACAACAAACCTTTAATTCCTTTTTTTTTGACAGTATAAACCTTAAATACCTAATTGCTATAAAAGTAGACTTAATATAATCTCAGACATGAATCAATACAAATAAAATAAAATAAAATAATAAACTTAGTATTAATGAATTTTCCAACAATAAATTTTTTATATTTGTGTTGTTTTCCTAATAAATTTAACTTTCCAACAAGATACTTAGTTTCAAAAGAAAATAAATAAAATTAATAGTATAAATATTATAATAAGCACTAGTGAACCCACTTCACGTGCTTTTATATTTTACTTCATTTTATGTCAATTCTTACAAATATACCTATGTTAAATTTTTCTTTATTTGGCAATTTCATTTATATGTTTATGGGGTGACTATACTTAAATAATTTTTTTTCCAATTTTTTTTATGACTAAGTACATTATAGTCATTTAAGATTTTTTGCAAATTTTTAAGAATTTTGGAATAATTTACAGTACTAAAAATAAAGTTCAAACAGTTAAATTTTACATGGCTATATAAAAATATAAACACGCGTGCAACAAGTTATTTGAATTTTTTTTTCGACATTGTAAATTATTCTAAATTTTTTAAAAATTAATTTACAAAATAACTACAATATACATTATAATAAAAATATATATATATATTTAAGTGCTAAAATGAGCCACTTGAGTGCATTGGTAAAATAAAAAATAGTTCCTGCACCGAATTGACTCCTGTATATTTATATTATTATGTCTTTCTTTATATATATTTTATATAATCAAGTAGTTTTCATCATAATAAAATAAAGCTGCACCATTGATAAGTGGAATGTAATTATTAAAACTCAAAATGAATATTAAAATATTTTTTCTTCCTCAAAGCATAAGCATAAGCATAGATGAATGTACTAATCTTCTTTCTTGTTATGAAAGTTGTTTGTTAATTTAGTTGTAATCCCTATTCAAATAGACAAAATTAGACGAAAAATTATTAATGACACACTTGTTTTCAAACACGTAATAAATAAGAGTTAATTATATTTATTGATTGGCACAAGAAATTTTTACAAATCATTTTAAAATTGTCAATGATACTTCTTTCTTCTACGGTGGCAAGGCATATATATAAGGATTATATATATATATATATATAATATGTGATTTAAATATAAATTTATAGAGTAGACCCCACATGGTGAAAGAAATAGAGGTAACAAAATTCAACAATATACGCCACTTTTTGACCAAGTGCTAAATTGTAAAGCCGGTTTAACGGGTGTTGGAAGTAAAGCTTTTAAAGAAGCATATCTAACATATCACATCATATGGTAGAATTTTGTTATGAAGTCGGTGTTGTATTGTAATAGTAAAAATCTTGTGAATAAAATTTTCCTAAAAGGGGCAAAGCCGATTTTACCACATATTTATATTGTGCTCTTGTTTAGAGCTTACCAACTTTGTTGACATGTTTGGACACATACGTGTAATTGTTAATACGAGTAATTACCTTATATTTTAAAATATAAAGTGTATTTAAATTTACTTATGAATTTCTATTAACATCCTTTGAAAAAATAGTAATTAGATAGAGAAATAATATTATGTAATAAATATTATTTAAAATTGATTATAATTAATAATTATATTGTGTAATCACGAGTAATTAGGATCCTCAATTACCTCTAATTATATAATTATTGTGTAATTGCATAGTCAAACAAATACTTCAAATCAAGTAATTACTCTGAATTATATTCAATTCAAATTATAAGGTAGCTGTCAAAACACACTTTTAATTTTGTTAATCATGAATTAATTGAAGAAAGTCTTGTAATAAAATATAAAATAGATCATTAATACATTCAATTAAGTTAAAAAAGAGATTATTTTGTACCATTTGTTAGTAATTCTAAATGTTACAAATTAGTAATAAAAATTTGAGTTGAATTCTGTTAAATATTACATTATGAGTTTTAATTAATCACCAAGAAATAGAACCCTATTTATTTATTTTTTAATCATAAATTAATCGAATAAAGCCATATAATAAAATATAAAATAGATAATAACTCATTAATCTATTTAAACAAATTAAAAAAATGGATTATTTTGTACCATTATTATCTTTACACTCTTAGAGCACTCACATTGGATGAGCTAAAATGTGTTATTCTTTATAATATAGAGAAAAAAATAGTTAAGTAGCATTCCATTGGATGATGTAAAATTATATTTTTTTACCTAAATAAATAGTATTTCTTTATATGTAGTGAAATACTATTCATCAAGCTATAAATATTTTATTATTTTTTTATAAACTTTTGTATATATATATATATATATGAGTGTGGTACTATTATGTTTAATTATTTTATTTCTTAAAATGAATAAAATATTTTTAAAAATATAATATATAAATAATGTAAAGAAGCAGATGTATAGTATAATGTAAAAGTTTTGAGGTAAATTATAAAAATGTATGTTTTTGTGATATATTTTATAATACACTTTCTTTATAATATTTAGCTAAAACTCATAAAAACATCTTCCATCAGCTCATTTATACATATATTTATAATAGCTATGCACAAACTCCAATTAATCCATCTCTACATTTACATAACATTTACATATCCTTTATATAATATTTTAATATTATTATTTTTCTTTATAAGCTTTCTCTCTCCATTTAGTATATATTTATTATTTCTTTTTTATTTTTCAATTATTTTATTTTACTTTAAGTAATAAAATATGTTTAAAGATATAATATTTAAATGATGTAGAGAAATATATAAAGAATCTGATGTATGGTATAATGTAAAATTTAGAGGTAAAATAGAAAAATGTGTGTTTTGATAAGGTATTTTAAAAGATGTAGTAGAGCACCCAATGGGAGTGCTCTTAGTCTTGTTAGCAATTTCAAATATTACAAACTAATAAAAAAGAATTAAGTTAGATTCTCTTAAAAATTACATCATTGAGTTTCCATCAATCACTAAATCATAATTCAATGTATCAATCACACAAGCTAGAATAGAAAGCTTTACCCAATTATGTGAAAGTGGGGATTTTAAGTTATAACTTCCATGCATTAATAAGTGTGCATACATTTAAATCATATCATTTTCAAAGGATGATACTCAATTTTTCAACAAATTGAACTACAACATGTGACACACCATCCTTCTTTTTTTTTTCAAATAAAAGAGAAAGTCAACAATTATGCACCAAAATATTATACAAACCGAAGTAGCAATTTTATTTAACCATTCAAATTTATTTCAAGCGAGACCTACTATTTCAAAAAACAATGACACATTAGTGTAATGTTTTAGTGCAAATGTCATTTTTCTTAAACCATGTAAACTATCTACCAATCAATTTATATGATTCTTCTACTGCACCAAGATTTAGATTTTAGATTATTGGTTTGTTGGTGCCATCTAATCCTTTGATATAATATTCCTCTAGCCAGATCTAAAATCCACTTTGCCTTTTCTCTCCAACCAAGAAGTAACAAGTTCAGTACAGATAGACTTGTTTTATAATACGTAGGTAGTAGCCAGGCCTACACACTCCTTTTTATATATATATATATATATTCACAGGCCACGCCAAAACAAAACATGACCATTCTCAAATACATTAAAAATTGTTAAAACAGTTGTTTATTATTGGAAGAATCGATAATTTATGTTTTTTACACCGAATTAATATGACTTGTCTTATTCTATATATTAAAACCCCAAATTTAAGTTTGGCCACCTTTATTTTGTCTAATATAGGAATAGTGAAAGTCCCCAACTCATTATGTTTGAAACACTTAAAAGTACCAAGTTATTTTTTTAGCGGCGAAAATACATTCTGTCTATGTTTTGTAGCGAAAATATTCAATTTAAAAAATATTTGCGACGAAAACACCAAAGTTATAAATAAATTTCACACCATGGTAGTAGACTTAACGACGAAACAAACAGATGCACTAAACTATACCAAAACATAAACGGAATATACTTTCGCAGCCAAAAAAATAATTACAAACACAATAATTTAAGTACTATCGCCACAAATATCCCTCTAAGAGTAATGATATTTGCAGCCAAAATATGCACCTAAACATTACACATAGTGACGTGACAAACTAGTTTGGCCAATCACATTTATTAAAACTGGAACCCACTGTTTTAAAAAACACTGCAACGTCACTGTTTGTAATGCTTGTGTACAAATTTTGGGTGCACATATCATTATTCAAACATAAAACAAAACAAAAGTTATTCAAGACCTTTTATCTGACTTTTTTTTTTTCTATATAAAAATCAAACAAAAATTGAAGGCTAAACTGAAACTTGGTGTCCACTTGGGAGAGAAAATAACTATTTTTTTCTCCAATTACCTTTTGGACTAAGGAACAAGAGATTTTTCTCTGGTTCGGTGGAAATAATATTAGAAAACAAAATAATAAGATATTCCCAAATAATTAAAATGCACACAAAACAAAAGTTACACTATGTATGTACACAATATATTTGAACTCTCTACTTCGAATCAAAATTGTCAACAAAATAAAAATAAAAAAGGTTAAAGGAGAGATTGAGAGAGCAATACCAAAGGCACTCATTTTGCACTTGAGATTGAGAAAGAAAGATATGCCATAAAAACATGCAACTCAAACTCCAGTCTCCACTGCTTTTGTAGCAAATCTATCCTATCGAGACTTGATTTGATATCTGCACATGACAAAGACGAATTTGCATGCAATTTAGCTCATTAGTTTCTTTCAATCTTATGATATATTCATATCCCTGTAATGTAAAGTTGGAACTTGAAAAAGAAGGCATCATGTGAGCGATTTGCCAGCCCATTCCCGTTCTCGTCTCTTTTGCTTTGCTTGCATTTTATTGAACTTCTCCTTTCCTTTCTCCAAAAGTGGGTCAACAACGACATAGTCATTGAGGTCTTCCCTCCGAGACATGCGATCCTGCAAATGATTCAATGAACTCTCCATGAGAGACACAACGCAGACAAGAAATTTGAATAACATAATCGAGAGGGGTTTGCTCTCGAGTCCCTCCTAGACACCTACATAGCAATTGCTACAATTTCCTAGTGTCCGCAAATATTGTAGGGTTACTAATGGATTTATTGTTTACATCTGTTGCATTCTTTTATGTAAATGATGATGATGAGATTCCATATGAATGAGAGTCTTTATAAGCTAAAAATTTAATGGCATGCATTGTATCTCAAGGCAAATGGTCATGCAGATGCAATGGAGTACTGAATAAATTAAATTAAACTGGTTTTACAGACGCTGTTGACAAACAAAATAGGTAATACCAGAAGCTTACCTTGCTGTCAGGAGCAAATTTTAAACGAACAGCTTTCCAGTCAGACACGTCCTCATCGGTGCCACCACTTCCAGTTTCACTGCTTGGTTCCACAGGTTTCTCAAGTACGTTCTTCCGGAACTTCTCTAGTCTTGCTAGAACCTGAAGGAAACGTTAACCAGCAAAGTTGGTAATTGGAAACTTAATTAGCAAATAATGCTAATGTGAAGAGCAATACATCAAATTGTTTTATATGCAGAGTTGCGATGATGCAGTCACATATAAGTACGGATTTTTCAATTCCATACTGTTCATTTCATCATTTGCACACACAAGTTTGTATGATGACCAATTCAAAACATAACACTAGATTTATCAGTTATATAATCTCTTATGTGCTCAATAATCTAATTCTGATCCATTGTTTTCAAAGGCTACTTTGGATAGGCCACACACTATCCACAGGGAAACAGGACAAGGCCTTCTACTCCAGTTGCATAGTTGAATTGGGGAATATTTGTCAAGGCACTGCTTAAAGTTTGTGCCTCTGTACCTTTTGAGGCTTACACCTCGTATATTAAACCTTATTTTGGGTCAAAATTCAATTCTAAAACTTAAACAAGAATTCAAAATGACTACATGTCTTTCTAAATTAAAACATAATGGGTTCTTAACTTCTAATTTTATAACTAGTCCAGCTTTGTAAGGCTTTGTTTAAGACAGTTTTTCTGGTTTTGGTTATGAATGTTTTTCTTCTTTTCCCCCCTTTGTTTAAGTTTTAATTGAAAGCATCTCAGTAACCAAATACCCTTTAAAACACTGATCTTATTAACACTTTAAATGCATAGCTTTTATTTTTGTCTTTTGATTACAATCGCCAACTTCTACTACCACCCATCAACTGTATATTGGGATTGTGTGTGCAAACATAAATACCTCATCTTCACGTCCTTGAAGTCTACGCTTCTTCTGTTTTTGCAATTGTCTTCCTCTTTCAGCTTCATTCAATAGCTGTAAGTCTAGATTGGCATTGGCCATACGTTCAGCTCTCACGTCTGATCCTATTCCTTTTTTCTTCAAAGCTAGTTTTTCCATTCTAGGTCGTTCATCATCCGACCTGGTGATAAAAATAATCAGCATCAGTTTATATATTGTTTATGTTAGATGCTTCAGCATATCTAAGGATTCCAAAAGTCCAGGAAAAATGTGTTGCTGAATAAAGTTATGGAGGTATAACTTCCTCAATCATTTTAGGTTTAAAAATTACATAGAATCCTTTGAATGTCATGCAAATGACTCAGAAACCTCATACTATATTTTAGGAGAAAGTCCCTTCAGATCTAAAATTCTCTTATTATGTTACTTGATATAGTTGATTTGCCAATGGAAAGATTTGTCTGTGTGCAGATTCAGCTGAATTCATCACATTTGTGTCCCTAAGGAAATTACAGTAAAATAATTGTATTACGCACTCAAATAAACTTTAGATAGATGTTTTATAGAATGTCATACCTAGATGGAGATACCTCACGACCCTTTGTCTTCGAATTTCCTGCAAAAGCAATGATACAGCCATATCAAAGATGAAGGCAACGCTCAAAAAATATGAAATGGGATAAGGATATGTACGATAATGAAGACATATTTCAAATTACTCTCTAATCTAGATAACATATCAACATTCTTTTCAAGGATTTAAAATTGAAAACTCCAAAAAGTTCATTTTGAACTGATTCTAACTCAATGTATCCCTAGGTTAGTAGCGCAAAAGCATGCACGTACCAATTCCACTTTACTATGATTAGAAAGAACTAAAACCAAATATAAGTTTACTTTTAGTGAGATAATTGGATCAATATCGGGTAATTTTAGTATCAGAAATGCACTGCTGACTATGTACCATTACGCAATTTTGGCTTAGGTGGTAAATCTCCCAATTCATTCCTTTTCCTAAGAATTTGCTGCCGCATTCGTGCATCAAAGTTTGCCTCATCTTCATCATCACCATCATCATCACTAAAAGATTTTTTTAAATCCTTCTGAAACTCCTCTTTCTTTGAGTTTAGCGCTTCTCTGACAGATAACTGCACACCCCTTTTTTCTCTTTTGGCTTCAGAACTCTGCACATCAAAGATTAGTTAAGCACTTGTCCTCTTGATCATTACTTGCATACTATACAGCAAGGATGTTATACATATCTGAGATTCTGAATTATGCATAATGTGTACCAGGAGGCTTGCAAGTTTTTAAAGTGTGTATGCATATGTATAGATAATTTTTATAAGATATGAAAGTTCCTGAAGTAAATTGACAGGGAAATTTACACATAATCACACCAACCCAACACATTTTTATCTTAACTATTTTAACAGACTTCAAATGTAACATAAAAAAAAAACAGAAAGGTGCTGCTGTAGAAAGTAGACAGTTACCAATTCATCATTTGGAATAGCATCCTTCAGAAGACGAGGATCATCGAGTACATCATGACTGCTCTTGATTTTTTTCTTTACAGCTGCTAATTCCTTCTCCTCTTCTTCAGCTTCTTCTCCAAATGAAAGTAAATTCAACTTTCTGAATTGTACATGTACAGACCACATTTAGCCAAATATTTTGCACCAGACACTGGCAGACACAACAGACAGGCACTCCACAAAAGGGGCGTACAAAATAAACACTTACTTAACAGCTTTTTTCTTCGTATCTTTATTGTCAGTGTCACTTGTTGAAAGTTCCTTAGATTTTACACGTTCTCTTGGTACAATATCATCAAATGGATTCCACAATACCTAGAATATAAGTTATCAAAGAAGCTCAATAATCAAACACACATATAAACGAAAAAAAGGCAAAATGAACAGATATAGAATGATAATTGTTACTATTCAACTGTCTCTGAACCCACCTCAACTGATAATATCTTTGGGGGTGGATCCAATGGACGATCATTCTTATCAGTTTCAACTTCTCCTAACCTCGTAAGATTATAAATTGAATCGCCAGTAATCTAGAAATAACACACCAAAACATTAAAGAAATAATATTAAAAAACTTAATTCTCTTCTCGAAAATGAAACTTTTCTGGATTTAGGGTGAAAGAAGTAAGCATCACCTTCCCAAAAATGGTGTGTTTTCGGTCAAGCCAATCGCATCGGTCCAAAGACATGAAAAACTGACTCCCATTGGAATTGGGTGAACCCTCATTTGCACAAGCAACTAATCCCCTATGCTTAAATCTCAAACGCGAATGAAACTCATCACCAAAAACACCGCCATATATACTCTCACCACCTACAAACAAGGATAAACCACACTACAAAAGCCTCAAAACCCCCTAAACCAATTGCAAATCGCAAAACCATAATCACCCCCGTATCAAGTCAAGTCAAGTAAACAAGCATATACATATAATATTCATATACAGAGACATTTCATCCAAATTGAGTATGCAAATACCTCAAAATCCCTTCAACCAATTGCAAATCGCAAAACCCTAATCACCACCACATCTAGTCAAACAAGCATACATATTCATATATACAGAGCCATTTCATCCAAATTGAGTGCGAAAAAACCTCAAAACCCCTTAAATCAATTGCAAATCGCAAAACCCTAACCACCACCATATCAAGTCAACAAGCATATTATATATATATATATATTATTTTCTGAGCCAATTCATCCAAATTGACTGTGCAGACGAGTTTAACGAAGTGTAAAGGAGATAAAAATTAGACCTGTGCCAGTTCCGGTGGGGTCGCCGCCCTGAATGAGAAAACCCTTAATAACGCGGTGAAAGATGGTGTTATCGTAGTAGCCTTCGAGGCAGAGCTGGACGAAGTTCCGTACGGCCTTGGGAGCCTCTTTGGGCCAGAGCTCGATGTCGAGAGGGCCATACGTCGTCGTGATCACCACCTTCCCCCTCGTCGGAGGCTCTAACACGTATATCGCCGACATAGTGAACCACCGCTCCGATTTCGAGCGCCAAAATCTGATTTTGTGAGCTCAGTTGGGGAAGATGAAATGAGGGATAAATATCTATTTTGTCCCCAAATTATAGCCTTAATTTTATTTAGGCCTCAAATATTTTAAATATTACATATTAACCCCAACTTACTTAATTATATTTTAACTAAATACTAAACTTAGTCTTTTATTTTAATTTTTTAATAGTAATTGTGGTTTTATTTTTTTCAATATATTTGTTTACCATGTTTATAGTTTTTAATGAAATTGATAAAGGTAAATGTGATTGAGTAATGATTGAAGCATTTTTAATTTGAATACTCTAATTAATCTTAATTATAACTATATTAAAGCGGAGAATAGTGATGCACATGGGGTGGGAAATTGGCGGTGAGTGCTCCTCCGTCCCGTCCCCATTTATAATTTTAATCTCCATCATTACCTCATCCTCGCTTATTCCCTGTCAGGAACGGGGTGGGGAATCCCTTATTAGGACGGAAAATCTCCACGAATAACACATTTATTTAAAAAAAAATCAATTTAAAAATATTAAATATTATCACAAATAAAATTTAAAATATTAAAAAAATTACTAATATACTACAATAACACAATGAAATATATAAAATACATATAAAAAATTACAAAAATATATAATAATTTAAACAGGGCTCCATCAAGGGAATGTCATCTTTGCCCTACCTTATTTAACATTCGGGGATTGAAAATTATCCTCGTCCCTACTTCATTCTCCATTTATACTGGGATTCCCTGCCCCTATTGGGGCGCGTCCCCACAAGACCCTGTCCCCACAGGGAAAATGTATACCCATAGCGGGAACTATATCTTTTTTAATTGTATGGTTGGTATTGAATACACATCAGTGTGTAAGTAGAGTGTGCAAATTAGAAGTATGTGTAGCATTACTCATGTGCGAACTATTTAAGAATTAAATGGATAATAAATGAGATGAAGATTTATAATGATTTGGCTAAATAAATGAGTTATGTCTACTTAGTCATTTTTATTGCTTATAAATTATTCAACATCAAGATTAAATGAACTAGAATCAATTGAGTTTGTTATGGCTATGGTTACTTATAAAAATTGTGATCTTATGTATTGTGGAGTCTCTAAAGATGCTTGGATATCTCTGCTCTTCTTATTTAACTAAAAGAGGAAACACAAGATTATAAGTAACCCCTAGTAGCATTATTTTGACTAGGTCATCATGCAAAAAAAAAAAAAAAAGAGTATAATAATATTTTTATTTTTACTTTATAATAATAATACATTTTTAGTTACTTTTTTAAATGAAAATAAACTTTTAATTTTAGAATATCATATTATACTTTTTTAAAATTAAAATATAATAAATATTAAAATTATATTAAATATGAATAATTATTGAGAAACGGGTGAAAATTACATATATTTTTTTAAGTAATTTTGTACTTTGACCTACTTTTGATAATTTTTGCAAAATGACATCCGTTTAAAATTCGACTAGTTGTCTAAATTTTTTGACTGGCTACCTAAAATTTTCGACCAGCTATTTGAATTTTTCGATTGCCTGGCTAAATTTTTGACTAGTTGTCTAAATTATGAGAGATCATTTTGCAAAGAATTATTAAAACTAGGCTAGAGTGCAAAATGACTTTAAAAAATATGTCATTTTGCCAAATGCCTATTTTCTATGCCCTATCGTAGGGACGTTTTCTATTTCTAGCATTCAAAAAAATTATAACCCAAATTTTTTTCATGATCGTGTATATTATAATTATAGTAGACATCTCACAAATTTTCAGGAAAATTTGAATAATTTACAATGTCCAAATCAGAGTTCAAACAGTCAATTGCACATGTGACTAGGTTTTTTTATACGTGTCAAAAACAGACGGATTGAACTCTGATTTTTGCATTGTAAATTATTCAGAATTTCTTGAAAATTAGTGGGATACCTACTATAACTATCATATACATTGTCATGAAAAAACAATTAAGTTATAATTTTTCTAAATACCAGAAATAGAAAATGACCATAAGGTGGGGGCATTTTCTGTAGAATTATCCATTAAATATAAGAGTAATGATATGTGCACCAAAATATGTATCAAAACATTACACAAAGTGACGTGATAGTTTAGTCTTTCCAATCACATTTATCAAAATTGAGACCATCTATTAAAAAAAAAAGTGTCACATCACTGTGTGTAATGTTTGAATGCATATTCTAAGTACACATGTCATTACTCTAAATATAATAAATAAATTTTATTTTAAACTATTTTTAATTATTATTATTATTTTTTAAAAATAAGGACAATGAGTTATAAATTAATAATTGAAAGAGATGAACTGGTCAAACTTTCTAATTAAAGCCGTTTTGTCTAATTAAAGCGAATGGCTGAGAGAGAAACGTAAATTTAAAAGTTAGTTAATTCTGTTATCCACCATGAGAGGGTTTCTTTCTCGTGAAACAAAACCAAAACGAAGAGCTAAGAAGGCACTATATTCTCTCTTTGTTTCATCCTTCGCCGGACTCTACTGGGTGTGGCGGAGGAGGAGGAGGAGGGTGTTGTTGCTGTTGGTGGGTCGTCTTCGTTTTCGGCGGTGGTGCGCTACTGAACAACAATGGCTCCCCATTTTTACCCAGACGACACCATTCCTCCGTTCAATGCCACTGCCGTGGCGGTCGAGAAGGACAACAAGAACAGCAAAGCCGCTGTTCGGTGGGCTATCGATAATCTCATGCTTACCAATCCTTTCATCATTCTCATCCATGTTAGACACAAAAACCATCGTAGGTACCTTCATTCTTTTCTATCTTTGTTGAGAGTGAGAGTCACACCATTGATTATGTTGAAATGATTTATGTTTGTCGTAATTGGGAGTTACGCAGAGAGCACGAGCAGCAGCAGCAGCAGCGAATCGGGAGACTCTGATGCGCGCAATGTTTTCGTTCCTTTCCGGGCATATTGTGCTCGTAAAGCGGTAACTTGAGATTTTTTATTGCCTACCAAGTGTTTGTGATGATTCCCCAGACAAAGTGAGTACGGCTTTGAATTGTTTTTCTGTTTTTAGGTTGTATTGAAGGAGGTTGTTATTGATGATTCTGATGTTGCGAAAGCAATTCTGGATTATATCAACAAGAATTGCATCACTAATCTCGTTGCTGGTGCTTCTCAAAGAAATGCTCTTACAAGGTTGGTTTCTCTGTCTATGCTTTATTGTATATGCAAAGCAAGGATTCATTTTTCATGGCATGGTTGGTTATTGCAGGAAGTTTAAAAGCACAGACGTGCCCTCTAGTATTGTGAAATCTGCACCAGATTTTTGTTCTGTGTTTGTGATATCGAAAGGGAAGATAGTAACCGCCAAAACCGCTCAGAGGCCTGCACTCAACACCGCTGCCCCGCCTAGACAACCATCTCCACAGGGACTGCCACCTTGTGTTCCAAATGAATATGGTGAATCAGATCATGGAGCTAGGTGAATATAGAACAGGCCATTCTAGCTAGCTTTAGAATCAAATTTTCCTTATTATTATTTTTGATCATTATTGATTTTTTTTTTCACAGAGCACAGTACATGAGGGCAGGGTTGAAAAATGGAGGATATGATAAAATGGTGCCAATAAGGGAGAGAACTAAAAGCGCTCCTTCACTTCTCTTGTTGGAAAACATGGACCCTCAGAATAATGGGTATAGATCTTCCTTCGGCTGCGATTCAAACGCTGAGGAAAGTGACAGTCAAGGAGGTTTTGGTATATTTGGATCGATTGATATCACAGGTCAAAACTTTGAATTCAGTACTGCCCAAAGTCCCCCAAGAGTATCTTCATCCAGACAATCTACGGTGATTGAATTTCCATAGATCATGTATTTTGTGAAAACAAAAAGTTAACTATGTTCGGTTGGTTTGACTATGTATATGATATGTTTGGTCTATAGCAGAGAGAAATTGAAGCTGAGATGAAAAGATTAAAGCTTGAATTAAAGCAAACCATGGACATGTATAGCTCAGCATGTAAAGAAGCAATCTCAGCAAAAAATAAGGTAAATGTCATACCATTATATTGTACATTGAATAAAATTTTAGAGTTGATCAATTATGGTTGAATATTTTTTTTCCCCATTATTTCCAGGCTAGAGAGCTGAGCCAGTGGAAGCTGGAGGAGAGCAAGAAGTTTGAAGAAGCCAGGAATTCTGAAGAGGCAGCCCTTGCAGCTGCAGAGATGGAGAAGGCCAAGTGCAAAGCTGCGCTAGAAGCAGCTGAAATAGCACAGAGAATGGCCGAGAAGGAAGCCCAGAGAAGAAAACAGGCAGAGATGATAGCCAGGCGAGAGGCAGAAGAGAAGAATCGAGCATTGACTGCTTTGTCAAGGAACGATTTTAGGTATAGAAAATATTCCATAGAAGAAATTGAAGCCGCCACTGAGAAGTTCTCAGAGTCTATGAAAATTGGTGAAGGTGGTTATGGACCTGTTTATAAAGGCAAGCTTGATCATACCCCAGTTGCCATCAAAGTCTTGAGACCTGATGCAGCTCAAGGAAGGAAGCAATTCCAACAGGAGGTATTGTACTCAATCACTCTTTATATCTCTTTATCAAAATATAGTATTTCTCAGGAAAGACATTTTGTTGAAATTCAATACTACAAAAGAATAGACATGTCTCTGTTAAGCACAAGAAAAAACAATGCCATCTTGTAACTTTGATGAAACATGACAAGGCCATATGCTGAATTTTGAAAGCTTACCATTATGATCTATATCATGGACTTGCAAATTAAACCAATATTTTAATTCAATAAAATAGAATTTCCCATTATTCACTGCCTCCAACTTGAACAGGTTGAGGTTCTGAGCTGCATTAGACATCCGAACATGGTCCTCCTCCTAGGTGCCTGTCCAGAATTCGGATGCTTGGTATACGAGTATATGAACAATGGTAGCTTGGAAGACCGCCTATTTCAAAGAGGCAACACCCCACCAATATCATGGAGGAAACGATTCAAAATAGCTTCTGAAGTGGCAACAGCACTTCTCTTCCTTCACCAAACAAAGCCAGAGCCCCTTGTGCACCGCGACCTTAAGCCAGGAAACATACTCTTAGACCGCAACTTTGTTACCAAAATCAGCGATGTTGGCCTGGCTCGTTTAGTCCCTCCATCAGTAGCCGATCAAGTAACCCAGTACCGCATGACATCTGCAGCCGGGACATTCTGTTACATCGATCCAGAGTACCAACAGACAGGCAGGTTAACAACCAAGTCAGACATATACTCGTTTGGGATATTACTCCTCCAAATCATCACAGCTAAGCCTCCAATGGGTCTAGCTCACCATGTCAGTAAAGCCATTGAGAAAGGAAGGTTTGCTGATATGCTAGACCCGGCAATAACAGACTGGCCCATTGAAGAAACTCTAGCATTTGCTAACTTGGCATTAAAGTGTGCAGAACTAAGGAAGAAGGACAGACCAGACCTTGGTTTGGTTATTGTACCGGAGCTTAAGCGGTTAAAAGATTTCAGAAGAACCATGCTTTAGACTCCTCCCACACTATAAGAAAGAAAGAAACTCAATCTGACTGTTTTTCAGTTGAATCAATTTTTTTGTTGTTGTTGGAAATCTGAAACTAGTGTACTGTTATGTATCTAAAGAAATATATTTTTTTCAATGGGGTTTAAACTTTAACCTTTGTGTTTCCTTTTTGTATGATTAGGATGGAGTTGAGCTGCAGTTTCTTAAAATATGAGAAAAGATGGTGACAACTGAAAGAAAATTCAGGAAGAGATGAGGTGTGTTACTGTATAGTGGGTTGGTATAATAGACTATAGTGTATGCTCTTTCTCAGTGGTTACAAATAACAATGAGAAAAAGACTGATTTTTGGACATTATTGTTGGGAAAATGGTACTGAAATTTCATAAAGGGACATTTTCCATTTTCATTGTAATTGTTGTCATTTCAGCATTATTGTACATGTTTTTGGTTTTGTTTTATTTACTAGCTTTTGCTTCTGTTATGCATATTCCCTCTTTCTTCAATCTTTTTCTAGATTTTTGTTCCCCATAGTTCATCAAAAAAAATGTTTACCCATGTGAAGTATAATGACTAAAAAGTAGTGTTATATATATATATAAGACAATTCTTTTATAGGAGCTTAAGCCCTACCGGTAGGGCTCTCAGTGTTTCTCGATCCGTGAATAGTTTTCGGCGCGATTTTTTTTTATGACTATGTATATTGTAGCTATTTAGAGTATCCTGCAAATTTTCAGAAAATTTCGAATATTTTACAATACCGAAAACTAGGTTCAAACATATTATTTTCCATGCGCATAAAAAAAATTAGTCACGAGTGCAACGATATGTTTGAACCTAGTTTTCGGTACTGTAAACTATTCAGAATTTTCTAAAAATTTGCAGGATGCTCTAAATAGCTACAATATACATGGTCATAAAAAAAAAATCACGCCGAAAAATGTTCACAGGTTAAGAATACTGAGAGCCCTATTGGTAGGGCTCCTATAAAAGAATTCTCCTATATATATATAAATATATTTATATATTTTAATGCGAAAAGACTAAAAAGTTGTATATCGATAAACACAAGTTTATCAATAATAATGCCAAAAGTATAGTTGAACTTGAAAGTGAGAGAATGATGGATAATGAGGGCTTTGGATTTAGTCTCATTAGCATGTAATTTTATAAGCAATTATATAATCATAGATATAAAACATGTAAACTTACACATAGTTTATATAAGAAAATTGCTAATAGCATACCACTTCATGCAATATTATTTGATTGGCTTCATATATTCTAATTTAAAATATTAAAACTATAAAAATGTAACTATTTACAGAATGTCACAACAAGTAGAGTTGGAAACTACATACTGCTCCATAACGATACTCTTTATACAATTACATATATACTACAATTTTACATCATTTCTAAACTACATTAATATTATTGTGTATTACTAATATAATGCAACAAGACCAGTCCTCAAACAAACTACATCCTTACGATTATCTAATTGTTCAGGTCGATTTTTCCAAGCATTATGAGTTTTGTAATATTGAATCTCCGGATGCGAATCTATCTTCGTCTTTACTCAATTCTATTCTGTCTTTACTTCCCTGTTGACTTAATCAACTTTTGGGAGGGGATTCTCCTGTGATCAGTTTTTGGTAAGAACAGTCTTTGGCAAAAGCCAATAGTGAGTAACTGCAAGAAAATTCTCCAATGCTTAAGTTAGTTCTCTTTTTATATTTTAAGACAATGATAGTATGGTAAAGACTCAAAAAAACTATCTTAGCTACTATTGAAGTCAGTTAGTTATAGCAAAAGAACGAAATGAATGATTAGAACTAATTTATCGCCATTGGTCCATGCGTTCCTATTGCTTGTTTCGATGTTTAGTGAAACGAGCGTTTTGATGTTCTCCAGCACATAAAGCAACACCTTTTGTCTCGTTGTTAGTCACGTGGTTGGCACGTTCTTTCTTTAACAATATTCATAAAAAGGAAAGTGTTAAATACGTGCCCAAATTGCCCTCACACTAATATTGAAATTTGAAAGAAAACTTTGAGAATTTATGAAGAATTTATGAATAGAAGCTTGATAATATATGCTCATAGATTCAAATTGGTTCAAAAACTCAACTATTCAATTTTTTTGGACATTTTAATACTAACTAGGTAACACTCACAAAGATGACAAGATACTATCATATACTTTTTCTTACACACCTCATGTCATATGATTCTTTGGTTGCCAAACTTGGGCAATGCAAAAGTTTAATTCACAAGACAATCTTATTCATAGTTAAAGATGCAACATAGTAACATGTACAAATGAGATTCTTAGACAAGTATATATAGTATTGTCAGTACTATATATATAAGAACTCCCTAGAATCACTGCAATAGGAAAGAAGATACTTAAGAAGAAGCCCACCTTGCAAAGAAAAGTATAGGTGAAGAAGCACAAAAAGGTATTGATTAAGTTTACAGAAAGGTATTATTGAGAAAAAAAAAAGAGAATCAGATTATTTGTTAAAGAAGCTTTACTTAGGATTCCTTTTTCTTTATGAATACAAAAACTCAAGCTCCAAACTCCAAAGAGATAATGAAATCATTATAATGATCACTTTTGCATTATATGGTCCCCTATCTATTTTCCAAAACACTATTTTTTTAATCTTGATTATATATGTGTGTGTAAATATTAATGAAATAATGATTAGCCAATTCAACTTTTAAACTATGGTGATGTGCACATTTACCACTTTTGCTAAGGGGTCGGAGGAGCCCAACACCACAAAGAGTTGACAGCGCAATCCAGTATCAGATCTTACTTATTTGAATTTAATAAATATTGTTGGGTATTGTTAACCAATCATAGAGTGCTACCTCATGTGGTGTTGGACACCCTAAGGTGTCAAATATTAACAAAATATATATAAAAACGGATTATACTTTTTTGGACCCTGTGTTTTTTTCTTTTACATGTTTGGACCCTATGTTTTAACAAATTACTTTTTGGACCATATATTTTGTAAAATTGTTAAAATAGAACCTTAAACCCGAATTTGGTAAATGTTTTCTCAACTAAAATTACAAATAATTTACCAAACTAACAATTCAGAACAAAAATAAAATCATTCTACTTAAAAACTGTGTTGTTATATTCAATTTTTTCTTCATCAAAATTGAGTTTAGGGTTCTATTTTAACCATTTTACAAAACACCGGGTCTAAAAAATAATTTGTCAAAACACATAGTTCGAACAGGTAATGAGACAAAATACAGGTTCGTAAGTATAACATTATCATTTGTAAATAAGAACAGTATTACATACTTTTTATTTTGTAAAACTACTATACAAGCAATGCACTATATAGAAGGTGTGTAATTTGGGCTAAAAACACCTAATTTGCCAACTTAACTATAATAATTCACAAACACTAAAAGTAAAACAAAATCCCCATCACTAGAGAAGAATCTAATTCATCACAAACTTTTTGTAGAGCCATACACAAGATAACATATACATATACATATACACATGTTATATATTATGCCTCACTAACTAACTTTACCTCAGAACACATTGATTCAAAGAGAGAAAAAACCATTTTTCTCAAATGGGTAGAAGAAAATGTCTTCCATTGCTACTAAAATCATGGCTCTTAGGGCTAACCATGTCCATATTGGCCACACCAACTCACCAAGACCAAGAATCAGACCAAGCCAGTTTGCTCTGCATAAGCGACTGTGCCACGTGTCCAGTCATCTGTTCTCCTCCGCCGCCGCCGTCTCTAACCGAAAAGCCACATCCTCCGCCGCCGGTTGAACCGGCGAACAACGCGCCACCTCCAACTTACTTCACTTTCTCACCGCCGCCGTCGCAGCCAACCATTCCAGTGTCGTCGTCGCCGCCTCCCAAGAAAAAGTCGTCGCCGCCTCCTCCTCCTCCGTCGTGGATTTACACCACTGGCTCTTCTCCTCCTCCTCCTCCTGCTCCGCAAACGGTGCCGTTTTCACCTGTTGTTAAAGCGCCGCCGTCTGGAGGAGGAGGCCACGACGAGTATCCTTATCCTTACTACTATTTCTACGCCTCGGATGCGGCTTCTTCCGGCGTCGGAGGGTTCAGAGTTTTCTTCGTTTTTATGGTGTTTCAGTTTGTTTTTCGTAGCCGGTTTTGGTGAGAAGCTGACAGTGTTAACTAACGTGTGTGTATGTATATATATGTATATGTATTGTGTATTATATCATGTTAAGTATATATATATATACTGTTTTGTTCGTATAGGATTAGGGTTATATTAGTAATTATGTTATTGCTAAATAATTTTATGAATAAAAGATGATGATATATATAGTTTCCCATTAGAGATGATAATTTGATGGCTAAATCTCAAGTTAAAAAATAATAATTAGAGATTTGTATAGAAAAAGAAATGAGATTTTTTTTTTTTTTTTTTGAGACTCGAGCTGTCTAAAAATTTCGACTAGCCGTTCAAAGCTGGCTATGAGCATTGAGACCCAATTTTTTTTTGATATTTTTATAATATTTATATATAAAATGATATTTTTGTAAAATTATAATCTTTTTGTGTTAAAAAAAATAGCATTTTTCAAAAAATAGAGTCTGTTTATTTGGGGGTCCTAGGCACAGGCCTGACCTGCCTATGCCTAGGGCCATCCCTGTGGCTATCTGGAGCATCAGAGACTATTTTGCAAAAAAACATCAAAATTATATCAGAATGTAAAATAATTTTAAAAAATAAATCATTTTGCTAAAAAACCCAAAAATAAATTAAGAACTTGGGCCCAGGGCTTATTCGCCTATGCCTAGTATCGTTAACATTCAAAAAATAAAAAAATAATCCATTATAAATGTTGGATAGGAAAATTTTCTTTTTTTAAAAAATAATATAATAGTGGAAGTATTGCTTTTCTTGTACCTTGTACTATTTAAAAATTTAAAATAATTTTACTTATTTAAAAAGAAATTATGATAAAATTAGTTATATAAATATTAAGTTGGGCAAGATAAGATGTATATTTCTCAAAAACTTTCTTTACTAGAAAATAATCGTTTGATGGAAGATGGGGCAGGAAAAAATAAGTAGTAACGAGGATGATATTTTAATAACTAGCTTTGTCCCATTTCATTCCTTTCTCTACTAGGGTTCATAGGAAAATTAAATTTAGGAGTCTATAGTTTTTTAATTATTTAAAAATCAAATTAACTAAAATTTAATAATTTGGGAACTTTTGGGTTTGAGGCCACTAGGGCCTCAAGAACATCTCTTGGGAAATCTCCAATGAGTAAGAAAGAAGCCTTCGACTAAGAATTCAAAGCCTTCGACTTTGTAATTTTAATAGAATTAGAATCATAATGTAATTTGGTATATTTTACTCTTTCTTTTTGTATCTTTTTAGTATTTGTCTTATGAGGGGATTATTTTGGTATATTCAATCATTTTTTATTTTAATAATTTGTAATTTTAGGTCATGTTTGGTACGTCGTATTGTATTGTATTGTATTAATTAAAACTAAATATTTAAAAATGATATCATATTTGATACTATCCCGACCCCAATCCCCGCCTCACCTCGACCCCAACAACCCTAACCTCGACCCCCAACTCTGACTTCGACCCCTGACCCCTGACCCGGACCTCGATTGCGGCCCCGGAGCCCGGCCCTAGCCCCTAGCCCCAGACTTCGTCACATGACCTCGGCCCCTAGCTTAACCTCGGCCTCGGCCTCGGCTCCGGCCCCTTCCCCAGACCTTACCACAATACAACTTAATCTAAAAAATATTACAATACAAGCTAACACGTACAAATTTTTATGTATTGAATAATATAATTAGTATTGTATTAAAATTTGTAATTATAATGATTAATACAATACCCAAGTTGATTCCAAACATAGTGTTCCCCTAATTTAATACAATACATAGGGCATTGCAAACTTAGCCTTAATAATCTTTTTCAACATTTTTAATGATGCTCCTCTCACAGGTTTTCGGAACAATGCCGTTTTCACGAAATTATGTCGTTTTATGAGTTTTGCGAAAATATGTCGTTTCTTCGGATATATATCGTTTTATGAAATGATGTCGTTATAGCTAATGTGTATCGTTTTCATGAAACTACGTCGTTTCATTATCTTTTTTCTTTCGTTTTTCTCCTCCTGACATGGCTGGTCTGGTCTGGCCTGGGTTTTCTTCAGTTCCAACTTCCATGAATGAAACTCTAACCAAAGCAAAGCATATATAATATCAGATCCGAAAAACTCAGCAGACGATTACTCCACCAGATCCAAAAACCCTAGGAATCTCATTCACGATTTCCATGGAGTTCGACAATGGGGCGGAGGACTCCTCCGCGGTCGGCGGCCTTCTCCCTCTGGCCTCCGCCTCTCAGCAACCCTACGTTTCCGAGCTCCTTTCCTTCACTCTCGATCGCCTCCACAAGGTATTCCTCTTTCTCTCTCGTTATCATGGTTTCATTCTGGGATCTTGTTTGATTGGTTTGAATTTTCAGGAACCTGAGCTTCTTCGAGTCGATGCAGAGAGAATTCGGAGGCAAATGCAAGAGGTGGCGGTCGGTAATTACCGAGCTTTCATTGCTGCTGCTGATGCCTTGCTCGCGATTCGGGGGGAAGTATCTTCCATTGATAAGCATCTTGAATCAATGGTATGGTAGCTTCTCTATCTCTGTTTTTTGTGTTCTGAAATTCAGTTCGTTTCGTGAATTCGGTGGCATTGTTGTATAAGTTGTGGATTTTTTTTTGCATTGGAATTTTGGACTTGGATTTATGTTTTTGGTAGCAAAGTCTGATTAGCTAATGTAAATTTCGATTGAGTTTTGATGGGTAGAGCTGAAATTATGGTAGTATTTTCATGGCTTTTAATGGTTTTGGGGGAATTTTGGTCTTGCTAAGGTGTAATTGTTTTCCTTGTAGATAGGTGAGATCCCAAAGTTGACATCTGGATGCACGGAATTCGTTGAATCTGCAGAGCAGATTTTGGATAAGCGGAAGATGAACCAAATTTTGCTTGCAAATCACAGTACTTTGCTTGACTTACTTGAAATTCCTCAGCTTATGGACACGTACGTATGTATCTAAAATTACTGTCAGGGCCTTTTGTTGGAGAGTTTACTTTCTGGAGAGTCTTATGAAATACAAGTGCATATCTATTTGTTTAAGGCTTCAATGTACTATTTTTTCTAGTTATGTCAACTCTGTGGATTTTATGTGTCACAGATAGACATTCTACTGCTGAATCTAATCAGTGAAGATAATATTAGTTCACATCTGTTTATAAAGCCAATTAGACAAAGCCAGGTCTGAGAATATGATCAAGAATTTTTCTTTTCTTCCTCTTATACAATCAAACTCCATATGACCTGCCTCAAATTAAGCCCCACCAGCCACTGCTTGCTACCCTGCTCCTGGCATCACCTACTGGACATCAAGTACCCAGGAGCTCAAAACTTCCCAAATTTTTTGACAGTATTGACACCATAAAATGCAGCCTCCCTGTTGCCTATTGCTGATTCTTATAACATCTGTTTATAAAGCCAATTAGACAAAGCCAGGTCTGAGAACTAGATAGTGAATTTTAAGGATATGATCAAGAATTTTCTTTTCTTCCTCTTATACAATCAAACTCCATATGACCTGCCTCAAATTAAGCCCCACCAGCCACTGCTTGCTACCCTGCTCCTGGCATCACCTACTGGACATCAAGTACCCAGGAGCTCAAAACTTCCCAAATTTTTTGACAGTATTGACACCATAAAATGCAGCCTCCCTGTTGCCTATTGCTGATTCTTATAACATCTGTTTATAAAGCCAATTAGACAAAGCCAGGTCTGAGAACTAGATAGTGAATTTTAAGGATATGATCAAGAATTTTCTTTTCTTCCTCTTATACAATCAAACTCCATATGACCTGCCTCAAATTAAGCCCCACCTGCCACCGCTTGCTACCCTGCTCCTGGCATCACCTACTGGACATCAAGTACCCAGAAGCTCAAAACTTCCCAAATTTTTTGACAGTATTGACACCATAAAATGCAGCCTCCCTGTTGCCTATTGCTGATTCTTTTAACATCTGTTTATAAAGCCAATTAGACAAAGCCAGGTCTGAGAACTAGATAGTGAATTTTAAGGAATATGATCAAGAATTTTCTTTTCTTCCTCTTATACAATCAAACTCCATATGACCTGCCTCAAATTAAGCCCCACCAGCCACTGCTTGCTACCCTGCTCCTGGCATCACCTACTGGACATCAAGTACCCAGGAGCTCAAAACTTCCCAAATTTTTTGACAGTATTGACACCATAAAATGCAGCCTCCCTGTTGCTTATTGCTGATGCTGCCTGTTAGTTTTTGGCACGTTTCCTATTGCTTTGTTTTTTTTATGTAGCGTTATTGTATTAGACAATGATCATCTTATGCAGAGAATGCACATAAAATAGGGTGCCAAATTTGTGTATGAGAGATAGAGTTAGAATTAGAGTCTGGGAAAAATGAGTTTGAGTTAGATTTCTTGTGATCTTTTTCTTCTTCATTGTATTGAAAAGTTGCAGCTATAAGTAGATATAAATCTCATATCGAGGATGAACTACTATGCATCCTATTTATGTAATTGCTCATTTACTGTTTTATTACTAGGATTAAGGACATTAGTCTTTAATACTTTCCATTCTTTTATTACTGTTTGTATGATATTTACCATTCACCATGACTTTCAAGGGAGTATAACAAGCTTTTAATTCTTTACACCAAATTGGATAACTTTTGGACTACTATGGAGACTATTATGGCCAGCGTATGTTTGAATGATGTAGAATAAGAAATGAAATACTATAGGAATTATTATTATTATTATTAACTAGGATTTAATCTTTACTCTCTTATTTTCTCTCGAGTCTACATCTGTTCTTATTAATAAATTATGCAAAAATTATTGTTGAAAGAACATGACAATTATCTGGTTTTTTTTAGTAAGTAAAGACATTTTTTTGATTATTTTAGTAATTGTAACATCTTGTTAATAACAGCATCATTATTATCCCCCCTTTTCAGATGTGTAAGGAATGGGAACTTTGATGAAGCTCTTGACTTGGAAGCATTTGTTTGTAAACTTTCAACTATGCACCCCAAGTGAGTGTTTTGTTCATGTTATTCTCTTGTCTACCTCTTCTTTGTACAAGTAGTCAACTTCATGAACGACCATAGTATGAGGCTTAATCCTCTCTCTCCTTTCCTTTTGTCTCTTAGATTACCAGTTATTCAGGCACTGACTGCAGAAGTGAGACAGACCACCCAATCTCTTCTTTCTCAGCTTCTTCAGAAACTTCGTTCTAACATTCAGGTATGTTCAAATTATATGAGCGTACACAAGCAAGCAGTTTGATTCATCTAGGTCAGTTTGAGAGTTTATGCATCATTCTTGACATATAACTTTATTTCTTGCAGCTACCGGAGTGTTTGCGAATTATTGGATACTTGCGTCGAATTGGAGTCTTCAGCGAGTATGAAATGCGTTTGCAGGTTGGGCTATAATTGATTTATGTTTTCTAATTTTTTGGGGCATAATTTCAGTACATATTTGGGGGTGATAAGTGTGTGACATGAATGTTTATTGTTTTTGGGCATTAAGTTTGCTCACATATTCTTGGCACGTTCTTTAAAAAGTTTTTATCTGATCAATATTTTTCAGTTCCTGAGATGCCGGGAGGCATGGCTTACTGGAATACTGGAAGATCTGGACCAGAGAAATGCTTATGAGTACTTAAAAGGAATGATAAACTGCCATAGGATGCATCTCTTTGATGTTGTTAATCAGTATCGAGCAATATTTGCTGATGATACATCAGGAAGTGAAGAAAACTTCGATGGGGGGCTTCTCTTTAGTTGGGCCATGCATCAGATCACCTCACACCTCAAGACTCTTAAGTTCATGCTCCCAAAGATAACGGAAGGGGGATCTCTGTCAAATATATTGGATCAATGCATGGTGAGCATCTCCTCCTTAATCATTTTCTGTCACAATTTTTTTGGTGGAAAGTAAATATTCCTCCAAAAAACATGTATCAAAATGTAGTGTTCGTTTATAGTTTTTTAAGGTTTGAAGCAAACTGCTCTATACATATGCATATTGTCAAGAAATAAGAATATATTGCTAATAGCATTACGTGATCATTCTACAACTAAAATAGTATTTATGATGACATTGTTTGTTTGTCTTTATAAATGTCAGTATTGTGCAATGGGCCTTGGTTGGGTTGGACTAGATTTTCGAGGCTTGCTTCCATCTCTTTTTGAAGAGTAGGTTTTTCTTACCCTTTTTCCTCTTTGTTCCTTTTGATAAGATGTGGGTGTCACTTTTCAAACCTATATCGTCTTGAAAGAACGTTTCCTATTGTAAATATCAAGTTCAATTGCTTTGCAGGGCAGTGCTCAACTTGTTTTCAAAAAATATGAGTACAGCAGTTGAGAACTTTCAGGTAACTAGACCAGTAGTAAAATGTCAAGTTTGTTTTAGTATGAATATCAAGTACACAGATCAGTATTGAATCAGGAAGAAGGCTTCGTTTTGTTTTCTATGAGCTGATCTAAAGATTAATTATTCTGTTGCTCCAGTTGGTCTTGGATTCACATCGTTGGGTCCCTCTACCAGCGGTTGGCTTTCCAGTAAATAGTTCGGGTGAAGAAACTCAGGATGAGGTTACTCCACCATCTTATCTTATGGAGCATCCACCACTTGCTGTTTTTGTCAATGGTAAATTCAATATGTTTTCTCAGCTGTGTCTCTGCATTGTCAATGTGGATTTATTTTCCTCTGCCTGAAACTGTGAGGTGCTGTGTTCTTATGTTCTGTATTATTTAGATAACTTTTAGCAAAAAGAGGGTTTCTATGGCTGATGATTGAACATAAAAATGAAATTATTGCAAATCTTCTTCCATGCTAATTCAAAAGAAAATAACTGATTCCTGAGCCATAGGAGACTAGGTTGGGACTTCAGATTTAGAAGGAATTTATTTGATAGAGAGGTTCCTAGCTTGATTGAGTTGTTAGATTTGCTTAAGGTTGTGGATCTTCAGGCTATTTTGGAGGATAAAAGGATCTTGGAACCAGACAGTAGCGGTGTTTTCAGTTGCAAGACGGCCTTTCATAGTTTGGCCTTTGCTCATTTAGGCCCGGAGTTGTCGTGGGCGAAGAGGTTATGGAAGAGTGTTGTTCCTTCCAAAGTTAAAGTGTTTGGATGGTTATTATTTTTAGACAAGTTAAGTGCCCATGGTAACTTGCAGAGGAGAAGACCTTTCTATTACTTGTCGCCAAATTGGTGTGTTAACTGTAAAAACGAGAGTGAGTCAATTGGTCATTTGTTTCTACAGTGTTCTTTCGCCAGTGCTCTGTGGAGTAAAGTGTTAAATGAGTTCGGGGTCTCTTGGTGTATGCATTTTTCTTGTGCGCACTTGTTCCTTTCTCAGTTAAGAGGGAGGAAAGAGGATGGTGCGCTTATGGCAGAGTACCGTCCTGGCTACTTTTTGGGTTATTTGGTTGGAGAGGAATAGTAAGATCTTTGAAGAGTCCTCTTGTTTAGTGGACTCTCTTTGGGATAAAATCAGGTTCTGGGTAGCCACGTGGGTGTATAGAACGAAAGATTTTGATGGTGTTTTCTTTTTGGACCTTCGCAGAGAGTGGGTGTATTTGTGGTCGTAATTTTTGTTTCTTACTTTCCCTTTGTTACCACGGTATTCCTCCGGCATAAGTGAGGGTTTACAATGTTATTGAGGGGAGGTCTATTTTGACCTCTATCTCCTTTTTTCATAGGAGACGAAAAAAAAAAAAGACATTATAGTATTAACTGAAACAATGGTTTCTCTGTTTTTCATGTTTACTGATCCAATTATTGGATAGATATGAAGTGTTAAATCAGGTGGTTGCCTTCATAAAAGTCTATCGTATATTAATTTTGTTCCAACACCATGTGTGTTTTGGCAACAGGTGTATCTGCAGCGATGAACGAATTGCGTCCATGCGCCCCAATAAGTTTAAAGCCCGTGCTTGCCCAGGAATTAATCAAGGGATTGCAAACAGTTTCTGACTCTTTATTGAGATACAATACAACTCGGATGCTTAGACAAAACGAATCTGGACTTTTCCTCTCACTTTGCCGGGCCTTTATTGAGGTACTTCTTCCACCGAAATGACTGATTTTCATTTACACTTTGCGTGCCTGTGTTTACATTAACAATATTTGCACGCCTACACTCACTTCGTATAGGTTGTCTACCCACATTGTGCCACATGCTTTGGCCGTTGTTACCCTGGCGGAGCTGCAGTTATCATGGAAGCAAAGAGTTCGTACGAAGGAGTTGGTCGCCTTCTAACGGTTTCTTCGTCTAGAGAACTCCCGAAACCTGTCATCGGTAATGGAGAAGAGGGTAAAACCACGACAGAGAATGGCGAATTGCCTTCAGCGGAAAATAGAATTGCTTCCATTGAAAAAACTGGGGATGATGATGATACCGATCGAAAAGAACAGCAAAGCCCAACTTTGCAGACAGATGTGTGAAGAAGCAGCTCCCTCACTAGCATTCGAAGCAAGTTGATCCAGTGTTGCTGTTGTAGCTCACCAAGGAAAAAAATATTGAAGTCCATTTTTTTAGTTGGCTGTGATTCATAACAAGTTACATATTAAAGTAACAAAAAGCAATTTTTCTGGAAAAAAAAAGAGAAAAGAGAGAATTTTGATTGTAGATGTTAATAACGCATTTTTGTTTATTTGTAATATAATAGAGATTTTGTTCACCAAAATAATTATGGTGTCTTGTAATAATGGCTAGGTGAGTTGCTTTGTTGTGTTGTGTTACTTAAACCACTGAAGAAAAATACAAGAGATTTGTAGGCTTAGCTTTTAATAACTATGAACTCCAGAGATATAGCTAGAGTTATTTTTACTAATTTTATTCTAACCATATTCTAAGACTTCCTTTTTTAAATGCTATGGAGAAATTTAATTAAAAAATAAATAAAAAAATCAGTATTTTACAACAAGAGAGGTCATACCTGAATTCATTTTGGTTTCTTGGGCAGAGGGTTCACAAAATTTTCTATTTTTGAGTTTATATTTGCTGGGATTAAACAGGTAGTTCTGGTTGTTTTGTCAACTCTCTTCATGCGTAGAATTTCATTAGTTGTAGGTATCAGAAGATTTCAATGAGAAGTTGAAATGAAGGTAGATTTGAGTGCAATGAGAAGAGGCTAGTGTTCTATTTCTTTTTTTTTTGCTAAGTTACAAGGAGATCCATGGTTTTATCATGCTCCCAATCCAATGCTATTTAAGAAATCTATTGGTATCGCAGGTGAAATAGAAATCCACTAGCGTTAACGTTCATCAACCTCGAAAAGGAAGGCCCACAAGAAAAGTATAATAATTCAAACTTTATTGGACATTATTGGATTACTGTCACGAGAGTTATAGTAGGTTCATCCCTTACCATCATGCTACCACCACTCGTGATAATTGTTCCGAAAAAACTTAATTGAATTTCTCCCACTCAACCTTGGAGTTAGGGTAGAAAAAATGTTGATTTTTAAACAAGGTTACACTCATACACATTTTTAGTAAGCACCACATACTAATATAATATTTTCAATAATACTAGTGAGCACAAGAGGATGTTGGGGCAAGACAACAAATACTATTATGTAAAATCTACATAATATTTAATACTAACAACACTCATAATAAATCATGTAAAATAGCTACAAAGCTAAAAACACTAAAATTCTTCTCCATAAGATGATGTATAATAGCTAAGAAATTTAGCTAAGCTAAACATTTAAGGTATATCCTTCTCCACATTTAGCTACACACTATTCATCATTTAAACTTATTTAATTATTATTTTTTATTCTTCTCTCTTTCTTTCTCTCTCATCTTCTTTTATTTAAATAAATAAATAATATCTAGAAATATAATATTTAAATGTTGTAAAGAGAAAATATAAAGAATCTGCTATATAGTGTAATGTAAAAATTTGAAGTAAAATAAAAAATATTTTTTTTTTAGTAATGTATTTTGAAAAATAGAGTAGAGAAACTGTTATAGGACACGTGGTAATGAGCACCATAGATTCCACCACTTGTACTAGAATGGTACCTAACAATACATGTACTTGAATCTTGTACTAGAATGGTACCTAACAACACATGTACATTTAGGTAAAAAGCCCAAAAAACAAAGCAACTCAAAATATGTAAATTTTCAAACCATAAAATACAAAAAACAACTACTCAATGTTACATAACAAGATTCTTTCAAATAAGAAAAAAGAAAGTCACAATCAAGGGCTTGAACTTGTTGGTTCATGAAGTAGTAAATCTCAAGAAGAATATGTGAAATTGTCCGTACATCTAAGATGTACCTTATAAATTTATTAATAGAAAGGTTGTGACAATTTTCAAATATGATTGAAGTGAGAACATTAGTGGGGCCAATTTCTTGTTGGGATCATTCCCATCAATGAAAGCCATTTGGTTTTAGCATATATATAGGGAAAAAAAACCACTATCTCTATTTTTTATTTAGTATGTTTTTTTTTAAATAAAAAAAGAAAGAAAAGTTGTGCTTTTAAAAACCAATTGTTTCTTCACTCAAGTTATTCATCAATCTTATTATATATGTGAATTTATTTTAAGAGCTTCTTTATGGATTGAATCAAACTTTCTACTCTATTATTATTATTCTCATTGTCCTTTTATTTCTTGATTCTTCTTCTTCTTTATCTTTAAAAAAGGAATCATAAAATTATAACTAAGCATAAAGATTTGTAAAAATAATCAAAATCTTAGTGTGAGTTTTAATATATATATTCTCCATGTTTGAGATGAGTGGATGATATGGAAGATTATAATGTTTTTTTTCTAGAAGAATGCAACACTTACAATCACTTTTATTTGAAGAGAAGAGTAAATGACCCAAAACCAATGATAAAATGAGAAATTTGAGCATATTTTTTAGGGGAAATGAAATTTCATTGTATGATTAAAATGGAACAAAATCCAATACAAGTCTGACGTGCTGAAAGAGCAAGTACAAATCTTACAAAGAGATGATCAATATTAATATATCGAGCCGTTTACAATGATAGAATACCAAGAGGCACAACGTCAAAGAAGACAATCTAATCCAAACCCCGCACACAGAAAATAAGAGTTGTTTTTCTTTGATAATACATTTTAATAAATCAACAAAACTAATAAATAGGGTCATCGACCCAAACCAAGAAAGTATAGAATCTTAAATAATTTGAATGAAGGGAATTGTAACGCCCTGGTTACTCCAAAACAGTTATGGTGAACAGTGAACCGGAAATTTGACTCGCTACCCGAGTCCTTTGGTTAAAAACGTGCTCTAAGTGTTATTAACAGGCTAAGGTGGAAAACCAATAAAAAAGAAATGATATATTTTATTAAATGCATAAAACCGTACATGGGCCCATAACAACTTTTACAAGTTATTTACAACTCAAAATGGTCGTTACTGTTTCAAAATTACAAACCCGCCGACCTAAGCGACAAAAATAGGGTAAACCCCTTAGTTCCTCTGAGAACTCCTTGGCCGTGGTGGTTAAGCGGCTACATATGTACACAACACCACCTAAGCTCTCCACTCAAGACTGGGTGAGCTTTTCTTTCCCTTTACTTGCACCACATAGCACCCATGAGCTATGGCCCAGCAAGAAAACACAATATAGCATGATATAATATCAACAATGATCATAATAATCATTCGTGACTTCAGTCCAAAATAAAGGAGTGACAGTTGCAAAAGTCACTAAGGTGGGTACAACTCCCTTTAGCTAGGTGACGATAGGGTCACCAGGGCTTAACAGATAAGTGAACCTTTCACTAGCTTAAACATGATAGGTGCATGATGACTAGTCACCAACATAACCTTCGTCATGACTCTAGAGTCATAACTATGGAACACTGTTCCCTAGCCATGTGACAAGCAGTCACCTAGGCCTTAGGCCCTGGCTTTGAGTAACTAGTCCTAGACTAGCCAAGCGCTTATAAGTTTCATCGACCTTAGGGTCGGTCCAGCATTAATGCCTTGGAGTCATTCAACGCTGATATCGATTAGATCTAATCTTCATTCGGCCCTGCGTTCAGGACGCTTATGCCATTTCTGACTCTCAGGTCAGTGATATGCGACCAGTGCCGTCCCTGACTAGTCAGTGCCATACACAAGTAAACAACATCCTCTAGCATTTAATATGCAATCAATGTCCACATTTATCAACCAACATGCCTCAACAACAATCATGCATGTCATATACACAGGGTGCAGTTTTCTCACATCCGGTTTGAGCGAGAATAAAACAAGAACGACTCTTGAGAACGATCGACCTTTGATTCCTTAGCGGTTACCTAACCATAACCAATTATAACCTCCATTAATTAAATCAACAATAAAAGGGTCTTAACCTAAACCCCACTCTCGGGACCTCGAAACATGCCCACACGGTGAGTAGATTCGATCCCGGGCCTTAAGGATTGAAACCCCGAGCCAAAAACACTTAAAAACACTCAAAACGGGACTTTGGAGGAATAGAGTAGCGCTGCTCCCTAGCGCCCCAACGCTATACTCAGAACCCCCAAACCGCCCAAAATCATCCTGTGTAGCGCTATAGCGCCCTAGGATGGGCGCTGTAGCGCTACCCCCAGACTAGCACTCCCCTGAAACCTTCTTCTTCGACTCCTTCGATTCCAACCTGTTTCCAATGCTTCCAAATCCCATTTTTGGTGCCAAATGAACCCAAAAACCATCCTCACATACCCCAAGCATCACAACCATAAGAACCCTAGCCAAAACTCCCAACAAAACCAATCATTCAACCTAGAAATCACAACTGAAAACTAGAACCAAAACAGGGAAAACCAGAGAATTCAATGGCTAGAAACTTACCCCAAGCTCAGCTTATGATGCTCTTCAATGGTGGAACACACTCCCAAACTCCCAAGGCTTACTTCCCAAGCTTAAATCCTCAAGAATGGCTCAAAAATCACAAAGGAAACTGAAGGAGAAAATGTACGGGAAAGCTCTTGAACTATACTCTGTTTTCTACTTCTTTTTTTACAGCCATAAATGGTTATATCTATCCTAGGGGTGAAAAGACCAAAATACCCCTAGGTCTAATAAGGGTTTCTAAAGGCTCCCAAGGGCAAAATTGGTATTTCCCCACCTATCTCGTTAATCATAATTAACGCTCTCCAATTCCCGCTATTCTCGATAATCTCAAACACCAATAATTCATATCCCGTTACCCATTATTTACCGGCAACGCTCTAATCATTAAAATCACCCTGAGACTCATCCCGAGCCCCGAACTTAAACCTGTTATGACTAAACTGCTAATTAAAATTCCAAGATCGTCTCATGCCGAATAGCTCGAACAAACCCACATTATAATGTGGCTTGAACAATATATCACCGACATGCATACAATTGTACAATTACGCCCTCAACGGGCCAAATTACCAAAACACCCCTGTAACGAAATGTGGACCCACATGCATGCATATAACATTATATTATAATATAATTCACATAAACATGCATATTATCAATTAATGGCATAATTAAACAGTTATGGACCTCCCGACCTACTAATCCAGCCATTAAACCGCATTAGGGAATCCAAGGCATTACAGGAATGATCGAACAAAAATTATGACAAAAGCCTCTTTGGTAATACATTTTAATAAATCGACAAAACTAAATAGAATCATCGAGCCAAACCAAGAAGGTATAGAATCTTAAATAATTTGAATGAAGGGAATGATCGAACAAAAATTATGACAAAAACCAAAGTCGTCCAGGAACATGGGTAATAAACACCATTATTAAACAAAACTAAAACAAACACAAACAATTAGCTTCATTGATATTATTATTTTGCTAGTGTAAGATGATAATATAGAATAAATATCTATTTCAAAATTTTACTTTTGTTATATATAAAATCATTTTATTTTTAACATGGCAATAGCTGAATTTTACCTAGCTATATACTATATGGGTGTTTGGTTGGAAAAATGTCACACATCATTAAGTGTAGAATTTTGTATATTCATCTTTCAGAATTATAATATATATATTTTTTTAATTCAAACTGAATACTAATGCAGTTGTAGTAAATGGTGTTGTGGTGTGTTGACTTAAGATATTACTTATTTATTTGGCCATTAGCTAGAGTTAGTGCATATTATCGCATTTTATTTAGTCATAAGAATAATTTGGCATATAACAAAGTTTGGTTGAATTATTTGGATTTTGTTAAAGAAAATTTAGATTCTTACCCTAATTGTAATATATTAATACTAAAAAAAATTCTGTTTGAAGATGTCGTAACAAATTCTTATAGACTTATATTTATATAGATTATTTTGACCGTTGAACTTTCCATAATCTTTTTTCTATTATTATATGATTAATCATACTCAAATGGTGTAATTATTTACGATAAATCAGAATAAGAATAAGTTATTAATTTATAAGAATTGAAGTTAGAAATCAGTAGTATTCCTAATAATATATTAAATTTAATTTAAAATAAAAATAAAAAATTTAAAAATTTATATGGTTTATGAGATTAACTAATTAAATAAAACATTAGGGTAAAATATATTCTAAAAGTTTACCTATGATAATAATTTGTGTTTATATTAGTTTATTTTGTTAAAATGAGACATATTAAAAAACATATATTAATAATATTTAAGTTTTAAATTATGTTTACATAAACATATACATACAATTTTTAGAATAATAACAAAAGTATATTTTAACATATTAGTTATTTTTCTCATCAACTAAAATATATTATAAATAAAAAGAATAAATAGCATTTTTGCCCCCCGAACTATAACCTTTGTATGAAAGTGCCCTCGAATGATTCGGGATGTTTTAAATTTCTCCCGAACTTTTAACGTTAGTAATTTATGGGCATTTCGTTAGTTTTTTTTTACAATTTATGATGATGTGTCATAACACATAAGATAGGCTGCATGATATGGCAATATATGGGCTGATGTGGTAATATAAAGGATTATTTTGGCATTACACGTCATTACTGCCATTGAAACTACCATGAGAACAACGAAGGAAGATAGTAAGACTCTAAGGGGTTTTCGTGGATCGATCTGATTAGTTTGGGGGCAATTTTAAGGCTTTTTTTTGGTGAAACGTAGTTACAAGAGTGAAGAAAACCGAATCCGAAGGGGGGAATTTGAAGCCAAAGGATTGAATCTAAAGTTGAAGGATTGAATCTGAAGCCTCTGTCGACGGTGATGGGGAAGAAGAAAACCAGAGCATTAAGAAAAAAGAAAGGACACCCAAATGAGTGTAGGGATGAGAACGAGATTCCCTTTTATGGTGAGTATTTAATGTTTACTTTTTATTCTTTTTGATTTTGTATTGGGTCAGTTTTTGGGATGGAGAAGATGGAGAGGAAAGAATGAATCTTTTAGAGCTTTGTCCTCACAAAATGAAGTTTTTTTGGTTGTGCAAAATGAGTTTGGTCAAAGGAATCTTAGATAGTGTCTTTTGGAGTTTTCTGTAGTGCTTTGTTAGGTCGATTGGGGTGTGTGGGGTGCGTGGGGTCTGTTGTGTATTGGTGTGTGTGTGTGTGTGTGTTTGACTTTGCTTGATAACAAATACTAAAAGCAGGTTTGAAAGCATATTTTGAGACCACCCAAACTTTAATTATTCAGTAATTGTCACATTAAATGTTTTTTTGATCTAAAATTGTCACATTAAATATTTGCTATGCTGGATTAAAAGCAGGTTTCAACGAGGGTTGTAGACCTTTAATTGGGTTGGATGGCTGCCACATTAAACGTGTACATCCAGGACAACTTTTAACAGCATTTGGAATAGATGGGAATAACCAAATGTATCCTATAGCATTTGTTGTTGTTAAGATAGAAAATAAGGATTCAAGGAGCTGGTTTCTGGACCTTTTGAAGGTGGACTTCAAAATTGAAAACTTAAACCACTGGAGCTTTATTACAGACAAGCAAAAAGGTTTAGAGCAAGCCTTGAAGGGTTTGTGGGATGAGGGTGTACCTGAGGCCAAGCACAGGCATTGTGCAAGGCATCTAGAGAAGAATTTCAACAAAGTTTTCAGGGATAAAACCTTGAAAGACCTTTTATGGAAAGCTGCAAGAGAGGTAACTATTAGGAGATTTGAAGCTGTGATGTTGGAGATCAAATCAATTGATAAGGAATCATACAATTGGTTATTGGCTGTAGGTCCACATCACTAGAGTAGATCACACTTTAGGACTCAGCCTAAGTGTGATATACTTGTAAATAACATGTGTGATGGATTCAATGGTACAAAGTCAATATTGGCAGCCAGAGATAGACCAATATTGTCGATGTTGGAGCGTATTAGGATGTACATGATGCAAAGGCTCACTAAAAATAGGCATTCAGTTATAATGTGGGAGTCTAACATTGCACCAAGGGTCGCAACTGTTCTTGAAAAGAACAAGGTAGAAGCTGGAAGTCACATTCCCACCAAAGGGAGTGAATTTATGTACCAGGTGATGAACATGTACGGGGGCATGTACTCTGTTGATTTGGCGGATTGGGTCTGCTCTTGTAGAAGATGGGAACTCACTGGTATTCCATGTAGCCATGTTGTTGCTGCTATTTGACATAAAAGGGAGGGTCCAGTAACATATGTCTCCAAATGGTATACCAAGGAATACTACATGAAATCATACTCTTAGCAAATTTTTCCAATTAGGAATCAAGATGAGTGGCCTAGAAGTGGCAAGGTTGGAATGATTAAGCCAATTGGGAAGACTTAACCTGGTAGGCCTAAGAAAAGCAGAAGAGTTGAACTTGATGAGTTGGCTCCACCAACAGCCAAGAAATTGAAACGAAGATATGTGAGAATGAGATGTTCTAGCTGTAGTGCAGTGGGCCACAATTTCAGAACTTGTGCTAGAAACAACTTCAATTCGGTAAGTTACTATTGTATTATTTGCATCTGGATTGAAGGATAATGTTTGCTTGTTTTTGGATTGATAAAAAAGATTTGTTTTGGTAGGGAAAAGACAACCCCCCAGCTGATCCTAGTACTTATGCTAGAAATAGCAGTCAGCAAGAAAATGCTTCAGTGAGTTCAGCAACAAATCTGAGTGCTCTACAAGGAATAATGCCACCACCTCAGGTATCTCCTAACAATCAAATTGTGCTCACTGATTTCTGTTATCTGGTATTTATCATTTAACCTACCTGATTTGTCTATCTTATTTTGTAGCAAGTTCCATTCAACCCACCCCAGCAAGGTAGCAACACAGTTGCAACAAGGACCAAACATATTTAGTCAAGGCAGTATCTGATTTTTTGAATGACAAGCAGTGTATTGGATAAGTTTGGAGCTGAAAGTCAATTGCTATGTCTACTTTTGTCTCTGTTTTTTGATCAGTCTCATGGTCACTGAATACCATTTCAATGTATTTGAGCAAGGTTGTAAATTTGTTTTAGGATCACTAATGTATTTGAGCAAGGTTGTAAATCACTAATGTACTTGAGCAAGGTTGTAAATCACCAATGTACTTGAGCAAGGTTGTATATCTAATTTAGGATCACATTTTGTACTTGAGCAAGGTTGTATATCTAATTTAGGATCACGTTTTGTACACCAGATACTAGTTTACTGAATGAAAATGTTGGCTCACTTTTTACATTATTTTTCTGGTTGTATTATGCTATTGGAAACCTTTTTCAATCAAATTTCATTACAATTAAGCAACTACATATACTACTAGATATCTTAGAATCAATAAAAATACATAACAAATATATATGCTGCCAAATATATAAGATCCAATAAAATACATATACCATAAATGATGTTTTTCTTCATTTCTTCAACATAGTTACATTTTTTTTCAGTTAAAACAACAACACAACATTTACATTTCACCATAATGCCAAGTACAAAACAAAAGATAAAATTACAACAAAAATACAGAGACCGGTTTTGACATCCTCCATCAACATCAAATTTTTTCCAACTTGTTCATCTCTTTTCTCAACAAAAATCTGTTGTTGCAAAAGATTGCCTTCGATCTCCTCTACTCTTTTAAACAACCCATTATCACAATTATGTCTTTCACCATTAGGAGGGTCTATCCAATGAATAAAACCACAACCATCTCTCTCATTTCTCTGTAAATAAAATACAGAGTTAGAGGAGTTTAAGTCAATCATAATCAAGAAAAATAATTGAAACAACAAACCTTGTATCTTGGGCAGCCATAGAACCTTCTCCCGGAATTGTACACAGTCCACGTTATGCCTAGTACGGCCTCACATCCACAATGACAAAGAGGGGGACTCCCTTGAACTTCTCCATACCTTTTTCCCCTAAAATATGCCATTTATGATGCTTGATGAACACAAGTGCATAATTGATAATTAAACCTAGGGTTTGAAGAGAAGAAAATCGTGAAGAAGAGGGAAGAGGAAAGAAAATAATGGTAGGCTTAGGTGTATTAATTTTACTTTCAATTTTTCAACCACTATACACGTATTATGCCACATCACCGAGTAAACGGCATAACTGAACGGAATGCCTATAAATTACTAACGTTAAAAGTTCGGGGAGAATTTAAAACATCGCGAATCTTCGGGGGTACTTTCATACAGAGGTCATAATTCGAGGGGTAAAAATACTATTTATTCAAATAAAAATATTCATTTTAGATAGCACATAAAAACAAACTTTTAAATTAAAGTACCTACATTATTTTTTATTGAGAGAATCACTTGGAGAAAAAGACATTAATTTGTTAAACTATATATACTATACAAATAAAAATACATATAATTTAAAATATATATTATTTAAACATTAAAAAAATATGTATATATATATTTTTTGAAAAGATATGTATATATAGTTGAGTATTCAATTTGATCAAACTTTAACTTTTCATAAATTAGAGTAAAATTGATAATGTATAATTAAATGGGCACTAACGAGTTTGTTAAATTTTTTTTTTTCAAAAAATTCTTGTTTGTCCCTGTATTTTTCAGAATATGCGATCGTCTCTGTGTTTTCTTAAATGACAATTCAGATCTTGTATTTCATAAAATGATTAAAATAGTACTATATACCTGATTTTAGCCAAAATATTTTTAAATATAATTTTTCATTCTTAGATAATCAACCACTTTCTCCGCTTCTCTGAATCATCACATCGCCAACGATTCAAGAATTGATCTTATAATTAAAAATATTTTGACCAAAATCGGGCCTAAATTACTATTTTGAATTATTTTGTAAAACACAAAGTCTGAATTGTCATTTAACAAAATACAAGAGCAAATTGCGTATTATAATTTCCCAAAAAATTACTTTTTTTTTTTAGATTTTGTTTTAAAAAATTATCTTTTTTTTACGGTTTTATATTATTTACTTTTACATTTTAACAGTTTTTATTATACAGGACATATGTTTAGTATATTTTTAATGTATGTTTGATATGTATTTATATATATTCAGTATATATTATATTTTTTAAGTATTAACAAAAATAAAAAAATTTAATTATTGTTGAAAAGATCTCTAAAAATTCTTTATTCTCTTATCCCACAAGTAATTGTCCCTAAATGAGGTATCCTATAGCATACACCTAGGAATTACACTATATAGAGAGGCCTCTCTTGATTTTATTATTATTATTATTATTTATTGATGAATATCATAACCATTACAAGTAAAAACCCTGATTAGCACCAGACAAATTAAAAATATATATATTTAAAAAATAATTAAATGATATTAGTTGATCAATGTAATAATGTACAGACAACACAAAAGACTTTAATTAATATAAGGTTTGATTAATTACATGTCATTAAATATATATAATTAAACTGTATTGAATATATAGCAACAATGGCAGAGATGCATAGAAGTAAAACTTACATAACTACATTTCAAAATTAACTTTTTTTTTTAAATCATTATATGTAAACTTTAGATAAAATTATTTATTTAAAAAAAATTATTCACAATAATTTTTTGTTTTTTTTGTGACTGGAAATTATATTATTAATGCTAGTTACTGCATTAATAATTTAATTTGTACTAATATATATTGGTGAAAGCAGCAGAAATATATGTACTAATTCAATTGTGAAATAGCAGCAGAAAAAGACTTTCTGATGAACACTGTGTATATATATATATATGTGTGTGTGCATATAAAATAGATTCAACATATATATATATATATAGCTCTGGTAAATGATTTGTGACTCAGTCTCAGCTTTTTCTTTTTCAAACTTTAATTGAGACATTGTTGAATTTTTGACCTAGCTAGCTAGTAGTGTTTCAATAGAAATATATAATTTTACAAACACAAAAAAAAAAAACCTTATATATCTTCATCAGAGTGATTTGTTAATTACATTTACAGAAAAATAATACAGAATTACAGATTGTTTGATCATCAACACATTTACAAATAAAGCAATATATATATTTATATATATATATATATATGTTTACACCAATTCAAGTCAAATAATCTTCCATCTTTGCTTGGGCCAAAACAGGAGAGTATATATATGTATATATAAACTAGTTAATCTCTACTAAGTGTAATTACATGATCATTATACATATACATATATATATATATATATCAGCAAAATCCAATTGATTTGCACAGAGAGATCGTCTCATATACTTCACCTGCACTCTATACATGTATTTATATATATATTTTTTATATATATGTATATAAATATTATATATGTCACATGCACATATCTCCTTTAATTTCTGAGCAAGAGTCCAATAATACTAAAATAATTTGATGTATATAATATGTATATATAGATATAGATATAGATATACATAGAAGTCAAAGAGAGGAACTTATTATTTACCTGAGCCAAAAACCTGCTTTTATAATCAGATGGTGCAATTAAGATCAGTGTTATACAAGTCTAATTATAATAATTAACTAATTAATAATAATATTTTAGATAAATCAATTAACTTTTACATTTCATAACCACAAAATTCTCTTTCATCTGTGGAGAGATTCTCTTGTTTTTTTCCTTCTTCTCACACACACACACACACATACACATACACATACACACACACAAAATATATATATAAATATAATTCATATATACATATATAATTTTTGTTATATATATCCCATATATTAACTCCTCATATTTATACAACCATATACACATATATTTATATATATGTATATATATATATATAGCTACATAGAAAGTTTTCCCCTTCCTATATTCCTTTCCCCCCTTGCTAAGAGCTATATATATATAATGAATCATTATTAATCAAAATTTTCTAACATTATTATGATACTATAAGACCTAGCTATATATATATATATAGGATATATATGTATAGAAATGTATACAACAACATTATGTGGCCTAGCTCTAGTTTTTAGGGAAAAGTGATTTATATAATTCAGCTTTTGGTGTAAAAAATCATGATTTTCAGATGAATTTATTTGGATAATATATTTTTTGAAGAAAATCATCATGATGATCTGCAAACTCTGGAAACCCTAATTAATAAAAAAAATTAAAAATTAATAAATAAAAAAACCCTTCTTCTCATAATAATTACAGATTGAGTTTGCACAATACATAATACTAATCATGATCAGATAGTACTAGTTTGCATAATTAATTAATGTATTTTTAACAATAATTAAAGCATCTCACCACGCTGATATATATCAGATCTACCTATTTTAAGAGTAGTAATAAATTTTTCAGGCCTGCAAAAATTAATTTATATCATTAGAACTAACACTACTAATTAACCAATAAAACAGTAGCTATAGTATAATATATACTAATATCAAAGCCCTAATTATCTCATCATAACAGAAGCAAATTAATTAATTTTTGACCCTTTTCTTAATTAATTAAAACCTAATTAAGAGATCACAGAGAAAGAGAAGAAATTTGATGATGATGATGATTCTCAAAATTAACTTCTGGGACAGACACACACACACACATACACAGATCATCAATTTCATTTTTCCATAACAGCACCCAAATCAAGAAGAAACTAACCAAGAGATCAGAATCAATCTATATATATATATATATATATACAAACACTACAATCAATATATATATATAAAGAGATTGAGATAAAAGAGATGATGGTGGGTGACAGCAAGAGAGTGAGCACGCATAGCTTCAAGCATGAGGTGTTCCATGCAAGAAAATGCCATGTGTGCTCACTCTCTTCTGTCACCTCCCTTACCATATAATATATATATATATATATATACACATACATATATAGTTGTAGATGTTGATGATGATGATGATCCATATCTTGTAGTGGTTTGATTGTTGAGCCAGACAAAACTCCAGAAATACTATATATATATATATATATGTGTGTTTCTCTCCCAAAAACCCTAATTAAAGAAAGAGAGAAAGAGAGAGTAGTGGTTAGAATAGTGTTCCTTGAAAATGGAACATTGGATTGTATTGATGTGTTTTAGGGATATGTTGGGGAGTATTATATAGAGAAGGACAAAGAGGAAAGAGAAAAGGCTGCAAATCATGTATGTATGGAATAAATGTGGCCTTTATCTTCAATTGGCTATCCTTTATTATTTTAATATTTCCCATTTGAGAAAATTTTAAATAAATTAAATTATTTAAAAAAAAATAGAAAGAAATAGAGTAGAGAGATGATGAAAGCAAAAGATGTCAATATAGGTACTTTATCTTTCTTTTTTTCTTCTTTTTCCCATATATATAGATATACACACAATTTCACTACTACTAATTGTTACTATACAATATACATAGTTGCTCAACTTCACTGCAATTTAATGTAGTAATTTATAAATGTAAATGGGTAAATTTTGTATATTTAATATTTAATATTTTAAATTTAAATTAATAAAAATTGATATTAAATTTAACCAATAATAATAATAATAAAATTGTGTATTGAGTATTGTTAAATATTGTGGTCAGAATCATATAGTCGATCGAATAATATAATTACTAAGCGACACTACTGATACCTGACATCATAATAAAGAGATGTCGTTATTGGTGTATTCTAATATCGGATTCCACATATTTTAATTTAATTATTAACCAATCATAAAATATCACATCATATAGTGTTGAATATACCTTATGAGATACCAAATAACAACACTAATCCAATAATAATCTACCAAAGTTCTAAATTCCAATTTTTCCCATATTTCCTCTCCATGTAAATAATATATATATAAATATAGTATGGTTGACACCTATATATATGGTGTCCATTGGAAATATTGAAAGAGGTTAATTAATTATTAAGAGACATTTATTGAGAGTTACTATTACCAATGCATTCTTGTTCTTGTGATTCTAAAAATGGGAGACCCAATTCCAAATATTTTGATTTCTTTTCATATCATCATCATCATCATTATGATCATAATCTTCGATCTATATATATATATGATCGATTTTATTGCATGCTACTCGATCAGGCCTGATCATGATCTCATATGCCATATTCAGTATGATCTTTTGTATATTGGTTTTATCTCTCTTTTCATGAAAATTTGTACTATTTATGTATAGGGTTTATCTTTATAGCTACCTAATAATTTTGTTACCGAGATTTATATATATATTTATTGTTAATTAATTTGCTTGGACCACCTATATATATATATATATATCTTGTACAATTGAATAAATTAAATCAATATTAGGAATTAATATCTTTAATTTAGTATTGATGGATCTCCTTTGGAAGTAAAAAATTGAAAAAATTTAATCAATGTTAGGAATTAATAAATGATCGTGTGATCTTTGTATTTTGTGTAATTATTTATATTCTAATATATTTACTCCTATATAGTCTTGTCTTGATATCTTGTTGAGTTCGGTGTTGTATGAAATTTACAACAATAAAGTTGTTCTAGGTTTAAAAGAGAGGTAAATCCATATTATTTTTGTTATGAATATGCATTTAAAATATTTCTGAGTAGATCATTCTAGGTTAATGTTTATTAATTTTAAGATTTTTAGTTTTTTTTTTTGTCGAATTTTTGGTTGTGTTTGGTAAAATTTTTGTTTTGAATTTTTTAAACACAAAAATAGAAATATTATTTTTATTTTGTTTCTTTATTTTAAAAAAATAAAAATATGTTTAGTAACCAATTTTGTATTTTGTTTTTAAAAATAAAAAATGATAAATGATTTGATAACTTTTATTTTTATTTTTTGTTAACAATATAAAATGAGGTGTTGATTTGAAGAAGAGAAGAAACAACAAGTCGAAAACGGTTTAAAATAATTTTGAAAGTGAAAAAAAATTCTATTTTCAAAATTTAATGAATTTTAATTAAAAATTTTAAAAATAATAAATAAAAATAAAGTTACCAAACACTATTTTATGTTTACTTATCAAATTTTTAATTAATTAAATAAAGAAATTATATTTTTAAGTGTTACTAAACAACACCTTTATATTTTTAATTTTAATTCAATAATTATATATATATAAAATGATGGTCATTTGACATAGACTTGATACAATTATCATTTATATAATTTTTATGCTTTCTCGATAATCATTGGATGGTGACTATACATCGAACAAGATTTAATTTTAATAACTTAGTATGAATTCGATGTTTTTTTATTTTCAGTGAAGCTCTATATATCTATATCTCTTCTATATAAAAAAATATGTAGATAATAGAGATTCTTAATTTTAAGGGGTTTTTTTTGTTAACTTTAATTGAATATGACAAATATTTAACATAATATATCTTTAAAAGTTATTACAAATAGATATTTATTAATTATATCAATATATATTTAATTATTGTAAAATATCATTATTATAATAATATTTAATAGAAGACTAGATATTTAATAATAATATTAATATAATGAAAACATAATCTTAACTTTTATTAAAAAATTTATCATTTATATTTATAATGAAAACATGTTTTTTTTATTACTTAAGGTAATTTAACTAAATATATATTCATATTAAATAACAACAAACATTATAATTGTGTAACTATATAAGAAATTAGAATAACATTTATATTTTATTAAGAATAAACAAATTTCTTCTCCAATCATAAATGTGTGAATTGAATAATATTATGAATATTTTATACATTAAAATAGTATAGTTTATTATATAAAATGTTATCATATATATATATATATTAAAAACCATAAATAATGTTTAGGTTTAATTTTTCTTTTAATATATTTATGTCATTCTTTTATATATAAAATATTGTTTATTTATTTAAAATTTATATAGAAATCATAAAAACTTAATAAATATTTTTAAACAAAACTAAACAAATATACATGGCACATTTGTACCTATATATATACTTATAAAATTGATTTTATATAATAACTTATAATAGCGAGTATACATTAATTAAAATATATGAAAATATACCAGCCAAATATTCACATAAAATAATTCTGTCTCAACTATAATTTATTTACATTTCTAACAAAAATGATTATACATAACAACTCAATTCTCATAAATATTTAAAAATATATACTAAAAAAACAATGAGAATAGTTATACTCAATATAGAGTGTTTTTGTCCCAAAATATACTAAAAGCATAAAAACATAATATATATATATTAAAAGAAAATATACAATCCATTTTTTAGAAGTAAAAAACAAGTGTATTTTGTCCACAAAAAAAAAAAAAACAAAAGTGTGTCCAAACAAACCCCTTGGACCAATAATGATTGAAACTCCTCATATATATATGGAATATATATTATATATATACACCCTAATTGAGTGGCTACTAAGGCAGCAACGTACTATATATATACTTAATATATATTATTAAAATATTAGACTTAATATTTTTTTATATATAGCGATCTTATTTATGACGTCACCATGATTAAGGCTTAAACAATAATTAAAATTATGAAGAAATTCAATATTAGCAAAAACCATACAAAACCATTCCCTTCAAAACAAAACCATGCAAAAACAAACCTATATATATATGGAGAGAATAATAAATTATTACAATAATTGAATTTTCTAAAAAGAATAATTTAATAATTAATTATTACTATTATTTTAAAAATAAAATAAAATAAAGTGATGAAGCCGTTCCCAAATTATCTTTATTAGTACTAAACACGCGACACTAAATCATTACTGCCATTAAAATCACACTCACACATGCATACATTTTTCAAGAAAAAAGGTACATATATATATATATATAAATATATGTTTTGAATATCCATAAAAACAAAATGGATTAATGTTTATATATATATATATATATATATATTGGCGCAGAAGAACATGCTAAGGTTCCACTAATATCTGTATTAGTTTAATGGGTAATGCAAATCATAATTAAGATATGTAGAAGAAATAAGAATTAATGTATAATAATGTTCCCCTTTGGAAAAAAGTGTCATAATTCAAAAAAGAAAAAATGCTTTCATACCGATCCACCAATGAAACCCCATCAGATTCTCATAATAATAAATAATTTATATATATTTATATTTATATATATATATATATTAACCCAAACAACATCTAATGCGGCGCTAAAGAAAAAAAAAATAAAGCACACCATAAAGTATATATGCTTTACATTACCTAATTCCATAATTATATCTATATATATATACATATATATATATATATGTATATATATACACACCACCCTTGATTTGTATCAAAATTACAGCACCCCACTAAGACAAAATGTCAAGCTCATAATTATACATTTCACTTGTGAAAATCCTTGTGTCGATTTTTCTTCTTTCTGTTTCGGAACAGAGTAGATCGCTATTATGATAATAAAAAAAATTAGAGATATTGTCGTCAAATCAAATATATTGTCGGTTGCGATCCGCATGAGAAAGAGATATCTTCGAAAAATTAGACATTTAGTCGGCCGAAATATCTAAAACTTCTATTTGAAAAACCGATAAGATAATGAATGTAGTTATACTATTATCTTAGAGAAAACAAAGATTTTAAGTGATTAAACTAACTCTATATTCTATCTAAACAAGGGAAAGTTTGATAGTGAAAATTCCATCTGTAATTTGTTATTATTATTCTTCACTCATCAATGATATATAGTAATACATATATATACATATGCTATATAGTACATGCATCTCCACATGTAATAATTCTTTGAATTTTAATATAATATATAGTACTATTATTGTACATATATATAAATATAGTATTAATTAGTACTGGATTAATCTAGATGCTTTGTTGCTGGACGTCATGGCTTTTTCTTTAATTGCGTGTTTAGAAAATGTAATCAATTACAGAAGAATAATATTAAGGATTTAATTATTATTATTAGATTTGTTGATTTTATTTATATATTTTACAATTAATTGCAGAGTCAATGAATTCAAATAATAATAAACTTAATTGGAGTATCACACTTGATACTTGTATATATATTATATAATCCAATATTTGAATGAAATCAAACATGCTCCCCCATTCACCGTCATGATTCAACAATCTAAAAAATCTTGTTATTTATTTATTTATTTTCATTTTCTTAAAAGCTACTACTATATATATATTTTATATGTGGAGGAGCTAGAAAACCTATTTTACACTTATATATATATAAATAATGACTAGTGGACAATATATATACTCATATATTTTATATTTTCAAAATAAATAAATTATGCTTTTTTAAGGGTAATTTTTATGCTTTTAAAAGCAATACATGCATGTATAAGTAATTAGGTATATAAAAGAGTGCAAAAGAGAGTGAAAAAAAAATACATTTGAGCCACATCCCCTTCTCCTTTTCACTCTAAAATTCCAAAATCTTTCTTGCTCCTTTTCGATCTTCTTGCTACTGGCCTTCATCACGCCCTCTAACCTTTTCTTAATTGTCGATCGGTCGGGGCTTCTCCATCGCATCTCTCGCTTCAATGTTGTTATTGCCATCGTCTGGTTCGCCGTGCGGAGAGTTTGGTCATCCTATCGCATGATATTTCAAATTGACCTATTCTTTGTTATTCGATACATTAAGGTAGGCGTTAGTAATGACTAGTTTGGTTTGCATAACACAAACTCGATCGTCCACTTTTGTTGATGTTATGTGATTTGATCATCCCATCTCTGATTTTGCCTAATAGGTCTTACATAATGTATTTCCTAGTATTTTGCTATTTTTTTGAAGTGTTGGTCATATTTTAGGTTATAATTGCTTTTGTCACTCTTAATAATCCTTTGGAAGATTTTTTTAGCATTTTGTCATTGTTTTGGATACATTATCAAACTTGTATATATGAAAGAAAACTGGGATTAATTCATTTTACACTACAAATTAGGAGGCTTGTTTGTGAGTTGTTATTAGATTAATTGCTAGTAGTAGAGTTTGTATTTTTTTTTCTTTTCTTTTTTAACCATTTTGACAGCTTGATTTGTGTTAATTACTTTTTGAGAAATTCAAACATAAAAATGAAATTTGACATATTAGCCATTGAAATAAAATCCCATTATAATTTATTATCCTTAAAAAAAATTGCATTTAATTACTTTTTCTATTAAATATATATATTTATACTTGTCAAGGATCGACCTTATTATTTTATGTGTCTCTAATTTATTTATAAATATATATCTATATAATGGGAGCCGTTCTGTTATAAGAACTTTTTGTATAAAAAGTTGTATTCAATATTTATTGAAGTTGATGAAATATCAATAAAAATACTTTATTATGAATAGTAGATTAAAATAAAATAAAATAAAAAGTCAATTTTAATTTCTTTATATAGATAGTGATAATAAAAAAATTCACATCTATAATAGTCCACCACATATATAATTGATGAATAAGGTTAAGGGCTTGATATAATCATGATAACCATAATCATTTTGGCTTGTTTTTTTTTGTTTTTTATTTTTTATTTTTTTGTTTTTTCAAATTTCACTATAAGAAATGATAACAAGTAGTGGGGTAACAAAATAAAATAGAGTAAAATTTCCAAATTGGGAAGTGGGGACATTTAATAAATGTGTTTAAATTTCTAGACTTTCTCAATTTGGGTGTGACATTCTATCAATCAATATAGAACAAAGATGTGAGTTGTGGGGTTTAGAAGAAAGAAAGGTTAGCATGCTTACAACAAGAAATTCCAACTACAAAAATAAAGCCTTTTGCAATAAATTAATAATAAAGTTTGAATTTGCATAATTGAATAAAACAATTAAAATAATAATTAAATAGAGCACTGAGTTGCAAGCACCACCAATTATGCTAGGGCATCTTTTTCTTCTTCTTCTTCTTTATTTATTTTTAAAAAAATAAAAAATAAAAATTTGTTTCACTTTTTTTGGGATAAAACCTTAATTAATGGCAAACCAAGAAGACTTTGGGGGACTTACTAGCTTGTTCTAATCCTATCTTCTACACCCACTTTCGGCAGATGAATGTGCCACGTGGACCTTTAGGATGCTGCCAGATGGCACTCTAGGGTTAGCTAATAATGGATTTTTTTTTTCTTCTACTTTTTTTATTTGGTAGGGATCTTGTTATTAAGATGTGATGAAATAAGCTCATACGTCTCCCACTTCCATTCCCATATCATGGCCAGATATTTATAATAATGATAATATATTATATACAGATATTTATGAACTAAAAATAAAAATTTGTAGAGTTTATTAAAAAAAAAGTAATAGCACTATTGTCACCACACACTTAGGTGACACTACTAACTGTATAAATTTCAACTAGGATTTATAGTTAGTCATTTAGAAATTGAGATTTTTTCTTATTGAGTTTGAAATATTTTATTCTCGAAATATCTCTTTTTTAGATTAGATTTCGAGGCTAATTGTCTTTGTGATGACATGTTTGCTAATAAGTAATAAGAATTACATATGTTGTAATCACTCACATTCATTTGTTTACATAAAATTTTAGGAGAAAACTATGGGAGTATTTTTTCTCATATTTTCTTAGGTAATGTCATTACTGGTAATCAATTTTTCTTTATTTTATTTTGTTTTTTATTACTAAAAATTAAAAGACAAATTTAACCAAAAAAATATTATCGTTTTAAAAAAATACATTTTCTACAAAGGGCAATTTAGTCAAATTAAAACATTCCGATTGCATTTATTCATCATGTAAACAAAATAAAATGTTCATTTTCAGTCAATTTAGTAAACAACATAATAAAATAATGATTCTGATTTTTCAATATTGTATTCTTATTCATTTCTCCCCTTGATTTATTCCAATTACGATTATAGTTTAGTAAACGTGCCATGAACGCTTATCAGAAAAATAGTAGTGTTTAGCTCGAGAACGAGATTAGTCTAGTCCAGATAGCTGAGAGCTCTCATTTATTAGGCTACTTGACCATAATAAAGTGAAGAGTAATGTTATGCGGTGTCAACAAAACTTACTGCATCACTCACACCGTGATTGGTATAATTTAATATTGGATTTCGTATATTTTAATTAAAAATAAAATATTAAAGTAGTATCGAACATCATAGCGTCACATAACAATGCTCTCATAAAGTGAATAAACGCTAGTCACAGGCACATGATCCAATAAGCGAGAGTCACGTAGTAAAAGCTGAACTCGTTTTCAGGACAAGTAGTTTTATGCTCGAAAAAGATAAAAAGTTAAGCGAGGATCATATTACGTACTCATCCAACTCATTCGTGGTCCTAGTAGATTTTTAAAATGAACTTAAATTAGAGGCATGAAGGCACCACTAATCCTCTTTTCTTTAAAAAAAAAAAAAAAAAATCATATTATACATAACAAACACAAAAACTATATAATATAAACATATACACATTACATAATAAGGGAATATATATAGTTAAATAACTATAATAATTAAATGAAAAACAAAACCATAACTTAGAAGACAAGTGTTATGTTTAGGTTTGTTTTTGGAAAAGTACATATATCTATAGGGTATATGCTCATGATAATGCTATATATCAAGAATTAATAGGTTTCAATAGAAATGTTGGTGTGTCCAAGACTCGAGTAAATGTATGAGAGAGAGTAAGTTGCTTTGGGAATCAAATAATTTGGTATTCATTCATGATAATAGTTGTTGGTTGCATAATCAGAAAGAGAATAATCCTTTAATGTGGTCCATGCAATGTGTATACACACACACATATATATATATATGGTCTTCCATGTTGTGTGGCTAGGGTTGATTTTTTCAACCAAAGTAGTTCTTTCCACCAAGTGTGCATACCTTAGCAGAGATTCCAATGTTTCAAACGTCAAAAAGATAAAATATAGAATGCGTATTAGACATCACCATTTTTGCTTTCTAGGGTTTTATCTCATCTTTTCTTTCTTTCTTTCTTTTAGGTAAAATAAAAGCTTTATATATATATGTGTGTGTGTGTGTGTATATGTATATGTGGGGAATATGATCATATGAGATGACTTGTGTTGAAGAAATAAAATCTCTCTCTAGCTATGTGGACCACGAAAATGTACCTTTCCTATATGTAATTGCCATGCCTATACTACTATATAAATATATATATAATTATATAATTATATATATGCATGCCAAGCAAGTTTTGAGGAAAAAGCTAAGTAAAATTATACCATGCTCTAAGTAACAATTATTTTATTTTATTTGGCAGATAAATCGTGCTAACTTTATTATCACATGTATGGGAAGAGAAAAAGAACCAAAAAGAAAAATGACAACTCCAAGAAATAACCAAAGTATAATAATAATAATAGAAAAAGAAACATATATAGGTTTCAAATGAGATGAGTAATGTTGGATCCATATAAATTTATTAATTAAATTAGTTACACATCAAAAATAATATATTTATGTGCAAATTTTATGTGTTGTTATCTGTCAATTATCATGCTATACCTATAATTTTTATTTATGTATGGGAAAACAAGAAGAGCCAAAAAGAAAAATGATAACTTCAAGCTTGTTATAGACATTATATATATAGTCATATATCGGCTTCTACTCATTTTATTTTAAAAGATTTATACTATTTTAAATCTATATAATTTAGTTTAATTCTACCATAAATCATCTGTTTTAAATATATTTTTGGATTATGTATATATATATTTTTGTCAAATGGTTAAAAGTAGTACATTAAATCTGAATTTTATCAAAATATTTTTAGTATGTCTAAATTTTATTAACAAAGTTATCACTTGAGAAATATATAGATTTGTGATAAATATTGATCTCTATGAAGTTTTAGTTAAAAATATTTTAATTAAATTTAGATTTATGTGACTATTTTTAATTATTTGACAAATACACAAATTTACTTTTCAAAACATAGAAAAACAAAAAAAATTAAAATAATATAAAATCTATTTTACCAAATTAACATGTCGGCCATTCCTTAGTAATATTTAATAATTATATATTTGTATGTATATTCGATGAGTGATGCTATATTCGATAAGTGATGCTATTTGGTATTTTAATGTATTCAACATTACAAGAGATATTACTCTTTAATTAATTAGTAATATTTCATAATAATTATTAAATTAAATCAGGTAAGACCGGATAATCAATTTCACAACTAATATTATGACACATTTGTGATTTGTGATGTTTTGCGGATGAACTCTTATGATGATTTGGTTGTAGTGAGCTGGAAATGGTCTTAATTTGTATGCCAAGTTGACATATATATATATATATATATCCACAAATATATATTGATATAATATTATATAATAGAATGTTTTTATATTAATTTGTTGAGATTGAAGTGAAGCAGAAGCCACGTGGTTGATCACATGCATCTCTGGTTTAACAAAGTTCATGCATTGGATGAGAGTGGAGGTGATCAGCAGTCTCCACAGTACATTTGAATCTCTTTCTTTCTGCCACAAAACTGTCATTCTCAATATCTCATCTCTGTGTTCTCTTCTACAAATTAAAGTCTTCTTCTTCTCCTCCTTACTATTATTATTATAATTAACTACCACTGCACCCATCACTTGCTTTAACTTTTATTTCTTTCTTTTTTTGGCGTTTTTCAAGGAGAAGGAGAGCCCACTAATTAATGATGATTATAGATTGCAAAGACTCCCATCATGGGCATTGAGTGATTTCTTTTCCTAGCTTAATTAACAAGGAAATTATGAGTATTTATGCATTATATGAGGTACTAACTCAAAAATATGCTGGTTACGATTAACATGTCAAATTGGTCCTGGTGTTTCAATTTTTTCCAAAAATAGGCTTGGAATTTGTTTCCCAATCTCTTCCTATTCTCTCGGTCCCAAAACGAGATAAAAAAAAACCCTCAAATCTCTTGGTTTTTCCCTAAATCCATAGGCATTGCTCTGATCTTTCTCCTTCACGTTGGTGCGTGTGAAAAACGTCCGAAGAGACAAGAAGACAGTGTTGGAGGGGACGGCCGAAGGACCCAAAAATCGAAAAAGGTTAGGGCTCTAACCATATTTTTGTTTACACTGCATTATTTATAGTCTACGCAGGTTTTTTCGTTAATTTTTATTCATAAGGTTAGAACGGGGCTGGGAATACGCAGATCTAGTTTTTTTTTTTAAAAAAAATCATCCACCTCGATAGGCATCGATGGATGTCACCTCGACATTCCTCGACATGACTCGATGAAACTCAATAGGATTTGAAAATTTTAGATTTAAGATTATCTCGATAGGCCTCGACGGACCTCGACAATGTTCGATGGATGTTACCTCGACATGCCTTGATGAAATTCGATAAGATTTAAGAGTGCCTCGATAGGCCTCGACACGTCACGATAGGCCTCGATGGCACTTATCCATTAATGTCACCTCGACATGACTTGATAAAAATCAATAGGTGGTTCAAATAATCCTCGAACACTTTGTTCATCAAATCCATAAAAGCAGATAGGGCATTAGTCAACCCAAATGACATGACTAAGAACTCATAATGCTCATATCTGGTACGAAAGACAGTCTTCGGTATATCTCCCTCATTGACCCTCAGCTGATGATAACCAGATCGAAGGTCTATCTTTGAAAATACCATTTTACCCTGCAACTGGTCAAACAAATCATCTATCATTGACAGATGATACTTATTCTTGATTGTTAACTTATGTAGTTCTCTGTAATCAATACACATCCTCAGATAACCATCATTCTTCTTCAAAAACAGAATTGGTGCACCCCACGGTGAGAAACTAGGTCTGATAAAACCTAAGTCTAACAGCTCCTACAGTTGTACCTTCAGTTCTTTTAATTCTACTGGGGCCATTTTGTAAGGTGCTATAAACACTGGCTCCGTCCCTGGTGCCAGTTCAATCACAAATTCAATCTCTTTGTGTGGTAGCAACCCTGGTAAATCTTCTGGAAACACATCCAGAAACTCACACACTAGTCTGGTCTCCTTTGGTCCCATTGGCATGACCTGAGTGGTATCAACCACACTGGCTAAGAATCCTATGCAACCTCCTTACAATAAATCTCTAGCCCTCATAACAGATATCATAGGTATACGGGGTCCATGCATATTGCCAACAAACACAAAATGATCCTCACCTTTAGGCTCAAAGGTTACCATCTTCCTTCTCCAATCTATGGTTGCCCCATACTTCACTAACCAGTCCATACCCAGAATCATGTCAAAGTCGGTCATAACCAACTCTATCAAATCAACTGATAACTATCTGCCCTCCATTATCACTGGCAATGATCTGACCCATCTTCTGGATACTACTAGCTCCCCAGTGGGTAATAAGGTCCCGAACCCCATAGCATAATAATCACATGGTCTGCATAGTCTATCAATAATTCTACTAGCAACAAAAGAATGTATAGCACTAGAATCAATCAAAACAATATAAGGGGTTCCAACACTAAAAAGCTAACATGTAACTACTAAGGGACAAGCCTCAGCTTCTGCCTGAGTCAATGTGAACACTCAAGTTGGGGCCGAGCTGTCCACCTCTCTTGGCTCTTCCTTTCTTGCTTTCGGGCAATCTTTCTTGAAATGTCTCACTACTCCACATAAGAAGCAAGATTTTTCTCTACACTCCCCTATATGGCGCCTCTTGCACCTAGGGCATTCAGGATAAACCCTCCAGGCCTTACTGCCGCCCTGGCGGCCCATTGTAATACCACGTGGTCGCCTATCAGAGCCTAGAGCTAGGAAGGCATCAGGAGGCTTCCTCTTCTGATCACTAGGACCTCTGCCCCTACTTGAACCCATAGATGGAGGTCCCACCCTCCTAAAGTCTCTTCTGGATGCATTGTCCCACCAGGTCTTGTTCTCTGCACTCTCAGCTGTGAGAGCCTTCTCAACCACCTGTGCATAAGTGGTAACTCCAGACACAGTGGTGATATGAACATCACAGGCTATTCTAGGTTGTAGCCCCTGGAGAAACCTATCCCTTTTGGTCCTATCGGTGGGCACCAAATCCATTACAAACTTTGCTAGTCTGTCAAACTTTAAAGCATACTCAGTCACTGACAGACTCCCTTGAAATAGCTTGCTGAACTCTTCAGCTTTTGCAGCCCTGATGGCATCATTATATTAGTTTTCATTAAACAGAGTCTGAAACTTTTCCAAACTCAGGGCATTAATATTTTTGGTATGGATATCACTTCCCACCAAATTTAGGCATTTTCCTGAAACATGTATGTGGCGCAAGCCAACCTCTCATTACCAGACACCCTCATAAAGTCAAGGATGGTGGTAACCATGCTTATCCATTGCTCAACCTTAGCTGGATCTATACTACCCTAAAAAACTGGAGGGTGTTGTTTCCTGAACCTTTCATAAAAAGGTTCCCATTTACTTCCAGCCTCTAGCAACTGCCCAACTGCTGGCACTGCTACAGGTGGTGTCTCTGGTAAAATATTCCCTATAGGAAAATGTTGTTGTCTCAGGAGGCGGATTTCTTCTTCCTACCTCATTACTCTGGCTTGTAAATCAACAAACAAATGCTGCCAGTTATCAGGAGCTAGCTAAGGGATCTGACTCTGGTCATTTTCCTGACCATGTCTGTCATTCTGGCCCTGATCTTCCTAGCTAGTTGATGATTCTATCTGCCTTGGAATCATACTTTCAACCTGTAACGCCCTAGTTACCCCAGAACAGTTACGGTGAACCGGAAATTTGACTCATTGCCTGAGTCCTTTGGTTAAAACGTGTTCTAGGTGTTATTAACAGGCTAATGTGAAAATCAGCAAAAAGGAAAGGATATGTTTTATTTAATACATAAAACTGTTCATGGACCCACAAGAACATTTACAAGTTATTTACAACTCAACAAGGTCATTACTGTTCCAAAATTTTAAACCTGCCGACCTAAGCGGCAAAAATAGGGTAAACCCCCTAGTTCCTCTGAGAACTCCTTGGCCGTGGTAGTCAAGCGGTCGCATATGTACACAACACCACCTAAGCTCTCCACTCAAGGCTAGGTGAGCTTTTCTTTCCCTTTACCTGCACCACATAGCACCCATGAGCCAAAGCCCAGCAAGAAAACATAACATTATATGTAAACGTTATCAAATGATTATCATTATAATCACACATAGCTCATAGCTTTCAAACAAGTGAGTGAATATCACTTGAGGTTCTGATAAACCATACTGAGTGACTGACAAGCAAGTCACTAAATCAAATGGAAGAGTGGCTGCTTGGTAAGCCACTAGCCTTCAACAAATGAGAGACCGATGGGTAAGTCTCTAACTTATCAAGTGAGTGACTGATGGGTAAGCCACACAAGCACTTATAATATTCATCGAACTTGAGGTCGGTCCGGCATTAATGCTCTTTTGAGTCATTCAATGCAGAAAGTCGATTAGATCTAACCTTTATTGGCTCGCGTGAAACACGCTAAGGCCATCCTGACTAATGAGTCAGCGCTATGTGACCAGTGCCCAATACCACTGCCGAACCTGACTAATAAGTCATAGCTTCACAGTTGATACTAGCACCTTTGCCAAATATGACTAATGAGTCAGTACCATGCACAAGTGAGAAACATTTGCTAAGCATTCAATGATCATTCCATGTCCACATTTACACAACCAACATGCCTCATGAATAACCATGCATGTCACATATGGGGTGCAGTTTTCTTACCTCTGATTCGAGCTAGAACGAACGAAAGAACGACCCTTGAGAACAGTTTAGCTTTTAGTCCTTTAGCGGTTACCTAATCATAACAAATTATAGGATACCATCAATAACATGATAATCAAAGGTTCTCAAACCATTATCTAGCCTCCAAGAGATCAATCCAAACTAATCCAAGTAGTAGGGACACTCCCGAGGCCTAAAACTAGGTTCCTGGGGTCAAAACGAGCAAACGGGGCGAAAACAGGGCAAGGGCTGCGGCCCTAGCACCTTGGGCCGCGGCCCCCAGAGTTTCCTGAAGCTAGGGCCACGGCGCCCTCCATCAAGGGCCGCGGCGCCCAGCAGGTGCATTTTCCCCCACCTGCTTCTTCGAAGCAGGGCCGCGGCCCTCAACTCTGGGCCATTCCCAAACGTGTTTTTGACACTCCAAAGCCTCCAAAATCATACCTAAACATTCCCCAATCATAAAAACAAAGTTCCCAAGCTTCCCAATGCTCCAAAACCCTCAAAACCCAAGGCTCGAACGAACCGAAAACTCAACAATTTACAAAAATCAATTCAAAGCTTAGAAACTCGAAAAACTCAAAACTTAAACTTCGATTACCTTCGATTGGGTTGTTTTCCGTCAAATCCTTCGGTTAAGAAGCTTCTGATCTTTCCTAGGATCGCTATGCCTCGATCCTCACTTGATTCTGACTCCTAGAACTCAAGATTTCGTCAAATATGCTCCGGGTGGCGAAAATGAACTAATGAAGGGGAATGAGAGGTTTTCTATCGTACGTTCTATCTGATAAGCTACTTCAAGCTTAAGTAACCTCAAATAAAACCTAGTGCTTGGGGTCCCGAAAACACCCCCGGGGACATTATAGTCAAAACTCTCAGAATTTCACCCTGATCTCAATAACTCCCAATTTATCATCAAACAAACATTCCTATTACCCCAAAATTGACCCCGTTATGACAAAACCGCTAATCCACTAAAAATAACCGTCTCATGCCGATTAGCTCGAATATATCTCCATAGTAATGGAATCTCATTCACAAATCACATCATGCACCCAAATACACAAATTTACCCTCAATGGGCCAAATTATCAAATCAGTTCAATTAACACAAATGTGGACTCACATGCATGAATATAACATCATATCATAATATAATTCACATATACATGCATATTTTCATTTAATGGCTTAATTAAACAAGTATGGCCCTCCCAGCCTACTAATCCCGCCATTAAACCATATCGGAGAATTCGGGGTATTACACAACCTATACCTTGCTACAATAATCAATATGGCTAGTTAGGTAGTGATAACTAAACCTCTTGCCACCTCACGGTCCAAGATCACGCAGATACTCATCCATGTTCCACAATCATACTAACAAACATATTGATTCATGACAATAGCAATTAACATTTAGCAATCAACAATTAACAATTAATAATGCTAATAATCATGTTCTAGCAATATCAGTGCTAATAAGCACGTTCTTTCTCATCATGCAGCAGTCAAGGGCCAACCCTATTATTGTATCTCATGCATGCAGGAAAAACATTTACATTCTATTTAAGCAGTTAAACACATAACCACATAAATAGTTACCAAACCATAAGTCGAGCTTGTCTTTAGTGACGAGTGTACATGCCCAGCCAATCTACAGGAACCCTAAACCTTAACATGCTCTGATACCAAGTTGTAATGCCCTGGTTAGCCTAAGACCATCACATTGTGTACTTTAAATAGTGATTAACTTGCTAAATGAGTCATTAGGTTGTAAACGTGCATCTAGGTGTTATTAGCAGGCCAGGGTGAAAAATCTTGGTTAAAATGAATGGATATATTTTATTTAAAACATTAAATTGTACATGGGATCCCATAAAAGTGTTTACAAAGTTATTTATAATCCAAAATGGTCATTACAGTATAAAAGTTACAACCCGCTGACCTAAGCGGCAAAAATAGGGTTGAACCCTAGTTCCCTTGAGGCTGGGTGGTCAAGCGGCCGCATATGTACACATTGCCACCTAAGCTCTCTACTCAAGGCTGGGTGAGCTTTTCTTTCTCTTTACCTGCACCACATAGCACCTATGAGCCAATGCTCAACAAGAAAACTTATTACTGCATGTATACAATATAAATAAATCATTCTGGGGCTTGCAGCTCTAATCAGATGGTGACTAATAAGTCTTTCTGGGGTAGATGACTAATAAGTCTCTCTACGGTAGATGACTAATAAGTCTCTCTGAGTAGATGACTAATAAGTCTCTCTCAGGCCCTGTGCCCTATGCCATGTGATGTTTCAGTCACCTAAGCCTTTTTGGCCCTGGCTCTGAGTAACTAGCCTCAGGCTAGCCAAGCGCTTTAGTTTTCTTCGACCAATAGATCAGTTAAGCATTTAATGATCATGTTGACTAGATCTAATAATTTTGGACTGCGTTATACATGCTAATACCGCTCTTGACTCATAAACCAATACCATACGACCAACACTCAGTACTATTGCCAATCATGACTGATAAGTCAGAGCTTCGCGACCAGTACTAAACACCATTGTCGTTTCTGACTAATAAGTCAGTGCCATTCACAGGTAAGAAAAAATGCCAGGCATTTACAATGTAATCAATGTCTATGTATGGAGCACTCATCATGCCTCATCAATAACCATGCATGTCACATACTGGGTGCAATTTTCTTACCTCTCGTTCGAGTGTGAAATAATAAAAGAATGACCCTTGAGAACGATTTGTCCTTAAGCCCCTTAGTGGTCACCTAATCATAACCAAATATGAAATCCCATAAATAAAATAAATAATAAAAGGTTCATGGACTAAAACCTCGCTCCCAGGACCTCGAATCTTACTAAAATGGTTAGTAGATTCGATCCTGAACCAAGAGAATTGAAAACCCGCGCATAAAACTCACTAAAACCCATCCTGGCACAAAAGGGACAAGCAGGTCGTGACCTGCCCCCAAGGGCCGCGGCGCACCCCCAAGACAGAGAGCCCCCTGTCTGGGGTGCCAGGGGCGGGCCGCGACTTACCCTTGTGGGTCACAGCACGCCTACTAGACAGAACCCAGGGGAGGCTCTGGGATGCATTCAAGTCGCGACTTGTATGAACTCGGTCGTAACTTGACCCCATGATCCCATCTCCCCGACATTTTTCTCAATTCAAACTCAGCCAAATCTTCATCAAACCAACCCCAATACCACAATTAATCATCACCACAACATTATCACTACTTTAACAACAAAACCCAAGCTTGGAAACACCCAAAACACCAAAAAATATCCACTTAAGATCAAAATCTCAAGCTTTCAAATAACCTCAAAACAAAGTAAAAACTCATAAATTAAAGCTTATAATTCTTACAGCAGTTATGGATTAAACTTCTTTCAGCTACTAAACACAATTCCTAAGTCTCAAGCCTCCAAAACCTCAAGTTTGAATCCTCATATTTTGCCTCAAAATTCCAACCTAAGAGAGAGAGATGATCGAGAGTGAGAGAGAAGGAAACTCTGTTTTTGCTGCCTTAAACCTTCTACAACCACCCTACTTAAGTCTATCTAATAGCCAAAATGACAGAAATGCCCCTAAGTCATATTAATCCTTCAAACCCACCCCAGGGTATAACTGTCATTTTCCACCTATCCCGTTAATCATAATTAGCGTTGTTGACCCAAGATTTGGCAAACTGACACGGAGTCAGAATATGCTTGATATGAATGAATATGATGAGAAGAACACAATGACAAAAATAAATAACAACACGATATTTTTATAGTGGTTCGGCCCCAAGATCTGGTAATAACCTACGTCCACTTAGACTGTTATTGATATAGAATCAAAGGAGTGATCAAAGAACAAGGGTTCAATGAGTTTCACTAACCTCTGAAGAACAATACAATATCACTAGGAGAATTACTATAATCTCAAATGATTCAAAAGCCAAAAGTCCCTTCCTTGAGCTATCTTTTGCTATTTATAGGCTCAAGGGGGATTACAAAAGATTGTTACAGATATTCTTTCCTGAATCATCGGATACTCAGGAGATTGTGTGAGTTAAATTCGGGATTTACAAAGATCTTCTCATTAATGTTGCTTTGTATGCGGAACTATCGACCAGACTGGTCGCAGGTAAGACTAGGCTGCTTACTGCTTCTAATGCGTCTTCTGGTCGATACTCTAGTAGAACGTTTCCAGGTGTCAGCCACGTGTCCAGGGATCACTTCCACGTCATCAATGCTAATTTTTTGGATAACATTTGCCCCCCAAGTTTATTTATCACGAGCAATAAATAAACTTTTGAACGAACGACTCTTCGGTAACCCCGCCTTACGTGTCAGAACCCTTCGTGTGTTCTTAGAAAAAGTAACCTACTTCTGTCTAATCACGTCTTTTCGGTTCCCCAGAAATAATTCGACGGCCATTCCGCTTCCCCATACTTCGAAAAAGGGAAACTGATGATTACACCTGTTTAATGCCACATACAAACTTATATAATACCTTCTAAATCTTCCTTTTCTTTTTACGCACGCCATTGTCTTCACAAGAAACCCTAAAAACCAGAGCTTTAATCGTCCCCGGAGACCGTTTCTTCTGTATTTCCAAGACTCAGACCGAGAGTTCCTTGATCTCCAAAGGCCCTTTTTCCATCTCCACGATCATTTTCTTGGTAAGTTTTCGAATTCTTATGCTTCAAATTTTCGTGGTGCATGCTTCTGTATGTTGACTGTTTGAGTCCATCTGCTTCTGGTTTGAGATGCTTGTGAGTAGAATGTTTTGTAGGCAAAAAAGGGTTACGAGTTAGTTTGATAGTCAGGATCATACTTTTAGGACGTAAGATCGAAGTAAAAATTCGATCTTTAGGCTAGTTGGAAAATAGGTTTTTCCCGCCCTAAGGGGAGTTGAAAAAGCTTTCTTGAAAAACTTTTTACTTTCACCCTTTAATCCGTCTTTCAAACTGTTCGTATGGAACACTTAGCTTTTTGTTAGATGTATAAAAGCTTGGCTTTTTATACTCGTCCAGCGTTATTCTAAAAAGCCTTTGAAAATTCTCTATCCTCACCTCCCCATTCTTCTGTTTGCAGACATTGATGCCAGATTTATGGGGAGGTGAACGGCCCATCGACGACGACCTTCTCGCCCAGCTGCTCGAGGGCGAAGAACAACCGGCCGACCGAGTTCACGAGATTCCCTTCTCACGATCCTCTTCTAGACCCCGTCCTTCTCCTCCTCAAATGGCCAGTTCAAAATTTGTGGGCAAGAAAAGACCTGAGTCTGAAAACAGTCCAAACCTTCTTGCCCAGCCTGATTCGCAGGCTAGGGCTCCCTCGACCAGTGGTCGAGAAAATCCTATTCCTGACCCTAATATCCAAACCAGGGCCCGCCCTCGCCATCAAAATCTGCCTGATGTCGAGTGGTATACTTCTCCGACCAGCTCAGTGACCATGCGGACGGTTGCTAACTACTTCAAGAAATACCCTCTTACAGGGGTTTCCATTACAATTCCTGCCGTAGACCAAAGGGCTAACCTCCCTGGGGGCATATATAGTGCCTGGTCTCGGTATCACTTAGAGGCGGGGGCTTACCTCCCTCTACATCCTTTTTATGAGGGGGTGGCCAATTATTTCGGTGTCTCCCCCTTCCAAATTACTCCAAACGGATATAGAATGCTGGTCGCACTCTATATCCTGTACAAACTCAAGAAATGGCCAGAACCTACCCCTCATGAGGTCAACTATCTTTTTGACCTTAAATCCAACCCGTAACAATATGGAACGGGTGATTGTTACGGGTTTCTTTCACTTCTGCCACCAGGAGACCAACTGGACGTTCCTGAGTGACACCACGCATATATCGAACGTGGGGCAATATAGTAAGGAGTACTTCCTTACACCGAACATAACCAGCAACAACCTGGCCTTTGCTCGAGGAGGTAAGTTCTTGTCTTTGACTGGTCGATACTTTTAATCAAGGTGTCTCCTTTCATTTTTCTCAAACTGTAATCTGTCTTTCAGGCCCATGGTTACGTCCGACCCCAACACCAGACATGGTGTTGAGGTCCAATACTTTGGCCAGGATGACCGACGCAGCAAAAAGCATCATGAACCTGGTCACTGATGAAAACCTGAGGCTGTCTGGCCTCCTGGCTCCTCGCCATGAAACAAGAGAGTCCGTGGTAGACGATGCCACTACCGAGGGGGTTCCCGAGCAGCAACCTCCTGCGTCCCCTCCTCAGAGGAGGCCAACGGGGGTTACGATCAGGGAGCCCACGGGCAATCCTTCCGCAGAAAGGCCTTCTGCTCCCCAAGGCAAGGGGAAACAAAAGGCCAAAGAGCCAGTTGTGGACTTGGGGGAATCTTCTAATGAGAACGGTAAAACTATTTTGCTTTTGAATAGTTTGCCAATTCCCTGTCACTTGTTTGACGGGGAGGGCAACTTTACATATACTCCAAAATTAGGGCCAGACTTCTTCATGCCAGATAGTGAGTGTATGACTAATAGAGTCAATAGTATAGCGACCAGTAGTTGTAGCTCGGGTATTCACTTTGTGACCTCTTTTCTGTTGCATAAAGAATTTTCATCTGCTTTTATCTTTATTCTTATGCATGCTTTTTCTTGTGTGCAGATATGGCTACTCCCAACGTCTTTGATTTATACAATGCTGAGGAGGAAGAAGTTCCTCAGCTCCGAAGGAAGTCATCGCGGAGACAGGCCGGCGAAACAAGCCAGAGACCGGCCAAGAAGAGTCGAACAGAGGACCCTCCCAGGGACGTGCCAGCTGGGCAAAATACTAATCATCCTCCGGCCCCTGCTGAGAAAGAGACTCCTCCCGCCCCAAAGATCCCTCCTCCGGCACCAAAGAACCCTCCTCCGGCTGCACACAGCAGGGAGCAAGACAGGCGGGAAGAGACCCTTGGGGTCAAACTCTCGAGCCGTGCCGTACGAGTAGCAAAAGACTGCATCGCGTACATCGGGAAAAATGACCGCGTCAAGGATGCCATGGTTGAGGCAGAAAATATGACGGTCGACCTAATCCTGAACAGGACCTTGAACGAAATAGCCAGCGTAAGTACTTCTTTAATCTTTTTGGCCTTAGTCTTTTAGTCTTCACGACAGGTTCTAACTCTTTTTTTATTCACAGGCCTTGCTGTCTGCTACTACTGCTCGTACTCGTGCGCAAGCCTCTATCGACCAGGCTCGGGCAAAGGCCATTGAGGGGTATCAGGTGAAGGCAGCCGAGGAGCTTTCGGCTGCAGAGGCCAGGCACGCCAAGGAGTTGGAGGCGATGGCCCAACAGAGGGACGCTGCGGTGACAAAGTTGTCGGAGGCCGAGGCTGCAAAGGAAGCTGCGATAAAGTCAAGGCAGGACTATCAAGATGCCAGCCACACCCACCTTCGTGAAATCAGAAGATTGGAAGAGGTGCTTAAACCCAAGGACGAGGCCATTGCCACTCTTCAAGGTAAAGTGAAGCAGCTGGAGTTTGACAACTCCAAAAATCTGGAAAGGTACAAGAAGACGACGCTCCGATGTTTCTACAACTTCTGGAAACACAATCAGGGAGCCGACTTCAGCTATCTTTCAGAGGATATCAGGGCTGCCGAGCTGGCTCACTGCGCTGCCCAACTGGCTGAAGAGGAGGCAAGAGCGAGGATCCCTGCTTCCCCAAGCCTGGCTGGTGCTGAAAAAGAAGGGGCTGTTGAGGATGCTGTCAACCAGAATGCTGCTAATGACCCTCCGACCCCAAATGCCTCTTGAACTTTTTCATTTATGTTTTCTTTTGATTACACGACCCACGGGTCGTGATGTAAAGACAATATTTTCATTTTAAACTTTGCTGCATGGGCAGTAAATCTTTTCTTTTATTTGAACGGTTACATCCAAGCAGTGATGCTTGCGGTGTAAAAGATTGCATGATGCTATAATATTTTCATTTATTATAACATTTGTCCGTATGACCGAACTTAGCATAGTACTTTGGCATGATTTAACAAAATATAAATTTTGAAAAATATTCTAAGTACCTTAGCATGCTTTCACTCATTTTGTTCATGTGTTTACATACCTCATGGTATGCTTTGCTATCGATGTGCCTTATATGCCCCCCAAGTGATCGAGGAGCTTTAGGTCCTTGGTCACTTGCCTTGACCATGACCTGTTCAAACATTCCTGTTCGTGTGCAAAAATAATACTTGTAATACAGCAAAACAACACACGTAATGAACAAATACTTGTAAATATAAATTCACAAAGGTTGGCAAGAATGACTGGCTGCGCACAGTCCCTTATAATCTCGTATTAAAAATGGACTAAACATGTCTTTACGAGTGATTCTGAAATAGAATCTTACATATACAAGCGATTAGCCATATTGCGTGGCTAACCCTCTTTGCTAAACTTGTAAAAAGAAAAAATTAATACAAGCCAGTCCTTTATAAAGGACTGTTTACTGATAATACTTGCGCAGGTGTTCTCCATTCCAATAACGTGGAACGAGATCTCCGTTTAAGCGTGCAAGTTTATAGGTGCCTGGATGAAGGACGTCTTCAATCTGGTAAGGTCCTTCCCAATTAGGTCCGAGCACTCCAGCAGTAGGGTCGCGGGTATTTAAGAAAACTCGTCGTAGCACCAAGTCTCCGACGTTGAATTTTCTTTCTTTAACTTTGGAGTTAAAGTACCGGGCGACTTTTTGTTGGTATGCAGCAACTCGGAGTTGGGCCTTCTCCCGTATCTCGTCAATCGAGTCTAGGGATTCCATCATTAGTTGGCTGTTCTGGTCCTGGTCGTATGTTAGACGTCGATGTGAGGGGGGATCTAACTCGACAGGCAACATTGCCTCATATCTATAGGCTAAGGAAAATGGGGTATGTCTTGTCGCTGTTCGGTGAGACGTTCTATACGACCAGAGGACTTCAGGCAATTGCTCTGGCCACGCTCCCTTAGCTTCTTCAAGCCTCTTCTTCAAGGCGTCTTTAAGGGTTTTATTCACGGCTTCGACCTGCCCATTCTCCTGGGGGTGTGCAACTGAGGAAAAGCTTTTAATGACTCCATGTCTTTCGCAGAAATCGGTGAATAAGTCGCTGTCAAATTGGGTCCCGTTGTCTGAAACTATTTTTCTAGGCAAACCATATCGATAGACGATGTTCTTGATAACAAAGTCAAGGACTTTCTTGGTCGTGATGGTAGCGAGCGGTTCAGCTTCGGCCCATTTGGTGAAGTAATCGACCGCCACGATTGCGTACTTTACTCCGCCTTTCCCTGTAGGTAGGGATCCAATCAAATCTATCCCCCATACTGCAAAAGGCCACGGACTTTGCATCTGTTTCAATTCGTTTGGAGATGCTCGTGGAATCTTGGACAACCTTTGACATTTATCGCATCTTCGTACAAACTCCATCGAATCCTCGTTCATAGTTGGCCAGAAGTAGCCTTGCCTTAGAATCTTCTTTGCCAAACTCTGCCCCCCAGCGTGATCCCCACAGAAGCCTTCATGCACCTCTTTCATGAGTTCCTTAGCCTTTTCTGGTGTAACGCATCTGAGTAGTGGCAAGGAATATCCTCTTCGGTACATAATGCCATCGACCAGTATGTACCTAGCAGCTCGCCTTTGTAGAGTTCTGGCTTTGTTTCTATCTGTTGGTAGCGTACCATTTGTCAGATACTCCAAGTATGGCGCCATCCATGTATCTTCCATTCGAATCTCCATACTGGATTCAGCTGCTTGTATGCTCGGCTTACTCAGTCTTTCTATTGGCACAATGTTCAAAGTGTCAGCATCCTTCGCGCTCGCGAGTTTGGCTAAAGCATCTGCGTTTGAATTCTGATCTCGCGGGATTTGCTAGAGGGTGTACTTCGTGAACTGGGCTAGCAGGTCTTTTGTTTTATTTAAGTAGGCCACCATCTTCAAGCCTCGCGCTTGATATTCTCCTAGGACCTGATTCACCACTAGCTGTGAATCACTGTAGATATCAAGCGTCTTTATGCTCATATCCTTTGCCATTCTCAATCCAGCGAGGAGTGCTTCGTATTCCACTTCATTATTTGACGCGGTGAAGTCGAACCTGATGGCGCAGTGAAATCGATGCCCTTCCGGCATTATCAATATCACTCCCGCTCCAGCGTGGGATTCATTGGATGAACCATCCGTGAATAGCTTCCACAAAGGAGCTTTGTCTTGAGGCTTGGGCGCTTCAGGCTGTTCGCACTGCTCGCTGTCTGGGAGTTCGGTGAACTCTGAAATAAGGTCGGCGAAGACTTGTCCCTTGACTGCTGCTCGCGGTGAATAAGTTATATTGAACTGCCCCAGTTCGACTGCCCATTTTAATAATCGTCCAGCCGCTTCTGGTTTTTGGAGGACTTGCCGAAGGGGCTGGTCAGTTAGAACTGTAATAGGATGGGCTTGAAAGTATGGGTGTAGCTTCCTAGAGGCCAGGATCAAGCAATATGCTAACCTCTCAATTGGTGGATATCTTAATTCTGCCCCGATCAGTCTCTTGCTGACATAGTAGACTGCTTTTTGTACACCTTCCTCCTCTCGCACTAATACCGCGCTGGCAGCAACTTCAGTAATCGCCAGATAAATAAACAAAGTTTCTCCTTCAATTGGCTTTGATAAGATGGGAGGCTGTGCCATATGGGCTTTCAAGGCCTGGAATGCTTGCTCCCAGTCTCCTGTCCATTCAAACTTCTTATTTCCCCTAAGAAGATTGAAAAAAGGGACACACTTGTCTGTTGATTTTGAAATGAATCTACTTAGGGCTGCGATTCTTCTGGTTAAACTTTGTACATCTTTAATCCTTTCTGGCGACTTCATGTCGATCAGGGCTTTTATCTTGTCAGGGTTGGCCTCGATTCCTCTTGAATTTACAATAAACCCCAAAAACTTCCCTGATCCAACTCCAAAGGAACATTTGAGGGGATTTAACTTCATTTGGTACTTGTTTAACACACTAAAGCACTCTTGTAAATCCCTCACATGTCCTTCTTCCTTTTTAGACTTTACCAGCATGTCGTCCACGTATACCTCCATGTTTACACTGATTTGCTCCTTAAACATGTGGTTGACTAGTCGTTGGTAAGTCACACCTGCGTTTTTCAGTCTGAAGGGCATTACTTTGTAACAATATAAGCCCGTATCGGTCCGAAAGCTGGTGTGATCCTCGTCAAGGGGATGCATGCTAATCTGGTTGTAGCCTGAATATGCATCCATGAACGAGAGGATCTCGTGCCCTGCAGTTGCATCGACCAGCTGGTCGATCCTCGGGAGTGGGAAGCAGTCTTTTGGGCAGGCTTTATTGAGGTCTGTAAAATCCACGCAGGTCCGCCATTTGCCGTTAGGCTTGGGAACCAGCACTGGATTGGAGACCCACGATGGATAAAATTCCACCCTGATGAACCCATTCTCCTTTTGTCTTTCGACTTCTTCTTCTAAGGCTCTCGATCTATCCTTATCGAGCAGCCTTCTCTTTTGTTGCACGGGTGGAAAGGTCTTGTCTATATTCAGGACATGGCTGATAACTGCGGGATCTATCCCAGCCATGTCTTTATGCGACCAGGCGAAAACCTCCTGGTTCTTTTGCAAAAATTCCACTAGTGCGTTCTTCGTGGTAGGCTCTAAGTTTTTTCCAACCTTTACGACTCTGGTTGGGTCTTCTTTGTCGAGTTGGACCTCCTCCAAGTCCTCGACGGGTCTAACATTTTCTTCAAAATCCCCAAAGTGAGGATCTAAATCTCTATCCTCACTTTGGGCAACACCCTATTTGGTGACTTCATCACCGAATTGGGCTTGTGTATCAACTGCCATCTGCAACCTATCTGAGGTAGCGCTCTTCGACGTTCCACTCTTCGCCTTTGTGATTGAGGCGTTGTAGCACTCCCTGGCTTCTCTCTGGTTTCCCAACATGCGTCGTACCCCCGCGTCTGTTGTGAACTTCATGGCCAAGTGCCACATAGAGATGACAGCCCGTAGATCAACCATTATGGGCCTTCCAATAACGGCATTGTACGCCGAGGGACAATCGACCACTACAAAAGTGGCGAGTAATGTCCTTGTTGCAGGCGATGTACCCGTCGTTATTGGGAGTTTGATCAATCCGGCGGGAGTGAGTCCTTCTCCAGAGAAGCCGTATATCGTTTGGTTGCAGGGCTCCAAGTCTTTAACGGACAATTTCATGCGTTCCAGTGTTGATTTATACAGGATATTCACTGAACTTCCTGTATCGACCAGTACCCTCTTCACCATCATGTTGGCCATCTGGATGTCCACGACCAGCGGATCGGAATGTGGGAACCTGACGTGTTAGGCGTCGCCATCAGAGAAGGTTATCTCACCCTCCTCTAACCGAGCCTTTTTTGGTGCACGGTCCTCCACAGTCATCATCTCGATGTCCTGGTCGTGGCGTAGAGTCCGAGCATATCGTTCCCTGGCCTTTCCGCTATTTCCCACGAGGTGCGGGCCTCCACAGATGGTTAAGAGTGTTCCAGCCACGGGGGCAGGCTGTAAGGGTGGCGAGCGTTGGCGCGTGGACGCTTGTTCGTTGCCACCCGGAGCTTCTCGTTGGGAATTTCCCGAGGCCCGTACGTATCTTCTCAAGTGTCCTTGTCTAATAAGGAACTCGATTTCGTCTTTCAACTGGTTGCATTCATTGGTGTCATGTCCATAGTCATTATGATAACGACAGAACTTGGTAGTGTCTCTCTTCGAAATATCCTTCCGAATGGGGCCAGGTTTTTTGTAAGGCACACTAGAACTTGTGGCCTGATAAACCTCTCCCCGAGACTCAACGAGGGCAGTGTAGTTAGTGAACCAAGGTTCATAACGATTACTCTTGGCTCGTTTGTTGTCGGAGGTGGAAGGCTCGTTATACGGCCGTTTTCCACCATTCTTGCCATTGCCGTTGCCGTTCCCATTGCCTTTGCCGTTGCCATTAGGTTTGGAACCATTGGCGGCTTTGGCGGGTTCATAAGCCTTCTTACCCTTGCTTGAGGGATTTCCATCATCAGCAATGGCTTCTTTGAGCTTGATGTAGCGATCAGCTCGGTCTAAAAATTCTTGGGTAGTTCTCACTCCTTCCTTTCGGAGACTTTTCCAGAGGGGGGAACAACGTTTAACCCCTGCGGTAATGGCCATCATTTTTCCTTCATCCCCCACCGTTTTTGCTTCAGCCGCCGCTCGCATAAAGCATTGGACGTAGTCCTTTACCGACTCCCCATCCTGCTGGCGGATTTCAACCAGCTGGTTTGCTTCGGTTGGGTGCACACGACCTGCATAGAACTGTCCGTAAAACTCCCTTACGAACATTTCCCAGGAAACTATGCTTGCGGGAGGGAACTTAAAAAACCATTCCTGCGCAGCTTCGGAAAGTGTTGCAGGGAAGATCCTGCACCGAGCGTCTTCGGACACTTTCTGAATGTCCATTTGAATTTCAAACTTGTTGACATGAGACACTGGGTCTCCATACCCGTCAAAGTTTGGGAGTGTAGGCATTTTGAACTTGCTTGGAGTTTCGGCATTAGCTATCCTCTGTACGAAAGGAGTGCCTTTCCTCCTATCGTGGTCGATGTAAGATGTCCTTCCCTCGACCAGCTGTTGCACTACCTGGTTGAGGGCGTCTATTTGGGCCTGTACAGCGGCAGGAATCGCTGTGGCCTCTGTTGCTGGGGGGACGTTCTCGCCATGCCACTCGCGGCGATCGTTAAGTACGTCACGCAAATCCTCGTCTCTTCTCCGCTGCTCGCTACCCCCGAGCCGGTTGAAGACATTATTTTGTTTGGGCTGCCCCCCGACATCCCATCTATTGGGTTGGTCATCTTGAGGTACCTGGCTCTTGCCTTTACCTCTTTCTTCATTCCTTCGGCCAGCGTTCCCTTTGCTTGAGTCAGCCTCATTATATCCATGGCCATCTCTGAACCTCGACTGGCTATGGTGGGATCGACTGTTCCCTCGATTTCCATTCCTGGCTTAAACGTCCCGAGCATTAGAGAGCGGCCTGCGCTGGTCATGGTGTCCCCGTGCATCATCGTTCCGTGGGGGACCCCGGACCGCAAAGCCTAACTCTGAGTCCCTCCTGTTACCAGGGGGATACTGACCTCTGTTCGGTAGGTTTGGCTCATCACCCCTACGGCGTCTAGGACTACGAGGCTGATGCTCGGCCCTATTCTGCCTTTGTTGCGGGGGATTGCCGCGACCAGCCTGGGATGGTGGCTGCGCCTCAGGGTCCAGCGGGGCGTCGTCATGGGGCACTTGAGGCTGCTCGGGCCTTTGCGGACTTGAAGGCTGGATCAGTGGGCTTGGATTAGGACCCCTCTGGGGTGGCCCATTGCCAGGTTGGTTAGGTTGCGAAGTAGGTGCGGGCCGATTCCTTGCCAGCTGCAAGGCCACCTCGAGGGCTGCCATGGCTTCGTTCTGGCGACGGTCCATCTCCGCCTGCCTTTCGCTTAGTTCCGCCCACTGCCGTTCAATCTCCTGCTGCTGCAGTGCCACAGCTCCGGCAGCAGTCTCTTGACTGGCTCTCATATTAGCCAGCTCTTCTTGCAACGCGCCCAGGGTACTCTTCAGCGTTGCATCATCCATCTCTTCCTCCTCAAAGTCCAGATGTGGCTCATCCTCTGCCACGCTTGCAGGAGGAGGAGGAGGTGGCGGGTTTGACGGTGCAGCGGCGGTCGTCTGTCCAGTTTTCTTTGTAGCTTTCGCCATCGGTTTTCTCAGCAATGATAAGTCAAGCTCTCAATGAAAGCACCAGAATGTTGACCCAAGATTTGGCCAACTGACACGGAGTCAGAATATGCTTGATATGAATGAATATGATGAGAAGAACACAATGACAAAAATAAATAACAACACGATATTTTTATAGTGGTTCGGCCCCAAGATCTGGTAATAACCTACGTCCACTTAGACTGTTATTGATATAGAATCAAAGGAGTGATCAAAGAACAAGGGTTCAATGAGTTTCACTAACCTCTGAAGAGCAATACAATATCACTAGGAGAATTACTATAATCTCAAATGATTCAAAAGCCAAAAGTCCCTTCCTTGAGCTATCTTTTGCTATTTATAGGCTCAAGGGGGATTACAAAAGATTGTTACAGATATTCTTTCCTGAATCATCGGATACTCGGGAGATTGTGTGAGTTAAATTCGGGATTTACAAAGATCTTCTCATTAATGTTGCTTTGTATGCGGAACTATCGACCAGACTGGTCGCAGGTAAGACTAGGCTGCTTACTGCTTCTAATGCGTCTTCTGGTCGATACTCTAGCAGAACGTTTCCAGGTGTCAGCCACATGTCCAGGGATCACTTGCCACGTCATCAATGCTAATTTTTTGGATAACAAACATCCTCCAATTCACGTTACTCCCAAGATCCTCAATTTATATAATAAATCATATCCCATTACCCGCTCATTCCCGGTAATGTACTAAACACCAATTTATCCCCCAGGCTCACCCCAAGCCCAGCAATTAACCCCGTTATGACCAAACCACTAACTTGCATCCTAGGATCGTCTCATGCCGAATAGCTCAAACATATCCACATAATAATGTGGTCTCACCCATATATCACACACATGCACATAAATGTAATGCCCTGGTTACTCCAAGACCATTACTGTGAATTTGAACCATGCTTAACTTGCTAAACGAGTCATTTGGTTATAAACGTGCATCTAAGTGTTATTAATAGGCTAAGGTGAAAAATGTCGATCAAAAGGAAAGGATATATTTTACTTGAAACATAAAAATGTACATGGGCCCATAAAAACATTTACAAGTTATTTACAAACCAAAATGGTCATTACCGTGTAAAAATTACAACCCGCCGACCTAAGCGGCAAAATATGGTTAACCCCTAGTTCCTTTGAGAAACATCTTGGTTGTGGTGGTCAAGCGGCCGTATATGTACACATCACCACCTAAGCTCTCCACTCAAGGCTGAGTGAGCTTTTCTTTCCCTTTACCTACACCACATAGCACCCGTGAGCCAAGGCTCGACAAGAAAACTCATTACTGCATGTATCTAATATCAAATGATGATCATGATAATCATACAAAGCTCATAGCCCTGAACAGATGAGTGAATATCACTTCAAGATTCTAGTAACCATGCTGGGGCTTGTGGCCCTAATAAAATAATATCGAGATTCTAATAATCATGTTGGGGCATGTAGCCCTAATCAGGTGAGTGATTGATGAGTAAGTCACTAACTTAAACCAGATGAGTGACTATGGAGTCACAAACTTGAATCAGATGAGTGACTAATGAGTGAGTCACTAACTTGGGCTCCGCACCCTTAGCCATGTGACGATGCAGTCACCTGGGCCTTTTGGCCCTGGCTCTAAGTAACTAGCCATTAGACTAGACAAACGATCTTGTTTTTCATCGAACTTAAGGTCGGTCAAGCATTTCATGCTTATGACAATAATGCTTATGTCGATTAGTTCTAATCTTTTTGGCTTACGTTAAACACGCTAATATCGTTCTTGACTCATAAGCCAATACCATACGACCAGTGCTCAGTACTACTGCTGAACTTGACTAATAAGTCACAGCTTCGCAGTCAATACTGACACCATAGTTGATTCCTAATTCATAGGTCAGTGCCATTCACAGATAAGCAAGATTGCTAAGCATTTAATATGCAATCAATGTCCACATATATAACACTCAACATGCATCATTAATAACTATGCATGCCATATATAGGGTGCAGTTTTCTTACCTCTGGTCGAGCGAGAAATAATAAAAGAACGACCCTTGAGAACGATCGATCATTTGATTCCTTAGCAGTCACCTAGTCATAACCAAATATAACTTCCATCAATGAAAATGAGCAATGAAAGGTTCATGACCTAAACCTCACTCCCAAGACCTCGAATCGTACCCAAACGGTTAGTAAATTCGATCCCGAGCCTTAGGATTTAAAACTCCGAGCCAAAAACCCTCAAAAGTTCCCAAAATAGGAACCAGGAAAAAAAATAGGGTAGCGATGTAGCGCTGCCCCCCTAGCGCCATAGCGCTACAAGCAAGGATGGGGGGTGAAGCAGTTACGGTCCAAGAGCATTCCTATAGTCAAAGTCCTATGGAGTAATAGTTCTGAACGAGAGGCAACGTGGGAGTTGGAGAAGGACATGCAAGGCTGGTATCCGGAGTTATTTGGTAAGTAAATTTCGAGGACGAAATTATTTTTAGTAGGGGAGAATTGTAGAGTCCAAGAACTTTACTTAGCTAGTTAGATAATAGTAATAGTAGTAGTATTTTTATGACTGTGGATTTTGGTTCAGACCGGGATTTAATTGGACACTCGTAGTAACACTTGTAGATTTTCTAAGTTTAACCTATAGTTTAAGAATATTAATTTTAACATAAGGTTTGATTAATATGACTGATATTGAGGGTAATATTTGTTATATTATAAGGTTTAGATAGACCCAATAAGATAGTAACACTTGTCATGTGTATGTTTAATGATAATTAAGTATTTTTGAGAAATAAGTTTATTAAGATCAATATTTGAATATCCTAGAGTCTGTCAGCAGCTTTGAAAACGTTAGAGGACTTAGTCAAGGCTGTTTACTTAATTCAAATTAGGCTGAAATTGTGCAATTTCATGTTTAAATATTCAGCGTATGCTAATATATCGCAACTATAGGGGGCGATATATCGCAGTACGGGGATACGAAAAACACGAAACTTCGCACAATCACCTCGGGCATGCTGGCCCAGGCGATATATCGCCTACAAGGGGCGATATATCGGCTCCCTTAGTATATTTTTGAAAGTTTTTGAAAACGTTCTCATTTTTAATCTTTAACCTCTTGATAAGTCCAGCATCTTTCTGACCGAGTCTTCAGCCTCTATTGAACGATAATTCAAATATTTTTCACTTAAAAAACCATTATTTTATTCAAGTTAAATGAATATCTTTTCATTCTTGAACTCTTTAAATAGGACCTAGTACCCAGCCATTTATTCATTCATCAAGCTAAGTTCAGAGGATGCAAGCTGCCAGATTATTTTTGAGAGTGTAAACACTTGGGTTGGGGATTAGAAACTTAATCATTATAAGCTTACCAAACACTTGGGAAGTAAGGTTTATAGCACATTTCGGTTCAAGGTTTAGATCGGTCATAGAAGCATTCAAGGTATTCCAAACTCTAGTTTATTTTTGGTATTGTTTTCCTTAAGTTCTTATAGTTTTCTACTCAGCATCCTAACTTTATTCTTTATTCTTGGATAGGAAATCTAAGATCTTGAACATAAGGTTTTCGGTAAGTATATTCTTGATGGTGTAGATCGTCCATTCTTTTCATTCCTTTTTCTTCAGTATACTTACCCTTTCATTGACGGTTTTTAGGAGTGTTCCAAAGTCTCAAACCTGTTCTTATATCCCGGTACTTTTGGTAAGGAAAATAGGATAGGATATTATGTGTTATGCCATTTGTTATCTTATGATTTATGTGTTATGTTAACTTATGATTTGTGTGTTATGTATGTTTGTAGACTTGGGCATATGACCTGTACAACTAACAAGCCCCAATAAATTTATGGGCATATGACTTGCTTAGCTAGCAAGCCCCACAAATCTAACGGGCATATGACTTGTTTGGTTTATGGGACCCCAAGTAATAATGGCCATTATAGTATTTGTGACATATGTTTATGATATGTTATATGTTGCATTATGAATTTTATGTATATGGTTTACGTGTTAGGTTTTCCTTGCTGGGCATTAGGCTCACTCCTTTTTGTTTATATGTGCAGGAAAATAGCTTTGGTGGCGGGAAAGGTTCTTGGAAGCTTGGGGATGTGTATTGAGGCGGGATGGAGTCAATGGACCGAGAGTTCGATTCGAGGATGAAGTCTCTTTAATTATGTTTTTTTTTATGTAATTTTCCGCAATTGGTTGTAATAAGTTTTAATTAAGTTTTCATTATGTCAAATTTATGTTTTGTTTCAAACAATGGGATCCCATATCTTACTTTAAATTTTATGTAGTTTAACATTTGTTTTACAACTTTTTAATGAAGTAATGATTATTTCACTTGTAAGTTTTATTAAAAATTAGTGTCTATGTATAGTTGTCGTTAATGGTCCAAAGTCTAGAGTAGTTGGGTCATTACACTAATCAAGGCCCTAAGCCTTATTAGCAAATTTGGGTCGCTACAGTCCTTGTGAGAACGATACTTTATTTACTATCTATATTACTTGAATCGATTACGTATACTTGCGTATCACATCTTCACAATCAATAGACTTGGAAGTTTTTTGCGTAGATCGGGAAGATGCATTTTTTTATTACATAATTGTATGTGGTTCAATAGACTTTGATGATTTTTGTATAGTCTCAAAAATGCATTTTATGGCTACAGATTCTTAAAGGCTAAATATCTTTAAAAAAGCCAAGAATTTTTAATAAACTTCCAAAATATAAATTGCCTCAAATGACCTCGATAGGCCTCGACATGCTTAGGCAATTAAGTTTCTTTATAATCCTCAAATGACCTCGATAGACCTCGATAGGCTTAAACAAATAGAATGTCCATATAAAAATACCTGCCTCGACAGGCTTAGACATAGAATGCTCATATAAATCTAAGTTCATTGATATGCCATGACAAGCCTCGACAATTAGTTTGTAGCATATAAATATATATGCCTCGAGAAAGCCTCGACAAGCAGAAAGCCCGACAGGCCTCGACAGTTGTTAACAATCGAGTTCTATTGAGGTTTGTCAAGGTAGATAGAAAAATAATTATAAAATTTCCTTTGTTTTTTTTTTGGATAATACCAATAAATTAACAGGAAAAGTACTTGAAATTTTATTTATGAAACAAACATAGTGAAATCAATGAAATATCTACAACAGTTGCCAATGTTAATATCCCAATGGTATACATTTAAAGCATAGAACTACATGACTTCCTATTGTGCTCACTACCACTACATCTGATACACTTATGTTGTTGCACCACACGTTCCTCGTTCGATGGAAAGCGTTTTGTCTTTGGCCTCCCTAATTTCTTCCTCTTGGGCTTCCTACATGATTTTTCTCTATTGGGACATCGACAATGATATTTTTTATGTGTTCAGGAAGTGTCCATTCATCCTCGTTACCACAAGGGTTAATCATTTCCTTTTAAGTCTCCCTCCATGACTAAATTGTGTAGTAAGGGGGGACAGAATGAGTAGATGCTTACACTTCTTTTTCTAGCTGCAACAAATGCATGGACACACAGTATCCCAATGGTTTGGAACATGCCACACGAGTATGATTTTGTGACCAAGTTCACCTCACCATCACCATTGCTATCAACAACAAGAAAATCATGATGACCAAGGACTTAGACATCTAGAAAATTTTCTTTCTCACCAATTCCCGTCAAATCCACCTTCATCAGGGGTGATAACACACTTGTTTCTTTCGGTGCTTTTTCACGTCTATCAGCAAACCATGTCTGAAGAATGAAACAAATAAATTCAACAAAAGTATTGACTGGAAAGGTCCTTGCCTCCCGGGTTTTATTGTTAAAGCTTTCTACGTAGTTGCTAGTCATGATATTGTATCAATTTCCAAGAAAGTAAGCACGAATCCACCTATCAAAACCAATAGCTGAAGATATTCAGCTATAGGCGGATCCATTTCCTTAATCTTTTCAAAGTACTTGTGAAATTATGTCTTTTGAAACACGTACATTGCACACAAAATCATCTCGTGACAGTGGTTGGTTTTGAATTTGGCAACTACATTGTAGAGTCCAAGAACTTTACTTAGCTAGTTAGATAGTAGTAGTAATAGTAATAACTAGTAATAGTTGTAGTGTGTTTATGACTGTGGATTTTGGTTCAAGCCGAGACTTAGTTGGACACTCGTAGCAACACTTGTAGATTTTATAAGTTTAACCTATAGTTTAAGAATATTAATTATAACCTAAGGTTTGATTAATATGACTGATTATGGAAATGATAATTATTATACTATAAGGTTTAGATAGATCCAATAAGATATAACACTTGTCATGTGTATGTTTAATGAGAAATTAAGTATTTTTGAGGAATAGTTTATTAAGAGCAATATTTGAAAATCCTAGAGTCTGCCAGCAGCTTTGAAATCGTTAAAGGACTTAGTCAAGGCTATTTACTCAATTCAAATTAGGTTGAAAAAGTGTAATTACGTGTATAATATTTCAGCGTATGCCGATATATCACAGCTTTAAGGGGCGATATATTGCCATACGGGGATACGAAAAACACGTAACTTCGCACGACCACCTCGACGAGCCTCGGGCATATGAGCCCAAGCGATATATCGGCCCTAGGGCATAAATTTTGAATGATTTTGAAACCGAGCTCATTTTAATCCTTAACCTCTTGATAAGTCCAGAATCTTTTTGACCGAGTCTTCAGCCTCTGCTAAACGATTATTCAAATGTTTTTCAATTAAAAAGCCATTATTTTATTCAAGCTAAATGAAGATCTTTTCATTCTTGAACTCTATAAATAGGACCTAGTACCCATCCATTTCTTCATTCTTCAAGCTGAGTTCAGAGCCTACAAACTGCTAGGATTACTTTAGAGTGTTAAACACTTGGGTTGGGGTTATAAGCTTATCAAACACTTGGGAAGTAAGGTTCATAGTATATTTCAGTTTCGAGGTATAGTTCGGTATAGCAATTTCAAAGGTATTCCTATTCTTAGTTCCTTTCAGTATTGTTTCATTAAGTTCTTCTAGTTTTTCTCTACTCAATTTCCTAATTCAGTATTCTTTATTCTTGGTTAGGCATCTAAGTTCCTCGAACTTGAGATTTCTTGTTGGTAAGTATCTTCTCGATGGATTAGTTCATTCTTTTTATCTCTTTTCTTTTAGAATACTCACCTCTCTATTAATGGTTTTTAGGAGTGTTCCGAAATCCCGATCTTGTTCTCATCATCCCGGTAGTTTGGTAAAGAAAATAAGGTAGTTCTTACGTGATGTATGTTTATATAAAAGTGTTATGATTATGCTATAGTATGTTTCTATGTGTTATATGTATGCTTGGGGCTTATAGTTGTTATATAGCAAACCCTATCACATTTATGTTTTGGGGCTTATAGTTGCTATATAGCAAACCCCAATAGGTATATGTTTTTGGGGCTTATAGTTGCTTAACTAGCAAACCTCATTATAATTCGAGGCTTATAGTTGCTTAGTTAGCCAACCCCAATAGTGACCATGTACATGGGTTAGAATTGTGATATATGTGCTATAGTACATGATATATGTTCATAGTTTATGTGTATGATTATGTTCATGCTTGTAGTAGATTTTCCTTGCTGGGCATTGGGCTCATTCCTTTATGTTTTATATGTGCAGGAAAATAATTATGGCGGCGGGAAGGTTCTTGGCAGCTTGGGAATGTGTATTGAGGGAAGAACAGAATCGGTGGACTGCGTGAACGATTCGAGGATGAAGTTGTTTAAGTCTTTTAAATTATGATTTCTATGTATTTCTGCACTCAATTTTGTAACCAATTTATTTAAGTTATGTTATGATTTATTTTCAAAACAATGGGACCCCATACCTTACTCGTGAATTTTTATGTATTTTAAACCTTTACTTTACAGTTTTTAAATAAAGTTATGGTTATTTCATATGTACGTTTTCTTAAGATTAGTGTCTGTGTGTAGTAGTTTATTAATGGTCCAAGGTCTAGAATAGTTGGGTCGTTACACAGACGTAGTGGTAACAAGCACCGTGATAGGTATCTAGGAACACAACCTCCAAAGCATGAGTAATGCTAGCATGCCTAACTGATATAAAAGCTAGGTTGTCCAAGTTCCCAATGGCTTCTTTCAATTTTCTCATGAAATAAGCCCTAGAGTTATGGTTCTCACTATCCACCAATTCGAACGCAATTGGAAACAAATGGTTGTTTGCATATCCAACGCAATAACACATAGCATGTGGCCACCATACTTAGTGTAACGCCCTGGATAGCCAAGACCGTTACACTGTGTGTTTATAAAGGTGTGAGACTTGCTAATCAAGTCATTTAATCAAAACGTGTCATTAACTAAAGTTTTCTAGGGCTAAAAGACATTTTGGCTGCAAAAGAAACATGTTATAGATTATAAACAAGTTACAGAAGGGATCCCCAAACGTACAACGTTTAAAAGTTGGTTTACAAAATTCAACAGTTAAGAGTAACCCTTAGCCATACTAAGGCAAAATACAAGGTTCTGGTCCTCTCGTCCCTGTAATCTCCTCAACCGTGGCGGTTGAGCGGCCTGACAGGTACAGTCACCCTGCAGAGCTCTCCAATCAGGGTTGAACGACCTTATCCTTGCCTTTACCTGCACCACGCAGCACCCGTGAGCCAAGGCCCAGCAAGAAAACAACATACACAGCATATACAATATTATCAAACAAATATTTTAATAAGCATGTAAGCATACTCCAAGGTACAAATAACTTCATCCATACTTATATTACTCAACACTCTCATTAATCACATTCATAGCCAAATATAATATTTAACAATCACAAATACTAGGGCCGACACCTTAGGCCGCACCCTCTGTTTAACCCACTGACTCCGGCCCGCTTAAACCGAGCTCAGTGCATAATAAGCTGTCCTCGGATACCAGTGTCCGAGCCGTGCCAATTGCACAAGTTAACCGTGGCACGCTTAGGCCGTTGGTTTACAATTTGCATGGCATAATACCATTCTTTCAATCATATATATCAGGGAGCCCTTAGTCCCGTTCAAATATTCAACCGGGTGTAGTTTTCTTACCTTTAGCTTCTAGATGAATTAGTTACGGGCGATACTCCTTGAGCGCGATTCGATCCCCGAGCCCTAGTTTAGCACCTAGTCACAATCATGATGAAGGATACCATTAACAATCTTTAATGAGTTTCTAAACCAAGTTCTAGTTCCCGGAACATTGAACTTCACCAAATATGGTAAAAGATTCAATCCCAAGCACCCTAGGTTAAATTCCCAAGCCTAAAATCTCAAAATCCCTTAAGCGCCCCGGCATAGGCCATCCATGCCGCGGCATGGCCCCAAACAGATCCCTCCTAAGGCACAAAAACAGGCAAGGGCCGCGGCATTGGTTAGACCATGCCGCGGCCCGCCCTCCTTCCCCAGCATGCATCAGCTTCGAAGGGTCGCGGCTCACCAAGAACCATGCCGCGGCCCGACCCTTCGAACCCAGAAGAAATCCACCATTTTCAATCTCTAAACCTCACCTTAAGCCATCCCAAAGCCCCCAACTCAAAACCAATTAATAACAACAACATTAGAATGATTTAAACAACACAATTCCACCAAAAATCCAGCCTAACACTCTCCAAAATCCCAATTCCAATTTCTAAGATTTCAAACCTAAAAACTCAAAACCAGCCATGGAAACTCTAAAATTCAACCATCAAACTTTGAATTGAACCTTACCTCAGTTGTAGAGTCGTTTCTCCAAGGACCCCCTGGCCTATCTTCAGAGTTTCAAGCCTCAAACTCCACCTTAAATGTCAAAATCACAACTATTAAAAACTCAGCCATTTTTCTTAAAGTTCCTAACCACAGAACAAAAATCAATGCTTACCTTGGCTCTAATTCAGTCCTTGATTAGTTCTTGAGCTCAACCTCTAATTCAGCCCTTTAATTCCTCAAAGATTCAGCTTGATTCCAGTAATTCCTCCTCAAATTTCAGTGTTGTTCTTCCTTAAGAGAGAGGAGCTGAGAAAAGGTCGATTTAAGTTTTCTATCTAGTATTTTCTAAAGTCTTTCAAATTATATCCTTAGGTTATTAGACTAATCCCAAAACTCGGGGTGCCGGAAACGTCCCCGAGGGCAAAACGGTAAAATCCCCCAATAATCCCGCCTAGACATCCTAACCTCAAATATATCTCCAATTATTTATTTTCATCACCCGATAGTCTAAATCACTACCCGATACCTAAAATATCCCTGACTTGTCCAAAGTTAATTATAATGCCCCGTTGTGACTTTTCCCGCTATCTGGCCCTAGGTACGCCTCGAGTCGCCTGGCTACAGAGTTATCCACATAATATTGTGGTTCTCACATATACAACACATCTATTTCATATTATCACATAATACCATCAATTATCATATAATATCATTTAAGCACTATCAATCACATAATATCTCATTCAAATAAATGTTATTCACTCTAATCCCATTAATGCCCTCCTGGCACACTAATCAAGACCCTTAAGCCTTATTAGCGAATATGGGTCGTTACACTTAGTCTTCAAGAATGTTTCGTCCACACAATTCACAGGATGACAATACTGGAATTCCATTCTAGAAACACTAAGGGGGAGAAATAGCAATACAAGAAGCAACCATCTCCTGTGACAAAATCAATAATTGTACTTGGATTATTTTGCTCCAACATACACAAGTATCCAGGTAACTTGGAGTATGAATCCTCAGGTGTGCCTCTGACATACATAAGTATATTTTCTCTGCATCTCCATGCCTTCTCGTAGGTCATTTCGACCCCCAAAATGGTGCTTCATGTCCTCCCTTATATTGTTTGTCATTTACCTAGTACCATCGGTAGCAAATTTCCTCTTTATTAGGTGGCCAACAACCCACAGTGCTACTTGACAAGCAAGTATGTATGTTATTGTAGACTGTAATCTCAAACATTTCAAACCGCAATTTGATTTTACCCCTCAATCTCCAACTACAATCAAGATCCTTGTAGGTAATGTACCACACATCAGTACCAGATTTCTTCACCATAAACTCAAAATTATTCTTTATTACAAATAAGGTCGCCTTTGTTTTCAATTCAAGATTGTTCTAAAAGAACTTCCCAAGGTGTAATTCTCTTTAAGATGTGATAGTTGATGAAGGATGAGTTTGATAAGAGGCTTCTAATATCTTCTTTGGTAAACATGGGAGCACTCCACGTTCTATGATCTCCGCCTAAATCCAATGGAGAACTCCATCTATTGTTATCTTTAGTTCTACCTGAACAACTACTACTAGTGACAAGTGTTTGTCGACCTTGTCTTTTGCCATGCTCTTCCTCTACTACTTGTACATGCATAACATCTGAACTCTAGGTTGGCAAATCTGCCCTATTATCTGGCCCATCAACATTTGTTGCATCAGCAACGAGATCATCATTGACATAAGGATCGTAGTCATAGGGATCGCACTCCGCTGTGTCAAAGCATAGGGCGGATCTCTAACTGGGATATCACAATGGACAATAAAGGATTTGTCTCTGGAATAAATTTCCCAACCTCACTTTGAGTTCCCCTAATACCAAGACATGGGGGGGAATTATTTTCCTCAAATTAAACTTCTTTATTAACACTGGGAGAAGTCGATGCATTTACTAAGTTCTTTTGAAGCAAGGTTACACACAAAGAAATCATTATCTCGATAGATTTTGATGCTATCCCGATGAATGCACGAACATACTTATCATTTTTCATAACGGTAGGTTTGAAGGGTTGTGAGAGGCATGTGTATGGGACCTCAAGTTTCAAGTTGTACACACATTTATCCACTTGAAGCTCTTCATACAAAATGTCAAGCACTTGCACATACGTCACACCTTTCTCCAAAGGTAGCACTTGATTTTTCAGCATCCCTGAAAATACAATCCCTATCTTCCAGTTCCCAAACACCATTGCATGCAACAAATATAGAAACAGTAGAATCTACTTTGAAAAAAAAAATTAAGTTAAAAGCTAATATTATAAATAAAAAAAACAACAAAAAATTGGCTTCTATTGAACTTAATCGAGGTACGTCGAGGTGCTAATATAAAATATCGATGGTCCTATTGAGTACCATTTAGGCATATTGAATCCTATCGATGTGAACACAAATAGACCTATCGAGGTATATCGAGCCACATCGAGGTGAAATTAGACGGACTTGTCGAGGTCCATCGAGGCATATTAAGGTTTTTATTCCGTAAACCTATCGAGGCATGTCAAGTTCCATCGAAAATCATCAAGGCATATTAAAAACCCAGAAAAGACACAGGGAAATGTAGATCCAATCTAGCCATGAAACAGTAGAATAAAACAAGCATGCATACACAGATCTGTTCAAAATAGTACAAGCAATGTAAATAAATGTAGGAAAAAGCTTATACAGGATCTTTATTTATTTTCATGTATATCTAATATTAAACAAATTAATACGAGATAGCCTAAAACATGTTTCTAAAATCGAATTCAAAGAGAAACAAATAATATAATACTTACAGTATACGCAGCGGAATTAAGAGTCCTTCCTTCAGTTTCTCTAACTCTTGTATCCTTTCTGTCGCAGAGTATTATCAAGAAACTGAACCGATCTTCTATTGTCTTCACGATCTTCCAATGTATCCTTAGAACCACCTAGACTAGTGTGGGCAATTCTCAACACATGAGATAGATATAGAGAGAATAAAAGAAAATAACAAAGAGGCTTAGAAAAGGACTTGTGTTTAGAGAGAATATAAAACTATCAGAAAATCTGACTTATCAAAAACCCTTGTTTTGACTTCTCTATAAGCACTCCTTTTATAGACTCAATTAGGCCATTTAATTTAATTAAAAAAATCAATAAAATAACAGCCATTTTCAAGCCCTAGGTCGAAATTATCATGGGCTATAGGCCCGTGAAATTTCCCATTTGATTATAAGCCCATTGGACTTAAAATCAAGGCCTGTATTATTTTCTATTGATTTAATTAATTAAATAATTATTTAAATCCTTTATCAAATTAATTATTTATAATTTGAACCTTGATTTAAACTTATTTATTAATTTAGATACCAATTTATCTTAATTAATAAATCTGTCATAATTTCTCTTTTCTTCTCAAAATTACACAACTCTGTGAAACTATCCAAAATTGACCTGGTCAACTTTGATAATTCTAATTGATGATTAAATCAATTAATTGAGACTATCTAGATGATTTTATCCAAGGTACAATGGGGACCATGGGCCTATGAAATCAAGCTCCAATAAGTTATCATAAATCTAACAAATAAATTTACTAACTTATTAATTCCTCGTGACTCCACTATAGACTTGGAATTGCACTCTTGAATTCATAGAACGCTCTATAACAAATATAGATACGCTATTAATTATCCATTGTTACAACCATAATTTTCACTCAATCCTCTATAGACGGTCTACAATGAGATAGGACTAAAATACCGTTTTACCCCTCATTGTATTTTATCCTTAAAACACTTAGTTCCTTGTAAATGATATTTCAGTAAACTAATTTAATTACTGAAATGAGATCTCTATCATTTATCACCTTGAACCAAACTAAAAGGAAACCATCGTTTCACTTCTTCATCAGAAGCTATAGATGTTCATATCTATGATTAACACTCCCACTCAATTATACTACCGAGTTCCCAAGATGTAAGTATGGGCTAGTCCGTAGGGTAAGCTGGTAACGAACAAGTCAAAGAACTCAAATAATACAATCAGTTAGAATACTAACCACTCAGAATTGAGATTGAATTGACCTATGGTCAACTATATGATATGACTAGAATAGATAATAACGGTATGTTTACTTATCCTATCAACTGTCAATATCGGTCATGTCCGATGTAACAAATACATCCGATCTTATCTACTTTGCTAATGTTCTGGAAAGAACATAACACTGTAATGTGTAAGTAGATCATATCGTAGATTGGCAAGTCAGTGTAAATCCGGTGCACTGACTAATCTTAGGACTAACTTATTTTGAACATATAATCATATTTATATTCCACTGTGATTACGTCACTATAAATAAGATTAGCTATATGCTCGGGATTTAATAGAAGTTTATATTAAACAAATAATCATGAAAATAAAACATGTGAGCAAAGTGATTAACCAAGTCAAAAAATGATTTCTATTCTTTTATTGATAATAAAATGAGATTACAAAGAATTTGGGTTTTAATTAGGGCATAAAACCCCAACAATAAACAACCCTCATCACTATATATAATGAAAATATACTTACCTATAAAATTTTTGCTCTAAGATCCGATCCCCAAAGTGGAAGTTGCATGCCTTGATAGGGTTCAACACTTGCCCAAAGAACAACTTCAAGACAAATATTAGATGTGCTCCAAAGTTATTATAGAACGGGAGAATAAATGGTGGCTGCCTTGTTTTTTTGAGTGAGGGGGCTTGGAGCTTAGAGAAAATCATGAGAGAGAGAGAAGACAAAATCAGAAAAATAGAGAATGAGAACTTATGTTAGGGGTATTTTTGGAATCAAGAAGAATGCTAGCATAAAATGGTGATGTGTACATAGCATGTGATATTTTTTATTTAGGACCCCTTACAATCCATAAATACTCAAATTTCTCATTAACAAACACAAGGTTGGTTTGGCAAAATAGATGTTTTTTAATATCATTTTATAAAATAAAAAACACTTTTTACAAAATTCTTTACAATGAAATCTTCTCGACATACTCAATATCTTGATACTAGATACAAACAACGTGCAATATGCACGTTTGCTTAGGTTTATTTATTTATAGAATTTATTAATTATTTTTATTAAATTTATATTAATATTATATAAATTTTAAATAAATATTTTATTTCAATTAAATAATTTATTTATTTTTGTTTAAGTTTATGTTTGTTCTAGTTTTTGAATTTTAGAGTCATAACAAGATATTATATATTATATGTTTAATGTAGTATTAAATATTATACGTGGATTTTAAATTTAAGTTTCTTGCTATTTTAAAAAAAAAAACAAGTTGTTGCTAATTGACAGTAGATTATATTATAGGTTTAATATGATATTATTCTAATAAGTGAGTTTAAGTTTAATTAAATTTTATTTAAGTTATAAAACGTATGATTTTATTATTTTTAAATAATTATCATTGTAAAATAACTCAAAAGATCCTATTTTAATTTGTTTAAATATTTATTATTTTTAAATTATAATCATTGCAAAATATCTTAAAAATATCATATTTTAATTTGTTTAATTATTTAGTATTTTTAAATAACTATCATTGTAAAATATCTCAAAAATATTTTTTTTTAATTTTTTATTTTATTTAAGTTTAATTGTTTACAAACTACAATTAAATATAAGAATATTCTGTTAAATATAAGAATATTCCGTTAAAGTTAACATTAAAAAAATAAAAAACCGTTAAAACAAAAAAAAATCGTCTTTTACACACTTATTATATAGAATAAATTTCAAATAATAGTGCATTATTTAAAATACTAAATACATTCTTTATATTACACCTTATTTTGTATTATCTTAAATCAATGAATGACATGTGTATTTTACTAAGAATTTATAATACTTTAAAAACATAAAATTACTTAATTATATTCACATGTCAAAGAAAATACAAAAGATATATAATAAAGAGTTTCCTTAACACTCTACATAATATATAAATTATATATTGATTGAACAATTAACATTCAATTATAACCTACTAATCAGTGCTACTTACTTGTTCATGTATATTTTTATATGCACACGTCGAGTAGTGCTAGTTACTTGTTCATCAATTGAGAAAGACAAATTGGACACTACGATAAGACATGAAAATACCATTTAAAAACAAAATTAATAGTATTTATTCATAATATAACTTATCAACAACATGAAGTCAACTTATTGATTGACCATTGAAACTAGTTAATTATCAACTTATGAAAAACACTTCAATTTTTATCATAAGATGAGGTGTCAAATTTTGATTGTATATTACATGTAATAAAAAAATTTCAAAGGGTGATGAAAAAAAAAAAGAATTGCTACTTATTTGAACCAGTTACTAGGGGTTTAGTTATCTAATCAAAAGGTTACTATTGGTCACTTAGAAAACTAATTAACCAAACTCTAAGTTAATTCATCAAATAAGTAATTACTAACACAACTTGTTAGATTCAATTATAAGATAGAATGAAATATTTAATACACTAAAAATAACAACGATTCCAAACATAAAAAAGTTAATTACATACATAAATAAATCATAAATTTCCTTATACACTTTCTCTATTCCCTTTCTTAGAAGAAAAGATTGGATCTAAGGTTAGCCCTCTAGGTTGGAGCATCACCAAGTTGGTTTCTTATGCATTGGCGAAACTCTCACTTTTTTTAATTTATAGTTTGTCATTTTTGTATCTAATCTTTAAGACTCGTTGGTCGGGCTTTTAGAAGCCACTTTTGGGCTTTTGAACCTCTAAAAACTCTTTCAACTTTGGTTGGATTTTCAAGGGATTTTGGTCTCTAGATTTAAAAAGCCATGTAGAAAAAGCTAATCTTTATGGCTTCTTGAGGAAAAGCTTCTTGGAAAGCTAAAAGGTGAAGTAAAAGTCTAGCCAAACAAGCTTTTATCCTTGTTCATAGATTTTTGGTTGGGTTTCTACCCAGTGGCCTATTTGCTGACCCACCAAAGTGTCTTATCTAAGGAAAGCAAACTCACTAATTTATGTAGGGAATATTGTTTTAGCTTTTAGATGGGTTTCTACCATGCAGTTTATTCGCTGTCTCACCAAATTGTCTTATCTAAGCAAAGCAAACTCACTAATCTATGTAGGGAATATTGTTTGGCTTTTAACGTGGATTGTATTACTCTTTAATGGCTTGGTTAGCCTATTTGGATCATCTGGTATTGAGATTTGTATTTTGGCTTTTGGTTGGGTTTCTACCCTGTGGTCTATTCGCTGACCCACCAACGTGTCTTATCTAAAAAAAGCAAACTCACTAATTTATGTAGGGAATATTGTTTTGGCTTTGGATGGGTTTTTACCATGCAGTTTATTCGCTGACCCACCAAAGTGTCTTATCTAAGGAAAGTAAACTCACTAGTCTATGTAGGGAATATTGTTTGGCTTTTAACGTGGGTTGTATTACTCTTTAATGGCTTGGTTAGCCTATATTTGGATCATCTGGTATTGAGATTTGTATCAACTTTTTAAAAAAATTCGACTTATAACAGGTGATCTATGTTAAGCAATAATGAATTACATTTTAAAAAAACATGTCACAAATAAAAAATACAAATAAATCATCACACAAAATATTTGCTCGCACACACTTGTAAGCCAATATAAACGGAAAGTGGAATAAGAAAAAATTAAAATAAAACATCCCAAAATAAGTTTAAAAGGAAGAGATAGGAAGGAAAAACTATTCTAAAAGAATTTTTAAAAATTAAATTAAAAAGCCAAAAGTGCTAAAGAAGCATAAAAAGAGGAGTAATTGTAGCAGATGGCCCAATTTTAGATTCTCCAATCACTAATTAATTATGTGTTCATCTAAATTATTTTTAAGCATATAGAAAAGAAGAAAAATATGAATAGGCAATGAACAATGAAATAAAGAACACATAGATTTTATGTAGGAACTCTTTTGGGGAAAAATCACATGTAGAGAAGAGAAAACTACTATATCATATGAGCAATATAATGGGAGAATTACAACACAAGTATATGAACCTAATAAGTCAATAGGTCTATATCAGCTCTTAATATTTTGTTTCTTCATAAAATGTCACATTACCAGCTTATCGAGTAAGGCCAATTAGAATTCGAGTCACAAACACAACAAAATAGATAGCACTATTTTGATAAAGATTTTATTATTTTTCGGTTTGCTCTTCAATTTTTTTCCTTCAATCTTTTTTAATTATTATATACTTTTTTATATGATATATTTTTTTTTCTTTATTCTTGCAAAATGATGTATAACACATATGCTTACAAACATATATACCAACTATATATACCTAATAAAACTATAATATTATACTAGAAAATCACCTTATGCCTAAGATATATACATCTAAAAACAGATTTAATAGAAAGGAATATGTTGATAATATTCTAGAAAGAGATAATGAATGAAGAATTGAGAATGAGAAAAATAGAAAGAAAGAGAACAAAATAATTTAGAATGGAGAAAGAGGGTGAAAAAGAAGAATATAGAATATTAAATTATTTGTCATTTGACTGAATTTTGTGCAGAATATTAGATTATTTTACTTAATTATAAAAGTATGAAAAATGGAGTTATACTTAATTTATTTTAGGGTTTATATTTATTTGGATATTGTATTTTTTTCTCATTACTTATTTGGACTCTGTGTTTTGAAAAATTATTTTTTAAATCTTGTGTTTTGTAAAATGATTTAAATAGACACCTATACCTAATTTTGGTAAAAGTTTTTGAATAAAAATCATAAATAATTCACTAAACTAACAATTCAGAATAAAAGCACAATTATTTTGTCTAATAATTGTATTGTTGCATTCAATTTTTTTCTTCATCAAATTTGAGTTTAGAGGTCTAATTGAATAATTTTACAAAATAACATGATCTAAAAATTAATTTATCAAAACACAAGATCCAAACAGGTAATGAGATAAAATACATAATCCAATAAGGTATAAACTCTTTATTTTATTGTATTTTAGAGAAGGAAGCAAGTAGTTATGTAGAAAAGGATAAGTAAAGAAAAATGGTAGAAAATAAGTTATGTGACTTAAACTAACCTCTCATTTGTTCAAATACACTTGCTAGGCTTTGATTTTGAAATTTTATCAAGAAAAATATTATGAGGGAAAAGAATAGAGAAAAACATTATGAAAATATTTTTCTAAAATTTTATAAAAAAAATAAAAATTTATGACCAATATTTTTTTTTTGAAATTATTTATAATTGTTCTAAATTTTATAAAATTATCCTGCACTTAAGTTTTAGTTTTTATGGAAAATAAAATTTTCATTTTTGTTTGAATCCAAACGTGAGAAAGTGAAATGTTTTTTAATTTTTTTTATCTAAAAACCCAAACAAAGAGTGAGTGAGTAAATGGATAAAATATACCTATAATGGCAGGTTTACTTAAACTAATTAAGACAACAGAATTATGGTATGTTGTTTACATAACTATTCTAAACAAGAGAAGATCTCCGAGTAGATAACAGAAATTCTTGATTTTAACATTTTATTTTGTTAGTTTTAAACGAATGTTCTAAATATATAACGGAATATATTTTTAAAACTAACTAAAAATAGGTATTTATTAATGATATTGATATAAATTTAAATATAATAAAATATCATTATTATATTAATATTTAATATAAGACTACATATATATAATAATTATATTAATATAAATTCAAATTCAAATTCAAATATTATAAAATATAATATATAATATAAGACTAGATATTTAATAATTATAGTAATATAAATTTAAAAGTTATAAAATATTATTATGATAATAATATATAATCCTAATTATTTATAAATTATATTAATATGAATTCAAATATTATAAAATATTTAATTCAAGACTAGATATATAATATTTATATTAATATAAATTTAAATATTATAAAATATCATTATATTAATAATATATAATATATAATTTTAATTTTGACTAAAAAAAATTCATTTATATTTAAAAAGATTATCATATTGCACATATAAATATAAAAAAAATCATAAACAATGTTTTGATTTAATTTTTCATTTACTATGTTTATGTCATTCTTATATATATAATATTGTTTATTTATTTAAAATTTATATGACAATAAATATAATAAATAAATTTTATAAATAAACTTAAACTAAAGTACAATGCTTGTATCTAGTATATATAAAAGTGTTGACATAACAAAATTTTATACTTCAAAGAGTCAAATGAAATGTAGAAATAATTTAGAGTAAAATTTAAGATAACATGTCATTTAAAATTGTTTTGACCAAAAAAAAAATCAAAATTATCTATAATAATTTATGATAAAGAATTCATTACCAGTTTTCAAGAATCAAAAGGGAAATTTGATTAATCATACTTACATTAGCTTAATAATTAAAATTTGAACCAAAGTTAACCACCATATGATATCAATGCTCATCTTTCATTTAATACCAAAAATACCCCTCTCATAACACCTTTCCTCTCTATTCTCCCTCTTCCTCTCTACCTCTCTTCACCATACCTCTCTTCACCATACATTCTCTCTCACTCTCTCTTCACCATACGTTTTACACACAAAATTTTTATACTAAAATCTTGCAAGAAAGATACACATTCGGACATTGTGGATTGTTTGAGGAGAAACACCAAGCTTTGTGTTATTTTTGCTCATAGTGAAGATATTAAATGGGTAAGTGATTTTCTTTGATTCTTGTTGTTGTTGGTTGCTTTTATGATTCATAATGCTGTTTATATGTTGGATCTATAGTTTGTTGGTATTTTTTGCTGTTTTTTTGGGTGAAAATCGTGTCATGTGAAAATCTGCGTTTTCTTGGGTTCCCTGAGTTTTTTTCTAAATGCCCGATAGTGTCCGATAGAGACCCGATACAGGCACGATATTTGTTGAGTTTCAAGGTTAGGGATGAAGGTCCGATGGCAACCCGATGGTTGCCCGATAGTTTGGTTACCCGATGGTTATAAGGGTACGATGGCTACCCGATGGTTGCCCCGATTATTATTTTAAATCTACACATCCTTTTAAGTACGATAATGGATCGATAGTAGTCCGATATATGCCCGATAGTTATTATTAAGTTACTGCTGACCTAATAGTACGATGGTACTCGATGTTACCCGATACTTGCCCGATATTAGTGTTTTAAGTGATCAAAAAACATAAATAAAACTTTGCCCGATACCGCCCGATATGGCCCGATACTGGTACGATTCCCAAACATTTGAACTAAATTTCGACATTTTGTTGCCATTTACTGATTTTTTTTCTTTGTACATGATAGGGTCAACTTTGTTCGCGTACTTAATGTATAATGGTGTTTGGGAGCGTGAAGGTAGAGATTGGGTTTTTAATGGAGCCGAAAATTTAACGTTCGAGTTGGAGAAGGACATAACTTACTCACAACTTGTTGAACTTCTGTACTCAGAGCTGGAGGTTGACAAAGTGCAGTATGACCTGAAATTAGAAGTGAATTATAAGTACATGAAAGGGTTAATGTATCGGCCTGAACTTATAAGGAATGACAAGGGTGTAAGCTTATATTTGTCAATGCTTTTGAAGAAGCCAGATGAATTTGTTCCCCTTTTTGTGACTTTGGTGGAGAAGAATATCATTGTTTATCGTAATCCTCCACCAAGTACTGTTAAGGATACTCGTAGTGAGGTTGGGACTTATGTTCCAGAAACAAATCCGGAGGTGCTGGTAGCCACTGCTGTACCTGAATCAAACCCTTTCATACCAACAGTTGACCATGTAGCACAGATGCCATTTCATGATGATTTTCCTGATTGTCCTGACCCTGAAAATGATTTTGAGGGCAATGACGACCAAGAAACAGAGGTCCGTTCTCAAGCTTTGAGCCTGAGTCCACTGTCGTACCAAATACCGAGGCAAACAACATGTAGAAGTAGACCCCGTAGAGAAGATCGCCAAACACCTGGTACTAGTAGTAGTCGTCCAGACGGAACAAATGATGCTAGAGAATTTAGTGATCCACTCTCTTCTTCGACATATTATAGTAAATTCAAAGCTCAGATGTTTACAAGAGAAGACATTGAGGATAATAGTCACTATATATCTATGGGTGGCACATCGGGCGGGGAGATTCATTTAGGAAAGTTTTTCAGAGACAAGGAACATTTAAAAAAGGTTGCTGGCTTGTTTGCAATGAAGAAGGGATTCGACTTTATAGTTAAGAAGTCTGGTACTGATGTTTGGTATATTACATGCAAGGATCCTGATTGTGGGTGGAGGTTAAGAGGGAAGAAGAAGCAACTTTCTAACATGTTCGAGGTGACAGCATTTGAAAATGTACACACATGTTCCCTCGATGTTCGAAAAAAAGATAACCGTCAAGCATCACCTTTGGTAGTTGCCGAACTGATCAAGGATAAATTCTCAGTTAACGGTTCAGATTATTTAGCCTCCAAAATAAGAGAAGATATGAAGAATTCTTTCGGGATCGAAATGAGTTATGAGAAGGCTTGGAGATGCAGAGAGAAAGCACTCCACATAGTTAGGGGTACGCCTGAAGCTTCATATTCGAAGTTACCTGGGTACTTGCACATGCTGCGGTTGAACAATCCCGATTCCATTACTGATTTCAAGGTAGACGAGGGTCGCTTCAAGTATTGCTTTTTTTCTCTGGGTGCTTGTAGGCGGGGATTCAAGTTTTGTCGACCTGTTATATGTATTGATGGGTCCTTCTTGAAAACTAGGTATGGTGGCCAAATGTTGTGTGCCGTGGCATTGGATTCAGACAGCCACATATTTCCGATTGCTTTCGCAATGGTTGACAGTGAGAACCACGACTCTTGGACCTATTTCATGAGGAAGTTGAAACAAGCGATTGGTGATGTTGAGAACTTAGCATTCGTATCGGATAGGCATCAAAGCATTGTTCATGCTTTGGAACTTGTCTTCCCTGATGCACCCCATGGCGCATGCTACCACCACATTATTATGAACGTGGCTAGCAAGTTCAAGACTGATTGCTTCACGGATCATATTTACAGTTGTGCATACTCGTATAAGAAGACAGATTTTGAAAGAGAATTTGAAAAGATAAAAGCAATGGATGTTCGAGTTGCACTATATCTTGAGGGCATTGGATTTGAAAGATGGGTTCGTGCGTACTTTCCAGGGGACCGTTACAATGTAATGACAAGTAATTGGGCTGAAAGTTTCAACAGCAAAACTAAGGACGCAAGAGCCTTCCCGATCACTGCTTTTGTTGAATTCATCAGGTTTACTATTCAAACATGGTTTGCTACTCGAAAGGAAAACGCTGAAAAGTGTAGCACGACTCTATCACCAGTTATGGAGGGGGACTTGTCATGTCAATTTGAGAAATCTCGGTTCTTAAGCGTCGACAGAGCTGGACCTTATACATTTAATGTCCACCCCGGAGGAACAGTTCAGAGCGGTGGTATAGTTGATTTGGAGGCACGACAATGCAGTTGCGGCCTATTCCAAATCATGAAGATTCCTTGTCCACATGCATGTGCTGCTGCTCAAGAACGAAATATTAGCATGTACGCATTGTGCTCTCAATATTACACAAGAGAGAGTTGGAAGAGCACATATGAGGGGACAATTATGCCAGTTGGTGATGAGGATGATTGGGAATTGCCTGAAGACATTAAGAACATCCAAGTTGGAGTACCGATTGAGAAGAAACCTGTAGGCCGACCGAAGAAGCAAAAGGTCGGACGAATTAGGAAAAATCGATATCCTTCTAATGGAGACAAGGTTGTGATACAACGATGTTGTAGCAAGTGTGGTGGTAAAGGGCACAACAAAGCGTCTTGCAAGTACCGAGGTTAACTTGTTTTGTTTGTATTCTAGTTGACCTATTATGTTTTATTTCTGCTTGAACTAGTAATATTTGTTATGTGCTGGATTTTGCAGGTTTTTTTCTATTTTTTTCTCCATTATGAAACTCTTAAATATGTAATAATCCAGTGTTGGTTCGATAGTGCACGATGCCGGTACGACAATGCACGATATTGTTTGTTGTAGGATTATTTAAATGTATCTTACAATATGGTACGACGTTGCTCGATGTAGTACGATAGTTAATGTACGACATTAGGGTACGATAATGTACGATATTTGTCCGATAATGGTACGATGGTATGGTTTCAGGACTGTTCGTGAAATTTGTGAGGCAAGTGAGGGTACGATAGAGTACGATAGTGATCGATGATAGTACGATGCAAAGATTAAGCACATTAAAATGTAGTAATTACAAAAAGAGCAATCAAAAAAATTATACAATTCAAAAAAATTAAGACCGTTCAACATAAGTTTTGGTAGAATAAGTCTACACACCACCTTTGCCTAAAAAGTTTCATATTATTGTCAGTTACATTATCAAATGGTAGTTGTAGAAGCTTATGTTCAATATGCTCAATTACGTAACATCCGCAATCGCCACTGCATTAGAAAATAAACAATAATTTAATAAAGTTTTGTAATTAAGAAATAATAATTAATATGTGATATTTAATAAAGTTCACCTGGATTTTGTTTGCGGTACGAATTCACGTGGAATGAGTTTCCAATCGAAGGGTCTGACCTGACTCTCTGATGCTGTCAACTGAGGCGCGAGTATAACGTCATGGTTCTCAAATAAACCGGACTGTCGCAAGACCGACGGGAAAATGGTACACCAGTCAACCATCAAGCTGATCAAATCGTTTTCGGAAATTGATCCAATACTGGAGTCAAAGATGTTGAGCATCCACCCATTCAGGTCTGCCTCTACAGCTACCCAATGCATTTGGTCTTTCAAGAAGAGGGCAAAATAAATGAACTCCTTGTTCTGCCAACTCGGTAAGAACTGGACTGCATCACCCCTAACCAGGTCCAATATACTGTCATCCCAACTAAATCTAGAGTAGTCAGAACCTGGAAAAGCGTCCCACCGACCCTTCAATGATTCGGGAAAAATTGTAGGCATAACAACACATTTCTGAGGGTACACGTTAGGATAAAATTCTAGACGCCTCCTCATGAGATGAAATGCTGCATCTAAATGCTACATTAAAGGAAAATTAAGTCAGTAACCACAATATCGTACCAAAATAAACAAACAAAAAAACTATCAGACATGAATATAGTAACTATCGTACCCCAATCGTACCATTATCGTACCCCAATCGTACATGAATATATTAACAATAAAACCTTCTATCGTACCAATATCGTGTTAATGTCGTACCATCATCGTACCTTTATGGCAAAAACTAGTATTATACACCATCGTACCCACTAGCGTCCCACTGTCGTACCATCATCGTACATTATCGTACTACCATCGTACCTAAATTGTCCCACTACAAATTCTAAATTTATGATGGTAATAGTAACTACTTAACAAATTATATCGTACCACTATCGTGCTAATGTCGTACCACCATCGTACCATTGACATAAACAGTTTATAATTTGACACTTATAATTATCGTACTACTTTCGTACCATATCGTACCCATATCGTACCACTATATATAGAAACATTTAAATAAATTTTCAACATTATTTAATTATGAAGTTATAGAAAACTTACAGAGTCAGAAAGCCATGTCCTCGGAGTATGCAGTTTCAGGAACCAAGCAGCATCGTGTGTCCCTGAGAAGCATTCCCTCGGATATTTATTCCCAATGGTGCCAAGCAACCACTTGTGAAAGGTCATAAGTAATTTACCATCAACAACCCTCAATGGATCCACATTCACTGCTGTCTTCGATTTCTTATTCCTTTTCCTCATTGCAGTGTACTCATCGAACCACCTAGGCCTCTTTCTTTCTCTCCTCTTCTCCGGTGCTGGTGGAGCTATGTTTAAGAATTGTACTTCAGAATCTTCAGTATCTCCGATTACAGTAATTTGCATATCCTCTGGTGTGCGAAAAATGTGATCATCTACATCATCAGGTCTGTAATCGTTAGGGAGAATGTCTTCATCTACAGGAGACTGAGGGCCTTCTTCAGTGGACTGAGGGTGTGGATCTGGAACTGGCCTACTAAGATCTTCCATCATTGTCATAAGCTTCTGCAATTGACCCAAGATCTCGGACTGACCTTTAATAAGGGCACTTTGTTGCCCTTCAACCTTTTCCAACCTGGCCAAAATCATAGAGTAGCCTGGTTGCTCAGCTTGGGAGGAGGTGCTGGCATGAGGTGTTGATGGGGGAACCTCAGGTGCCTCAGGTTGAGCTGGTGGAACCTCCTTAAAAATATTTGCTGCTTCTGCTTGCTCAGCTAACTTTTCAGCAAGCTTTTCAGCCTGGCTCTGTAAGGCTTCCTGTGTAGGCTGTCCATCGGGACCCACCTCTAGTTCCTCTAACCCCATGTCCACATACAATGGGGCTTCATTGTCTGTAAGGGTCCTCACATACTGTTCTTCAGCAGGTCGGGCACACAGGTAGGGGTATACTGTCAACTGCCACAAAAAACAATGCATATTTAGATTGGAAAGTAAAACAATATATCATGTCAATTGGTAAACTATCGTACCCCAATCGTACCCATATCGTACCCATATCATGCAATTATCGTACCCATATCGTACCCATAACATAACAATATCGTACCCGTAAGTGAGAATTTCTTGCTAACTATCGTACCATCATCGTACAACATCGTACCAATATCGTACCACTACTACTACATTAACAAAGAATACATATCGTACTCCCATCGGACCATCATCGTACCAAATCGTACCACTTAGTCAGTTTTCAAACAGTTGACAAAAAACCACAAAATAACCCCATAATCGTACTCAAATCGTACTCTATCGTATTCCTATCGTGCAGTACCCATAAAATTGCATATCTAGAAAAAAATATAGAACATTCAAAAGTAAAGTAAAAGCTCACCTTTTTGGCAAACAACTTAATAAGTTGCTCTTTGTGTATCTCTACTTTCTCCTTGCTCTGCCAGTTGATCATTCTTGGTATGCCTTGGCCCAATCTCACAGCATGATCCTGACCCAACTCAATGATGGACTCAAAAGCCCAATACTGCAATGCTGCAGCATACCCATAAATAGAGTACTTGGCCTCCTTTTGAGTCTTTCCTTTCTCAATCTTCTTCTGTAAATGCTTCTTCATTTCAACAAAGTCTTTTTGACAAGTTTGTAACAACTTCTGGTATGATATCTTCCCCCACGGGTACTGGAAAAAGAAGTCAACATCGTCTACCATCTTCAGCATGTCAGTCCAAACCATCAACTTCTCCTCACGACCTTTCAAAACACCCTCAACTAATAAGCACAAACCCATCTTGTACACATCATCAACTATTTGACAACTCTCAAAAGTTCTGCGCAGTTGCCCTATGCTCACTTGGGAATGACCATTGAAGTACTCAAGAATTAACCGATCCGAAGTGGTCTTCGCTTTAATCTCAGCTTCAGACGGTCCGGCCTCAAAATTTAAACCAGTAACTAAAGCGAACTCCAATTGGCTAAATCTACATCTTTTTTTCCCAATATAAAACTGGACTTCGTCAGTCTTCTCCCCTCTGAATTTGTGCAACAACAATTGATGGACTAAGGCACCAGAAAAATTTAATGGTTCCGCCATGAAGAACTGTTTGAAAGGGGATTCCTTCACCCTATCCAATAAACCACACTGTATAAATTTTGCTTTAATCTTTGGAAAGTACCAACTGCCGCGCCAAGTGATACGTCCCGTAAAATGTTCCTCTACTGGAACTATCAGTTGTGGAGGTCTTAAGTTCTGCATAAAACAAATAAATACCCAATTAAATAGAATAACAAAAAAAAACATCAAATTTTATATTCTGCAATATACTATCGAGCAACTATCGGAATCTATCGCACCATATCGGACACCAATGGAAAACTGGAACTATAACATTATCGTGCACAATCGTACCTCACATCGTACACCATCGTATTATAACATACACAACAATTTGTTCCCACTATCGGGCACACATCGTACCCAACATCGTACCCTATCGTACCTCCATCTTCAACCTCAAGTTATCAGAAAACACAACCTATCGTACCACCATCGAACCACTATCGTACCCCTATCGTACACTCATCTTCAACCTGAAGTTATGAGAAACACAAATACTATCGTACCCATATCGACCCACTATCGTACCTTATCGTACCTCTAAAAAAACCCAGAAATTTTTTTCAAAATTTTACGGTTTATCAGATGTCACACAGTCAGATTTAACACAGTCAAATTCAACAATACATACTATAACATTTTTTAATGGAGAAGAGATTAAAAAAAACACATACCCTAGACATTTTTGCGCAATGGGGTGTCGGTTTTTCTTCTCCGGTGAGGGGTTGGAGCTTGGTTTTTCTTCGTCTCCGGTGGGGGTTGGGGCTTGGTTTTTCTTCGTCTCCAGTGGGGGTTGGGGCTTGGTTTTTCTACGTCTCCGGTGGGGGTTTTTCCGACCGTCGGGTGAGGGAGAGAGCAGCGTCGGGTGATGGTGGGTGAGGGAGAGAGAAGCGTCGGGTGTGAGTACTTATGTTGCTCGATGGTTTTGTGGGAGTGAAGAGTTGGGATTTGGGAGGGAACGGGAAATGGGCAGGGGAAAAGCCGAAAGGTACGGTTTTTATCAAGTTTTTTTATCACTATCGTGTACCATCGGGTACAATCGTGTACCATCGTACTATTGGGCAAGCATCGGGCACTTATCGGGTACCATCGTGTACAATCGTACTAATAGGTCTGCATTAACTTAATAACAACTATCGGGCATGCATCGGACTTGTATCGATCCATTATCGTACTTAAAGGGTTTGTAGAATGAAAATAAATATCGGGCAACCATCGGGTAGCCATCGAACCTTAATGACCATCGGGTAACCAAAACATATCGGGCAAGCATCGGGTGGCCATCGGACCTCATCACTAACCTTGAAACCCAACAACTATCGTCCCTGCATCGGGCCTATATCGGACACTATCGGGCATTTAGAAAAAAATTCAAGGAACCCAAAAAAACGCAGATTTTCACAGACCACGATTTTCACCAAAAAAACAGCAAAAAATACCAACAAACTACAGATCCAACATCTAAACAGCAATCTAAATCATAAAAACAACCAACAACAACAAGAATCAAAGAAAATTACTTACCCATGTGTATCTTTTTTGCAAGATTTTAGAGAGGAAAGGTATGGGATTTTGTTATGAGAGGGGTATTTTTGGTATTAAATGAAAGATAAGCATTTGTATCATAGGGTGGTTAACTTTGGTTCAAATTTTAATTATTAAGCTAATGTAAGCATGATTTATCAAATTTCCCAATCAAAATTTTTTCCACATCAACTTAAAGAAATTTAAAGCTAAAACTAACTTCAATGGTTTCTCAAATTTAACCAAAACATCTATAATTTGATAATAAAAAATAAGAAATTAGAAGAAAAAATGGGGAAAAGATATGACAAAAATTCAAGAAAATTATAACCCCTAAAACCACCCCAACTATTCCATGCAGAAGTACAAAATATTCAATGCTGTACATGGGATATGGTCAGAACCATCCCCTGCAAACCATGAGCTCATAATGCTTTGTGATGCAGAGGTGGGATTTTCTGAGGGCCACCTTTCGACTAACCTGAAACCAAACTGAGACGCGGTTGAGAGTATAGATGGCTCGTCCACTCGCCGTATAATATGACACAGAATCAATCCAGGTTGCTGATCCTTACTAATGCTGCAATTCGAAGAAATCAGCTCTTTCGCAGTGGCAAATAGGGGCGAAATAGCTTCAGCGATGTATGTGACATCAGTGCCGATAATGATATCAAAACCATTGTTGTTTACTTCCTTGATTGTTTCTATGTGTTCTCTGTTCCCCCACTCTAATCTCCTCACAATGAATTTGTCCAGTAATGGCTGTTTGAGATTTGAAGTGACATTTTGTGTCAACAGGTCAAGCGCCTTTGTATCTCCATCGGTGGCGATCACAAGGTCAGCATATTTAGCTGCAATCATTGAGCAGATGCCTCCACAACCAGCGCCCAATTCTAGAACCTTTTTCTCAGAAACTATGGATGGATTTCTTGCTAAAACTGAAGCCATCAGATGAGCTGATTCCCATATCATTAGACCGGTCGATGTACACGTGTGCTGATGCTCCTTAGATAATCTTCTAATCTCGAAATTCCAATCTCCTATCTTGATTATCTATAAAGGTTAGGAGAAAAAAATTAGTGTCTTGAGAAGAGAGGTGAAACAACTAAAATGAGAGTCAAATGAACGCTTGCACCAAGTAAAAACTTGAGAAGAAATGTACAAATTTTGCACATAAATAAATCTAAGGCTTATTTGCAGCAGATAACCTTAATGTGCCCTACCTTTGGCACTTAAGTCCCTAATCTCAATATTTTTTAATCCACATCCTCAATAAATAGTTACAACTTTCAGTTTTTCTGCTTAAACTGTCTATTTTTGGAGTTAAATATACATGCAAGTGGCATGTGATTTTTAGCGTGTGGTATGAATGAAATTATTAAAATTATTAGGGACGTCTTTACAATTTCTCTCTTCTCCTTAAATTTTAATCATGATTTCTTCTCTTCTATTCCTGTCCTTCTTTCATCTTTGCCAACTCCCAATGGCTGCACCCTATAAGCACTCATCCTCGACAAAAACATTGCCATCATAATTTTAATTTTTTCCATACCCCTGTCTAAGAATTAAATGCCACTCCCATGTGTATTCAACAGAAAAAATACAGTTCAAGTAGAAACACTAACACCTCACAGCTGCAACTATTTATTGAGGATTTAAATGCAAAAATATAGAGATTGGGGATCAAAATGCTAAAGTTTTGCTGCAAATAAGCCTAAATTTAACGATGAAAGTATTGTACCTCATTATCATCGGACAGACTGCAATCAAACATTTCCGCCGCCACACCATCAGATATATCAACCTCATCATTGTCCATGGCGTGGTTCAAAATGATGTCTTGGCTTTGAATGGCAACTTCAGTATTGGCAGACCTGTCTGTACCATCTGAAATGCAGAATACTGCTTGAACCCAGCGCCTAGGACATTTCAAATGTCTTCAGAAATCAGACTTTTTTTAAAATATAATAAAGTACCTATTATTGCACGGACAAGACTGTTTACCGGTTCATTACTAACTCTCGTGATCGGTTCTCAACTTGTTTGCAGCACAAACCAAGTTCTTCAACATCAAATCCATTGTCTTTGAACATGCTTGTCAAGAACTCATTTGAAAAATAGAATGCACGCTGGAAATATAAGGGAAAATACTCAAGCTAGAGAAATAGAAATGTAAATTACTGAAACAATAATACTAATGTGAAACACACTTACAGTGCCATCACCCCTGACATAAAAATTTTCACTGATCTTTTGATCCTTGCTAATTAACCTTTCCTGTAAATTTCCACACGATATTAATACCGGGATAAAGATCAGTCTCAAAATTTATCAGACCAATGTCCTTAATTCCATATTACAATTTGAAATACAGCCATAGAGGCTTCAGAAAAAAAAAACCAATCTTTTTAAGAAAAGAAAAAGGGCACTGCACAGAGAGGCAACAGATCAACCTGAGCAAGGTCACCGGTGGCATAATCACGAAACAGCACATAACCACCTGGCTGGCAAACAATACAACACAGGTTTCATCACACACAAAGAAGTATATGATTTATTACAGAAATGAAAGCTTCTACATAAATTTCTCAGCTAATCAGAGACATGGGATCACTTACCTTAAGAACTTTTCGAACATTCTGTAACACTAGAGACATCTTCTCTGGAGACACTGCAGACAGCACAAAAATCTGCTTAACATGTCAGCCACTTCATAATAACAATCTGGGCCAGTTTGCCCAATCAAAAGGTAAGTAAAAAAGCCTCTCCATCAATGAAGTTAAATATATTAATAAAAACAATATTTGGTCAAATACCATGGTTACAATATCAACAGAAGACGGAGATATGTGATCTTTGAGGTCATCAACAGTCAGATCACAAACAAATGCACTAACATGTGAATCTCTGAAGTCTTTATGTGCCTGCAATTAGCATACAAAAACTTTATCATGTCTCAGTTTTCAGGGTAACTGGACTTTTAGCCATTTAAAACACCTGCAACAAGCCTCACTGATTCTCTCCACAACTCGAGTATAGTTCGCGTGACAGCAAACCTTATATATGTAGCAAGTAGATGGTTCTTGTATAATACAAGAATTTCAATGAACTTCTAAAGTAAATAGTAAACTCAGTAACAAAACATTCAAATATTGTATATCTTCTAATACCAATGACCACAATATCCAGATCAAGCCCGTACAAGAATCTTAGATTTTTTTTAAACCACATCAGAATGGTACAATAATTTCTTTTCTGAATTATGAAAGTTATATAATTAGCCAAGGTAGGATAGATCTCCACAATTTCAGACAGCCAAAAAATTTTATTCTCACTTGACATAATACTATCTTCATTATCGGAATTGCATAAGTTGACCTATACGTGCAATGCTGTAAACAATCCAACATGAGTATTACATCCCAACCAATAAAATATGAGAATATTCTAGGACTTATTAAAATCCTAAGGTTAAGCACACACGGTAAAGCTTTTGAAAGGATGAATACGTACCTTAACCAAGTTAACAGCACGTTGTGAAAAATCACATGCATATACAAAAATATCTGGGTATGTAGCAACCAATGGAAAAATGGTGTTTCCAGCTCCACAGCCAATCTGCTCATACAACAATGTCAACAATCAATGTCTGAGTTCAAACATGGAGTGAATCATATGTTTCATTGCATCAAACCATATTAAGATCAGTGGGTTGAGTGAAGGGAATATTTGTTTACCTCCAATATGGTTTTTCTCCCTGCTCCCTGGAAACAAGAAAATCAATATATGTATTGGAAATTCTTAAAAAGAAATATACAAAATCCATTTCAATTCTAAACTTACAGAGAAGTAGTGACCCCATTCTTTGTCCAAGTAGTGTCGATCTTTAAAAAACTGATAATAAAAGAAAATGAGAATTAATTTACATATCAATGTCCAGCATAGGAACAAATACTAAGGCTGGTTCGGTCATAAGGAGAGGTATGTAACCAAGAGCTGAATAAAAAAGAAAGAGAGGACTTTTGCATCATGGTGTTTGCTATGAAAGTAAAGAGAAGAAAATCCATCTAACTAGGGAAAAATTAACAAATTTTATCAAACTTCGAATTTGAAATCCATAATCGAATCCATTCCCACCTAAACCCCTTCTCATCAAACAACCATCCAATTATCCACAACCTAGTTATCCGTCCTTCCATCTCTCTCAAACTTAGAATTTGAAATCAATACTCAATTTCATTTCCTCCTAAAACCCTTCCCATCAAACAATCATCCAGTTAACCGGAACCTAGTAATCTTTCATTCCATCTCTGTCAAAATTACATTTTGAAATCCATACTAGAATTCATTTCCTCCTAAAATCCTTCCCATCAAACCACCATCAACTAATCCACAACCAAGTTCCATCTCTCTCTCTAACCAAACACACTCTAAATACCAGAAACAGATCCAACAATGCTGAATTTCTGATGAACCAAACTTTCTTTTTTATCCAAAATAGTCTCTTAATCTAACCCTATAATATTTAGAGAACATAAAAACTATAACAATTCTTATATAGCACTTTGTATGAGCCAACTACATGTCTGACCATTTGATCTACTCATTGGTCTGATTATCCAAACTTAAAAGTTTATCTAAATTAACTGAATAGACAAATTGACATTATCAACTTCCTGTTCAACCTAGTTTAGCAGAGGATAGCATATAATTGAAGTAGCTACAATAAAGACCAGAGCAATATTTTGAAAGCAAACCTTGTCTTGATGACGCTTGTAGAAGACATCCCAATACTTCTTCGCTTCTCTTTCGTATTTCTCTATACTCAAAACAGAAAAATCATTTGGTTATAGTTTTACACAGAAAAAAAAAAAAAGAGAAATTATAAGAGAGAGTATATAGGAAAAACCTCTCCAAAAGGGGGAGACGCCATTGGTGGAGCTGGAGTAAATCTGTAACCTTGGAACTGGGTTTCCTTCTTCTCCAGCTTCTTCCACGTTAGAAGACGCCATAGTCGACCGAGCTTCAGTGGACTGGTTTTAGGGTTTTGACTTGGTTTTTTTGTTTTCCTTCTCTATTAGTCTAATTTTTTTTAGATCCAAAATAATTTGGATATTTTGTCCAAAAAAAGACATTAATAATTTGGATAATTTAGGCTTTTTGGTACTAAAATCTAATTAAAATCATAATATTTGAAAAATATAATTTTGGAGTAAAATAATTAAGAGAGATTAATATAATACACTTAATTTAGCTAAAAAATTACAATTTTACGGATTGATAAGACTCTAATTAGTAAGTGATTCATATATAACTTTATAAATTCAAAAACATAAAAATTGTGGGTCCATAATAATAATAATAATTAATTAGTTACTCATTTAAAAAAACTAAATTCAAAAACTAAATCACATTTTGTGTTAAGAAATAGAAAACACAAATTTCACATTTTATGCATTATTGCTTTTTTATTTCATTTTCCACATTATTTTCTTCCCTCAAAAAATAATATGTACATGTGTATCTCTATAGTTAAAGTAAATACAATCAAATGCAAATAAGTTGTGGTGCTTGTTTTATTATTATTACAACAAAATTAAGCACATATTAATTCTTGATACTCAATGACTTTATATATGATATATATTATATGTTTATATTATAATAACTTAGGTAAATGAATTATTATTATTATTAATTTAATTAATGTATTAGAGTTTAAATTTGATTTAACTAAATTTATTGGTAAATTAAAATTTATTATCAAACAATATTTGTTGGAAAAAAATTAAAATAGTTTTTAGATTGAGATCCACCAATAACCTATTATATTTCTGTTATATTTTCAGGGAAATTTTAGACAGTATGTTCTGTACGCCCTGGTTTTCCCACGGGCTGTTAGCAAGCTGAGATCCGGCCTAATCGTGAGATACGGCCTAATCGTGAGATACGGCCTAATCATGTCTACCACGTGGACATCCCCAAGACCGGAGCTACCATAGAAAGATCCTACCTCCTCAGCTCGAGGTAACCTAAGGGTTCGCCAAGATTAGACTGAGTTTGGACTTTGAAGACCACAGGTCGAGGGAAGCATCCAGCTCGTGGTACGAGCTAGAGTTGGAGGCTGTGACCTTTTATAAAGTCAACCACGCAAGGTAAACGTGCATATATCAGACATCACGTGTTTGATATATCCCTGACTTCTCGGACACGCAGCATGAACGTGCGCATTCAGACACCCACGACTGGGTTGGGCCGTGCGGCCCATTATCCCCCTTACTTATTGATTAGACCACACTTCATGTGTCAGGTTTTAGGAACTAATCATGAATGTCAAAGAGTTGACATGATAGGTAAGAAGTGTAGCACCCACATTATTTTGATATAATATAGCCAATAATCACATGATTGCATTGCATTACATATCATACAATATGTATAATTTGAGCATATGCATATTCTTATAAGTGTTTTCATGTATAAGTATAAAAGTTGTGTATGTGATGTCTATATGTATGCTCAATATTATTAACCTTGTGGCATTTGAGTTGTCTTTTATGGGTGTTTGATGTGCTCAAGATATAAGAAAGTATGAAAAATATGGACAATGCATGGAATTAAGTGATGAAAGTGAGATATAGAAGGCAAAATAGGTTAAGTAGTGAAAAATAGTACAATGTCGATTACTAGTATTTCGTTGTAAAATTGAGTATTTATGGATTTACCAAATGTAATCGAGGTATGATTAAGGTCTCATTGATGATGTAAAAATGGCTTTAGAACCATTAGATCAATTCTTGATGGGAGGTATACATAATCAGCATAAGTGCGCTACGCTCGATCGGGTAAGCATAACTATTGGGTATGAAGTCATATGGACCTAAGGTTTGGTGTGAGTGTTTTACACATAAGGATAATAGGCCTAGCAGATGATTAAGTCGAAATTATTGAAGTGATAAGGTTTTCATAAGTCAAAAAGGTGAAATGATGAGATGAAAGGTGTCAAATTTTGATACAATAAGGCTAAATCATTGAAAATAAGGAATTTTCATCAACCTTATCACTTTGCACGACCATTATTCTGAAAAACAGAGAGAAAAGAAAACCAAAAACCATTTCTTGGCTGGTTTGAAGAAATTCTAAGGAGATCCAAGTGAAAGCAAAGCCAAATAAATAGATTAAGCTAAGTTCTAACCTTTTTATGGTAAGTTCTTGTACTTGGAAGTTAAACCATATTTTTGAATTTTTGCTGAGAGCTTATCTATGGTATTTTATCTTTTCTAAGATATTTCTTGGTGGTTTCCAAGTGGTTTGAGGTTTAGAAAAACATAATATTTTTGTTCTAAGCATGGATGTGTACAATTTAATGACACATCTTACACAAAGAATATTATGTATTTGCACTAATGAAGAACAAAGTTTAAATATGTGCTAACAATCCAAAATACATGATATTTAAGATGAAAGAAGATATTTGAAGAAGAAAATTCCATAAACTTTGTTGCACAAAATGGGAAATCAATATACAAAATAAACACTATCTAGTTACATATTGTTTCATCACCACCTTAATAATCTTAAAAAGATTATAAACACATAACTAGAATAACAAATACAAAATAAAAATTACAAACATAAATAGAAAAATTTGGAGGAGAAACCCCCAAATTTTTCCTCTAAAAATACATAGAAAGTAACCAAAAAGAAGAAGAAGATGAAGAGAATAGAGAGGTTTGAAATGTGTAGAAATTATGGTATAGTAACCTCTCTTCAAAATTGGACCCCCTAAATGGTCTTCAAAACTCCCTATTTATAGCCACAAGTAAGGTATTAAAATAATCAATTCAAATTAATTAAATTGATTAAATTAATTTAATTAATTATAATATGGTAAATAGGGGTAAATTATAGAGTATAATAATTATATTTTGGGGTAAAATGTGTAGAAAGTAAGGTAAAAAGTGGTATTTTTGTCATAGGAGACAAATGTGCTTTTGGACAATTTATAGGCTCAAGATAAATGAAGGGGCAGGTGTTGTGCCAGGCGTGTGGGTGGCAGGGGCGCTGGGCTTTATGGGCCTTGTTATCCAATAAATTAGCATTTGTGACGTGGCAAATAATCTCTTGACACGTGGCTGACACCTGGAGCGTCTGCTAGAGTATCGACCAAGAGACACGACAGAAGCAGGACAGACCTGTTTTACCACGACCAGACTGGTCGGTGGTTCCGCTGGCAAAGCAACATTTATGGAAAGATCTTATGTATCCCGAATTTATTTCATGCAATCTTCTGAATATCCCATAATTCAGGGGATAATATCTGTAACAATATTGGGCAACCCTCCATGAGCCTATAAAAAGCAGGAGATGGCTCATGGGAAGGGACCTTTTGGAGCCCGAAAATCATAGAAATATAGAAATTATCTGTGAAAACTAGTATTGTTTATGAGGAGTGTTGAAACTCATTGAGCCCAAGCTCTCTGATCACACTTTTGTTCCCATATCAATATCATTCTAAGTGGACGTAGGTCATTACCAGATTCTGGGGCCGAACCACTATAAATTACTGTGTTTTCTTTACTTTTGTCATTACGTTATTATCTATACATATTCGTCTATATCATTCATATTTTGACTCCGTGTCAGTTGGCTAAATCGAGGGTCAACATTCTGGTGCTTTCGTTGAGAGGGCGACTCATCATTGTTGATAAAACTAATGGCGAAAGCAGGGAAGAAAGCTGCTCAGACCGCCGCCGCTGCACCGTCGAATCCGCCACCTCCTCCTCCCCCTGCAAGCATGGCGGAAAATGAACCGCAACTAGATTTTGAAGAGGAGGAAATGGACGATGCGACTTTGAGGAGCACCTTGGGCACGTTGCAGGAAGAGCTGGCTAGTCTGAGAGCCAATCAAGAGACTGCCGCAGAAGCTATGGCTAGGCAGCAGCAGGAACTTGATCGTCAGAGGGCGGAGTTAAGCGAGAGACAAGCGGAGGTGGATCGCCGCCAGACTGAGGCCATGGCAGCCCTTGAAGCGGCCTTGCTGTTGGCCAGAAATCAGGCCGCGCCTGCCTCGCAGCCTAATCAACCTGAAACTGGGCCACCCCAGGGAGGTCCCAATCCTAGCCCACCGGTCCATCCTTCAAGTCCGCAAAGGCCTGAACAGCCCCAGATGCCCCATGACGACGTCCCACTGGACCCCGAGGCAGATCCACCATCCCACGCTGCTCGAGGTAATGCCCCGCAGCAAAGGCAGAATAGGGCCGAGCGACAGCCTCGTAGTCCTAGACGCCGCGAGAATGATGGGCCACACCAAGCGAACAGGGGTCACTACCCTCCTGGTAACAGGAGAGACTCGGAGTTAGGCTCTGCGGTCCGTGGATCCCAACAGCATGATAATGCACGGGGACATCGCGACCAGCGCAGGCCACCCCCTAACGCTCGGGGTGTTTCTGCCAGAGACGGGAATAGAGGGAACAACCAGTCTTACCATAGCCAGTCAAAGTTAAAGATGGCCACGGCTACAACGAGGCTGACTCAGGCAAGAACAATGCTGATGGGAGGAACGGAAATAAAGGCAAGAGCAGGAGCCAAATACCTCAAGATGATCAGCCAAATAGACAAGATGCTGGGGGGAACCCCGGCAAAATAATGTCTTCAACCGGCTCGGAGGTAGCGAGCAACGGAGAAGAGAGGAAGATCTAAGAGACATACTCAATGATCGTCGAGAGAAGCATGGTGAGAACATCCCCCCAGCAGCAGAGACCGTAGCTATTCCTACTGCCTTGCAAGCCCAGATAGACGCACTAAATCAGGCTGTGCAACAATTGGTCGGAGGAAGAACCTCTTATATTGACCACGATAGAAGAAAAGGCACTCCATTTATCCAAAGAATAGCCAACGCAGAGACTCCCAGCAAGTTCAAGATGCCCACGCTCCCGAACTTTGATGGATACGGAGATCTCGTCTCGCATGTGAATAAGTTTGAAATCCAGATGGACATTCAGAAGGTGTCCGAAGACGCTCGGTGCAGGATCTTTCCTGCAACACTTTCTGAAGCCGCGCAGGAATGGTTCTTTAAGTTCCCACCTGCAAGCATAGTTTCCTGGGAAATGTTCGTAAGGGAGTTCTACGGACAGTTCTACGCAGGTCGTGTCCACCCGACCGAAGCAAACCAACTGGTTGAGATCCGCCAGCAAGATGGAGAATCACTAAAAGATTACATCCAGCGCTTTATGCGAGCGGCAGCCGGAGCAAAGACAGTCGGGGACGAAGGAAAAATGATGGCTATAACCGCGGGAGTGAGGCGCCGTTCGCCCCTATGGAAAAGTCTTCGTAAGGATGGGGTCAGAACCACCCAGGAATTCTTAGACCGAGCTGATCGGTATATCAAACTCGAAGAAGCCATTGCCGATGATGGAAAATCCTCGAACAAGGGCAAGAAGGCTGCCGAACCCGCCAAAGCCGCCAATGGCACCAAACCAAATGGCAACGGCAAGGGCAACGGTAATGGCAAGAATGGTGGGAAACGGCAACACAATGAGCCTTCCACCTCCGACAATAAACGAGCCAAGAGTAATCGTTATGAACCTAGGTTCACTAACTACACTGCCCTCGTTGAGTCTCGAGGAGAGGTATACCAGGCCACAAGCTCTAGTGTGCCCTACAAGAAGCCTGGGCCCATTCGAAAAGACATTTCGAAAAGAGACACTACCAAATTCTGTCGTTATCATAACGACTATGGACATGACACTAATGAATGCAACCAGCTAAAAGATGAAATCGAGTTCCTCATTAGACAAGGACACTTGAGAAGATACGTACGGGCCTCGGGAACTTCCCAACGAGAAGTTCCAGGTGGCAACGAGCAGACGTCCACACGCCAACGCTCGCCACCATTACAGCCTGCCCCCGTAGCCGGAACACTTTTAACCATCTGTGGAGGCCCACACCTCGCTGGAAATAGCGGAAAGGCTAGAGAACGATATGCTCGAACTCTGCGCCACGACCAGGACATCGAGATGATGACTGTGGAGGACCGAGCGCCGAAAAAGGCCCGCTCAGAGGAGTGCGGGATAACCTTCTCTGAGGGCGATGTCCAATACCTCCGGTTCCCACATTCCGATCCGCTGGTCGTGGATATCCAAATGGCCAATATGATGGTAAAAAGAGTACTGGTCGATACAGGGAGTTCAGTGAACATCCTGTATAAATCAACGCTGGAGCGCATGAAGCTGTCCGTGAAGGACTTGGAGCCCTGCAATCAAACCATATACGGCTTCTCTGGAGAAGGACTCGCACCAGCCGGAATGATCAAACTCCCAGTAACAACGGGTACAGCGCCTTCAGCGTATAACGCCGTTATTGGAAGACCCATACTGGTTGAACTAAGGGAAATCATCTCCATGTGGCATCTAGCCATGAAATTCCCAACGGACGCAGGAGTAGGATGCGTTTTGGGAAACCAAAGGGAGGCCAGGGAGTGCTATAACGCCTCGATCACAAAGGCAAAAAGTGGAGCATCGAGGAGCGCTACTCCAGAACGATTACAGATGACGGAAGACAGACAAACCCAATCAGGTGGAAAAGTCACCAAATAGGGTGTTGTCCAAAGTGAGGATATAGATTTGGATCCTCGCTTTGGGGATTTTGAAGAAAATGTTGGACCCATCGAGGACCTGGAGGAGGTCCATCTCGATGAAAAAGACCCGACTCGAATCGTAAGGATTGGGAAGAATTTAGAACCTACCGCGAAACAGGCGCTGGTGGAATTCTTGCAAGAGAACCAGGGAGTTTTCGCCTGGTCACATAAAGACATGGTCGGAATAGACCCTGCGGTGATCAGCCATGTCCTGAACATAAACAAAGTCTTTCCACCGGTGCAACAAAAAAGAAGGCTGCTCGATAAAGACAGATCAAGAGCCTTGAAAGAAGAAGTCGAAAGACTTAAAGAAAATGGGTTCATCAGGGTGGCGTTTTATCCATCATGGGTCTCCAATCCGGTGTTGGTCCCCAAGCCTAACGGCAAATGGCGGACCTGTGTGGATTTTACAGACCTCAATAAGGCCTGCCCAAAAGACTGCTTCCCACTCCCGAGGATCGACCAGCTAGTCGATGCAACCGCTGGGCATGAGACCCTTTCGTTCATGGATGCGTATTCAGGCTACAATCAGATCAGCATGCATCCCCCTGATGAGGATCATACCAGCTTTCGGACTGATACGGGCTTATATTGTTACAAAGTAATGCCCTTTGGACTGAAAAACGCAGGTGCAACTTACCAACGATTGGTCAACCACATGTTCAAGGAGCTGATCGGAGTAAGCATGGAAGTATATGTGGATGACATGCTGGTAAAGTCCAAGAAGGCAGAAGGACATGTGAAGGATTTGCAAAGGTGCTTTGATGTGTTAAACAAGTACCATATGAAGTTGAATCCCCTCAAATGTTCCTTTGGAGTCGGGTCAGGAAAGTTTTTGGGATTTATAGTGAATTCAAGGGGAATCGAGGCCAACCCCGATAAGATAAAAGCCCTGATCGATATGAAGTCGCCAGAAAAGATCAAGGATGTCCAAAGCCTGACCGGAAGGATAGCTGCCCTTAGTAGATTCATCTCAAAATCAACTGACAAGTGCGTTCCATTCTTCAATCTACTTAGGGGAAATAAAAAGTTTGAATGGACGGAAGACTGCGAGCAAGCATTCCAGACAATAAAGGCTCATATGTCGCAACCTCCTATCCTATCAAAACCAATGGAAGGAGAGACTTTGTATATTTATCTGGCGATTACCGAAGTTTCTGCTAGTGCGGTACTGATACGGGAAGAAGAAGGCGTGCAGAAAGCTGTTTACTACGTCAGCAAAAGGCTGATCGGTGCAGAATTAAAATACCCACCGATCGAAAGATTAGCGTATTGCCTAATTCTAGCTTCCCGAAAGTTGCGGCCATACTTCCAAGCCCATCCTATCACGGTTTTGACCGACCAGCCCCTTCGGCAGGTCCTCCAAAAACCTGAGGCGGCTGGACGACTGTTAAAATGGGCGGTCGAATTGGGACAGTTCGACGTGACTTATTCACCGCGAGCAGCAATAAAAGGGCAAGCCTTAGCCGATTTTATTGCGGAGTTCACCGAACTCCCCAGCAACGAGTTGTGCGAGAAACCTGAGGCGCCCATGCCTCAAGACAAGACTCCTTCGTGGAAACTATTCACAGATGGATCATCTAATGAATCTCACGCTGGAGTGGGAGTGATATTGATAACGCCCAAAGGGCATCGATTTCACTGCGCAATCAGGTTTGATTTCGCAGCGTCAAACAATGAAGCGGAATACGAAGCACTCCTCGCTGGACTGAAAATGGCCAGGGAGATGAACATAAAAGCGCTCGATATTTTCAGCGACTCTCAGCTGGTCGTGAATCAAGTCCTGGGAGAATATCAAGCGCGAGGGTTAAAAATGATGGCCTACCTTAATAAAACAAAAGATTTGCTAGCACAGTTTACAAAATACACCCTCCAGCAAATTCCGCGAGACCAAAATTCGAATGCAGACGCCTTGGCCAAACTTGCAAGTGCCAAAGATGCTGACACCTTGAACATAGTCCCAGTAGAGAGATTAAGTGAACCAAGCATTGATGCAGCCGAAGCCAGCATGGAAATTCGGGTAGAAGATACATGGATGGCACCTTACCTAGAGTATCTGACAAATGGGACATTGCCAGTAGATAGAAACAAAGCCAGAACTCTGCAAAGACAAGCTGCTAGGTACATACTGCTCGACGGTGTTATGTACCGAAGAGGATATTCAATGCCACTGCTCAGGTGCATTACATCAGAAAAAGCTAAGGAACTCATGAAAGAGGTGCATGAAGGCTTCTGCGGAGATCACGCTGGGGGACAGAGTTTGGCGAAAAAAATTCTTCGACAGGGCTATTTTTGGCCAACGATGAACGAGGATTCAATGGAGTACGTACGAAGGTGTGATAAATGTCAGAGGTTCTCCAAAATCCCACGAGCAGCTCCAAACGAGCTAAAGCAGATGCAAAGCCCGTGGCCTTTCGCAATATGGGGAATAGATTTAATTGGATCACTACCGACAGGAAAAGGAGGAGTAAAGTACGCAGTTGTGGCAGTCGATTACTTTACAAAATGGGTCGAAGCTGAACCACTCGCAACCATAACGACCAAGAAAGTTCTCGACTTTGTCATCAAGAACATTGTGTGCCGGTATGGTTTGCCCAGAAAGATAGTTTCAGACAACGGGACCCAATTTGACAGCGACCTGTTCACCGATTTCTGCGAAAGGCATGGGGTAATCAAGAGCTTTTCTTCAGTCGCACACCCCCAAGCGAATGGGCAAGTCGAAGCTGTAAACAAAACCCTCAAGGACACCCTGAAGAAAAGACTTGAAGAAGCGAAAGGAGCATGGCCAGAACAACTACCGGAAGTCCTCTGGTCATATAGAACATCTCATCGAACAGCCACAGGGCGTACCCCATTTTACTTAGCCTATGGGTATGAGGCCATGATACCCGTCGAGATAGATCCCCCCTCACATCGGCGTTTAACGTATGATCAAGAGAAAAACAGCCAGCTAATACTGGAGTCCTTAGACTCAATTGATGAGATACGAGAAAAGTCTCAACTCCGAGTTGCTGCTTATCAACAAAAAGTCGCCCGGTACTTTAACTCCAAAGTTAAAGAAAGAAGATTCAACGTCGGAGATGTAGAGTCCAAGAACTTTACTTAGCTAATTGTTTAGTAGTATTATAGTATGTTTAGTGTTATCATTGTTACTTTGGATTTTTGGTTCAGACCGGGAGTTATTTGGACACTCATAGTAGTACTTATAGATTTTCTAAGTTTAACCTATAGTTTAAGAATATTAAGTATAACCTAAGGTTTGATTAATGTGTCTGATATTAAGGAATATATTATTATATTATAAGGTTTAGACATCAACCAATAGGATTTTAAGCACATGTTTTGAATGGTAATTAAGGATTTAGTATTTTTGAGGATTAAATTAAATAAGGGTAAAAGTTTGAATGTATAGGGTCAGTCAGCAGCTTTGAGCACGTTGAGGGCTTAGTCAAGGCTGTTTAGTCCATTCAAACTTAGCTAAAAATGTGTAAACTCGTGTTTAAATATTCTGCGTATGCCGATATATCGCAGCTATAGGGGGCGATATGTCGCAGCACGTAGATACGGAAAACACGAATCGATGCACGGTCGCCTCGGGAACAAAGGTCCAGGCGATATATCGCCTATAGGGGGCGATATATCGCCTCCACCAGCATGTTTTCAAATTCATTTGAATTCTTTTCCCTTCAGCCATTCAAACGCCTTCAACAGTCCAGCATCTTCTGAACGAGTCTTCAGCCTCTGCTGAACGATTATTCAAATGATTTTCACCTAAAAAGCCATTATTTTTATTCAAGTAAAATCAAGATATTTTCATTCCCAAACTCTATAAATAGGACCTAGTACCCAGCCATTATTCACCATTTGCTCTAAGTTCAGAGGCTGCTAGTGTTAAGTGAGTGAGAGAGTGTAAACACTTGGTTTGGGGAAAAACTATAAGCTTAAACATCATAAGCTTATCAAACACTTGGGAAGTAAGTGAGTGCTATAGTATTTCGGTGGATGTTAGATTGATCTTGCAATCTTTGAGGTAAACCCAAAACTCTAGTCCTTTCTGTATTCTATGTTATTTCTTTTCTCAAAACCTTCTACTCAGTCCCCTAACCTTATTCTTATTTTTGGTTAGGGAATCCAAGTTCTTAAGCACTTAAGTGGTGGTAAGCATATTTTCGTTTAATGGTTTAGTCTTCCTATTCTCTTTCATTTCATCTCCTTTCTTTAGACTCACCCTTGTTCATTGTGGTTTTAGGAGTGTTCCAAAAGTCCTAACTCAGTCCATTTTATCCCGGTAACTTTGGTAAGGAAAATAGGCTAGAATCAATATGTTATGTGCTTATGTTATCTATATGTTTTATGTTATTAATGTGTTATGATATGTATGTATGTTTGTAGGCTTGGGCATATGACCCATATGACTAACAAGACCCCAAATGGATTATGGGCATATGACCTACTTAGCTAGTAGGACCCCACTAATTCCATGGGCATATGCTTGTTTAGTCTATGGGACCCCAAGTAATAATGGCCATTATAATAAGTGTATGTTATATGTATTATGTTAAGTCTTTATGTTTTCTTATGAAATTGTGTATATGACTATGTGTTAGGTTTTTCCTTGCTGGGCATTAGGCTCACTCCTTTCTGTTTATGTGCAGGAAAATAAGCTTAGAGGCGGTAAGATTCGTGATGCTTGGGAGGATGTGTATCGATGATGAATGGAGTCAAGGGGCCGAGCGTTATCGATTCGAGGATGTAGTCTCCTTTTATGTTTTTTATGGTTTTACATGTATTTTCCGCATTATTATGTAATGTCTTTTATTTTAAATCTTATTTTGTTTTAAAGACAATGGGATCCCAAAATCCTTCTTAGTATTCGTTTTTTTGTAAATAACTCTTATTTTCAAGTTACTCAATAAATTATGGTATTTTCGTAAAATGTAAGTTTTTATGTATAGTTTCGATAATGGTCCAATTAGTCTAGATTAGTGGGTCATTACAGTTGGTATCAGAGAAAACGGTTCCTTCGCATGAAGTTCTCCTCGATACACATGCTCAAAGCTCCGAATCGGACCGCCAAGTAAGTGTTTAAGTTACAAGTTACAAGTTACTTTGTCTATGTGTATAGCTAACAACTTTAGTGTTTATGTTTCAGTTAAAAATGAATGGAGCTTTAACCTACCAAGATATCCGAGCCATTAAGGCCTTAAAAAGAATAAGGGAGCCAAGAAACACCGTAGGAGCCTTAGAAAGGATTACACGAAGGTTGCTTTTGTTTCACCAAGCAATAGGTGGCCTTCAAGAGGCTAAACAAATAATGCTAAGATCGACAGAACAATATGTATTAGTGATTAGGTTGTTTAAAGATTTCCATCCTGTAATAGCAGCCTTAGAAGAAATATGGGAAGAAATGAATGATGAGGATGAATCACCATTAGCAATGAGATACTATTTCCTCTTAGTTAGGTTCACCGCAAAATTTGAATTTCAATTCACCAAGGAGCAAAAGAATAGGATTCTCACAAACCTTCCTAGAGGGCATTTTGATGCTCATGATAATGATGACTATGAGGCTATAGATGATGATATGTTAGATGACGGATCGGATGTAGAAGATCCCGATTTTTAGATTAGTAGTTTTTATTTGTTTTATTTACTTTTATGTTATGATTGTAATAAGTGAAATTGTTTTCCAAATGAATAAACATACTATTTGAATATCATGTGTGAGTTTGAAATTTTTTTTTCACAATCATAATAAATACTAAATAAAATGAATAATGACTGAGTTCGGTGAGGGTGGATACGAATCAATGAACCTGGTTTCCTTGTTGAGAGTTAGGGGGCCTTAGTAGTGGGAACGATTTTACTGATCCCAGCCCTCCCTCAATATGGTTAACTTTGGAACAAAGATAAGTTTCGAGCCTGAGAATTAAGTCATATAGGATGATTAGAAACACACTTAGAAAATAAATATGACTTGTTTTTCTAAGTATAGAAACCCACTCTAATAATAAATAAAGACCTATATAATTTTTCATAAAAAGTCATAATAAATAGGTCCGAGATATGTTTGTTTTAGAATAAGTTTTTGCCTTAGAGCCTATTAGGAAAAAGTTCTAACATGTTTCTTTTAACTGTTAGAACTCTGCTACGATGTCTCTCCGAAGATCTGCTCGCACCAACGGGAACGCTTCCAACGATGTTCCAGCGACCAATGCGGTCCCTACCGTTCGCCGAAGGAGAGTACGTGTTACTGCTCGCCGCAACGCACCGGCACAGCCAGCTGACAACACTGCAGAGATTGCCAGACTACGACAGCAAGTCGAGGAACTTCTGCAGCAACAACGCCAACAGGCTCAATCTCAGCCTCAGCCTCCGCCACAGCCGCAGCCGCAGCCACAGCCAATGGCCCCAGCACCCCAACAAGTTGGTCCGTATGGGGGATGGCCTATGACGAACTACGCTCCTTATCCTGTTCAGCACATGGAGCCAGTGTACGAGAGGTTCCGCAAGCAGCACGCTCCGAACTTCGAAGGGACTACGGACCCCTTTGAAGCAGAAGAATGGCTAAGGAATGTGGAGCCGATCCTAGCCCACATGAACCTTAGTAATGCAGACCGCATATCCTGCGTCTCATCTTTGCTCAAGAAAGATGCCAGGATATGGTGGGACTTGGTCCAGCAATCCCACGATGCTGCCACCATGACGTGGACCCGATTTGTGGAGCTCTTCCACAAGAAGTACTACAATTCAGCAGTGCTTGCTACGAGAGTTGAGGAGTTCACCAATCTAAAGCAAGGGAATTTAACAGTGGCGGAATATGCTCGTCAGTTCGATCGCTTAGCGAAGTTCGCAGCAGAGTTGGTTCCAACCGACTATCTAAGGGTGAACAAGTTTGTTAGAGGACTTCGCCCGAAGATCGAGATGGGGGTTAAACTAGCAAACCCGGGAAACACTTCATATGCCGACGTTCTTGAGACGGCAATTGAAGTAGAAAGGTTGCAAGCCAACGTGAGCAAAGAAGAAGCCAGCAAGCCGGAACCTAGGCAGCAGAGCCAACCTCAGGCCAGTCGGAACAACAATCAGTCCAGCAACAGTCAGTCCAACAACAACGGTAACGGACAGAAGAGAAGGCATCCTGACAACAAGCAAGCCGACAACAATAAAAGGGCACGACCAAGTAATGGGGGAAATAGGTCGGGCTACGTGGAATACCCGCCATGTGCCAAATGTCAGAAGAAGCACCCCGGAGAATGCCGTGCCAACACCAAGGAGTGTTTCAACTGTGGTCAAGAAGGGCATCGTAAAAGAGACTGTCCTCAGCAAAAGCCGGAAGGAAAGAAGGACGAAAAGATGGTTCCTGCTCGGGTTTTTGCTTTAACCCAAGGAGAGGCGGATGCTAGCAACAAGGTGGTCACAGGTCAGGTTTCCATCCTCAATAAATTATGTCATGTATTATTTGATTCGGGAGCCACCCATTCGTATATTTCGTTAGGAATGATAGATAAACTAGACAAACCTAGTGAAAGATTTAGAACTAGGTTTGCAACCGAGTTGCCTTCGGGCAAAGTAGTTCTATCATCACGAATTGTACGAGGCGTACCAATCAAGATTGAGGACAAGGAACTAGAAGGAGACCTGATAGAGCTGGTGATCAAAGACTTCGACGTCATACTAGGCATGGATTGGCTAGCACGGCATGGCGCAACGATCGACTGCAGACGCAAGAAGGTGACATTCGATACTCCTGACGGCCAGAAACTGTGCTTCATGGGACAAGCTTCAGGACTACGCACACCGTTAGTATCATCTCTCAAAGCTCAGAGAATGATGGAGAAAGGATGTCAAGCATTCTTAGCCAACATCACGAATGTGGAGAAGGAGACATCACTCAAAGTTGGAGATGTTCGAGTCATACAAGAATTTCCAGAAGTTTTCCCCGATGACTTGCCAGGATTGCCGCCAACTAGAGAAATAGACTTCACGATAGAATTAGTACCGGGCACCGAGCCTATCTCTAAGGCACCATACCGGATGGCACCTACGGAACTCAAGGAGTTAAAGACGCAGCTACAAGAACTCCTAGACTTGGGTTTCATTAGGCCAAGCCATTCACCATGGGGAGCTCCGGTACTATTCGTGAAAAAGAAGGACGGAAGTATGCGCATGTGCATAGACTACCGTGAGCTGAATAAAGTAACGATTAAGAACAAATACCCGCTACCTCGGATTGATGATTTGTTTGATCAACTCCGAGGCGCGACTGTATTCTCTAAGATCGATTTACGGTCCGGGTATCATCAGCTCAAGGTAAAGGGGGAAGATATTCCTAAGACAGCCTTTAGGACTCGTTATGGACATTACGAGTTCTTGGTTATGTCTTTTGGTCTTACTAACGCGCCAGCCGCGTTTATGGACTTAATGAATAGGGTCTTCAAGGACTACTTGGATAAATTCGTCGTTGTGTTCATCGACGACATTTTAATTTACTCCAAGGATGAAGTGGAGCACGAGGAACACTTGAGGATAATTTTGACGCGATTGAAGGAGCACCAACTCTACGCGAAGTTCAAGAAATGCGAGTTTTGGCTCTCACAAGTGGCGTTCCTCGGGCACATCATATCGAAAGACGGAGTTGCAGTAGATCCATCGAAGGTAGAGGCCGTGAAAGATTGGCCTAGACCAAAGAACGCGTCGGAAGTAAGAAGCTTCTTAGGGCTAGCAGGTTACTATAGAAAGTTTGTAGAGGGCTTTTCTAAAATAGCCACTCCACTCACCAACCTGACCCGGAAGCAACAAAAGTTTAACTGGAATGATAAGTGTGAGGAAAGCTTCCAGTTGCTTAAGGATAAGCTTTGCTCAACACCAGTACTTAGTGTCCCAACACCCAACGACAAGTTCGTTGTCTACTGTGATGCATCAAAGTTAGGATTGGGATGCGTACTGATGCAAAATGACAAGGTGATAGCCTACGCGTCACGTCAGTTAAAGGAGTATGAACAACGCTATCCAACTCACGATATGGAGTTGGCAGCGGTGGTCTTTGCGTTAAAAATCTGGCGCCATTATCTTTACGGAGAACGGTGCGAGATTTATACGGACCACAAAAGTTTAAAATACTTCTTTACTCAGAAGGAGCTTAACATGAGGCAGCGCCGGTGGTTGGAATTAGTAAAGGATTACGACTGCGAAATCCTATACCACCCGGGGAAGGCAAACGTAGTTGCCGATGCACTTAGCCGAAAAAGTTATGGGAACTTAGCAGCCTTATCCGGAATAGAAAAGCCACTACAGCAGGAGCTTATCAGTGCCGGAATAGAAGTGGTTGTAGGCAAGTTGGCTAACTTGTCTATCCAATCGAATCTGCTAGAAGACATACGGAATGGTCAGAGACATGATGATTCACTAGCAACGCACATGAATGCAGTCCGAGAAAGCAAGACTACAGATTTCTCAATATCCAGTCAAGGTTTATTGAGATATAAGGATCGAGTATGCGTGCCAGACGATCAGAGTATTAAGAAGACGATCCTAGAAGAAGCGCACAGTACTCCGTACTCAGTTCATCCAGGGTCTACCAAAATGACTCATGACATCAAGGCAGTCTATTGGTGGCCAGGGATGAAGAAGGACATAGCAGAGTATGTATCTAAGTGTCTGGTATGCCAGCAAGTGAAGGCGGAGCATCAGCGGCCTGCAGGATTATTGCAACCACTTAGCATACCGGAGTGGAAGTGGGACGATATAGCCATGGACTTCGTGACGGGTCTGCCAAAGACAAATAAGCAGCATGATTCTGCTTGGATAGTCATAGATAGACTAACCAAGTCGGCTCATTTTCTGCCTGTTAAGACTTCTTATACGGCAGACCAATATGCAGACATCTACATCCAAGAGATTGTACGATTGCATGGAATCCCCAAGACGATAGTATCAGATAGAGGATCAGTGTTTACGTCAAGATTTTGGAGAAGCTTACAGCAAGCCATGGGTACTAAGTTAAGTCTTAGTACAGCTTTCCATCCTCAGACAGATGGGCAGTCAGAGCGTACGATTCAGATTTTAGAGGATATGCTACGCGCATGTGTACTTGACTTCGGAGGATCGTGGAACAAGTACTTACCGCTGATCGAGTTCTCGTACAACAATAGCTACCAGTCGACGATCGAGATGGCACCTTATGAGTTGCTATATGGAAGAAGGTGCCGATCACCGTTGCACTGGGACGAGGTAGGAGAAAGGCAGCTTCTAGGGCCCGAAGCTGTTAGGCAAGCTCAAGAAGCAGTAACGCTTATTAGACAGCGTATGCTTGCTGCTCAAAGCCGACAGAAAAGCTATGCAGATACCAAGAGACGCGATGTGGAGTTCCAAGTTGGAGATCAAGTCTTCCTGAAGATATCTCCTATGAAGGGTGTCAAGCGGTTCGGGAAGAAAGGCAAGCTCAGTCCCCGATTCTTAGGTCCTTTTGAGATATTGGACAAAGTGGGACCAGTTGCGTATAGACTAGCCCTACCGCCAGCACTAGCCGATAGTCACAACGTCTTCCACATCTCGATGTTACGCAAGTATGTGTCAGACCCATCTCACGTCCTCAAGTACGATACCATAGCACTCCAGAAAGACTTAAGTTACGAGGAACGACCGGTTAGCATCCTAGATAGGGGGATGAAGCAGTTACGGTCCAAGAGCTTTCCTATAGTTAAAGTTCTGTGGAGCAATAGTTCTGAACGCGAGGCAACGTGGGAGTTGGAAGAGGACATGCAGAGCCGGTATCCGGAGTTATTTGGTAAGTAAATTTCGAGGACGAAATTCTTTTTAGTAGGGGAGAATTGTAGAGTCCAAGAACTTTACTTAGCTAATTGTTTAGTAGTATTATAGTATGTTTAGTGTTATCATTGTTACTTTGGATTTTTGGTTCAGACCGGGAGTTATTTGGACACTCATAGTAGTACTTATAGATTTTCTAAGTTTAACCTATAGTTTAAGAATATTAAGTATAACCTAAGGTTTGATTAATGTGTCTGATATTAAGGAATATATTATTATATTATAAGGTTTAGACATCAACCAATAGGATTTTAAGCACATGTTTTGAATGGTAATTAAGGATTTAGTATTTTTGAGGATTAAATTAAATAAGGGTAAAAGTTTGAATGTATAGGGTCAGTCAGCAGCTTTGAGCACGTTGAGGGCTTAGTCAAGGCTGTTTAGTCCATTCAAACTTAGCTAAAAATGTGTAAACTCGTGTTTAAATATTCTGCGTATGCCGATATATCGCAGCTATAGGGGGCGATATGTCGCAGCACGTAGATACGGAAAACACGAATCGATGCACGGTCGCCTCGGGAACAAAGGTCCAGGCGATATATCGCCTATAGGGGGCGATATATCGCCTCCACCAGCATGTTTTCAAATTCATTTGAATTCTTTTCCCTTCAGCCATTCAAACGCCTTCAACAGTCCAGCATCTTCTGAACGAGTCTTCAGCCTCTGCTGAACGATTATTCAAATGATTTTCACCTAAAAAGCCATTATTTTTATTCAAGTAAAATCAAGATATTTTCATTCCCAAACTCTATAAATAGGACCTAGTACCCAGCCATTATTCACCATTTGCTCTAAGTTCAGAGGCTGCTAGTGTTAAGTGAGTGAGAGAGTGTAAACACTTGGTTTGGGGAAAAACTATAAGCTTAAACATCATAAGCTTATCAAACACTTGGGAAGTAAGTGAGTGCTATAGTATTTCGGTGGATGTTAGATTGATCTTGCAATCTTTGAGGTAAACCCAAAACTCTAGTCCTTTCTGTATTCTATGTTATTTCTTTTCTCAAAACCTTCTACTCAGTCCCCTAACCTTATTCTTATTTTTGGTTAGGGAATCCAAGTTCTTAAGCACTTAAGTGGTGGTAAGCATATTTTCGTTTAATGGTTTAGTCTTCCTATTCTCTTTCATTTCATCTCCTTTCTTTAGACTCACCCTTGTTCATTGTGGTTTTAGGAGTGTTCCAAAAGTCCTAACTCAGTCCATTTTATCCCGGTAACTTTGGTAAGGAAAATAGGCTAGAATCAATATGTTATGTGCTTATGTTATCTATATGTTTTATGTTATTAATGTGTTATGATATGTATGTATGTTTGTAGGCTTGGGCATATGACCCATATGACTAACAAGACCCCAAATGGATTATGGGCATATGACCTACTTAGCTAGTAGGACCCCACTAATTCCATGGGCATATGCTTGTTTAGTCTATGGGACCCCAAGTAATAATGGCCATTATAATAAGTGTATGTTATATGTATTATGTTAAGTCTTTATGTTTTCTTATGAAATTGTGTATATGACTATGTGTTAGGTTTTTCCTTGCTGGGCATTAGGCTCACTCCTTTCTGTTTATGTGCAGGAAAATAAGCTTAGAGGCGGTAAGATTCGTGATGCTTGGGAGGATGTGTATCGATGATGAATGGAGTCAAGGGGCCGAGCGTTATCGATTCGAGGATGTAGTCTCCTTTTATGTTTTTTATGGTTTTACATGTATTTTCCGCATTATTATGTAATGTCTTTTATTTTAAATCTTATTTTGTTTTAAAGACAATGGGATCCCAAAATCCTTCTTAGTATTCGTTTTTTTGTAAATAACTCTTATTTTCAAGTTACTCAATAAATTATGGTATTTTCGTAAAATGTAAGTTTTTATGTATAGTTTCGATAATGGTCCAATTAGTCTAGATTAGTGGGTCATTACAGTTGGTATCAGAGAAAACGGTTCCTTCGCATGAAGTTCTCCTCGATACACATGCTCAAAGCTCCGAATCGGACCGCCAAGTAAGTGTTTAAGTTACAAGTTACAAGTTACTTTGTCTATGTGTATAGCTAACAACTTTAGTGTTTATGTTTCAGTTAAAAATGAATGGAGCTTTAACCTACCAAGATATCCGAGCCATTAAGGCCTTAAAAAGAATAAGGGAGCCAAGAAACACCGTAGGAGCCTTAGAAAGGATTACACGAAGGTTGCTTTTGTTTCACCAAGCAATAGGTGGCCTTCAAGAGGCTAAACAAATAATGCTAAGATCGACAGAACAATATGTATTAGTGATTAGGTTGTTTAAAGATTTCCATCCTGTAATAGCAGCCTTAGAAGAAATATGGGAAGAAATGAATGATGAGGATGAATCACCATTAGCAATGAGATACTATTTCCTCTTAGTTAGGTTCACCGCAAAATTTGAATTTCAATTCACCAAGGAGCAAAAGAATAGGATTCTCACAAACCTTCCTAGAGGGCATTTTGATGCTCATGATAATGATGACTATGAGGCTATAGATGATGATATGTTAGATGACGGATCGGATGTAGAAGATCCCGATTTTTAGATTAGTAGTTTTTATTTGTTTTATTTACTTTTATGTTATGATTGTAATAAGTGAAATTGTTTTCCAAATGAATAAACATACTATTTGAATATCATGTGTGAGTTTGAAATTTTTTTTTCACAATCATAATAAATACTAAATAAAATGAATAATGACTGAGTTCGGTGAGGGTGGATACGAATCAATGAACCTGGTTTCCTTGTTGAGAGTTAGGGGGCCTTAGTAGTGGGAACGATTTTACTGATCCCAGCCCTCCCTCAATATGGTTAACTTTGGAACAAAGATAAGTTTCGAGCCTGAGAATTAAGTCATATAGGATGATTAGAAACACACTTAGAAAATAAATATGACTTGTTTTTCTAAGTATAGAAACCCACTCTAATAATAAATAAAGACCTATATAATTTTTCATAAAAAGTCATAATAAATAGGTCCGAGATATGTTTGTTTTAGAATAAGTTTTTGCCTTAGAGCCTATTAGGAAAAAGTTCTAACATGTTTCTTTTAACTGTTAGAACTCTGCTACGATGTCTCTCCGAAGATCTGCTCGCACCAACGGGAACGCTTCCAACGATGTTCCAGCGACCAATGCGGTCCCTACCGTTCGCCGAAGGAGAGTACGTGTTACTGCTCGCCGCAACGCACCGGCACAGCCAGCTGACAACACTGCAGAGATTGCCAGACTACGACAGCAAGTCGAGGAACTTCTGCAGCAACAACGCCAACAGGCTCAATCTCAGCCTCAGCCTCCGCCACAGCCGCAGCCGCAGCCACAGCCAATGGCCCCAGCACCCCAACAAGTTGGTCCGTATGGGGGATGGCCTATGACGAACTACGCTCCTTATCCTGTTCAGCACATGGAGCCAGTGTACGAGAGGTTCCGCAAGCAGCACGCTCCGAACTTCGAAGGGACTACGGACCCCTTTGAAGCAGAAGAATGGCTAAGGAATGTGGAGCCGATCCTAGCCCACATGAACCTTAGTAATGCAGACCGCATATCCTGCGTCTCATCTTTGCTCAAGAAAGATGCCAGGATATGGTGGGACTTGGTCCAGCAATCCCACGATGCTGCCACCATGACGTGGACCCGATTTGTGGAGCTCTTCCACAAGAAGTACTACAATTCAGCAGTGCTTGCTACGAGAGTTGAGGAGTTCACCAATCTAAAGCAAGGGAATTTAACAGTGGCGGAATATGCTCGTCAGTTCGATCGCTTAGCGAAGTTCGCAGCAGAGTTGGTTCCAACCGACTATCTAAGGGTGAACAAGTTTGTTAGAGGACTTCGCCCGAAGATCGAGATGGGGGTTAAACTAGCAAACCCGGGAAACACTTCATATGCCGACGTTCTTGAGACGGCAATTGAAGTAGAAAGGTTGCAAGCCAACGTGAGCAAAGAAGAAGCCAGCAAGCCGGAACCTAGGCAGCAGAGCCAACCTCAGGCCAGTCGGAACAACAATCAGTCCAGCAACAGTCAGTCCAACAACAACGGTAACGGACAGAAGAGAAGGCATCCTGACAACAAGCAAGCCGACAACAATAAAAGGGCACGACCAAGTAATGGGGGAAATAGGTCGGGCTACGTGGAATACCCGCCATGTGCCAAATGTCAGAAGAAGCACCCCGGAGAATGCCGTGCCAACACCAAGGAGTGTTTCAACTGTGGTCAAGAAGGGCATCGTAAAAGAGACTGTCCTCAGCAAAAGCCGGAAGGAAAGAAGGACGAAAAGATGGTTCCTGCTCGGGTTTTTGCTTTAACCCAAGGAGAGGCGGATGCTAGCAACAAGGTGGTCACAGGTCAGGTTTCCATCCTCAATAAATTATGTCATGTATTATTTGATTCGGGAGCCACCCATTCGTATATTTCGTTAGGAATGATAGATAAACTAGACAAACCTAGTGAAAGATTTAGAACTAGGTTTGCAACCGAGTTGCCTTCGGGCAAAGTAGTTCTATCATCACGAATTGTACGAGGCGTACCAATCAAGATTGAGGACAAGGAACTAGAAGGAGACCTGATAGAGCTGGTGATCAAAGACTTCGACGTCATACTAGGCATGGATTGGCTAGCACGGCATGGCGCAACGATCGACTGCAGACGCAAGAAGGTGACATTCGATACTCCTGACGGCCAGAAACTGTGCTTCATGGGACAAGCTTCAGGACTACGCACACCGTTAGTATCATCTCTCAAAGCTCAGAGAATGATGGAGAAAGGATGTCAAGCATTCTTAGCCAACATCACGAATGTGGAGAAGGAGACATCACTCAAAGTTGGAGATGTTCGAGTCATACAAGAATTTCCAGAAGTTTTCCCCGATGACTTGCCAGGATTGCCGCCAACTAGAGAAATAGACTTCACGATAGAATTAGTACCGGGCACCGAGCCTATCTCTAAGGCACCATACCGGATGGCACCTACGGAACTCAAGGAGTTAAAGACGCAGCTACAAGAACTCCTAGACTTGGGTTTCATTAGGCCAAGCCATTCACCATGGGGAGCTCCGGTACTATTCGTGAAAAAGAAGGACGGAAGTATGCGCATGTGCATAGACTACCGTGAGCTGAATAAAGTAACGATTAAGAACAAATACCCGCTACCTCGGATTGATGATTTGTTTGATCAACTCCGAGGCGCGACTGTATTCTCTAAGATCGATTTACGGTCCGGGTATCATCAGCTCAAGGTAAAGGGGGAAGATATTCCTAAGACAGCCTTTAGGACTCGTTATGGACATTACGAGTTCTTGGTTATGTCTTTTGGTCTTACTAACGCGCCAGCCGCGTTTATGGACTTAATGAATAGGGTCTTCAAGGACTACTTGGATAAATTCGTCGTTGTGTTCATCGACGACATTTTAATTTACTCCAAGGATGAAGTGGAGCACGAGGAACACTTGAGGATAATTTTGACGCGATTGAAGGAGCACCAACTCTACGCGAAGTTCAAGAAATGCGAGTTTTGGCTCTCACAAGTGGCGTTCCTCGGGCACATCATATCGAAAGACGGAGTTGCAGTAGATCCATCGAAGGTAGAGGCCGTGAAAGATTGGCCTAGACCAAAGAACGCGTCGGAAGTAAGAAGCTTCTTAGGGCTAGCAGGTTACTATAGAAAGTTTGTAGAGGGCTTTTCTAAAATAGCCACTCCACTCACCAACCTGACCCGGAAGCAACAAAAGTTTAACTGGAATGATAAGTGTGAGGAAAGCTTCCAGTTGCTTAAGGATAAGCTTTGCTCAACACCAGTACTTAGTGTCCCAACACCCAACGACAAGTTCGTTGTCTACTGTGATGCATCAAAGTTAGGATTGGGATGCGTACTGATGCAAAATGACAAGGTGATAGCCTACGCGTCACGTCAGTTAAAGGAGTATGAACAACGCTATCCAACTCACGATATGGAGTTGGCAGCGGTGGTCTTTGCGTTAAAAATCTGGCGCCATTATCTTTACGGAGAACGGTGCGAGATTTATACGGACCACAAAAGTTTAAAATACTTCTTTACTCAGAAGGAGCTTAACATGAGGCAGCGCCGGTGGTTGGAATTAGTAAAGGATTACGACTGCGAAATCCTATACCACCCGGGGAAGGCAAACGTAGTTGCCGATGCACTTAGCCGAAAAAGTTATGGGAACTTAGCAGCCTTATCCGGAATAGAAAAGCCACTACAGCAGGAGCTTATCAGTGCCGGAATAGAAGTGGTTGTAGGCAAGTTGGCTAACTTGTCTATCCAATCGAATCTGCTAGAAGACATACGGAATGGTCAGAGACATGATGATTCACTAGCAACGCACATGAATGCAGTCCGAGAAAGCAAGACTACAGATTTCTCAATATCCAGTCAAGGTTTATTGAGATATAAGGATCGAGTATGCGTGCCAGACGATCAGAGTATTAAGAAGACGATCCTAGAAGAAGCGCACAGTACTCCGTACTCAGTTCATCCAGGGTCTACCAAAATGACTCATGACATCAAGGCAGTCTATTGGTGGCCAGGGATGAAGAAGGACATAGCAGAGTATGTATCTAAGTGTCTGGTATGCCAGCAAGTGAAGGCGGAGCATCAGCGGCCTGCAGGATTATTGCAACCACTTAGCATACCGGAGTGGAAGTGGGACGATATAGCCATGGACTTCGTGACGGGTCTGCCAAAGACAAATAAGCAGCATGATTCTGCTTGGATAGTCATAGATAGACTAACCAAGTCGGCTCATTTTCTGCCTGTTAAGACTTCTTATACGGCAGACCAATATGCAGACATCTACATCCAAGAGATTGTACGATTGCATGGAATCCCCAAGACGATAGTATCAGATAGAGGATCAGTGTTTACGTCAAGATTTTGGAGAAGCTTACAGCAAGCCATGGGTACTAAGTTAAGTCTTAGTACAGCTTTCCATCCTCAGACAGATGGGCAGTCAGAGCGTACGATTCAGATTTTAGAGGATATGCTACGCGCATGTGTACTTGACTTCGGAGGATCGTGGAACAAGTACTTACCGCTGATCGAGTTCTCGTACAACAATAGCTACCAGTCGACGATCGAGATGGCACCTTATGAGTTGCTATATGGAAGAAGGTGCCGATCACCGTTGCACTGGGACGAGGTAGGAGAAAGGCAGCTTCTAGGGCCCGAAGCTGTTAGGCAAGCTCAAGAAGCAGTAACGCTTATTAGACAGCGTATGCTTGCTGCTCAAAGCCGACAGAAAAGCTATGCAGATACCAAGAGACGCGATGTGGAGTTCCAAGTTGGAGATCAAGTCTTCCTGAAGATATCTCCTATGAAGGGTGTCAAGCGGTTCGGGAAGAAAGGCAAGCTCAGTCCCCGATTCTTAGGTCCTTTTGAGATATTGGACAAAGTGGGACCAGTTGCGTATAGACTAGCCCTACCGCCAGCACTAGCCGATAGTCACAACGTCTTCCACATCTCGATGTTACGCAAGTATGTGTCAGACCCATCTCACGTCCTCAAGTACGATACCATAGCACTCCAGAAAGACTTAAGTTACGAGGAACGACCGGTTAGCATCCTAGATAGGGGGATGAAGCAGTTACGGTCCAAGAGCTTTCCTATAGTTAAAGTTCTGTGGAGCAATAGTTCTGAACGCGAGGCAACGTGGGAGTTGGAAGAGGACATGCAGAGCCGGTATCCGGAGTTATTTGGTAAGTAAATTTCGAGGACGAAATTCTTTTTAGTAGGGGAGAATTGTAGAGTCCAAGAACTTTACTTAGCTAATTGTTTAGTAGTATTATAGTATGTTTAGTGTTATCATTGTTACTTTGGATTTTTGGTTCAGACCGGGAGTTATTTGGACACTCATAGTAGTACTTATAGATTTTCTAAGTTTAACCTATAGTTTAAGAATATTAAGTATAACCTAAGGTTTGATTAATGTGTCTGATATTAAGGAATATATTATTATATTATAAGGTTTAGACATCAACCAATAGGATTTTAAGCACATGTTTTGAATGGTAATTAAGGATTTAGTATTTTTGAGGATTAAATTAAATAAGGGTAAAAGTTTGAATGTATAGGGTCAGTCAGCAGCTTTGAGCACGTTGAGGGCTTAGTCAAGGCTGTTTAGTCCATTCAAACTTAGCTAAAAATGTGTAAACTCGTGTTTAAATATTCTGCGTATGCCGATATATCGCAGCTATAGGGGGCGATATGTCGCAGCACGTAGATACGGAAAACACGAATCGATGCACGGTCGCCTCGGGAACAAAGGTCCAGGCGATATATCGCCTATAGGGGGCGATATATCGCCTCCACCAGCATGTTTTCAAATTCATTTGAATTCTTTTCCCTTCAGCCATTCAAACGCCTTCAACAGTCCAGCATCTTCTGAACGAGTCTTCAGCCTCTGCTGAACGATTATTCAAATGATTTTCACCTAAAAAGCCATTATTTTTATTCAAGTAAAATCAAGATATTTTCATTCCCAAACTCTATAAATAGGACCTAGTACCCAGCCATTATTCACCATTTGCTCTAAGTTCAGAGGCTGCTAGTGTTAAGTGAGTGAGAGAGTGTAAACACTTGGTTTGGGGAAAAACTATAAGCTTAAACATCATAAGCTTATCAAACACTTGGGAAGTAAGTGAGTGCTATAGTATTTCGGTGGATGTTAGATTGATCTTGCAATCTTTGAGGTAAACCCAAAACTCTAGTCCTTTCTGTATTCTATGTTATTTCTTTTCTCAAAACCTTCTACTCAGTCCCCTAACCTTATTCTTATTTTTGGTTAGGGAATCCAAGTTCTTAAGCACTTAAGTGGTGGTAAGCATATTTTCGTTTAATGGTTTAGTCTTCCTATTCTCTTTCATTTCATCTCCTTTCTTTAGACTCACCCTTGTTCATTGTGGTTTTAGGAGTGTTCCAAAAGTCCTAACTCAGTCCATTTTATCCCGGTAACTTTGGTAAGGAAAATAGGCTAGAATCAATATGTTATGTGCTTATGTTATCTATATGTTTTATGTTATTAATGTGTTATGATATGTATGTATGTTTGTAGGCTTGGGCATATGACCCATATGACTAACAAGACCCCAAATGGATTATGGGCATATGACCTACTTAGCTAGTAGGACCCCACTAATTCCATGGGCATATGCTTGTTTAGTCTATGGGACCCCAAGTAATAATGGCCATTATAATAAGTGTATGTTATATGTATTATGTTAAGTCTTTATGTTTTCTTATGAAATTGTGTATATGACTATGTGTTAGGTTTTTCCTTGCTGGGCATTAGGCTCACTCCTTTCTGTTTATGTGCAGGAAAATAAGCTTAGAGGCGGTAAGATTCGTGATGCTTGGGAGGATGTGTATCGATGATGAATGGAGTCAAGGGGCCGAGCGTTATCGATTCGAGGATGTAGTCTCCTTTTATGTTTTTTATGGTTTTACATGTATTTTCCGCATTATTATGTAATGTCTTTTATTTTAAATCTTATTTTGTTTTAAAGACAATGGGATCCCAAAATCCTTCTTAGTATTCGTTTTTTTGTAAATAACTCTTATTTTCAAGTTACTCAATAAATTATGGTATTTTCGTAAAATGTAAGTTTTTATGTATAGTTTCGATAATGGTCCAATTAGTCTAGATTAGTGGGTCATTACAGGAGACTTGGTGTTACGACGAGTCTTCTTGAATACCCGCGACCCCACTGCTGGCGTGCTCGGACCTAACTGGGAAGGACCTTACCAGATTGAAGAAGTCCTTCACCCAGGCACCTACAAACTTGCACGCTTAAACGGAGATCTCGTTCCACGTTACTGGAATGGAGAACACCTGCGCAAGTATTATCAATAAACAGCCCTTCTTAAAGGACTGGCTTGTTCAAATTTTCCCATTAATTTTTACAAGTTTTGCAAAGAGGGTTAGCCACGGTGTATGGCTAACTGCTCGTATATGTAAGATTCTGTTTCAGAGTCATTCGTAAAGACATGATTAGTCCATTTTTAATACGAAATTATAAGGGACTGTGCTCAGCCAGTCGTTCTTGCCAAACTTTGTGAATTTACATTTACAAGTATTTGTTCATTACGTGTGTTGTTTTGCTGTATTACAAGTATCATTTTTCCGCGCGAACAGGAATGTTCGGACAGGCCATGGTCAAGGCAAGTGACCAAGGACCTAAGAGCTCCTCGATCACTTAGGGGGCATATAAGGCACATCGATAGCAAAGCATACTCTCAAGGTATGTAAACACATGAACAAAATGAGTGAAAGCATGCTTCAAGTACTTAAAGTATTTTTTCAAAATATACGATGCCAAAAGTACTATGCTAAGTTCGGTCATACGGACAAACGTTATAATAAGTAAAAATATTATAACACCAAGAGTCAAGCTTTTACACCGCAAGCATTGCTACTTGGATGTAATTGTTCAAACAAAAAGATTTACTGCCCGTGCAGCAAAGTTTAAAAAGAAATTATTGTCTTTACATTGCGACCCGTGGGTCGCGTGTTTAAAAAGAAAGAAGAACAGCTAAATAAATTAAGAGGCATGGGGGACAGGAGGATCCTGGGCAACAACTTGGTCAGTCTCTTCCTCGATGGTTTCTTCGTCCAAACCAACGACGCTTGGGGTTGCAGGAGTCGCAGCTCTCGCCTCCTCTTCAGCCAGTTGAGCAGCGCACCGAGCCAACTCCGCAACTCTGACCTCCTCTGAAAGGTAGCTAAAGTCAGCACCCTGATTGTGTTTCCAAAAGTTATAGAAACATCGGAGTGTCGCCCTCTTATACTTTTCCAGATTCTTGGAGTTGTCAAGCTCCGACTGCTGCACCTTGCCCTCGAGAGTGGCAATAGTCTCGTCCTTAGACTTGACTACCCCCTCCAGATGCTTGATCTCGCGGAGATGAGTTTTATTGTACGACCGGTACTCTTCCCTCAGCTTAACCGCTGCATCTTTAGCAGCTTCAGCCGCGGACAGTTTGGTCACCGCTGCATCCCGCTCTCGGACCACCGTCCCCAACTCCTTAGCATGTTTGGCTTCAGCAGCCGAAAGCTCCTCAGCCGCCTTCACCTGATGTTTCTCGAGAACTTTAGCCTCAATCTGCTCAAAGTAGGCCTGGGCTCGGGTACGAGCAGTAATGGCAGAAAGTAAGGCCTGTAAACGAAAGAAAAAGAAGTCAAGACTCATCGCGAGAACTGAAAAAACAAAGACTCGAGAAACAAAGAAATACTTACGCTGGAGATCTCGTTCAGAGTCCTGTTCAGGATCTGATCGACTGGTAGCTCTACAGCTTGGATCATGGCAGCCCCAACACGCTCACCTCTGCCAATCCGTTCAATTCGATCCTTAGCGGATCGAATGGTATGGCTCACGAGCCTGGCCTCATGAGCCTCTTCGCGAGAAAGATGCTCCCTAGCAGGCGCAGGTGGAGGATTGGACCGAGCAGGGGTGTTTTGCTGTTCAGAAGGAGCTGGAGGAGGGGTAGGAGTTCGCCCAGTTGGCGCAGGACTTTGCCCGGTTGGAGTGCCCTGAGGAAGGTCTTCTGGTCGACTCTTCTTGGTTGAATGGCCTCGACTGGTTTCACCAGTTCGTTTCTTTGACCTCCGTTGAAGTTGAGGGACTTCCTCTTCCTCTTCGGCCTGGTACATGTCAAAGATATTGGGAGTCGACATATCTGCATGAAAATAAACACAAGAGGTTAATAAGGGAAGAAAAAGGTGGAAAAAAGTAATACAACAGAAAGAAGATAATAAAGTGAATACCCGAGCTACAACTACTGGTCGCTATACTATTGACTCTATTAATCATATACTCATTTTCTGGCATGAAGAAGTTTGGCCCTAGATTTGGAGCATATGTAAAGTTGCCATCCCCGTCAAACATGTGACAGGGGATTGGCAGACCATTTAAAAGCGAAATAACGTTACCATTGTCATCAGAAGACTCTTCCAAGTCAACAACTGGTTCTTTGGCCTTTTCTTTCCCCTTGCCTTGGGGAGCAGAAGGCCTTTCTGCAGAAGGGCTGCCCGTGGGTTCCCTGATCGTAACTCCTGTTGGCCTCCTCCTTGGAGAGGGCACAGGAAATTGCTGCTCGGGAACCCCCCCAGCAGTGGGTTCGTCCGTTTCGGACCCTCTATTGTCATGGCGAGGAGCCAGAAGGCCAGATGACCTCAAATTCTTTTCTTGTGTCAAGGTCTTGACACATTTGGTAGCGGCAGACATCTTGGCCAGAGTGTCAGACCTCGACACCATATCTGGTGTTGGGGTCGGGCGCAACCAGGGGCCTGAAAAGCAAGTCGAGTTTGAGAAATGACAAAAGGAAATACTCTATGATAAAGTATCGACCAAGGCAAAGACAAAATTGTACCTCCTCTCGCGAAAGCCAAGTTGTTGCTGGATATATCCGGAGTAAAGAAGTACTCCTTGTTGTAATGTCCCACGTTTGATATGTGGGTGGTGCCACTCAAAAACGTCCGGCCAGTTTCCTGATGGCAGAAGTGAAAAAAGCCCGTCCCGTTGTGTTGAGGATTGGACTTAAGGTCAAAGAGGTAATTAACCTCATGAGGTGAAGGTTCTGGCCATTTGTTAAGTTTGTACAGGACATAGAGTGCAGCCAACATCCTATATCCATTAGGGGTTATTTGAAAGGGAGCGACGCCGAAATAATTGGCCACCCCCACAAAGAAAGGATGAAGAGGGAGATAAGCCCCCGCTTCAATGTGATACCGGGACCAGGCGCTGTTTGCCCCTCCTGGACGGTTAGCCCTCTGCTCCGCAGTAGGATGTGTAATGGTTACCCCCGTTAGGGGGTATTTTCTGAAGCAGTTCGCGACCATCCGAGGGGTCATCGAACTGGCTGGAGGAGTGTACCACTCGACATCAGGCGGATTGCGATGACGAGGACGAGCCCTAGTTTGGATATTGGGGTCAGGAGTAAGATTCTCTCGACCACTGGTCGAGGGAGCCCCCGCCTGCGAATCAGGCTGGGCAGAAGGAGAAGGGTTACTTTCAGATTCGGGCCTTTTCTTGCCAGAGGATTTTGAACGGGCCATTGAAGGAGAAGGGTGCGGTCTGGAAGAGGCTCGTGAGAAGGGTATCTGGTGGATGCGATCGGCTAGTTGTTCTTCTCCCTCGAGCAGTTGGACAAGGAGGTCGTCGTCGATGGGTCTCTCACCTCCCCACAAATCTGGCATTAAAATCTGCAAACAGAAGAATGGGGAGGCGAGGTCAGAGGGATCTAGGAGATTCTTAAAGTAACGCTGGTCGAAGTATAAAAGCTAAGCCTTTATATAACAGCATTCTAACTAAGTCTCTCTGCGCAAACAGTTTAAAAAACGGACCAAAAGGGTGAAAGTGAAAAGTTTTCCTGAAAAGCTTTTTCGACTCCCCTCACAACGGGAAGAAATTATTTCCAACTAGATTAAAAAATCGAAATGCTACTTCGATCCTACGTCCTAAAAAGTGCTAATCCTGGGTTTTAAACCTACTCAAAAGCATACTTTGACTACAAAAAACATCTTATCTACAGGCGTTCAAAAAACCAGAAACCAAGAGATTCAAACAGTACGCCATTTAAAAGCATGCACCACGAAAGGTTAGAAGAATGGAGTTTCAGAGTAACTTACCACGGAAAGCGGTCGTGAAGATGGAAGTGAGGGTTACGAGAGTCAATGAGCCCACCGTCTGATCCTACAGCACAAAGGAAGGTTCACCGGAGAGAGTAAAGCTCTGGTTTTTAGGGTTCTTCGACAGACAGATGACGTGCGTAAAAAGGAAAGGAGTGCATCAAGTAACCTTATATAAATTTGTCTTTGGTATTCAAAAGGCGTGATCATTAGTTTTCCATTTTCGAAGTATGGGGAAGCGTAATGGCCGTCAAAATTGTTTCTGGGAAACTGAAAAGCCTTGATTAGACAGGAGTGGTTTGCTTTTTTCAAGAACGCACGAAGGGCTCTGACACGTCAGGAGGGGTTACCGAAGGGTCGTTCGTTCAAAGTTTATTTACTGTTCGTGGTAAATAAACTTTGGGGGGCAAATGTTATCCAATTAATTAGCATTTGTGACGTGGCAAATAATCTCTTGACACGTGGCTGACACCTGGAGCGTCTGCTAGAGTATCGACCAGGAGACACGACAGAAGCAGGACAGACCTGTTTTACCACGACCAGACTGGTCGGTGGTTCCGCTGGCAAAGCAACATTTATGGAAAGATCTTATGTATCCCGAATTTATTTCATGCAATCTTCTGAATATCCCATAATTCAGAGGATAATATCTGTAACAATATTGGGCAACCCTCCATGAGCCTATAAAAAGCAGGAGATGGCTCATGGGAAGGGACCTTTTGGAGCCCGAAAATCATAGAAATATAGAAATTATCTGTGAAAACTAGTATTGTTTATGAGGAGTGTTGAAACTCATTGAGCCCAAGCTCTCTGATCACACTTTTGTTCCCATATCAATATCATTCTAAGTGGACGTAGGTCATTACCAGATTCTGGGGCCGAACCACTATAAATTACTGTGTTTTCTTTACTTTTGTCATTACGTTATTATCTATACATATTCGTCTATATCATTCATATTTTGACTCCGTGTCAGTTGGCTAAATCGAGGGTCAACAGGCCTGAGTGGAAGCACTTGGCTTGATCTTGAGGTGGCAGGTGCAATTGGCATGAGGTGGCAGGAGCTTCATATGTGATTGCTGAAGGAGTTGAGGGAAATGGTCATGGTACGTTGGGGAGAAGGAGGCAAGTGCTGAAGGAGAATTGGGCTTGGGCCATGGGGCCTGATGTGGTGTGGAGTGTTGGGCCATGGCTCCTTTGGTATTTCAATAATACCACTTTGTTCTCTTGTTTCCCTTGAAAATGCCACCTTTCTCTTCATTTTCTTACTTTTTCAAGAGCAAAAAAAATACACAACTTCTCTACAAAAATAAACATAAATTAAATTAAAACAAAATATTTTCAATAATAAAATATACAACATAAGTTCCATGAAAATATTAATTAAAACTTAATTTATTTAAACATTTAAGCTCAAAATTGCATCTTTTTATTCCTAACTTAACAATATAGATTTCAAATAATTAAACTACAACATTTTACAACAAAATAACTATAAAAACACACAAAAGTATATAAAATCATGATAAGACTAATAAATTCAAAATTACTTAAAAACTTAATAAATCAATTAAAAACTCAAGAATTAAGCAACAATTAGCACATAAAAAGTGGTAAAATAACTCTATTTTGTAGAGTTATCACACCCCCAAACTTAATATTTTGCTAGTCCTCGAGCAAAAGGAAAATTAAAAACACTTTTTTTTTTTTAATTGGTGATGTCAAATGATTTCGTCAAAAATTATATAATAGAAATAGTTCAAAGAAAATCACAAATAAAAGTAAAGGTTATGTAATTAATTTGGAAAGTTAAAATTGTTTTCAAAATAGATATTTAACATACAAACACAAAAACTATCATCAAATTATTATGTGAACATTAGACAAGCCTATGCAAACAAAAATAAATTAAATCTCAAGAGATAATCAAGCAAATTTTTGGATTTTTCAAATATATATATATATATATATTTTAGAGATTTAAATAATTTAATGTTTAAATAAACTATATTCAAATCTCACAAATTCAAATAGAATAGAAAAGTGACATTATGAAAAATATATATTTAAACAAAACTAACTTAGAAATTAAAAGTAAAGCTTAATAATTATTTATATTTTTCTAAGAACTAAGAACAATTTCAATCAAAATTCTTATAATTAGAAAATGAAAATCACCAATATATTTTTTTTTCAAACAAAACAAGAAATATATATATATATATATAACAAATGAAAATCACATAAAAACAAAAAGAAAAACAAATAAAGATTTCTTTTTTTTTAAAAAAAAACACATGCATAAACACATAGAAAATACACATACACACTACCCCCAAACTTAAATGAAACATTGTCCTCAATGTTTAATAAAATGGAAAAAATTAAGAACTACTCCCTTTGATGAATGCTTCCTTGATTTGGCTCATTTGTTTTCTTCTCTTTTTTTCTTGTTGAGCAAGAAGTTTCCTTCGAGCTTTTTGGAAAACATGAAATAAAAATACACAACAAAATATAAAATGAAACATAAAAAGTATGGGTTGCCTCCCACAAAGCGCTTTAGTTTATAGTCTTTAGCTCGACTATAAATTTTTTTTTCTTTCAACCTACACCCAATTGATGGTGTAAAATTTCATTAGTAGGGTGAGTTATGACTTTGGTGCAAATGCCATAAATAATAATTGATAACATCACACCTACAAGAAAGTTAGAAATATGCAATTTTAATGGAATATCAATAAAATAAGAAAATTGCATATCTATATTAGACTCCTTTTCATTTTGAGTAAATATACAAATTTGTTCAATTATGGGCTCTTGAAATATAATTATATCTTTTTCATTTTCCTTATGAGCCTCGAAAATTATTTCATCCAACTCTTTTGTTTCATTAGGGGGTTGGATGCATATTACAAGTTATTCAACAACTTCATTCTCCTTTTCATTTTCAATTTGATTATTTGGATTGGGAATGGGTTGGTTGGGATAAACTTGTTTTTCTGACTCTATAACAGTTGCAAGTTGTCCTACTATTGTTTCAATTTTTGAGATTGACTGAGATTGGGCTAGTAAGATTTGGTAGGTTGATTGCATAAACTGTTGTAGGGTGTCCTCTAAAGATGGGCTCGTTTCTTGTTCAATGGGATATGATAGGTCGGATTGGGCATGGCTTTGATTATGTATGTTGAATTCATGCCCTATTGGAGAGTGGGTATGACTCCATGAAAAATTTGGATTATAGGTGGGGGCAAATGGGATATCAAATGATTCATGCATATCATACATATTATTAGTTTCTCCATAATTTAAATTTGAATGCTCATAATAGTTGTACTCAGAATTCCAACTATAATTAAAATGATCCATATGGAAGAAACTAAATGACAATTTTTTTTTTTTTTAAAGATGACAATTAAGGGGAAAAAAAATAACAAGAAAATAAAAATTAAGAGAACAAAAAAAACAATGTTAAGAAATGAAAACAAGAGCTAGGACAAGATTTAAGTTTTTTTTTTTTTTTTTTTGTTCTTTTCAAGTTTTTTTTTTCAAGTATTTTTCACAATTATAGAATAATATGATAAAAGGTAAAAAAAAAATAAGACAAAAATATAGGCAGGAGTAGGGAGGCATAGCATGCCATCAACCATAACTAAAATAAGGTAAAACTTAGGAGGCACAAGTGCCATCAACTCATACATAAGATAGAGGACTAGGAGGCAAAATTGCCATCAACTAGTAATTTGCGGAAATTAAATAAAATAAAAATTACAACAAGATAAATAAAGAAAATTACAACAAAGGTTAGGAAGCACAAGTGCCGTCAACTAACAAAGATATAAAAAAAAATTACAACAAAATTATAACAAAACTAGGAGGCACAAGTGCCATCGACTATAAAAATTAAAATGATAGAAAGGAGGCACAAATGCCGTCAACTAAAAAAAAAACAATAAATATAGAAATATAAGTATAATTTTTTTATGGGTAGTTGAACCGTCCCAAATTTTCTTTATATCTTTTTTTTTTTAGTTTTTATAGATATATATTTTTTTAGTTTTTTTTTAAGTGCAAAAATTAAAATAACTAGTAGAAGAATTTACTAACCTTGAGATAATTTTCGTTTCTTTTCTCTTGCAACTCCCCGGCAACGGCGCCAAAAACTTGATAGACCCAAAACGAGTATGTTTTAAATATTTATACTCGCAAGCGCACGAATCGTATTTATAGAATAGTGTTCGTGTAAGCACGAGGTCGAACCCAAAGGAGTTGTCTAAAATTGAAAAGAAAACTATTTTAAACCAAAATTAATAAATTCTAACCTAATTCCAAAAATTGATGATAATTTGTAACAATTAAAATAAAATAAGAGATAATAATAAATAAATTAAAGTCAATATATAAACATAAATTAATAATTTTAAACAAGATGGTAAAATAAGATTATTAATGATTAGAATCCACAAAATATAAGTTCAATAATATTTATAAGTATATTGATTCCCAAGTTTTAGTGATAGTTAAGATAAATCAAACTATCATTTTCTAAATAGATTTATAATTTTAAGCACAAATTTCTTCCAAAAAATAAGATTTTTCTTCACTTTTCAAAGTTATAATTTCAAAGCATTTAGTGTAAATCAATCTAATGAAATAACAAATAAATCAATGAACATTATTTATAAGGCAAAACATAATATTTTTGTTCAAAGCATGGATGTGTACAATTTAATGACACATCTTACACAAAGAATATTATGTATTTGCACTAATGAAGAACAAAGTTTAAATATGTGCTAACAATCCAAAATACATGATATTTAAGATGAAAGAAGATATTTGAAGAAGAAAATTCCATAAACTTTGTTGCACAAAATGGGAAATCAATATACAAAATAAACACTATCTAGTTACATATTGTTTCATCACCACCTTAATAATCTTAAAAAGATTAGAAACACATAACTAGAATAACAAATACAAAATAAAAATTACAAACATAAATAGGAAAATTTGGAGGAGAAACCCCCAAATTTTTCCTCTAAAAATACATAGAAAGTAACCAAAAAGAAGAAGAAGATGAAGATAATAGAGAGGTTTGAAATGTGTAGAAATTATGGTATAGTAACCTCTCTTCAAAATTGGACCCCCTAAATGGTCTTCAAAACTCCCTATTTATAGCCACAAGTGAGGTATTAAAATAATCAATTCAAATTAATTAAATTGATTAAATTAATTTAATTAATTATAATATGGTAAATAGGGGTAAATTATAGAGTATAATAATTATGTTTTGGGGTAAAATGTGTAGAAAGTAGGGTAAAAAGTGGTATTTTTGTCATAGGGGACAAATGTGCTTTTGGACAATTTATGGGCTCAAGATAAATGAAGGGGCAGGTGTTGTGCCAGGCGTGTGGGTGGCAGGGGCGCTGGGCTTTATGGGCCTGAGTGGAAGCACTTGGCTTGATCTTGGCTTGATCTTGAGGTGGCAGGTGCAATTGGCATGAGGTGGCAGGAGCTTCATATGTGATTGCTGAAGGAGTTGAGGGAAATGGTCATGGTACGTTGGGGAGAAGGAGGCAAGTGCTGAAGGAGAATTGGGCTTGGGCCATGGGGCCTGATGTGGTGTGGAGTGTTGGGCCATGGCTCCTTTGGTATTTCAATAATACCACTTTGTTCTCTTGTTTCCCTTGAAAATGCCACCTTTCTCTTCATTTTCTTACTTTTTCAAGAGCAAAAAAAATACACAACTTTTCTACAAAAATAAACATAAATTAAATTAAAACAAAATATTTTCAATAATAAAATATACAACATAAGTTCCATGAAATTATTAATTAAAACTTAATTTACTTAAACATTTAAGCTCAAAATTGCATCTTTTTATTCCTAACTTAACAATATAAATTTCAAATAATTAAACTACAACATTTTACAACAAAATAACTATAAAAACACACAAAAGTATATAAAATCATGATAAGACTAATAAATTCAAAATTACTTAAAAACTTAAAAATCAATTAAAAACTCAAGAATTAAGCAACAATTAGCACATAAAAAGTGGTAAAATAACTCTATTTTGTAGAGTTATCAATAACCCACCAAATATGTACAATGGATCCGGAGCTATTGAGCAGCCCCAGAATAACCAAGGAAATCAGGACAAAACCCTCGAGCGCCTGGCTCAAATGGAGGAGCTGATGAGGAAGCTCCTGTCGAAGAAAGAGTGATAACTCTACAAAATAGAGTTATTTTACCACTTTTTATGTGCTAATTGTTGCTTAATTCTTGAGTTTTTAATTGATTTATTAAGTTTTTAAGTAATTTTTAATTTATTAGGCTTATTTTAATTTTATAGATTTTTGTGTGTTTTTATAGTTATTTTGTTGTAAAATATTGTAGCTAATTATTTAAATTATTGTTGTTTAGTTTTGGGTAAAAAAATGTTGTTTTATTGAAACTAAATGTTAAATTAAATTAAGTTTTAATTAATATTTTTTATGAATTAATATGATTTAGTTTATAATTGAAAATATTTGATTATGATTGAACTTATGTTTATTTTGTAAGGAGTATGTTGTATTATTGGTGTTTGAAAAGACAAGAAAAATGAAGGAAAATATGGTGTTTCAAGGAAAAGAAAGGAGAAGAAAGTTGGCATTTATCCAAGGCCCAGCCGCCAGGCCCACTGCCCCTCCACCAGCTGCCTCCTGCCTCATGCCTCATACCCACCGAAACTCATCAGCACCTCCCAGCTTCTCTCCCTCATGTACCTGCCACGTTTAGCCTCTCCTGCCGCCAGCCTCCAAAGCACCAATCCAAGCAGCAGCTCCAATCAGGCCCAATGCCTCCAGCAGGCCTGCCCAGCCATTCGGCCCATCAGCAACACCCCACGCCTGGCCACCCAGCCGCTCCACGGTCCCATGTCCTCCAAGCAGCCGAATCCCAGCCACCAAAATGGCTGCCATTTTGGTTTATTTTTTAGCCCAACAAAGCAACTTGTCATCTTGTCCCCTATATTCAAAAATGCCATTTTTTACCACACTTTCTACACATTTTACCCCAAAACATAATTGTTACACCCTATAATTTACCTCTATTTGCCATATTATAATTAATTTAATTAATTTAATTATTTTAAATTGATTATTTTAATGCCCATTTTTTGGCTATAAATAAGGGAATTTGGGGTCCATTTTAAGGAGGAGAGATTACTATACCATAATTTCTACACATTCAAAACATCTCTATTCTCTTCATCTTCTTCTTCTTTTTGGTTATTTTCCATGTATTTTTAGAGGAAAAATTTGGGGGTTCATCCTCCAAATTTTCCTATTTATGTTTGTAATTTTTAGTTTGTATTTGCTATTCTAGTTATGCGTTTCTAATCTTTTTAAGATTATTAAGGTGATGATAAAACAATTTGTAACTAGATAGTATTTATTTTGTATGTTGATTTCCCATTTTGTGCAACAAAGTTTATGGAATTTTCTTCTTCAAATATCTTCTTTCATCTTAAATATCATGTATTTTGGATTGTTAGCACATATTTACATTTTGTTCTTCATTAGTGCAAAATCATAATATTCTTTGTGTAAGATGTGTCATTAAATTGTACACATCCATGCTTAGAACAAAAATATTATATTTTGCCTTATAAATAATGTTCATTGATTTATTTGTTATTTCATTAGATTGATTTACACTAAATGCTTTGAAATTATAATTTTGAAAAGTGAAGAAAAATCATATCTTTTTAGAAGTAATTGGTGCTTAAAATTACAAATTTATTTAGAAAATGATAGTTTGATTTATTTTAACTATTACTAAAACTTGGGAATCAATGTACTTATAAATATTATTGAACTTGTATTTTGTGGATTCTATTATCTTAATAATCTTTATTTTACTATCTTGTTTACAATTATTAATTTAAGTATATATTTGTCTTTAATATTTTTATTATTATCTTTTATTTTATTTTTATTATACAAAAATCTCATCAATCTTTGGAACTAGGTTAGAATTTATTAATTTTGATTTAAAATAGTTTTATTTTCGATTTTAGACAAATCATTTGGGTTCGACATCCTTGCTTACACGATCACTATTCTATATGAACAATTCGTGCGCTTGCGATTTATGAATTTTTAAACATACCCGTTATGGGTCCATCAAAGAGAAAGATGAATATGATTCGGGGGACGAGAGATGGAGCTCTTCGCCCCCAGCATAGCAGCAACAACTTACCCACCCGGTTTCCGTATGCCGCACCTGTCCAAATTCAATGGAGACGGAGATCCATCGGATCATCTGGGGATGTTCAACACCCTGATGATGGCCCACAACATTGGCCCCGAGCTGAGGTGTCTGATATTTCCCTCCACACTGACTGGACCAGCCAGGCAGTGGTTCAAGCAAAGCAAAAGACAATCAATCAGCTCCTGGAAGACTTTTTCTGCTGACTTCAAAAGGGCATTCCGAGCCTCCCAGGCTGCTCGCGTCAAGGCCGATTCTCTGGCTAACGTGAGGCAGCAGCCCGACGAACCTCTGAAGACTTACCTGGGCAGGTTCGCGAGTGTCACTGCTCGGGCCAGAGACGCAGATGACAGCTCCAAGCTCATGGCCTTGAGGACTGGGATCCTCGTCGGAGGGGGACTCTGGAAAGATATACAAATGAAGGGAGTTAGCTCGGTGAACGAGTTCCTAAATAGGGCCCAGGAATGGATCAACTTGGAGGAGGCCGAAGCCTCAGCTGCAGGGACCAGCCAGGCCCCTGAGTAGCCCACTGGAGTGGGGACGGAGGTCGCGACAGCGACCCAAAACGTCACACAGAACAACCAGCTCGGTGGAGGTAAAAGAAAGGGGAACGGCGAGGGTAGCCAGCACGGTCCAAAGAAGAATAAGTCCGTAGACAAGTTCAAGCCGGTCTACGCGACTTATACAGAACTCACCCACTCTAGGGAGAACATCTTCCTGGCAAACTCTACTCGCCTCCCCTGGAAGAGGCCAGAGCCATTGAAGGACCAGAAGGGGAAGAGAGACACCTCCAAGTTTTGCCGTTTTCACAACGATGTTGGCCACAATACTGATGATTGTAGGCATTTGAAAGATGAGATCGAGACTCTCATCCGAGCTGGCCCCTTGGCCCAGTACACGCGGAACAGGATTCCAGCAAGTCGAGCAGCTCCAGAAGTTCCGGTCAGTCAGCCCGGGTCTTGGGTAGATCAGGACGTCCCTCCTCCCGTGATAGGAGGAGAGATATCCACAATATCTGGAGGTCTGCATATGGCTGGCACGAGCAGGGGTGCCCAGAAGAGGTACGTAAACGAACTCAAGGCGCATAATGGAGTAGAGTTCGTCCCGGAACAGCATCTGCCAAAGCAGTAGTGATTGGAGAGGCAACCGATCATTTTTACAGAAGAAGATGCAGGCCATGTCCGGTTCCCTCATAACGACCCCCTGGTCGTAGCAGTTCAGCTCGCTAATCGGAAGGTTAGGAGGGTGCTGATCGACAATGGGAGTTCGGTAAACCTTCTATTCCGGTCCACATTGGAGAAGATGGGTTTGACTGTCGCCGAGCTGAAGGCGACCTCCATGATGCTGTATAGTTTTTCGGGAGAAGGATCAGCGGCTATAGGGACTATCGAGCTGGTGATCACCCTAGGAGAAGGACCTCGGACAGTCTCCAAACTCCTCGAGTTCGTGGTCATCTACTGCTCCGCTGCGTACAACACAATTTTGGGATGACCCACGCTCATAGCTTTTGAGGCCGTCACTTCCATTCGCCACCTCGCGATGAAATTCCCTACTTCCACAGGAATATGCACTGTCCGTGGCGATCAGCTCGCTGCCAGGGAATGCTACAGCATTTCCATGAAGGGAAAATTGAAACCCGGCCAGCTAGCAATGGCCATCCAGCGTGGAGGAGAGGAATCTCAGGAACCCTTAGCTGATCCTGAGATTGAAAAACCTCAGAGCGCCGAAGGGAAAAATATCATCTTAAGTAAGGATATTGACCCCCGAATAGGCGAGGACAGGTCCGAGCTCCAGGCTATTGAGGAGCTCGAGGAAATGAGCATCGATTCGCAGAACCCTTCACGGATGGTCAAGCTCGGGAAAAACCTCTGTAGCAAGAGGAAGGCGGAGCTGACTAAATTTCTGCAGGACAACCTGGACGTGTTTGCGTGGTCGCACGAGGACATGGTGGGAATCAGCCCAAGTATCATCATGCACACCCTTCATCTGGATAAAAGCGTTCCCGCGAAGTCCCAGAAGCAGAGGCGCCTCGGAACAACCCGTGCTGAAGCCTTAGAGGAAGAAGTAGCCCGGCTCAAGAAATGTAGCTTTATCCGTGAAGCCAAGTTTCCGATTTGGGTCGCCAACCCCGTGCTGGTCCCGAAGCCCAACAGGAAGTGGCAGACCTGCATCGACTTCTCCGACCTGAATAAAGCCTGCCCCAAGGATTGTTTTCCATTGCCAAGGATTGACCAACTGGTGGATGCCATGGTGGGGCACGAGCTCATGTCCTTTATGGACGCGTACTCAGGCTACAATCAGATCGCCATGAATCCGGCGGACCAGGAGCACACCAGCTTTATGACCCCGACTAACGTTTATTGTTACAAGGTCATGCCTTTCGGGCTGAAGAACGCCGGTGCTACATACCAGAGGTTAGTAAATAGAATGTTCGCAAACCAGATCTGGAAGAACATGGAAGTGTATGTTGATGACATGCTAGTCAAGTCAAAGACTGCCGATAACCATGTATCCGACCTGGAAGAATGTTTCAAGATACTACAGGAGTATGGCATGAGGCTTAATCCACAGAAGTGCACTTTTGGATTCGCATCTGGAAAATTCCTGGGTTTCATCGTCAATACCCGGGGAATCGAGGCAAACCCCGACAAGATCAGATCATTGCTCGAGCTTCCCTCACCCAGGTCGCGCAAAGATGTCCAAGGCCTGACAGGAAGGGTGGCAGCCCTCAAATGGTTTATTTCAAAATCCACCGATAAGTGCTTGTCATTCTACAACCTGCTCCGAGGAAATAAGAAGTTCGAATGGGCAGAAGAGTGCGAAAGTGCTTTCCTCGACCTGAAGGCACATCTGGCCGAGCTGCCCGTATCATCCAAACCAAAGGCAGGAGAGCCTCTTTTTCTCTACCTAGCTGTCACAGAGGATGCAACTAGTGCCGTATTAGTCCGAGAAGAAGACCGGGTTCAGAGACCAGTTTACTACATCAGCAAGAGACTTCTCGGAGCTGAATCCCGGTACCCGTTGATGGAGAAATTGGCGTTCTGCCTTATCACGGCCTCTCGAAAGCTCAGGCTGTACTTCCAGTCCCACTCAAGACACGTCATAACCGATCAGCCTTTAAGGCAGGTTTTGCAAAAACCTGAAGCATCGGGACGTCTGTTAAAGTGGGCTATCGAACTCAATCAATTCAAGATTTTGTACACCCCACGAACTGCTATAAAAAGTCAGGCCCTGGCCAATTTTGTAGCCGAGTGCACAGGATTCCGGGAGGATCCTGCAGAAGACTCACCCCAGGTCACCTTGGCCCAGGCGTCGTGGATGGTTCATTCAATGAGAACGGCTCCGGGGCTGGAATCATTTTAATATCCCCTGAGGGACATAGATTCCACTCGGCGCTGAGATTCGGATTCAAGGCCTCCAACAACGAGGCCGAATACGAAGCTTTGCTGGCCGGTCTAAGAATAGCCCAGGAGCTGAAGGCAAGCTCTGTCCAGTGCTTCAGTGACTCCCAGCTCGTGGTAAACCAGGTTCTGGGCGAATATCAAGCACGAGGACCCAAGATGGCTGCCTACCTAGCGAAGGTAAAAGTTGAGCTGTCCGCGTTTGGGCGAGGCTCAATCGAGCAGATACCCCGGGAGCAGAACGCTAACGCAGACGCTCTTGCCAAGCCCGCCACCTCCGGGGAGACGGAGGCTCTGGGATTAGTTCCGGTAGAGTTCTTGGAAAAACCAAGTATAGAAGAAGCCCGGGTGGAGGTCGAGATGATTGACGCCAGGCCGACCTGGATAACCCCCATCCTTGAGTATCTCACCGAGGGGAAGCTACCTGAAGGGCGCAATGATGCGCGACGAGTACTGTATCAAGCTCCTAGGTATACGATGGTGGACGGGATGCTGTACCGACGTGGGCACTCCCTACCTCTCCTACGATGTGTTCTTCCAGGCGAAGCAAAGGCCATCCTGGAGGAAGTGCATGAGGGTTTTTGCGGAGATCACACTGGGGGGCAAAGCTTGGCCCTAAAGGTCCTGAGGCAAGGATATTACTGGCCCACTCTGTCCAAGGATTCGATCTCGTATGTCAAGAAGTGCGACAAGTGCTAGCGATTCGCCACCATTGCCCGAGCTCCCCCAGTCGAGCTGAAGATGATATCGTCCCCATGGCCATTCGCAGTCTGGGGAATCGACTTGGTTGGCGCCCTCCCTACTGGAAAGGGCAGGGTCCGATACGCCGTGGTGGCCATCAACTACTTTACGAAGTGGGCTGAGGCAGAACCTTTGGCAACGATAACTTCCAAAAAAGTCCTCGACTTCGTGGTTAAAAGCATTATCTGCCGATTCGGGCTGCCCAAGAAAATTGTTTCCGACAATGGGACTCAGTTCGACAGCGACCTCTTCACCGAATTTTGCGAAAGGTACGGAATTGTGAAAAGTTTCTCCTCCGTGGCCTATCCTCAGGTGAATGGCCAGGTCAAGGCCGTCAACAAGAAGTTAAAGGCGAGCCTCAAGAAGAGACTAGATGAAGCGAAGGGGGTCTGGCCAGAACAGCTCCCCCAGGTTCTGTGGGCATACCAGACCTCGCATCGGACTCCTACGGGTCATACTCCTTTCTCCCTAACCTTTGGGAGTGAGGCAGTCCTCCCTGTGGAGATTAAGGTACTTTCGCATAGAGTCCAGGCATATGACCAGGACCAAAACCACGAGCTACTTAGCGCTTCCCTTGACTTGGTTGATGAAAGGCAAGAAGATTCGCAACTCCAGCTCGCACATTATCAGCAAAAAATCACTCGTTATTTCAACTCAAAAGTCAAAAAGCGCGCCTTTAGCATGGGCAACCTGGTCCTCAGGAGGGTTTTCTTAGCCGGTAAGGATCCCAAAGACGGGGTATTGGGACCGAACTGGGAATGGCCATATCAAATCATCGAGGTCATTAAAGAAGGAACTTACAAATTAGCTCGGCTTAATGGAGGGGCAGTCCCACGAACCTGGAACGCCATCCATTTGAAGAGATATTATCAATGATCCCCTTGTAAGGCCTAAAAGACCATTTTTTATGTGTTACGCAATGAGAATTAACTTTTTCGTTTATGATTGTACATATTTACAAGTGTAATCTAAAGTAACCACGAAAGACCCTTTCCCAGTTACTTGGGGGGCATATGGTGCCTGGATATAACCAGGTCACCTTAAAAGGCTTAGAAGTTAATTCAAATCGATTGATCGTTGTTCTTCTTAAAGAGCACGAGATATTGATAAAAATTAACGCGAACTAAGTTGTACCCTGGATATAACCAGGTCATAAAACTTAGAAGTTAATTTAAATCGATTGATCGTTGTTTTTCTTAAAGAGCACGAGATATTGATAAAAGTTAACGCGAACTAAGTTTTCAAATTAAGTTCCTGGACATAACCAGGTCACAAAACTTAGAAGTTAATTTAAATCGATTGATCGTTGCTTTTCTTAAAGAGCACGAGATATTGATAAAAGTTAACACGAACTAAGTTTTCAAATTAAGTTCCTGGACACAACCAGGTCATAAAACTTAGAAGTTAATTTAAACCGATTGATCGTTGTTTTTCTTAAAGAGCACGAGATATTGATAAAAGTTAGCACGAACTAAGTTTTCAAATTAAGTTCCTGGAAACAACCAGGTCATAAAACTTAGAAGTTAATTTAAATCGATTGATCGTTGCTTTTCTTAAAGAGCACGAGATATTGATAAAAGTTAACACGAACTAAGTTTTCAAATTAAGTTCCTGGACATAACCAGGTCATAAAACTTAGAAGTTAATCTAAATCGATTGATCGTTGTTTTTCTTAAAAAGCACGAGATATTGATAAAAATTAACGCGAACTAAGTTTTTTCAAAATAGTAACTAAAGTGCGTAAAGACAAAAGGAAATAAGTCAATTAAAAATAAAATTGATAATTAGATTGTCTCGAGGTGGAAACACCTCATGCAAAAGTTACACAAAAAAATTGAGAATATTAAAGGAAAGGGTGCGAAAGAGGAAGGCCCTAAGCTCCGCCAGGCTGCCCCATGGAGGTCGCCGTCTCGCCCTCCTGCTCAGTTGCGCCGGAGACTTCCATGGTCTCGGAAGGTGCTTCTTTCTCGAGGCGAGCTTTAAACCCCTCCAGCAAGGGCTCTCAGACGTCCGCTCCCAAGAAGGAGAAATCACCGTCGGAGTTATAGACCTAGCAATGGTAGAGCATGTCCTCCATGGCGGTGCTGGAGGCTGCCTTCTCGGCTTCCAGGGCAGCCTTGGCTTCCTCGGCCCCAGCCTTCGCAGTGTCTAGCTCTTCCCGCGTAGCGGCGAGGGCGGCTTTGGTTGCCTCGACCTCTTGAAGCTTGGGACGGGCTTCTTCCAGCTCGGCCTGCGCGGCCGCCAAGGCATCCTTAGCCTCCTGCAAGGAAGTCTGGTGGGTGGCCACAACCGCCTGATGCTCACCCCTCATATCCTCGAGCTGGGCCTTGGTCCGGGCTATGCTCCTGTGAAGGGCCAAGGCGCTCTGCAAAAACGGAGAGGCAACTGCCTTAAGAAAAAGAGAAGGGAGAAAGGAAAAACAGGGCAAGGCATGCTAATCAAAGATCACAAAAGGATAAGGTCAGCTTACCGTTAGGGCCATGCCCAATGAAGATTCCAGCACGCCCACCGGGCTCCTTGTTTCGATGGCCCGTAGCTCCCTCTCGTTGAAGCGGTAGAAGTGGCTGACGGCGTAGTTCGCCGTCTCGTACACCATCCCCCTAAAGACATATGGGATCTTCTCCAGATCTTGGGGGTCCACCGGGATGCGTACCTCGTGAGGCACAATCGTCGAAGTCCCAAGCTCCGCCCCTGTGTCCCAGACGAAGGTCGGAGCTCGCGGAGGGGGTGGGGGCATGCTCCCCCCTGCAGCAGGAGGGGCAGTTTCCTCGACCTGGGCGACTGGGGGCTGCTCTTTCTCCTTTGCAGGAGACTTGGTTGGGGTCCCGGCGGCTTTCTTCGCCATCCGGAGCTTCTTCATTTTGGGCCCAAAGGCCCCAGCTGAGGAGTTCCCCTCGGCGAACACAGCCCGTAGATTTTTTCCCCCGGACTGAGACATCTCCTCTGGCAAAACAAATATATGGTTAGTACACAAGTTAGCAGTCATGCAAAAACAAAAACAAAGGGAAAAAATGCGAAATTCAAGTATATATATATATACTAAAGGGAATCCTACCCCACGAGCTAGAGGAAGAGTCTATGGTTACGACCATCGGCCCCGGAGCTTCCGCGAGGGAATCTAAGGCAATTACTTCTCGAGCTGGCGCAGGTTCTGAATCCGAGGCTGTCTCAGGACTAGACTCCTCTACGTATTGCCTAAGACCTGGAGCTATGGCACCCTCACGGAGTGATGGCCATGACCGAAGGTTAGTCCCATACTCCTCGAATAGGACCAACCTAAAGGCTAGGGTGTTGTCTACAACTACGGTACCCCTAGGGCGGCTACTTTCATAATCCAGCACGAGCTGGTCGACACAGTGGAGCAAGGTTTCATCTAAGTCTGGGTCACTTCGATGGCATTGGACGATCTGTCTGGGATTGAACCTAGCTAGCCGGGGGTCTGCAGTGGCCCTATCTAAGTTCCTAAACGTATAAGGGTTACCTTGGCCGGTGGACCTGCAGCTGCTCCGGACCGGATCCTCTCCTCGTCCGTTCTTTGGGCGACCTCCAACGCCCGCTTCCTCGTCCTCACGAGGGGCACCTCGTCCTCCTCATCTTCATCCCCCGCGACCTCCTCCACGATGATAGGCCTCATATCGCGAGCTGGGGGAGGCACCCGGGGCCTCCTCAGGTTCAGAGTCTGGCCTGGGGTGATCAGCTTACAGGCCAGCATCGTCTCGTCTGTCACGAGCTGACGATAGTCCTTTTCACTGGGGGCAAGCCCGCCAGTGTCTCGTACTGGCTCCCGAGGATCACAGACTTCTCTGTCCTCGCGAAGATAGCTGCAGAATTAATCTAAGTCAGAAATGGATACATGAGGAGCTAACTGGTACTTAACTTACGAGCTAAGGTTGAAAGGCACTTACGAGGACGGTTGAAGTAGTGCAACTCGCAGTTTCGAAACCCCGTCGACATAAAGAATTGATCTTTGAAGTTGTTGGGGTGGCTGGGCAGCTCGATGACTGCAGCCGTGTTGGGGAACCAGGTTAAGTAATAAAACCCGTCACCTCGCCCCCGCTGCTCCGGGCTGGCCTTGAGGCTGAAGAAATACAGAATGTCTGCAGGAGTGGGGACCTCCCACTCCTGTTTCAAGAACAAGTATCTTAACCCCGCCAACAAACGGTAAGAGTTGGGGGGCAGCTGGAATGGGGCCAACCTCACATAGTTGAGGAAATCGGCGAAGTACTGGTCCAATGGGAGGAAGGACCCCGCCTTAAAATGTTCGTCGCTCCAGGCCGAGAACACCTCATCAAGCGGCGCGCAGCTCCGCTCGCCTTCTAAGGGAGGTCGGGCAACCACGGTTCCTCTCCCCAGCTCGATGTCATGGGAGAGGAATATTTTGTTTACCCTCGCCTGGTTAGTGATCTTCGAGACGATCCTCTCCGCCTCAAAGAATGCGTCGGGGGCCACCTCGAGCTCCTGTTCCACTGCTGGCCCGAAGTTGGGAATTGAGGATTCAGCCATCATCTCCTTTCCCTTATTTTGTTGGGAGGACGAGCTGCCTACGGGCTTCTTGGGAGCGTTCTTCTTGGGTCCCATCTGGTTACCTAGCGAACAAAAAGAAGAAATTTTAGAAGAAGGCGACCTAAAAATGGAGAAAAATCTGAATGTGTTTCTTTGACACGAGCTGAGGTAAGCCCAGCCCGTGGAGAGTGAGACCACGCGGTTCTATGAACACGCGCCTGTGCTCCCAACAGATCCCCGATTACTCGGAATTCGTGTGTCAGGAGGGTCAGGATAGAATTTGCCTTGGAAGGAAAGTTTCGGTAGGCAAGAGAGGCAAAACCGCCTGTGAAGCGTGTCCCCTAAGCTACCCAGTTTTGCACCCAAAATACTGGGTATTTTAAACAAACATACCTAAAATCCTACCCAGAAAATTTCCCCAGAAAACGCACCCTATAAACAATGCTCCTAAATGGTTTTCTACTGCAAACGATACCCTAACCTAAAAGGCTTTTACCCTTCATGCCCACAAAAAGCCAACAAAACCTTGCATGTGGCTACAGTAAATATTTACCTAAGCTACAATGAAAAATAATTTCAAAACATGCACAGTCAAGAGACTTACAGAATGTTCTGGTTGAGAAGAGGATGAAGGGATCGCCTGGGTTGGGGCTTCGTCGGAGTAGTTGATTCCAAAGCTTCGAAGGGGCCCTTACACCTGAACTTCTTGAGTGCTGGGAATGGCAGCCGGAAAGAAGAGGGTTTTTTCTTTTGAAAATAAAGAGAGAAGAAGAAGAAAATTTCTGAAAAATTTCAAATGAACGTGTAGAGTCCAAGAACTTTACTTAGCTAGTCAGATAGTAGTATTATAGTATTTATAGCATTATCTTTGTAACTGTGGATTTTTGGTTCAGACCGGGAATTATTTGGACACTCATAGTAGTACTTGTAGATTTTCTAATTCGAAAGAAGTTGGATAGTTGTCGGGTGCGAGATTTCAGGCCAATTAGTTTGGTCACTAGTCTTTACAAGATTATCTCAAAAGTTCTGGCTGGTCGTCTTAGAGGAGTTCTTTCCGATACAATAGCTGAGACTCAAGGAGCTTTTGTAGAGGGCAGGCAGATCTTGGATACAGTGTTGGTGGCTAATGAGGCAGTGGAGGAGTATCGGAGTAAAGGAAAGAAGGGCTGGGTTTTCAAAATTGATTTTGCTAAGGCTTATGATTGTGTAGATTGGGATTTCCTAGATTTCGTTATGGAAAAGAAAGGTTTCGGTGTAGTTTGGAGAAAGTGGATTTTTGGGTGTTTGTCTTCTACTTCTTTCTCCGTGTTCTTAAATGGAAGACCGAGGGGGAAATTTAAGGGGTCTAGAGGTATTTGCCAGGGTGATTCCCTCTCACCTTTCTTGTTTACCTTGGTGGCTGATGTTTTGGGTGGGATGGTGGATAAGGCCAAGAGCGTCTCGGCCTTGTGAGGTTTCAAAGTAGGGAAAGATTTGGTGGAAGTTAGCCATCTTCAGTTCGCAGACGACACGATATTTTTTGTGGACGATAACGAGTCTTTGACAGCACTGTTGGATATTCTGAAAGTTTTTAGTGTTGTTTCTGGTCTTTTTATAAACTTGCAGAAGTGCCAGTTATTAGGGATTAATTTGGAGGAGGAAATAGTGAAGCTTCATGCTAGGGAGATTGGTTGCGAGGTGGGTCAGTGACCTATGAAGTATTTGGGCTCCCTTTGGGGGATTCTCCCCGTAACAAAGGTTTTTGGGAGCTCGTGATATCAAGTTGTGCAAAGAGGTTGGATAGGTGGAAGTGTGCTTTCCTGTCTAGGGGATGCAGATTGACACTTATCCAATCGGTTCTGTCTGCTATCCCGGTGTATTACCTTTCGCTTTTTCGTATTCCTAAAGGGGTGGTGGATGTGTTGGAAAAGCTGATGCGGGACTTTCTTTGGAAAGGTGCGGATCATTCTAAGTCGGATCATCTGGTCTCGTGGAAAGAAGTTTGCAAATCTCGGGATCACGGGGGCCTTGGTATCGGTAATTTGGAAGCAAGAAATAAGGCTTTTCTCATGAAGTGGCTGTGGCGCTTTTCGATGGAAAAGAACACATTGTGGCATAGAGTGGTCCTAAGTAGGTATGGGGGGGTGGAGGTTTTTGGGACACTGGTAGAGGGAGGAGGTTGTCTGTTCGTGGCCCGTGGAAAGATATTTCTTCTCTTTATGAGGAATATTTTCAGCTGGTTAGCTTCAGGGTGGGGAAGGGGGATCGAATCCGTTTTTGGGAAGATATTTGGATAAACGGTGTCCCTTTAAAGGATCAGTTCCCAGAATTATTTCTGATTTCGATGTTCAGAAATTGTTTGATTAGGGACATGGTGGTTTTAGGAGGGGATTCGGGCCTCCAAACTCAGGGTTGGAATTGGCGCTTTAGAAGGAATCTTTTCGATAGGGAGGTCACCAGTCTCTCTCAGTTATTACTTTTGTTGGAAGGCGTGGTTTTACCGGGAGTTTTAGAAGATCAGAGGGCCTGGACACCTGACGGTAATGAAGTATTCTCTTGCAAATCGGCCTTTTGGAGGTTATGTTATGCTCAGTTGGGTTCTGTTCGGGAGTGGGGAAAGTCTTTGTGGAAAAGTGTCTCTCCCTCGAGAGTTAAAGTGTTTGGTTGGTTGGTTTTCAACGATAAACTAAACGTTCATGTCAACTTGCAACGAAGAAGACCTTACCATTGTTTGTCCCCTGGTTGGTGCGTTTGTTGTAAGCAGGCAGGGGAATCAACTAGTCATTTATTCTTGGAGTGTCATTTTTCAAGAGAAGTGTGGGGAAAAGTCTTAGTTGAGTTTGGTATTTTTTGGTGTATGCCCTCTAATTGTTCTCAATTGTTTCTAACTAAGTTAGGGGGCGGCAAACGAGTTTCACTTCTCTGGCAAACTACTGTTTTGGCAACTTTCTGGGCCTTATGGCTTGAGAGAAATAACAGACTATTCGAAGATATTTCAAATTCCGTAGAGACTATTTGGGATAAGATAAAATTTTGGGTGGCTACTTGGGTGTATAGAAACAAATGTTTTGAGGGGGTTATCTTCTCTGACCTTATTAGAGATTGGGGAAACTTTTGGAGTTAATTTTTGGGGGTGGGGTTAGCTGTGGTTTCTTGGCTGTTTGTTTTTTTTTGTTTTTGTAACCACGGTATTCCTCCGCCATAAGTGAGGGTTTTCAACTATTTGAGTATAGGTTAGTCTTTTGATCTTTGTCTCTTTTTTTTAAAAAAAAAGGATGGGGAACAATGTTGTGGCACAACCCACTGCAATCAAAACTCTTTCAATAGATTGAACCATAATTGTAGAGAGAAGTGACATTGCATAAACAAATGATCCACCGATTCTCCATCAAGCTTAAGTAAAACGCACCACCTAGGAGACAAGACTGAAAAGGCCTTTCTTTCTCTATCACCTCACCTCTTGTACACTAAGGCATCCCCGTAGCAGCAACTATACCAAAAATGTTACTTTTGATGGAAAAAAAAAATCTTCTTCTTAAGTTAAGTGCAATCTTTTAAACTACTTAGTGATTTTTGCTGCAAATATTTCTAAAAAAAAATAAAAACCGAATTTGAGTCAGCTGAACTAAAACTATGACTTACAAGAACTGTAGATTCGTTAGCTGACCAAGTTGAGGAACCAATGTACCAGTTAGATTTGCATTTGCAAGATCACTGGATGAGTTCAAAAACGAAATCATATAAAATCACCATCTCAATAACAATATGAGCAAAGTCAATTGTACAAAAGCCATGTCACAAAGTAAACAAAGCTTACACTCGAGTAACACTTGATTCGTTATTGCAGGTAATGTGATTCCATCTGCAGGGGGGCTCAACAAGTGTGGCATTCCAATTCTCAAAAACATTGCTGGGATCAACTAAGTTGGTCTTAAACGCAATTAGGGCAGCAACTATACTTTCATTTTCCAGGAAACCAAACAGCACCCCCTTAGTAAAAATTGAGCACAAAAAATAAATTCAACAAACAAATAATAAAACATACCTTATGAAATAGCATATAGTTTTCTAAGCAAGCCAAACAACAAAATCAACCACAGGAAAGCAGAACCCGAAATCACTGAGATGAGTCGTCGCCTTCGTTCCCTCATCTCCTTTCCTTCAAACTTCCATAAACATCTACAGCCTACACAAAGCTTCGGTTACCGAATCGAATTTCGTATCGAGTCCCACGTTATCGGATACGAAATTCGAAAACGAAACACCGATTAAACAAAACCACATAGAGAGAGAGAGAGAGAGAGAGGGGTTTGAGCTTCGAAATTTTTTCGCAAATTTGCTGAAACGGGGAAGAAGTCGTCGCTCTCTCTGCATTGTCTGAGAGTTTAGTCATTGCCCTTTTTGTTGGACTTTTTAGTTTGTTTGACTAAACTAAAAAGTTTGTTTTGTCTTATTAACAAATTGCACTTGTCTAGCATTACTATGTTATAAAAGAGTATTTCGCTACTTCAACTACAGGCGTGACATACCGTTATTGGTGAAATTTAATATTAGTTCTCACACAATTTAATTAATTAGAGGTGACACCTCTTGTGTTGTATTGTAGGGTGTAACATGCCGGCCTTGAGTGCATATTACAAGCAAGGTTGGTGCTCAGTCAGATGCACACGCGAAGGTGCATGCTGGTGAGCATGTTGATGCCTAGTTTGTACGGCAGTGATATTTTCGTAAATATCTTCAATATTGCCTAAAAATGGACGGGATTCGTTAATTCCCATATTGAAGGGTCAATGAATGTAAACGTGCATATATCAGACATCACATGTCTGATATATCCCTGAATTCTCAGACACGTAGCATAAACGTGCGTGTTCAGGCACCCACGACTGGGTTGGGCTGTGCGGCCTATTATCCCCCTTACCTATTGATTAGACCACACTTCATTTGTCAGGTTTTAGAATTAATCGTGAATGCCACAGAAGTGACATGATGGGTAAGAAGGTCACGGGATGACCCCCTTTGCCAACCCCCAAGTGCCCTCTCCTATAAATATGGAGACCCTGGAAGTTGCAAAGGGTTGGATTCTATTGTGTAAAGAAATACCTTGTAAAGAATACCAGAAAACTGGCAATAATATTAGCTGGTAGAGTAGAAGGATTTTAACCTTTGAACCACCTAAAAAAGTATTCGTATCATCATTTTATTAAAAGATCATTCATCTTTTACGGTTCATTACTTAGCACTAATCTCATTCTCTTATTCTATTAATTACCTGTTGGCGAAGAACCGCGTCAACAAAATCAATCATTGGGTTGTTGCTGATGCACTGCGTTTAGATAAACGAAGAAGGTGGTCGATGAACTGAGATGGAAAGATTATATTTGAAAATATTTTGACCAAAATCAGGTCTAGGATACTATTTTGATCTATTTTCTAAAACACATAAGTCGATCTCGTATTCGAGAAAAACACAGAGGTCAAACTGGTATTTTAAAAAAATAAACGTAAAGCACTCTTCATAAAAGAACTAAAATAGCTCTCCTCTAAGGCAAAAAAAGGTCAAATATCTCTCCATTAAGTGAGCTATTTTACAAGTTTTTCATTGCTCTAAATATATTGTATTGCTTTTTTTACAACAAATTTAGTTTAACTTATAAATGTGTGTATAAATTGAATAAAAATATTTTTAAAAAAATATTTAATTGATGTAAAGAAAATATAGATAAACTATGTACTATGTAATGTAAAATAAATTAAATGAGATTTTGGTAATATATTAAAAATAATAGAGTAAACAAATGATGACATCAAATAATGGACAAAAGAAAGTCATTAAAATTACCTTAACAAAAAAGCAAGCCCTACATTTAGCCATTTACTCCTATTAGAATAATTATTTATTTGTGTTCAAATATTTATATATTTATAATGACTATCATGCTTTCCACAAAATAAATATATATATATATATTATGGAAATTAATTGAAAATATCATAAAATTGGGATAAAAAAATAATTAATTTGTATAATATGTTAGTTCCATTTTAAGAATAGTAACTAGTTACTAAACATTTGTTTCATAGTAATGATATGTAAAATTGTTTATTAATTACTATTTTTAAGGGTGTAGGTTTAAAAAAAGAAGTTAAAATAACATTCAAGATGGAATATAGTTTCAATGGTAATGGAAAGTACTTTGATAATTTCACTTGAATTAGGATTCTCCTAATTTGATTATAATTAGTCTTATATTGAGTTTTGGAATTCAATCATCAATATGTTTTCATGGTCAAATACATCATTGAATCTAAATTAAATGCTCCTCTTTGTGTTAGATCAAGTGATATCATCGGTCACATCTACAATTATTTTAGGGTTTATACATTTTTAGACCATGTGTTTTATCTTATTACCTGTTTGGACTCTGTGTTTTGACAAATTACTTTTTAGACCCTATATTTTGTAAAATGATTAAAATAGAACTCTAAACTCAACTCAATTTTGATGAAGAAAAAATTGAATATAACAATACAGTTTTTAAGCAGAATGATTTTATTTTTGTTCTGAATTGTTAGTTTGGTAAATTATTTGTGATTTTAGTTGAAAAATCATTGACCAAAATCAGATTTATGGTTCTATTTTAACCATTTTACAAAACACAGGGTCCAAAAAGTAATTTATCAAAATACAAGATCCAAACAGATAATAGAACAAAACACAGGGTCCAAAAAAGTATAATAAACCCATTATTTTATCCAACGTAACTAGTGGCAACCTAAAAAGATAAATATGAAAATATCACAAAAATTCTTAGACATCAAGAGTAGTGTTGATCAAAGAACCTTTAGGCAAATAAGTAAGATAGATAAATACAATCTAGACCACTGTGATAATATCAAGGTATTGCTGAAAATATGGGCAATAATGTAAGACATGAAATGGAGAAGGTTGGGAGAATGTATACATAGACAACCATCAAAAGGATATCATCTAGGACCAGACAATTCATCTGGAGGAATGTGAGAAGTAGAGTTAACAATCCAACGAGTATTTGGATGGTGTGTCGGGTGGAAGTCTTGGCGGAACAACTCCATCTTCTGCCAATCCTCCCATCTTTCCGCCAATCCATCCCCTTCGAGCATTCTCACCACCTCAGACATCTTCGGCTGCTCACCCGCTGTGCCTTGTGTGCAAAGAAGAGCCACTTGGATTAGCTGCTCCACCTCCTCATTGACATAATTTCCTTGTAGATTGGCATCCACCAATGTCTCCAACTTCTGATCGTTCCAGAGTCCTTTAACCTGTAATGCCACAATTGATTTGGAAAATTTGATGTAAATAAAACAACTTTTTTAAGTATGAACTATGTCCAAAACTCCATGGTAGACAAGAAGATTCACATTAAAGAGGTGTTTGGTTGGAGGAATAAGAATTAATGTGAATAAAAAAATTGACAAAATAATTATTAATTTTTTTTCAATCTTGTATTGGAATGGTCTTTCCTCCCATCTTCAAATAGAATAGTGTATTAGAGTGTCTCACCTCGAATAGATGTGAGGATTCAATCAACATATAAGACCATGGGTTACTCCACTCATCACTAATTAGTTTTGAGATGAAACCCCACGTGTCTTATCAAACCCTTCACTCTATAATTATGTAACATTTCGTTCTCAATCTCTCTACAACATTCTCTTACAATCTAACATTCATCCCTCTATCAAATTTTACATAGTCATTCCACCAAAATGGTCGAAAAACCATTCCAATATTCTAAAATGCAAGCAAACAATTATTCTATTACTCCCAACCAAACATCACTTAAATTCACTACAGAACTAAATGTAAATGACAGTAATAAAGTACATACACAATCAGAGTTGTTTTAATAACCAAGATAGACAAACAGACATTGGTATGGACTACTTAGATTCAAGTGGTCATTATGCTAAAATTAAAGTGGGGTGATATGGTCTTACACATACTTTCATTTGAAATACACATTGGTTCACCAACCTGATTGATTGTGTGGAATTTTCAACACAATTTACGTTAACCATTGATGAATTCAAGACATACTCTTGTAGTAATCAAAACCTATTCTAATGTTGGACTATAAGTCAAACACAAATATTTGGTAACTTGAAGATTCAAGTATATAGAAATAACAGAATTCCATGTTGGTACTTTGTTGAAAGGAAAGAAGGAATAGAATCAGATGATGCAGCAACAAGATCAAGTTTCACTTGAGATCAGAACATCTTAAAGATGTGAAAGGTTCATAGAACCATGCCACTATAAAACTATAAGGCTTTTAATATATAAAAGAAAATTATTCGTCTAAAATGGCACGTAAGATTCACAAAATTGAGATATAAAAATTTTGTGAATTTCAATGACATGAATGGAACTTTGGCAAGCAAGACAAAGTTTCACCTTCAAGCTATTTCCTCTAGTAAATCTTTTATAAAAATTGTTCGAATCCAACAAGACATATACTGATAAATAGTCATATTCTAATTGTAGGCAATAAAACAAGGGTTTATACCTTTTTAGACCCTGAGTTTTTTTCCATTACCTATTTGGACCCTGTGTTTTGACAAATTACTTTTTGGATCCTATATTTTGTAAAATTGTTAAAATAGAACCCTAAACCCGATTTGAGTCAATGTTTTCTCAACTAAAATCACAAATAATTTACCAAACTAATAATTCATAACAAAAATAAAATCATTCTGCTTAAAAACTGTGTTGTTATATTCAATTTTTTCTTCATCAAACTTGAGTTTAGAGTTCTATTTTAACCATTTTACAAAACATAGGGTCCAAAAAGTAATTTTTCAAAACACAGGGTCCAAACAGGTAATAGAGAAAAACACAGAGTCCAAAAAGGTATAAACCCATAAAACAAAGAAAACAAAGCATAAGTAAAGTGTGTTAAAGCTATCAAGAAGATGAAAAGTCCATACCCAATCAAATAACATGACATCATCATTTGCAAGACGGGCTAGATCAAAAGCGCTCTGTCCAGTTATGAGTTCAAGAAGCATAACTCCATATCCAAAAACATCTGTTTTCTCTGAAGATTTTCCAGTTGAAAGGTACTCCGGTGCTATATGCCCAACAGTGCCACGCACAGCAGTAGTAACATGAGTATCTTTATGATCCATAAGTTTAGCCAACCCAAAGTCTCCAACAACTGCCTCAAATTCCTCATCTAACAATATGTTTGCAGCTTTGACATCACGGTGAATAATTTTAGGATCACATTCATTGTGCAAATAAGCAAGGCCCCTTGCAGATCCCAATGAGATACGTTTTCGTATTTCCCAATCAAGTGGGGACTGTGAACCAGGACATTCTGCAGTCATTAACAAAAATATATTATCACTGAAAGTAGCTTATTTAAAAAAGATATACCATAATATACTTCTTGTTAACCTCCTTCAATTTCCTATATGAAATTGTCAATCCACAACTATACTTGACAATGTTATTTTAGGACCAAATGAATTATCATACTATTGATAACTCCTGCCTTCATTCTCTTTCTCTATATTCTTTTTCTTTGCTGTTTCTGTTTTTGATAGTGTTCAAACAACCCAATTTTGTTGCCTACAAATTAAACCAAGCAGTCCCTAACACCTAGAGCACCCTTGCTACAGTATTGGAGTATTTTTTTTTTTTTGTTGGCCCTGAAATTGGAGCAATTTGCAAGAAAGAAATTGAAAGCATTTCTCAACAAGTAAAACAGAAATAAAACCACAGCACATACAAAGCTAAGAAAGTACCTCTTAAACAAGATGCAACACTCCCATTAGCCATATATGGGTACACAAGCAACCGTTCGGTTAGTGTCAGGCAAAATCCACGTAGACGAAGTAGATTACGGTGTCGAGCAATGCTGATCATTTCTAGTTCTCTTTGGAACTGTAGCTCCCCACCTTGGGTACACTCTTCTTTAAGCCTTTTTACTGCAACTAGAGAGCCATCAGCTAAGTGCCCTTTATAAACCTTCCCAAATCCACCTCTGCCTATAATATTTTTATTGCTATAATTATCAGTAGCAACTTGAAGCTCCCTCAGAGAAAACCTTTTAAGCTGTCCCAGAAGGACCTCTGGATGCTCAGCTGTGAAAATTATAAGTGAGAGGCATGCATCATTTACAGAAAACTATTACTAATTGAAATGAAACTTTTACTAATTCACCAACCAGGTACATCAAAGAAATGATCCTGTAGTTTCCTTCTCCAATACCAGGTAAGAGCAATTGCAGAGACAGCGAAAATAAGAGCAGCACCAGCAGCAACTCCTCCAGCAATAAGTCTAGTTTTACTACTACTGCTACCTACAATATTCACCAGATTAAGTGTTGAGAAACTAAATGATGCAAAATACATATTAAATAATTAGAATTCATATTGTTAGGATGATTATATTTTATTATAAACTTATTTTCTTAATATCTAAGTTTTATTTAATTGAGTTTATTAGAGTTTTTGTACACCTTAAATCCTAAAGTTTGTTTCCTAGTTGAATTAAGATTTGTTGTTTGCCTATTCATAATATTGTTTTCATTACTAGTCAGACTTCTTATATGATTATAAATCATTGAGATTTTTCTCTCTAATTCTTTATCTATCCTTGTTCTTTTTACAAATTCTTGTACGCCTCTCTATTCTTCTTTTCTAGGTTAGTTCTTTTATATATTTTTCCCTTCATCCTACATCACTAAACCTCTCTCAAGAAGCTACATCCCAAAGGTAAAGAAACTCAAAGCCTTAATCATTAATGCAGTGCACAGACCACTAAACTCCAGTACTTGAAAAAAAAATTAAGATTTGTATCCTCCAAAGAGGATGCACTACTAATCTATGAGGGATGTACTTAGATTAGTGATACTCTTAGAAATTGGACACCAAACTTTAAAAAAAATCTGAATAAGCTATACAATTTGAAACAGCAGAGAGAAATAAAAAGACTGCTAAGACCCACAATCATCCTCGTCCAATTTTTATTTTTATTTTTGACGAGTGGAAAGATCACTTGAGTATAAAACTGAAGGGGAGGGACTCCTTCTCGCCAACAAGCTAATTGTCTACCCAAATAGTATACAAAGTCAAAATATGTGCCGCTAAAAAACGATATAAAACGAAGCTACCCCGGAAATATAGACAAAACAACTTGAGACCACTCAATTGAGTCCGAGCGAAACAAACTGCTTGAGCAAAAAAAAGAAAAGAAAATAAAATAAAATAGCTACATGAAATAACCTCTAGGTAAAATGGGGTATATTCATTATGGTAAATTGAAAATTTTCATTAATAAGAGACTACTTGGAAGCTATGAAAAGCATATCCTTTCACCTGCGGAACCAGATGGTGTTGGAGTTATAGAAGGTGGTGGTGAAACTGGGAACTTGTTTAGTTGATTATTATGAAAACTGCAAAAGAGCAACTTAGCAGTCTTAACTGATTTTTGTCATGTCAAAGGACCAACCAACAGAAGGTTGTTTTAAAAGAAGTTGTTTCCAACGAACCTGCTGTAGGAAAATAATTTAAAAGAACCATTAACTGGAATATCTCCAGACAGCTTGTTGTTTGAAAGATCCCTGCATCTCACAAGGTAAAATAAATTGTTTTATTCCTGGCAAAATAATAATATTTAGAATTTCTTATTGTTATTTCAAATAAACTTACAAGACTTGCAGTGAGTCAACACCTGTTAAAGTCATAGGAATAGTCCCTGACAAACTGTTGTTGTTGAGACGTCTGTTCAACAGAGCAGAAAACGTTATTGTTTACAATCACAGTCATGCTTATTCATCCTAATCACAATTTATATGTGAAAGAAACAAACAAAATTTAAACAAGAATATTATATAGTATCATGAACATATCAACCTCATTTTCCATAGGTTTATTTCTTACGTTTAATCATAAAGAAATAGCAATAGAAACTTTAACAAGAAAGCTGCCTTTCTCAGGTCGATATATGGCATAAATAACTCACAAAACAAAACATATCATATCATATCGACATATCATTCCAAGACTAGTAAAAATTATTTAGATTACCACTACCAAAAGATGTAGGTGAAGGATGTGTATTCCTACAGGAAACGTAGTTTTCCAAGCTTCCCTAGTGTGGCTGGAATCGAACCATTTAATTTGTTCAAGTAAAGATCCAAGCTCACCAAGTTTGTCAAACTTCCGAGCTCTTCTGGGATTTTCCCACTTATATTATTGCTAAAAAGTTCCCTGTCAATAAAATTTAACAAGCAACAAGAAAATACTAAAAGCATATCACAATTATGACACATAAATCATGATGTTGTGTTATTTGGTACAACTCTAAACTGAGGATGGGGAACAATGTTGTGGCACAACCCACTGCAATCAAAACTCTTTCAATAGATTGAACCATAATTGTAGAGAGAAGTGACATTGCATAAACAAATGATCCACCGATTCTCCATCAAGCTTAAGTAAAACGCACCACCTAGGAGACAAGACTGAAAAGGCCTTTCTTTCTGTATCACCTCACCTCTTGTACACTAAGGCATGAAAAAAAAAAGCTTTTTCTTAAGTTAAGTGCAATCTTTTAAACTACTTAGTAATTTTTGCTGCAAATATTTCTAAAAAAAATAAAAAAGACAGCAAAATTAAAACCGAATTTGAGTCAGCTGAACTAAGAATATGACTTACAAGAACTGTAGATTCCTTAGCTGACCAAGTTGAGGAACCAATGTACCAGTTAGATTTGCATATCCAAGATCACTGGATGAGTTCAAAAACGAAATCATAGAAAATCACCATCTCAATAACAATATGAGCAAAGTCAATTGTACAAAAGCCATGTCACAAAGTAAACAAAGCTTACACTCGAGTAACACTTGAGTCGTTATTGCAGCTAATGTGATACCATGCGCAGGGGGGCTTAACAAGTGTGGCATCCCAACTCCCTAAAACATTGTTGGGATCAACTAAGTTGGTCTTAAACGCAATTAGGGCAGCACCTATACTTTCATTTTCCAGGAAACCAAACAGCACCCCCTTATTAAAAATTGAGCACAAAAAATAAATTCAACAAACAAATAATAAAACATACCTTCTGAAATAGCATATAGCTTTCTGAGCAAGCCAAACAACAAAATCAACCACAGGAAAGCAGAACCCGAAATCACTGAGATGAGTCGTCGCCTTCGTTCCCTCATCTCCATTCCTTCAAACTCCCATAAACATCTACAGCCTACACAAAGCTTCGGTTACCGAATCGAATTTCGTATCGAGTCCCACGTTATCGGATACGAAATTCGAAAACGAAACGCCGATTAAACAAAATCACATAGAGAGAGAGAGAGAGAGGTTTGAGCTTCGAAATTTTTTCGCAAAGCTGCTGAAACGGGGAAGAAGTCGTCGCTCTCTCTGCATGGTCTGAGCGTTTAGTCATTGCCCTTTTTGTTGGACTTTTTTGTTCGTTTGACTAAACTAAAAAGTTTGTTTTGTCTTATTAACAAATTGCACGTGTCTAGCATTGCAATGTTGTAAAAGAGTATTGGTGAAATTGTGAGGAGGCACCAATGATACCAAATAGCATAATAAGGTGAAATAAGGTCATCGGTGAAATCTAATATTAGATTGATCCCACATAATTTAACTAATTAGAGGTGACACCTCTTGTGGAAGGTGCACTATGCTTGAGTAGGACTGAAATCTAGTGTGTGCTAATAGTCTGGCAGCTAATCTCGAGAGTCTGCCAACATGAATGAAAGCATAATGCCTTAAGGATTGGACCATGGACATATGGTAGCCCTTGGACCGTGATGGGAGCTATTCGGATAGTAAGTAATGAGACATGACGAGAAGTGTGGGCACCATAATTGGCGTTGGCTCTTAGCCACACATGTTACCGTGCCTTGCGAATGTCTGGGTGAGCATCAATGTTGGAATTTGCCTTGCCATAGTAGGAACCTATGGATAGTGTGAGTATCTTGGCTAGAGAGCCTTGATGCACAGATGCACTCGTAGATGCTTGAAAGCATGACTCGACGGGAGTTGTTCGAGAGACGGAAGTGTGCAAAAGCACACGATCGCGCGAAAATGTGCCCATTGTTATCTGGATGGTTGGAAGGCTGACCTTGGCTAAGGGGAGTCAATGAAACGTCCCGGATTTTTCAGACTCGATAATGCAAAAATATAAACGTTTTCATTTAACAAAATATCTCAAAAACCCGTGTAAAAAAAACTTTTTAAAGTCGTATGGCCATACTTAATATTTAATACAAACATATTTTATGAAAAGTAAACTGAGCCTTGTTTATGAAAATAAAACAACATTTCCAAAACAAACAGCTTCCCAAAAGGTCGGTCCACATGTACACCCACAAAGTAAACTCCAGCGCTCACTGCTCTGCTTTGCCCTTGTTCTTACCTACAACAGGAAACAACTAGGTAAGCGAAAGCGCTTAGTAAGTTCAACTTTAAAACAAAAGCATGGAGAGAAGACAGGTGGTCACTGACCAAGTTACTGTCCACTAATAACAACAGCTCACAAAATTAGGGTTACGAAGATCCTAAGCAATCAATTTCAAGAACGCAAAAGCGTTCTGGCAAACTTATGGTTATGCCTGATAACCAATGGCAAACTATTTTAGATAAACAGATAAATCCCTGCACTCAGAAAATCCCAGAGCAAACAGATATAATATATCACAATATAATTCGAGACCAACGCTCGACAATTTCCAACAATTCGGGCATACCACACCCTCCAACATTTTTGCTAATCATTAAGGGAGAACCGAGTCTCAACACTAAGATCTAGCCAATAAATATCCCCATCAAGGGTAACTATCGAGTTACCTAGGGCATCGCTACTTATCGAAAAGTAAATCCCTCACAAGGGTAACCATCAAGTTACCTAGGGCATCGCTACTTATCCAAAAGTAAATCCCTCACAAGGGTAACCTTCAAGTTACCTAGGGCATTGCTACTATTCAAGAGTGTAATCGAAGTTACACGGGTTTACAGAGACTTCTATGTTAATCAGTGGTGCTGGCGAGCAGTTGCCCCTAGGGTGTTCAACCTTACTCAAACTTGGAAACCCCTAGTATCTCTAGGCACTCTCACTGAATGGCCAATATTCACGGCTACTATCCGGGAATAACTTATCAGAGCACTTGCTCGGGTTCTAACCGTTCAATGATTAAGTAAGCGTGAGGGCCCCTAGGTCCCATTCATTTTGGCGCCCCTAGGTTTAAACCAGCAATCCTCACCTCTTGGCCACTCGTCGCAGTAGTGAACCGGACATAATAAAATCAACAAGCAGTGTGACGGGGATCAACTGTCTAGGATTTGACGGATATCTACTGTTCATATTTTCTGAATCAGCACCTACTAGACTAACGTCTCTATGTAAAATTTCCAAGACAGGTTATACATGTGCATGTGTCTCTATACTAACATACATTACACTAGTCGTTTCATGTTATAGCCACACAAAAGAAGTTGACTTACTTGGAATCCTCAGCTCTCAGCAGGATTTCACCTTCCAACATACAGTCCAGTTATGCTTAGCCAATACTGTAATTATCCATACAGTATACTCAGATTAATTATGGCACTCATAATTTATTATTATTATTTTAGGCAGTCTGGTCATTTTCAAAATCATTTGTTAGGATTAAAGATACTTATTTGGTTTTAAACTCATTCAAGAAATTTATACTAAAAAATTTGAGACTAAACCCTAAGTCTCGGGGAAACCTATCCTATGGTCTCAATACCTAGGCTCGGGTATCGCAATAGTATTTCCTTTTATTTTTCTTAAGGTTTTAATTTTTAAAAATCGTTTTAAGAAAATAGCATAATCTTAACTTAATTAGGAAAAACTGTTAATAATTTCTTATCTTGACTACTTAATTCTCCGAAGTCAATTAATCAAGTTTACTTACTAGAACAATAATTCTCTTAATTATTTTCTCAAAATATAGGGTTTTAAACCCTCTTTTAATTTATTGACTTATTAATAAATTAAATATTTTATTATTAGAATTAATAAATATTCTTTAATAAAAATAATTATCACTAATCTCAAAGTGGTATTTTAGATCAAAATGTTTTTAAGACTTACCAAGTCTTTATCTTGCAATATGCACAAAATGTATTTTTGTCTTAAGTACCAAAATCTCAATTTTGCACTATGTGTGAAAATCTATTTTTTCACATTTTTAACTATATACTTTGTTAGGTCATAACTTGAAATTTACTTACCCAATTGTTACCAAAATTTCTCAATTCAATATTTGGTATGCCACTTAGGTCTCTGTAAAATCTTAGGTCAAAAGGAGCATTTTTTATTGGTGAAACATTTTTCAAACATTGAGCCAATGACTTTATTTTTAAGTCCTTATTTTTTCCAAACGTTGGTACTTAATAACTCTCAAACCGTTCAGTATTTTGTGACCAAATTTTACAGTGGCATACTAGGGTATGCCAAAAATATCTCTACCAAAATTCAGAAAAAACTGGGTTCATTTGCCCTATACAGTGGCTGTGCAAACTTGGTCTTGAAATTAAGAATACGAAAAAAAAAAACAGTTTTTACCTAAACTTTGAAATAGCATAACTCACTCATTTCTAAAAGTTTTTTAGTGTTTCAAAAGCTCAAATTCATGTACTTCATCTCAAAAACATCACAGTGCAATTTATTTTTATAAAATCAGTTATATAGTGGATGCTTGATCCTTTAGAATTCAAGGCTTAAAACTTTTTTTGGTTATAGGGTTTTCAACAAAACCCTTAGGGATTTTGGACCCTATTTTCAAAATCAACGTACAAGCATCATAAAAATTATCAAGCAACTACCATAGCCTTATTACATCACCATTAAGAAACTTTAAGCATCACATATACCAAAAAAATGCTTAAAATAAAAACTATACAAAAACAACCATAAAAAGTAAACTGTTTACCTCTTGTTATTCTTGTTTTGGGTTTGATGTTTCTCCTAGCTTTAGAACCTTCAAGACTCTTTCAAAACCTTAACCAACTCCCCCAACAACACATATAGTTAGTTATTGAAGGATCTAATGGTTAAAAACTTCACAAAAGTCAAGTTTTTGAAACTTTTACCTTAGGGAAAAACTCTTCCAAGACCCAAAGCTTAAGATTTCAAGCTTCCTTAGTGTTCTTGGTGGTTGAAAATGGTGAGAACACTTGAGAGAAAATTTGAAGAAGATGAGAATGAGAGAAGAGAGAGGTGTCGGTGGGGAAGGTGAAAGAGCATGGTAAATCACACAAAAATATCCAAACACTTGAGTGTTTTTTACTTTTGTCACTTTGTCATTAACCTTAATATAAATGTGATTAAAACCTACTCAATTTGGTCCACCCAAATGACCTCCTCACAGGGCCGGCCACCTCTTTTCTATTTAAGTATATATACATTTTTTTAATAATGGTTAATAAACATTTCCTAAGAATGTCTTTTGTTTTTCCAAAAATTCAAAAATGGCTTTGTATAACTGTTGACCCAGATTTTGGCCAACTGACACGGAGTCAGAAATACGCTTGACGTGGATGAATATGTTGAAATGAGTGTGATGACGAAAATAATAAGAACACAAGATTTTATAGTGGTTCGGCCCCAAAATCTGGTAATAACCTACGTCCACTTGAATTGTTATTAAAATGAGATTCAAAGGAGTGATCAAAGAACTAGGGTTCAATGAGTTTCACCAACCCCTGAAGAAGAAAAATACAATTATTCTCGTGTAATTTCTCTCTAATCTCAAAAGATCTTTTCTTGCTCAAAAGGAAAGGGATTGGATCCTCTTCCCTGAGCCCTCTTCTTCTATTTATAAGCTCATGGAAGATTTACATTGATTTGTTACAGATATTCTTTCCTAAATAATCGGATACTCAGGAAATCATGGGAGATAATTTTGGATTCCATCATAACTGCCTAAGATCTCCTCCGCGTATAATGTGCGTACGACCAGGCTGGTCGTATGAAGAAACCGATCACATGACACTGGGTGTTTTCCTGGTCGATAGTCGAACACAGATTCTGCCAGGTGTCAGCCACGTATAATTAATGCTTGCCATGTCATTCACTTCTGATTTTTGGGATAACATTTTCCCCCCAAGTTTGTTTAGTGCGATCAGCAATAAAGAAACTTAAGGGAACAACTGTTCATATCCCCACGATGTCTGTCAGAACCTGTAATGCCCCGGATTCCCTAATATGGTTTAATGGCTAGATTAGTAGGTCGGGAGGGCCATAACTGTTTAATTATGCCATTAAATGAATTTATGCATGTTTATGAGAATTATATTATAATATGATGTTAAATGCATGCATGTGGGTCCACATTTGTTTACAGGGGTGCTTTGGTAATTTGGCCGTTGAGGGCATAATAGTATATTTGTTTGCATTTCAATGATATATTGTGAGGCCACATTATAATGTGGATTGGTTCGAGTATCTCGGCATGAGACGATCTTTAAGTATGATTTATCGGTTTGGTCATAACAGGTTTAAGCTCGGGGTGAGTCTCGGGGTGATTTTAATGATTAGAGTGTTACCGGGAATTGTAGGGTAACAGGATATGAATTATTGGAGTTTGAGATTATTGAGATTAGCGGGAATTGGGGAGCGTTAATTATGATTAACGGGATAAGTGGAAAGTACCAATTTTACCCTTGAAATGGTTTTAGAAGCCTTAAGTGACTTAAGGGTATTTTAGTCATTTGGATGGATTTATATAACCCTTTAGTTGGCTGTAGAAGGATATAGAATTAAACAGAGCCAAAACAGGGTCTTTCTTCTCCAACCCGTATACCATTCTTCACCATTTCTCCTTTGGAGTTTTTGAGCTCAAAGTGGGGTTTCAAGCTAGGAAATCAAGGGGCTGGGTTTGTGGACTTGGTTTAGCCATTGAAGGAGGTTCAAACTTGGATTTGAGGTGAGTTTTAGTCATTGATTTCTAGTTGTACTCTGTTTTCCTTTAGTTTTTCAGCTTATGATTTCTTGATGGTAGTTTGGATTTGTGGAGGTTTTGATTGGGGTTTATCTTGGGTTTTGATGAGGGAGTGATATAGATCAAGTTTAGGGGTTGTATTGGAGGTTTGAGTGGTGTTTAAACTTGGTTTGAAGGGTTGGTTCCAAGAGAAATCGCAAGGGAAGAAAAACAGGGGTTATGGCTGAACTAGAGGTTGGGCCGCGGCATGGCTAGGGAGGGCCGCAGCCTGAGGGATGCTGAGTTTGGGCGCCTCTGTTTGAGGGGCGGGCCGCGGCATGGCCAAGGAGGGTCGTGGCCCTTAGTGGCTTTTTGGGCAAAAATGTGTTTTTAGCTTGGGGATTCAAGCCTTAGGCCTCAAGGTCGAACCTATTACCCGGTTGAGTAGTGTTTGATGTCTCGGAGGCTAGGTTTTGGTTTGGGAACCCTTTGTTATCATTTTCATTGATGAATCCTATATTTTTGTTATGACCAAGTAGCCATTAAGGAATTAAAAGATTGATCGTTCTCAGGGGTCGTTCTTATATTAATTCGCACTTGAACCAGAGGTAAGAAAACAGTGTATGAATACAGTTGTACCCTGCATATGTATATGACATGCATGGTTTGTTATTGAAGCATGTTGGTTGATATATGTGGACATGGATTGCATATTAAATGCTAGTGAATGTTGATTACTTGTTTATGGCACTGACTAGTCAGGGACACTGACCCAAGAGTTAGAAATGGCAGTGCGTTATGAACGCCGGGCCAAACGAAGATTAGATCTAATCGATATCAGCACTGAATGGCTCTATGGCATTAATGCTAGACCGACCCCAAAGTTGATGAACTTATAAGCGCTTGGCTAGTCTAAGACTAGTACTCAGAGCCAGGGCATAGGGCCCCGGTGACTGTTTGTCACATGGCTAGGGAACGTTGTTCCATAGTTACGACTCTAGAGTCGGGAGGAAGGTTATGTTGGTGACCAATCACCATGCATCTATCTTGATCAAACTTATGAAAGAACCACTTATCAGTTAAGCCCTGGTGACCCTATCGTCACATGGCTCAAGGGAGTTGTACCCACTTCTGTGACTTTTGGCTACTGTCACCTATCTGTTTTGGACTGATAGTCCTGAATGATTATTATGATCATTGTTGATATTATATCATGCTTTATTGTGTTTTCTTGCTGGGCCTTGGCTCATGGGTGCTATGTGGTGCAGGTAAAGGGAAAGAGAAGCTCACCCAACCTTGAGTGGAGAGCGTAGGTGGTGTGGTGTACATATTTGGCCGCTTGACCACCACGGTCAGGGAGTTCTCAGAGGGGCTAGGGGTTTATCCTATTTTTGCCACTTAGGTCGGCGGGGATTGTAAATTTGAGACAATAGCGACCCTTTTGTATTGTAAACAACTTATAAACGTTTTGAATAGCTCATGAGCAGTTTATTTACTTAATGAAATGTATCCTTTCCTTTTCACTGGTTTTTCACCTTAACCTGATAGTAACATTTAGATCACGTTTTTAACCAAAGGACTCGGGTAGCGAGTCAAATTTCCGATTCACTGTTCACCGTAACTGTTCTGGGGTATCCAGGGCGTTACAGAACCCCCGTGCATTTTTGAAAACCGTGACATAATTATGTCTAATCAAGTCTTTTCAGTTTCCAAAAAGACACTTTTGACGGCTTATACACTTCCCCACGTTTCGAAAGTGGGAAGTGATGATTACTGCCTTTTTTCATACCTTCAATCCCTATAAGTAAGCTTGTCTTTCCCATTAAGAACTTTTTACTCATCATCTTTGCCAATATTCTCAAGAACTTGCACCAGAGTTCAGAGCTTCGAAAACCAGTCCGACGCCTAGCCGAAGGTTTTTCGGTTCGAGTTTTCATTTTCTTCCGAATCTCCATCTTCGCTCAGGTAAGGACTCCATCCTTTAAGCTCACTATTACGCCATGCATGCCGTTTTTATGCTCTGATATTTCTGCGTTCTTGAATAGGGTTTTTTTGGTATAAACCGCCTACTGTTTGGTAAAAGTGCGTCTTTATGCCTTGTATAGGTTAAGTCGATACTTTGATAGATAGAATCTCTGATTTGGGACGTTAGGTTGACGAAAGATTCAACCTTTAAGCCAGGTGAAAAAACCGAAATTTTTTCCCGCCCTTCAGGAGTCGAAAAAGTTCTTTTTAGAAAACAATTTTCTTTACTTTTTGTTTTTATCCGTCTTTTAAACTACCCACGTTGAAGTTAGTGTAGGATTATGATGCTGCTGGTTATTTAGGCACGAGCAACGTTATCCCAACTTCCCCCACTACTTTGCGGATTGTGTCTTATCTCCTCCATTGTCTGTTTGCAATTCATATTCAAGACCCTTGGGGGGGAGAAAGACATATCGAAGACGAACTCTTGGCCCAACTGCTCGAAGGCGAAGAGAATCCATCCACGCTGATTCCAGAAATCCCCTTTTCACGTCCTAACCCAAATCCTCCACCAGCTCCTACTCAGAAAATGGCAAGAACAAAAACCAAGGCTTGAAAAAGACGCAACCCTTACTCTCCAAGTCAGCCTCCTGCTGATGCCCCCTCGACCAGTGGTCGAGGTGAATTCCCTCCTGAAACTGAAGTTCAGAGGCGTGCCCGTCCTCGCCATGCTGATCAGCCGGCTGTCGAGTGGCACGTGGTTTCCCCAAGTTCGGTGACAATTCGCATGATCACCAACTATTTAAACAAATACAATCTGACGGGGGTGACCCTAGTCAGACCTTCCATCGACCAGCGAGCTAACCTGCCAGGGGGGGCTTATAGCGCCTGGTCGAGATATCATATCGAGGCGGGTGCCACCCTGCCTCTTCATTCATTTTTTCAAGGGGTGGCAAATTACTTCGGGGTGGCCCCCTTTCAAATTACCCCGAATGGGTATAGGATGCTGGTCGCGCTCTATATCCTCTACAAGCTCAAGAAATGGCCAGCTCCTTCTCCTCATGAGGTCAATTATCTGTTCGACCTCAAGTCCAACCCCAACCAAGATGGTACGGGGTTTTTCCACTTTTGCCACCAGGAGACCGGACGCACCTTTCTGTCCGAGACCACCCACATCTCCAACGTGGGGAAGTATCATTTAGAGTACTTCCTTACGCCCGACATTTTCGCGGATAATCTGGCCTTCACTCGAGGAGGTAAGGAAAATAATAATCCTTAAACTAGTAGTTCCTGTACTTTAAATCTTTCTTGTCATAATACTTCGTTGTTCCATTGTGTTCCAGGTCCATGGTTACGCCCGACCCCCACTCCAGGAATGGAGTCGAGGGCAGCACTCTTAGCCCGTATGTCAAATGCTGCTAAGAGTGTAAAAAACTTGATTAATGAGGCTAACCTTAGGTTGGCTGGCCTTGTGGGCTCCCAACCTGCGACTAGCGAACCCGCGGTGGGTAGTGTCCATGCTGATGTGGAACCTGAGCAGGGACCCGAGCAGCAACCTCAGGCACCCCCTCCTAGGAGAAGGCCAACTGGGGTTACAATCAGGGAACCTGCTGTTCCCCACTGAGCAGCGAAATCATCGGTCCCCAAGGGCAAGGGGAAACAAAAGGCTGCTGAGCCTGCCGAACTATCTGACGACTCGTCGGATGTAAACGGTACACCATTCTCATTTTTAAATAACTTGCCAATTCCCCTCCACCTATTTGATGGGGATGGCAATTTTAGGAACGTCCCTTCTTTAAATTCAGATTTCTTCCAGGAACTACGTAGTTCAGTAGATAATGTTACGACCAGTAGGTGTAGCTCGGGTACCTTACTTTTGTAATCTTTCTACTCTAATCTATGTTTTTCCGCAACCCTTTAATCTCATTATTTGAACTGTTACTCTTTGTGCAGGCATGGACTCCGGGGACTTCTTCGACCATTACCAAGCTGCCGCTGACTCTTCTGTCCCGAAGAAGGACAGTAAAAGGGCTCGAGGGGAAAGTAGCAAGACCCCTTCGAAGAAGGCCCGGACAAAAGATGCTCCTGCCGACACCCCTTCTAAGGAGGACCTACCACATCCACCTGCCTCCGAGCAGAAGACTCCCGCGCCTGTCAATCCTCGGCCTTCCTCAAAGGCCGCAGACAAAGAGACCTTGGACCATTTGTTCGAAAGCTCCCTGTCCAGCCACATAGTTGGCATGGCCAGGGAGAGAATATATCGACTCTCGAAGCATAAACGCACTCGGGTCACCATTAATGACACCGCCACTATGGACGTCGACCAGGTCATCAACAGGGGGCTGAACGAGATAGCCAGCGTAAGTCATCTTTTACTATTTCATGGTTTATATTATACTTCTTTTCCTGACTTTTCTCATTTTTTTCTTCAGGGGATGCTGTCTTTGACTGCTAGCTGGCGCCATGCTGGGGCGTTGGTCTCTCGAGAAAAGAACTACGACTCCAAGCTGGCCCAGGCCAAGCAAGCGCTTGAGGCTGATAACACTAAGCTGCTCGAGGATAATAATAAGCTGCTTGTGGAGAACAAGGAGCTGGCCAAGATGAACGAGCAATTGTGTGAGGACCAATCCACTCTCACCCTGGAGCTTCAGGAATTCCAAGAGACATTGAGGCAGGCCCATGAAGAGCGTAAGACCTGGAGGGAGAGCGTTGTACTCGTTACCCAGGAATGTAAGCAGGCCTAACTTGACCTGGCTGGCAGCAGGGAGGAGACAAAGAGGCTCGAGGGACAGGTGCAAGAACTTGAGGGGCGCGTTCAGGAGCTTGAAGGGTGCATTCAGGAGTTTGAGGAGGACGGGGCCAGAAATCTGAAGAAGTATAAGGAAGCCACCTTCCTAAGTTTCTATGATTTTTGGAAACACAACCGGGGGGCTAAAATCGACTACCTCTCCGAGAAGTTGCAAAGGACGCTGATGGCGCAGTGCACTGCTCGGTTGGAGGCAGAAGAGAGAGCTAAGGCCAAGACCCCTGTTGCTGGTGCTAAGGCTGATCCTCCGGCTGAAAAGAGTGATCCTACTCCAAAAGACCCTCCTGCTCCCCAATAATTCTCTTTTTATCTTTCACAATTTTTATGGCCCACGGGCCTACTTGTAAAGACAATTTTCTTCTATTGTTGCGAGGGCAGCTTATTTACTCATATTTGAACAATTACAGCCGAGCAGTACTGCTCGCGATGTAAAGGTTTTTTCCTTTTAATTTTCATATTTACATCCGAGCACTAATGCTCGCGGTGTAAACAATTACCTTATTGATATTATAATGTTTCTTTTATTATAATACCTGTTCGCATGACCGAACTTAGCATAGTACTTTGGTTTGATTTAACAAAACATAAAGTTTGAAAAATGCTCTAAGTACCGTAGCATGCTTTCACTCATTTTGTTCATGTGTTTACATACCTCATGGTATGCTTTGCTATCGATGTACCTTATATGCCCCCCAAGTGATCGAGGAGCTTTAGGTCCTTGGTCACTTGCCTTGACCACGACCTGTTCGAACATTGCTGCTCGTTATGAAATTCAACACTTGTAATACAGCAAAACAACACACGTAATGAACAAATACTTGTAAAAATAAATTTACAAAGGTTGGCAAGAATGACTGGCTGCGCACAGTCCCTTATAATCTCGTATCAAAATGGACTAAACATGTCTATACGAGTGATCTTAAAAAGATCTTACACTTATAAGCAATTAGCCATGCAACGTGGCTAACCCTTTTTCGAAACTTGTAAAAAGTAAAAATTAATACAAGTCAGTCCTTTAAGAAGGAATTTTCATTGGTAATACTTGCGCAGGTGTTCTCCATTCCAGTAGCGTGGAACGAGATCTCCATTTAAGCGTGCAAGTTTGTAGGTGCCCGGGTGAAGGACTTCTTCGATCTGGTATGGTCCTTCCCAGTTTGGTCCGAGTACTCCAGCAGTGGGGTTGCGGGTATTCAAGAAAACTCGTCGTAGCACTAGCTCTCCGACGTTGAATTTTCTTTCTTTTACTTTTGAATTAAAGTACCGGGCGACTTTTTGCTGGTACGCAGCTACTCGGAGTTGGGCTTTTTCTCGTTTTTCTTCTATTGAGTCTCAGGGCTCCATCATCAATTGACTGTTCTGATCCTGGTCGTATGTAATTCGTCGATGCGAGGGCGGATCTAACTCGACTGGCAACATGGCTTCATATCCGTATGCTAATGAAAACGAAGTATGACCTGTCGTTGTTCGGTGAGACGTTCTATACGACCAGAGGACTTCGGGCAGCTATTCTAGCCATGCTCCTTTTGCGTCTTCTAGCCTTTTCTTCATGGTAGATTTGAGCGTTTTATTCACGGCTTCTACTTGTCCATTTGCTTGCGGATGCGCAACTGAAGAAAAGCTTTTAATAATTCCGTGTCTTTCGCAGAAGTCTGTAAATAAGTCACTGTCAAACTGGGTTCCGTTGTCTGAGACAATCTTTCGAGGCAAACCATATCTCCAAATAATGTTTTTGATGACAAAGTTAAGAAATTTCTTGGTCGTTATGGTAGCGAGTGGTTCAGCTTCGGCCCATTTAGTGAAGTAGTCGACTGCTACAATCGTGTACTTTAATCCACCTTTTCTGGTCGGCAGTGAGCCAATCAGGTCTATGCCCCATACTGCGAAAGGCCATGGACTCTGCATCTACTTTAACTCGTTTGGAGCTGTGCATGGAATTTTGGAAAATCTTTGACACTTATCGCACTTCCGCATGTACTCCGTAGAGTCTTCATTCATAGTTGGCCAGAAATAGCCCTGCCTTAGAATCTTCTTTGCCAAACTTTGCCCCCCAGCATGATCTCCGCAAAAGCTTTCATGTACTTCCTTCATCAATTCCTTAGCTTTCTCGGGCGTGATACATCTGAGTAGTGGCATGGAATATCCCCTTCGGTATAAAACACCATCGACCAGGATATATCTCGCGGCCTACCTTTGAAGAGTTTTGGCTTTGTTCCTATCTGTCGGCAGTGCACCGCTGGTAAGATACTCCAAGTATGGCGCCATCCATGTATCTTCCATCCAGATTTCCATGCTAGCCACATCTGTTCGTATGCTCGGCTCACTCAATCTTTCTACTGGCACAATGTTCAGAGTGACAGCATCTTTCGCGCTTGCGAGTTTGGCTAATGCATTTGAATTCTGGTCTCGAGGTATCTACTGGAGGGTATACTTCTGGAACTGTTCCAACAGATCTCTAGTTTTATTCAGGTAGGCTCCCATTTTGAGACCCCGTGCTTGATATTCCCCTAGAACCTGATTCACCACCAGTTGTGAATCACTGTAAATATCGAGCACCTTTATATTCATGTCTTTTGTTAATTGTAATCCAGTGAGGAGGGCCTCGTATTTTGCTTCATTGTTCGAGGCTATGAAGTCAAACCTAATGGCGCAGTGAAATCGATGCCCTTCCGGCGTTATCAATATCACTCCTGCTCCTGCGTGAGATTCGTTTGACGACCCATCCGTAAACAATTTCCACGAGGGAGCTTCATAATGAGGCCCAGGCGCATTAGGTTTTTCGCATTGCTCGTCATCTGGGAGTTCGGTAAACTCTGCAATGAGATCAGCCAAGACTTGTCCCTTTATTGCTGCTCGCAGTGAATATGTGATATCGAACTGCCCTAGTTTGACTGCCCATTTTAATAAACGCCCAGCCGCTTCTGGTTTCAGGAGGACTTGCCGAAGGGGCTGGTCGGTCAAAACTGTGATAGGATGGGCTTGGAAGTAAGGACGTAATTTCCTAGAGGCCAAGATTAAGAAATATGCTAACCTCTCGATGGGTGGATACCTCTGTTCTGCTCCGATTAGCCTTTTGCTTACATAGTAAACCGCTTTCTGTACTCCTTCTTCCTCTCGTACTAGTACCGCACTAGCAGCAACTTCAGTGATCGCCAGGTAAATGAGCAAAGTTTCTCCTTCGATTGGCTTCGATAGAACGGGAGGTTGTGCCATATGGGATTTTAAAGCCTGAAAGGCTTGCTCGCAGTCTTCTGTCCATTCAAATTTCTTATTGCCCTTAAGTAGATTAAAGAAAGGGACGCATTTGTCTGTTGATTTGGAAATAAATCTACTTAGGGCCGCAATTCTCCCAGTCAAACTTTGTACATCCTTTATCTTTTCCGGCGATTTCATATCGATCAGGGCTTTTATCTTGTCGGGGTTGGCCTCGATTCCTCTTGAATTAACGATAAACCTCAAAAACTTCCCTGATCCAACTCCGAAGGAACATTTGAGAGGATTTAGTTTCATCTGGTACTTGTTCAATACGTCAAAACATTCTTGTAAATCTTTCACATGTCCTTCTGCTTTTTTAGACTTTACCAGCATGTCGTCCACGTATACTTCCATATTTACTCCAATTAACTCTTTGAACATGTGGTTAACTAGTCGTTGGTAAGTTGCACCTGCGTTTTTCAGTCCGAAGGGCATTACTTTATAACAGTATAACCCCGTATCGGTCCGAAAGCTGGTGTGATCCTCGTCAGGGGGATGCATGCTGATCTGAATATAGCCCGAGTATGCATCCATGAAAGAGAGGATCTCGTGTCCTGTAGTAGCATCGACCAGTTGGTCGATCCTTGGGAGTGGGAAGCAATCCTTCGGGCAGGCTTTATTGAGATCTGTAAAATCCACGCAGGTTCGCCATTTGCCGTTAGGCTTGGGAACCAGCACTGGATTAGAGACCCACAATGGATAGAACGCTACCCGGATGAATCCATTCTCCTTTAGTCTTTCGACTTCCTCCTTTAAGGCTTTCGATCTATCCTTATCGAGCAGCCTTCTCTTTTGTTGCATTGGTGGAAAACTTTTGTCTATGTTCAGGACATGGCTGATTACTGCAGGATCTATCCCAACCATGTTTTTGGACCATTCTTCACAGCCCCTCCCTTTTCGTTCTCTGGGGCATTGGTGCACACACTACTTTTGCGGAAGGTCAAGTCTCCGCGTGGCGATGAGGTGCACTTCTTGATGGGCCCAAACTTATGTAAGTTTGGGGTGCACGAGTTTGCCATTATCACCGGCCTGAGCTGCTCCTGTCCACCACTTGCCGTTGACATTGAACCTCACATTACTTCCTCCCGCCTAGTTGATACATATTTCAGTGTGGAACCTGAGAAAGACATTCGGTTCAGTATGTTGGAACGAGCTTTTAGTATGTGTGATGTACCTGATGATTTGTACAAGCTCAGTTTGGTTTACTTTGTGGAGGGGATACTATTGGGCGCTGAGAACGACAATGCTATTTGGCGAGATTCATTGTCGATGGTCGAGGATTTAGATTATTTTGAGAAGTATCCATGGGGATCCCTTTCATTCAATACAACTGTGAAACAATTCAATAGAGATATGAAAGCGATTGGTGGTACAATACCAGGTAAGAAGGCGAAGAAGATCACTGAGGTGGAGTCTTCTAAGGGTTTTAAGGTGGAGGCAAAGTGTTATATTATTTTATAATATAATGTAAAATTATATTATATTATAATATAATGTTTTAGATTAAATAAATGCGACAAAGTGTGTCACATATTGTAACATATAATAGAGAGTTACAATATTTAGATATATGAGATATATCCAAATAATGTAACATATTTGGTGTTACAAATTTGTAACCTCAAAATATTACCCTTTATTGTGTAAATTGTTGTTAAACAATATTGAGATGAATTTCATAAAAGCCATATGTGATATGGCTGTTAGAGATATGATTTTAACCCCAATAATGTGTTTTGGGAGTTACAAAATCATTTGGGAGGGTTTGGAACCGTTTGGAAAAAAAGCACAATTTTTGTGCTGAATTTGGTCAGTGGCCGCGGCCACCAACATTCAGTGGCCGCGGCCTGTGGGTCAGAGACCAGTGGCCGCGGCCACAGGCCAAAAACTGACCAAATTTTCAGTTTTTTCAATATTTGTTGAAAGGCTCAAAAAACTCAAATAACTCCCAAATCTCCTTTTTAATTCCATATTAATCCCATTAAACATTGGTAACAGCCATGGGGTTGGTGGAATTTGAAATTCAAAGGGTATCTCTAAACTCTATAAATAGGAGCCTATAGCTCACTTGTAAGACCCAACTTTTCTATCTACTAGAGCACTTGGCTAGAAACACCTTGAGGCTTGATAATTCCAGAAAGCTTTTCTAATATCTGAGAGAGATCCCTTAGTGCTTGAGTTAGGGGGAAATAAGCTTTTGAACAAAGGTTTTATACCTTGTTCAAGTTGGTGATCCCCAATCCTCTTCACTTAGGTTGTGTAAGTGAGAGTTTGCTTTTGTTTCTGTTCTTCTTTCTATTGCATTGTTTTCTACTTATTCTCTTGTTCCTATTACTTGTATTTCTTGTTCAAATGGTTGTAATCTTCTTTTCTTTATTTCAAACATTTTAGTCTACTTGTAACATTTTGCTTTGAGTTGTATTTCCACCATTCTCTTCTTCATCATCATCTTCTCCCTTTCTTTGGTTTATTTGTATTTTCAATTATAGAGTTGTAACCTTATTTAATCAATCTATATTTACTTGTAATATTATTGCATAGAGTTGTAATATTATAATCATTTCCATTGAGGCAAAACAATATTTTCCTAACACAAAGTACACTTGCAAGGGGTATCCACCAGCCTTGCAATATTGGGCATACGAGACGATTCTTGATTTACAGAAGGAACACGCCAAGCCCTGTGGATTCAAGTTCCCTAGGATGCTACAGTGGGAGAGCATAGGCCAGCCGAAGCATTTGCATTTGAAGGATGTACTTGCGAGGAGACATGTAAGTTATAATACATTTAAATAATTCAAGAAATTTTGAATTATACTAATCAACTTATGTCGTTTCTAATTTGATTGTTTTGTTTCCATTACAGTTGTCATGCATTTCTATCCTAAGGCCTCGACCAAATGAGCGAGACTTCTTTAATGCCATATATCAGAGGACAGAGGGGGATGCTCCTAGGTATGCGATGCTGCAGAATATGATCCAGCCTGCACCAGAGGATGGAAGACCTTACGATCCTGAGGCAGAGGCTGCTGCGGTGGCTGAGATATCCATTGAGGCTGGCATATTTGTGGAGGATGCCCCGACAGAGTCTGCTCCAGATACTAGTACAGAACCTACTTCTGCTCCTGCTCCTGGGGCTTATGAGGAGGTGTTGGGTGAGATAGCCAGACTATCAGGTACAGTGGACGATGTTAAGGCCACTCTAGGTATCATCCTTAAAAATCAAGAAGTCATATTAGAGAAGCTGGCAACACTAGGTGGTATACCTACTCCTGCACCTACTCCTGCACATACTCATGCACCCACTCCAACAGATGATGTAGAGTACGACATTCTCCCCTCATGTTACGAGCCTTCTGTTGGAGAAGCCACACCTTCTCAGCCAGTGCAGACGGTCTTAGGTACGACTAATCCATGAGTTTTTTTTGTTTTGTTTTAAAGAGATTAGATACTAATTACTCCTTTACAGGTAAGCGCACTAGACAGAGACCAGTAAGATACGAGGACTATACTCCAGTAGCCAAGAAACCAAAGTTCAAGGACCCAGTTACGATCCTTCCTTTAAAGGTGTTGGATCAAGATATGTTGACAACTTTTAACCGATGGGTACTCGGTGAGATTGACAACAGCAGACCGAGGAAGTTGGAATGTTGTGATGGGACCCCTGCTTGGTTCTTGAAGTTGAAGGTGGCAAAAGAATGGTTGGCAGAAACTATAAGTCTCTTATGTTTGTTAGAACATTTATCTCATTTTAACAATCCACTCTTCCTTAACGTTACTCTATTTATTTGCAGCATCTCGACGCTGCGAATTATCTTATACAGAGACGTCTTTTTGAGTTGCCGAAGACGTACCCCGTGAAAGCCACCATACTTGATTCATCATTTGCACAATATATTCCTGCCAGATACGAGGAATTCAAGAAAAATGGCAGGAATTACCAATGGGACTCGGACATTCTTGATTTCCTGAAAGGAGATGCCAAAAAGTTCAAGAAGCCTTGGGGTGATTGCAATGAGGTCTACTTCCACTGGTGCATGGAAAATCGGCACTGGGTCCTTTGCGAAATAAATTTTGCTGATTGGATGATCACTGTATTTGACTCAGATCATTCTAACTTTAGCCATAATAAGTTGTCTGAGTTGATCAAGCCTTGGACTAGGATGCTTCCATCTTTACTCAACGCTTCTGGTATGTTTAAAGGACACCCCAAGTTGAAAATAGGTAGACCAAAGATCACCGTTCCAAACTTTGATTGGCGGCACATGTCCACTGATATTGTCCCGCAGTCTAGAACCAGGTAGACGTACTAAATTCAGATTTTCAATACTGTTCTCCTTTAATTTTCAATACACTCACAATAAAGATTTCTTGGTTTCAGCAGAGATTGCGGCGTATTCGCCATCAAACACTTGGAGTTCATTCTTGGAGACATTCCCTTATCATATGCCATCGAGGACAACATTCAGTACTTCAGGGATAAATTATGCATTGACATTTTTTATGAGAATGTGTACCCTTGATGTTAGAACATTTATTTTGATTTCGATGACACACAATAGTATATTTCTCCTTAGTATTGTATATAAAAAATGTCGTTTCGATTAACAAAGTCCATTAGTACACAAATATAAAGAGTAACAAAGTCCATTAATACACAAATAAAAAGAGTAACAAAGTCCATCGATACACAAATAAAAAGAGTAACAAAGACCATTAGTACCCAAATAAAAAGTTTAACATTGATGCCATAAATTTCAAACACGAACTTTACAAGTTGCCCTATTATGGCCTAGACCTCCACAAGTGCTGCACTTGCGTTGTACAACACATTTCTCTCCATTGGAAGGATGACGTTTCGTCTTAGGCCTACCTTGTTTCTTCTTTGGACGACCAACCGGATTTGGAGCTGTCCTCATAGCCATGAGTTTGGAGCTGTCGTCGGCGTCTCTGGCTCGAGCAGCGACATTTGCAAATCTGCTCAAGTAGGCTTTTAGCGTTTCTCCAGGTTGCTGTCTCACGTTAGCTAGGGAGTCGGCCTGGACCCTGGCGGCCTGAGAGGCGCGGAATGCCCTCTTGAAGTCAGTCGAAAAGGTCTTCCAGGAGCTGATTGACTGCCTTTTACTTTGTTTGAACCACTGCCTGGCAGGTCCAGTTAGGGTGGAAGGAAAGATCAAGCAACGAAGCTCTGGCCCGATGTTATGAGCCATCATTAGGGTGTTGAACATCCCTAAGTGGTCAGATGGGTCTCCATCCCCGTTGAACTTTGACAAGTGAGGCATACGAAAGCCAGAAGGGTATGCCGTTGCTGCTATGTTGGGGGCGAAGAGCTCCATCTCATCCCCTGAATCATATTCGTCTTTTTCTTTCTCCGACAGGAGCTTCTTCATCAACTCCTCCATTTGAGTTAAGCGCTCTAGGGTTTTGTCCTGAGATCCTGGGTTATTCCGGGGCTGTTCAACAGCTCCGGACCCGTTGTACATATTAGGCGGGTTATTGCCCCTCCTATCTGGAGATAGGTCATTTGGGGCATTCCCGCCATTACGTACTTCGGATCGGACCCCAACTGAGCGGGCCTGGCTACCATCCCTAACTCGATCCTCTCTGTGAGAGTTGAGGCGATCTCGAAGGTCGCCTCCATGGGTATTATGGTGACTTTGTGCTGAACTTAGTCGCTGTCACAGGTCTCCTCCCGAAAGATCACTCCGTGCACTACCGGTCCAGTGACTCCTGCTGGACAGGCTCGATGTGCGTCTTTGGCGGCTCCGACCTGATCCTTCCCCCGGCACCCTGCTGCGCCGGGAAGGCCCGGCCGATGGCGGGTCTCTCCTACTATTTATGTAGGTCGGGATGTCTCGGACGGGCTGAGGAGACGGGTATCTGATGGGAGAAGGAGGATGCCTGACCGGAGAGGCGATCCTAGTGCCGTCTGGACGGACTAAATTTGGTGGGGGCCTCTCGGCCCTGCCAGCTTGATGGTTTCGCGCTGGGCGATCTGGACGAGGAACTGGACGCTCTTCGGGGACGGGCTGACGTCTCCGGATCTCCTCGGCCCTCCTTTGGGAATTTCCCCTATCTCTTCTGGGTGTCCTCGAGGAAGGCTGAGAGCTAGGGGTTGATGTCCTAACCGAACGGCTGTACTGCTGCGGTTCGGTCTGAGGCATTTCCCTGAAGTTCGCCTCTTGATGGCGTGATGAAGGGGTGGAGTTGGCTGCAGGGAGTCTACCCGAACGGCTATGCCTGGATCGATTACTCCGGCGAGACTTAGGAGCCTCGCCTTGCCTCTCTCCAACGTTACCGTTGGTTGTGAGAGGGGGTAGTCGACTCAGAATATCCTGGATTTGCTGACCAGCTGCTGCTAGCTGGCTCCTCAGTTGAGCATTCTCCATCTCCACCGCAGTATAATAACCTGGATTCGGATTAGGCGGCCGGGGCGTCGAACTACCAGTGTCGTCTTGGCCGGCCGGCTGCTTTCCTGGTCTTTGCTGGACTTCAGGAACTTGCTCCTCGGGGAGGGCAACATGGCGGGCCTCCTGCCCATCATGCTGTTCTGTCTCGTTGCCATGTTTGGATCGAGTGGTCACCATAGTTGTATGTTTGTGGTAGTACTAATTGGACTTGCTCTCAATGAAAGCACCAAACTGTTGACGCGGTTCTTCGGCAACAGGTAATTAAGAGAAGAAGAGAAAGAGATTAGTACTTAAAAGTAGAACCGCCGCAGATATGAAATCTTTGTGAAAAGAACTAGGTGACCTTAAACACGTTTTTAAGTGGTTCGAAGGTTAAAAATCCTTCTACTCCACTAGTCAATATTATTGATCTTTTCTGGGTAATTGGTTTACCAAATATATAGTTCTTACAAGACTATTTTTTCCAACCCCTATCAATTCCCAGGGTCTCCATATTTATAGGAGAAGGCACCTGGAAATTGGTAGGGAGGTCATCCCGTGACCTTACCATTTGTCATATCAAGTCTGTGATATTCATGATTACTTCCTAAACCTGACACACAAGTGTGGTCTAATCAGTATGGAAGGAGATAATGGGCCGCACGGCCCAACCCGTCCGTGGGTGTCTGAATACGCACGTTCCTGCGGCGTGTCCGAGAAGTCAGGGGGATATCGGACACGTGATGGCAGGATTATGCACGTTTATCTTGCGTGTTGACTTCCCATAGGGTCAGAGCTTCCTGAGCAGCTCGCTACCGGAGCAATCCATAACCCGAGCTGATCCGTCAGTGGTCGCCGGATGTTGTTCCCAGCTCCTGGAACAACAAGAGGGAGCAGGAAACTCCATCCCCTCGAGCTAGAAAGGGCCCGTCCTGAAGATAAAGCCTCTGGCCTGTGGGAGCCTCGGGCTAAATCATGTTTAGTCCGAGGATCGTCTTGCTAAACAGCCCGTGGGAAATCCAGGGCGTACATCTGCCCCCCAAGCTCCTGCTCGTGGTCCATGACGTCAGACATGGGAGACCACAGTAGGAGCTTTTAGACTTCTCCCACAACCCTTCGCATTCCATGCTTTTCGCATGCGTCTGATACGTGGAACGCCGTGGGTGGCGACGGTACACTCTACGAGAACCGCATTAAATGGCCTAGCCTACTGTCCAGCCGTCGTTTCACATTTCGAGTGGAGGGTCTCCCAGGAGCCTTTTACACGTGATCCCCCCTTGTATAAAAAAGGGGGTGGTCATCCCACGCACGGACCACCTTACCATTCAAAACCTCTCAAATTTCCTTCTTTTCTCTCTGACCTTCCGAAGAACAAAACCCTCATTTCCATTGCTCTCATCTTCTCCGTTCACGAAGCTTAAGCGTGCGAGTTCCTTCAAGGCCTTGGAGACTACTGTGCCAACGAAGCTCCTACCAGCGCAGCAACCTCGCTCACCATCCAACCCTATACTGTAAGTCTTCTGTCCCTGTTTATTTTTGAAAGCATGCCACTGTAGCCTAGGTAAAAATTTTTACTGTAGCCACATGCAGAGGTTTTCTGGGTCGCGCGGATATGGAGGGTGACGGCCCTTCTTTGATTAGGGCACACTTGCCATGGGACATCGCCTTAGAACATGGGTTCCATGATTCTCTCTTAGGAACAATTTCTGGGTAGGATCCGTAGGAACTTTGGGTGCAAAAACCGGGTAGCTTAGGGAATACGCCTTAAAAGCGGTTTTGCCACGCCTTGCCTGTTGAAACTTTCCCCCCAAGGCAAATTTTTTTTTCTTACTCTGAGCCATCTGACACACGAATTCCGAGTAATCTGGGATCTGTTGAGGGCATAGGCGCGTGTTCCTTGGAACGCGTGGCACCACTCTCCACGGGCTGGGCTTACCCCAGCTCGTGTACTTAATACTTGCCTCACTCTCCTGCTTGGGTCGCCTTTTCTAAAGTGTTTTCTTTTGTTCGATAGGCGACCAGATGGCTCCAAAGAGAAATCTGCCACAGAAGAATGTGGGAAGTTCGGCCTCCCAGAAGGATAAAGGAAAGGCGGTGGTGACCAGCTCGCCAATTCCTCACTTTGGACCGGCGGTGGAGAAGCAGGCCGAGGTGGCTCCTGACGCGTTTTTCGAGGCGGAGAGAATCGTCTCGAAGATAACCAGCCAGGCAAAGATCACCAAAATCTTCCTTAACCACAACATTCCTCTGGGGAAGACCTCCGTGATCGCCCGACCTGCTGCGGATGGGGAGAGGAGCTGCACGCCGCTCGACGAGTCGTTCGCGGCCTGGAGCGGGGAACACTTCAAGGCAGGGACCTTCCTCCCCCTGGATCAGTATTTTGCTGATTTTCTGAACTATGTGGGGTTGGCCCCATTTCAGCTCCCCCCCAATTCCTACCGTCTGCTGGCGGGACTGAGGTATTTGTTCCAAAAGCATGAGTGGGAGGTCCCCACTCCTGCTGATATCTTATATTTCTTCTGCCTCAAAGCCAGCCCGGACCAGCGGGGGCGAGGCGATGGGTTCTATTACTTAACCCGCTTCCCTAACACAGCAGCAGTGATCGAGCTGTCGAGCCATCCAAACGACTTCAAAGACCAGTTTTTTATGTCTACTGGGTTCCGAAACTGCGATCATCATTATTTCAACCGCCCTCGTAAGTAATCCTCCATTTAGCTCGCCTTTTAACGGTTATCTTATTTTAGCTCGTCCCTTATTCCAATTCTGATTTCAACCAACCGTGCAGCCATCTACTCGAGGACCGAAAAGTCCGTGACCCTCGGGGGTCAATACGACACACTGGTGAACCTGCCTCCCAGTGAGAAAGACTACCGCGTGCTCGTGACAGACGAGGCGATGGTATTCTGCAAGCTGATTTTCCCAAATCAGACTTTGAATTTGAAAAAGCCCCGGGGTCCTCCCCCAGCCCGCGACAACAGGCCGACCGTCGCGGAGGAGGTCGCAGATGACGAAGGCGAGGAAGAAGGTGAGGAAGTTCCTCTGGTGAGGAACAGGAAGAGGAGCTTGGAGGTCGCCCAGGGGATGATCGAGGAGAGGGCCCAATCCGGAGCAGCCGCGGGTCCTTCCGGTCAAGGTAACTTTTACTTATTTAAGAACGTAGATAGGGCCACTGCAGACCCCCGGCTGGTTAGGTTCAACCCTAGGCAGCTCGTCCATCGTCACCCAAGGAATCCGAACCTGGACACGCTTCTGCTCCACTGCGTTGACCAGCTCGTGCTGGACAACCAAGAGAGTCGCCCAAGGGTACCGTAGTAGTAGATAATACCCTAGCCTTTAGGTCGGCCATTTTTTAGGAGTACGGGACCAATTTACGCACGTGGCCTGCGCTCCAGAGGGGCGTCTACGCTCCGGGGATTAGGCAGTACGTAGAAGAGTCCAGCCCCGATTCAGAACCGGACCTAGAACCTTCGCCAGTTCGAGAGATAATCGTCCTAGGCTCTTCCAGCTCGGGGGGTAGGGCTCCCTTAGTATTTGCTTTCTTATTGCCTTTATTGCTGTATGATTGCTGATAACCGTGTTTTTTGCTCTTTGGCAGAAGAGATGTCTCAGCCCGGGAATAGTCTGCGGGGCGTTGTGTTTGGTGGGAATCCCCCAGCGGGGCCGAGGTTAAAGAGGCTTCGCGAGTCCAAGAGCTCGACCGGGGTCTCCACCAAATCCCCAGCTACGGAGAAGGAGAGAGACCCGTCATCCCAGGTCGCGGGGGCGAACCTCCCTGTCGCCAGGACAGGACTCATGCATCCGCCACCCCAACGATCTCCACTGGCCGCCCAGGACGGGGTAATAGAGGTCGGGAATCTGGCCGCGGCAGCCCCGGACGTGCGTATCCCGGTCGACCCCCGGGCTTTGGAGAAGATGCCCGAAGCATTCCGGGGTATGGTGTACGAGTCGGCCAGCTACGCCGTCAGCCACTATTACAATATCAGGGAGAAGGAGCTCCGGGCCATCGAAACAACGAGCCCGGTCCGAGTTATAGAGTCCGCTATGGACATGACTTTAACGGTAAAGTGCCCCCTTCTTCTAAGGCTTTGACACTCACACGCCGCCTTTCTCCTTCCAGTTTGCTAATTTATCACTCTTTTCTTGCAGGGCATGGCTGCCGCCTATAGAGGCATCGTTAGGACCAAGGCCCAGCTCGAGGGTTTGGAAGCAGATCGCCAGACTGCCCTCCAGGAGTCTCAGGAGGCGAGAGACGCCTTGGCAGCCTCAAAAGCCGAGTTAGAGAAGGTCCGCTCAGAGAACCAAGAGCTTAAACGCTCCCTGGCCGCATCCGAGATAGAGAAGCTTCGCTCCGAGAACCTAGAGCTTAAAAACTCCCTGGCCGCATCGCGGGCAGACCTTGAGGTGGCGAAGGCCGAAGTCCAGACCTCCCATGCCGCCCTGAAAGACGAGCGGGTCGTGTCGGAGCAGTCCTTACAGGACCTATTCTATCACTGCTGGTCCCACAATCCGGACGCGGACTTCTCCTTCATGCCGCCGAACCTCTGGGCATTCCTGTTGCCGCGGCTTCAAGCCCGCCTGAATAAGGAGGCTCCTCCATCGGAGACTGGAGAGGCCTCTGCCGCGGCGGAGCAGGGTGAGACCGCGACCTCCAAAGGGCCAGCTGATGGGGCTTAGGATGCTTCTTGCTTTCGTATTTTGAACACTTTTTTTTTTTTTTTATTGTAATTCTCTTTTTTATGTAAGGCGTTTCCGCCTCGAGACAATTTGCTCAACCAGTTTTACATATATATTTTTATGCATTTGGTCATAATTTATCTCTTTATTTTTATGAACGTAGTTCGAGTTAACTTTATCCGTATCCCGGGCTCTTTAAATAAGATCCGCGTTCAACAAATTTTTAGTTCACTCCTAAGTTTTCTGACCTGGTTAAGACCAGGAACTTATTTTGAAAAAACTTAGTTCGCGTCAACTTTTATTCGTATCCCGGGCTCTCTAAAGAAGAACCACGGTCAACAAATTTTAGCTAACTTCTAAGTTTTATGACCTGGTTAAGACCAGGAACTTATTTTGAAAAAACTTAGATCGCGTCAACTTTTATCCGTATCCCGGGCTCTTTAGAGAAGAACCTCGGTCAACAAATTTTAGCTAACTTCTAAGTTTTATGACCTGGTTAAGACCAGGAACTTATTTTGAAAAAACTCAGATCGCGTCAACTTTTATCCGTATCCCGGGCTCTTTAAAGAAGAACCTCGGTCAACAAATTTTAGCTAACTTCTAAGTTTTATGACCTGGTTAAGACCAGGAGCTTATTTTGAAAAAACTCAGATCGCGTCAACTTTTATCCGTATCCCGGGCTCTTTAAAGAAGAACCTCGGTCAACAAATTTTAGCTAACTTCTAAGTTTTATGACCTGGTTAAGACCAGGAGCTTATTTTGAAAAAACTCAGATCGCGTCAACTTTTATCCGTATCCCGGGCTCTTTAAAGAAGAACCTCGGTCAACAAATTTTAGTTAACTTCTAAGTTTTATGACCTGGTTAAGACCAGGAGCTTATTTTGAAAAAACTCAGATCGCGTCAACTTTTATCCGTATCCCGGGCTCTTTAAAGAAGAACCTCGGTCAACAAATTTTAGCCAACTTCTAAGTTTTATGACCCGGTTAAGACCAGGATAGGACTTAGTTTGTGATAACTCTTATCCATAGATAAAAATTAACACCTAAGTCGTTAAGGAGACCTGGATATATCCGGGTACCATATGCCCCCCAAGTAACTGGGAAAGGGTCTTTCGTTGTTACTTTAAAATTACCCTTGCAAATAACGAGAAACATTTGATTTTTATTTATACATGGAAGGTGACCTTCTAGGTCTTACAAATGTTTATTGATAATATTTCTTTAGGTGGATTGCATTCCAAGTCCGCAGGACCGCCCCTCCACCAAGTCGAGCTAATTTATACGTCCCTTCTTTGATGACTTCGATGACCTGGTATGGTCCTTCCCAGCTTAGTCCCAAAACCCCATCTTTGGGATCTTTCCCGGCCAGGAAAACTCTCCTCAAGACCAAATCGCCGACGCTAAAGGCACGTCTTTTGACCTTAGTGTTGAAGTAGCGAGTGATTTTCTGTTGATAATGGGCGAGCTGGAGTTGTGAATCCTCTCGCCTCTCATCCATCAAGTCTAAGGAGTGGCATAGGAGCTCGTGGTTCTTGTCTTGTTCGTAGGACCGGACCCTGTGCGACAGGACCTTTACCTCCACGGGGAGGACCGCTTCACTTCCAAAGGTTAGGGAGAAAGGAGTGTGACCCGTGGGAGTCCGATGTGAGGTCCTATAGGCCCACAGAACTTGGGGGAGCTGTTCTGGCCAGATCCCCTTTGCCAGTGACCTAATCTTGTCGGGATTTGCCTCGATTCCTCGGGTATTGACTATGAAACCCAAGAACTTCCCCGATGCGACACCGAAAGTGCATTTCTGAGGATTGAGCCTCATGCCATATTCTCGCAGTATGTTAAAACATTCTTCTAGGTCGGCAACGTGGTTGGTGGCAGTCTTTGACTTGACAAGCATATCATCGACGTACACTTCCATGTTCTTCCCGATCTGATCCGCGAACATTCTATTTACCAGCCTTTGGTAGGTTGCCCCGGCATTCTTAAGACCGAACGGCATGACCTTATAACAATAGACATTAGTCGGGGTCATAAAGCTGGTATGATCCTGGTCTGCTGGATTCATCGCGATCTGATTGTAGCCCGAGTACGCGTCCATGAAGGACATGAGCTCGTGCCCCGCCGTGGCATCCACCAGTTGATCGATCCTCGGCAACGGAAAGCAATCCTTGGGGCAGGCTTTATTCAGGTCGGAAAAATCAATACAGGTCCGCCACTTGCCATTGGGCTTTGGAACTAACACGGGATTGGCAACCCAAATGGGAAATCTGGCTTCGCGGATAAAGCCACATTTTTTGAGCCGGGCCACTTCTTCTTCAAGGGCCTCGGCTCGGGTTGTCCCTAAACGCCTCTGCTTTTGAGACTTTGCAGGGACGCTTTTGTCTAGGTGGAGCGTGTGCATGATTACGCTCGGACTGATCCCTATCATGTCCTCGTGCGACCATGCGAATACGTCTAGGTTCTTTTTCAGAAACGCGGTCAGATCCGCCTTTCTTCTATCGCAGAGGTTCTTTCCAAGCTTCACCGTCCGTGAAGGATTTTGTTCATCGATGCCTACCTCCTCGAGATCTTCAATAGCTTGGAGCTCGGACCTGTCCTCGCCTACTCGGGGGTCAATGTCCTCACTTAAGGCGAGCTTTTCGTCTTCGGAAACCCGAGGTTCTTTAATCTCAGGGGCCGCCTTGGGTCCCTGCGATTTCTCTTCATCCTGAATGGCCATCGCCACCTGCCCGGGTTTAGATTTTCCCTTCATGGAAATGCTGTAGCATTCCCTGGCAGCGAGCTGATCGCCCTTGATAGTGCAGACCACTGTCGAAGTAGGGAACTTCATGGCGAGGTGCCGGACGGATGTGATAGCTTCGAAAGCAACGAGCGTTGGTCGGCCCAAAATTGCATTGTAGGCAGCGGAGCAGTCAATGACTACGAATTCGAGCAGTTTGGACACTGTTCGGGACTCGTCGCCTAGGGTGATCACCAGCTCGATCGTTCCTATCGCTGCTGACCCCTCGCCTGAAAAACCATATAGCATCATCGAGGTTGCCTTTAGCTCGGAGACGGTCAGACCCATTTTTTCTAAGGTTGAACGGAATAGGAGATTCACCGAGCTCCCATTGTCCACTAACACCCTCCTTACTCTCCGGTTGGCGAGCTGGACTGCTACGACCAAGGGATCGTTATGAGGGAATTGGACATGGCCCGCGTCCTCCTCCGTGAAAGTGACTGGTTGTTTCTCTAATCTTTGTTGTTTTGATTGACGCTGTTCCGGGACGAACTCCCCTCCATTGTGGGCCTTCAACTCATTTATGTACCTCTTCTGGGCGCCTCTGCTCGTGCCAGCCATGTGTGGCCCTCCAGAGATGGTGGAAATCTCTCCCTCGACCACGGGGGGAGGGACGTCCTGATCTACCCGAGGTCCAGGTTGACTGGCTGGGATCTCCGGAGCGGGTCGACCTGTGGGGACCCTGTTCCGCGAGTATTGCGCCAACGGACCTGCTCGGATGAGAGTCTCGATTTCATCTTTGAGGTGCCTGCAGTCGTCGGTATTGTGCCCGACGTCGTTATGAAAACGGCAGAATTTGGAAGCGTCTCTCTTTCCCTTAGGGTGCTTTATTGGCTCCGATCTTCTCCAGGGGACTCGCGTAGCGTTGGACAGGAAAATATTCTCTCTGGTTTGGGTGAGCTCGGTATACGCTGTGAACACGGGCTTGAATTTATCCACGGACTTATTCTTCTTTTGACCGTGCTGGACGTTTTCACCATTTCCTTTTCTTTTGCCGCCACCGGGCTGGTTGCTCTGCGTGACGTCGGGAGTCGCTACTACGATCTCTGTTCCCGCCCCAGCGGGCTTCTCGAGGACCTGGCTGGTCCCCGCGGCTGAAGCTTCAGCTTCCTCCAAGTTTATCCATTCTTGGGCTCTGTTAAGGAATTCACTAACTGAGCTGACCCCCCTCCTTTGAATATCCTTCCACAGATCTCCGCCTACTAGGATCCCGGTCCTCATAGCCATGAGTTTGGAGCTGTCGTCGGCGTCTCTGGCTCGAGCAGCGACATTTGCAAATCTGCTCAAGTAGGCTTTTAGCGTTTCTCCAGGTTGCTGTCTCACGTTAGCTAGGGAGTCGGCCTGGACCCTGGCGGCCTGAGAGGCGCGGAATGCCCTCTTGAAGTCAGTCGAAAAGGTCTTCCAGGAGCTGATTGACTGCCTTTTACTTTGTTTGAACCACTGCCTGGCAGGTCCAGTTAGGGTGGAAGGAAAGATCAAGCAACGAAGCTCTGGCCCGATGTTATGAGCCATCATTAGGGTGTTGAACATCCCTAAGTGGTCAGATGGGTCTCCATCCCCGTTGAACTTTGACAAGTGAGGCATACGAAAGCCAGAAGGGTATGCCGTTGCTGCTATGTTGGGGGCGAAGAGCTCCATCTCATCCCCTGAATCATATTCGTCTTTTTCTTTCTCCGACAGGAGCTTCTTCATCAACTCCTCCATTTGAGTTAAGCGCTCTAGGGTTTTGTCCTGAGATCCTGGGTTATTCCGGGGCTGTTCAACAGCTCCGGACCCGTTGTACATATTAGGCGGGTTATTGCCCCTCCTATCTGGAGATAGGTCATTTGGGGCATTCCCGCCATTACGTACTTCGGATCGGACCCCAACTGAGCGGGCCTGGCTACCATCCCTAACTCGATCCTCTCTGTGAGAGTTGAGGCGATCTCGAAGGTCGCCTCCATGGGTATTATGGTGACTTTGTGCTGAACTTAGTCGCTGTCACAGGTCTCCTCCCGAAAGATCACTCCGTGCACTACCGGTCCAGTGACTCCTGCTGGACAGGCTCGATGTGCGTCTTTGGCGGCTCCGACCTGATCCTTCCCCCGGCACCCTGCTGCGCCGGGAAGGCCCGGCCGATGGCGGGTCTCTCCTACTATTTATGTAGGTCGGGATGTCTCGGACGGGCTGAGGAGACGGGTATCTGATGGGAGAAGGAGGATGCCTGACCGGAGAGGCGATCCTAGTGCCGTCTGGACGGACTAAATTTGGTGGGGGCCTCTCGGCCCTGCCAGCTTGATGGTTTCGCGCTGGGCGATCTGGACGAGGAACTGGACGCTCTTCGGGGACGGGCTGACGTCTCCGGATCTCCTCGGCCCTCCTTTGGGAATTTCCCCTATCTCTTCTGGGTGTCCTCGAGGAAGGCTGAGAGCTAGGGGTTGATGTCCTAACCGAACGGCTGTACTGCTGCGGTTCGGTCTGAGGCATTTCCCTGAAGTTCGCCTCTTGATGGCGTGATGAAGGGGTGGAGTTGGCTGCAGGGAGTCTACCCGAACGGCTATGCCTGGATCGATTACTCCGGCGAGACTTAGGAGCCTCGCCTTGCCTCTCTCCAACGTTACCGTTGGTTGTGAGAGGGGGTAGTCGACTCAGAATATCCTGGATTTGCTGACCAGCTGCTGCTAGCTGGCTCCTCAGTTGAGCATTCTCCATCTCCACCGCAGTATAATAACCTGGATTCGGATTAGGCGGCCGGGGCGTCGAACTACCAGTGTCGTCTTGGCCGGCCGGCTGCTTTCCTGGTCTTTGCTGGACTTCAGGAACTTGCTCCTCGGGGAGGGCAACATGGCGGGCCTCCTGCCCATCATGCTGTTCTGTCTCGTTGCCATGTTTGGATCGAGTGGTCACCATAGTTGTATGTTTGTGGTAGTACTAATTGGACTTGCTCTCAATGAAAGCACCAAACTGTTGACGCGGTTCTTCGGCAACAGGTAATTAAGAGAAGAAGAGAAAGAGATTAGTACTTAAAAGTAGAACCGCCGCAGATATGAAATCTTTGTGAAAAGAACTAGGTGACCTTAAACACGTTTTTAAGTGGTTCGAAGGTTAAAAATCCTTCTACTCCACTAGTCAATATTATTGATCTTTTCTGGGTAATTGGTTTACCAAATATATAGTTCTTACAAGACTATTTTTTCCAACCCCTATCAATTCCCAGGGTCTCCATATTTATAGGAGAAGGCACCTGGAAATTGGTAGGGAGGTCATCCCGTGACCTTACCATTTGTCATATCAAGTCTGTGATATTCATGATTACTTCCTAAACCTGACACACAAGTGTGGTCTAATCAGTATGGAAGGAGATAATGGGCCGCACGGCCCAACCCGTCCGTGGGTGTCTGAATACGCACGTTCCTGCGGCGTGTCCGAGAAGTCAGGGGGATATCGGACACGTGATGGCAGGATTATGCACGTTTATCTTGCGTGTTGACTTCCCATAGGGTCAGAGCTTCCTGAGCAGCTCGCTACCGGAGCAATCCATAACCCGAGCTGATCCGTCAGTGGTCGCCGGATGTTGTTCCCAGCTCCTGGAACAACAAGAGGGAGCAGGAAACTCCATCCCCTCGAGCTAGAAAGGGCCCGTCCTGAAGATAAAGCCTCTGGCCTGTGGGAGCCTCGGGCTAAATCATGTTTAGTCCGAGGATCGTCTTGCTAAACAGCCCGTGGGAAATCCAGGGCGTACAAACATACATTTAGAAGATTTCATAAATTAAAAGACAATTCACAATGGCATACCTATTTCCAGGAAAGTAAGCACGTGACCACTTATCAAAACCCATGCCTTCTAGGTATTGAGCAATGGCTGGGTCTTTTGATTTGATTTTTTCGAAGTTAGTGTGGAGCTCGGATTTCCTAAAAGCATATGTCGCATTATACATCAACACATGACAATGATCAGTCTTGAATTTAGCAACCACATTCATACTAATGTGGTGGTAGCAAGCACCGTGATAGGCATCGGGGAAAATAGTTTCCAAGGCATGTGTAATACTTGCATACCTGTCAGATACAAACGCTAGGTCCTCGACTTCCCCAATCGCTTCCTTTAGCTTTGACATGAAATACTTCCAAGAATCATGATTCTCACTATCTACAATACCAAATGCAACTGGATATAGATGGTTATTTGCATCTAGCGCGACTGCACATAACATCTGCCCACCGTATTTTGTCTTTAAAAAGGTACCGTCCACACATAACACAGGACGACATGTACGAAACCCTCTTCTACTAACTTCGAGTGAGAAAAAGCAATATTTGAATCGATCTTCCTCAGTGACAAAATCTATCAACATCCCGGGATTTTTCTGTTGAAGCATGAACAGGTACGATGGTAACTTCTGGTAGGATGCTTCCAATGTCCCTCTGACATAAGAAAGAGCCTTCTCTCGGCATCTCCAAGCTTTTCCATATGACAACTCAATGCCATAATCATTCTTAATGTCCTCTCTTATGTTGTTTGCCATGTACGCATTCGATCCAGTCTGATATTTTTTCTTTATGCAATGACCAATAACCCAAGGTGCAACTTGGCGATGGCCTTTATGTCGGAGGTCAAGTGAGCAGGTGTGTTTGTTGGTGAAACGAGTTATCTCGAACATATCAGATTTAGGAATTCTCTTCCCCCTCAATCTCCACCCACAATCAGGATCCTTGCAAGTGATATACCAAACTTCAGTACCTGACTTCTTCACCACAAACTCGAAGTTCTGCTTCATTGCATACAAGTGTGCCTTCGTCTTCAACTCTAACTTGTTCTCAAAAACTTTCCCAACTTCTATTACTCCACAACTCACCCCAGATAACATGGGGATAACATAAGAGGGGCATGGGATTTCTTCAGCAGTATACGCTGGAGAACTCCATCTATTTCCATCATCTTGTGTAGTTGGACCACTGCTCTCTGAGCCAGCAGTCCTCCATCCTTGGCTTTCTTGACGACTTGGCAATGGTCGTACATTTAAATTATCTACTTGAACCACATGTAGCATCGACAACTGATCCTCTGAGTTATCATCAGAACTACTGCGCCCCTCAACTCTTTCATCATCATCACCAAAAAGGGCAACTGGATCGTCATTGACATAAGGCTCATACTCATACCCATCATCATGCGAGTGATTTGTTGGGGGAAAAAAGTTTCATTATGACTAGGACCTCCCATGCATACACTTGGCCCAGGAGCTGTTTGTGGAACAGCCATGCATGATTGATTATGATTTTCCATATTAACACTCGCTCTAGGAGATGGATCAATAAGAGCAATGTTCTTTGCAATCGAACTAACGCATAAAGGAACCCGATGTTTTAAGGGCTTTGAATTTTAAAGAATAAGAGCACTAACTCCTTCATCATCTGTGATTTCAATGGGATCTACGCTAAAATCATTGCATGTAAACGACACTTCCAACTTTAAGTCAAACAATGACCTATCCACTTTCAACTTTGAATACAACTTCTCCAATAATTCTATGTAACCAACATCAATTGGTACATGTATTATAGTGTTCAAACCAGCTTTGAAATTCCATTTTTCTCCTTTCTGTTCCCAAACACCGTTGTAAGAAACAATTATATTAACTCTGGAACCTACAAATTTACAAAAAAAAAAAACATAAGAATTATAAAAATAAAGTGTAATCTATGAAGAATCGATGGTAAATCGATGATGAATCGATGCCTATGAAAATATGTATTGTAGTTCAAAATCGATGCCACATCGATACTAACATCAAAATTAGATATTCGCCTCAGTATCGAAATGGCATCGATGTACCATCGAAATGTCATCGATGCTGATGGTTGTCCTATGTATGCGATTCAATTTCGATGGTATATCGATGCCACATCGATGCCATATCGACGCTGAACCAAATAAACATATATGGCATCGATTCAACATCGATACACCATCAATATTACATCGATACTAACGTCGAAATTAGATATTTGCCTCAGTATTGAATGGCATCGATGTACCATCGAAATGCCATCGATGCTGATGGTTGCCCTATGTATGCGATTCAATTTTGATGGTATATCGATGCCACATCGATGACATATCGACGCTGAACCAAATCAACATATATGACATCGATTCAACATCGATACACCATCGATATTACTTCGAAAATATCATCTAATTTAGATGTTCACCTCAGTATCGAAATGGCATCGATGTACCATCGATTTTGGAAATCCTAGATCCGAAGAACAATTCAAAAATTGCAGAAAAAAATACAAACTCAACTGCGGAACAGTTCAAATCTAATATCTAACCATGGCATTTCATATTCATAAGTAGATTAATGAAATGATACTTACCCATTATTTTTTCTCTTAAAAAACGCCAAGAAACTTCCAATCCGTTCCACCTCCGAGCTGTGAAAAAATGGCTGTAAATGAGGGATGAGAGAAAGAGATAGAGAGAAAAAATGTGTGAAGTGTTAAATTTGAGTGAGGAGGATATTTTTGTCCAAAATATAAGAGGGGGCATATTATGGGGAGAATTTTTATGTTGGCATTTTAAAAAAATTAAATATGTTATGATGCATAAATGGTAAAATTTCCCTTTTCAAATTTCTTACCAACCACAGATTTCATTTTTTAAACTTTTAAAATGATTTACAAATAATGAACTAATCACTTTTTCATAAATATGTTTTCAATCATTAAATTCAAATTTTCAATTCAGAATATAATTTCTAAAAATATATTTTTCCAATTGGGAATCTATCAGGCCCTAAAGTTTTTTTCAAATTTTACTATTTTAAGGAAATTTTTACATTTTTACAATTATGCATATTTTTCATCTTTTGTGTTGTTTTTTAATTGTTTAGATTTATGTATAATTGTGTTTCAGGGTATATAGCACTTGGGTACCCAAACTTCACTAGCTGTATCACTTAAGTCTCTCCCCAATTTTTTTTTTTGTAGCAATTAGACCATCAATCTTTATTTTTTGTCTCATATAGGTCCCCAATGTTATATTTTATTAAATAAATCTGAATTTATAAGAGTAAAATATGATTTTAACACAAAAAAAAAAAAAACATAGCACCCTTTTTTTTTCTCTTCAAACCCCTTTTAATTAATTAGTTATTACCAAATACATTATTTTGGTAAATTGATCTAAATATTCTCATCAAATATTAAAAATTTATTTTCTATTATACTTCCAATTGAAAGTATATAAACATTTTTATTAAAAATAATAAACTAATTAATCTATAAGTGATACATTAAATATTGTGTACCCCAAAATAAATATTAACTGAATCACTCAACACAAGGTACACCTGGTGTAATGCCCCGAATTCTCCGATGTGTTTAACGGCGTGAATAGTAGGCCGGGAGGGCCATACTTGCTTAATTATGTTATTAATTGATAAGATGCATGTATATGTTGATTATATTATGATATGATGTGAAATGCATGCATGTGAGTCCATATTTCTTACTACAGGGGTGTGATGGTAATTTGGCCCGTTGAGGGTAAATTGATTATTTGTACGCATGTTGGTGATATATCTTGAGACCACATTATGATGTGGGTTTGTTCGAGCCATTTGGCATGAGACGATCAAGGAATGTTAATTATCGGTTTGGTCATAACAGGCTTAAGCTCGGGGCTCGGGGTGAATCTCGGGGTGTTTTAATGATTAGAGTGTTACCGGGCATTAAAGGGTAACGGGATGTGAATTATTGGTGTTTGAGTGTTTTGAGATTAGCGGGAATTGGGAAGCGTTAATTATGATTAACGGGATTAGTGGAATGTGCCAAAATTACCCTTGAAGTGGTTTTAGAAGCTTTAAAAGACCTAGGGGTATTTTAGTCTTTTGGCTTAGATATATATGATGTTTGGAGGCTGTAGAATAAACAGAGTAAAACAGAGACAATTCTTCTTCTCCTTCCCGTACCTTCTCCTTCCTTCATCTTCCTTGTGAATTTTTGTGATCTTGTTGAGGATTTGAGCTTGGGAGCTAGGCCTTGGTACTTTGGGAGAGTGTTCCACTGTTGAAGAGCACCATAACCTGAACTTGAGGTAAGCTTTTAGCCACTAGTTTCCATGTATGCTCTGTTTTCGTTTTAAGATTTCAGCTCTAGATTTTGGTGTGGAAAGTTGGAATCAAGGGGAGTTTTTGTGGTGTTTTACTTGGGTTATGGTGAAGGAGAGTTTTGGGTGATGTCTAGAGGTTTAAATGGGTGTTTGGGGGAGGTTTTGAGTTGATTTGAAGGGCTGAGTTTAGAGGAAAAACGCAGGAGGAGGCTGCTGGTGCGTGCTGATTTCTGGGCTGTTAGGCATAATGAGCCGCGGCCTGGCATAGGTGAGCCGCGGCCCATGGTGCCTGTCAGGAGGATGGCCGCCTCTGTTTGGAGGCGCGCCGCGCCGCGGCTGGGGAGGGTCGTGGCCCAACAGGGCATTTTTGCCAAAATAATGTTTTTTAGCATGGGGATTTAAACCTAAGGCCTCGGGATTGAACCTACTACCCGGTTGAGTAGTGTTTGATGTCTCGGAGGTTAGGTTTTGGTTTGTGAACCTTTTATTAATCATTTTATTGATGGAATCCCATAATTGGTTATGACCAGGTAACCGCTAAAGGACCAAAAGGTTGATCGTTCTCAGAGTTGTTCTTTTATTCATTCTTGCTCGAACCAGAGGTAAGAAAACTGCACCCCAAGTGTGACATGCATGGATACTCGTGAGGCATGTTGGTTGTGTAATATGGACATGGGTTGAATACATAATGCTTAGCATATATTGCTCACTTGTGCATGGTACTGACTCATTAGTCAGATTTGGCAAAGGTGCTAGTATCAACTGTGAAGCTGTGACTTATTAGTCAGGTTCGGCAGTGGTACTGGGCACTGGTCACGTTGCACTGACTCATTAGTCAGAATTGGCAAAGGTGTTAGTGTTAACTGTGAAGCTGTGACTTATTAGTCAGGTTCGACAGTGATACTAGACACTGGTCACATAGCGCTGACTCATTAGTTAGAACGGTCTTAGCGTGGATCACGCAAGCCAACAGAGATTAGATCTAATCGACTATTAGCATTGAATGACTCAAAGAGCATTAATGTCAGGCCGACCCCGAGGGTCGATGATTGAAATAAGTGCTTGGAGGCTAGTGGCTTACCTAGCAGCCACTCTCCCGCTTGAATCATGTGATGTTCACTTGTTTGTTTGAAAGCTTTATGCTCAGTGTGATTATAATGATAATCATTTGATAATGTTTATGAGAAGTATTATGTTTTCTTGCTGGGCTTTGGCTCATGGGTGCTATGTGGTGCAGGTAAAGGGAAAGAAAAACTCACCTAGCCTTGAGTGGAGAGCTGAAGTGGTGATGTGTACATATGCGGCCGCTTGACCACCACGGCCAAGAAGTTCTCAGAGGAACTAGGGGGTTTACCCTATTTTTGCCGCTTAGGTTGACGGGATTGTAACTTTACAACAATAGTGACCATTTTGTACTGAGAACAGCTTGTAAACGTTTTGTTTAGCTCTGCAGAGCAGTTTGTAATGAAAATCTCCATTTCCATTTTATTGGTTTTATACCTTAACCTGTTAATTACACTTAGAGCACGTTTTTGACCAAAGGATTCGGGTAGCGAGTCAAATTTCCGGTCCACCGTTCACCGTAACTGTTCTGGGGTAGCCAGGGCGTTACACCTGGCAGACAAACGCATGAAGAAAATGTTTAGATTGAATATGTAGCTAACTCTGGAGTGAGCAGCTAGAGTTCAACTTGACAGCTTACGACAACCAGATAATCTTCAGATCACCTCTTGTATTGATTAGTAGTGAAAAATGCATATTTATTGATTTTAATGGTAAAAATAAATTAAGTTTAATTAATATTTTCATGGAATTAATATAATTTATTTTATAAATGAAAATATTTTATTATGATTTAATTTATTGTTATTTTGTAGGAATTAAAGTGCATTTTTGCATAAAGAAAAAAGAAGAATAAATAAATAGATAAATATGAAAATCAATTGAAAAGTGGCATTCTTGAAGCCCAAAAATAGGCCCAGAATTCGGCCCAAAGGCCCAGGCCCTCCAGCCTCTTTGCACCCCCAACGTGCCACTTGGCGCGCTCCTCGCCTACCACGCGTCCCAGTCGCCCAGCCATTCTAACCCGCGAGCAACCCGACCACCTAGTGACCAGACCCAGCGACCCGTCCACACCCCTGCCTCCTTCAGCATCTCAGCGACCCACGCGACCCGCATGGCTCCCCGACCCATGACCCGTAGAGCTCCCCCTCCTTCAGCCTGCGTTGACCGATCAAACCAGCCCTTTTCCTTCAGCCAACCTGCCCACGTGGCACCTCCCCATTGGCTGGGAATGGGTCAAACCCACCAGCCGCCACCAGCCACCTTTGGCCCAATTTTTTTTGCACTTTGGGCCTTGCACATTGCCATTTTGAGCTTTAAAGCTCATCTTTTTTTGTGTTTTAGAAAAATGGCATATTGACCATGCACTAAAATAACTAGGTTAATATTTATAATAAGATTGATTTTTCAAAATCATATTTTATTATTAATATTTCAAATTTATTTTGTAAACTCCATTTTGTTGTTTAATTTCTTTTTAGTCATTTTCTCCCTCTATAAATAGAGACTCTTATTTCACATTTTCTATGTAATTTTTAGGTAGTAAAACTCTACCAAATTTTAGTCTCATTTCTCATATTTTCTCTCTATAATTTCATGAGAATGTCTAGCATAATAGGCTAACCTTCTTAGGAAGGTTAGGATGATCCTATATGCACTATGACTTTGTTTGATATTTTTGATTCACCATGTGCTTAAAGTTTATATATTTGAGTGATTTATTTTCTTTCACCTCTACTTCTTCATCTATATTTCTTCATCTTATTATCTATATTTATGTTTACTAATAGTATATAGATTTTTTCAAGCAATTTCTATGTATTATCAAATTAGTGAAAATAATATAGATAATATCTGTATCATTTTCTTCATCTCATTAATATATTTTACTTTTGCTAAAATCTATATAGAATTAGTCGTGCTCTTTCTATGTATTTTATAAATAGTAAAAGTAATATTTGTGTTAGGTTTTATGTCTAATCTTTTATTGCATTATTGTCAATGGTATAATGTCATTTTTAGATTTCTCATAAGATTTATCTCATCTTTCCATATTAAAGAATAATAATCACTTGAATACATTTTTGTAAAACATATTTGTGATTCAATGCTAAATCTTCCAAATGAATAGTTGGGATGTGAACTTCTTATTTGTGTAATTTTTATGAATCAAAGATCCAAATAAATAAGTATGCATATTGGTGACTCTTGACCCTTCCTACTTGTTACCTATTGTTATATCACACTTTAGTATATCTTTATTTCTAATCTATAAATCTCAAAAACAACAAAAATATCACTTGTTCTATTTTCCTCGTATTATTTATCTCTTAACTTTATTTATTTGCATCCTTGTGGAATCGACCGCCCGATCTATACTACAACCACCGCTTAATGGATGCACGTTTTAGGCATTAAACATGCGCCAACAACCTAGTTCAAAATGTGTGATGGCCAAATCGCCTTCTAGAAACTGAACTTAGCCCGTGTCAGGATAGATGAGTTCTAAGGCATCCAGCTCGAAGGAAGTGACCAACTCACAGAAGCCTGGTCATGACGCACAATGAAGGATCCCAGAAGACTTGAAGATTCCCTATACGCTCATTAATGCCCAGATTTTATTGTACATTTATTACTTGAGATAACGAGTGTAGATTCTATAGGCAGTCATATCCTTATGTAAATGGGAAGTTACCCAAATTTACTATTTACCATAGTTATGTATGTGGTTACCCAAAGTTGTCCAGGAAAATCCTCTATAAATGTCAGGGGAATGGACAGAAAAAGGGACCAACTCTCTGTTATGATTGGTTAAATACAAATGATAAAGTGTTAAAATACAAGCAAGGTATAAACACTTGGTAGAATTCACATAATGAAGATGTGAATTTGAGTTTCAAATTGTAGGAACTTATAAAATGCAAATTTGGGTCCAAAGTGATACATAAGAGTATCTAAGGGTTCCCAAGAAGTTTGGTGGCATTTGGAGCATTTTTGGGACATTTGGAAGTGTCCAAAGTCAGAGGGGGTGGCGATATGTTGCCACCCAAGAGGCGACACATCGCCTGAAGGCTATGGTTTCTAGAAACCCTAGCAAGCAATGCATTGTCTGCTTGCAAGCGACACGTCGCTTGCTGTATCACGTTGATTTACGTAAATGCTCTAAATTACGTGTTTTATAAGTCTAATCATATTGGTTAGACCTAATGACGGTGCCTACTCTATATATGGGTCAAAAATAATGATTTGGGAGACTTGATCACTCTCTCCAATCTCTCTCTACCCTTTCTCTCTCTTGCTCCAAGAACTCTCTGAGAAAGTGCTTGACTTAGAGAGTTAAAGGCTTGTTCAATCTCAATCCTCATTTCCTCAAGAGAAGGCCTCAAGCATCAATGGTGGCTGAGAAATAGAGTATTAGGACAGTGTTTCTCAACGTGTATAAGCCTTGGTTTGTGGTTTTGATTTGCTCAAAGGATTTTGTTCAAAGAAAGTGGTGGTTCTGCCCCAAACTCCAGGGACCGTTACAGTGTGCCTTGTAACCAATGCTAAACTCGCTAATCGAGTCATTTGACCAAAATCGTGTAACTAAGTATGATTAGCGGTTTAGGGATTAAAAATTTTGGTTAAGATGTAACGTTTCATTAGAACGTTTACTGTATACATTGGGAACCCAAAAATATAATTTCAGAGTCTGTTACAAGAAAATATTTACAACAGGCCGATCTAAGCGGCAAAACAGGGTTTAACCCTAGTTCCTCTTTCAACCCTCGGCCATGGCGGTCGAGTAGCCGCATATGTACACATCGTCACCTAAGCTCTCCAACTCAAGGATGGTCCAGCTTTCTTTTGCCTTTACATGCACCACATAGCACCCGTGAGCCGAAGCCCAGCAAGAAAACTTAATATGCTCATGAATAGTAATAACATGTCATCAAATCATAAGGCACACGCCTAGCAGATATAGCCCTATTCCAGCAGGCAAACAAATCCACGTAATGTTGAGTATAACACATCAACCAATGACCATAATAGTCATCCAGGGCTTTTAACCCCAAATAGAAGAGTGACAATGGTACAATCACTAAGGTGGGTTCCGTTCCCAATAGCCATGTGACAATAGGGTCATCGGAGCTTATAGATAAGTGATCCTTTCACTAGCTTAACAAGATAGGTATCTGGTAAAATAGTCACCAGCATAACCTGTCGAGTAAATAAGTGATCCTTTCACTAGCTTAGATAGGATAGGTGCATGATGACTAGTCACCAACATAACCTTCCTCATGACCATATAGTCATAACCATGGAACATCATTCCCTAGCCATGTGACAAGTAGTCACCTAGGCCTTAGGCCCTGGCTCTGAGTAACTAGTCCTAGACTAGCCAAGCGCTTATAAGTTTCATCGACCTTAGGGTCGGTCCAGCATTAATGCCTTAGAGCCATTCAACGCTGATATCGATTAGATCTAATCTTCATTCGGCCCTGCGTTCAGGACACTTATGCCGTTTCTGACTCTTAGGTCAGTGCCCCTGACTAGTCAGTGCCATATACAATTAAGCAATGCCACCAAACATATATCACATATCCAATATCCGAATACAGGGCATTCAGCATGCTTACTTAACAATTACTAGCACAATTAGGATCATGCATAAACACAGAGGCTCAAGCTCTGAACAATATCATACTTGGTATGCAAAGCATGTCCTAATCACATGTTTCTTACATTTAAACATCCAACATGCATCAAGAATAACCATGCATGTCACATATACACAAGGTGCAGTTTTCTTACCTCCGGTTCGAGCGAGAATTAGAACAAGAACGACCCTTGAGAACGATCGATCCTTAATCATTTAGCGTTCACCTAGTCATAACCAAATACAATCTCCGATAAATGAAAATCAACAAGAATAGGGTCTTGACCTAAACCCCACTCTCAGGACCTCGAAACAGGCCCACACGGTGAGTAGATTCGATCCCGGGCCTTAAGGATTGAAACCCCGAGCCAAAAACCCTTAAAAACACTCAAAACAAGGTTCTAAAGAAACAGGGTAGCGTTGTAGCGCTGCCCTCCTAGCGCCCCAGCGCTCAAGACAGAACCAAACCGCCCTAGCCTCCTCTGCAGGTAGCGCTGTAGCGCTACCTGCAGCCAGCATCTGCCCAGAAAGTTCTTCCTTCGATTCCACCATTTCTAACCCAAACCAAAAGCTTCCAATCATCAAATTAAGTCCTAAATGAACCCAAATACCACCTCCACATGTCCTAGGCACCACAACCCCAAGAACCCTAGCCAAAACTCCAATCAATTCCCAACTTTTCAACTCAAAAACCAGCTAAAACTTAACTATGAAAACAGAGCAAAACCAAGAGTTCTAATGGCTAAAAACTCACCTCAATCTCAGCAACACACCATCTTCAATGGTGGAGCATAACCCTAGCTTATCCTAGCTTGGTTCCTCAAAAGAAGCTTGAAAATTCAAGGGAAAATGAGCGAGAAAAACCATCGGGAGAGAAGGAGAACAACACTCTGTTTTCCTCTTCTTTCTACAGCCTTAATGGCTTATATCAATCTCTAAGGGTGAAAATACCTAAATACCCTTAGGTCTAAAATAAAACCTTAACAGCCACCAAGGGCAAAATTGGTATCTCCCACCTATCTCTTTAATCATAATTAACGCTCTCCAATTCCCGTTATTCTCGATATTCTCAAACACCAATAAATTATATCCCATTACCCTTTAATTCCCGGTAATGCTCTAATCATTAAACTCACCCCGAGACTCACCCCGAGCCTCGAACTTAATCCCGTAATGACCAGACCGAACACTTGCATTTCATGATCGTCTCATGCCGAAAGGCTCGAACAAATCCACATATAATGTGGTACCATTCATGACTCACCCACATGCACGAAAATACACAATTACGCCCTCAGCGGGCCAGATTACCAAAATGCCCTTATAATTATAAATACACCCATATGCATGCATTTATCATCATATAATAATATAATTCACATAAACATGCATATGATCACTAAATAACATAGTTTATCAATTATGACCCCCTGGCCTCCTAATCAAGGTCCTAAACCTTATTAGGAAATTCGGGGCATTACACTAGGGTTTTGAAGTTTCATCAAATATTGAAGAACTTCACTGATCTACTAGTGTTTGCAAGTTCTTTCTAATCTTTTAAATCTTTGTCAATCCAAATTTTGTGTGGATTCTATTTTTTGTGGTGATGTTATCTCACTCTCCCCCAACATTCTAATACTCTATAATCTAAGATAGCATATCACAGAAGAATCTAACTCTCTTTCGACTTTGAAGTTCATCACTCAAGACTTTGTTAGATTGGATAGGTTTGATGGGACTAACTTTGTTCGTTGGCAAGATAAAATTAGATTCATGCTCACCACTTTGAAGGTTTTATATTTCTTGGATAAAGACCTAAATGTAATGCCCCAAATTTCCTAATAAGGTTTAGGACCTTGATTAGGAGGCCAGGAGGGCCATAATTGATTTATTATGTTATTAAATGATAATATGCATGTATGAGTGTATTAAATATGCATGTGAACCCATTTATGATTAATTGGGTGATTTTTATATTTTGGCCATTAAGGGCATATTTGGCATATATGTGATATGTGTGTGGTGCTTAATTTTTATTTGGTTACGCTAGGGTTACTCAGCACGAGACGATCCTAAGAGGTAAGCTAGTGGGATCATCACAAAGAGATTTATTCTTGACTCGAAGTGAGTCAAGGGGTATTTAGTGCATTACCGGGTTATTGGGCAATGGGAATAAGTATTTGATGATAAATTGAGAGTTAGTAAGATCGGGGGGAAATCCTGGAGGTTTTGACTATTTTGTCCCCGGGGGTATTTTCGGGACCCCGAGCATTAGGATTTGTTTGAGGCTACTTAAGCTTAAAGTAACCTTTTAAGAAATAAAAAGAACGTTCAGTAAGTTCTCTCGCCCTCTAAGTTCCATTTTTGTCTCTCGATCGCATTTTCGAAGGAAACTTGAGTTTTAGGACTCGGATTCAAGCGAGGATCGAGGCATAGCGATCCTAGGAAAGATTAGAAGCTTATTAGCCGGAGGATTTAGTTGGGAAACAACTCAATAAGAGGTAATTCAAGTTTTAAGTTCTAAGTTTTTTTTTAAGTTTTTAAGCTTGAATTGGACTTTGTGTTTTGATGAGTTTTTGATTGAATTGAAGCTTGGGTTTTATGGGTTTTGGATCATGGGGATGTTTGGAAACTTTGATTTTTGAGTTTGGAGATGTTTGGGTAGGTTTTTGGAAGGTTTTAAAATGGAGAAATCGGGGAAAAATGGCTGGTCCGAGGTTGGGCCGTGGCCCAGGCTCGAAGAAGCAGGTGGAAAGTTTTCAAAGGGCTGGGGGTCGCGGCGCTTGGTGTTATTTATAGCCAAATTGATGTTTTGTTCAGGGAACTCAAACCTTAGGCCTTGGGATCGTTCCTGCTACCTAGTTTAGTGGAATTTGATGTCTCGGAGGCTAGGTTTTTGTTCAGGGGAACTCAAACCTTAGGCCTTGGGAACTAATGCATGTTGGATGTTTAAATGTAAACATTGATAGCATATCAAATGCTTAGCAATCTTGCTCACTTATGTATGATTATTATTGAGGCATGTCGGGTGATTAAATGTGATGCATATGATGCACGGGAAACATGTGTTTAGGGCATGCCATGAATGTTGAATATGAGACTGATCAAAGCTTGAGTCTCTGTGTTTGTGCATGATCATAATTGTGCTAGCAACTGTTAAGTAAGCATGTTGAATGCCCTACGTTTGGATATTTGACATATGATATATGCCTGGTAGCATTACTTACTTGTGCATGGCACTGACTCATTAGTCAGAATTGGCAATGGTGCCAGTATCAACTGTGAAGTTGTGACTCATTAGTCAAGTTCGGCAGTGGTACTGAGCACTGGTCACATGGTATTGACTTATAAGTCAAGAACGGTCTTAGCATGTTTAACGCAAGTCGATAAAAGATTAGATCTAATCGACATATGCATTGAATGAATCAAATGAGCATTAATGCCGGACCAACCTCAAATTCGATGAAAATTAAAAGCGCTTGTCTAGTCTAAGGGCTAGTTATTTAGAGCCAAAGCCAAAAAGGCTAAGGTGACTTAGATGTCACATGGCTAGGAGGGTATGGGACCTCCAGAGTGTAACTCATTAGTCACCTATGCAAAGTGTGAATACAAAGTGTGATTCATTAGTTACCTATACGGGGTATGACTCATTAGTCATCCACACAGAGATAGACTCATTAGTCATCTATCCAGAGCGTGATTCATTAGTCACCTATACAGAGATAGACTCATTAGTCTTCTATACAGAGTGTGACTCATTAGTCACCTATACAGAGATAGACTCATGAGTCTTCTATACAGAGTGTGACTCATTAGTCACCTATACATAGATAGACTCATTAGTCTTCTATACAGGGTGTGATTCATTAGTCACCTATACAGGGTATGACTCATTAGTCATCTATACAGAGTGTGACTCATTAGCACCTATGTAGGGTGTGACTCATTAGTCACCCACTCCGAGATTGACTTACTAGTCATCTATTCAAGAAGTAAGTCCCCAGAGATTGACTCATTAGTCATCTATTCAGATGCAGGACCCCGTAATCATTTATTTGTATCTGCGTGCATGCGTGATGAAGGCTATTATTGCTAGACATGCACATTATGATTTGATGACATGTGTAGTACTGTTCATGAGCATATTGAGTTTTCTTACTGGGCTTCGGCTCACAGGTGCTATGTGGTGCAAGTAAAGGAAAAAGAAAGCTGGACCATCCTTGAGTTGAAGAGCTTAGGTGACGATGTGTACATATGCAGCTGCTCGACCGCCACGACCGAGGGTTGAAAGAGGAACTAGGGTTAAACCCTGTTTTGCCGCTTAGATCGGCTGGTTGTAAATATTTTCTTGTAATAGACCTTTAAATTATATTTTTGTTGGGATCCCAATGTATACAGTAAACGTTCTAGTGAAACGTTATATCTTAACCGAAATTTTTAATCCCTAAATCGCTAGTCATACTTAGTTACATGATTATGGCCAAATGGCTCGGTTAGCGAGTTTAGCACTGTTTAAAATGCGCACCGTAACGGTCCCTGGAGTTTAGGGTGTTACACTAAAGGCCTTGGAAGAACCCAAGGAAGATGATACTCAAGAAATCGTCAAGGAAAGGAAGAGGCGCGAAGAAGAGGAGTTGATATGTAGGGGTCACATCCTCAATGCCCTCTTGGATAGGTTATACGATCTCTACACCAATACCAAGACCGCCAAGGAGATTTGGGAGGCTTTGGAAATAAAGTACAAAGCGGAAGAGGAGGGTACAAAGCAATTCCTTATTACTCAATATGTGGAATTTTAATTTTATGATGATAAACCCCTTCTCCCTCAAATTCACGAGCTGATTATTGTGAATAAATTGTCTACTATTAAAATTGTATTGCCAGAACAATTTCTTGTTGGTGCCATTATACCCAAGTTATCTCCTTCATGGAGAGGCTATAGGAAAAAGATGCTCCATAAAAATGAAGAGATTTCTTTGGAGGAAATTCTCAAACAATTGAGAATTGAGGAGGAATCTCGTTCTAGAGATTTGAATGATGAGAAGTCCAATAGAGAGACTTCTAAGGCCAATGTTGTGGCAAATCCTCCTAACAAAGGCAAATGAAATGGCAAGAACAAGGGCAAAGGCCAAAAACCGTTGGGTCCCAAGAAGAATGAGGGACAATTCAAGAGTTCCAAGGGACATTGCTTTGTGTGTGGCAAGAATGGTCACTTTGCTAGGGATTGTAGGTTCAAGAGGAGCCATAACAATGAAGCAAAGGTCAACTCGTCTCAAAAGGAGCTAGTGGATACACTAAGTGAGGTTAATCCCTGTAACGACCCAAAATCGCTAATAAGGCTTAAGGGCCTTGATTAGTGTGCCAAGAGGGCATTAATAGAATAATTGTGATTTAAATGAGTAATTATATGTTTAGTAATGTTTATATGATAATTGATGATATTATGTGGTAATGTGATATGTATATATATGTGATAAATGTGAGAACCACGTTATTATGTGGTAGGTTTGTAGGGCACGACTCAAGACGATCCTAGGGCCAGATAGTGGGGGAAGAGTCACAACGGGGCTTAAGATGTGACTTTGGACAAGTCAGGGGTATTTTATGTATCGGGTAGTGAATTGGACTATCAAGTCATGAAAATAAATATATGGAGATATATTTGAGGTTAGGATGTCTAGGCGGGAATATTGGGGGATTTTTTCCAATTTGGCCTCGGGGACGGTTCCGGCACCCCGAGCCTCGGGATTAACTTAACGAGTAAGATAGACATAAGGAAGCCTTTAGAAAACATAAACTGACCTTATTTTCTCAGCCTTACCTCTCTATTCTCTCTCAAGGAAAACAAGGGGAAGAAACACAGAAACTTAAGGAGAATTTGCTAGAATTCAGCTGGAGTTTGGAGGATTGAAGGGGGCTGATTTGGAGGCGTAGCTCAGGAGTAAATCAAGAACTAAAACAGGGTTAAGGTAAGCTTTTAATTTTCTTCTTTGTGGTTGGAATTCTGGGTTTTTGTTAAGTATTGAAGCAAACATGGTTTTGATGTCTTAAGGCAGAATTGAGGAGGAAACTTGGGGACTTAGCTTGGCTTTGGCTTGGTGAAGTGGTTCATCAGAAGAGGTAAGTTTCAACTCATGGTGTAGAAGTTTTAAATTGGATTTGAATGACTGGTTTGAGTGTTTATAGCTCTTGAGTTTCAGAAGTTGAAAAGAGAAGATTAGTGTATGTTAGGCTGTGTTTTCTGTGGAATTATGATGTTTAAGCCATGCCAAAGGAGTTGGGATTAATTGGTTATGAGTTGGGGAGTTTTGGGATGGTTTAAGGTGAGGTTTCAAGCTTAAAAATGATGGGTTTTCTGGGCACGAAGGGAAGGGCCGCGGCTCTGTTCTAGAGCGCTGCGACCCTAGGATGAAAAAGGGCTAAAGAGGCTCGGCCATGGGAGGGCGCCGCGGCGCCCAAGGCAAGGGCCGCGGTGCGTGTCTTGTTCAGGATGGGCTTGGTTCTGTTTTGAGGCTAGGGCCGCGGCTAAGCTTCAAGGGCCGCAGCCCTTAGTTGCACGCATGAGTTTTTGAGGGTTCTAGGCACGGGGAAATGGTCTAGTATGCTCGGGATTGGTTTCACCACCGTGCTTTGTGGAATTTGGATTCCCGGGAGTTAGTTTTGTAACTGGAAACCTATATCTGAGTATTAATGGAACCCTATACTTTGGTTGTGACTAGGTAATAAAGGCTTAGGCTCGGGAACGGATCGTGCTTGAGGGGCGTTGCTCGTAATTCAATAGCTGTACAGACTAAAGGTAAGAAAACTGCACTTGGTTGAATATATGTGACGGGACTAAGGGCTCCCTATTGTAAACGCTTGAAAAGATGGTATTATGCCATACAAGCCATTTAGTGAACCAATGGCCTAAGGGTGCCAAGGGTTTCACTAGCGCACAGGGCGCGGCTCGGCCACTGGTAGCCGAGGACAGCTTATTATGCACTGAGCTCGGTTTAAGCGGGCCGGAGTCAGTGGGTTAAACAGAGGGTGCGGCCTAAGTCGTCGGCCCTGAGTATTATGTGATATGAGTGTAACATGTGATAGATTGTATCTTGAATCTGAATGTATGTGCTGAATATCTGTTGTGGATTATCTGATGGGAATACATGCGTAATGAGTTAATTGTCTATTATCATTGATTGAGTTGTATAAGATGTTTTCTTGCTGGGCCTTGGCTCACAGGTGCTACGTGGTGCAGGAAAGGCAAGGGCAAGTTAGATCAGCCTTGATTGGAGAGCTCAGTGAGCAGAATGTACATAGCCAGGTGCTCGGCCGCCACGGTTGAGGATTAGGCAAGGACGTGGGACCTATTGACTGTCTGTTTTGCCTTAGTATGGCTAGTGAATACTCATGTACTTTTGGGAGTCTGTAAACTTATTTTAACTATGTTTTCTTGTGGGATCCCGTGTTTATAATAGTTTATATATATGAAATGAGTCTTTTGAGACCCAAAACCTTTTTAACCCTAGCTCTTACATGTCTAGTGACACGTTTTTAAAATGCTGACTTGATTAGCGGGTCTTGCACCTTTATAAGTACACAGTGTAATGGTCTTGGCTATCCAGGGCGTTACAATGCCATTTATGGAAAGGTGAGTGGGTGATGGTATGATACTTGTGCCACCATTCATGTAACCTATGATCGATCTCTATTCAAGACATTTGAATCTTCAAAGGAAGGGCATGAAATCCAAATGGGCAATGAGAAAAGGTCCTAGGTTGAAGGAAATAGAACTATTGACTTGTTCTTCACATCCGGTAAGAAGATTCCACTCACCAATGTTTTGTATGTACTAGAAATGAGTAGAAACCTTGTGGGTGGCAATTTACTTGGCAAACCGGGAATCAAGGTTGTGATAGATTCCGACAAGCTTATTTTATCAAAAGACAATATTTTTGTGGGAAATGGATATGCTTGTGGTGGCATGTTCAAACTTTGTACTTCTATTGACAATATGAACAATAAAGCTTATTCTTCTTGTTATATGCTTGACTCAAATTCTATTACTTTGTGGCATGTTAGACTTATACATATAGGATTTAGCACAATTAAAAGAGCTGTCAAATGTGGATTAATTGATTGTGATAACGTTGAGTATGAAAAATGTGAATTATGTGTTAAATCTAAAATGGTAAAGAAATATTTTCCTAGTGTTGAAAGAAACTCTAAGTTGTTAGATTTGATACATAGTGATTTATGTGAACTTAATGGAATATTGACTAGAGGAGGAAGTAGATGTTTCATTGCTTTCATTGATGATTGCTCTAGGTTCACATATGTATATTTGCTTAAAAATAAAGATGAAGCATTTGATGTGGTTAAAGTGTACAAAGCGGAAGTTGAATATCAACTTGAAAGGAAAATTAAAATACTTAGAAGTGATAGGGGTGGTGAATATTTTTCAAATGAATTTAACTTGTTTTACGAAGAACATGGAATAATTCATGGATGTAAAACCCCTTATATTCTACAACAAAATGATATAGCGGAAAGAAAGAATAGAACATTTGTAACGCCCTGCTAATTAGGGTTCGTTACCAAGTGTGTTTAAAATCAGTGCTGGACTTGCTAAACAAGTCATTTGGACTAAACATGTGATTAAGCCACTAAAGGTTTAGGTATTAAAAATTTTGGTCAAGTCATAAACTGTAACGACCCAACTATTTTTAAGACCTTAGACCATTAGATCTACTATACATAGCTACTATTTTGGGAAAGATACATAAGAAATAATTTTGGGAAACATTTTCATTGATAAAAAAATTTGTTCTTACACGGGATCCCAAAAACACAAGTTTAAAAGTTGGTTACAACACCAAGGTTACATAACAAGCTGACCTAAGCGGCAAAAGTTGGGTTCAACCCTAGCTTCCTCGAGTATCTTGGCTATGGCAGTCAAGCAGACTACATACGCACATGTCTCTGCTATCGCCCTCTGATTCATGGCTGGCCAATCTTCTCTTTACCTTTACCTGCACCACGAAGCACCCGTGAGCCAAAAGACTCAGCAAGAAAACATATTAAGCAATTCACGGAGTAATATATCTGACTAACAGTAATAACTGAATCTAGCATACACATTATACAAATCAGCAACCATAGAGTTGCACAAGTGTGTGTCGCACTCCCTTTCAATTTGTTTGTCATCCGAGCCAGTCAGGTGCTTGGTGCACCCCAAGGTGGCCCAGCCATGGTGGCCTGCACTCCACGTGTGTAATGCCAATCTTAGCTCATAAGCTGAGTCCTACAAGTCCTTGACTTATAAGTCAAGCCTTACATGCCCCCGACTTATAAGTCAAAGCTTTAAGACCCTCGACTATAAGTCGAGCCCCTCAAATCAGATATGCCCTCGACTAATAAGTCGATCTCTAACTAGATATCACAACAATTCCCTAGTTTATAAACCGAGCTCCCTAGTCATAGCAGACAATCACATATTCCATTTATCATACATATATACAGATGCAATGTATTATAATACATTTAATCAAACATACATATGCATAATCATAATCATGCGCATTCACAGGCCAAACGCCTAAATCAAGATTATACTCAGCATTCGGGTTGAGCTCCAATCATGTATATCATATTCTGGGTGCAGTTTTCTTACCTTCGGTCAAAGTGCAAGCTACCAATGAATGACTCTTGAGTATGATCCCTGATCCGAGCCCTTAGCATTGACCTAGTCACAACCATGATGAAGAATTCCATCAACAACGAGTGAATAAAGGCTTCCGGACCGAGTCCTAGCCTTCGGGACATCGAATTCCACCAAACACGGTAGTAGAATCGATCCCGAGCTCATAAGGTTGACTTCCCGCACTCAAAACCTTCTCGGGGTCCAAAACCCCTTAAGAGCCGCGACCCCATGCTATTGTGTCGTGGCCCACCTCAATCTGAGGCTCAGCCTCCCCAAAACACCAGACACGAGCCGCGGCCCAACCTCGCGACAAAGCCCTCCTTGGCTCCCTTTTGTTCTAGAGGGTCGCGACACACCAAGAACAGGGTCACGACCCGACCCCTTCGAACCCACAATTATGGGTTTTTCCTTTAACCGAACCCAAATAAAAACAACCTAATCACACTCAATTCTTTAATTCAATCCCCATAATCAGTATAACTCATTTTCAACAACAAAACTTAACTAATTAATTGACTAAAAACTCACCAAGAATCCCAAAATTCACTCTCCCAACTCACACACATGCAAACACCAAAGCTTTCAATAAAATCACAAAAGCATCATGAAGAATTCGAATTTAAACCCTTACCTCTGAGATGATAACATCCTTGAGCTAATGCCCAAGCTTAATCCTTCAATTTCCTAAGTTTTGTTCTTCAATTTCCTCAAAACTATAAAGCTTCCAAGAAGAGAGAGAGACAGCTACGGGAGAGACAAATGGTTCTAGTTTGTTTGCTCTGTTTTTTGTTTTCCCTCAGCTGAAGAAACACTTAACTTAAGTCTCTAATTAGGCACAAATGACCAAAATGCCCCTAGACCAATCCAATTTCTCCAAAGCCCTCCAAGGGCAATTTCATCAATTGCCAATTCTCGTGAATCCCCGAGTGTTCCTATAAATCCCCAACTATCTCAAAATAATAATCTTTTAATCTCCCATTACCCGATAATTCCCAGCAATGTACTGAATTACCAAAATACCCCTATGCTCACCCTAAGCTAGGTATTTTATCCCGTTGTGACTTTTCCGCTAACTTGCTCACCAAGATCGCCTCGCGTCGAGTAACCCAGATATATCCACATAATAATGTGGTCTCAATCACACAAACTAAAATTTACAATTATACCCTCAACGGGACAAATTACTAAAATGTCCTTCTTATAAGAAACAGGCCCACATACACATTTAATATTTCTAAACAAACAAGCATAATTATATTATAATATAATTCATATAATAACATGCTCATACAATATCAACACATAATTAAAACAATTATTGCCTCCCGGCCCCCTAATACAGGCATTAAGCCATATTAGGGAATTTGGGATGTTACAACATTTATTGAGATGATTAATGCTATGCTATTACATTCTAAATTGAATTTTAGTTTGTGGGGTGAAGCCTTGCTATCTACTTATCATATTTTTAATCGTATTCCCATGAAGAAAAATAATACATCTCCATATGAGTTATGGAAAGGAAATAAACCAAACATTGGTTATCTTAAAGTGTGGGGGTGTCTTGCTTATTGCAAGAGCACCGATCCAAAAAATACCAAGTTGGGTCCAAGAGCTATAAGATGTGCATTTGTGGGTTATGCACGAAATAACAAAGTTTATAGATTATTAGACTTGGAGTCTAATGTAATAAATGAATCTAGAGAGGTTGAGTTCTTTGAGAACATGTCATGTGATGACAACAAGTTGTAACCAACTCAAACTAGAGAGCCTCAAGATGAGACTCCTAGAATAGTTGGTGAGCAACCTCAGTTGCATAGATGGAGCCAAAGGCTCAAAGATTTTGGATAAAACGAGAAGTGTTCTCCAATAGAGACAATATACCTTGTTGAATGTGATAATGAGGAAGCTACTTGGAAACATCCAATAATACTTCAAATAGAAGATGATCCCAAAACATTTAAGGAAGCAATGTCGTCAAGGGATTCCACTTTTTGGAGGGAGACAATTAATGATGAAATGGATTCAATTATGTCAAACCACACTTGAGAATTGGTTGACCTTCCAAAGGGGTCCAAACCAATTGGGTGAAAATGTGTATTTAGAAAGAAATACCATACCGATGGCACCATACAAACCTTCAAGGATAGGCTAGTAGCCAAAAGTTTCAAACAAATAGAGGAAATAGATTACTTTGACACATATGCACTAGTAGCAAGAACGACTTCTATAAGATTGTTGTTTGTCTTATCATCTATATACAACATTTATGTTCACCAAATGGATGTCAAAACGACATTCCTAAATGAGGATCTCGAATAGGAGGTCTATATGGAACAACCTGAAGGTTTTGTTCTCCAAGGAAATGAACATAAAGTGTGTAGACTTGTCAAATCATTATATGGTTTGAAACAAGCTCCAAAACAATGGCATGAGAAGTTTGATAAAGACATTGTTTCTAATGGACTTAGACACAACAATGTGGACAAGTGCTTATACTCTAAGACTTGAAGTGACTATGTCATACTTGTGTGTCTATACGTAGATGATATGTTGATTTTGAGTAATGACATGAAATGAATAATGGAAACGAAGAGGTTTTTATCTTCTCACTTCAAAATGAAAGACCTTGGAGAGGTGGATACCATTATAGGTATTAAAGTTAGAAGGAATAGTGGAGGTTTTGTGTTGAGTCAAACCCACCATGTTGAGAAAGTTCTCGACAAATCTAGTCATCTCAAAATCAAAGAGGCACATACACCATTTGATTCAAACATGAAGTTTGAAAATAATGAAGGAAGAGCGTTGGCTCAATTGGAATATGCATGTGCAATAGGTAGCTTAATGTACGTCGCTCATTGCACAATAACGGATATTGCATATGCAGTTAGTAAACTTAGTAGGTTTACTAGCAATCCAAGTATCAAGCATTGGAAGACTATTGAGATAATACTTGATTATCTTAAGGGTACCAAAGATTATAGTCTTCACTATACAAACTTTCCAAAGATACTTGAAGGATATTCCAATGCTAATTGGATATCGGAAATTGGAGATAATCTCTCCACCACTGGTTGAGTGTTTACTCTTGGAGGAGGTGCAATCTCATGAGGCTCCAAGAAACAAACATGTATATCACACTCAACCATGGAATTAGAGTTCATAGTTTTAACGGCAACCGGCAAAGAGGCATAGTGGCTTAGGAATCTCATGATGGATATTCCTTTAACCACGGATATGGTATCAACAATTTCAATACATTGTGATAGCCAATCCGCACTTGCTAGAGCATATAATAGTGTGTACAATGGTAAGTCTAGCCACATTAGTCTGAGACATGAATATGTGAGACAATTGATTCAAGGAGGAATCATATCGATCTCATATGTTAAAACAAGTGAGAACTTAGCATATCCATTTACAAAACATCTTGTGAGAATGTTAGTAAGTTCTACTTCAAAATTGATGAAATTGAAACTCCTAGAATAATAGATTCACCAATGATGGAAACCCAACTCTCAACTTGTACAAATCAAGAGAAAGAGTTCAACAGGTAAGAACAAGTCATTGATAAGTGAATAATTTCAACACTAAAATTTATGATGAGTTCCATCCGAGATGGTTAGTGTTGGTTGCTACCAAGTTAGGGTTAAGCCTAATTCTAGTATTTAATAATTGTATTATGTTAAAAAGAAATTTCATGAGTAAAATTGTTTATAAATTAAAATCTAAGAAAAAATTTGGTAATTTTTAAAATGTCATTTATTATTTATAATTATATTATTTATTTTTTTGATAAAATATATTATTCTATTAATTTTATGAAAATATGAAAACTTGACTGATTCATATGCATAATCAAACACATAAAATGATATTTTTAAGAATCATAGATAAGATTCCAGTACATAACCAAGCAAAGCGATATAAATTTACAGACTATCAAATTACCTTATTCAACTTTAATAGTAATATGAAAACTGTCTGTCCCTTGAGGTTTTGTACATTTTTAGTGTTACTCGTGTGTGGGGTTTAAATTATAAAATATTTTATGGAGTTATGCTTCTAAATATTCTGTATTTGTAAACTACTTGGTTAGTCATTGTTTGGTTTGTATCATGGTGAGACTTATATTTATTTTTGTGACTCCTATTGGATTTCGTTTTATTATAACCAATTAATGATTTTTTTATTTTCCAAAAAAAAAATGGTAGGCCTAGACAAACTTGTAGTATACATAAGAATATTTTAATATTTTTATTCCCTTAATAACTATCACATACCTAAAGGTTCCCTAAGTGGCTTACATCTCTATCCTATAAAATATATACATGAAATATATGATTTTGATATGTTACTCATTATTTATTTTTATTTTTATTATTATTATTATCTAAACTCTTAATAAAATTATGATGTGCTCAATGTTATTTTTCAAATGTGGTCGCACTTTTTAACTAGACTATTATAGTTTCCAAAATCTATTTATATAAAAAGTGTGTAGATAAGGCAAATTTTTAGTTTTAACGATTTTTTTTGTTAACTTTAACGAAATATTTTAAATGTTTAACGAAACGTGCCTTTAAAACTAACTAAAAATAGATATTTATTAATTATATTAATATAAATTAAAAAATATTTTTATTATAATAATATTTAATATAAGACTATGTTTTTAATAATTATATTAATATAAATTTAAATTGAAATGTTATAAAATATCATTATTAAAAATATATATAATAAAAGAGTAAATATTTAATAATTATATTAATATAAATTCAAATTTTATAAAATATTATTATGATAATAATATATAATCTAATTTCTTATTAATTATATTAATATGAATTCAAATATTATAAATTGTTATTATTACAATAATATTTAGTACAAGACTAGATATTTAATACTTATATTAGTATAAATTTAGATATTACAAACTATCATTATAACAATAATATATAATACATAATCTTAATTTTTATCAAAAAATTATCATTTATATTTAAAAAATGTTATCATATTATATATATTTTTATAAACCATAAACAATATTTTTGTTTAATTTTTCTTTTAACATGTTTAAGTCATTCTTTTATATATAATATTATTGATTTATTTGAAATTTATATAACAATGATACAAATTTAATAAAAATAATTAATAAATTCTATAAATAAAACTAAGCAAACTTATATTGCACGTTACTTGTATCTAATAAAAGTAAAACATGTAAGTGATATTTTAGAAAAATTATAGATTATAACTAGAATAAACCCTTAATATTAAATTTTGAGTTAATTTATCTTTTGCTCTATTATGAGTTTAAGCAAGTTACATTTACTTATAGCTTTTTTTTAAAAAAGTTAAAATTATAATTATTTATTTTAAAAAAAAACAAGATTTAAACACCTCCAAATCTAATATCCAAATATATTTTTAGAAATTTAATTATTTATACAAAATAAAAAAAATTATTAAAATATTATTGAAAACAAGAATAATTGAATTTTTTTTAGTTAGTTTAAACTTATAAATTAAAAATGTGCTTAATTATTGTGTTTTGGTTTTAAAAATTATTTTGTACAAAAAAACAAATTATACTAGGTGTCATTTTCATTTTCATTTTTACTTTTACTAACTATTTTGCTTAAACCCATAAAACCAAAATAGTACATTTTCATTATTATTCTAGTCTCCAAATTAGACCTTTGTCCACAAATTATATTATATTATAGTGTTACTTTTTAAAGTATGAAATTTCCAATGTGGACAGCAACTAATTTTCCTTTCTTCTTTTTTTTTTAATTTTTTTAATGTAATTAAATAAATGAGAAAAAAAATAAACTTGGTACCGTCCAACTCATAAGTTGACACATGTGTGACTTGGAAGAAAACCCAAGCAAATTTTTATACGTTTCCTTTCTTTTATTATAATTTTTTTTTTGATGTAATGTTTTGGATATTAGCAAACTTTCTACCTTAAATTTTAATTTTGTTTCAAATAAACATCCTCCTACACCATTTGTTACTCTTTAATTTAATAAAATATTCTTTTAAATTTAAAAATATATAATTATTTAGTACTTCAAATTTAAATTGAAATTACTAAGACTTTAATTTTGCTACCTATTATTTTCTTATGTTTTAATTTTGACAAAATAAATTTTAACACGACAATCTTTGAATTTCAAAAAGTAAATTTTAGTTTCTATGATACTTAAATGTAACTAATTAAAAAAAGTATTAGGTATATTAAAGATTTCAAAATAATACTATTTTTTTGTAAATACTCTGGTTATTCTCCTTCTCACTTCTCTCTTCACTCTTTCTCAGTTCACTTTTTCTCACCTCACGGCACCACCACCACACTAAATACTACATTAGAATAGATCTAGGCATAATTTTTGGGTCTTTTTGTGATTTTTTTTCTTCAGATCTGAAACTTTGAAATCTATAGAAAATCAACTTATTCAATGGTGCTCAATGCCAGCTCGATGGGACCTTCAAAATTAAGATTTTTCATGAAAAAACTATTTTGCTCGATGGTGGTTCAATGGTTGTTTGATGATGTTCAATGGTGATCGATGCAATTTTTGCAAGAGATATATTTTTCACTTGGGTGTCCGTTTGTGGTGATATTTTTTGGGTATTTTTTCAATATCTACACGTTTGACATACTCATATGCACATTTGGGGAGTTTAAAACTTGAAAACATACCAAAACATAGGGGTATGCAGAATATATCCAATCCAATTACATTTTATCGCCAAAAATTGGATATCCAATTACTATTGGATCGGATGTAATTTTTAAAAATCCAAATTGGATCGGTTGATTGTTGGATGGGGGTCCAACATCCAATAAAAACCGACCAAATCGATCTAATAATCATCCAATTACATATATGATTATAATTTAGATGAATTTGTGTTGCATGCTTCTAAATTGTTATAACTAAATAGTGTTTTCATTTGGATGAGTAATTTGCGTGTTTAATAATAGAAATATACATGAAAATTAGATTTAAAAAGACTCTAAATGATTGGATGGAACCGATCTAATCCAATAAATAACTAGGGGACACATCCAATGGATGGAATCGATCTAATCCAATTATCCATTGGATCGGATCGGATCAGATCGGTTGACTCAATTCAATTGGATTGGATCGGTTGTAAAAATACAGCATCCAATGGATATTTGGATTGGATCGGAAGATCTTAAATCCATCCAATTAACACCCCTACCAAAACATGTCTTAAACATGAGGCATGTTTGCATTTTTCTATTTTTTTTCAAGTGTTACACTTCACAAATATGCATATTAACATGCCAAACGTGTAAATCTTGAAAAAGTACCAAAAATAAAAAAAAATCAATCCAAATGGACACTAGAGTGAAAAATTATCTCTTGCAAGAATTGTATCGAGCAAAGTCGTTTTTTAATGAAAAATATTATTTTGAAGGCCCCATCGAGCTGGCATTGAGCATCATCAAGCAATGTCAATTTTCTATTGATTTGAGAGTTTCAGATCTGAAAAAAATCGCAAAAAAAAAACTAAAAATCATGCCCAGATCTGTTCGAAATGCAATATTTAGTGTCTTAAGTGAGAAAAACATCATTATATTTGAGAAACAATATTACTCATAAATTTATACTCAAAGAATCATCAAAATGTATGTTTATTTGGATATATTGTGTTTATCTCTACAAGGTGGCCGAAGTTATGGAAGTTTTTCTGGTGTTGGTGGTGGCGTCGCTGTTGTGGGTGGTGGTGCCGTGAGGTAGAAGAGAAGGAATAGAGAAGAAAGAAGATAGAAGTGAGGGGAAAATGACAATGATATTTTGGATAGAGTAAAAAAGAGTGACATCATTTTGAAATCTTTAATTTGCCTAGCATTTTATTTAATTAGAACCCTCTATGATGCATATAACAACTAAATTACTAATTTTGTTAAACAATAGTAATTAAGTCTCTACACATAATTTTTATATAATTATTGAAAAAAACCGACATAGCATTGCCATTGTGATACTATGAAAAAGCAAAAAATTTAAATTCATTATCTCAATTATTTAACATCCCAACGTTTCTCTTTGTTCTTTCTCTCCTAAAACAAAAAGAAAAAAAAAAAAATTTAAGATCGAATTCGAGTATGATTATTAAAAAAAATATACAAAACAAATTAATGAATTAACACTTCTCTACTTACTATTCTATAAAAAAAATTAGATAAAAATCATAAGGTGTTTCTATAGTAGGGGTTAGGAAAAGAGCTCTATTGGTGGGGCTCTTTCGTATTCTTAATATATGAATAATTTTCGACGTAATTTTTTATTTATTATTTGTATATTGTAGTTATTTAGAGCATCTTATAAATTTTTAGAAAATTTAGAATAATTTATAGTGCCGAAAACTATGTTCAAATATACTGTTTTCCACGCGCATAAAAAAATTAGTCATTCGTGCAACAACCTGCTTTAATATAATTTTCTGCACGGTAAGTTATTCAGAATTTTAAAAAAATTTGCAGAATGCTCTAAATAATTACAATATACACGGTTATAAAAAAAAATCACGCCAAGAATTATTTACGGGTCGAGAACACAAAATATCCCCACTGATGGGGTTCTTTTTTTAGCCCCTACCATTAAAATTCCCAAAAATCATATACATAGACTTAATTTTTTAATGTTCAACAAAATTAGAGACTTATTTTACAAGATTAGAAACTCAATTGCTATATTTTGTAGTTTTAAGTATCAATTTGTCCAATTATGTATAATTTAACGATTATTAGACTAAATAGAGAATTAAAGTTTTTCAATTCAAGTATGAATTTTTCTAATAAAATAAATAAGATATTTATCTAAAACAATCTCAAATAAAATCTCTTACATTATATAATCTTTCTAATACTTTTATTTTATTATTTTGTCGGTTGAATATATTTATCAAAAAAATTAGAAAAACTTATTTTAAAGCTTGAAGAATAATATCTAATGACGATATTATATTTTAAAACTTTTTTTCAAAGATAGATTAAAATAAAAATGAGTATTTTAATAATAATCACAAGCCAACCGACTCAAAACGACGCCGTAAGGATGAAAACCCAAAAAGAAGGGCAAGAGGGGTAAAATGGGAAATTAGAATAAAAACGTGAAAGGCATAAGAAAGAGGGCTTTAGATTTCCCTAATCCTCTTTTCGCTTCTCAACTCAGCTCTTCTTCTTCTTCTTCTCTACTGCGTTTGGCTTCCCTCGACTCAAACTCCTTCGACAATTTCACGCGCAGAGATCCAATCCATTCGAGATCCGAGGAGTTTGGGAAGCAAACCCTAAACCCCACAACCGACAATCTTCAATCTTCGTCTTCAATCAGTTCATACGGTACTGCTCTCTGTTTTTTTTTTTTATTCTTTAATCTTACCCTTTAGTCTTTTGCTTCTTATTTATGGAGTTTTCGCCTTTTTTCAGCTTCAGCTTCGGTTTCAGGGATAGATCGATTGTTTTTAGGGCTTTATTTGCCTTTTTTCGTATCTTGGTTGTTTCTTGAATGGGAAAAAACCTAGGCTGGAAGATTTGGTCTCTGTGGGTTTTGTTTTGATGATTCGTTGATCTAGAAAGGAGCTAGTGTTTTTTTTTGAGTGTTTTGATTTGGTTTTGGATTTGGATCAATCAGTGTGAATAAGGGCATTGTGTTTTTAGTTTTAACGCTTTGATTAGAGACTAAGCCCTTTGAATTGCTGTGGTGTTTGGATTTGAATGTAAGTTCATGTCTTGTTAATGGGTTTAATGTGTTTTTATGCTGAGTTCGAAGTTTAAGGATGTATTTACTCAACTAAACTTATATTACCCGATTAGAGATTTTGTGTTAAGATTATGAGGGATTTAGATAGTTAAACAGTTTTAGATTAAGTTTCTCGTATTTTGAGGTAGGACAGGAAAGTTTATATCTGGATTTGATAAAGGGGAAGAGAAAATTGCCAATAACCTCTTATGTATGTTATCATCATGCTCAGTATTTAAGAGGTTTAGGTTCTTGTATGTATAGACTAGACTAGGAAATTCATGCCCAGGTGTGCACACACAATCCATAGTGTGTTTAGGCTTATCAATTCATTGAAATAATAAAATAAATGTCTTGCCTTATATGTAGACTTTTCAATTTTGGATATATATCTGGATGGATTAAATTTTTGGTTAGTTTTAGTTTTGAGTTTAACATAGATTTGTGCTTTTGCAGTCATGGCAGGCTTGGCACCGGAAGGCTCTCAATTTGACGCTCGTCAGTATGATACTAAGATGAGTGAATTGTGAGTCTCTCTCTTTTCCCTTTTGTATTATGCAATGTTACAACCTAAATTTTGTATTACTGATGTCAATACTTTGTGTTTGGTTTTCTGATGGGAGCAGACTGGGTAGTGATGGGCAAGATTTTTTTACATCGTATGACGAGGTTCATGAAAGCTTTGATGCTATGGGTTTGCAAGAGAATCTTCTTAGAGGCATTTATGCATATGGTACGTAACACTTTTTTTTTGGTTTAAAAAAGAATCTTCTTAGAGGCATTTATGCATATGGTACATAACACTTTTTTTTTGGTTTGCAAAAGAATCTTCTTAGAGGCATTTATGCATATGGTACGTAACACTTTTTTTTTTGGTTTGCAAAAGAATCTTCTTAGAGGCATTTATGCATATGGTACGTAACACTTTTTTTTTGGTTTGCATATGGTACGTACACTTTTTTTGTTTGGAAATTTTGCAAATAGTTTCTTGAATTGTTACTTTATCACTCTTTTTGTGGGGGAAAGTTTGGTAATAATGTGTCTGATTGGAATCATTGGAGGATTTTGTATCTAGAGTTGTAGGATGTTAGGTAGTCAAGTTTACTCTTAAGTGGACAAACCATATCTCCATCCAATACCATATAGGTGTTGCAGTTAATCTGTATTGGCTACAAGCATAAGTGGTTTCTTTTATTTGGCAATGGATGGTGTGAGCTTTAGTTAAAGCGAAATTTTATGCCTATTTAACATCGAAATAGTTTCTATTTTCTAATTTGTTATAATATATTATACGCTAGCGTAATCATTCTTTTTAAAAATAAAAAGATGGTGATGTAGTCTGAACTTACTTGTAGGTTTTGAGAAGCCATCTGCAATTCAGCAGAGAGGAATTGTTCCCTTTTGCAAGGGACTTGATGTGATTCAACAAGCACAGTCTGGAACTGGAAAGACAGCTACTTTCTGCTCTGGAATTCTGCAGCAGCTTGACTATGGCTTACTTGAATGCCAGGCCTTGGTTCTTGCACCCACTCGAGAACTTGCCCAACAAATTGAGAAGGTTATGCGAGCACTAGGTGACTATCTTGGTGTCAAGGTTCATGCATGTGTTGGTGGTACCAGTGTCCGTGAAGATCAACGTATTCTTTCCAGTGGTGTGCATGTTGTTGTTGGTACCCCTGGTCGTGTGTTTGACATGTTGAGGAGACAGTCCCTTCGCCCTGATAACATTAAGATGTTTGTTTTAGATGAAGCTGATGAAATGCTTTCACGAGGATTCAAGGATCAGGTTTTTAATGCTCTTGATATTTTCTTTTGTGATTACCACGTTTGGAGTCTTTTATTTAGTTTACAAGCTGAAGCTATTACTTGTTTTGACAATTTTGTTTTGTATTTGTAGATTTACGACATCTTTCAGTTGCTACCATCAAAGATTCAGGTTGGTGTGTTCTCTGCTACGATGCCACCCGAGGCTCTGGAGATCACCAGGAAGTTCATGAACAAACCTGTGAGAATCTTGGTGAAACGTGACGAGCTCACCCTCGAGGGTATCAAACAATTTCATGTCAATGTGGAGAAGGAGGAATGGAAGCTTGAGACACTTTGTGATCTTTACGAGACATTGGCAATTACCCAGAGTGTTATCTTTGTGAACACAAGGCGAAAGGTTGATTGGCTCACAGACAAGATGCGCAGCAGAGATCACACAGTTTCCGCAACCCACGGAGACATGGACCAAAACACTAGGGACATCATCATGAGGGAATTCCGATCAGGTTCCTCGAGGGTGCTCATCACCACTGATCTCCTGGCTCGTGGTATCGATGTTCAGCAGGTTTCTCTGGTTATAAACTATGATCTCCCAACACAGCCTGAAAACTACCTCCATCGTATCGGTCGTAGTGGACGTTTCGGGAGAAAGGGTGTTGCCATCAACTTTGTGACCAAGGACGACGAAAGAATGCTGTTCGACATTCAGAAGTTTTACAATGTGGTTGTCGAAGAGCTGCCTGCAAATGTTGCCGATCTCCTTTAAATCAGGTTTTTTGCTCTGGTGGTCAGGTGTGTGGTATAAAGGCAAAAATTAATTTGGAAGCCTTAATTATTATTATTATTATCTTCTTCTTCTTATTGTAGGTGAAGGGTGTTTTTTAGAATGGATCGAACTTGGCCCCCCCAAATTGTGGGATATGCTCCAATTCCTGTTTTGGGTGTGTAGAAGTAAACCATTATTCCAAATTTTGTTTCATGTTTTCTTGTACTTTTTAGTTTCAAAGACCAATTTGCAGAATTGATTGTTTGGAGTGGATTTCTTTCTTCTGTGCAAAGCCTCTCTATCTCCTTGTGTGTTTCTTTCTTTCTTTCTCTCTTTTTCTTTTTCACTTTTCAAAGTTCTCTCTTTTTATGGTTTCTTTTTATATACATTGCTTCGGTACTAAGGGAATGAATTTATTTCACATACATAAAAGTAGAAAAAAAGACCAAAGTAATTTCAAGTGTTTTACTTGTCACAAAGCATTGTGGTTTTTGGTCTACACTTTATATTGTATGGTCTATTCTATGAACTTTTTCTTGTAGACCAATACATCTATGTATTCAATTCAAGATTTTACTAGGTTTATCACTTTATTAAATGCTGTACAGCTTGTCTTGTAGACCAATTCGATTGTACTAGACAAAATTGCTTTACTGGCTTTTTTTGTTTTATTCATTTCTTTTTAGGGGCATAAATGTAATTTGCAAGTTTTAGCTTAGTCATTTACACTACTATGGTCAAGGAAAAATTATCTGAGTAGAAAAAATTAAGGAATATATATATTTTTAAAATTTTATGAGATTTTTTAATTTTTTTGAACATATTTATAATTTATACTACATTTTAATTTTATTTATTTGAATACAAACAAGAAAATAAAATGTGAATAAAAATTATATGTTCTTAATATGTCTCACCTATGTTTAATTTTTATATCCTTGCATTTTTATTTTAAAACTAAATGGGTAAGAATATATTAGTAATTTTTAATTTTCATCAAATCGAAAAAATTCTCAACTTTGACTATTTTTTTGTTTGTTGTCAATTTGGAAAAAATTATATTTTGGTAAAATTGTTTAATTTTTTTCTACTCTTTTCTGCCTACCAAACAAGAAGGTTTTTCTTCTTCTTCTTCTTCAAAAATTTCTTTCCTATCAACATAGTGTTAAGCAATGTTTGGTAAAAGTGAAAGAAAATAAGAGATAAAAAATTGGAGCATGTTTGGTAGAAATGAAAGAATATAAGAGATAGAAAATTAGAAAGGAAATTTTATTTCTTGTTTGTTGGTATGTAGGAAAGAAAATAAATTAGTTTATTGTAAAATTATTATATTACTTTTAAATATTTGGGATTTTTTTATTAATACATATATAAATAAAAATTAATTAATTTATACAGTATTTAAAGAATTCTTTCATTAATATATAGCTAAACATTTTTTTTTCACAATAATACGGTTTGTTAGTGATTGTAGTTTCACATGCTTCTTTTTTTTTTAATCATCTCTTATGTGATCATGATGACAAGTATAGGACTATTTTTTAATGAATTATTATTATTTAATAAGGGATGGTCGATATTTTTTCAAAGCTAAATTAATTTAGTGACATGTGGTCAAACACTTTATTAATTAGTAGTTGAATACAAAAGATAATAATAAAATACGCGTTGATTCAATTAAAGATTTATATGTAAACAAATATTCTAGTTTTTAGTTGTTATATGTGAATAAATAAATGATTTAAACTTTTTTGGACCCTGTGTTTCTTCTCATTATTTTTTTGGATTCTGTGTTTTGACAAATTATTTTTTGGACCTTATGTTTTGTAAAATAATTAAAATAGAACCCTAAACTCAATTTTGATGAAGAAAAAATTGAATATAACAACACAGTTTTTAAGCAGAATGATTTTATTTTTGTTCTGAATTGTTAGTTTGGTAAATTATTTGTGATTTTAGTTGAAAAAACATTTACCAAAATCAGGTTTATGGTTCTATTTTAACTATTTTATAAAACACAAGGTCCAAAAAGTAATTTGTCAAAACACATGGTCCAAACAGGTAATGGGAAAAAACACAGGGTCCAAAAAAGTATAAACCCATAAATAAATAATGATTAACACTTATAACAAGCAAGACATCATGCAATAAACAACTATTTCAAGTAATACTAAAATTGTTCACATATCATAACTTCATTTTTTTACACTTTTTTTCTTTTGAAAATTAGTTATTATATATATATATATTCTCTACATTGAGAAGAATGTGTTGTTTGTAAATAAATCAAACTTGAGACTTATTATGTCAAAAACCTAGCTATTTGGTTTTTATATATATTTTTTACTTTTCTTTATATAAAAATTATTAAAAAATATATTTTAAATAATTACAAATATTAATTAAATTTATTTGAGCTTCTTCATGTAGGGGTTGCTTAATGAGTTTTAAGGGTTACTTTATAGTTGTTATATAGGGTTGATTAGAAATTTCAAGAGTTGTTTATTATGTTGCTTTATAAGTTGCTTAGGAGTTTCAAATGTTACTTTATATATGTTGGTATATATATGAATGCTTTAAAGTTTTAAGGATTGCTTAACATATGTTGCCTTATGGGTTGCTTAACATGTTATTTTATAAGTTGTTTATGAGTTTCAAAGGTTGATTAACAAGTTATTTTATGAGTTGCTTAGGAGTTTCAAATGTTGTTTTATATGTTGTTATATATAACTGCTTTAAAATTTAAATGGTTGCTTAACATATATTGCTTTATGGGTTGCTTAATATGTTGTTTTATGAGTTGCTTATGAGAATTATAAGTTGCTTAGGAGTTTCAAGGGTTGTATAACTTACGTTGTTTTATGGGTTGCTTAACACGTTGTTTTATAGTTTGCTTAAGGATTTTCAATGGTTGCTTAAATATTTTTAAGAATTGTTTTATATGTTGCTTGTAAAGATTATGAGTTACGTACCAAATTATTGTATAAGGTTGCTTTAGAGTTTCAATGATTGCTTAACGATTATTATATATGGTTGTTTTAAAGTTTTAAGATTTGTTTTATGGGTTGTTTCTGAAGTTGATTTATAAATTACTTAAATAGTTTCAATGTTAGCTTTATGTGTTGCTTAAATAGTGTTGATTTATAAATTACTTAAGTAGTTTCAATGAAATCCCTCCATTTTTTCTCATGCACTTATCAAATCATGTTGGAAAAATAAAAAAAGTTGGTGGTTCTAAATCAAATTATGCTACTAAAAGAATGAATACTTGTTCAAAGAAATCTTAACTTTCTTTTCTAAGACAGAGGGAATCAAGAAAAGACTTCCATTAAAAAATATTGGACCCAAAAATATTTAATGTTAAGAATAGAATCATTGTAGAGATGAAGTGATTAATAAGTCTTTGGCCTTTGTCACAAAAAAGAATCTAACTTTTTAGTGTCAACTACTCTCATTGATGGCATTGGCTATCTAGGTTGTAAATGGGTTCCCTATAATAATAATTTTTATCTTTTTATTTATTTATTTAAAATATTCATTTGGGATGTAAATAATTGGAAATGTAACCCAACAAAGAATAAATTGATAGAAAGGTTTTGCTTAGAGCATTTCAATATAATATTGTTGTAGTATTATATTTTACTATTACTAAAAAATATTGTCCAATGTAAATATAAAAATTGTGTGAAATTTTATACAATGGTGAGTTTTCCAATAAGTTATTATTAGTAAGAATTGTTTAATGTATTTTTTTTTATAAAAATTAATAATTTTAATAAAAAGTATTTTAAATGATAGTATGCATTAAAGTTTATGTATAAAAAAAATTTAGGAGGGCTTTATTACCATTTTTTAAAACATTTTATATCAAAATATTTTTAATTGATATAATTTAAAAAATACAAAGAGTAAAAAAAATTAGATGGCTTGAGCCCTAACTCTTTTTTCTCTATATATTTATTAATTCTTTCTAAATACATATTTGTTATATTTCTAAATACTAGTTATTTATCAAAAAAATTATATTTCTTTAAATTGATTTTTTTCATTCCATATGGAGATGTATCAATTTTTTTATTATTGTCTTAATAAGGTATAGGTGTAGAAAGTTTTTTTTTTCCAAGAAAGGGTAACTTTTTACTAGATAAAAACTAAAAAGGTGAAATAAAATTTTATGAAAGGTATAATTAGAAGGAAAGTGAGGAAAGAAAAAAAAAATAGTGTGCCAATAAAAACACTTAATGTAATATTTATTTATCTTTTGTACTAAATAATCTAATAAGACAAAAACAAAAAGACAAAAATATGAGACTAATCCATTGATTAATGGTGCTTTGAGAATCTTCTCTTTTGTCTTGTAATTTACTCAACACACAACTACATTAATAATAATAATAATAAATATTAATTTTTATTATTATTTCAAAATTTAGTAACTATAGTCACTAAAACTAGAACCAACTTAACCTAACCTAAATAATAACTTTATTAAACAGAAACCTTTGTGGGCTCAAGGCAAATTTAGTAAAGTATGTAAAGAACCCTTCTTTTTCGTTGAAAAAAGGATAAAGTTGAGTCCCCCAATTATGCAATTTATTTATTATGATTTGACATTAGTTGGATTTTTTTATTCGAATCAAATTATTTGTGCTAAGTGAAGATAAATATTTTACAAAATAAATTGCGGCATATTAGAATACTCCAATAGACGTTGGTCTCTATCATTTAAAATATTTTATCAAAATATTACTTTATTTATTTTAACTTTAACTTTTATATTTCAAAATATTTCAACTTTTTTATTTTTTTTTTAGATTATTCCAAAATAAATAAAATATAAATTAATACAAATTTAAAATTAATTCTCAATATAATTATTATAACAAAATATAAAATGATAATATGTATATAAGTTTTAAAAAATTACTAAAATCATATAATATTATTCCTAATATCAAACATATGTATAGAAACGTTAGAAAAAAATTAATAAAATATTTATAAAGGAGTGAATAGTTGTCAATAATAAATAGTGTATTGAGCTATAAAAAATTTAGAGTAGCTCATTTGATGGAGAACCATTTTATCACATTTGAGCTATAATTGTAGAATATAGTTATGTTAAAGGAGCCATTAAGAGTGCTCTTAACTTAAGAACTCCAATTTTTCTTTCAAATATAATCAAACTTTAATACATTTTTTTATATATATTTTTTAATTGTAATCGTGGAAATAATTCAATAAATTAAAAATATAATATGTGAGGAATTAATTACTAAAATTATTAAGACTTTTAAATACTAAATTATAGCAAATAAAAATGGTATGGTATAAGGGTTTATAACCTTATATTTTTTAAAATTCCATAGACAATCATATAATTTTCAAAATCGAAACAAATATAATTTTGACCTTAATTCTTATCAATCTTAGTTAACATCTCAAAATCTCCATATTTAATTTATATTAGTTATTTATGTAAAATTAAATCAAACAAATTATGAAAAATAGTATTATAACAAATAGTATAATATATAATTTCATCTAATTATAATTTAACTAATAAGCTAAGAAAATTTGAACTTCTATGCTTAGTAATGCCCCTTATTTAAAAAATATGCCCCATTACATAAAAATTAGAAAATTTTACTCCAAAATTATTTTCGAACAAAATTGCCCCACACATTGAAAACACTCGCTCTTCTTCTAAACTCTTAGTCTCTCTCTAAGCTCTTGCTCTCTCTCCCTCACTATTGCCCGAGTTGCCATTGGAGTCTCGCACATGATGCCGACCATATTTTTCAACACCACCACTATTAACGCCCATCCGTATTTTCCCAATTTTTAAGCATGGGGCAGGTCCGGCCCAGGGCACAGGTGGGCCAGTCCTGTGCCAAGGGCCCCACACAATGAGCACCAAATTTTGGAAAAATACTAATTTTTACATATATAAAAACCTCAAAATTTTGAAAATTATCAATTTATATATAAATTTTTTTAAAATAATATTTTTTGTATAGGGCCTCCCACAACTCGGGGTCGACCCTGCATAGGGGCATATGTTTAAAAAAAGAGTAGGGATATATGTGGTGTAAGTACCTAATGTTTGAGGTTTATAACCGACATAGATCCAATTTTTTTTTTAGTGGGGAAAGTACCCAAAGTTAGAAAAACAGTAATTTTGTTAGTCCTTGTCCGTTTAGCTCCGTTTGGTGATGATTGGACCAACACATGTCACTTCGTGATTGGTCTAGTCATAAATTTTTTAAGAACATGATAATTGATTTTAAATTTGAAAAACTAATTAAAAATATATTTAAAATGAAAAATTATTTAAAAATGAAAAGAAAAATTATTTTTATTAATAAAAAACTAAAGCTAAATTTAAAGAATTTGGGATTAGGGTTTCACATCTTTCTTCAACCTCTCTCCTTCTCTCATCAACTAGCTCTGGTCGCCGATGTCGCGCCTCCACATAGCTCCAGTCTTCCCACACCGGCCTGGTCTCCTTCATCACCACTCACGAAACACAGCTGTAACGACCTCATTTCTTAACATACATATATATAGTGTAAAAACAAAGTTTAACATAAATATAACAATACTGAAATTCTGAATTTACATAAACTTTATTAAACTATACATAACTAATGTTCATAACCTCAAACCATACAATACTCACAACTAAATAAAAACTTTATCTTACATACAAATCTTAATATTTTTATAAATAATTTTCGTGGCGTTACTACACCTTAACGTAGAAATGAAGATGTATCCAACCGATAAATTGAAAAGCTTTATGTAAATTACAGCGTTCATGAAATACTTTTAAAGCTTTAAGTAAATTATAAAGTTCACAAAATAATTTTAATGAAATATAATTATAAAATCAAGTTTCTCGTTTATTTATAAAATAGCATAGCAGAACTCCATTCCTTTCAGGTCAGCCCCATATGTACAGTCATGTTGGCTCCACGTATACTTATCAACAATTTATATTTGGGGCCTCTTACCTACAATACAAAACATTATCTGATGAGCTAAGGCTCAGTAAGTAGAATAACTACCTCATATGCATTAAAATAAACGTGCAACATGCTATGTATTTTATTTCTTTCTTTCACTTTCCTTTCTTTTGGGCCCTAGAGGATGCTGCTGCCGGCATTACATAGGGAATCACATTCCCACCTAAACATAAACATGATAATAGGGAATTTCTCCCTCATAAACATTCATTATATAGGGAAGTACATCTCCCTCCTAACTTATTTGGGACTTAGGTCTCCCAAGCAGCACCTCTACTTTAACGCTTTCAATAACTTGTTTGTGAACATTAAGCGTGCTTATGCATAATAAATATAACATTCTTGAAAATAACTTATGCATAAGAACATGGCAGGATAACATATAAAGCATATAAATGCACATAAGACACATAAAAGACTTGTATTATAGATGAGGATTCTACTTACCTTGCGTCTTGATAAAACAACCAAAATTGTTAGCTTCCTGATAAAAATACAAACTATTAACTTACATAAAATCTATATGATGTAACTTTAGTTTATGATTGTTGTTATTCTATTTTTTCTTATTTTATTGTTTATTTTATGTCTAGGCGTATGGTCATACTACATTTGTCCATGGAAATGTTCTGGTCTAAAAGTCGTGGTCATGGTCATACGGAAAAGTCCAGGTCATAATACTTGTCCATAATAATAGGGAATAAGGTTATAAGAGTCCATAATAATAGTCCAAAGTATGACCATAGCCTATATAAGTTTAGTATTATGAAGATACATATAAAATAGTTTATATTTCAATTTTAGCATTGTAAATTATAACGACATGGTAAAATAATCCATATATAAATTTTAGCATTTTAATGGCATAGTAAAGTAATCTACATAACTTTTGGCATTATAACGGCATGGTAACATAATCCATATATAGATTTTTGGCATTATAACGACATAGTAAAATAATCTATATATAACTTTTGGCATTATAACGGCATAGTAAAATAATCTATATATAAATTTTGGCATTATAACGGCATAGTAAAATAATCTATATATAACTTTTGGCATTATAACGGCATAGTAAAATAATCTATACATAACTTTTGGCATTATAACGGCATAGTAAAATAATCTATACATATATAATAACTAAATAACTTAAATGAAAGGCTCGGGAAATAGCTTACCTAAAAAGTTTTCGTAGGTTATCGTTTCGGACAGAACTTCGCCTAGATCTTCAAGGTTTAGAACTTTAGAAGGATGTTAAGAAGATTTTTGGGTAGAGTAAGAGAAAGAAAATGAGGATTTTGTGATTCAAGATGAGTTTTGGAAGGGCTATTTATAGGAAAATTTTGGGCTACTATGCTAATAAAATATTAAAAATATCAAGCATAGTGGAATAATAAAATATTCAAAATATAAGCATGGTGGTTTGCTAAAGTCATCATTGTATCACTACTGCATCATCATGTGGGAACCATGGGGTGGACCCCGCTGTGGGACCCATGTGGACCCTACTGTGGGACCCTTGCATACCCCACTGTGGGACCCACTATGAATAGTACCCGGTAAATAGTAAAAAATGAAAATTTCCCAATCTTCTTATATTACTTAGTTTAACATTTTTTACTCACAAACTTTTCTTAAAATGTTTCTCTAACACCCATAAATTAATTATTCTCACCTGTTGGTTACTTCAACAACTTAGAATTGTTAAAATCTCATAATAAAAAACAACTATATCCCCAACGGTCAGGATCACTATTCACCAACGGTCATAAACGGCTAGTTTTTGTCCTATAAATACTTGTTCCTTCAACCATTTACTTGCACAACTTCTTCATCTCTTAACCTTCTAGATAAAATTTATCATCAAATCATGAATTTCTCTTTATTTTTCATAACTTTAGTGATTGTTTGCTTGTATTTAGCATCATTCTATGGGCATTATACTAATGAAATGCCCATGAATGTTATAGTTGCATATTCATTAGTTATTCTTTCACTTTACTTAATAGCTCTAGCCTTCGGTTAGCATTGTAATGCACTCAAAAGTATGAATAAAAAAATATCTTCTCATATTTTTCATAATTGTTGTAATGTATTTGTAAAAAGAAATGGGAGTTACAACAACCCTCTTCTCTGTTTTCTCCACCAGGGCTTCGACTACATGGCTCCATGATCGAACAACCTCTGTCTTTTTCCTCTGAGCTTCGACAACGCTCCTGGGCTACGAGTTCCGAGCTTTAACAACAACTCCTGTGCGATGAGCTTCGACGGCGACTTCTGGGCGATGAGCTCCGAGCTTCGACGGTGGCTCTTGGGCAACAAGCTCCAAGCTTTGATAGCCTCTGCAAAGGTTTGCATTTTTGCTTTTGGGTTTACAGTGGGTAAAAAAAAATTAGGTTCAAATCTAGGTTTGAATATTAATCTAAGTTTGTTGATCACTTTGATAATTTCTGGATTTTGGGTGGTTGATAATTTTTGTTGTTGAATATTATGTATTGTTATTTCTTAACGAATTGTCTCATTGCATAGATTCATGGATGTTGAATACACCTCTCGTTCAATTTTGGCTTAAAATATGAGTTTGTTGATAACTTTGCAATTGTTTGTTGATAATTTATGGGTTGTTGATAATTTGTCTTTGAATATTAAGTATTGCTATTTCTTAGTGAATGGTTTATGGGTTATTGTATGTTTTTTTTTCTATGGTCAATGAGTTAATATTTTTAAGAACACATGAATTTTATGAATTAGATATTTTATGATTTAATAAATTTTTATATATTTTTAAATCAGTTTATATAATTATAATATTTTAAATTCATTTTTAATTATTTTTGAAATAACACGTGTTGGTCCAGTCATTACCAAACGGGTAAAGACTAACGAAATTACTATTTTTCCAACTTTGAATATTTTATCCCCTAAAAAAAAAGATTGAGTCTATGCCGGTTAGAAACCCTAAATATTGGAAACTTATGGTCCAAATATCACAAAAGCTTATTATTACTAATCATATAATCTTAAATTTCCCAAATGTTAAAACACAATAATTTTCTTCACCACCACTTTTTTTTTTAAATGAAAAATAAAATATAAACAAAATAGAAAAAGAATGCCTCATAGGCTAAGACAACATGATTCCCCATCAAACACGCTTTCTCCTACAAATCATTGCAGACAAGTCAAGCCCTCCCCAATACTAAAAAAGAAATAATTAATTTTATTTTATTTTACTTTCTTTAATTTAATTATTTATTATTATATATAAATATATAAAAATTCCAACCAAAGCCATAGTTTTTGGTTATTACATTATTCTTCTTCTTCTTCTTCTTCTTCTTTCAAACCCCTCCTGACCTAAGAAGAGAAGAAACCCCATAACCATGGAGGACTACAGCTACAACAGATCAAGGTCTTACGGCTATGGAGGTGGTGGGGTGATGAGGATGGAGTTGGACCACTACTACGGCCCAACCAGAGCTCCTCCACTGCCACCACCACCCGGCTTCCAAACCCAGATGGCAAACAGAGACCGGAACTTGAAGAAAGGCAAGACCTTTTCTGGGTCTTCTTCTTCTTCCAAGCCATGGAGCTTTGATGGTGACCGTGAGTTTCAGAGGAAGAAGAGGGTTGCAAGCTATAAAATGTACTCTGTTGAGGGGAAGATGAAGGGCTCCTTCAGAAAAAGTTTCAGGTGGCTCAAAGATAAGTACACTCAAGTTCTCTATGGCTGGTGATGATGATGATGATGATGATGATGATGAAGGTGATGATCACTCAAAAATTGAAGCTTTTGAAATTTTGATTTTGTGTTTGTTTTTGAGTTTTTCTTGAGTTTATGGAGTTTAGATTCATGGGTTGTGATTAGAATTTTGATTTTTTTTGGTTGAATTTAGTTGTAAATTGGGGTAGATAGCAAAACTTGATTTATCTACTTGTGTTGTTGTTGTTATTATTATTATTATTTTTTGGATTATGAGTTTGTTGTTTTGAGCTTCTCAAATTGTTTATATTGATTCTAAAAAATAACTTTGGATTTTTTTTTTTCATGTTGTGTTGTGTATTTTGGGTTGAGTTTTACTTGGTTTAAATTTGATGTACTTTCTTATTTTTTTTTTTATATTTGAAAAAAAAAATGAAAATGATCACCATCCCATCACTATGATTAATTAAATAGGTATGAGCATCTTATAATGAAATTTGGGCACTATGTGTTTTGAAATAGAATTAATATTCTGGTTTTGTTCCACCAAATTTGTATGAGTTGTAGAATTTTATGATATATATAATAATTGTATATATATATATACTACATGAATTTATTATTTAAGTGATTATTATAATTTAGAAGTTGGTGAGGTGATTTATAATATATATATAATTTTTTTTGATAATAGATTTGATGTACTCTCAATTTATTTATAATTTTATAAAAAAAATATTATAATCGTCCGATCAATTCAACCATTAGTCGTATCGAACTAGTCCAAGCAAAATTAATTATGTAACTAGACGAAATTCAAATATTTTATTATATTTCTTTCTTCATTCTTATTTATAATTATTATTTATAAAATGAGATTAATACATATTATAAGCAAGAAATGTGATAAGGGCTATAGTTGAATTGTGCTAAAATGAATCTAGGATTTCTCTTTTACTTGAGATTTTTTCTATATTGGAGACAGTTGCTTTCTTAGGTGATATTCTTTCAATTTTTCCTTTGAGATACTAGGGTTTTTTTTTTTTTTTTTTAAATTATACCTAAACTCTATTACTAATACTTGTCTTAATTTTATTTTTTCTCAGGATTTATCATTAGCTGTATAGAGTCAATTGCATATTAAATTGATGGAGCTTTCTTCTTTGGAAGTTTTAACAATCCTTTGTTCAAGACTAACTAAAATGTTATAAGCTTTGGATTGTTATTACTCAATATTTGTCATTCTTTTCAATGCACTATATAAATTAGTGTTTTTTTTTCAGTGTCATATTCAAACTTTCATGGTTGTTTTGAGAAAACAGAATGAAAATTGGCAGTGGCAAACAAAGTAATTTGGATTTGGGAACTCACAAAATACCCTTTCAAAATTGTTGTATAATTTGGAAATCTCAAAATTATGTCTAGACATGTCAATTCATTCCACTATTTAATTCAAACCAATAGAAAACAACTAAATGTTGCTAGTCTTGATATGGATATCATTAAAAGTTGACCACTTCAATTGAGAAGTCTTATTATAAACTTTTCCAAAAAAATGGAAGAAGTCATTTAATCTTATCCTCATCCCAATATAATGCATTGTCAATTTAGAATGAGAAATGGTAAAGAACACCTACTCTAAGGTACCCAATACTCTATATTACTATTGGTTCAAGTAAATTTCAAGTCTCATTTATTTCAATTAAATTTAATTTAAAATATGAGACCCGATACCAAATTATTTCAATACTAATATGTAACGTTCCACGTCATTATGGCTGCTTCCTAGAATGACGACTGACCCTACAAACTAACACAAGTATTTCCAGCATATTTTGTCCTCACTCGCACGCTTCCTGGGAAAACTTTACAGGAGGTCACCCATCTTGAGATTACTCCAGGTCAAACACACTTAACTTTGGAGTTCTCAAGTGATGGGCTACCGAAAAGAAGATGCATCTTGTTAATATAGATAGTACACATCAATCCATTTAAGTCTTCTTCAACTGTGTAGTCACATACCTACATAATCTTAGAATCATCACACTTGATCTTCCCCAGGCGGTATGAGATTGCACAATTTTTTACCCAGTCTTTCCTCATGCGAATCACGGGATTCTGACTGTCACATAATAAATCACATTGTAGAGTGTTGTACAATCTATGATGCCTTATAGCAATGTTTATTTAAAATTGGAGCACAAACTCTTAAATTCATAAAATATTTTCTTTTATTGATATTTCCTTTCAACCAAAAGTAAATATGCTATCAAAATAATAATAAAAATAGAATCTTTTTCTCACAGTCTTGGCCTAAATATGGCTATTAGTGTAGATAAATCATATATCATAAAATTGCAACATTAATTTGGTTGTACATTTCACTATTTTGGTATTCAATTTTCTCCAAGCTATCTAAAGATAACTTTGCTAAAGAAAATAATACCTCGTTTTATCAACTAGGGAGAGCATAATCCAAAATATTGTTTCTTTAATGTGTTAATGTCAAACTAATGCACAGCTACCAAATCAAATGACATTGTAATAACTTAAAAAAAATCATATATTTTTATAAGTTGTTTTAATAAAAAAAAAATTATATTTAAAAACTGTAATGGCTGTGGAATTTGACATGAGATAACTCCATCTAATTCTTGTTATGTTTATAAGACATTTATGTTTCAATTTATTCTTGTGGTGGGATGTGTGTGGTCAAGTAAAAAACAACAATGATAGCTTGTGGTGTTTCTAAGAGAAGAACAACATTATATTTATATATTGTATTTTAATTACAAAATTACGTAATTTTTAATTTTTTTTAAATAATAAATATTGTAGATTTTTTTTTGAAAGAAACTATAATGGTGGACTTGGGACAATTTCATCCTTGTCTAGGGTAAACGATGGAAGGATGTCAAAATTTAGAAAAATATTAATTTTTTATTTATTTATAGAAGGACTTTAAATTTAGAAAATTATTATTTTATATATAATATTTAAAAATGATCATATTTTTATATTAAACCTCCAAAAATCATCCTAACTAGGGATAGTAATTTTTCTAGAGGAAAAGGACCCTGGAGGACCAGCCCGTAATGGGACGGGGATTCCCTGCTTAAATAGGGAACCGAGACTATTTTTTGTTCCCGAATGTTAAACGAAGTTGAGATAGGAGTAACACTTCCTATTCTAATAGAGATCCTATCTAATTTGTTTTTTATAATAACTCTTTGTGTGTTTTTGTAGCATAATATTAACGTTTTAAATATTTTAATTTTTTTAGGCAATATCTTATATTTTAAACTATAAGCATGGTGTAATATATTAAATTTGATGTAATCTACATTTTTTTTTATAAAAATAAGTGAGGTCCCGCTCCCGACAAGAAATATATAAAAATGGGAGTAGGACGATTGATAATTACAAATAGTTAATGGAGATGAGAAATGGGACGGAGAGAGCACTACCAACCAATTCTCCGACCCAATTTACATCCCTAATCCTAACTCGACCTAACTTAGACTTGGTACGATATATAATACATTTATGCTTCAATACAATACAAGTGAAGTTGTGGAGGAAATTGAGTTAGGTGGTTCAATAAGATGGGCTATAGAGGATTGCATTTTGACTCGTTCCAAGTCTTAAGTCAACTTTTTTTTTTTTCTGAATAAGTCAACTTTTATTATTATTATTATTTTGTGTTATTGTCATAATAAATACATTTGTGTCAGAATAGTATATCTCGATTGAGAAGTGCATTTTTGTTTTATCCTTATATATATTTTGAATATATCTTATATTTTGCTCGATTAGTCAACAAGTTTAACAATAAAAATGCTAATAATTCGTGTGAGTTGCAAGATATTAATTTAAATTAGTTATGTCACTCTCATATTCATTAAATGTATATTGTTTAAATTTTTAAGATGACAAGTTATTTGATTAATAAAATTTAATTACCAAACATTTGTTATTCACACGAAGGATAATGATAGACTTACTCCCAAATTACACACAATAATACTATTTAACACACCAAATTTTGTCTATTGCTATATTTTCAAGTGCCATCAAAGTTTAGTTATTTATTTTAGAGATTTTTTCTTAAATACATTTTTTTTTGTTTTTTTACTTTTTTATTGCTCCTACTTTTTGTTATTAAAAAATACGTATTCAAGTTTTCAAAAATATAATTTTAAAAGTTTCATAATTACTGTTGACCCTCGTTTTAGCCAACTGACACGGAGTCAAAATATGAATGATATAGGCGAATATGTATAGATAATAACGTAATGACAAAAGTAAAGAAAACACAGTAATTTATAGTGGTTCGGCCCCAGAATCTGGTAATGACCTACGTCCACTTAGAATGATATTGATATGGGAACAAAAGTGCGATCAGAGAGCTTGGGCTCAATGAGTTTCAACACTCCTCATAAACAATCCTCGTTTTCACAGATAATTTCTATATTCCTATGGTTTTTTAGCTGCCAAAAGGTCCCTTCCCATGAGCCATCTCTTGCTTTTTATAGGCCCATTGGGGGTTGCCCAATATTGTTACAGATATTATCCCTTGAATCATGGGATATTCAGAAGATTGCGTGAAATAAATTCGGGATACATAAGATCTTTCCATAAATGTTGTTTTGCCAGCGGAACCACCGACCAGTCTGGTCGTAGTAAAAACAGGTATGTCCTGCTTCTGGTGTGTCTCATGGTCGATACTCTAGCAGACGCTCCAGGTGTCAGGCACGTGTCAAGAGATTATTCGCCACGTCACAAATGCTAATTTATTGGATAACATTTGCCCCCCAAAGTTTATTTACTACGAACAGTAAATAAACTTTGAGCGTACGACCCTTCGGTAACCCCTCCTGACGTGTCAGAGCCTTTCGTGCGTTCTTGAAAAAAGAAAACCACTCCTGTCTAATCAAGGCTTTTCAGTTTCCCAGAAACAATTTTGACGGCCATTACGCTTCCCCATACTTCGAAAATGGAAAATTAATGATCACGCCTTTTGAGTACCAGAGACAAACTTATATAAGGTTACTTGAGCCATTTTCTTCCTTTTTACGCACGTCATCTCTTTGTCGAAAAACCCTAAAAACCAGAGCTTTACTCTCTCCGGCGAACCTTCCTTCGTGCTGTAGGATCAGACGGTGGGCTTGTTGACTTCCGAAACTCTCATTTCCATCTTCACGGCCACTTTCCTTGGTAAGTTACTCTGCAACTCCATGCTTCTAACCTTTCGTGGTGCATGCTTTTAAATGGTCTACTGTTTGAATCTCTTGGTTTCTGGTTTTTTGAACGCCTGTAGATAAGATGTTTTTTTGTCGTCAACGTATGCTTTTGAGTAGGTTTAAAACCCAGGATTAGCACTTTTTAGGATGTAGGATCGAAGTTGCATTTCGATTTTTTAATCCGGTTGGAAATAATTTCTTCCCGTTGCGAGGGGAGTCGAAAAAGCTTTTCAGGAAAACTTTTCACTCTCACCCTTTTGGCCCGCTTTTTAAACTGTTTGCGCAGAGAGACTTAGTCAGAATACTGTTATATAAAGGCTTAGCTTTAATACTTCGACCAGCGCTACTTTAAGAATCTCCTAGATCCCTCTGACCTCGCCTCCCCATTCTTCTGTTTGCAGATTTTAATGCCAGATTTGTGGGGAGGTGAGAGACCCATCGACGACGACCTCCTTGCCCAACTGCTCGAGGGAGAAGAACAAATATCCGATCGCATCCACCAGATACCCTTCTCTCGAGTCTCTTCCAGATCGCACCCTTCTATGGCCCGTTCAAAATCTTCTGGCAAGAAAAGGCCCGAATCTGAAAGTAACCCATCTCCTTCTGCTCAGCCTGACTCGCAGGCGGGGGCTCCCTCGACCAGTGGTCGAGAAAATCTTACTCCTGACCCCAATATCCAAACTAGGGCTCGTCCTCGTCATCACAATCCGCCTGATGTCGAGTGGTACACTCCTCCAGCTAGTTCGATGACCCCTCGGATGGTCGCGAACTGCTTCAAAAAATACCCCCTAACGGGGGTGACCATTACACGTCCTACTGCGGAGCAGAGGGCTAACCGTCCAGGAGGGGCAAACAGCGCCTGGTCCCGGTATCACATTGAAGCGGGGGCTTATCTCCCTCTTCATCCTTTCTTTGTGGGGGTGGCCAATTATTTCGGCGTCGCCCCCTTTCAAATAACCCTTAATGGGTATAGGATGTTGGCTGCGCTCTATGTCCTGTACAAACTTAACAAGTGGCCAGAACCTTCACCTCATGAGGTTAATTACCTCTTTGATCTTAAGTCCAATCCTCAACACAACGGGACGGGCTTTTTTCACATCTGCCATCAGGAAACTGGCCGGACGTTTTTGAGTGGCACCACCCACATATCAAACGTGGGACATTACAACAAGGAGTACTTCTTTACTCCGGATATATCCAGCAACAACTTGGCCTTCGCGAGAGGAGGTACAATTTTGTCTTTGTCCTGGTCGATACTTTATCATAAAGTATTTCTCTTCGTCATTTCTCAAACTCGACTCGTTTTTCAGGCCCCTGGTTGCGCCCGACCCCAACACCAGACATGGTGTCGAGGTCTGACACTCTGGCCAGGATGTCTGCCGCTACCAAATGTGTCAAGACCTTGACACAAGAAAAGAATTTGAGGTCGTCTGGCCTTCTGGCTCCTCGCCATGACAATAGAGGGTCCGAAACGGACGAACCCACTGCTGGGGGGGTCCCCGAGCAGCAATTTCCTGTGCCCTCTCCAAGGAGGAGGCCAACAGGAGTTACGATCAGGGAACCCACGGGCAGCCCTTCTGCAGAAAGGCCTTCTGCTCCCCAAGGCAAGGGGAAAGAAAAGGCCAAAGAACCAGTTGTTGACTTGGAAGAGTCTTCTGATGACAATGGTAACGTTATTTCGCTTTTAAATGGTCTGCCAATCCCCTGTCACATGTTCGACGGGGATGGCAACTTTACATATGCTCCAAATCTAGGGCCAAACTTCTTCATGCCAGAAAATGAGTATATGATTAATAGAGTCAATAGTATAGCGACCAGTAGTTGTAGCTCGGGTATTCACTTTATTATCTTCTTTCTGTTGTATTACTCTTTTCCACCTTTTTCTTCCCTTATTAACTTTTTGTGTTTATTTTCATGCAGATATGTCGACTCCCAATATCTTTGACATGTACCAGGCCGAAGAGGAAGAAGAAGTCCCTCAACTTCAACGGAGGTCAAAGAAACGAACTGGTGAAACCAGTCGAGGCCCTTCAGCCAAGAAGAGTCGACCAGAAGACCTTCCTCAGGGCATTCCAACTGGGCAAAGTCCTGCGCCAACTGGGCGAACTCCTACCCCTCCTCCAGCTCCTTCTGAACAGCAAAACACCCCTGCTCGGTCCAATCCTCCACCTGCGCCTGCTAGGGAGCATCTTTCTCGCGAAGAGGCTCATGAGGCCAGGCTCGTGAGCCATACCATTCGATCCGCTAAGGATCGAATTGAACGGATTGGCAGAGGTGAGCGTGTTGGGGCTGCCATGATCCAAGCTGTAGAGCTACCAGTCGATCAGATCCTGAACAGGACTCTGAACGAGATCTCCAGCGTAAGTATTTCTTTGTTTCTCGAGTCTTTGTTTTTTTCAGTTCTCGCGATGAGTCTTGACTTCTTTTTCTTTCGTTTACAGGCCTTACTTTCTGCCATTACTGCTCGTACCCGAGCCCAGGCCTACTTTGAGCAGATTGAGGTTAAAGTTCTCGAGAAACATCAGGTGAAGGCGGCTGAGGAGCTTTCGGCTGCTGAAGCCAAACATGCTAAGGAGTTGGGGACGGTGGTCCAAGAGCGGGATGCAGCGGTGACCAAACTGTCTGCGGCTGAAGCTGCTAAAGATGCAGCGGTTAAGCTGAGGGAAGAGTATCGGTCGTACAACAAAACTCATCTCCGCGAGATCAAGCATCTGGAGGGGGTAGTCAAGTCTAAGGACGAGACTATTGCCACTCTCGAGGGCAAGCTGCAGCAGTCGGAGCTCGACAACTCCAAGAATCTGGAAAAGTATAAGAGGGCGACACTCCGATGTTTCTATAACTTTTGGAAACATAATCGGGGTGCTGACTTTAGCTACCTTTCAGAGGAGGTTAGAGTTGCAGAGTTGGCTCGGTGCGCTGCTCAACTGGCTGAAGAGGAGGCGAGAGCTGCGACTCCTGCAACCCCAAGCGTCGTTGGTTTGGACGAAGAAGCCATCGAGGAAGAGACTGACCAGGTTGTTGCCCAGGATCCTCCTGCCCCCCATGCCTCTTAATTTATTTAGCTGTTCTTCTTTCTTTTTAAACACGCGACCCACGGGTCGCCATGTAAAGACAATAATTTCTTTTTAAACTTTGCTGCACGGGCAGTAAATCTTTTTGTTTGAACAATTACATCCAAGCAGCAATGCTTGCGGTGTAAAAGCTTAACTCTTGGTGTTATAATATTTTTACTTATTATAACATTTGTCCGTATGACCGAACTTAGCATAGTACTTTGGCATCATATATTTTGAAAAAATACTCTAAGTACTTGAAGCATGCTTTCACTCATTTTGTTCATGTGTTTACATACCTTGAGAGTATGCTTTGCTATCGATGTGCCTTATATGCCCCCCAAGTGATCGAGGAGCTCTTAGGTCCTTGGTCACTTGCCTTGACCATGGCCTGTTCGAACATTACTGTTCGCGCGGAAAAATGAAACTTGTAATACAGCAAAACAACACACGTAATGAACAAATACTTGTAAATATAAATTCACAAAGTTTGGCAAGAACGACTGGCTGAGCACAGTCCCTTATAATTTCGTATTAAAAATGGACTAATCATGTCTTTACGAATGATTCTGAAACAGAATCTTACATATACGAGCAGTTAGCCATACACTGTAGCTAACCCTCTTTGCAAAACTTGTAAAAATTAATGGGAAAATTTGAACAAGCCAGCCCTTTAAGAAGGGCTGTTTATTGATAATACTTGCGCAGGTGTTCTCCATTCCAGTAACGTGGAACGAGATCTCCGTTTAAGCGTGCAAGTTTGTAGGTGCCTGGGTGAAGGACTTCTTCAATCTGGTAAGGTCCTTCCCAGTTAGGTCCGAGCACGCCGGCAGTGGGGTCGCGGGTATTCAAGAAGACTCGTCGTAACACCAAGTCTCCGACGTTGAATCTTCTTTCTTTAACTTTGGAGTTAAAGTACCGGGCGACTTTTTGTTGATAAGCAGCAACTCGGAGTTGAGACTTTTCTCGTATCTCATCAATTGAGTCTAAGGACTCCAGTATTAGCTGGCTGTTTTTCTCTTGATCATACGTTAAACGCCGATGTGAGGGGGGATCTATCTCGACGGGTATCATTGCCTCATACCCATAGGCTAAGGAAAATGGGGTACGCCCTGTGGCTGTTCGATGAGATGTTCTATATGACCAGAGGACTTCCGGTAATTGTTCTGGCCATGCTCCTTTCGCTTCTTCAAGTCTTTTCTTCAGGGTGTCCTTGAGGGTTTTGTTTACAGCTTCGACTTGCCCATTCTCTTGGGGGTGTGCGACTGAAGAAAAGCTCTTGATTACTCCATGCCTTTCGCAGAAATCGGTGAACAGGTCGCTGTCAAATTGGGTTCCGTTGTCTGAAACTATCTTTCTGGGCAATCCATACCGGCACACAATGTTCTTGATGACAAAGTCGAGAACTTTCTTGGTCGTTATGGTTGCGAGTGGTTCAGCTTCGACCCATTTTGTAAAGTAGTCGACTGCCACAACTGCGTACTTTACTCCCCCTTTTCCTGTCGGTAGTGATCCAATTAAATTTATTCCCCATATTGCGAAAGGCCACGGGCTTTGCATCTGCTTTAGCTCGTTTGGAGCTGCTCGTGGGATTTTGGAGAACCTTTGACATTTATCACACCTTCGTACGTACTCCATCGAATCCTCGTTCATCGTTGGCCAAAAATAGCCTTGTCGAAGAATTTTTTTCGCCAAACTCTGCCCCCCAGCGTGATCTCCGCAGAAGCCTTCATGCACCTCTTTCATGAGTTCCTTAGCTTTTTCTGATGTAATGCACCTGAGCAGTGGCATTGAATATCCTCTTCGGTACATAACACCGTCGAGCAGTATGTACTTAGCAGCTTGTCTTTGCAGAGTTCTGGCTTTGTTTCTATCTACTGGCAATGTCCCATTTGTCAGATACTCCAGGTAAGGTGCCATCCATGTATCTTCTACTCGAATTTCCATGCTGGCTTCGGCTGCATCAATGCTTGGTTCACTTAATCTCTCTACTGGGACTATGTTCAAGGTGTCAGCGTCTTTGGCACTTGCAAGTTTGGCCAAGGCGTCTGCATTCGAATTTTGGTCTCGCGGAATTTGCTGGAGGGTGTATTTTGTAAACTGTGCTAGCAAATCTTTTGCTTTATTAAGGTAGGCCATCATTTTTAACCCTCGCGCTTGATATTCTCCCAGGACTTGGTTTACGACCAGCTGAGAGTCGCTGAAAATATCGAGCGCTTTTATGTTCATCTCCCTGGCCATTTTCAGTCCAGCGAGGAGTGCTTCGTATTCCGCTTCATTGTTTGACGCTGCGAAATCAAACCTGATTGCGCAGTGAAATCGATGCCCATCGGGTGTTATCAATATCACTCCTGCTCCAGCGTGAGATTCATTAGATGATCCATCTGTGAATAGTTTCCACGAAGGAGTCTTGTCTTGAGGCATGGGCGCCTCAGGTTTTTCGCACAACTCGTTGCTGGGGAGTTCAGTGAACTCCGCAATAAAATCGGCTAAGGCTTGCCCTTTTATTGCTGCTCGCGGTGAATAAGTCACGTCGAACTGTCCTAATTCGACCGCCCATTTTAACAGTCGTCCAGCCGCCTCAGGTTTTTGGAGGACCTGCCGAAGGGGCTGGTCAGTCAAAACCGTGATAGGATGGGCTTGGAAGTACGGTCGCAACTTTCGGGAAGCTAGAATTAGGCAATACGCTAATCTTTCGATCGGTGGGTATTTTAATTCTGCACCGATCAGCCTTTTGCTGACGTAGTAAACAGCTTTCTGCACGCCTTCTTCTTCCCGTATCAGTACCGCACTAGCAGCAACTTCGGTAATTGCCAGATAAATGTACAAAGTCTCTCCTTCCATTGGTTTTGATAGGACAGGAGGTTGCGACATGTGAGCCTTTACTGTCTGGAATGCTTGCTCGCAGTCTTCCGTCCATTCAAACTTTTTATTTCCCCTAAGTAGATTGAAGAATGGAATGCACTTGTCAGTTGATTTTGAGATGAATCTACTAAGGGCAGCTATCCTTCCGGTCAGGCTTTGGACATCCTTGATCTTTTCTGGCGACTTCATATCGATCAGGGCTTTTATCTTGTCGGGGTTGGCCTCGATTCCCCTTGAATTCACCTTAAATCCCAAAAACTTTCCTGACCCGACTCCGAAGGAACATTTGAGGGGATTCAACTTCATATGGTACTTATTTAACACATCAAAGCACCTCTGCAAATCCTTCACATGTCCTTCAGCCTTCTTGGACTTTACCAGCATGTCATCCACGTATACTTCCATTCTTACCCCGATCAGCTCCTTGAACATGTGGTTGACCAATCGCTGGTAAGTTGCACCTGCGTTCTTCAGTCCAAAGGGCATTACTTTGTAACAATATAAGCCCGTATCGGTCCGAAAGCTGGTATGATCCTCATCAGGGGGATGCATGCTGATCTGATTGTAGCCTGAATACGCATCCATGAACGAAAGGGTCTCATGCCCAGCAGTTGCATCGACTAGCTGGTCGATCCTCGGGAGTGGGAAGCAGTCTTTTGGGCAGGCCTTATTGAGGTCTGTAAAATCCACACAGGTCCGCCATTTGCCGTTAGGCTTGGGGACCAACACCGGATTGGAGACCCATGATGGATAAAACGCCACCCTGATGAACCCATTTTCTTTAAGTCTTTCGACTTCTTCTTTCAAGGCTCTTGACCTGTCTTTATCGAGCAGCCTTCTTTTTTGTTGCACCGGTGGAAAGACTTTGTCTATCTTCAGGACATGGCTGATCACCGCAGGATCTATTCCGACCATGTCTTTATGTGACCAGGCGAAAACCCCCTGGTTCCCTTGCAAGAATTCCACCAGCGCTTGTTTCGCGGTAGGTTCTAAATTCTTCCCAATCTTTACGATTCGAGTCGGGTCTCTTTCATCGAGATGGACCTCCTCCAGGTCCTCGACGGGCCCAACATTTTCTTCAAAATCCCCAAAGCGAGGATCCAAATCTATATCCTCACTTTGGGCAACACCCTATTTGGTGACTTTTCCACCTGATTGGGTTTTGCTGTCTTCCGTCATCTGCAATCGTTCTGGGGTAGCGCTCCTAGATGTTCCACTTTTTGCCTTTGTGATCGAGGCGTTATAGCACTCCCTGGCTTCCCTTTGGTTTCCCAAAACGCATCCTACCCCTGCGTTCGTTGGGAATTTCATGGCTAGGTGCCACATGGAGATGACGGCCCTCAGTTCAACCAGTATGGGTCTTCCAATAACGGCGTTATACGCTGAAGGACAATCGACCACTACAAAAGTGGCGAGTAATGTCCTTGAAGCGGGCGCTGTACCCGTTGTCACTGGGAGTTTGATCATTCCGGCTGGAACGAGTCCTTTTCCAGAGAAGCCGTATATGGTTTGATTGCAGGGCTCCAAGTCCTTGATGGACAGCTTCATGCGTTCCAGCGTTGATTTATAGAGGATGTTTACTGAACTTCCTGTATCGACCAGTATTCTTTTTACCATCATATTGGCCATTTGGATATCTACGACCAGCGGATCGGAATGTGGGAACCGGACGTGTTGGGCATCGCCTTCAGAGAAGGTTATCCCGCACTCCTCTGAGCGGGCCTTTTTCGGCGCTCGGTCCTCCACAGTCATCATCTCGATGTCCTGGTCGTGGCGCAGAGTTCGAGCATATCGTTCTCTAGCCTTTCCGCTATTTCCAGCGAGGTGTGGGCCTCCACAGATGGTTAAAAGTGTTCTGGCTACGGGGGCAGGCTGTAATGGTGGCGAGCGTTGGCATGTGGACGTCTGCTCGTTGCCACCTGGAGCTTCTCGTTGGGAAGTTCCCGAGGCCCGTACGTACCTTCTCAAGTGTCCTTGTCTAATGAGGAACTCGATTTCATCTTTTAGCTGGTTGCATTCATTAGTGTCATGTCCATAGTCGTTATGATAACGACAGAATTTGGTAGTGTCTCTTTTCGAAATGTCTTTTCGAATGGGCCCAGGCTTCTTGTAGGGCACGCTAGAGCTTGTGGCCTGGTATACCTCTCCTCGAGACTCAACGAGGGCAGTGTAGTTAGTGAACCTAGGTTCATAACGATTACTCTTAGCTCGCTTATTGTCGGAGGTGGAAGGCTCATTGTGTTGCCGTTTCCCACCATTCTTGCCATTACCGTTGCCGTTTCCATTGCCCTTGCCATTGCCATTTGGTTTAGTGCCATTGGCGGCTTTGGCGGGTTCGGCAGCCTTCTTGCCCTTGTTCGAGGATTTTCCATCATCGGCAATGGCTTCTTCGAGTTTGATATATCGATCAGCTCGGTCTAAGAATTCCTGGGTGGTTCTGACCCCATCCTTACGAAGACTTTTCCACAGGGGCGAGCGGCGTCTCACTCCCGCAGTTATGGCCATCATCTTTCCTTCGTCCCCGACTGTCTTTGCTCCGGCTGCCGCTCGCATAAAGCGCTGGATGTAATCTTTTAGTGATTCTCCATCTTGCTGGCGGATCTCAACCAGTTGATTTGCTTCGGTCGGGTGGACAAGACCTGCGTAGAACTGTCCGTAGAACTCCCTTACGAACATTTCCCAGGAAACTATGCTTGTAGGTGGGAACTTAAAGAACCATTCCTGCGCGGCTTCAGAAAGTGTTGCAGGAAAGATCCTGCACCGAGCGTCTTCGGATACCTTCTGAATGTCCATCTGGATTTCAAACTTATTCACATGCGAGACGGGATCTCCGTATCCATCAAAGTTCGGGAGCGTGGGCATCTTGAACTTGCCGGGAGTCTCTGCGTTGGCTATTCTTTGGATAAATGGAGTGCCCTTTCTTCTATCGTGGTCAATATAAGAGGTTCTTCCTCCGACCAATTGTTGCACAGCCTGATTTAGTGCGTCTATCTGGGCTTGCAAGGCAGTAGGAATAGCTACGTTCTCCGCTGCTGGGGGGATGTTCTCACCATGCTTCTCTCGACGATCATTGAGTATGTCTCTTAGATCTTCCTCTCTTCTCCGTTGCTCGCTACCTCCGAGCCGGTTGAAGACATTATTTTGCCGGGGTTGCCCCCCAGCATCTTGTCTATTTGGCTGATCATCTCGAGGCATTTGGCTCCTGCTTCTACCTTTATTTCCGTTCCTCCCATCAGCATTGTTCTTGCCTGAGTCAGCCTCGTTGTAGCCGTGGCCATCTTTGAACTTTGACTGGCTATGGTAAGACTGGTTGTTCCCTCTATTCCCGTCTCTGGCAGAAACACCTCGAGCGTTAGGGGGTGGCCTGCGCTGGTCGCGATGTCCCCGTGCATTATCATGCTGCTAGGATCCACGGACCGCAGAGCCTAACTCCGAGTCTCTCCTGTTACTAGGAGGGTAGTGACCCCTGTTCGCTTGGTGTGGCCCATCATTCTCGCGGCGTCTAGGACTACGAGGCTGTCGCTCGGCCCTATTCTGCCTTTGCTGCGGGGGATTACCTCGAGCAGCGTGGGATGGTGGATCTGCCTCGGGGTCCAGTGGGACGTCGTCATGGGGCATCTGGGGCTGTTCAGGCCTTTGCGGACTTGAAGGATGGACTGGTGGGCTAGGATTGGGACCTCCCTGGGGTGGCCCAGTTTCAGGTTGATTAGGCTGCGAGGCAGGCGCGGCCTGATTTCTGGCCAACAGCAAGGCCGCTTCAAGGGCTTCCATGGCCTCAGTCTGGCGGCGATCCACCTCCGCCTGTCTCTCGCTCAACTCCGCCCTCTGACGATCAAGTTCCTGCTGTTGCCTCGCCATAGCTTCTGCGGCAGTCTCTTGATTGGCTCTCAGACTTGCCAGCTCTTCCTGCAACGTGCCCAAGGTGCTCCTCAAAGTTGCATCGTCCATTTCCTCCTCTTCAAAATCTAGTTGCGGTTCATCTTCCGTCATGCTTGCTGGGGGAGGAGGAGGTGGCGGGTTCGACGGTGCAGCGGCAGTCTGAGCAGCTTTCTTCCCTGCTTTCGCCATTAGTTTTATCAACAATGATGAGTCGCCCTCTCAATGAAAGCACCAGAATGTTGACCCTCGTTTTAGCCAACTGACACGGAGTCAAAATATGAATGATATAGGCGAATATGTATAGATAATAACGTAATGACAAAAGTAAAGAAAACACAGTAATTTATAGTGGTTCGGCCCCAGAATCTGGTAATGACCTACGTCCACTTAGAATGATATTGATATGGGAACAAAAGTGCGATCAGAGAGCTTGGGCTCAATGAGTTTCAACACTCCTCATAAACAATCCTCGTTTTCACAGATAATTTCTATATTCCTATGGTTTTTTAGCTGCCAAAAGGTCCCTTCCCATGAGCCATCTCTTGCTTTTTATAGGCCCATGGGGGGTTGCCCAATATTGTTACAGATATTATCCCTTGAATCATGGGATATTCAGAAGATTGCGTGAAATAAATTCGGGATACATAAGATCTTTCCATAAATGTTGTTTTGCCAGCGGAACCACCGACCAGTCTGGTCGTGGTAAAAACAGGTATGTCCTGCTTCTGGTGTGTCTCATGGTCGATACTCTAGCAGACGCTCCAGGTGTCAGGCACGTGTCAAGAGATTATTCGCCACGTCACAAATGCTAATTTATTGGATAACAATTACAAAAATACAATTCTTAAAAAAAACAACTCACTGGATTAACCAAAAAAAAAAAAAACATATATATCAGAATAACTAAACATCAACAACAAAAAAACCTAAAAACAACGTAAAGACAACTTGAAAAAAAAAAGACAAAACCGTAAAAATATAAAAAATTTCTTAAAACCGTAAAATTGAAAAGAAAAAAAAACGTTTGACCGTAAAAGCATAATCTTTTAGCGAAAATGAGTATTTTATGTAAAAATCTTTTTTTGTTTACTCTCTAGAAACTCTTTTCTTTTTCTTAGTTGTCGGCCTCATAGCTTTTACATCTTCTTTTAGCTCTACAATCGCGTCTCATCGTCTTAGTTGTCAAAGCTCTACAATCGTGTCTCATCGCCTTTGTGTTACTTGGGTTCAACGGTGTAGTAGAAGTAACAAAAATAAATAACTTTAAACGAAAATAGAATATAATTAAATTTCATATAGTAAGTATTTTTTATTGATATTTCCTTTCATTGAGAAGTGAAAACACACTTGATATAAAAATATTCTAGATTCGAGAAAAGTTAGAACATCAAATAATAGAACTTGACAAAGTTTCAAATGAAGAAAATCATACAGATATAGGAACTAAAATTCCATGCTAATACATTGCTTAATTCTGCTCAGTTTGGTAGAAAGTTGAAGAGTAAAGAGCTAGGAGGATCACAACTCTTTTTTAGAACTCAAAGATTAAAGAATTAGGGTAAAAATTGTGGTAGTAATTTTCTGATCTTAGAGTTACACATCGTTTTTTTACTTGTAACCATCTGTAATGGTTTTACCTATCTTGGACTTCAAGATGTCCTTTCTTTATTGGGGATTTTTTAAAAATATGGATTTTTAGCCATCAATGTGCAAAAATATGGTAATTAAACTTACTTTGTATGGAAAAATTTAACTACAAAAAATCAGAATATGGGAAAAGTTATCCCACATTAAAAAATAAAAAATAAACAAACAAATCATCCATTAAGGAGGGTAGTATTGTAATTAAACATCCAAATACTACAATGCTGAAATTTTGACTCGATCAAAAACATCCCCAACATAATTTTTTTTCTTCAGCAAGAACACCCATCTCCTCCGGCAACTCCAGCCACAAACCCAAACCTCCAGTTACCTCCAGCCACCTCCAGCCACGTGAAACAACACATTCCTACAATCGGATCTGCTTCTCCAGCGACGTCCATCTCCGGTGACGTCCTTCTCCATCTTCGGCGACGAACTTCTCCATCGTCCAAAGCATCCAAGAAAACCAGGTTTGTAAAATCTTGCTCTGTCAAATACTATATTAATCTAATTTTCTTCAACTTAAAATCTATTAATTTCCTAATTCTTCTACATAATATAGAACCATTGATTTCATATATGCGTAACGGCTCTAGTCACGAGGAGGAGCTTTGTCCTATGCAAAAATAAATATTGAATTGAATACATAGCTTTTTAAATTTAATTTATTTATGAGCAGAATCAGTAGTTTGAGTGGTATAGTCTAGTGAGTTAAGTCTACTACAAGTGATATATTTAGTTGTGAGAAAACTATCTTCAGCTGCCTTTTAACTTTACGAACCAAGCAAACAAACAAACCTCTTCGGCCGCCATTAGAGCTCAGAACCAAGCTCAAAAGCTCATAGGTTTTTTCTTTATTATTCTTTTTCAAGTTCTGAATCTTTTCTTGTAAATATGTCTGTTGCTGTACAACTTTCTTTCTTGATTGCCTCTTGATTTCTGTATTGAATTAATTTGTATTAATGCATCTTCCCTTTTTGGATTTTCTATTTGGAGCATTTTGCAGATCTATACACCGCATATAATCTTTAATCAAATACTCCATTGATTTGTTTTGCACTTTTCCTTTTTTCTAATTATTCCCAAATCTTGTAACCCGAATCATTGTTCTCTCTCATTTTTCTAATATTTTCTTCTCGTTAAAGCACTTTTTGTAATTTTCCATTTGTCACTCTTTAGCTGATTTCCTCAGGAAAATCCAAGCTACGAACCTTCAAAATTCCCTCTAGTCTTTCTACAATCTTGCGTAATACACCTTTTTTTTAATATTTATAAAAATGCTTCGATTTGTGGGGTCGTTTTTGCTCTGCCTCTATGCCGTAGCTCCGTTGTTGAGCTCTCTCTCGATAAAAAAGAACTATGATTATTTTAGATTCAACTTTGTCTTTGCGATAAAAAAACATTTGATATTGGTCTGAATTCTAATTGTCAAAACATTCAGTAACAACAAAGTAACCAGTTACCTTGAAAAACTGTTATATTTTCCAATTAAGTTTTTCAGTGACGTATTTAATTGCAGACTAAAGTAACAAGTTACCTTCACCAGTTACACCCAATTAACTACTTAAAAATTTACAAAATATTACAGGTATGGAAAATACTACTTCTTTGGTTCAATTTGGAGGCAAGTGGTCGGAGGCGAGGGAGGAGGTTGGTTCGTGGTCAGATCTGGTTTTTTTCTGTCTTGAGATCTGCGGTAACTGGTTACCTTCACGCTGTTTGTTTGTATATTTTAGGAGGTAACTGGTTACCTTCACATTTTGATGTGTGTGTATATTTCTGGGTTCTATATGGTAACTGGTTACCTAGGTTACTAAATCATATTTACTCTTCTTCTTTTTTTTTCCTTCAAATCTGATGTTTTTTTTTTCATTTCTAATATGAGTGACTTGTCAACCTCTTATGATAACTGGCTACCCCTCTTATGGCAGTAAGTTACTAATCGCACTGTAACTGGTTACTCCTCCTAATACATGTTATTTAATCTCTAAGATTATTTTTTACATAAATGTGAAAAAACACAAACAAGTAACTAGTTATCCCTCTAGATAAATGTTATTTAAGCTAGCTGTAAGATTTTTTTTACATAACTTTGAAAAATTAAATAAGTAATTGGTTACCTTACCCAGGTTTTAAAAAAAAAACGTACAATCTAAAAAAAAAGGAAAAAAAATGTTTACAATAAATAAAAAATAATAATAAACAAAATTCATATTACAAAAAAAAAAATTGCAAAACAACCATGGAAAAATTTAATATAAAAATAGTTATATAAAATTAATATAAAAAATAATCAAATTACAAACATACCCTTCAAAATTCATAAAACTTGATTAAGAGTGAAAATATGGCATAAACAAACTTTTATACAAAAATATGGGAAACTAAACCCATAAAAGTGAAATTAAAACAAAAAAAAGCCATAGATTAACTTTTCTTGAAAAAAAGCCATATTTTTGCACAATCTATTAAAATTCCCATATAATATGTAATTTTCACTTCTTTATTATCTATGTTTAGTACCATTAGGTGCCATTATTTATCCTCATACTTATTATTATTATTAGTAGTAAATATCATTACTTCTACTATATATAGTCACTCTTACAAATACAAAAAGAATTTCTCATCTTAATGATAACTTTATAGCCATTTATTTTGTGTTTCTAGTTGAAGGAAAGTTCTTGGGCTAGAATAATTAGTAACTTGATATATATATATATATAGATGTATATATTTAAAGTATATTATGGTAATTTATAAATCTTAATCAATTTTCAAGTGGTTACTTCATTTTTTTGGTGAGACTCGGTTAAGACAAAACTTGCGGATTTGTAATATTTTTCAGGTTACTAACATTTATTGTTTAAATTTCTGAGGAAATCTTTTTCTTATGTTGGTCGCTTTGTTTACAAGTGGCCAATGAATTGACTTAGCATGCCCCATGGCTAGATAATAAAGTTAATTGGTTGAAGGAATTCTCTCTTCCAATTTGTAATCTTTTTCCATTTCGATGTGAATAGAGATACAATATACTCCCAATTAAAAAAAAAGGTGTTTTATTGTCTTAAACTACTACTTATGGCGTCAGTCGAGAAAGGTATGGGCCTATGGGTGGAGTTCGTAGTAGCAGATGGACAATTAAAGTACACGGGGTCTGCTTGGTGATGCAAAGTTGACATGTATCGAACTAATTAGCTACTCGTTATTGTAACAAGTTACCGTGAGGGTTAAGGTGATGATTATAAGAACATTTTAGAAGGAGCATTGATATAGGGTTCCCATGGTGCCTAACACCACTTAACATTGATTGGTGCAATTTAATATCGGATCTCAAATATTATATTTTAAATTGAAATATAAAAAACCTGATACTAAATTGCACCAATAACAGTATACCATATAAGGTGGTGCTGGACACCATTGGTGTCCCTTAGCAGTACTCTTTTAGAAGAGAGAGCATGTGAGGTTGAGCAGCTGCTAGTAAAGGGTTTCGAGTACAAGGATGTACTAGGGAAGAACTCTGCCAAGTTCACGAGTTGTTTCTATTCTCATGTAAGGGCTACTTGTTGCTACAAGTGTTGAGGGTGTCCTGATTTTGATCTTCTGAATTCTTTTAACAAAGGTAGTGTTTGTTGTGTTGTTTCTGGTGTGTTTTAGTGCAAGTTATTCTTCCAAAAGAACCAAATAAATCAGACCCTTTACAACCAAAACTGCATAGTTCCCACAATGACATACAATATCATTTACAGCAACAAATTCAGCAATGTGCTACTCTATTACTGTTCTTTTATATACACAAAAATTGGTTCTGGCGAAAAGTAGCGTATCTTTATCAGGAAGAAATAAAAGCTCAAAAAAGATATTCTAGCTGATTTCCAGTGTAACAATACCTCTTTAATCTTATCAAGGTTACTACCATTTGTTTCAGAAGATGAAGATGGTGAGGCTTCTTTCCAACTTTGGGAGTGATCTCATAGGTTATGAAAATTTGGTGTCTGAATCTGGCATCATAAGCCATATGTTTTCGAGCTGTCTGACTACCTCTGCCATTGGAGGTCTCGAATTCGGGTCATCTAGAGAGCATTTAAGGGCCAAACTAAGGAAATTTTCCACACAGTCAGAAAGGTAAGACCTTATTCGTTCATCAATGACTGAGAGTATCATACCAGATTCAACTGCAATATTGACCTGAAACTCAGATAAAATGATTGATTGTGTTAAGTAAATCCCCTTATAAGCTCAGTTCATATTACAACAGAAATTACAAGTTTACCCTTAGGCCAAATATCAGTACAGACTCTTTTCAAAGACTCGAACAACTTCAACAACTTTCAGTTACAAACAAGAATCATCAGAATCAAGAAAGCATAACCAACTTACAACTCAGCAACTTAACCTCCAGTATTTTACATCTATATATATACTAAGGAGATCAAGTCAGAAAAACTACCAGATACGAAGTTTTTGTCCATTCCTTTCTTTTGTGCTGAGCTAGTGAGAGAGTCTAGAGAGAGAAGCTCCAAGGAGCTCAGTTGTTTGGTACATGCAAAAGAAAGATCAGAAACTGAGTTAGAAAGAGTGAGAAAAAGGAAAGACAAGTCAGAGAGTTACAAAACCAGATTATCAATCAAATACTGTGATTCGAAATCTGAAGGAAATTCTGTGTAATACCTGTTGTGATTAGTATAATCTCAAGCACTCTGAGGTAGCTTGACGGAGACGTAGCCCATCGTTCTGGGGTGAACTCCGAGATCAATTTTCTGGTGTATCGGCTCACACTTCCTGTTTGTTTTCTCTGAAACTCTAGCCCTAATTTCTTTGCTGTTCGTGTATGTGTGCCCATGTTCTTGTGATATAAAGGGTTATATCGATTTATGAATTTCTGAGTTAATAAACTCAGTGACTATTTTTGCTTGTGAAATCTGTGTTGGGCTGGACTGGGCCTTAAATAATTTTGTTTTTCAATTTTGCCATTTTTCATGGACGCATGAATTAAATTGCAAGAATACCATAAACTATATTTGTGTATTAATTTGTTTCTTGGAGTTGGAAGCTGCAGATTCCCAACAGTGGTATCAGAGCCAGGTTTCTTGGCAAGATTCAAGACACAAATTGATACAATTAACAAGCAAGACTGGAAGAAATTGATAATCAAGAACAGGAGGAAGTTAATCCTCAAAATCAAGGGGGTTTTAATCCACAAGAATCTGACAGTGATATTGGAGATTTAGTGGATGTATCACTGAATGATCAACCTGAGATTCCTATTCCTATCCCTGATTTAAATTCTAATATAATCAATATGAGTAGTTTTAAAACTGACATTGATAAGTTTGATGGCTCAGGTGACTATAGGATTTGGAGGAGAAAGATCAGGTCTTTATTGGCACAACAAAAGCAGCTAAGAGTTTTGGAAGAACCTATTGAATGGCCAGAAAATACAACCAAAATACAGCAGGAAGAATACTTGGAAACAGCCACTGGAATAATCATTTTTAATTTGAGTGATGCAATCATCAGATTAGTGGACAAAGAAGAGACTCCAGCAAAAATATGGAGAAAGCTAGAAGAACAATTCCAGCAGAAGTCTTTAACCAATAAGATTTTTCTCAAAGAAAGAATCTTTGGTTTCAAGATGAACAGATCCAAGAATCTTGAGCATAATCTAGATGAGTTTCTGAGAATGCATATAGAATTAGCAAATTCTGGTGAGGATGAGTCTTTAAGTGATGAAAATCAGGCAATCATCATCTTAAATTCTCTGCCAGAATCCTACAGGGAAGTTAAAACAGCCATCAAATATGGAAGGACTTCTATAACCCTGGATGAAGTTATCTCTGCCATAAAATCGATGGACTTAGAATTAAAAAATGATAAGCTAGGCAGTTCTAGTGGGGAACTAAACCTAAGCAGAGGAAGGTCTCATCAAAAGAAGCCATGGAACAATAGAGGGAGAAGTCACAGCCGAGATCCTAATAGAGGTGGAAAACCAGGAAGAGGCAGGTCTCAATCTAGGGGTCCTAAGGATTCTAATGGCTGCTTTCACTGTGGAAAACCAGGACATTTCAAAAGGGATTGCTACTTATGGAAAAGAATTAATAAGAATAAGTCTGATGACCAAAACAGTGATGTGAATCATGGAGAGAACTACTTCTCAAAACAGAAAGAAAAACAAACAACGGCAAACTTGAGTGATGGCTATGAAAGTGGAGAAGTTTATAGTGTTGCTTCTAATTTTAAAAATGAATGGATTCTTGATTCAGGTTGTACTTTTCACATGACTAATGATAAATCTTTACTTACTGATTTCAGGGAATCTAAAGGTGGAAAGGTCATTCTAGGCAACAATCAAACATGTCACATTGAAGGTTCTGGTACTGTTAATTTCAGAATGTTTGATGGTGTGGTAAGGTCTTTGACAGGGGTAAGACTTGTACCTAATTTAACCAGAAATCTAATCTCTATAAGTGTTCTAGATGACCTTGGTGTTGTGAGTAAAATTGAAACAGGTACTATGAAACTAAGCAAAGGTTCTATGACCATAATAAAAGGCTACAAGGAGGGAGGTCTTTACTATCTAAAAGGGGAACCAGTTTCAAATTGCCACAACACAGTAGACAATTCACCTGAGGATTCTAAAGCTACTCTATGGCATAGGAGGCTGGGACATATCAGTGAAAGAGGTTTGAAATTAATGAGTGATCAGAATCTTTTATGCAAAGATAAAGTAAGTAAAGTTGATTTTTGTGAGCATTGCATTTTGGGTAAGCATCATAGACTTAAGTTTAAAATTGGGACACATAAATCTAAAGATATACTAGAATATGTACACTCTGACTTATGGGGTCCAGAAAAGGTTACTACACATGGTGGCTGTAGTTATTTCTTGTCTATAGTTGATGATTACTCTAGGAAGGTTTGGATATTTCTTTTAAAACATAAAAATGATGCATTTGCCAAGTTTCAGGATTGGAAAATTTTAATGGAAAATCTGACTAACAAAAAGGTCAAGACTCTAAGGACAGATAATGGCCTAGAGTTTTGCAATGATATATTTGACTCTTACTGTAGGAAAACAGGTATTCAAAGGCACAGAACAGTGAGACTAACACCACAACAGAATGGTGTGGCAGAAAGAATGAACAGAACTATCCTAAACAAAGCAAGATGCATGTTGTTTCAAGCTGGATTAGCTACTGGTTTCTGGGGAGAAGCTGTGCTCACAGCAGCTTACTTGATCAACAGATGTCCATCAAGTGCTGTGGAATTTAAAACGCCAGAAGAAAGGTGGTATGGTAAACCACCAGACTTATCACATCTGAAAGTCTTTGGATGTGCAGCATATGCACACCAAAGCACTGGTAAGTTAGAGCCTAGAGCTCTAAAATGTGTTTTCTTGGGTTATCCTGAAGGTACTAAGGGCTACAGACTATGGGTAAGGGAGAAACCTGGTTTAAAAACTATAAACAGTAGGGATGTAATTTTTAATGAAAATATTTTTCCATGCACTACTACTAACTCTAATGTTTCAGGAAATAGCACTAATATTAATTCAGCAGGAAACACCATCAGTTTTGATTTAAGGCCAGCTGTTTCAGGAGATGCTTATGATTCAGGACATGCTGAATTAGAGGAACCAGACCAGGATACGGGTCAGGTGGAACAAGGAAGTGATACTGTTCAGATAGAACAGCATGAAAACCAAGAGGAAATCCCAACTGAGAACATGGCAGAATATCAATTGGCCAGGGACAGGGTTAGAAGGGTTCCCAAACCTAATCCTAAGTACAGTTTTAATATTTGGAATGAGGATACAGCTTATGCATTATTAAGTACTCTAGAAGGGCAGAAGATAGAACCAGAAACTTATGAAGAAGCTATTAAATGCAAGGATGCAACTAAATGGAGTAAGGCAATGGATGAGGAAATGGACTCCTTAAAGAAGAGCAAGACCTGGATATATGTTTCTAGACCTAAAGAGAAGAGTATAGTGCAATGCAAGTGGCTGTTCAAACAGAAAGAAGGGAGGAGCAAGGATGAACCAGTGAGGTACAAGGCCAGATTAGTGGCTAAAGGGTTCACTCAGAAGGAAGGAGTTGACTACACAGAGATTTTTTCCCCTGTAGTCAAGTACAAAACGATAAGACTAATGCTTGCTCTAGCAAATCAATTCAACATGGTGATTGATCAGATGGATGTCACTACTGCATTCCTACATGGTGAACTAGAGGAAGATATTTACATGGAACAACCTAAGGGATATATAGAAAAGGGAAAAGGACATATGGTATGCAAGCTAATTAAATCCCTATATGGACTAAAACAATCTCCCAGATAATGGAATAAGAGGTTTGATGCCTTCATGACTAAGCAAGGTTTTTCTAAGAGCTATTATGATACTTGTCTATATTTCCATGGAAGTAATATCAAGGATGTCATCTACTTACTGTTATATGTAGATGACATGTTGATAATCAGCAAAGAAAAATCTAAGGTAGACCTGGTTAAGGAAATGCTTAAATCTGAGTTTGAGATGAAGGATCTAGGTACTGCTACTAAAATCCTAGGGATCACTATTGTAAGGGACAGAGGTAAAGGGGTTTTAAAGCTGTGCCAGGAAGACTACATACAGAAAATTATTGAAAAATTTCATATGACTAATGCTAAGAAGACCAGTCAGCCTATTACTAGCCAATACAAGATTTCTAGAGATGAATGCCCTAAGACAGATAAAGAGACAGAAGAAATGAGCAGAGTACCCTACTCTAATGCTGTTGGGTCTATTATGTACCTAATGGTAAGTACTAGACCTGAGATTTCCTATGCTATAAGTGTGCTAAGTAAGTATATGGCTAACCCTGGAAAATTACACTGGCTGGCTATGAAATGGATATTCAGGTACCTAATGGGAACTACAGATGTTGGTTTAGTTTTTAAACAGTCACAAAACCCAACTCTAGTAGAAGGATTTTGTGACTCTGACTATGCTGGTGATAGGGACACTAGAAGATCTACCTCTGCTTATTATTTCCTAGTTGGGGGGAACTGTATAAGTTGGAAAGTTCAATTACAACCAGTGGTTGCACTATCGACTACAGAGGCAGAATATATTTCTACAACAGAAGCTATTAAGGAGGCTGTTTGGATTAAAGGTGTGCTAAAGGAACTGAATTTACTAAAAAGTATCCCTATAGTCTATTCTGACAACCAAAGCAGTATTCATCTCTGTAAGAATCCTGTCTTTCACGACAGAACCAAACATGTTGAGATTAAATACCACTTTATCAGAGATAAGGTGACTCAGGGAGAGGTCACAGTGGAAAAAGTTCCCACTGAGCACAATCCTGCTGATATGGGAACTAAAGTGGTACCCCTAGCTAAGTTCAAGCATTGTATGAACTTGCTAGGAATCGACAAAGGAGACTGACCTTAAGGGTCATCAAGCTATGACCCTCAGAGTGCTATAAACCATCATTGCTCATAAGGAGATTTAGGTGGAATTTGTTAAGTAAATCCCCTTATAAGCTCAGTTCATATTACAACAGAAATTACAAGTTTACCCTTAGGCCAAATATCAGTACAGACTCTTTTCAAAGACTCGAACAACTTCAACAACTTTCAGTTACAAACAAGAATCATCAGAATCAAGAAAGCATAACCAACTTACAACTCAGCAACTTAACCTCCAGTATTTTACATCTATATATATACTAAGGAGATCAAGTCAGAAAAACTACCAGATACGAAGTTTTTGTCCATTCCTTTCTTTTGTGCTGAGCTAGTGAGAGAGTCTAGAGAGAGAAGCTCCAAGGAGCTCAGTTGTTTGGTACATGCAAAAGAAAGATCAGAAACTGAGTTAGAAAGAGTGAGAAAAAGGAAAGACAAGTCAGAGAGTTACAAAACCAGATTATCAATCAAATACTGTGATTCGAAATCTGAAGGAAATTCTGTGTAATACCTGTTGTGATTAGTATAATCTCAAGCACTCTGAGGTAGCTTGACGGAGACGTAGCCCATCGTTCTGGGGTGAACTCCGAGATCAATTTTCTGGTGTATCGGCTCACACTTCCTGTTTGTTTTCTCTGAAACTCTAGCCCTAATTTCTTTGCTGTTCGTGTATGTGTGCCCATGTTCTTGTGATATAAAGGGTTATATCGATTTATGAATTTCTGAGTTAATAAACTCAGTGACTATTTTTGCTTGTGAAATCTGTGTTGGGCTGGACTGGGCCTTAAATAATTTTGTTTTTCAATTTTGCCATTTTTCATGGACGCATGAATTAAATTGCAAGAATACCATAAACTATATTTGTGTATTAATTTGTTTCTTGGAGTTGGAAGCTGCAGATTCCCAACAGATTGGTTGAATGTTTTCAAAAACTAAATCCAAATATGTACATGAATTTTAAGCTAAGAAATGAAAAATAGAAATATCATGGTTTTTTTAGTACTCAAATCATTGTTTCTAAAAGCTCTTCAGATAAAGTTGAGCAGGTTTTGTACCTCTCTAACAATGTTTTTTCCATGTGTAATTGGCGGCATCCCAGTCAAGAGCTCCAAGAACACGACACCAAGACTATAAACATCACTCTTGTCTGTTAATTGGTGAGTTAGAAAGTATTCTGGGTCAAGATAACCCTGCAACAAAGCAAAATCAGGTATATCAGTATGAATATATCTCATTGGTTAAAAGTATAAACAATGGAATCATCAAAATCATTATATAATTACTATAGTTATGAATATTGCTAACGGGCATCTGGTGCCCAACACCGCTTGATAAATACAATACCATATGGTGCCAAATAGCAATACTTATTTCAAAAGCGATATACTGTGATAGAATGTGGAATATGAGTTTAGAAGTAGAATGAGATATATGGTAAGAAGCATATGGTTCCATCTCAAAACCAACTGGTGATGAGTTGAATAACTCATGCTCTTATGTATTGTTGAATTTATCCACACACTTTTCATGTGGGATATTTTCCCTAACATACCGGAGTCCCCTTCACTACTGTGGATACGTGATCAGGTGTGTTGCCTTCTATCTCTGGAACCGGGGCAAGTCGCGAAAGTCCAAAATCAGCAACCTTTACAATGAACTTAGAATCCAATAATATGTTGCTGGACTTAATATCTCGATGGAATATTGGAGGATTAGCTTCTGTGTGTAGGTAACGGATGCCCTTGGCTGTTCCCAAGGCAATTCTCAATCTCATTGAAAAGCTCAAAGGCTCTTTGGATGTGACTGCCATACAAATATCAATTATGTAAGAAGGGAACACTTGATTAGAAATAGGGGAGAACAATAGAAGGTATTTTTGAAGAAATATAGATGCTTACCAGAAAGGTGATCCTTTAGGGTGCCATTGCTCATATATTCATAGATCAGCATCTGCATACAGGAAAGAAAGCTTATGAAACTTTTGCAATGAAAATTATTGGCTTCAATACATCAAAAGAAAGCAATAAGAAAATGACAATGGAGAATTTTAGGAAGGCAAGACTTCACATAACAAAGCATGACAATTTGATTCTTCTTACATTTTGAAAATTAATATGCATCAACTAAGCAACTCACATGTAACACAATTTTTGAGTAAAATTGAATTTCCTTCATTTTTTGTCACTGTTCAATCAAAGTATTCATTTATTGTTGTCGACTTCATTTTACAAAAGTTGGATTTTGTAAACGTAGGCGATATCAATAAATTACTCGCTCATTACCAATTAATATTGAGATGGAACCATTAGTCTTATCGTGACTGTCATTTTATACTATACTATGTAACATTCTATATTCCGACCCTTTAAACATTCATCCAACGGTCTAAATTTTAATTCCATTATCTAATCTTATGCCCTTCGAGCATCGTATTGCCTATAAAATCATAATAAAGGTCTCATGGGCATGATCTTCCAAAAAAACCTTCACAAAATGTAAATTATTGATATGAAGAAGTACCTGTTCATCTTCTTCATCACAGAATCCAACCAAAGACACAAGATTCCGGTGATGCAATCTCGATAGTAAATGTATTTCTGTCAAGAATTCTTTCTCACCCTGCAATGATCCTTTTTGTGCTCGCTTTATGGCCACTACTGTGCCATCTTCCATAATGCCTTTATAAACCATGCCATAACCTCCTTGACCAACCTGAGCCGAAATGTCAAAGTTGTTCGTAGCCAACACCATTTCCCCATAAGTGAAATCCTTGACGCCCTCAATGTTAAGGCGGGCTTTCGACACTGAGAACAAATCCATCTTTAAATTAAAGTCATGTGTATAACATTATCCCACATATCAACCTGCTTAATAAAAACATGACTTACTCCACTCATTGCCAATTGGTTTTGAGATAGAATCTCGTAAGGCTTACCATACCCTCAATTCTATTATCCTAATATTTGAACTTCCAAATATATTACAGCTAGAGCATTTTCAAAATGTATAGAAAAGAAATGGAATATACTCACAATGACCTCTTTTTGAAAGTGCATGTTTTCTCTTGCACATTCTCAATATAACAAGAAAAACAAATGCGGATAATGTAGTTGCAGCGAAACTCCCAAGAACAATGCCAATAAGTGCTCCCCTGCTTATGCCAGACTTTTTCAAAGCAAAAGGAATCACAGGGACTTGAAACAAAAAAAAAAAGAACTTTAACATTGTAATTGTTCAGTAAAAGCTTTAAATCCATAAAAGCAGCAATAGAAAAAAGATGATGAAAAATAATCAAGCATGAGCTCATGTTATCGATTATAGATAAATCATAAGCAGGACTTTTCATGCATTAGGATGATTAAGTATGCAGAGTAGCTAGAGTGAACATCACAACCACACATTTGTTTGCCTATATATTCCAAGTTTGAATTTAACAAAGATCACAGGAGGAAAATATTTAAATAAATTTTCTGAACAAACCATTTAAATTAGGGTCCAATAGATCGAATCCGAGAAGTTCATAAGGTCCAAATACATCACTTTCTGGTATGTTCCATCCTGTGAACATGGCCATAATTCTCTGAACCTCGCTTGTATTGAAAGCTAAAGAATTTAAGTCATTAGAATCATATGCAGGAAAGAGCTTCAGAGACATTCTAAGACGAGGTCCTTTTTCCCATTTAACTGTACTAATCTCCAGCTGAAGCTGTTGTAGATTAAGACTACTGGTAAGATACTCCTCAAATGAACTTCTGTGATAAAGAAAATTTGAGAATCCAGGACTTTTTAACCGATATTCAACAGTGAGAGGAGCAGCACAGAAACATGTTAAAGGAGATTTCTTGGAATACTCAAAAGGGTATGGACATGATGAACTTGGACAATCATGAGTAGAGTCAGTCAATGTTCCATTATTTGCACTTTGAGTTTCAGGTCCACAGAAGTGGACTAGGGTGGTATTGGTACATAATGGATTCCCATTGAGCCTGAAAATTGATAAAGTCACAATCAAATAGCACTATAGAATTTCATTTTTATTTTTTAATAAACATGCAAATTAAGATGTTGCCTTGAGCAGAAAGATGTGTTAAAACGTGCTTCTCAATGCATTGAGTGATGAGAGGTAGAAGCATACCAAAATATGACATACTCAGGGATGCTAATACTGCCAGAAATATCTATAAGATTATTGTTTTGGAAATCCCTGAAAATTCATTATTAGAAAATCCCTTGTTGATTAGTAAATGTAGCCTAAGAGTCTGCTCTTATCAATACCAAAGTGTATGAATCTTTACAAACACATGCTGTAAATCAGCATAAGTAATGACATTGAGTTGGGTCAGATTTGTATTAACTAACTACCAACAGTACTACTGAACCATCAAAATAAATAAATAAAACAGTGAGTTGAAAAATGCTCACAATTTTTGGAGATAAGGAAGCCTGGAAAAGCTGGCTGGAATAGTCCCATCAAGATAGTTGTTTGATAAAATGCTGCAAATGTTGCAAGAATTTGAAGAACATTTTGGTAACATTTTGGTAATTAAGGTAAAGGAATATCCAAAAATTGAAAAGGGTTCTTAGAGAATATCCAAATTAAGTATATGAGAAATTGAAGAACGAAGTTAAGAGATACAGATATCATATAATTTGATTGAGAAACTTACATAGTTGTGATATCATCAGAAAGCTTATTAGGTGGTATAGATCCATTTAGATTATTAGAACTGAGGTCCCTGGAATTTTGAATGAAATCTATAGTCAAGTAAATTAATTTAATGAAGGTTGTGTCTCTTGAAGTTATAACTCAGTTAAGAATGAACAAGCCAACTAATCACTAGTATGTAATTACTTGGAAAGAAAACCCCTCAATTGAACTTACAAGTAAGCCAGATTTGGTATCCTGCTCAAATTTGGAATAGGTCCTTGTAAGCCACAATTCCTCATACTCCTACATTAACAACCAAATTACAAAAATGATTTACCAATATCAAATAAAATTATTGATAAAAGCAATTATAAGAGGAAAAAAAATTAAAAAAATGTGAAATGTAAAATTTTATAGAAGAGCTGAAGATTAGATTGTAGGATAAGGTTTTACAGAGCAAAGAAGGAAATGTTACATAGTATAGAGTGGGGGTTTGATAAGTGTTAGAATTGGTAAAATGCTCAAGACTTAAGTGGCTAATCTTTTTGGACAAATAACAGAAATAACTGTTTTCTGTTATTTTCAGTTGGTACTCGGCTTGTATGTAGGTCCTTTTACCCCCCTACCCCGAGCTATATAAGGCTTCATTTTTGCATCTCCTACTACTATTTTATTCTATTAATTTTTCTTACTGTAAATATTAGTGAGACAAAGAAAGAGAGCCTTCTTGAGTGAACTTTGTACCATCATTGAGACTGTAATGGAGCTAGTCTCCTCAGCTGTACAGACTTGAAATTCAGATTCAATAACAGAGATCTCGAAGCCCTTGTGGCTGGTTTGGCCGTGGAGTAGAGTAGTGTCTAGCCAACACTATCTTAAACCACGTATGTGCATTGTGTTATTATTATTTTTCATTTTCTGTTTTTGTGTGAATTATATTGCATCCTTGGTTAAACCAGATTGAGTTTTTATGCTTGTTGATTAGATTCTAATCACTAGTGTTCTGGTTTTGTGTGTTGTGTTCTGTTCTTGTTCGAGGTTGTTCTACAACAAGTGGCATCAGAGCCAGGTTCCGAGGGCCATCAAGAACAGCACCAAGGATTCAAGAAAGATCAAGATTTGATCTCAAATGGCTTCCGCAAAGTTTGAAGTGGACAAGTTCACAGGAGCTAATGACTTTGGCCTATGGAGAATTAAAATGAAGGCTTTGCTTGTTCATCAAGGGATTTCTGAAGCAATTGACAGAGAAGAGCTTAAGGGTCTCGGGGATGAAAAGAAGAAGATGAAGGAAACAGAATCAAAGGCACATAGTGCCATACTTCTCAGTCTTGGAGATGAAGTCTTGAGAGAAGTATCGAGTGAAGAAACTGCTGTTGGACTTTGGGAGAAATTGGCAGAAATCTATATGAAGAAATCACTTGCCAATAAACTATATCTCAAGAAGAAACTCTACACCCTCAAGATGGATGAAAGCAAGGAACTCAGAAAGCATCTAGACGAATTCAACAAGATCATCTTGGATCTCAACAACATTGGGGTCAAGATTGAAGATGAGGATCAAGGTATTCTCTTACTCAGTTCTTTACCAAAGGCTTATGAACATTTTGTAGATACTATATTGTATGGAAAAGATACATTAACAATGCTAGAGGTAAAAGCTGCTTTGAATTCTAAAGAAATTCAGAAAAGATCAGAGGATAAGAATGAGGGTAGTGGTGAAGGTTTGTTTGCTCGAGGCAGATCAGAGAACAGAGATTCAAGGTCTGGTGGGAATAAGAGCAATAATGGAATCTACAAAGGAAATAACAACAGCAAGAACAGTCATCATGGACAGAAGTCCAAACCAAAATCCAAGGCAGGAAAATAGTGTTACTATTGCAAGAAAGAGGGTCACTTCAGGGATGAATGCAGGGCATTGCAGGCAAAACTAAAAAGAGATAAAGGGAAAGAAAAAGGAGATGCTGGTGTTGCGTCAGATGGTTATGATTCAGCTGATGTTTTAGTGGTCTCAAGTCAAGAAACTGGCCAAGAATGGATCCTTGACTCAGGGTGTTCTTTCCATATGACTCCTCACAGGGAATTCTTTTGTTAATTCAAGGCTCAGACTGGGGGTTCAGTACTGCTTGGAGATAACAAAGCTTGCAGGGTTGAAGGCATCGGATCAGTGATGATCAGAATGCATGATGGAGTGTCCAGAACAGTCACAGATGTCAGATATGTACCTGCGCTCAAGAGAAATCTGTTGTCTGTTGGGGTTTTAATTTCAAAAGGCTGTTCTATCAAGATTGAAAGCTCACTCAAGGTTCTGAAGGGTTCTATGGTTGTCATGAAAGGTGAGCTTAAGAATGGCATTTACGTTCTGGTTGGAAAGACAGATAGCAGCAAGACTGCAAACACTGCAGAAGGCAGTGTTGATTCTGTAGTTGGAAGAGCTGGTGTTGACAACACCAAGCTGTGATACATGAGGTTGGGTCATGTTAGTGAGAGAGGCCTGATTGAATTAAATAAACAAGGTCTCTTGAAAGAGAAATTGGATGGCAAACTTAAGTTTTGTGAAGAATGTGTCATGGGGAAAAGCTGCAGGGTCAAATTTTATGTTGGAATGCATACAACCAAGGAACCTTTGGCCTATGTGCATTCAGATCTATGGGGTGCTTCAAGAGTACAATCTCTAGGTGGTGCTAGCTACTTCTTAATCATTGTAGATGACTTCTCCAGAAAAGTTTGGGTGTTTCTATTGAAAACAAAAGATGAGGCTTTTGAAACTTTTGTAAAATGGAAGAAACTTGTTGAGACTCAAACAGGCAAGAAGGTCAGAAAGTTAAGAACAGATAATGGTCTTGAATTTTGTTCTGGTTTATTCAATGCTTATTGTGACAAGAAGGGTATTGCAAGACACAAAACAGTCCCTAAAACCCCTCAGCAAAATGGCCTTGCTGAGAGGATGAACAGAACACTCATTGAAAGGGTCAGGTGCTTGCTAAAAGGTGCAAATTTGGAGAGAAGATACTGGGGTCAGGCAGTTAAGACAGCCTGTTATCTCATAAACAGGTGTCCATCCACTGCAATTAATCTGAAAACACCACAAGAATTATGGACAGGAAGTGCACCTAAGCTTGACCATCTAAGAGTATTTGGTTGTCTTGCTTATGTTCACATAAGGCAAGACAAACTCCAACCAAGGGCCCTGAAATGCATGTTTTTGGGTTACCCTGATGGAGTCAAGGGGTACAGATTATGGTGTTTAGAAGAGGGACACAAGAAGTGTATCATCATCAGGGATGTTGTATTCAAAGAGGATCAGATGGCCATGCTACAAGTGAATACAACAAGTGTCAACAAGACTAGTGACACCAGGGTACAGGAAAGCTTACCAGTACAGCTTGAAGACGCCACTACAACAGGTCACACAGAAGAAAATGAAGATGAAGATCAGATTGCCACTAGTGAAGACACAGGTCAGACTGAGATGGACAGCTACCAATTGGCTAGAGACAGAGCCAGAAGAGAGATTAGACCTCCAGACATATTTGGATATGCAGATTACACAACATTTGTCTTGAACACTGCAGAAGAAATTATAGGTGCTGAACCAGCTACCTTCCAGGAGGCTATGAACAGCAGTGATAGTGACAAATGGAATCAAGCTGTCAATGAAGAAATGACATCATTGATTAAGAACGAAACATGGATCAAAGTGAGAAAACCACCAGGACAGAAATTGATAGGCTGCAAATGGATTTTCAGGCACAAAGAGGGACTACCAGGAGAACCAATTAGGTACAAGGCAAGGCTTGTTGCCAAGGGGTTCAATCAGAGAGAAGGTATAGATTTCACAGATATTTTCTCACCAGTTGTGAAACAAACATCCATTCGGGTAATAATGGCCAAGGTTGCCAAGTATAATCTAGAGATGGATCAAATGGATGTCAAGACAGCCTTCTTGCATGGAAGGCTTGAGGAGAAAATATACATGGCTGAACCAGAAGGGTTCAAAAGCAAGAGTTCAAATCAGGTGTGCCTTTTGCAGAAATCTTTGTATGGTCTCAAGCAAGCACCAAGACAATGGAACCTAAGGTTCAATGAGTTCATGACTCACATAGGCTATACAAGGAGCAATTATGATCCATGTGTCTACTATAACAGTTTCCTATATCTACTGTTATATGTAGATGACATTCTGATCATAGGCAAAGATAGATCAGAAATTGACAAACTCAAAGGACAATTGAGTTCAGAATTTGAGATGAAAGATTTAGGTGTTGCAAAGAGGATTCTGGGAATTGAAATTATAAGATCAAGACCAAGGCATTTGTTCTTATCTCAGAAAAATTACCTTGAAAAGGTACTGAACAGGTTCAATATGACAAATGCGAAACCAGTTACAACACCTTTAGCACCACACTTCAAGCTCTCACAACAACAGGCACCAAGTACTGAGGAAGATAGAGAAGAAATGGACAAGATACCCTATGCTTCATGTGTTGGAAGTTTAATGTACTCAATGGTTTGCACAAGACCAGATTTGGCCTATGCACTTAGTGTAACAAGCAGATTCATCTCAGACCCTGGAATTGAACACTGGAAGGCACTGAAATGGATAATGAGGTATGTAAAGGGGACCCTGGACCTTGGACTAATGTATAGTGCAGACACAAGTTACAGAACAGAGATAGAAGGGTATGTGGACTCAGATTTTGCAGGGAGTTTAGACACAAGGAGATCCTTGACAGGTTATGCATTCACAGCATTGGGTGGATGCATTAGTTGGAAGTCAAATCTCCAAAAGGTGGTGGCATTGTCAAGCACAGAGGCAGAGTATATGGCTGCTACAGAAGCAATCAAAGAAGCCATATGGTTAAGAGGATTCACTGGAGAATTGGGATACAATTCAGAGGACATCACTGTGCTTTGTGACAATCAGAGTGCTTTGCACTTAATGAAAAATCCTATGTTCCATGAAAGGTCTAAACACATAGACATCAAACTTCATTTCATTAGAGATGTCATTGGAAGAAATGAAGTTCAGGTGAAGAAGGTGGGAACAAAGGATAATGCAGCAGATATGTTAACTAAGTATATTCCCTACAGCAAGTTCAGGCACTGCCTAAGCTTGCTGAACATACTCAGCTGCTGATTTGCCAAATCAAAACCAGCTCAAGGTGCTGATGTCAAGCATGTTTACCAAGGTGGATGACTGTTAGAATTGGTAAAATGCTCAAGACTTAAGTGGCTAATCTTTTTGGACAAATAACAGAAATAACTGTTTTCTGTTATTTTCAGTTGGTACTCGGCTTGTATGTAGGTCCTTTTTCCCTCCTACCCCGAGCTATATAAGGCTTCATTTTTGCATCTCCTACTACTATTCTATTCTATTCATTTTTCTTACTGTAAATATTAGTCAGACAAAGAGAGAGAGCCTTCTTGAGTGAACTTTGTACCATCATTGAGACTGTAATGGAGCTAGTCTCCTCAGCTGTACAGACTTGAAATTCAGATTCAATAACAGAGATCTCGAAGCCCTTGTGGCTGGTTTGGCCGTGGAGTAGAGTAGTGTCTAGCCAACACTATCTTGAACCACGTATGTGCATTGTGTTATTGTTATTTTTCATTTTCTGTTTTTGTGTGAATTATATTGCATCCTTGGTTAAACCAGATTGAGTTTTTATGCTTGTTGATTAGATTCTAATCACTAGTGTTCTGGTTTTGTGTGTTGTGTTCTGTTCTTGTTCGAGGTTGTTCTACAACAATAAGACACATGAGATTTCATCTCGAAACGAAAACGAATTGTCAATGGTCTTATATGTGGGCTGATATCCGCTCATCTATTCGATGTGAGATAATTTTATATGCCTCCTCAAGATGGTGACTCTTTTCAAGGAGCAGTCTTGAACCGAATATCTAATGGCTCTTTTTGGTTTATTATTGTTTTGGACATGTTAGAATAGAAAGTAGAATGGAAGTTTAGACAATAAATGAATGGATAGTATAGAAAGTAGAATGGAGTGTTTGGTAAGTATAAGGTACCATTTCAAAACCAATTAGTAGTGTGTAGAGTAACCTTATATTTACAGGCACACTCATATTCCCCAATATTTTGCCTATAAAATAATCACCCTAGCTGCATGAAGCATCTGTATGACCAACATCTTCAATCCCATTTCTATGTGCGTGTGTTTTGTTTCATTAATGGAATCTTATACTTTTTAATGGAAGTAGGTACAACTATATCTATCATTATATAATTATATTGACTAATAATCTAATATAGTCTTTGTATTATTTCAATTTGCAATAAAAGAGCTGGAAGCCTCACTACCTGAGCTTATACCAAATGTACAATAAAGTAACTATGCTAATATTTTGCTCAATCCCTCATAAATCTAACCAAGTTCATTGAATCACAAGGACTTACAGCTTCAATAACTTGGACATGTTGCCAAACGAATCTGGAATTGTACTCCCATCAAAGTTGTTATTATCAACTTGACTGAAAAAAAAATGCTGAAGCTTTTAGAAACTTGATACAAGATTCCCTTTGTGGTTTTGAGAAAACTCAGAGAAACAACAAAAACTGCCAAAAACTCAGAAAACATACAATATTCGTAATACAAAAAAGAACTAAAGAAAAGTAATGTGAGAATAGCACATGAAATTAGTAATGTTAAATGGGAATTGAAGGCCAAAGAAAATGAGACAAATTCTCTGAGGAACAATCAATGGAGTGATATAAATAAGAGGAAGGATGAAGCCCATCAATGCCTTCTTCATCTCCAACAAAGAAGAAAGAAAAAAATAAATATAATGACAATTGAATCAAAATCTATTTACTATTCTTATTAGACCATTATGTCCCATATGAAATAAGTATAAGAATATTGAACCATTAATAAGAACATGTTTAACTCCACTAATCACAAATTGGTTTTTTGATGGAGTCTCATGATTCTTGTCATGGTATCAAGAGTCAATTCCCTAGAGGGCATTCGATCCACACCGATCTAAAATAGTGAGCGAAGACGCACGAGATCCGTATAGTGCAAAAAGACACTTGAGTTCTGAGATCCGAATAGTGCGAAAAGACACTTGAAATCCAAAAAAAAATAAGCAAGCTGAAAAAAAAATAGGCCACTTGTGATCAGGTGATTCAAGATTGGTGAGCGAAAAATCGCCACCATCTTGACGGGGATATTAGACTATTATGTCCTACATGGAATAAGTGTAAGAATATTGAACTATTAATAAGAACATGTGTAACTCCACTAATCACCAATTGATTTTTAGATGTAGCCTCATGATTCTTATCAATTCCAGCTTTAAAATAATATTATGAAATTGGTGCCAAACTTTCCTTTTGGTTGATCTATTTTGTTTTTATAAATAAATAAAGGAACATGGGTTGTTAATTTTGTTAAAACTAGTAAGAGTGATATATGCATAATTTCTATTGAATTCATACAATAGTACTAAAAAAATACATAAATTATAAGGTAAATACTTATTTGGTTTGGATACAAATTTGGTATCCTACATTTTTAATAATGCTCATTAACTATATGCATTTGATATGAATAACGATGTTTTCTCGGATCAAAGTCCTAAATTGTCAAACTACAGACTATGCTTTCTTAGCAAGGAAGACTATGTTCATAGTATTAGTACTCAATACTTCGGTCTTGGTTGACATAACTTTTGGCTTTTGGCATAGTAAAATTCTTTTACAAGAAGCTACTCTTCCTTGCTCCTAGTAAAAGTGTTTTTTTTTAATACATGAAAACACATCTTCTAGAGTGTTTTTAAATATCAAAAGTAAAAAATACTAATAAGTGCTTTTGGGAAGTGTTCCCAACCAATCCCTCCATAACCCAACACCTCCGTTAGAGCATCTCCAATGGAGTATCAAAAATGTGTTGCATTGTTATATTTAACATATTTTGACAAAAATATCACTCCAATAGCATTCTAAAAAGTGTGTCAAATTTGATACAAGATATAACATTGGTCAAATTTTGCCCAACAATAAATGTCACTTTTTTATTTATTATGGGTCCATTTGGTAAAATTTTTGTTTTAAAATTTTTTAAACACAAAAATGGAAATATATATATTTTTATTTTTAAAAAATAAAAATATGTTTGGTAACTATTTTTGTTTTTTGTTTTTAAAAACAAAAATAATAAACGTGTTTGATAACTTTTATTTTTTGTTTAACAATGTGAGATGTTAATTTGAAGAAGAGAAGAAAAAAATGAAAAGAAAAAATAAAAACTGTTTAAAAAAAATTAAAAGTGAAAAATTTTTATTTTCAAAATTTAACAAATTTTAATTAAAATTTAAAAAAATAAAAAATAAAAATAGAGTTATCAACACATTTTATGTTTAATTTTCAAATTTTTAATTAATTAAATAAAAAACTATTTTTTAAAGTATTACCAAACAGCCCCTATATTGTCACTAATTTATTAGTTAACAATTAATGACTAACCATATTATTTTTTATTCACTTTTTCTACAATAAAAAATGATTTTTTTTTGTATATTATCAATAAATATTAAATGAATTGTTAATTTGCATTTTTGTGTATTGGAGTATAATTGTAAATATTGAACCAAATATAGGGTTGTCTCAATTTTTGTGCCAAAGTTGACACATAATTTACATCTTTCATTGGGGATTGTCTTAGGCTTACATAACAATTAAGACTAGCTTGAAAGGTGCATCCTTCTATAATTTTTGTCATCACCCAAGTATTTTGCAAGATTATTTAGTGGTTTCTTTGCAAATAATTATTGTAATTGTCTTTTTTAAGGAAAATCTACCTCTAGTGATTGTTTTTTCTTGCATTTTTGGCATTTTTTCTTAGGAGAGCAATTTGCAGCTATTCTCATTTACCAGTATACATTTATAATTAATATTTTATTATTATAAATTCAAAAAATATTCATATAATATTTATAAAAAAAGATGAAAAAAATGTTAACAAATAGTTTCTTTTACCATATGATGTGGGACTAATATAACATTTATTAATAAATGCATAGTAAATACACTACAAAAAATCCTAGTTTTAGTCACAATGAAATTTGTGACTACAAGTAAAAAATTTGTGACTAAAGAAAAACCATCTTACTTATGTCATCACTAAAAAGTCTGTGGCTAAAAATATTAATCACAAAAATCATAATTTGTTATCACTAAATATATTTTTAGTCACAACAAACTTTATTACTAAAAATAATAGGTTGTGACTAAAATTACATTAGTGACAACTTGTGATTAAGTATAACTTTTTAGTCATAGATAATTTTTTGTTATGACTAAAAATGACATTTAATCACACAAATATATGTTGTGACTAAAAAGTTGTCTATAAATATAGATTTATTTGCAGTGATAACATCTTTTTTTATAGAAAAAATTAGTGCTACTTTTTGCCTGTTTTCAAGTCAAGAAAAGAAAATAAATAAATAATTATAATAGTTAAGAGGTCATTTTTTTATGCTAAGAGCATTATATAAAGATTACAAATGTAAAATATAAAGGTGTCAATATCCTTTTTTTTTTTTTTAAGTTTTTTATAAGTAATTTTTATTTTTCACATGGGAACCTTCTTTTTTTTTTTTATGGTTAGTTATTTGTTGAAGAAAGTATAAATGCTGTTGATGATGATCTTATGTTATATGGATTCTCAGATTAAGAAGATCAACGGTGGAGATGAAATTGTTGACTCAACTCACTAACCCATGTATATATAAATAAAAATAAAAAACAATTTCAAAATAAAGTTGACTTTATTTCCTTGAGGAGCAAGTGTTTTTAATTAATAATAATAATATGCCTTAACCCACAAGCACATTACTTCGAAACTCATTATATAAGAGAACTCGATTAGGAGCAATTTATATTCAGATCTTTTCCATTCCTAATAAGTCCTTTAATTAGGTCACTAATTCAGGTAACATTTTTCATTTCTTGTTTAATTTTACCATTTTATTTTATTTATTTACCCATTTCTACTATTGAACAAATTCCTCAAGCTTTTGTTTTTTTTTTAATATAATTAAGATTAATACATATTCACTATTAAAAAAAAAAAGGAAATTGTGGTGAACTAGTGATCATTAACATTTTAATTTCTAGTTCTTATACATGTTAGATTCATATATAAATAATCTTGAAATTTGTCACTTTTGCACAAATTTTGTCATCCATTCATTTTCCTGTACTTACTTTTAAATAATTAATTATTAAATTGAATGGATGGTTATAGATTAAAAATAATTTATTCTTTTATTTTATGGACAAAATCCAAACTATATTTACAATGAATTTTTTGTCTTAGGGTAGTGTCTTGAGCTTGGCCAAGACATGTTTAAATTAATTACCATTTAATTTGGCTAGTTTTATTTCTCAAATTTCTATTTATTTATTATCACAATAGTAATATTTTTTTAATAACCTAATTTGTATTTGATGTCAGGATCAATGGAAGAAGAGAATGAAGGACCAAAATTTGATGAGACCAAAGGTCAGAGACATGTAAACACAAATTTAAAAGCCAGAATTATGGAATTGGAGAATTTAATCAATAAGTTAAATGAAGTAATACTTAAACTAGATGAAGCTAGGGTGAGTAAAATCTTGACCCTCTTTTTTTATTTTTCTATTTTATGTATATAAAGATGATAAAATTTTCCCCAATGATATTAATTTATTCTAAATTATTGATTTTATCAAAATGAATATATATATATATATATATCTTCTATATAATAAGTGTGTAGATAACGGAAATTTTTTGTTTTAACGGTTTTTTTACTTTAATATAATATTCCTATATTTAACGGTAGTTTATAAACACTTAAACTTAAATAATTAAAATATGATTTTTTGAAATATTTTACAATGATAATTATTTAAAAATAATAAATAATTAAACAAATTAAAATAGAATATTTTTTAGATATTTTACAATAATAATTATTTTAAAATAATAAATAATTAAACAAATTAAAATATGATATTTTTTAGATATTTTACAATGATAATTATTTAAAAATAATAAAATTATGTGTTTTATAACTTAAATAAAATTTAATTAAACTTAAACTCACTTATTAGAATAATATCGTATTAAACATATAATATAATCTACTGTGAATTAGTAACAAATTACTTTTTTTTTAAAACTGACAAAAAACTAAAATATAAAATTTACGTATAATATTTTATTAAATATATAATAAATTATCTTTCGTTGTTACTCCCAAATTCAAAAACTAGAACAAACATAAACTTAAACAAAAATAAATAAATTAGAATATTTATTTCAAAATTTATATGACATTAATATAAATTTAATAAAAATAATTAATAAATTCTATAAATAAAATTAAAAAAATGTGCATATTGCACGTTGCTTGTATCTAGTATATATATATTTGTACGAAAAATGGGTGTTATGTCAAATATTATTATTATTTTTATAGTCACTCTAAGATGTTATTGTTTTGCTAATTTTTTATAAAATTGTCTATATGATATATACTTGATATTTTTGTCAAAAATTCTCGCAGAAGCTATTTTGCAAAATAATTAAAAGAAAATTTATTTTCATTCATTAGTTTATAAGATATAACTTTAACTCAATTTATTATTTCTCATTAACAGTCTCATCGATGCGGAATTATTTATGAATTGGAAAAGTTATATGATTGTGAAAAGATAATAAAATATGATATTGCCCAAATTTGGAAAAAGTTGGATGTCTTCAAACTATTCCTTGACAAGCTTAGCATGAAAAACAATGAGAAAGAGGAACAAACAAAATCATGCTTATTGTGTAGAGAAGAGCTTGATAAACATGTAAGAATTATTATCAATATTAATTATTTTTTAATATATATATATTGGGAAATTCTCTTATAAGGGCTTCACTTTAAACCCTACCAGTAGGGCTCTCAGTGTTTACAACTCATGAACAGTTTTCGACGCGATTTTTTTTTATGACGGTGTATATTGTAGCCATTTAGAGAATCCTGCAAATTTTCAGAAAATTCTGAATAGTTTACAGTACCGAAAACTAGGTTCAAACATGTTGTTGCACGCGTGACTAATTTTTTTTATGCGCGTGGAAAACAACATGTTTGAACCTAGTTTTCGGTACTGTAAACTATTCAAATTTTTCTGAAAATTTGCAAAATGCTCTAAATAGCTACAATATACACGGTCATAAAAAAAAATCACGCCGAAAACTGTTCATGAATTGAGAAACACTGAGAACCCTACCACGATAAGGCTTAAAGTGAAGCTCCGATAGAAAAATTATCCAATATGTATATCATAATCTCATTGTTTAAATATTTTGATCAGAAATTGCATTTTCAAATTCGACATGGAATAACTAGGAGTAATTTGGCTAAGGAAAAACAACTATGTAAAGAGATCAAATTAGGTCAACAAATGGATGTTGTTGACTATTTACCCTCGGTAAGTATCCTATTTTTATTTTCTCGACTAATCACATTTATTGAAAGTAGAATTATTATGTTAAAAAAAACAAACTTTTCATGTCATTGTTTAATTATATATTTTTTAAAAAAAATTTGATAGGAAAAAATAATAATTAAATTAGGATAAACACAATTAAATACTTTATTAATTATAAGTCGGTCAGCTAATTAACTCAAAATTAACTTGCTTAACATGAATATACCTCAATTACTATTCATGCTAATTTTGGAACCAAAGATTAAAACATATGTTATAATAGGTTATATAAATATGTAATATTAGGTTAGATAATTTTAATAGTAAATTATATTTTGTTGAATTAAGAGTTTATATTTTTTTAGACCCTGGTTTTACCTTATTGTTTGTTTGGACCATGTGTTTTGACAATTACTTTTTGGACCCTGTATTTTTTAAAATAGTTCAATTAGACCCCTAAACCCGATTTTGATAAAAAAAATTTGAACTAAAATCACAAATAATTCATCAAACTAACAACTCAGAACAAAAATACAGTCATTCTGCCTAAGAACTGTGTTGTTATATTCAATTTTTTGTTCATCAAAATCAAGGTTAATGGCATATTTGAACCAATTTACAAAATACAGAGTCTAAAAAATAATTTGTCAAAACACAGGATCCAAACAGGTAACGAGACAAAACACAAAGTCTAAAAAAGTATAAATCCTTGAATTAATATGTCAAATTCACAAACAATACTTTTTTTAATGATTTGAAATGAAATCATTTTGCATTATTATTATTTTTATATCCAATTGGGAAGATAATAGAAGTATTTACTAATACAATTTTTGTTGTTTATTATTAAATATTAATTGAATTGAAATGATACAGATTTTATGGAAGAAAATTGATAGAAAGGAAAGTAAAGATCGTATGAGAGAAATTTCAGCAGAACGAATCAATCATTATTATTATTGTTGTTCTTGGTGGGGCCCACCAAGACCCAAAGAAACTACAGCTGAATCTATTGTTCTTCAAGGAAAGATTAATAGAAATTCTTTTACTTCAACCAAGAAGGCCATTCACCATGAAATCAATGTTAGTATTTCTATATTTATTGCTTTAATTACCAAAAAAAAGTATTGATTTTATATTTAATGATTTTTTTTATATCATTTTTATTTGTTTGACAAAAATTTTGTTTTTGTTTGTAGCTATAAGCATAAAATAAGTGAAAGATTTGACTTATTTTATTTATTTGGAATAAAGACATTTTAAATAATAAAAAAATTACTTTTTATTTTTTATCCAACTCTCAAAAGTGCTTTTATTAAAAATTAAACATGCCCTTCTCTATTTGTTTTCTTCTATTGCATATTTTTGTTAAAACCTGTATTTTTTAAAGTGAAAACATGTAAGAAAAATTAAAAGTAAAATAATATATATACACATATATATTATCTTTAGAAGAATATAAAGACATAAAAAAAATAAAGAGAAGAAAATGAAATTAACAAAAAAAAATATATTAATAGAAGTAAGAAAGAAAAAGAAAGGGCTAGGAACAAATAAATCAAATAATTTAAGGGTCTCTTGGCAAAATGATTTATTTTTTAAAGTTATTTTGCACTCTAACATAGTTTTAATAATTATTTGAAAAATGACCTTTCATAATTTAGGCCGCTAATCGAAAATTTAGACAGATGGTCGAAAAATTCAAACAGTCGGTCGAAAATTTTAGACAGCTAGTCGAAAAATTTAGACAACTGGTCGAATTTTAGACATATGCTATTTTGCAAAAAATTATCAAAAGTAGACTAAAGTGCAAAATCACTAAAAAAAAATGCTATTTTCACCAATTTCATTTAATTTTTGTTATATAAATATCATCACCCTACTTAGTAATATTTTATGTAATTTATTCACAACTTAATGATGTAAAATTGTATTATAGAAGCAATTATATCAGTTATTTATATACAAAATTATGACCTAGCATCTAAAACCTATATGTATTTTACTTTAAAATGTGAGAGAGACTCTTTAATTATTTTTAAACTTTTAATTAAGATTGATAATTTTTGTTTAAAATGGATTTATTTGACAGGTTTTAAGTGATGAATTGGAAGAATTAAGAGAAAAACGAACGAGAATCGACGAAAAAATCGGTGGCCTTAAATGGAAATTGAAGATTACAGAGAAAGAAATAAGTTGCTTAAAGAAAAACCGATTTGATGATCTACATAAGAGAAAGTTTAAAGCTCATGATTGTCTTTTTAAGCTATTAAAACAACAACAACAACAAGAATAACATGAATAATTGTATGTTATACATAAGTTGTTATGTTTTTGTTTACCTATGTCATTATGTATCATTATTTACAAATGATTAAAGTTTAAATAAATTATTTCATTAGACAAAGTTTTCTCGAAGAAGGTGATATAGGTTTGTAGTAGGAAAAAAAGATAATTATAAATATATTTAAAATTAATGTTTTATTATTAAAACTCTTTCAAAATATTAATCTAATAATTATAAAAAAGATGACAAAAAAAAGTGTTAAGATATAGTTTCTTTTAAAAAATCTCAACTGGCTGATTTTTCTCTTTTAAATAATGTGGGACTAATAGGACACTAATAATTTAATAAATGTAGAGTAAATATCATATTTTTCTTAGACAATTTTTTTTGCTTAGGTTTACTAAATCTGAGTTTGGTAAAAAAAAATTGAGTTAAAATCACAAATAATTTACTAAACTAATAATTCAGAATAAAAACATAATAATTATACCTAACAATTGTGTTGTTATATTCAATATGTTTCATCAAAATCGAGTTTAAGAGTTTATTTGAATTATTTTGCAAAACACAGAGTCCAAAAAATAATTTATCGAACCACGAGGTCTAAATAAGTAATGAGACAAAACACATGGTCTAAAAAAATTAAAAACCCTTATTTAATTACTCTCGTATTTTATATATATGAGTTATAATACCAAGTTTACTCTAATAAACAAAAGATTACAAATGTAAAATTTAAATGAGAGTAAACAAATAAGGAGTTTTTAGTATTATGAGTAATTATATGTAGGGAGTTTTTTTTAACATATCTTTTCCTTTCCACTTATCAAAAAGTATGAATAAGGTGACAAATTCTATTAGATGGCTTGAAATTGAAAACTAAAATTAATAGACATGACTACGCAACACTCATTTTCTGACTCGACCAAGACTCGTAGGTTTTCAGACAAGCCTTCAACGCCTTCGCTTCATGAACTGAGGCCCTCCCAAACAATATTACATCATCGGCAAACATGATGTGCGAGATAGACCCTCAAAATTCATGAATAAGGTGACTCTTGGATCGTGCTGAGGAAGCTGATCCATTTTGCGCGATTTTGAATCCGTGAATTTGGTTAACTTCCTCATCACGAGCTAAAATAAATAGAGGGAGACATGGGGTCCCATTTACATGGGAACTTTTTTTTTTTTTTTTATGGTTACTTGTATGTATGGATTCTTTAAGATTAAGAAGATCAAGGGTAGAGATTAAATTGTTGACTCAACTCACTAACTCATTTATTTATAAAAATAAAGAAAAAAACAATTTAAAAAATAAAGTTGACTTTATTTCCGTGAGCCGTTTTTAATTTATTATTATTATAATTATTTGAATAATAATTAATTTGCCTCAATCCACAATCACATTAATTAATTCAAAACATATTATATAAGAGAACCGGATTAGGAGCAATTTTTAAATAATTATTATTATAAAATATCTCATTTTAATTTAATTAATTAATTTTATTTGAATTTAAGTAATGTTTACAATCTACCATTAAATATAAGAATATTCTGTTAAAGTTAATAGAAAAAAAAAATAAAAAACTGTTAAAACCAAAAATTTTCGTTATCTACACACTTTTTATATAAAAGATATACTAGTAGAAAACAACGTGAAATGCACGTTTGGTTAGTTGTATTGAGAAAATGTGTGAACTTAGTTTTATTTTTTAGCTTTCATATTAATTTTTATTATATAATCAATATCATATATTTCAAAAGATAATGTTTAATATAATGTATGGCATAAAGATATTATTAAAAAAATTGATGAAATTCAAACAATAATATTGTCGATAAGTATTTGGTAGTTTTTTCCCGAACAGGGGATTTTGCTATTGAATGGTTTTAAAAGCTAGACCTTCGTAAATAAAAAAATAAAAATAAAATTATCTATAGTTTAATAAAGAAGGGGGTTTTGTCTGAAAAATAAATAAATAAATAAGGTGGTTAATTTGTGTTTGTAATTTAGGATAATGATTCATCGTTGTTGTCATCTTGTGTAGCTTCAATGGACAGAATAGTAAAATGCTTGTATTTGACACGCTTCATTTTTTCTTCATCTGCAGACACTTTGATTGTCCATGTTTTTGTTGCTAATTTCTTCGCAACACTTTCAATGTATTGAAGATTTTCATGCAAGAGCAATTTAGAGTTATTTTATATGAATTATAGCTTTTTTTTTATATATATATTTTTGAAATGTAATAATATTAATTTATTCTTACCTTTGTAGAATTTTCTATCTACTTGACTGCACAACAATCAAATGTCTCTTCTATTATTTCTCTTAACATAATAACATCGAGCTTTCCAATATTATCTTCTAATTGCATATATGTCTTAGCACTTAAAATGTATTTAAATATATTAGTTTTAATGTGAATATTAGTAACTTTTTTTATTTAATTTATAATTTATTTACAAATTTATATATAATAAGTACTCATTGCGGTGTGGGGGCCCTCGCTGTTTGCACTTTGGATTTTCGTAAACAATTATTTTGTCATACTTATGTCGTATTTTTTATGGCATGTCGCACACGACATGTAATAGTACATTTGGGCATAATCAATTATATGTATATTTGCTTCTATCCAAAAGTATGCTTTCTACATCAAATAATAATGGTTCTTTAGAAAGTTTAAAATTGTATTTTGTTATTAGATTTAAATAAAAAAAGTAATATTTACCTTCATAGGTTGCAAATCCTTCATTGCACAGGGAATATCACAAATCTTTATGGATTTCTGAATTCCAACAAATGATAGAGTAGTAAATGGATGTGTCAACAATGTTGCAATGATAATTTTAATTTTCAATATATTATTATATGTCCTTTAGAATAAAAGATGAATAGTGATACAAGTTAATAAATATAGGAAGATTATATATAAAAAATATAATTTAATGTAATGTAGTTAGGGCAATATATGTATTTTAATATGCGAGTATTATCATTGCTTCAATGTAGTTGCCTCTCGAATTTGAGGATTGATTGTGAAGGAACTTGATGAGCGTGATGACGGGGATAATCCTTTGTATTATCCCTATATTATCAATAATTTCAAATTTGAATTATCCCTAATATTTATATCTCTTCTATATAAAAAGTGTGTAGATAACGGAAATTATTGGTTTTAACGGTTTGTTTTATTAACTTTAATGGAATATTCTAAATATTTAACGTAATATACTTTAAAAACTAACTAAAAATAGATATTTATTAATTATATTAATATAAATTTAAATATTATAAAATACCATTATTATATTAATGTTTTATATAAGACTATATTTATAATAATTATATTAATATTATTATAAATTCAAATTCAAATGTTATAAAATATCATTATTATAATAATATATAATACAAGACTAGATATTTAATAATTATATTAATATAAATTTAAATATTATAAAATATTATTATGATAATAATATATAATCCTAATTTTTTACTAAATATATTAATATGAATTCAATTATTATAAAAAAATTATTATTATAATAATATTTAATACTTATATTAATATAAATTTAAATATTATAAAATATCCTTATAATAATATATAATGCATAATCTTAATTTTTATTAAAAAAAATTATCATTTATGTTTAAAAAAGTTATCATATTATATATATAAATCATAAACAACAATGTTTTGGCTTAATTTTTCATCTAATATGTTTATGTCATTATTTTATACGTAATATTGTTTATTTATTTGAAATTTATATGACAATAATACAAATTTAATAAATATAATTAATAGATTCTATAAATAAAACTAAATAAATATGCATTGTACGTTTCTTGTATCTAGTATATATCTCTTCTATATAATAAGTGTGTAGATAACGGAAATTATTGGTTTTAACGGTTTTTTATTTTTTTAAGGTTAACTTTAACGGAATATTTTTATATTTAACAGAATATTTTTATATTTAATGGTAGTTTGTATACACTTAAACTTAAATAAAATAAAATAAATAATTAAAAAAATTAAAATATGATGTTTTTGAGATATTTTACAATAATAATTATTTAAAAATAATAAATAATTAAACAAATTAAAATATGATATTTTTTAGATATTTTATTATGATAATTATTTTAAAATAATAAATAATTAAACAAATTAAAATATGATATTTTTGAGATATTTTACAATAATAATTATTTAAAAATAATAAAATCATATTTTTTTATAACTTAAATAAAATGTAATTAAACTTAAACTTAATTTAATAATATCATATTAAACATAATATAATGTGAATTAGCAACAAATTGTTTTTTTTAACAAACTAGCAATAAACTTAAATTTAAAATCCATATATAATATTTAATATTATTTTAAACATATAATATATAATCTCTTGTTGTCACTCCCAAATTCAAAAACTAAAACAAACATAAACATACACAAAAATAAATAAATTATTTAATTAAAATATGATTTTTATTTCAAAATTTATATGACATTAATATAAATTTAATCAAAATAATTAATAAATTTTATAAATAAAACTAAGCAAACGTACAATATGCACGTTGCTTGTATCTAGTATATATATATTTATAATCTTTTTGGAAATAGGAGTAATATTTCTTCTAAGCCCTGTTCTACTCGTAGTATCTCTCCCTTCTCTTTCCTTTTCTTGTTGTCTTACCGTGTCTCCGCTGTGAGTGGTCACCTGTCCGCCACGATTTGTCGCTTCAGAGTTTTTATTTAAGTTGTTATTTAAGTTTGGCGATGTTTTTTCTTCTTCTTCTTCTTTTGTTTATGTTTGGGGTGTAATTGGGTATGAGGTTGTGAATTATAGGTTAGTTTCTTCTTTTTTTTTTTGGTTAACAAATAGTTTCTTCTACCATATGATGTGGAACTAATATAACATTTATTAATAAATGCATAGTAAATAACATATTTTTTCATAAATAATTAAGAGGGAAATTTTTTATTTTTTTTATGGTTAGTTATTTGTTGAAGAAAGTACAAAGTGCTGTTGATGATGATGGTATGTATATGGACTCTCAGATTAAGAAGATCAACGGTGGAGAACTGGAGATGAAATTGTTGTTGACTCAACTCACTAACCCATTTATTTATAAATAAAATAATAAAAATTAAAAAAAAACAATTTCAAAATAAAGTTGACTTTATTTCCTTGAGGAGCAAGTGTTTTTAATTATTATTATTAATTATTTGAATAATAATAATAAATAAAATAATTTACCCATTTATTTATAAATAAAATAATAAAAATTAAAAAAAAAACAATTTCAAAATAAAATTGACTTTATTTCCTTGAGGAGCAAGTGTTTTTAATTATTATTATTAATTATTTGAATAATAATAATAATAATAATATGCCTTAATCCACAAGCACATTACTTGAAAGCTCATTATATAAGAGAAATCGATTAGGACTTAGGAGCAATTTTAATTCAGATCTTTTCCATTCACAAAAAATCCTTTAGGTCACTAATTCAGGTAACATTTTTCATTTCTTGTTTTACCATTTTATTTTATTTACTTACCAATTTCTATTATTTGTAAAAATTCTTCTAGCTTTCATTTTTTAAAAAAATATAATTAAGATTAAACATATTCACGTTTTTTTAAAAAAAAAATCTTTGTGGTGAACTAGTGATCATTAACATTTTAATTTCTAGTTCTTATACATGTTAGATTCTATACATAAATATTCTTGAAATTTGTCATTTTGGGACAAATTCTATCATTCACTCATTTTTATATACTTAGTTTTAAATTTGAAATATTTTTTAAAATAATTAATAACTGTCCCATTAATTATTAAATTAAGACTAAATATACTATGGATTTCTTCTTGTTTTTTTTTTAGTGTTTTGAGCTTGGCCAAGACATGTTTAAATTACCATTTAATTTGGCTAGTTTTATTTCTTAAATTTTTAGCTATTTACTGTAGGAAAAACCATAACGTATATAATACTTTAATTAACGTATATTAATTAACGTAATATACGTAATATGATAAACACAATAATTATATCTATATCTACTAAATTAAAGATACATAAATATTATAATTATAAATAATACAATATAAATAACTATAATATATATAATAATATTATAATTATAAATAACAATATTATAATTATAAATAACAATATATAAATAACTATAATATAAACAATAATATTATAATTATAAATAATTTACCGAACTAAATATGTCCGAACTCTATCACACTAAAAATATAAAACATATAACTTCAAAACATTAATTAAATATAATTAATATCAATTATATACCTTAAAGAAAATGAATTTTTTGATGTCTTTTAAACTACAAGGCAATACTCCATTATATAGTCCTAGGAAAAAGAGAAAACCTTTTGCAATCAATGTGGGACAAAAATCTCAATTGTTTTTTCATTCAAAATTCTAACATTTACCACCAAATTATGTTATGATGACCAAATTTATAAGCTACCCAAAATATTTAATTTTTTTTAATAGCCTAATTTGTATTTGATGTCAGGATCAATGGAAGAAGAGAATCAAGGACCAAAATTTGATGAGACCAAAGGTCAGAGACATGAAAACTCAAATTTAAAAGCCAGAATTAAGGAATTGAGGAATTTTATCAATAAGTTGGGTGATGTAACACTTAAACAAGATGAAGCTGTTGTGAGTCTTCTTAACTTTTCCATTATATATATAAATATAAATTTTTATTCTAAATTATTAATTTTATCAATAATTTTGTATGAGAAATGGGTGTTTGGCAAAATAGTATTATTTTTTATAGTTATTTTGCATAATAATATTATTTTTGCAAAATGACCTATTTTACACCTTTGATATTTTTGTCGAAAATTATCTTATTTTAACTCAATTTATTATTTCATCAATAGGATCATCGATTCTGGATCATTTATGAATTGGAAAAGTTATACAGTTGTGAAAAGGTAATAAAATATAAAATTGCCCAAAAGTGGAAAAAGTTGGATGTTTTCAAACTATTCCTTGATAAGCTTAGTGTGAAAGACAATAACAAAGAGGAGCAAACAAAACCATGCTTGTCTCAAGAAGAAATTTATAAACATGTAAGTATCATTTTACAATATATATTACTTTTTATGTATATCATGATCTGATTATTTGAATATATTTGATCAGAAATTGCATTTTCAAATTCGACATGGAATAACTAGGAATAATTTGGCTAAGGAAAAACAACTATGTAAAGAGATCAAAGTAGGTCAACAAGCGGATCTTGTTGACTATTTCTCCTCGGTAAGTATCCCGTTTTATTTTCCTAACTAATCACATTTATTTAAGATAGAATTGATCATGTTAAAAAAAAAAACATGTCATGTCGATTAATTTGATAATAATATTTTTTTTAAATGAAATGAAAGAAGAAAACAATAATTAAAATAAGGTAAACACGATTAAATACTTTATTAATTATAAGTCGATTTGCTAATTTACTTGTTTAATATGAATAAAACTTAATTATTAATGGGTTTATACTTTTTTGGACCATGTGTTTTGTCTCATTACTTGTTTGGATCCTGTGTTTTGACAAATTACTTTTTGGACCCTATGTTTTGTAAAATAGTTAAAATAGAACCATAAACTCAATTTTCATGAAAAAAAAATTGAATATAACAAAATACAGATTTTAAGCAGAAATATTTTATTTTTGTTCTGAATTGTTAGTTTGGTAAATAATTTTTTATTTTAGTTGAGAAAACATTGACCAAAATCGGGTTTAGGGTTCTATTTTAACCATTTTACAAAACATAGGATCTAAAAAGTAATTTGTCAAAACACAAGGGTCAAACAGATAATGGGAAAAAATACAGGATCCAAAAAAGTATAAACCCATTATTAATCATGCTAATTTTGGAACCAAAGATTAATGTCAAATATGTTAATATGTGAATTTTGAAGCAATTCAAAACAATAAATCATATTTTGTAGAATTAATAAGTCAAATCACACAATATTTTTTTTTTCTAATGATTGGAAATGAAATCATTTTGCATTTTTTTAAAATCCAAATGGAAAGATAATAGAAGTATTTTGCTAATACAATTTTTGTTGTTTATTATTATTAATTGAATTGTTGTTATCTTTGGTTGAATTAAAACAGATTTTATGGAAGAAAATTGATAGAAAAGAAAGTAAAGATCGTATGAGAGAAATTTCAGCAGAACGTATTAATAATAATTATAATAATTATTATTATTGTTCTTGGCGTGGGCAAAGATTAATCGAAACTACAGCTGAATCTATTGTTCTTCAAGGAAAGATTAATCGAAAATCCTTTACTTCAAGCAAAAAAGCCATTCACAATGAAATCCAAGTTAGTAATTCCATATTTATTGTTTTAATTATCCAAAAAAAAAATATTGCTATATATTTAATAATTTTTTATATCCTTCTAATTAATAAATTTATTGAAAGACACTCTATCTTTTATTAAAAATTAAACAGGCCCTCCTCTAGATTTGTTTTCTTCTATTTCATATTTTTGTTAAAACATATATGTACAATATATTTTTAGGTGAAAAAATAAAAGGAAAAAAATACAAGAAAAATTAAAGGTAAAATATAAAGAAGAAGAATACAAAGAATTGAAAAAAGAAGAAGATGAAAACAACAAAAAAAAATTAATGGAAGTAAGAAAAAAAAATGGTTAGGAACAAATAAACCAAATAATTTAATTTAATTTTTGTGTATTAGCAGCATAAATATCTAAGTTTATGTTTCTGTTGTACTTAATACCTAACTTATTTTTTTGACAGTATAAATACCTAACATTTATTTTTTTGGTATTTGTCACTGAACAGAAAAAAGTAACGGTTGTAACAAAAAATAAATTTTAGGTATTTATGCTGTCAAAAAAATAAGTTAAGTATTTAAGTGTAACAGAAACATAAATTTAGCTATTTATGCCGTCAATATCCTACATAAATACCATCATCGTACCTAGTAATATTTTATGTAATTTATTCATAAATGTTGTAAAATTGTATTGTGTATAGTTATATTATTTTGTATAAAATTAAATGTGAAGATACAAAATTATATCCAAACATACAAAATTATTACCTAGACATCTAAAACCTATATGTACTTTACTTTAAAAAGTGAGTCTTTAATTATTTTTAAACTTTTAATTAAGATTGATAATTTTTGTTTAAAATGAATTTATTTGACAGGTTTTAAGTGAAGAATTGGAAGAATTAAGGAAAAAACGAATGAGAATAGACGAAAAAATTGGTGGCCTTAAATGGAAATTGAAGATTACAGAGAATGAAATATGTTGCTTAAAGAAAAATCGATTTGATGATTTACATAAGAGAAAGCTTGAAGCTCTTGATTGTCTTTTTAATCTAATAAAACAAGAGCACTGTATGTTATAAATAAGTTGTTATGTTTTTGTTTACCTATGTTATTATGTATCATTATTTACAAATGATTAAAGTTTAAATAAATTATTTCATCAGACAAAATTTTCTCGAAGAAGGTGATATAGTTTTGTAGTGTGAAAAAAAGATAATTATAAATATATTTAGAATTAATCTTTTATTACTAAAACTCTTACAAAATATTAATCTAATAATTATAAAAAAGATGACAAAAAAAAGTGTTAAAATATAGTTTCTTTTAAAAAATCTCAACTGGCTGATTTTTCTCTTTACATAATGTGGGACTAATAGGACACTAATAATTTAATAAATGTAGAGTAAATATCATATTTTTCTTAGACAATTTTTTTTGGGAAAATTACAAATTGTACCGTATTTGAGAAAAAAAATCTAAATATACGCTTATATAAATTCATTACAAATTTATGATATAATTGTTCTCTCTCTCATTTGCCACATAAATATGATTTCTGCTTTAGTCTCCACCCACAAATTAATTCTTTGTTTTTGCTGAATCACCCATCCAATAATTTCAACGGTAGTATAAATGTTTTTTTTTATAATCTGCTACTTTTATATATAAATATATATCAACTAAATTTATTTTGTCTTTTTGCTAATATTCTCCATTTTTTTTTTGTCTTTGTAGTCTACATTTTTTTTCCTCTCTCTTTTTTTGTTTTTTTTTTTTAATATTTTACTTTTTACTTGATATTTAAATAGGTTAACAATGCATTATATAGATAAAATAATTATGATATTACTTTAAAAAACATATAATATTACTATTAAAAATAAACTTATTTTAATTAAGTCAATCAATAAATTAGTAGTATATATGTTGAGAGATGTTATAAAAATAACAAAGGATAAATAATTAAAAAAATTGATCAAACTAAATAAATTTATTTTTTATTTATTGCTTTCGAATTCAATATCCATGATTACTAAAAAAAATCAATATCTATGAGTTACATTAGTTATTGCACAACAAGGAAAATGGGCTTTTACTTCGGTTTTTAAGCTTGATTTACTTCGGTTTTCGCTAAAATTCGCAACCGAAGTAGTTCGGAGCGAAGTAAAAACTAGCTAAAAACCGAAGTAGAATCCCCACTTTCTACTTCGGTTTTTACTTAATAACCGAAGTAGAAAGTGTATATACGCTGGCATCCTGGGCACTTTCTACTTCGGTTTTTAGGTAAAACCGAAGTAGAAAGTGCCCGCATTTTTTATTTAATATATGTTTCTAATTATTTTTAAATGGATGGTTTCTATTTTTATATAAATATATATATATATTTTGGCCTGATTTTATTTAATTAATCTAATTAATTTTTTTTTTTTTTGGCCTAATTATTTTTCAACAATTTAATTATATAATATTACAATTATATATATTTTTTCAATTGAAATTGGTTAAGAATTTTTTTTGAATAAATATATGATAACTTTTATTAATTAAAAATGTTGTACATAAACATATAAAATACAAGTACTTAAGTAAGATAACTAGCCTTAACATTAATACATTTACAAAATACTAAACTTACAACTAAACAAAAATAGGCTTACTGATAAATGTATGGTATCAATTTGGCTAACCATTCGTGTTGGATTGGCAAGAGGTCTGCAATCTCACAATATTGCGTCTTCCCACCAAACTGTAAAATTAATAAATATAAATTAATTTCATAGATTATCGATAGCAAATAAATTATAAAAAATGAACTTACTTTTTCTTTTAGGGTAGTCATTGCATTTGATGCCCGTACAAGATCTCTAATGTACTTCAAGACATAAAAACCACATTCATGACTTTGTGGTTGTCTTGGACATGTAACATTGAATATCTTTGTGGGATTGCCGAGTAATGCATTGGAAGAAGCTCTATAATATGCACTATTTAAAAAGAAAATTATTAACAAAAGTTATTAAAATGTAGTAACATGTAATATTTGTTGCATATTAAGAAATATTTTAAAAAATTTAAAACTTACCTCATTATCATTGAATCAATTTCTTCTAGACGTTTGTGTGATTTCAATGGATCTAAGAACACGATTTTTCCTTTTGGCATAGCAATCACCAACATCCAATGTTCCCTAAAATAAGAAGCGTATGTTAAGTAAAATAATTAAATTTTTAATATATGACTAATCAAATAAAAAATTTTTACACTATTTCTTACCGTATGTTCCAAGGTATAAAGTAAAGTTGACCAACTCTATCCATGGTCATCAACCAATTCGCCAAGTCAATGGTTGATCGCTCTACATCGTTAACATTATTAATGCTAAGACGTTCAATGTCATAAAACTTGTAATAGACACGCTGATTTGGAAATAGAGACTCCCAAATGCATCTGCAAAATTTTCTTTAGTGTTAAATATTTTGAAAATTTTCGGCAGAGTTTCCCCTATAAATAGGACTTCCCAAACCTGTAAACATTCAATGTCTATGAAAATTTTCAACAGATCACAGAGCAATACTCATAACTGATTCTAAATTCCTATCATTCCAAAGAATTAGTTTAAGGGATACCTTAATCCGAATATCATTGCTGAGCCTCCAATCATATGCAAGGTAGCAACTTGTTCCACATCCTCTGAAGTTAGGAATATTGACTCGCGATTCATGAATGTTGGGTCCACTGGAATGGAGACGACTGAGTTTATTCCCTTAACTCTGCAAAATTCTCTCACCATAAACTGAAGGCTAACATGGATGCGATTCATGATGTGATCAGCAAATGGTTGGCCTTCGGTCATAGTGTTTTCTGGGTTGATGTGAGACCCAGCTGATGACAGATGCGGGCTAGTCATAGGAGGTTTTGATATATCCTTGGATGAACTTTTTGACATAGGAGGTTTCTTTCTTAGAGGACCCTACACAACATCAAGTTAAAATAATATTAAAATACTGGACCAACAAATATTTTAATAGGTAACAAATTAAAGAATTCATTTATACCTGGTCAGTCATAATTAAATCTTTTGGCCAAGGAAGAAATGTGTCATAAGTATCTCGAACATATTGTATCTCCCCAACAGAACATGGGATTTCAGCATCCTCTTGTAACATTTTGGTGACTCGCACCCTCGCATATTCGTCTGTCAGTTGAACACCATGAATAGTCAGTGGACCCACCCCATCAATGATAACACCCTCTGCCACCACATTATGAATATTATCCGAACAAAGTAACACATCCTGCATGTACGGTGTGTCATCCTGCATGTGCGGTGTGTGGTATTCTTCGTCGCTCTGCTCGTCATCATTGTCGTGTTCATCCATATCATCTAACCCACCTGATTGTTTAGCTTTTTCCTCCTCTAAAGCTTTAAGTTCTGCTTTGAGCCTCGCAATTTCTGCATCTTTCTTACTAACAACATCAGCCATTTCTGTTGCTATTTTTGGTTTTCTTCCAAAGACGGACGAAATCTTCGCAAACGACCTACAATAATCAACCAAATTTATTTTAAAACTAAAATATTATAGAATTAAGTTAAATGCAACAAATAAAAAATAATATCATACCCAAGTGCTCTAACACGCCCTGGGTGCTCAGGTGTCCCTAAAGCTTGCGTTAATATGTCATTCCGACCCTTTGCAATGATTTCTCCACTACTAACTTTTTCTTTCAGCTCATTCTGTGGAACAAACCAGTGGTCACTTATATTAGTGACTTATAAGAACTTTATCATTCCTAAATTACTTTAAAATACTTGCTTGAAACCACTTACAATTCTTGCTTCAATTTGTTTGTCCAAATCTGTAACAAGAACCTTCCTCTTTTCTCGTGCTCTTATCCATACTTGGTACCGTTCTACATCTGCCACACCTAGTTCAGTTTTCTACAACATACAACAATTAATTAAAGTTGGTGAGTGCAATATTCTTCATAACAAGTTGACAGTTATAAAATAGTGATGCGAATTACTTACCAGGTCCTCTCTAACATTGGCAAGCCCTCTACGAGATGTACGATGCCTCGAAGTATATTTGAGAGATCTTTCACGTTGTGCTTCCCGCAAAGCCTACATTAAATAGGTAAAAATAAGTTTTTAAGCAATTATTAGTATTTCAAAACTAATAAATCATATACATAATAGATATACACAATAGTACCATAAACTCAGGAGATAAACGGTGGCTAACAAATGTCCTCCAATCTTCTAGGTCAAGTTCTGGATATTTCTTAGGAAGGATTTGGAGTTCATCTATCAGACCGTCTTCTGCCAAAGGGTAGATGTAGTCACTAGTGATGTTGGTCTTAAAATCTCTCATCATTCTTCCCGCACTTTTCATTAATTCTGGTTGCCAATTTTCTGGAATGTTAAAGGCACCCTGAAATAGAAAGAAAATGATTAATGAAATGCAAAGTAATTCATGAAAATGATCAATATATTAAAGTAATTAAAATATTCATAAAATATTTTCTTACATATACATCCTCCCATATTCTATTCTTCAATTCTTGTGGGACTTGTCTCCAATCTTTATAATTGAGAGAGACCGTTCTCCTAGTTTTAACTCCAAGGTACGATTGCATCTCACTATATGCTTTCCCTATAGGTTGACCTTTATCATTAAACTGAATATTTCTCTTTATTCCCTTAGCTTTTTGATTATTGATATTGTTCTTCTTTGTTGGGCCTCGCCTATTTGGTGTGTTCTCCCCTTCAGAAATTGTCATCTGCACATAAACAAGAATTAACGTTACAATTATGACATAAATAAATACATATTTAACATAAAAATGAATACATTACTCACTGGACACATTTTCTTTTCTTTTTTCTTTTCTTGGTTGATCCACAATCTACCCATATTCCGTCTCTAATATCATTTCTAATATATTCCCCATCATCATCAACTTCATGGAAATCATGAATTTTCTCAACTTGCTCATGTATTGGTTGTCCAACAATAAAATTGTCATGGAACAAATCATCGTTTTCTTCGTCATTTTCATCTTCTATAAACTGCCTTTCTGGGGTTCGTAAAACAACTGACCATTTATCATCAGCAGGATCAGTTATGTAAAACACTTGTTTTGCTTGGGTAGCCATGATGAAAGGATCATTCTTGTGACCTTTCTTACTTAAATCAACCAAAGTGAATCCAAGTTCATCAATTCTAACCCCAACATTGTTGTCCACCCAAGAACACTTGAGCAGAGGAATTTAAAATAAGGAATAATCAAGCTCCCATATTTCTTCAACAACCCCATAATATGCCATAGTACCAGCAACTGGATTATTGTCTTTTGCACTAGCGAAATGCACTGCTTCTGCCACAATACTTACACCACTATTTTGAACCATTCGAGCATCATCTCGTGACTTTGTGTGAAATCGTTTTCCTCCAACAATGTAAGCATTGTGCTTTATTACATGAACATTTGGTCCAAATGATATGCGTTTTAACTCTGTCGACACTCCATGGTTTTCTTCTCCCAACCTTGCTAGAATAATATTTTTCAACCATCGACTAAATGTTTTATTGTGCTCATCTATAATCCATTTCTGTTTATTTTTAACCTTGTTGGGAATCATTGATTGTAATAACTCCATGTGCTCACTACAATACAAAATACAACATATTAAAATTTCAATTATACATAAAAATGAGTATAATGTTTATTAAATCTATAACTTACGTTATATAGGGTTGAACTTCGGGATTGTTTTCCAACACAACTAAATGAGCTTGATCTAATTCTGCACGAGATATGGTCATTACTGTTCCTTTCCCTCGTAATCCTCTATCAACTCCATCCGAGTTATTCCGTGGTTTGCTAATTCCGATTGTGTCGATTCCAACCATGTACTCTGAACAAAATTCCACAGCTTCTTCAGCTAAATAACACTCAACCATACAAGCTTCAGGGCGATGGTGATTACGTACATATCCTTTCAACACCTTTATATTCCTTTCAAATGGATACATCCATCTCGCCCAAACTGGCCCACACAACTTGGCTTCTCTTACTAAATGGACCATCAAATGTATCATGATGTCAAAAAATGATGGTGGAAAATATTTTTCAAGCTTGCATAAGGTTTCAACTATTTCATCATGCAATGCATTCAACTTCTTCATTTCCAATTCTTTTCCGCATAGTTGATTAAAGAAGATGCACACACTTGTCACACTATCTCTAACTTTTTTGGTAAAACTGACCGAATGGCAATTGGAAGTAATTGTTGCATTAATATATGACAATCATGTGATTTCATTCCAATTAACTTCAAATCTTCCATAGACACCAAGTTTCGAACATTCGATGAGTAACCATTAGGCACTTTCATCCCTGCCAATGATTGACATACGGCTTGCTTCTCTTCTTTAGACAATGTAAAACAAGCAGGAGGCAAATATGTGCGAGCCCCCTTTTCTTCAGGTGCCAAGCGGTGTCTTATACCCATTTCAACAAGATCTAAACGACTAGACAAACCATCTTTGGTTTTACCTGGGATATCAAGTAATGTACCGATTATACTTTCACATACATTTTTTTCTATGTGCATGACATCCAAGCAATGTCTAACGAGTAAATCTTTCCAGTAAGGAAGTTGAAAGAAAATTGATTTTCTTTGAAAACATCCATTGACTTTTTTGTTTTTATTCTTCTTCCCATACCAAAAGTCAACTTTTTCTACTTCCTTAAGAATTTGCTCACCTGACAATGGCAAAGGAGCAATGTCTCGTTCCACAGTACCGTCAAATGCTTTTTTTTTATTTCTGTTAGGATGACTTAAATGCAAATATCGTCTATGACCCATATAACACATTTTGCGTCCATTTGACAAGCGACGGGCCCTTGTGTTGGTGCAACAAATTGGACAAGCTTGGTAACCTTTTGTGCTTAAACCTGATAGGTTACCATATGCTGGAAAATCATTAACAGTCCATAACAACACCGCTTTCAAATTAAACACTTCTTTTTTAAAACCATCATATGCCTCAACACCATTTTCATACAACTCTTTCAAATCATCAATTAATGGTGCCAAGTAAACATCGATATCATGTCCTGGTTGTTTTGGGCCCGAAATCATTAATGAAAGCATCATGAACTTCCTTTTCATCACCAACCAAGGAGGAAGATTGTACATAACCAGGAAGACAGGCCATGAACTATGCCTACTACTAAGAGATCTATGCGGGTTTACTCCATCAGCAGCTAAACCAAGACGAAGATGTCTTGGTTCATTTTTGAATTCTGGATTGATATAATCTACCTTCTTCCAGGCCTGTGAATCTGCAGGATGCCGGAGTTTACCATCTTTCACTCGTCCAGTCTCGTGCCATATTAAGTTCTTAGAGTGTTCTGCACTTCGATATAATCGCTTCAGCCGCGAAATCAAAGGTAAGTACCATAGCACTTTCTGAGGAATAAGTTTCCTAATCTCTTTACTTTTGTTAGGTTTGTACCGTGATAAACCACATTCTGGGCAAGCGTCCATGTCTGCATACTCCTTACGATATAAAATACAATCATTCGGACATGCATGAATCTGCTCATACTTCAACCCTATCAAACTTAATGTTTTCTTTACTTCATATGTAGACTCCGGAAAACAATTTTCTAGCGGCAAAATCTCCTTGAAAGCAGCTAAAAATTGACTGAAACACTTATCACTAACTCCATTTTCTGCTTTTATGTTATAAAATTTAACCATTGTGGGCAATCTTAGTTTATTGCAACCACTGAACAATTGTCTGTCTGCATCTCTAACCATACTATCAAATTTTTCTGGATTATGAAAAAACTCTTCTTGTGCTTCATCAAGCAATTCTATAGGATGATCATCAAAATCATTACTCTCAAAATCATCTACACCTCGCCTACCTAATGGATATGGGTCATCATTTAATAATTCTCCATGCCAATACCATTTACTATAACTCATATCAAATCCCCGACAAAATACATGATCCTTTATCATGGTAATATTCCCCTTTACTCCATTACCACAATCGATACAAGGACAACGAATTTTTTGTGGATCACTACAATTCTTTAGGCAAAACTCTAAAAATTTGTTGAATCCATCTTGAAATTGTGATGTTTCTCTCCTCTCAAGCATCCATGATTTATCCATACTAATAACAATATTCAATTCCTAATAAGTTAGAAAAAAAACTTATATTAGGTTCTAGTCTTATAAATTTTTTAAAAAATTCGGCAGAGTATCCTCTGTTTCTATAGCATACCGTAATTTCATAATTACCTATAAAATCAATACAAACAAACACAATAATCAAGCATAGATGAATCTATCATTATTAGTTTCTAGTCTTATAAATTTTTTTAAAAATTCGGCAGAGTATCCTCTGTTTCTATAGCATACCGCAATTTCAAAATTTCCTATAACAACAATACAAACAAACAAAATAATCAAGCATAAATCAATCCATCCTTATATCACCACAGCACGCAAATTTCCCAGAGCCTACTTCACTAATTTTCAAACATAACTTTCACTAAATCTAATATGCATGATTACATTAGTCTTATCTTTATACATAAATCTTATAGTAATATAAATACAAAAAATAACTAACCTTCAATATTAATCTTCAATGCACCCGAAATGAACAACAAAGTTCACCACTCAATCAACGACCTTACTAAAACATTACATAATTAGTAAACTACATAATTAATTATCAAATCAATAAATAAAAAAAATCAAACTAGTTAATGAAACTAATGAACAACACTTTGATCATCTTCAAGTTATTTTTTTTCAAATATTTAAAAAACAAATTTATCTATTGTAAAAATTTCTAAAACTAACTAATATGCATATATATATATATTTATAATAAACCTAATTTTTATCACATTATTTAAACTAACAAAATAAACAAATAATTATAAAAATTAATAAAATATTAATTATATTAATTTTAAATTTGGAATAATAAAAAAAATCAAAAAAAACATGGAAAATTAAAAAATTATCATCAAAACCACATTTTAGTAATCTATACCTGTTTTGAAGCTCAAAATCCCCTTGCAATGTCAAAAATCCGGCCAAAATCCGGCAATAAACACCACTTTCAAATGGAGAAAAAACCCACGGCCAAATGCCTTTTTTTCTCTAAAAAAAAAAAAAAAAAGATTTTTGGACTATATTTCGGTTTATAGGGTAGAAATATTGCAAGAAATAAAGAAAAAACAAAAAAAAAAGCTTGGAGAATCAAAATGGGTGTTGGCTCACGGTGGTTAATGGAGGTTTTGGGGGTTTCTTTTTGCACAGAAGGGAAAGGGGTTTTGAGAAGATGACCGTTCGGGTCTAGGGAATGGGCATATAAAGGACTTTTAATTTTAACTTCGGTTTTTGGTAAAAACCGAAGTAGAAAGTGGACTTTCCACTTCGGTTTTTACCAAAAAACCGAAGTTAAAGGTCCTTAAGTTATACCCGTTGGAGACTTTTAACTTCGGTTTTTTGGTAAAAACCGAAGTGGAAAGTCCACTTTCTACTTCGGTTTTTACCAAAAAACCGAAGTTAAAAGTGCACAAGGGCCGCGTTTGGTTTGGCCAGTTTTTTGCATTTTTACTACCTCTAAACATAATATAAGGGCTTGTGCAAACAAACACGGCCCTCTCCACTATGAATTTTTCACTTCGTTTTTTTAAAAAAGCGAAGTAGTAAGTAATTTTTTTCAGAGCGCCAATTTGAAATGCGAAGTAAAAGAGTTTGAAAATGTTTTTACTTCGCTTTTTTTGTATGCTCACTATAAAAACCGAAGTAAAAACCTATATTTCTAGTAGTGTTGGTTTAATAATTATATATTACAATATAGTTAATGATCGTCACAATATTATTATTTTAATATTTTTAAATTAGAATTATAAATCTTTGTTACAATTATGCTAATAAAAATTATATAATGTTTTTGTAAATATTAGTTACAAAATATATTTTCTAATTATAACACTAGTTTAAGAAACTTTTGTTACAAAAATAAATTTTTTAGTTACAATTTAATCTTTTTTTAAACTAATTTTTTAAATATTAGTTACAAAAATGTAAAAATTGTTTACCATTTAATAATAGATGTTTACAAATTTGTAACAAATATTTACAATTGTAACAGGTATTTACAAATTTGTAATAGATTTTCATATATTTTTTATATTTTAATGTATTTTTGTAGATTTATCTTAATAAAGTGTTTTATAAATAATGAATATCTTAAATTTATATTTTTGAGTTGTATAGTATAAATATGTTGGTTCCTGTAATTTTTTGGTATAATATTATAACAATATGAAAAAATATATTATTTTTATGTAAATTTTGGTTACAATCTCTTAACAATAAATTATTTTCATAAATGTTAGTTACAAAAAATATATTTCTTAGTTATGAAACTAAATTTGTAAACTATTGGTACAAAAATAAAAAATTTAGTTACAAATTTGTTCTTAAGTTTTATGTAAAAGAAAAATACAATTCTAAAACTAATTTTTGTAAATATTATTTACAAACATGTAACAGATGTTTACAATTTTGCAACAGATATTTACAAGTTTGTAAACGTTGTTCACAAAAAATTATATTTTACCACTTTTATTTACAATTTTTCCACTCCGTATTTACGCTTTTGCCACTCCGTGTTTTTATCCAAAAATTCTGTATTTTTGTAATGCACCATATTTTTCATATTTTTTTTAACATTTAGTGTATTTTTGTAAATTTCCCATTTTTTTTTGCTTAGGTTTACTAAATCTAAGTTTGGTCAAAAATTTTGAACTAAAATCACGAATAATTCACCAAACTAATAACTCAGAATAAACCATACTAATTCTGCCTAATAATTGTGTTGTTATATTAAATTTGTTTCATCAAAATCGAGTTTAAGGGTTTATTTGAATTATTTTACAAAACACAGAGTCCAAAAAATAATTTATCAAACCACAAAGTCTAAATAAGTAATAAGACAAAATACATGATCTAAAAATTTAAAAACTCTTATGTAATTACTCTCGTATTTTATATATATATGAGTTATAATACTAAATTTATTGTAATAAATAAAAGATTACAAATGTAAAATTTAAATGAGAGTAAACAAATAAGGAGTTTTTAGTATTTTAATTAATTATACGTAGGGAGGTTTTTTAAACGCTTCTCTTCCTTTCGATTGATCAAAAAGTATGAATAAGGTGACAAATTCCATCTGATGGCTTGAAATTTATTAGACTATGGTGTCCCACATGGAATAAGTGTAAGAATATTGAACCATTAATAAGAACATGTGTAACTCCACTAATTACCAATTGGTTTTTAGATAGAGTCTCATCATTCTTGTCATGGTATCAATAGTCAAATCCCTAGCGGGTATTCGATCCACACCGATCCAAAGAGTGAGCCAAACCGCATGATTATGGTGTCCCACATAGAATAAGTATAAGAATATTAAACCATTAATAAGAACATGTGTAACTCCACTAATTACCAATTAGTGTTTAGATAGAGTCTCATAATTATTGTTAAAATTGAAAACTAAAATTAATAGATATGACTTTGCAACACTCATTTTCTGACCTGACCAAGACTCATAGGTTCTCAACAGGCCTTTGCCTCATGAACTGAGATCTTCCCAAACAATATTACATCATCAGCAAACATGAGGTGCGAGATAGACCCTCAAAATTCATGAATAAAGTGACTCTTGGCTCGTGTTAAGGAAGTTCGTCCATTTCATGCGATTTTGAATCCATGAATTTGGTCAGCTTCCGAAGCACGAGACAAGAGTTTAGATAAAGTCTCATAAGCTAAAATAAATAGGGTCCCCTCTACATGGGAACCTTTTTTTTTATTTTTTTTTTATGGTTAATTGTATGTATGGACTCTTTAAGATTAAGAAGATCAATGGTAGGGATTAAAGTGTTGACTCAACTCATCACTAACTCATTTATTTATAAAAATAAGGAAAAAAACAATTTCAAAAATAAAGTTGACTTTATTTCCGTGAGGAGCAAGTGTTTTTAATTATTATTATTATAATTATTTGAATAATAATTAATTTGCCTTAATCCACAATCACATTAATTCAAAACACATTATATAAGAGAACTGGATTAGGAGCAATTTTTGTTCAGATCTTTTTCATTCCCAAAAGTCCTCTAGGTCACTAATTCAGGTAACCATTTTCATTTCTTGTTTTACCATTTTATTTTATTTATTTACCAATTTCTATTATTGAACAAATTCTCCTAGCTTTCGTTCTTTTTTAATATAATTGAGATTAATATATATTTATTTAAAAAAAATTGTGGTGAACTAGTGATTATTAACATTTTAATTCTAGTTCTTATACATGTTAGATTCTATATAAAAATAAAATTTCCTGGACAAATTTTGTCATTCATTCATGTTCATGTACTTAGTTTTAAATAATTAATGATTCAATTGATTGAAGGATTATAGATTATAAATTTTATTTCTCTTTTTATGGACAAAATCCTAAATATACATACAATGAATTTTTTGTCTTGAGCTTGGCCAAGACATGTTTAAATTACCATATAATTTGGATAGTTTTATTTCTCAATTTTCTAGCTATTTATCACAAAATTATGTTAAGATGACCAAATTCATCAACTATTTATAATATATTTTTTTAATAATCTAATTTGTATTTGATGTTAGGATCAATGGAACCAAAATTTGATGAGACCAAAGGTCAGAGACATGTAAACTCAAATTTAAAAGCCAGAATTATGGAATTGGAGAATTTAATCAAAAAGTTAAATGAAGTAATACTTAAACTAGATAAAGCTGATGTGAGTAAAATCTTAACTCTCTTCTTAATTTTTCTATTATATATATAAATATATAAATATTTATATGGATTTATGCCTTCTTAGACCTTGTGTTTTGGCTCATTACTTGTTTGGACTCTATGCTTTGATAAATTATTTTTTGGACCCTATATTTTCTAAAATAGTTCAATAGACCCCTAAATCCGATTTTGATCAAAGTTTTTTGAACTAAAATCACAAATAATTCATCAAACTAACAACTCAGAACAAAAATACAGTTATTCTGCCTAAGAACTGTGTTGTTATATTCAATTTTTTGTTCATCAAAATCAGATTTAGAGGCTTATTTGAATTATTTTACAAAACACAGGGTCCAAAAGATAATTTGTCAAAAATATATAAACCCTATTTATATAAATATGATAAAATTTTCACCAATGTTATTTATTCTAAACTATTGATTTTATCAAAATGAAAAAAAAAATTGAATGAAAAATGGGTGTTTGGCCAAATATTATTATTTTTTATAGTTATTTTACGATATAGTATCGTTTTGATAATTTTTTAAAAATTTGTCTATATGATATACTTGATATTTTGTCAAAAATTCTCGATGTATTGTGTGGATGCTATTTTGCAAAATAATTAAAAAGTGATTTATATTAGCTAATTACTCTATAAGATTTATTTTAACTCAATTTATTATTTCATCAACAGTCTCATCGAAGCAGGATTATCTATGAATTGGAAGAGTTATATAGTCGCGAAAAGAAAATAAAATATGATATTGGTCAAAATTGGAAAAAGTTGGATGTTTTCAAACTATTCCTTGACAAGTTTAGCATGGAAAACAATGACAAAGGGAAACAAACAAAATCATGCTTGTCTATAGAAGAACTTAATAAACATGTAAGAATAATTATCAGTATTATTTTTCAACTTATATATTATGTATTTTTGTTTTTTAATGTACACCATGATTTGATTATTTAAATATTTTGATCAGAAATTGCATTTTCAAATTCTACATGGAACAACTAGGAGTAATTTGGCTAAGGAAAAACAACTATGTAAAGAGATCAAAGTAGGTCAACAAACGGATGTTGATGACTATTTATCTTCGGTATGTATCCAATTTTTATTTTCTCAACTAATCATATTTATTTAAAGTAGATTTATTACATTAAAAAAAAACTTGTCATGTAAATGTTTGATAATATATTTTCTTTAAATGAAATGGTTAAATAATAATTAAATTAGGATAAACATGATTAAATACTTTATTAAATTAAATTAGGATAAACATGATTAAATACTTTATTAATTATAAGATAGTTTGCTAATTAACTTGCTTAACATGAATAAAAAACTACTAATCATGCTAATTTTGGAACCAATGATTAAAACATGTCGATCGATGTGCTTTTTAATTAATGTCAAATATGTATTAATATGTAAATTTTGAACCAATTCAAAATAATATGTTATATAGACTGTTTGGACTCTGTGTTTTGATAAATTACTGTATGGATCCTGTATTTTGTAAAATAATTCAAATAAACATTTAAATTTGATTTTAATGAAGAAAACAATATAAATATAACAAGACAGTTATTTGGTAGAATAGTTATTAATTTAGTGAATTATTTGTGACTTTAGTTTAAATTTTTTTTGATAAAAATCAAGTTTATGAGTCTATTTGAATCATTTTATAAAATACATGGTCAAAAAGTAATTTTTCAGAACACAAAATTCAAACAAGTAATGAAACAAAACACATTATCGAAAAAAACATAAACCCTAATTTTAATAATAAAGTATATTTTGTTGAATTAATATGTCAAATCTACAAATAATACTTTTTTTTAATAATCGGAAATGAAATCATTTTGCATTAGTTTTTTCTTTTTGAATCCAAATGGGAAGATAATAGAAGTATTTGCTAATACAATGTTTGTTGTTTATTATTATTGATTGAATTGAAACAGATTTCATGGAAGAAAATTGATAGAAAAGAATGTAAAGATCGTATGAGAGAAATTGATAGAAAAGAATGTAAAGATCGTATGAGAGAAATTGTAGAAGAAAATATTAATAATAATTATGATTATTATTATTGTTGGAGGGGGCCACTTAGACCCAAAGAAACTACAGCTGAATCTATTGTTCTTCAAGGAAACATTATTCCAAACTCCTTCTCTTCATGCAAGAAAGCCATTCACCACGAAATCAAAGTTAGTATTTAATTTCATGTTTATTACAAAAAAAATATTAATCATTTTTTCAATTTTATATTAATTAATAAAATTATACCAACACATTCTACCTTTGGAGTATTCTATGGTAAGGGCTTCAAAAAGAGCTCATCGGTGGGGCTCTCCTGTGAACAATTTTCGGCGCGATTTTTTTATGATCGTATATATTGTAGTTATTTAGAGCATCCTGCAAAATTTCAGAAAATTCCGAATAATTTACAATACCGAAAACTAGGTTCAAACATGTTATTTTCTACGCGCATAAAAAAATTAGTTACGCGTGCAACAACTTGTTTTAAACTAGTTTTCGGCACTGTAAATTATTCAGAATTTTTTGAAAATTTGTAAGATATTCTAAATAACTTCAATATACACGGTCATAAAAAAATATCGCGTCGAAAATTGTTCACAGGTTGAAAACACAAAAGAGCCCTAGTAGGGCTATTTCTAAAGTCTCTACCATAGAAATTTCCTCACCCTTTTATCAAAAACTAAAATGAAACGTCCTACTTTATTTGTTTTCTTCTATTTCATATCTTTTTGAAAATATATTGTGATTATGTAAGAAAATTAAAGAAAAAAATATAAGAAAAACTAAAAGTAAAATAATATATATATTTAGGGAAATTCTTCTATATAGGGGCTTCATTTTAAGCCCTAACGGTAGGGCTCTCAGTGTTCTCAATCCGTGAATAATTTTCGGCGCGATTTTTTTTTATGACTATGAATATTGTAGCTATTTAGAGCATCCTGCAAATTTTCAGAAAATTCTGAATAGTTTACAGTGCTAAAAACTAGGTTCAAACATGTTGTTGCACGAGTGACTAATTTTTTTTATGCGCGTAGAAAACAACATATTTGAACCTAGTTTTCGGTACTGTAAACTATTCGGAATTTTCTGAAAATTTGCAAGATGCTCTAAATAGCTACAATATACACGGTCATAAAAAAAATCGTGTCGAAAACTATTCACGGGTCGAGAAACACTGAGAGCCCCACCGATAGGACTTAAAGTGAAGCCCAGTAAAACAATTGTCCATACATTTATATATACTGTCTTTGACAAGGATATATGAAGACATGATGAAAAACAAAGAATGAAATTAACATAACAAAAATGATTAAAGTAAGAAAGAAAGAAAAAAGTTAGGGATAAATTAGTAAAATAATTTAATTGAATTTTGTTATAAATGGAGTGTTATAAATATATAGGGGAATTCTCCTATACGGGGAATTCTTCTCATTTTAAGCCCTACCGGTAGGGCTCTCAATGTTCTCAACTCGTGAATAGTTTTAAGCGCGACTTTTTTTATGACCGTGTATATTGTAGCTATTTAGAGCATCTACAAATTTTCAGAAAATTCTGAATAATTTATAGTACCAAAAACTAGGTTCAAACATGTTGTTGTACGCGTGACTAATTTTTTTTTATGCGCGTGGAAAACAACAAGTTTGAACCTAGTTTTCGATACTGTAAACTATTCGGAATTTTCTGAAAGTTTGCAGGATGCTCTAAATAGCTACAATATACACGGTCATAAAAAAAAGTCGCACCGAAAACTGTTCACGGGTCGAGAAACACTGAGAACCCTACTAGTAGGGCTTAAAATGAAGCTCCTAGAGAAGAATTGTCCTATATATTTATATATATATATATTTGCTTCTTATGTGATTTACTTATCAGTTGTTTAACGCCAAAAATGTGACAACCACTAAGCGGTGATTGTAGTATAATCGGGCGGTCGATCCACAAGGAGGTAACCTAAAATCAAAAGATTAGTAGAAAATAACACAAAAAGTTAGTAACAAAAAATAAATAAAATTGTAAATGGAAAGAGGTTTGAGATTTTGGTATTGAATTTTTTTTTGATGAAATGATAAAGTGAGATATGTGAGATAAATGTAAGATGTAATCAAGAGTTTGAGAAATGGAAAGGTTTCAAGAATCATCCATATGCTTGCTTAGTTGCTTGGTTACTTGATTTACAAAAATACACAAGTAAATAGTTCACATCCCAACATTTACTTGGAAAATCTAACATTAAAGTCCATAGTTTTTCTAACAAAAGTTCATTTGAGTTATAAAGTTCTTTACTTTAAAAGCACAATGTTAATCTTATGAAAAATCTAAAAATGACAAAATACCCAAAGCAATAATGCAATAGAAGATTAGACATAAAATTATGTATCAATATTACTTTTACTAATTAGAAGCACATAGAAAGAGCATGACTAATCCTATATACTATTAACATAAGTAAATAAAGATAACAAAATAAAGATAGAGATGAAAGAACATAAATAACTCAAATATATTACATTAAGAACATAGTAAATCAAAGTAGCAAAATAACATCACTTGCATATGGAATCATCCCTAACCTTCCTAGGAAGATTAGGTCATTATGCTCATGATTCTCACAAAATTCTAAAAAGAAAATATGAGAAGAAAGTGAGTGGAAATTTTGCTATAGTTTCACTACTCTAAAAATTACATACATAATGTGAAGAGAGTATCCCTATTTATAGATGGAGAAAAGGACTAAAAAGAAATTAAACAACAAAGTGGGGTTTACAAAATAAATCTGAAATATTAATAATAAGATATGATTTTGAAAAATCAAATCTTATTATTAATATTACCCTAGCTATTTTTGTGTATAGTCAAAATGCTCCTTTTATAAAATACCACAAAAACATGAGCTTTAAAGCTCAAAATGGCAATTTTACAAACCCAATACCCACAAAATATGGCTGGTGACACAAGAGGGTTTTGACCCAGTTTTAGCCAATGAGAGAGTGCCACGTAGGCAGGCTGCTGGGGAGTTTTCGGAATGGGCTGGACTGCTTTGGGCTGGCTGGAATGAAGGCTAAAGGAGCTGGCTGCCTTAGGCCGAACTGGGCTTTGCTGGGCAATTGGGCCAACTGGGACACTTTGCACTTACTTTGGGTCACGTTGGGAGCTTATGAAGGAGTGCAATTGGGTCAATGCATTTGGAGGAGAATTTATGGGAGGTCACATTGGAGTTGCTGATGGTGAAACGTGAAGGGAAATGGGAGGTCAAGTTTGACCAGTCAACGCAGAAATATGTGTATGCTGGGACACGTGGCGCAATGCAGGAGGCGACACCTAGCTGTGCAGCTTGGGTTGTTGGGCTTGGGCCAACGGGCCTGAGCTTCATTTCTTCAAAAATACCACTTTCTTCATTTTCTTTTTCAGTTTTAACTATTTCTCTATTCTCCATTTTTATTAGTATCCAAATGTAATTTATTTCCTGAAAATTAAGCATAAATTAAATTAAAATTAATATTTTCAATTATAGAATATATTACAATAAATTCATGAAAATATTAATTAAAACTTAATTTTTTTTTACACTTTAAAACTAATAAATTTGCATTTTTGAACACTAATCATCAGTGATGTAAAATTATATTATATTTACAAACAAAATTACTTATAATTATATTAAATGGTATTATGTCGTATAAAATTATATGTGTAGTTACAAACATCTAAAATGCGACTCTTTAATTATTTTGAAAATTTTAATTAAGATTGATAATTTTTGTTTAAAATGAATTTATTGGACAGGTTATAAGCGATGAGTTGGAAGAATTAAGGAAAAAACGAATGATAATTAACCAAAAAATTGGTGTCCTTAAACCAAAATTGAAGATTGCAGAGAAGGAAATAAGTTGCTTAGAAAAAAATCAATTTGGTGATATATATAAGAGAAAGCTTGAAGCTTGTAAATATCTTTCTAAGCTAATAAAACAACAAAAAGAACATGTATCATTACTTATAAATGATTAAATATATTTTTTTATGTTGATGCAGTTTTGCAGATAGTTTTGTATATATTTATGATGAATATTTTATTATCTAACTCTTTCAAAATATTAATCTAAAAATTATAAAAAAGATGAAAAAAAAATGTTAAAATATAGTTTCTTTTAAAAAAGCTCAACTGCCTAATTTTTTTTTCTTTTATATAATGTGGGACTAATATGACAATAATAATTTAATAAATGTATAGTAAATAACATATTTTTTCTAGACAATTTGTTTTTTCTTTAGTTTTCTAGAGAAAATTAATCGTGACATTTTTGTGTGTTTTTAAATCAAGACAATAAGTAGATAATTATTAAGAATTGATAATTAATAGTCTGTTTGAAGAGGTCAAATTTTCATTGAGTAAATTAATTCCCACCACAATTAACTTTAACACAAGGCAAAGTAAAAATAAATTTCAATTCCTTCATTTTGATTATTGCTCTCTTAATTTTAATGATATGTAAGAAATTACCCTAATGAATAAAATAATGCAAATATAAAATTAAAAAGGTTGTTTCTATAGCCTATTACTTAGAGCACTCCCATCCGATGCTCTACTTCAACCTTTAAAATACCTCCAAAAAACACACATTTTTTTATTTTACCTCTAAGTTTTACATTTTACCATACATCAGATTCTCTATTTTTTTATCTATATCATTTAAATATTATATTTTCAAACATTTTTTATTCATTTCAAATATTTTTTATAACTATCAATAATATCCTAATATATTTAAATATTATAATATTGGGTTAAATGATGAATAGTATATATTAAATATAGCTTGGTACTGTAGCTATATGTAAAAATATTTGTAAAATACATCATCCAATGTATACCCATTTTTGTTAGTTTTAGCTATTTTTTACATATTTTGGTAATATAACTCACCCAATATGAGTGCTCTTAATGCGTCTATATTTATTTATATGTAATTTATATATAAGTGATATTTTTAATAGTTACTATTAATGGATGGTTACTTAATATTAATTATTGTATTAAGATCAATAATCCATATTTATAATTGTTAATTAATATTTCTAAAAATAAATTTTGACTTTTTCAAATTTTTGGAAGGATTACCTAATGACAGGAAGGTCACATATTTATTAAATAAAGAATAAAAAAGATCTTATTTAATATTTGTTCTCCATTACTTATTCATTATTGTTTCGTTCATTTTATCTATTTCATGAGAAAAAAATCATTTTGGAATTAATAGGAATAATTAGTGTGACTATTATCTTTTCAACTAATGTTTATTGCCTAATTAATCTAAAAATAAATAAAATCAATGATTTTGTATATTTTATTTAGAGTTTATACATTTTTTGACCCTGTCTTTTGTCCAATTACTTGTTTGGACTCTGTGTTTTGACAAATGACTTTTTTGACTCTGGGTTTTGTAAAATGGTTCAATAAAACCCTAAACTCAATTTTGGTCAAAGTTTTATGAGCTAAAATTACAAATAATTTACCAAAGTAACAATGTAAAATAAAAACAAAATCATTTTGCCTAACAACTGTGTTGTTATATTCAATTTGTTCTTCATCAAAATTGGGTTTAGGGGTCTATTTGAACTATTTTACAAAACACAGGGTAAAAAAAAATTATCAAAACATAGGGTCCAAACAAGTAATGGGACAAAACACAAGGTCCAAAAAAATATAAATTTTTGTAGACTTTTTATAAAAAAAATCACGCAAAGTGTATAATAATAATAAATAAAATCACATGTACAATAAGTTTTTTTAACTTTATTTTTGGTACTTTAATTTGTCAGAATTTTTCAAAAACCTACAGGAGATTCGCTATACAATGAACAATAAACAAATCATAGGTTTGTTGTACATTAACTTTTACTTTTAATTTTAGATTAGATAGTAAGAAAAAAAATAGCTAATGTAGAGATATTATAATTTTAAATAATGTCTTTAAATAATAAACAATTATTTTAATTTTGTTTATTAATTGTAATAAAAATAAATTAGGAAATCTATAATTGGAATACGAAGAAATATAAAATTTTATTCAATTCAAATACAAAAAATTCTTATTTTTAAAAGAGCTTTCTGAATAAAAAAAGTAGTTATTTACTTCCTTCGAAAGAATTTTTAAACAGCTTTGAAATGTATTTTTGTTTTTTTTTAAAAAGATTATATACAAACTTGACCCTTAAAATATAAGAATTCAATACAAAATATGATACTTTGAATAATAAATATATGTAAAATAAAAGTATATTTTAAATTTTAGGGCCCTTTCGTATTGAAAAAATAATAATAATACTCTTCTAAGGTGTTGGTTGGCACAATTTTTTAAAAGCACTTATTTTATTATTTAGTTATAAAATCTCTTCCCCTGTCTATTGGATTTTAATATCAATAGTGCTTAATGGTATTATAATTTGAGTAAAGATATTTGTATTAAAATTATGACAAAACATTACATCAACTGACGTGATCGTTTTATTTAACCAATTAAAATTATTTCAGGCAAAACCGGCCGTTTTAAAAAACAATAACACATCAATTTGTATAATATTTTAGTACATAATTTTTATGCAGAAATTATTATTCTTATAATTTATTCTCAAGAAATCAAATAACACTATCTTATCAAAAAAGTGTTAAAATTCCAAAACTAAAATGGAGCCTCAGAGCACACGAGGAATATATTCTTTTTACATTTTACTTATTTTAATAAATTTATTATGATATATTCTAAGTAATAAATTTTCTAATTTAATTTATACATGTAACTTTTTATTTTATTTTATAAAAACACCCACAAATACTATTTTATTAGAATGGTTAATTTTCTCTTGATATGAACTCAAACAAAAGTAAGATTTTTTTATTTGGAATCAACAGACTGATAATACATTGTTTAAATTTTGAAATTATACATTGAATCTACTAATCAATATTTTTAATAACAAATCAACTTAATTAATAATTTTATAATGAAACAGAATTGGGTGTCTCGACACAGGCAATGTGAGAAAACTCATAGAGAAAAACTATTTTATAAAATATATCAAAATCATCTAATTTTGGTGATTATTTTTCCTTCATTTTTATTACAATAAATATAATTTTAATTAATTTATTATATTTTTGTAATTGAACATAAAATAAATTAATAAATTATTAAAAAAAATTCATATGAGATTTTGAAAAATAATTAAAATTTTATTAGTTCTAATAGAACAATGATGAAACTCTTGTTGAAAAAAGTTTGACTAATATCAAGTAAATGATTAATTTTGATAGATTTTGTAAAACAAATGTTTATTATTAGAATGTTTGAAACAAAAGTTAAGTATGATATTTATCTAATTACAATAGAATAAACTAGTATCGGAGAGTTATATTTATGTTGATATTATTTTGGTCCAAAATAATATAAACGTACATTATTTATTTGGACCATGTGTTTTAATAAATTATTTTTTGAATCTTGTGTTTTATAAAATAGTTCAAATAGACACCTAAACTCAATTTTGATGAACAAAAAATTAAATATAATAATACAATTATTAGACAGAATAATTGATCTTTTGTTTTGAGTTGTTAGTTGGGTGAATGATTTGTAATTTTAGTTCAAAAAACTTTGAACGAAATCGGATTTAGAGGTCTATTTGAACTATTTTATAAAATACAGGGTCTAAAAATTAATTTATCAAAATATATGGTCCAAACAGATAATGATACAAAACACATGGTCCAAAATGATATAATCCATTCCTTTTAAGTTAATATAAAAACACCTTTTATAAATAAATTATTTCATATTTAGCCTTAAGTAAAATGACTAAAATATACTAATTTAAAACTTTAATTCTACTTATAAAATTTTAACTTGGTTATTACATCTCATTTGTTGTGGAGTTAAAATTTTATTTTTAATTTTTAAAATTGAATTAGAATACAAATCTCTTAAAATTATATAACAATACAACTATAATTTTTTTCATTAGAAAACCATATAATATAAAAGTAAGTTTATTATATTTTTTTAATAAATTTATAATTTTATTGAAAAAAAGTTATTTGAGAATGTACAACACTTTCATATATTTTTTTTGTCTAATTATTTATTTCATTTGTTATTAAAAACTTTATTTTATTTATTTTCTTTATATTTGATAAAAAGTGTATAAATTAATATCTAAAATAGAAAATATATGAAATATAAATAAGTATATTTTTATTTATAAAATTTAGTTTTGGAGTATATTTAAAAAATATATGAAAGTGTAAATATAGCTCCAAAATTATATTGTATACAAGTGTATATATTTTTTAATTATTAGGTCAACTTAATTTAATAGTGCATTTTTATCTTATTAAAATTTGATGTATGATTAATTGGTTGGACAGGCAATGGAGGATGAAAACAAAGAACCAAAAATAAAGAAAAAGGATATGAGAATAGCAAATGAAATGAGTAAATTTAAAAGAGAATTAAAGGCAATAGAAAATACCAATAGTAATGTTCATTATATTTAGGGTTTATATATTTTTTAACCCTGTGTTTTATTGTATTACTTGTTTGGACTCTGTATTTTGATAAATTACTTTTTGGACTCTATATTTTGTAAAATGATTCAAACAGAACCCTAAACTCAATTTTAGTTAAAGTTTTATCAACTGAAATCACAAATAATTTACAAAACTAACATTTCAGAACAAAAATAAAATCATTCTGCTTAAAAAATGTGTTGTTATATTCAATTTTGTCTTCATTAAAATTGAGTTTATGGGTCTATTTGAACTATTTTATAAAATATAGGGTCCAAAAATAAATTTTTTAAAACACGGACTCCAAACAAGTAATCAGAAAAAATACAGGGTCTAACTGGTTTAGTTTTTATTGCTACTCTAAGATAGAATTAAAATTGATGTATTATTCAAGCTTAATAATAATGTTATGATATTGGTGCTAAACTCTCCTTTTGATTGATATAAAGTTTGATTAATAAAATAAATAAATAAATCAATCAATCAATATTAGTAGTTAATTTTTGTCAAAATTAATTTATAAGGATGATGTGATTAAAATAACTTGCATAATTGTGATTAGGGATATCAATCTAATGGGAAATTGGTAGACGAAAAATTCTCACGTTAACTTATTTAATTAAAAAATTTAAAGTTTCCAAAATTAAAATTTTCAGTAAAACACAATATTAATAATTCATTATCAAATATTATCCTAAAAAGTAAAATCTCTACCCTAAACAAAAAGTTTCCATAGTTTACTAAAAAAATACATGCAATTTTTTTAAATAAATGAAAATTATTTTAAAAAATAAGAATAATACTACCATGTACTTTAAGATAGGGGTGAATATTTGACCTAAGAAACCTGCCCGATCTGCAACTCGAAAACCTGATTTTTTGCAAAATCCGCCGATTTCGAGTGAAATCCGACCCGAACCTGATATGGTTTGAGTCGGGTTCGGGTTTTAAAATTGAGGACACACGGGTTCAGATGTACCCGAACCTGAACATAACTAAAAAAAAAATTTGAAAAAATTAATGTTTTTTTCAAAAAAATTACTAAGGTCCAATTTGTAAAAAAAAAAAACAACAACATTACCAAACTAACAACAAAGTTAAAAAAAAAATAAGTGAAAAAAAGGTAAAAAATATGGTATTTTTGAATTTTTTTACCAATGCCCATTTTTGGCACAAAGCCAATTTTTGGACCAATCCCACCAGAAACTCGACCCGAACAAACCTGAAATCACCCAAAAACCTGAAAATTTTGAACCTGATTTGGTACCATTTTCCTTCACCTGAAACCCGCAAAATCCGAACCCGATGCACCTGAAACCCGAAAATCCGAGCTGTGTGCACCCATACTTTAAGAATGTGTGTAATTTAAAATCCACACTCTACTTATTATAATAGTAATACTAAAAAATTAAATAGAATCTCATCCGCGATGTAGAATACTATTCACATCTTTATACCCTATTTAATACTTAGAAACGTCAAGGAGTGCAAAATGGGTTAGACACGGTAACATGACTCAAAGTCCACACGAAATAAATAAGTTTGAGTTTATCGTAAGTCATTTTCGAATTGACACAGCCAACTCGTTTATCAAATAAGTCTTTTTGGATTAACCTGCCTAACCCGAAAGTAGAATGATAACAATCCATTTATATATTTAGCTTTTATTAATTGGGTCCTCAACAAGTTACATTAATGTTAAATAAGTCATAAATAGATCATATTAGTATTATATATATCATAAATAGATTAACAATTGATATATTGACACTAAACGAACACAATTTTTTTTGTAAACGAGTTACACATGTTGTGTCGTATCTTATCAACCTATTTATAAATAAATTGAATTTGTACTTGATTTGAGTTACACATTTACTTATAATACACCAATTTGGATAAGATAAGATACCAACATGACCTATTAACACAAATTGCCCCACTAGAAACTTGAAATGATATTCTTCTCTGATTAGACAAGCAATAGCCACTCAATGTGGCAATTTCACATCTTGCATACTCCACTTAATATTACAAACATTCTAGCAATCATACCCCAAAAAAAAAACTATATTCCCTAAAAACCCAATAAAGTGTCATAAATTAGCTTTACTTGTTTTGGCTCTACCAAACACACCAAAAGCTACCATTAGTGATTAGAGTAATGATATGTGTACATCTAAATGAATGTTTGTTTTGAGTAGTTGAGTTGCCTTAGAAAGTACGGAGAGATTTATGATGGATGTAATATTAAACTCTTGTGTACAAAAGGTTCACTTTACCCTTAAAATACACGTGGGGCCCACACAAATTATTAACTTTCCCTTTAAAATTTGAACCAAACATAGGAAGGGATTTAGATTCCCACTCCACTTTTACTTTATCCCATACCAAACAACCCCTTAAAATACATGTAGAACCCACACAAATTATTAATTTTACTCCTTTAAAATATGAACCAAATATAAAAAGGGATTTAGATTCTCATTCCCCAAAGAGATTTGTGGTATATTATTTCTCTTATTCAATATGGCCAAAAAAAAGCCTCATATATAAATACAGAACTAATTCTATGAATCGTGTACAACAAGGAGAATTACATAAATAGCATAACTAAACTTGGAAACAAATAAGCTAAGTTAGGAAACAATATCAATGATACAACTCATCTTGAGAGGTTAATGCCTAGAGAATATTATGGAGTAAAAAACAGAGATATGCCACTAATATTCTTATCTTTACTTTACCTTATATCAAACACCCCCAAACATTATATACAATCATTTGACAGACTAGTTTATCCAATCACATTTATTAAAATTAGAATCCACTATTTAAAAAAATATTATTACGTCAGTGTATAATATTTTATTGTAATATTTGAGTGTAGAATTAGGGTGCACATATCATTATTATAGTGATTTCCCCACCCAAAAAAAAAAGCTACCATTAGTGGCAGTTTTAGCTAATTAGAGACCATATTCAAGGAACCAATCTATACAATTTTTTAGCTAATATTAGGTGAGTAGTGTATATCTTTTTCTTGGTCAAATATAATCATAATCTCATATATAGCCGTGTAAAACGTTGGCCACTACTTTATTATTTGCCTTAAACGTAGTAACACTATTACACAGTCCAAAATATCTTAAGAAGAAGAAAGATGATGAGCAACTTGTCCGGCGCCGGCAAGGTGGTGGGAGTCACCGGAGCCTCCGGTTACATAGCTTCATGGATCGTCAAGTTTCTCCTCCAACGTGGCTACACTGTCAAAGCCTCTGTTCGTGACCCAAGTCAGTATCGGCCTCTATCTCCTTCTCTTTCGTGTGTGTATTGATGCCTATGACCTTCTTGATTCTTGTGGTTTTTGGCTCTTATTGTTGATTTTTAGCATACCCTTTTCGGGTTTTGGCCTATCGATTCAAGATAACCCAAAAAGATCGTTTTTTTTTCAATATATATATAATTAACAGTGATGGGTAATGGGTATCTGTTCATTTTTTATCTTTTGATACTGGGTTGGGTTATATGTTTAACTAAGTTTTGAGTGAGATTTTGAGATACATATTCAACATAAAGTTAATGGAAGAAAACCCAAAAAGTTATTTAGTATTTTTATATATTATGATCAAAGAGAAGCATATACTGTTCATGACAAAGTGAGTGCGTGGAAACTTTTGCAACTGGATTTTGCCCTTTTTTATTATTTTAATGAGTCTAGTGATAGCACAATACTTGATTTTTCCCAAACATTTGGATGTTGAAATAGATATTCTTAGCTGATTTAGTTTGTATATAATTTCCACAGATGATTCAAGAAAGACTGCCCACTTGACTTCGCTTGATGGAGCTAAGGAAAGGCTTCAGCTGTACAAAGCAAACTTACTGGAAGAAGGTTCATTTGAGTCTTGTCTTGAGGGTTGTGAAGGAGTTTTTCACACTGCATCTCCCTTTTATCATGATATCAAGGATCCACAGGTTCTTCTTCCACTACTATTACTACTGCTTTATATGTATAATTGACAAAAATAGATTTATTTTGAAAGTCATAATGTCATTTGCCTTCTCAATTTTGTAAAAAATCATAAAAGAAAAAAGTCATTTTATGAAGTCACAATACAAAAATGTGTGTTATGCCAAACTTATATGTCTCTCTTGTTTATGATATTAGAAGGTTATGTTAGTCTTTAGAATGATAACAAGCTCTAAAAATAGCCAAGTAACTCATCTAAATAATGCCTGCCTTGTGAATCTTAGTAATAATTTTTTTTTATAAGTGTTGTTATTTGACATTTTAAGATGTCTAATACCACATGAGGAGACAATCTATAGTTGGTTAGCGATATCTCATAATATTTATTAAATTCAAATGTGTAGGATCCGATATTGAATTAGACCAATAGCGATATGTCACATTCTTGTGTTGTTCTTATTTTATATAGAATAGTACTATTTAATGCATACTGCATACTTCTTCCCCTTTTTATCATAATATCAAGGATCAGCAGGTTCCCCATTATTATAGCTGTTTCTTTTTATATGTACGAGTAATCGGTATAAGTAGACTTTTTTTTTTCCAATGTTACGTTGTAAATGGTATTCTTTTCATGATTTTTTGTAAAATAATCTTCTTGACAGATTTCAAGTGTGTTCCACAGAGTCTCAAGAATATCATTTTATAAAGTGACACTGAAAAATGTGCCAAACTTATATATGTGTCTATTTTCGTTTATGATATTAGAAGGTTATGTTAGTCTTTAGAATGATAACTCCCTCTACTAGCCAACCAAGTAACTCATCAAAGTATAAGATAAGTTATTTACTTTGCTGCACTGTTTTATATCTGGTACTTAAGCTGGTTTCCTTGTTCCAGGCAGAACTGCTTGATCCTGCATTGAAGGGAACACTCAATGTTCTCAACACCGTTGCGAAGTTGCCATCTATTAAGCGGGTGGTTTTGACATCTTCCATGGCAGCAGTTGTATGCAACGGAAAACCAAAAACTCCTGATGTTGTGGTGGACGAGACCTGGTTTTCGGATCCAAATATTTGTAAGGAATCTCAGGTATGCGCTTTAGTTTCGTTCTTCATGTTTTTCGGGTTTACTTGTCATGGTGATGATGATGATAGCAATACTTGTTAAACATGATTCCAGTTGGGAATGGAAATAAGAATAGAAATAAAATGGAATAAAATCTAATATGAGTAAAAGATTCTAATTATGCTTTGGAGTGACCTTTCACCAAAATGGTGTAAAGAACCATTTCATGAGAATGCTATTCCAATCCATTAGTTTCTAATCAAATGAAGAAAAATAATAAAAGTAGATTCTTTTCCATTTTATGCCTTTCTCCCTAACCAAATGGGCCTTGCTGTCTTCTTGTTTAGATTGCTGAAAGGGTTTTGAAAGAGTAGGAATTCTGTCTTCTTGTATGTATGCTTTATCGGTTTTGATCACTTTCCTCTCTTTTGGTTCTAGTTATGGTATGTGCTTTCGAAGACTTTGGCTGAGGATGCTGCATGGAAGTTTGTTAATGAGAAGAGGATTGACATGGTTACAATTAACCCAGCTATGGTGATTGGTCCTCTGTTACAGCCAACACTAAACACAAGTGCTGCTGCAATTTTGAACTTGATAAATGGTACTTTTTCTTTACTGATCATTACCAAGTTTTTACTGAAACATCTTAATTAGGATCTCCCTCATTACTACAAGCATTTGCTACATATCAGCCCAGTTGGGACACTTTCAGATCATGTTTGGAAACTTGGATTAGATTTGATATGGTTGGATAAATTTTGTCATGTGATGATATTGAATATATCAATCCAAGACAAGATAAACTTAATCTCTCCATCTTTATGTATGTTTAAAGTAAGAGAACAAAAATCTACAACTTTGTATCGAACTCGGTGATCTCTCATAATTTATTGTTGACAATCCAATTCAGTCTTGCTTTTCAAACATGATTTAATTTACTGTCTACATAATTCATAAATTTTCTATGGCTGACACACGATTGTTCTTCACTTATCTGGTTAATGCAGGAGCACAGGCATATAACAATCTTAGTTTTGGATGGGTCAATGTGAAAGATGTAGCCAATGCCCATATTCAAGCTTATGAGATCCCTTCAGCTAATGGAAGATATTGTCTGGTTGAGAGAGTTGTCCACTATGCAGAACTCGTAAAAATCTTAAGCGAGCTCTACCCTGGTCTTCAACTTCCTGATAAGTAAGTTCTTTTTTTCGTTTCGCCCAAGACAGGTAGCTCAAATGGTCGGGCATGTGGTTTGTTCCCAAGTTCAAGTCCCTCTTGAACACCTATATAGCGATTGTTATAGTTTTATGGTCCTCAAATATTAGACGAGGAGCCTAACTTTGAAATGGGTTTGGCAGGTGTGCAGATGACAAACCTTTAGTGCCAATATTTCATGTGTCAAAGGAGAAAGCAAAGAGCTTGGGAATTGAATACATTCCATTAGAGACTAGTCTGAAGGAGACTGTGGAGAGCTTGAAGGAGAAGAAGTTTGTCAATTTCTAAGTCATATAATAGTGTAGAAATAGTAGTTTCTACCACTACAACCCTTCAAATGACTTGTTCTTAATAAAATGGGGTATTTGGCTGAAGAAGGAAATGAAAAATGGCATTACTGCTTCTTCTCCTTTCTTTATAATAAAATGTAGGGAATTTACTCATTTGGTACCTTATGTTTTTGCAAATGATCATTTTGGTACTATCTGTTTTCAATAATGCTCATATGGTACCCTGTATTTTAAAATTATACATATTTATACCTTAAACTCAGATTTGATAGATAAAATTTTATCAATATAATAAAACTATCATCAGTTATATGTAATTAAATAATTAAATTTAAATTTAGAACTTACATAATTGACAGCAGTTTGATTAAATTGGTAAAATTTTATTAATTAAATTTGAGTTTAAGGTACTAAATATGTACAATTTTAAAATACAATGTGCATTATTGAAAACAGAGGGTACCAAAATGATACTTTGTAAAAACATAGGGTATCAAATGGTTACCTACCCTAAAATGTGTCATTTTCATTAAATAGATACAAACAATGTAACATATAATGCACGTTTGTTAATATATACATATCTGATACAAACAACTTGGGCAATGCAAATTTACTTAGTTTTATTTATAGAATTTATTAATTATATTTTTTAAATTTATATAATTTTCATGTAAATTTCAAATAAATAAATAATATTATATGTAAAAGACTAACATAAATATATTGAGTGAAAAATTAAACCAAAATAGTATTTATGATTTTTCCTAACTATATTTATATATAATATGATAATTTTCTTAAACATAAATAATAATTTTTTTAATAAAAATTAAGATTATGTATTGTATATTATTATTATAACGATATTTTATAATATTTAGATTTATATTGATATAGGTATTAAATATCTAGTCTTGTATTAAATATTATTATAATAATAATATTTGAATTTATATAAATATAATTAGTAAAAAATTAGAATTATATATTATTATCATAATAATATTTTATAACATTTAAAGTATTATATATTATTATAATAATGATATTTTCTAATCTTTGAATTTGAATATAAATTTATATTAATATAATTACTATATGTAGTCTTATATTAAATATTATTATAATAACAATATTTTATAATATTTAAATTTATATTAATATAAGTTAGTTTTAAATGTATATTTTGTTAAATATTTAGAATATTTTGTTAAAGTTATCAAAACAAAGAATTTTTGTTATCTACACACTTTTTATATAGAAGAGATATTATAAATAATGAAGCCTTTAGATTTTTATTCAATAGTTACTATATCAACCTTTTAAATATATTATATAAAGACTAAAAATGATAATTTAACCTTTAACATTAATCACATTTTTTTTGTTGTTGAGAATATAGAGATATTGTTGACTCGTTTTTTCGTTAATTCGTCTAACACCCAAAGAATAATATTGAAAAGATTTTTAAGAGCTAAATAAAGTATAAGAAATGTGTCTAGTGCCCAGAAATAGTGGATAGATATAGTTTTATAGTGGTTCAGCCCCAAAAAAATGGCATACATCCACTTAGTCACTGTCATTGATCTTCCAAGCCATGAATTACATTTGTATTCAGCTCTTAGCTATTTGAGTCCGTTGAAGATGGAGAGAACTCTCTCTATGAAAAAGTTGTTGCCCATTTTCCTCTCTCCTCTCCTCTTATTTATTGAAAAGCTAGGGTTACATTTGAGTGTGGGCTTAAGTTATTGGGTTTGGCCCAAGAATTATACAAAGTTACAATTGACTAGGCTCTAGGCATGATCTGGGCTGGTGGGTAATGATACTCCAAAAATGGGTATAACAATTGTCCCCCAAGTCAGTCTTCATGTTTGCATAAGGCTGACTTATCATGTGAACTCTATTCAAGTTTCCCTTCACGAGGACCAGACCTTTAGGCCTTGGACGTATCATTTCTTGACTTCGTCGATCTTTTAGTAGTTCTGGTGTGCATAACTTCACGAGTTGTCTTATAAGCCATTCGAGATGCTTCAGACCTAAGCATGGCAAATAGTGATAGTAAAAAGATCCGAGCTGCTTGCAGACCTTAGCCAATTCTTATGCTTGAAGATCCAGGTGACTCAAGGAGACAAATTCTTCTTGCGTGGTTCCTAGAAGAATGCTCAAGGTTCTGAGGACATCTAGGAACAGAGCAAGAAGAATGCTCCAGGTTCCAAGGACCTCAAGGAACCGAGCAAGATGAATGCTCCGGGTTCCGAGGGCCTTTAGGAACCAAACAAGAAGAATGCTCAAGGTTCTGAGCACCTCAAGGAACCGAGCAAGATGAATGCTCAAAGGTTTTGAGGTTCTTTAGGAACCGAGCAAGATGAATGCTCCAGGTTTCGAGGTTCTCCATGAACCGAGCAAGATGAATGCTCAAAGGTTCTGAGGACCTCTAGGAACCAAGCAAGAAGAATGTTCAAGGTTCCGAGGACCTCAAGAAACGGGGCAAGATGAATGCTCAAAGGTTCTGAGGTTTTCTAGGAACAGAGCAAGATGAATTCTCAAAGGTTCCGAGGACCTCTAGGAACCAAGCAAGAAGAATGCTCAAGGTTCTGAGGTCCTCAAGGAACCGAGCAAGATGAATGCTCAAAGGTTTCGAGGTTCTCTAGGAACCAAGCAACATGAATGCTCCAGGTTCCGAGGTTTTCCAGGAACCGATCAAGATGAATGCTCAAAGGTTCCGAGGGCCTCAAGGAACAAAACAAGAAGAATGCTCAAGGTTCCAAGGACCTCAAGGAACCGAGCAAGATGAATGCTCAAAGGTTCCGAGGTTCTCTAGGAACTGAACAAGATGAATGCTCTAGGTTCTGAGGTTCTCCAGGATTCGAACAAGATGAATGCTCAAAGGTTCCAAGGACCTCTAGGAACTAAGCAAGATGAATGCTCATGGTTCCGAGGACCTCAAGGAACCGAGCAAGATGAATGCTCAAAGGTTACAAGGTTCTCTAGGAACTGAGCAAGATGAATGCACCAGGTTCTGAGGTTCTCCAGGAACCGAGCAAGATGAATGCTCAAAGGTTTCGAGGACCTCCAGGAACCAAGTAAAATGAATGCTCAAGGTTCTGAAGACCTCTAGGAACCAAGCAAGAAGAATGCTCTAGGTTCCGAAGACCTCAAGGAACTAAGCAAGACGAATGCTCAAAGGTTCTGAGGTTCTCTAAGAACCGAGCAAGATGAATGATCTAGGTTCCGAGGTTCTCCAGGAATCGAGCAAGATGAATGCTCCAAGGACCTCTAGGAACCAAGTAAAATGAATGCTCGAGGTTTTGAGGACCTCTAGGAACCAAGCAAGAAGAATGCTCCAGGTTTCGAGGACCTCTAGAAACTAAGCCAAATGAATACTCCAGGTTCTGAGGCTCTCTAGGAATCGAACAAGATGAATGCTCCAGGTTCCGAGGACCTCTAGGAACCAAGCAAGAAGAATTCTCAAGGTTTCGAGGATCTCAAAGAACCGAGCAAGAGGAATGCTCAAAGGTTCCGAGGTTTTCCAAAGTCGAGCAAGATGAATGCTAAAAGGTTCTGAGGGCCTCAAGGAACAAAACAAGAAGAATGCTCAAGGTTCTGAGGACCTCAAGGAACCGAGCAAGATGAATGCTCAAAGGTTCCGAGGTTGTCTAGGAACCGAGCAAGATGAATGCTCCAGGTTTTGAGGTTCTCTAGGAACCAAACAAGATGAATGCTCAAAGGTTCCGAGGACCTCCAGGAACAAAGCAAGAAGAATTCATAAGGTTCCAAGGACCTCAAGGAACCGAGCAAGATGAATGCTCAAAGGTTCCGAGGTTCTCTAGGAACCGAGCAAGATGAATGCTCAAGGTTCCGAGGTTTTCCAGGACCGAGCAAGATGAATGCTCAAAGGTTCCGAGGGCCTCAAGGAACAAAACAAGAAGAATGCTCAAGGTTCTGAGGACCTCAAGGAACCGAGCAAGATGAATGCTCGAGGTTCTGAGGACCTCGAGGAACCGAGCAAGATGAATGCTCAAAGGTTCCGAGGTTCTCTAGGAACCGAGCAAGATGAATGCTCCAGGTTCCGAGGGAACCGAGGAAGATGTATGCTCAAAGGTTCCGAGGACCTCTAGGAACCAAGAAAAATGAATGCTCAAGGTTCTAAGGATCTCTAGGAAGCAAGCAAGAAGAATGCTCCAGGTTCCAAGGACCTCAAGGAACCGAGCAAGATGAATGCTTAAAAGTTCTGAGGTTCTCTAAGAACTGAGCAAGATGAATGCTCCAGGTTCTGAGGTTCTCGAGGAACCGAGCAAGATGAATGCTCAAAGGTTCCGAGGACCACTAGGAACCAAGTAAAATGAATGCTTAAGGTTTTGAGGACCTCTAGGAACCAAGCAAGAAGAATGCTCCAGGTTCCGAGGACCTCTAGGAACCAAGCCAAATGAATGCTCCAGGTTTTGAGGTTCTCCAGGACCCGAGCAAGATGAATGGTCCAAGTTTCGAGGACCTTTAGGAACCAAGCAAGAAGAATGCTCAAGGTTCCGAGGATATCAAGGAACCGAGCAAGAGGAATGCTCAAAGGTTCTGGGGTTCTCCAGGGCCGAGCAAGATGAATGTTCAAAGGTTCTGATGGCCTCAAGGAACAAAACAAGAAGAATGCTCAAGGTTCTGAGAACCTCAAGGAACCGAGCAAGACGAATGCTCAAAGGTTACGAGGTTCTCTAGGAACTGAGCAAGATGAATGCTCCAAGTTCCGCGGTTCTCTAGGAATCGAACAAGATGAATGCTCCAGGTTCCGAGGACCTCTAGGAACCAAGCAAGAAGAATTCTCAAGGTTTCGAGGATCTCAAAGAACCGAGCAAGAGGAATGCTCAAAGGTTCCGAGGTTTTCCAGAGTCGAGCAAGATGAATGCTAAAAGGTTCTGAGGGCCTCAAGGAACAAAACAAGAAGAATGCTCAAGGTTCTGAGGACCTCAAGGAACCGAGCAAGATGAATGCTCAAAGGTTCCGAGGTTGTCTAGGAACCGAGCAAGATAAATGCTCAAAGGTTCTGAGGTTCTCTAGGAACCGAGCAAGATGAATGCTTTAGGTTCCGAGGTTCTCCACGAACCGAGCAAGATGAATGCTCAAAGGTTCCGAGGACCTCTAGGAACCAAGTAAAATGAATGCTTAAGGTTTTGAGGACCTCTAGGAACCAAGCAAGAAGAATGCTAAAATTTATATTAGTATTTAGTTTAAGTTAAACATTCAAATGAGATTATAATTTATTTAATTTTTACATATATATATTATTTTTAAATTTTTTTTTTAAAATTTTAATTATATAAAATTTAATTTTTAATATATTTTATAATTTTTAAATAACCACAATGAACATAGTCATAAAAAAAAAATCGCGCCGAAAAATGTTCATGGGTTGAGAACACTGAGAACCCCATTAGTAGGGCGTAAAGTGAAGCCCCTATAAGAGAATTCTTATATATCTCTTCTATATAATAAGTGTGTAGATAATGAAAATTATTAGTTTTAACGATTTTTTTATTTTTTTTAAGGTTAACTTTAACGGAATATTCTTATATTTAACAGTAGTTTCTAAACACTTAAACTTAAATAAAATAAAATAAAGAAATAAAAAAAATTAAAATATGATATTTTTTAGATATTTTACAATGATAATTATTTTAAAATAATTAATAATTAAACAAATTAAAAATAAGACATTTTTCAAATATTTTACAATGATAATTATTTTTAAATAATAAATTGTAACGACCCAAAATTACTAATAAGACTTAAGGACCTTGATTAGTGTGTCGGGAGGGCATAATTGGAGGTTATGTGAATCAATAGTGTGAGAATGCATGATTATGAGTATTGGGTGAGCATGTGGGCCCTGTTCGACTGATAAGGGCTTAATCGTAATTTTGGCCCGTTAGGGCATAAACGTAATTGTGTGTGATAAATTGTTGAGACCACATTATTATGTGGATATGTAGATATATATATGTGAAATATGTGAGAACCACATTATTATGTGGATAAATGTGCAGCCGGTGACTTGGGGCGATCTGTAGAGTCCAAGAACTTTACTTAGCTAATTATTTAGTAGTATTATAGTGTGTATAGTATTATCTTTGTTACTGTGGATTTTTGGTTCAAACCGGGAATTATTTGGACACTCATAGTAGTACTTATTATAGATTTTCTAAGTTTAACCTATAGTTTAAGAATATTAAGTATAACCTAAGGTTTGATTATATGACTGATAATTAAGGATTATATTTATTATAATATAAGGTTTAGATATCAACCAATAGGATTTTAAGCACATGTTATGAATGGTGATTAAGGATTAAGTATTTTTGAGGATTAAATTTAATAAGGAGTAAAGTTTGAATGTTATAGGGTCAGTCAGCAGCTTTGAATACGTTGAAGGCTTAGTCAAGGCTGTTTACTCCATTCAAACTTAGCTAAAAATGTGTAATTTCGTGTTTAAATATTCAGCGTGTGCCGATATATCGCAGCTATAGGGGGCGATATATCGCAGCACGTAGATACGGAAAACACGAATCGATGCACGGTCGCCTCGGGAACAATGGTCCAGGCGATATATCGCCTATAGGGGGCGATATATCGCCTCCTCCAGCATAAATTCAAACATTTTTGAATTCTTTTCCTTTCAGCCATTCAAACTTCTTCAAAAGTCCAGCATCTTTTGAACGAGTCTTCAGCCTCTGCTGAACGATTATTCAAATGATTTTCACCTAAAAAGCCATTATTTTTATTCAAGTAAAATCAAGATACTTTCATTCCCAAACTCTATAAATAGGACCTAGTACCCAGCCATTATTCACCTTTTGCTCTAAGTTCAGAAGTTGCTAGTGCTAAGTGAGTGTGAGAGTGTAAACACCTGGTTTGGGAAATCATAAGCTTAAACATCATAAGCTTAAACATCATAAGCTTATCAAACACTTTGGGAAGTGAGGTTCTATAGTATTTCGGTTGTGGTGTAATTTGATCTTACAAGTCTTTGAGGTAACCAAAACTCTAGTTCATTTGTTTTAATTTAAGTTATTTTCCCTTCTCTTAATCTTCTACTCAGTCTCCTAACCCATTTTATTTTGGTTAGGAAATCTAAGCTCTTGAGCACATAAGTTTTGGTAAGTGTAACTTTCAATGGTTTAGTCTTTCCATCCCTTTCATTTCATCTCTTTTCTTCTTTAGACTCACTCTTTTTAATGGTTATTAGGAGTTTTCCAAAAAGTCCCAACTCAGTCCACATATCCCGGTAACTTGGTAAGGAAAATAGGCTAGAATCAATATGTTATATGCTTATGTTATCTTATGCTTTATGTTACTAAATGCGTTATGAATATGTATGTTTGTAGGCTTGGGCTTATGCCCTATTTGACTAACAAGACCCCAAAAAGATTATGGGCATATGCCTACTTAGCTAGTAGGTCCCACTAATCTCATGGGCATAAGCTTGTTTAGTCTATGGGACCCCAAGTAATAATGGTCATTATAATAAGTGTATGTATTAAGTGTTATGATATGTCTTTACGTTTATTATGAAATTTATGTGTATGACTATGTGTTAGATTTTCCTTGCTGGGCATTAGGCTCATTCCTTTTTGTTTTATGTGCAGGAAAATAGCTTTAGAGGCGGTAAGAATCATGACGCTTAGAGGATGTGTATCGATGGTGAATGGAGTCAAGGGGCCGAGCGTTATTCGATTCGAGGATGTAGTCTCATTTTACTTTTTTTATGGTTTTACATGTATTTTCCGCATTTTCTATGTAACTCTTTTCATTTTAAGTTATTTTTGTTTTAAAGACAATGGGTACCCATATCCTACTTATTTTTATGAAAGTAACCTTTGTTTCTACAAGTTTGTAATAAATTATGGTATTTTCGCAAAATGTATGTTTTAGTAAGAATTTGTATGTATAGTTCGATAATGGTCCAAGAGTCTAGATTAGTGGGTCATCACACGGTCCTATGGAGCTAGATAGCAGGAAAGTCACAACGGGGCTTAATGCTTGACTTTGGGCAAGTCATGGGTACTTTAGGTATCGTGTAGTGATTTGGAATATCGGGTGATGAAAATAAATATATGGAGATATATTTGAGGTTAGAATGTTTAGGCGGGAGTACTGGGGAATTTTACTATTTTGTCCTCGGGGACGTTTCCGGTACCCCAAGCTTTGGGATTAGTCTAACAACCTAAGGATATAATTGGAAAGACTTAGAAAATACTAGATAGAAGATGTAAACCGACCTTTCAGCCTTCTCTCCCTTCTCTCTCTTTCCTCTCCCTCTTAAGGAAGAAAAAAACCTCTGATTTTGTAAAGGGGAAACCAGCTAATTTCTGGGAATTGAAGGGGATAAGCTAGAGGATTAGCTCAAGAACTAATCAAGGACTGAGATAGAGCCAAGGTAAGTTTTGAATTTTTGTTTCTGAGGTTAGGAATTTAGAGAAATGGCTGAGTTTTAAATATCTGTGATTTTGGTGTTTAAGGTGGAAATTGAGGCTTGAAACTTTGAAGATAGGTCAGGGGACTCTTGGAGAAACGATTCTACAGCTGAGGTAAGGATTAATTTGAAGTTTGATGGTTGAATTTGAGAGTTTTCATGGCTGGTTATGAGTTCTGTGGGTTTGAAATTTCAGAGGTTGGAATTGGGATTTTGGTGAGTCTTAGACTGGATTTAGGTTGGGTTGTGTTGTCTAAATCATTCTAATGTTGTTATTATTAATTGGTTTTGAGTTGGGGACTTTGGGATGGCTTAAGGTGAGGTTTAGAGATTGAAAATGGTGGTTTTTTCTGGGTTCGAAGGGTCGGGCCGCGGCCCTTCGAAGTTGTTGCACGCTGAGGAAGGAGGGCGGGCCGCGGCATGGTCCAAGCAATGCCGCGGCCCTTACCTGTTTTTGTGCCCATGGAGGGTTCTGTCAGGGGCCATGCCGCGGCATGGATTGCCCATGCCGCGGCGCTTAAGGGATTTTGGGATTTTGAGATTTTAAGCTTGGGAATTTAACCTAGGGTGCTCGGGGTTGAGTCTTTTACCATATTTGGTGAAGTTCAATGTTCTGAGGACTAGAACTTGGTTTAGAAGCTCATTTAAGATTGTTAATGGTATCCTTTATCTTGGTTGTGACTAGGTGCTAAGCTAGGGCTCGGGGATCGGATCGCGCTCAAGGAGCATCGCTTATAACTAGCTCGTTTGAAAGCCAAAGGTAAGAAAGCTGCACCTGACTATGTGGCTAGGTTGGGACTAAGTGTTCCCTATGTTTGTATGCATTGTTATGTGAATGTGCTTAACCATGTGGACACGATGGGACTAAGAGCTCCCTACACTTGTATATCATGTCATGAGGTGGTATTATTATGCCATGGGACATGCGATAACCGGCCTAAGAGTGTCGGAATCAATATTTGCGCACAGGGCGCGGCTCGGCCACTGGTAGCTGAGGCAGCTTATCTATCACTGAGCTCGGTTAAGTTGGCCGGAGTCAGTGAGTATTACACTGGGGGCGGCCCAAGAGAGCCGAAGACAATGTATCAAATAGAGGGTGCGACTAAGGGCGCTGACCCTGAGTATCATTTGATGATGTGATAAACTATTGATTATGATCGTGAATATTGTGTTATGAATGTGATTTGTTGGCTGTTTGGATGACAAACTATTAATCTGTTGTGTGTTATCACTGATTGGATAAATGTTATGTAATGCTGAATTCTTGGTTGTGCATTGTGAAATATTTGATAATTGATGTTCATCTTGCTATGTTATCATGCTTTCTTGCTGGGCCTCGGCTCACGGGTGCTACATGGTGCAGGTAAAGGCAAGGGTAGGCTGAATCAACTATGAGTTTGAGAGCTCTGGGGGCGAGGTGTACATTGTCAGCAGCTCGGCCGCCACGGTCGAGGAATTGTACAGGGACGGAAACCTAAAATGTATATTTTGCCATTAGAGTGGCTTGAATTATTTGTAACTCTTGGAATTTGTTGTAACTAAGACGTCTAAATCCTGTTTTGAGTTTCCATGTGTTAAACTGTCATTTTTAATGAAAATAGCCTGTTTGAGACCAAAATCTTTTATTCCTAATCTGTTGACGACATTGAATTCACACTTTGTTTAAATGACTTGATTAGCAAGTCTTGCACTATTTTAAAGACACAGTGTAACGGTCTTGGTTATCCAGGGCGTTACATAAATAATTAAACAAATTAAAATATGATATTTTTGAGATATTTTACAATGATAATTATTTAAAAATAAATAATCATATGTTTTATAACTTAAATAAACATTTAATTAAACTTAAACTCACTTATTATGATAATATCATATTAAAAATATAATATAATCTATTTTGAATTAGCAACAAATTATTTTAAAAAAAAAGTAGAATGAAACTTAAATTTAAAATCCACGTATAATATTTAATATTACATTAAACATATAATATATAATCTCTTGTTGTCACTCCCAAATTCATAAAATAGAACAAACATAAACTTAAACAAAAATAAATAAATTATTTAATTAAAATAGGATATTTATTTCATATAAATTTAATAAAAATAACTAATAAATTCTATATATAAAACTAAGAAAATGTGTATATTGCACATTATTTGTTTGGATCTAGAATATATATATAGTAATATATAAAAGTGTAGATGACTAATTAGTTTAGGAATATTCCCTATTCATAAAAGATTCCTTAATATATTTTGTATTTTGTATTTTGCATTTTCATTATTTTTCTTTATTCTCTGTTAGTAATTTATATCTTGTTTTGATTGATAATATGTCATTTTATTCTTTTCTTTTATATAACATTTTAAGATTTGACACCATTTCAAAATTCATTCTCTTCCATATATAATTGATTTAATATATATATATATATTTATATTAAATTTTATTTTTTTGTTATTTATTATATATATGCCACATATTTATATATATACTGGAGGCCTGCATCGTTTCTGCCGCCTCCAATATATATTGAATTGTAATCACTTTTTAGAAATTTTAACTGTTCACGTTTTAACAACACGTCAGCCAAGACATCTATCATAAAATAATTTCCTCAATTACCCTCTTGCTTTTTGCAATTATATCAATTGTTCTATATCTTTTTTATCATATTTAATGTTATTTCTTCATTTTTGTGTATATATATTTTTAATATTTTCTTTACTTAACGGCTACGTGCCTCGGCACGTACCTAGTATATATATATATATGTAGAGTGCTGATTCGATTGGATCTGGAGTGCTAATCAAGTTTGTTGTAAATCCCTACAACACAGACTCAAAGCAAAACAACAAACAAAACTAATCAAAGAATCAATGTAAACTTAATATTGCTAATGCTGATGCTAAGTAAATGAAAGCAGAAATGAAAAATAAAGCAAATGGACACAAGAAATTATCCTGGTTCGGATCTCAATGTGAGTCCTATTCCAGCTCTCCCTCAAGGAGTTTCTCCACTATCAAAAGGTTGATTACAAACACCAATTCAAGCTATGCAATGTTACTCATCAATCATAAGACAGAACACCACCAATCTGACTTTCTTCAAGCTTGTCGATCCACCATGAATGTCATGGTTAAGCAGCACCTTTCTTCTTGAATCTTGGTCTGCTTCTTTCTCTGTCTTTCTATCAATCTCAGGTCTCAGATCTTTCTCTCTCTCACACGCTATCTATATTTCATGTCTTAATGACACAGCTTATATACATAGCTGGTTAGTTATAGCTTTACAAAACTGAGTCAATCGACTAATGACATCAACTAACAACTAACTTATAACAACCTTTTTAACTAACTTTTAAAACAAAGTAAAAGTAGTTCTATTTCTGATTTTCATATGGATTACACTTCACAAATTCCACCTTAATCCATAGAAAATTAGAAGTATCTTCGTTCTTGAGGGAGTGAACCTGATTGCTCAAACAGGTCCAAGGTTGAGCAAGTCCAAACAGTGATTGAACTTGCTCACAGGCAGCACTTTGGTTCCTGCATCAGCAGGGTTCTCTTCAGTAGGCACCTTTTCCAAATTGATTTCACCAACTTCTATCTTGCCTCTGATCCAAAACATCCTTATGTCAATGTGTTTGGATCTTTCATGGTAAACTGGATTCTTGCTCAAGTGAATTGCTGATTGACTGTCCGAGAATACATAAACTCTACCTTTTAGCATACTGATTTCTTGTAAAATACCCTTGATCCATGTTGCTTCTTTGAAGGCTTCTGTAACAGTCATGAACTCTGCTTCAGTGGTGGATAATGCAACAACATGTTGCTGCTGGGATTTCCAGTTGATACAGCATGTATTCAGCATAAAACAGTAACTAGTCATTGATTTTCTGGTATCTCTATTGGAGGCATAGTCAGCATCTACATATACTTCTAACTTCAAGTCATCTCCTCCTTTTTCGAATTTCAAACCATAATCTGAAGTAGTTTTCAGATATCTCAATAGCCACTTCAAACCTTTCCAATGATCTTCACCAGGGTTTGACATAAACCTGCTCAATGTGCTAACAGCATATGCAATGTCTGGCCTTGTGCTTATCATTGCATACATCACACTGCCAATTGCTTTAGCATAAGGGATCTCTTCCATTTTTCTCTTTGACATGTCATCTTTTGGAGATTGTTCAGAGGATAAAATAAAATGGTCAGCTAGAGGAATCTTGGTCTCCTTTCCACCTTCCATATTAAATTTCTTTATGACTTTCTCGATGTATGCTTTCTGTGTAAGCATCAGTTTCTTTTCTTTCCTGTTTCTCAGAATTTCAATACCAAGTATTTTCCTTGCTGCCCCCATATCCTTCATTTCGAACTCACTATTTAGAACATACTTGAGCTTCCTTATCTGATTTTGATCTTTCCCCATGATTAGTAGATCATCAACATAGATTAACAGAAAAGTAGCAGCTTGAGACTTCAAATTTGTGAAGTATAAACATGTGTCAAAATCAGATCTAATATATCCAAACTTAGTGATCACTGAATCGATTTTCTTGTACCATTGTCTTGGAGATTGTTTAAGACCATATAGTGAACTCTTTAATAGGCAAACAAGTTCCCCTTCCTTTGATTCCACCTTGAATCCTTCAGGCTGATCCATGTACACTGTTTCTTCAAGTTTCCCATTTAGAAATGTTGTTTTTACATCCATATGTTGTATATCCCAGTCGAGTTGAACAGCTAGTGCAATCATCATTCTGATGGTCTTCATTTTAACAACTGGTGAGAATATTTCTTGGTAGTCCACCCCTTCAACTTGGTTGAATCCCTTTGCAACTAATCTGGCCTTGTAAATTTTTGGTTCAGCTTCTGTTATACCATCTTTAACTCTGAAAAGCCATCTGCATCCAATAATCTTTTGCCTTTCTGGTTTCAAGACTAATGACCATGTTTCATTCTTCTTTAATGAGGCAATTTCTTCATTCATAGCTGATTTCCACTTCATTGAGTGTCTGCATTTTAAAGCTTCCTGATAGTTGTTTGGCACAACTTCTTTTGATTCCTTTGCTATAGCAAAAGCATAAGCAATAATGTCAGCTTCACCATATCTGGCAGGAGGTCTTATTTCCCTTCTTGTTCTGTCTCTTGCTAACTGGTAGCCTTCTAAGTCCTCAGATTGACCTTCTTCTTCAATTTCTTGATCTACATCAGTGTGATCATTTGAATCTAAATTTGCATGCTGCAGTGGTTCCACCTCAATCTGAACTCCACTTTGAGAATTTGTACCTGAAACATCAGACAAGATACCTTTGTCATTTCTTTTAAAAGGGAAATCATTTTCATTAAAGACTACATCTCTGCTAACTAGGACTTTATTAGTTTCAGTTGGTAATAATCTATAACCCTTGACACCAATTTGATATCCTAACAAGACACATTTAACAGATCTTGGTCCAAGTTTATCTCCTACAGTATGTGCATAAGCAGCACAACCAAAGGTTCTAAGATGCATTAATGATGGTGGTTTATTATTCCATAATTCTTCTGGTGTTTTAAGGTCTATTACTCTACTTGGGCTTCTGTTTATTAAGTAACATGAAGTATATAATGCTTCACCCCAATATTTCTTAGGCAAACCAGAATTTAACAAAATACATCTGACCTTGTTGAGTAGTGTCCGATTCATTCTTTCTGCAACACCATTCTGTTGTGGATTCTAAGCAACTGTCTTGTGCCTTCTGACACCTGTTTCTATACATAGCTTATCGAATTCATCATTAACAAACTCAAGTCCATTGTCAGTCCTCAATGTTTTAACTTTCTTATCAGTTTGGTTTTCAACAAAAATTTTCCAGTTTTTAAACTTACCAAGACAATCATTTTTGTATTTTAATAAGAAAACCCATACCTTCCTGCTATAGTCATCTATGATTGATAAGAAGTATTGATTTCCACCTGGAGTTTTTACTCTGCTTGCACCCCAGAGATCAGCATGTAGATATTCCAGAATTTGTTTAGCTCTATAGTTGCTTCTCGAAAATTTTATCTTGTGTTGTTTTCCCTGCACACAGATCTCACAAAAAGGTAAATTTGCATGAGTGTAATTCAAAAGCAAACCTTGTTTTGATAGTTCAACCAGGCCTTGTTCACTTATGTGTCCCAATCTAGCATGCCAAACTTTTGAATCTGTTTTACACTTAGTGACTGCTGCAGCTTGTGCTAGAGTTATTGTTTTTCCATCCAGAAAATATAGACCATTTCTTTTGATGCCTCTCATGACCAGAAGTGCTCCTTTTGTGATTCTCATTGTACCTTTACCAGTTCTGTATTCTAAACCTTCATCATCTAAGGTACCAAGTGAGATCAAGTTCCTTTTCAACTCAGGAATATGTCTAACATTGCTGAGTATTCTAATAGTGCCATCATAGCTTCTTAAAGCAATTGAGCTGATACCAACAACTTGACACTTGTGATCATTTCCCATCATGACATTTCCACCATCAATCTTTGTATACTCACTGAACCATTCTTTGTTTGGACTCATGTGGTAAGTACAACCACTGTCCAAAATCCACTCATCAGTATCTTTACAATTTGAACTGGTGCAAGCTTTCCCCAAATTTGCATACTCCTCCAGATCATTAATAGCCACAAAAACATCTCCATCTGAACTGTAGTTGTCATCAACAGCTGCATTAGAGTCGCTTCCTTTTTCTTCCTCATCCCTATTCTGCTTTTTCTTATCTCTGAGTTCCCAGCAGTGCCTTATTAGATGACCTGTTTTGCCACAGTGATGGCATTTCCTAGTTTCTCTTGGTCTAGACTTTGATCTGTTGTACCCTCTTGTTCTTGAGTTGTATCTTGGTTTAGAGTTCTCTCTGAATCTTGAATTTCCTCTTCTTGGTTGTCTTCCTCGAACAGTCAATGCCTCCTCAGTTCTAGCTTCCTGTCTTGCTGCCTTTTGCCAATTTAATTCTGCATCCCTCGATCTCAGTGTGCTCATTATATCTTCAAGGGTGAGGGTGTCTCTACTGTACATTATTACAGTTCTCATTTCTTTGAACTGATTTGGTAAGGCATTCAATATGATTACTGCTTGGTCTTCTTCTTTGATTGTTTCTCCCATGTTGGTTAGCGACAGAACAATCTTGTTGAGGTCATCCAAATTCTGCTCTAATGAGATGGTGGCATTCATCTTGAAGCCATAGAATTTTCCTTTTAGGAATATTTTGGTGGCTGTCGACTTAGCCATGTACAATTGCTGCAACTTGTTCCATATCCCCAAAGCTATTTTCTCTCCAATGACTTGCCTCAATACATTATCTGCAAGATTCATTATTATGGCCGATCTTGCTTGCTTCATGATTGTTTCTGTTTCACTTTTCTTTGTTGCATCAAGTTCCTTTTCTGTCTTTTCAATCTTTTCCTCTAATGCACAATCTAACTTTTGGTAGATTAGGATTGCCATCATCTTTTCTCTCCAAAGACTGAAATCCCCCGATCCATCAAACCTCTCTAAATCGAATCTGGTTGATGATGAGGCCATTGATCAACTCTTTCTTGATTCTTGGTTGTGTTGCAACTTGAGTCTCGGATCCTTCTAACCTGGCTCTGGTACCACTGTTGTAAATTCCTACAACACAGACTCAAAGCAAAACAACAAACAAAACTAATCAAAGAATCAATGTAAACTTAATATTGCTAATGCTGATGCTAAGTAAATGAAAGCAGAAATGAAAAATAAAGCAAATGGACACAAGAAATTATCCTGGTTCGGATCTCAATGTGAGTCCTATTCCAGCTCTCCCTCAAGGAGTTTCTCCACTATCAAAATGTTGATTACAAACACCAATTCAAGCTATGCAATGTTACTCATCAATCATAAGACAGAACACCACCAATCTAACTTTCTTCAAGCTTGTCGATCCACCATGAATGTCATGGTTAAGCAGCACCTTTCTTCTTGAATCTTGGTCTGCTTCTTTCTCTGTCTTTCTATCAATCTCATGTCTCAGATCTTTCTCTCTCTCACACGCTATCTATATTTCATGTCTTAATGACACAGCTTATATACATAGCTGGTTAGTTATAGCTTTACAAAACTGAGTCAATCAACTAATGACATCAACTAACAACTAACTTATAACAACCTTTTAAACTAACTTTTAAAACAAAGTAAAAGTAGTTCTATTTGATTTCATATGGATTACACCTCACAAAGTTGAATAAATTAATATTACTTTTTGACTCAACCAAACCCACCTACCACTAGTGTAGTGGGCTCTTTTAGCTAAATTTTATTAATTGAGATCATATTCAATGCACCAATCCGTACTCTTTTTTAGCTGAAAATAGGAGAGGAAAGTAGCTCTTTTTCTTGTTCAAATATAATCATAACTTATATATAGCCGTGTAAAAACGTAGTAGTAACAATATTACACACTCCAAAATATCTGGAGAATAAGAAAGATGAGCAACTTATCCGGCGCTGGCAAGGTGGTGGGAGTCACCGGAGCCTCTGGTTACATAGCTTCATGGATTGTCAAGTTTCTCCTCCAACGCGGCTACACTGTCAAAGCTTCTGTTCGTGACCCAAGTTAGTCTTCCCATCTCTCTCTTTCACTTTCGTGTGTGTATCTATGATGCGTACGATCGATCTTCTTGATTCCTCTGTTTTTTTTTTTTTTTTTGACTCTTTTTGTTGATTTTAAACATACCCTTTTCAGGTTTTGGCCTATCGATTCAAGAAAAGCCAAAAAGATTTGTTTTTGGATACTGGGTTAGGCTATATGTTTAAATAAGATTTGACTGAGCTTTTGAGATACAAATTCGATATTAAAGTAATTGGAAGAAAGCCCAAAAAGTCTTTAATATATTATCATTAAAGAGAAGCATATATTGTTCATGACAGTGATTTGTGGAAACTTGATTTTGCACCTGGATTTTGCCCTTTTTATATTTTATTTTTTTGCTGATTAATTGGATTCTGACTCCTAATGAGTTTGAGTTTTCCCAAACATTTAGATGTTGAAATAGATTTTGAGCTAATATACTTTGTATATGATTTCCACAGGTGATTCAGGAAAGATTGCCCACTTGACTTCGCTTGATGGAGCTAAGGAAAGGCTTCAGCTGTACAAAGCAAACTTACTGGAAGAAGGTTCATTTGAGTCTTGTCTTGAGGGTTGTGAAGGAGTGTTTCACACTGCATCTCCCTTTTATCATGATATCAAGGATCCACAGGTTCTTCTTCCACTACTATTACTACTGCTTTATAAAATAGACATTTTTATATGTGTAGCAAGACTAAAAAAGTATCCACTTTGCCAAACTTATGTGTGTGTTTTTGTTTACGATATTAGAAGGTTATGTTAGTCTTTAGATTGATAGACCGCTCTAATAGCCAATTAACTCATCTAAGCAGTACCTGCCTTCCATAATGATGACATTTTTTTCAACACCATGTTGTAAAATGATTTCTTTTCGATAGGTGTAGATCATTCTATAAAGTAACACTAAAAAATATGTCAAACACATTTATGTGTGTACTTTTGTTTATGATATTAGAAGGAGTCTTTTGAATGATAGCCACCTCTACTAGCCAATTAAGTAACACATATAAGTGTAACAAGATAAGTTCTTAGTTTGCTGCACTGTTTCATATCTGGTACTTAAGCTGGTTCCCTTTTTTCAGGCAGAACTGCTTGATCCTGCATTAAAGGGAACACTCAATGTTCTCAACACAGTTGCAAAATTCCCATCTATTAAGCGGGTGGTTTTGACATCTTCCATTGCAGCAGTTGCATACAACGGAAAACCAAAAACTCCTGATGTTGTAGTGGATGAGACCTGGTTTTCAGATCCAAATATTTGTAAGGAATCTCAGGTATGTGTGTAGTTTCGTTCTTCATGTTCTTCGGGTTTACTTGCCATGGTGATGATGGCAATGTGTTAAGCATGTTTCCACTTCTTTCGTCCTCGGTTGGAAGTAATAAAAATAGAGGAAAAGTAATACAATGGTTGGAATGACTTTTCCATATATTTTTAGGTGGAATCCACCCAAAATGGTTGAAAAGTAAGAAAGTCATTATATTGGAATGCTACTCCAATACTATAGTTTCTAACCAAATAAAAAAAATGAATGAAAATGAATTCCATTCCATTCTTGTGTTTGATTGTTGAAAGGCTTTTGAAAGTATAGGAATTCTGTCATCTTATATGTATGCTTTGTTGGTTTTGATCACTTTCCTCTCTTTTGGTTCTAGCTATGGTATGTGCTTTCAAAGACATTGGCTGAGGATGCTGCATGGAAGTTTGTTAATGAGAAGGGCATTGACATGGTTACAATCAACCCGGCTATGGTGATTGGTCCTCTGCTACAGCCAACACTAAACACAAGTGCTGCTGCAATTTTGAACTTGATAAATGGTACTTTCTTATCTACTACTCATTGTTACCAAGGTTTATACCATAACATCTTATTTAGGATCTCCCTCATTGCTACAAGCATTTTCTAGAGAGCAGTCCAGTTGGGATACTTTTTCTGGTCATGTATGCAGTATAGCATCAGATTTGATAGGATTAGATAAATCAATTTGTTGTTGCCTCACAATTTATTATTGGGAAATGGTCAACATATTCATTTTTTCTAAGTTTGTGTTTACATTTCTAATCTAATCCAATCTTACTTTCCAAACATTACATTAATGACTGTACCTAATTGATTGCATCATTCTATATTTTGGTGTCGAAATTGTCTATGAATGACATGGTTGTTCATCACTTGAATGGTTAATGCAGGAGCACAGGCATACAGCAATCTTAGTTTTGGATGGGTCAATGTGAAAGATGTAGCCAATGCCCATATTCAAGCTTATGAGATCCCTTCAGCTAATGGAAGATATTGTCTGGTTGAGAGAGTTGTCCACTCTGCAGAACTCGTAAAAATCTTAAGCGAGCTCTACCCTGGTCTTCAACTTCCCGAGAAGTAAGTTCTTTTTTTCGTTTCGCCTAAGACAGGTAGCTCAAATGGTCGGACATGTGGTTTGTTCCCAAGTTCAAGTCCTTCTTGAACGCCTATATAGCGATTGTTATAGTTTTATGGTCCTCAAATATTAGACGAGGAGCCTAACTTTGAAATGGGTTTGGCAGGTGTGCAGATGACAAACCTTTAGTGCCAATATATCATGTGTCAAAGGAGAAAGCAAAGAGCTTGGGAATTGAATACATTCCATTAGAGACTAGTCTGAAGGAGACTGTGGAGAGCTTGAAGGAGAAGAAGTTTGTCAATTTCTAAGTCATATAATAGTGTAGAAATAGTAGTTTCTACCACTACAACCCTTCAAATGATTTGTTTTTAATAAAATGGGGTATTTGTTTGGCTGATGAACTTTTGGTATTCTCTACTACTAAGAAGAAGGAAATGAAAAATGGCATTACTGCTTCTTCTCCTTTCTTTATAATAAAATGTATCATTTTTATTAAAGAGGTATTTTCAAAAATATTTTTTTTTTGGTGTTTTTTTATTTTTTTATGGTGCCTGATTTCTTTTTTCAAAAGTACATCTTAAGTTTTAAAAAATATATTTTTTAAAGTTTTATATTCACGAAAATACGGTGTCAACAACTAAAAAACAACAATAAGATAACAAATTAACATTAATTCACTACATGCTAATATGTTTTTTTTAAAAAATATATATCTGAAAACAACTAAACAACAATTAGACATCAATACAACAACAGAACAACTATATATAAATTTAAACAACAAAAAACCAATATGAAAACAATTATATATAAAAGCTAAACAATACAAAAACAACCTCACAACAACACAATGCAACTTATTACATTTTAAAAAAGTAACACACTGCAATGCAATATATAAAAAAAACCCAGAACTTGCACCTAGCCCTCACAAAAAAAAAGTACTTATGATTTTGAATCTCCACGTGTGAGTCTCCACGTTTTGAGCCTCCACATTTCATCATTCCTTTTATTTTTTTATTATTTTTTTTGTGAGAGGACATGTTTCTTTAAAGAAAAGTCTTCTTTGTAAGATAAGTTATTTTTTTATATTATTCTCCACGTATGGGAAGTTGTTCAGGAAGGAAAATGGAGTTCATGTGCATGACGACAAGGCAATACAGGGAGCTAGTTGCTCCAAAGTTTCTCAAAAAGCTTATGCAATTCATATGTTAATTTTTGGATTCTTTACCAACTCTACTCCAACAACAAAGAGCTAGAGATGGTAGGTGATGAATCGAGAAGCTTCGGAACCGCCATGGTTGTCGTAGATACCAACATGCGTGGCAAAAGGAGAAGTGAATATTTGTCCTTGATATCTTCAAAGAGACGAATTGGCTTGAACCACAACTATGGAATAGTCTCCTGAAGCATAAGGCTTGAGGCCCATATGTTGTAGAAGCTCATCACCACCATTTCCAACTCCAAAGTACCTCTCCAATGGCTACGGGCAAAGCTCCAACATTTTCCCAACAGAGGAGTGGAGGGACAAAGGTGGAAGGTCTGAGCAGCGCGAAGGCTAGTTCCCTGGTTAGCAGAGTTCGATACCTCCTTGGGTTCTCTGCTGCTGCCTCATCAGAGAAGATGAAGTCCGACTGCATGAAGATGAAGACGTCTATAGCTGTAAAAAAACATACTTTGAATCGTAAAAAAAAAGAAAAAAAACGCCGTGCTACAATATATATGTAATTTTTTCTTAAATTGTAGTGATTTACGTAAATTTCTCTTTATTAAATAGGTAATTATAAATAATGAAGCCTTTAGATTTTTATTCAATAGTTACTTTATTTATATTTTAAATATATCATATGAAGACGAAAAATGATAATTTTAACAATAATCACGATTAATTTTTTTTTATATTGTTGAAATATAATCACTATATAGAGATTTAGTTTTTTTTGGTTGAGAATATAGAGATATAATTCTTAAAAATTCTTGTATATATATAAAGAAAATTATGATAATGAGATGATATTTTGAAAAAATTAAACTTTCTACAAATCAATAGTCTTGGGGGCTTTTCCTTCATTGTTGCTTCAATAGTATAATTTTGAGTCATTTGATAATTTCTTACTTATATACCTCGTGATAAATAGGGTTGATGTTATTTTTTTTACCTAATAATATTGTATTTGAGAGTTGTTGATTTTTAAATTTTAACAAAGTTATAGAAATTATTTTAAATTTAAATTCTAACCATTCTTATATAAAATAGAAATAAAAAAATTGTTGTTCCAATTATTTTTATTTATATATATCGGGATTAGATTTTGTCTTATTAGGAGATGTTTTTTGTTCACTTCTGAGTTGTTGATCGATCACTATTAATCATTGAAAACTTAACTATGTCAAACCAACTCAATTATATTAAACAAAGTTTGTAATACATATTAATATTTATTAGGCAACACATTATGCATCCAGTTTATAAATTGCAACTTTTATTTTCTACCTAAATTAAAAATTATAGGTTGTGTTCGGTTAAATTGTTATTTTTGAATTTTTTAAACACAAAACTAGAATTTTTTTATTTTAAAATAATAAAAATATGTTTGGTAACTATTTTTATTTTTTTGTCTTTAAAAACAATAAATTATAAACATGTTTAATAATTTTTATTTTTTGTTTAACAATATAAATTGTTGATTTGAAGAAGAGAAAAAAAAAAAAAGTAGAAAATAATTTTAAAAAAATTTAAAATGAAAAAATTCTATTTTTAAAATTTGAAAATTTTAATTAAAATTTTAAAAAATAATAAATAAAAATAAAATTACCAAACATGTTATATATTTGATTAATTAAATAAAAAATAATTTTTTTAAGTGTTAATAAAAAAAAAAATCTTAACATATTTTAAATTAAGTTTGATATACTTTCTAACCATCCATCCCAAAAATTGCCAACCCAACACTTTAGCCATATTAATCAAAATAATGAAAAACCATAGAAAGCACACCTTCTCCTCAAATAGAAAAATGCCACGTATGAGAGAGAATATAAAAGGTCAACTAACAGGTCATCATTACACAACACAGCTCAATTACAAAATTAATAAATTTAATATTTAATATTTATTTAAATTTAATAAAGGAAAATTGGTGAAAATAATATTTTTTTTTAGTGGTCTTTGTCTAAAATTCGATCACTTATCAACAAATTTTGTAAAAATTTTTGACTAGTTGTCTGAATTTTTTGACTAGCTGTCGAAATTTTTGACCAATTATCTAAATTTTCGACTAACTGTATAAAGTATGAAAAAGAATTTTACAAAAAAAATTATTAAAATTAAGCAATTTTAATAAAATAGGCAATTTTGCCAAGAAACCCTTTAATAAAATAATAAAATAAAAATTGGTACAACTCAAACGAAACGTAACGTAAGAACGAAGAGAATTTGAAAGAGAAAATCAAATCAGGATCGTCGAAATCTGATCATGTGGGAGTCGATTTGCCTGACCTTGGCGGCCACCGCCGGTAACAACATCGGAAAAGTCCTTCAGAAGAAGGGCACCGTCATTCTCCCTCCTCTCTCGTTCAAGCTCAAGGTTTTTTTTTCCTGACCATTTTGCCCCTCCTTTCTTTCTTTATTTTCATTTTATTGCCACTTAATTTGGGCCGCCGGACGATTCTTTTTTTTGCTAATTAATTGCAAAGTTGTTGTCTTTATTGGATGAGAAAAGGGGGAACTGTTGAAGGAGCATTTGGGATTGGAAAATTAGTTTTTTTTTTAGTTGGGTTTTGATGACGGTCTTTATTGTTTTGTTTGGGAATTGGGAATGGGTGAGTTTCGAATAACTAATCAGATGAAGTATTGGACAATTTAATTGGGTTATAGATTCTAATTAGGTTCATTCCAATGGAAATCACAATGCCATTTATAATACATTAAGATAGTAAGTTAGTACGATAGAAAAATTGGGATTCATTTGGAAATGGGATTTTTGATTAATCTGGGATATGTTATGGATTCTCAAGTGTTGCATGGTTTTTCATGGTCATGATGATATTGCAGGCTTTGTTTCTAAATGTTGAAATGATTGATTATGTGTGATTTTGTGTTTGTAGGTGATAAGGGCATATGCCCTTAATAGAGCTTGGTTGTTGGGTTTTTTGATGGACATATTTGGAGCTTTGTTGATGTTGAGAGCATTATCTCTAGCTCCTGTAAGTGCTTTATTCCAAGCTTCCTTGTCCATATTTTATGTGTAGATTGTAGTGTATATCCACAAGCATTGCATGAAGCCAGTTATTGTTTATTTTATCTAGAATACCAATGAGACTAAAAGGGTTAACTTTAATATATAAGTAATTGCGCTATAACAAGAGACAATACTTTTCACTATATCTAGAAACTAATGTGCTTGTTGGTTGAAATTTGTATATTATCTCATGTTGTATGGGCAAATCTTTGTGATAATAAGGATAATGTGGTTGGTGTTCTTTCAGGTATCAGTTATCCAACCCGTTTCTGGCTGTGGACTTGCTATTCTTTCTGTTTTTTCGCACTTTTATCTAAAGGAAACCATGAATGTTATTGACTGGATGGGAATTACTTTAGCAGGCATTGGCACCTTAGGTAATGTAAGTTCTTCTCATTTCTTTGTTGATTATCAACTTTATGCAAATTTTTGGTTGCCAATTAATGCCACGATACAAATGTTCTAAATAAAACTAAGACTAAGAGAGACCTCTTTTCTATTTCATTTTTTATACCCCACGTCTTCCCTGGTTCCAGTATGTTATCAGGTATGATGAATCTTAGTAGTTACTCCTATTTAGTAAGGATTTTAAGTAAAATTGCCAAAATCCAAATCTCTGGAAAATTGAAGTTTATTGATGATTGTGTAAATTCTCTACAGCTGTTCAAGCATCGGCAACTGATTTTTTATTTTACTATAAACAGAGTTGTTACTATTTTATCTACAGGAGTTGGTGCTGGTGGTGAGGAACAAAAGGCTTCTGCCATTTCTGTACTTCAGTTACCATGGCTTGTAATCATCGTCGCCATCTTGTTTGTAGGTACCTTATCTTGTGGTTCATCTGATTTTGGGTTTTTGCCTTTGTAGTCTAGTCAGTGTAAAAACAAGACTGTGAGTGCCATTCATGCTAGGTTTAATCTTACTAAATCATAATTGAACAGCATGTAGTCAATTCTTCTTGTTTGTTTTATGCATTCTAGAGAATCTGAGGCCTTAAATGACACCTTTTAACAGGTACTTCTCAATGGTTGGCTCCGTATTTGCAAACGTCAACGAAGAGAACAGGAATTGGTAACTTGATTTATGCTTTCCCTTGTGTACAGGAAGTGGTAACTTGATTCATGATCTTGAAAAATTTTGACACTCTTTTGTGGTGCAGATGGAATTTGAAGTTGTTGAGGAAATTATATATGGCCTAGAATCTGGCATTTTGTTCGGGTACAATATCTTTTTGACTGTTTTAGACACAAAATTTACTCTAAATGATTTAGCATAATTTTTAACGACTTACATATTTCAAAGTGGAACCACAACAGTTTAGGACTAATGAAACTCCTCTTGGTTGATGATGATGTAATTTAAATAAAAAATATTTAGCGGACGCCCTTCTGTTATTTTAGTAATGCTTAAGCTTATAATTATGTCTACACATGTAATTACAGGATGGCATCTGTTATATCAAAGATGGGATTTGTTTTCTTGGAGCAGGGCTTCCCCAGGATGCTAGTTCCTATATGCATCTCAATTAGCATATGTTGTAGCGGCACAGGATTCTATTACCAGGTAAATTACTTCAACTAGATCAGATTGTCATCTCTATAAATTAAGATCATTGTAAGTAGGCTGTAGGGAATGCTACTGTTACAGAAACACGGTTATTTTTTCTTTTTGTTGAGTTATTTTGTCACTAATAAAATGATGTTGTGTTATTAACAGACTCGGGGTTTAAAGCATGGGAGGGCGATTGTGGTTTCTACATGTGCTGCTGTGGCATCAATTGTTACCGGTGTGCTAGCTGGAATGCTCGCTTTGGGTGAAAGATTGCCATCAGCGCCAACAGCCCGTTTATCGCTTCTGCTTGGATGGTAACTTTAGATAATGAATTAGAACACTTAATACTAAATAACCTTCTCCAAGATCTAAATCTCATAAATATTTACAGTAAAATCTCTGTATTGTTAAGTTATAGTGTAAAAACAAAACTAATCTTATTACCAACTAGAAATATTTTGTCTTAACAAGAAGTTACTCATGTTGATGAATTATTGTGTACGCACAAGTTCAGAATTTAGTACTCTAAAGAATAAATCAGTCTCAAATAATTTTAGATAAATATTTTATTTTATCTTAACGCTTAATGTAACAATAACATGGCATATATTTTTTAGAATATTCACAGAGTTATTACTACGATGCAATTTTCTTAATATGGAACCTAAAAAAATTCCAACTTATTACAATATGGAGTTTTACTCTTGTTTATAACTCACTGAGATTGGGATTAGGATTTTTTATGATTATATAGAAGTCATTTCAATTTTGTTTATCATTGTAAAGACGTTTTACTGCATTTTGGACAAAATAATGTGGACACATACATGGATGCATCCTTGGATATTAGGTCTTTTGGCATACCTCCATGGCTGTTATTCAAAATACTGTCCTCTGTACGTCGATGGGGTAAACTGTGGTCCATGCATATTGTGGTCTCTAGTTATTTGGTTATAAATGTTTGTGAGATGCCTATGGTATAGATTCTTGTGTCCTTGTGTCCTGCCTTTTGTCCTTCATGTGGTTAAATTTCCAGAAAATTTTCACTGCAGGTTACTAATAATCCTCGGTGTGATGTTACTTGTGAGTTCAACTCGGGTTCTTAGACTTCTTCCCCGCCGATTAAGACGGTATGTACAAAGTGGCGCTGATCGGAATTTCGGTGCAAGACAATCCGGGTCCAACCGTGGTAGGGATTCAAACCCTAGTACCGTTATCCAGGCGGCAACTCTGCATCATTTGATGGCATCTTCTTCTGCTAAAGAGAAGGCTTGAAGATGACATTGATAGAAAAAACTGCACTTGTCGAATTTCTGGTTCGGCGGGGTTGCACATAACAATGGAGCTGGCTCCACATTTTGGCTGGTAATTGGAATTGGAGGTTGGATTGTATAGTATATACAGTCTCTGTTTAGGGGTCCTGAGAGGGGAAGGAGGGTTTTGAAGGACCTTGGAGGCATTGAATTTGTTTGTTACTTTTTTTATTTTTTTGGTTGGAATTCTTTATCAATTGAAAAACATTTTGTTTTACTACGGTTTGAACTTTGAAGATGTTGTAACTTGTAGGACCAGTCCTCTGAAAAACCTTAATAATGTGTTGTATTACTTACATTCTAGCAAAGAAAAAAAAATCTTTTTCATTCTATATATATATATAAATAGGGAATGATTGCAACGCATTCTTTTTTTTCAACACCGATGCATTATTTTTTTATTTCGACACTTGGATAGATATAATCACAATTTTTTTCATTCTATATATATAAATAGGGAACAACTACAATACATTCATTTTTTTTTGCAACACTGGTGTATTTCTTTTCTATTTTTGTACCTGGATAGATATAATCACAAATTTTTTTATATGACGGTGTACATTGTAGGTATTTAGAATATTCTGCAAATTTTCAAGAAATTCTGAATAGTTTACGAAGCCGAAAACATAATTCTAATTGTCAAATTTTGCACGCATGCACAAAAAAACAGGTATGCGTGCAACAGACAGTTTAAACCGTGTTTTGGTACTATAATTTATTCAGAATTTCTTGAAAATTTGTAGGATGTTCTAGATAGCTATAATGTACACCATCATATAAAAAAATTTGAGATTATAATTATTCAGGTGCAGAAATAGGAAAAAAAATGCACTGGTGTTGCAAAAAAGGGATGTGTTGTAGTTGCTCCCTATATATATATATATATTTCTGTTTATTTACAATTTAAGATATTGGAATATGGAATGGAGCTAGAATTTAATTTATTTATTAGTTTTATTTAGGGGAATTGAAATGTTATTTTTCATAATTTAGAGGATTTTCTTTTACCATATTTTTCGTAGAGAAGAAAAGGATGAGTAAAGAAAGTATAGTAGATAAAAGTGAATGGAAAAATTCCTTTTTAAATTAGAAAGATAAAGTGGAAAAAAAATTCTATAAAGACACAAAATTACTAAATTATTTTTACAGCTTTTTTTAATAGTAATTCAAAGTTAATATAGTAACTTTTTAATAAATTAATTTTGTTTCCAAATAACTAAAAAACTAATATAGGTAATTAAAATTTGAGTTATGGTGCTTGATGGGAATATCATTATAATAGAATAATTTTATAATATTTTACTGGAATGATTACTTTTTAAAAAAATAATAAAATAAAAATTATTTCAACACACAATAAAAAAAAATCATTTTCTTTTATTATTCTATTTCTATTCTTGTTCTTAATCATGAGTTTTACTTTTAATTAGGATATCACTTTCTGCTCCCTTGTCTCAGTCCTCATTTATAATCTTAATCTTATCTTCGCTTCCATCTTGTTTCCTTTCGGGGGCAAAGTGAAGAATCCCTGTTAGAGTGAGAAATTCCCACAAAAATCTATTTATTTATAAAATATATTTAACATAAAATTTAATAGTAAAAATGGTAAATATATAAAAATTAAAATATTACATAATATTTATAATTTAAATTACTAAATACTATTCAAAATAAAATATAATTTTTTTTTAAATTTACTATTACACAACAACAATACATAAAAAAAAAAGATATAAAATTTAAACGAACCTCATTGGGGCAGGGAGTGCCATCCTCACCTTTGCTGCACTTAATATTTGGGGAATGAAAATTATTGTCGTCCCTACCTTATTTCCCATTTAGACAAGGAATCTTACCCGTTAAGACAATGAGTCATGTAGGACAAGAACTAGAAGAAAACTAATATGATAAATTTTGTACGGATGAATTCATAATTTTGGTTAATTTTTTTAAAGAAAATTTCAAATTTAGATTATGAATGGAAGAGATATGATAAAACAATAATCTCGGTTAAACAAAAAAAATAGTTATAGCTCAACTCAAATTACACGTGAGAAAAGAAATAGATTAAAATTGTAGAGGGAACAACTCAGAAATAAAGATTAAATAGGGAAGAGAGATAATATGAGAAATTCTATAGTAGGGGTGCCAGTTTTGTCCCTACCGGTAGGGGCATCTCTGTTTCTGGCATGTAAACAAATTATCCCAACTTTTTTTATATAATGATGTATGTTGTAGTTATAGTAGGTATCCCACTAGTTTTTAAGTTTTTTTTGAATGTTTATAACGCAAATTTTTAGTTGTCGAAAACAAAAATTCATAATGTTTAGTTGCATGAGCATAAAAAAACACATGTGTACAATTGACTGGTTGAACCTTGTTTTGGTCATCTTAAATTATTTGAAATTTCACTAAAACTGATGGGATACGTGCTATAACTACAATGTACAACGTCATATAAAATATTGAGTTATAATTCCTCTACATACCGGAAACAGAGATGGCCCTACCTGTAGGTTGATACCATATAAAATTTCCCTATATATTGCATATGATAAAAAGGGCAGAATATTTTATTTATAATACAACTATATATCTGTATATGTATATGAAATTTCTAATTGTTATTATTAATATATGATTTCATGTTAGCATCAATTTAGTCTAATATTAAAAGAATTGTATCAGTCGAAGCTATTTCATTGATATAGCATCATTTTTGCTCCTACCAGTAGGGGTGTTTCTGTCTTTGGTACATAAAAAAATTATAATTTAATTTTTTTATATGATGGTGTATATTGTAGTTATAACAGACAACCTACAATTTTTTTTAAAAATTTCAAATAATTTACGATGCCGAAAAATATGATTCAAATAGTTGCATGTGTGGTTATTTTTTTATACGCGTGTAAAATATACTATTTGAGCCATGTTTCCGGTATCACAAATTATTCAAAAAATTTCGAAAAGTGATAGAATGCCTGCTATAATTACATTGTACATCGTCATATAAAAAAATTAGATTATAATTTCTCCATTTGCCGAAAACAAAGATACCTAAAGTTATGCTCATACCTATGAAATTCCCTATATATATTTGTTAGCTTAGTGTGTTATGAATGAATATCATATACATAACCAAAAATCATGTTTTTAGGTTACTACTTTAAAAATTATTTTAGAAAAATATATTTTTGTTACACAAATCACTAAATAAAAAAAATAAAAAATTTTTGTGCAAAATAGAAAAAATATATAATCGTATGAAAAATAAAAACTTGAGATGAGAGAAAAAAAAATTCTAAAATAAAAAATATATACTTTTAAAAATTAATATAAACATGTGCTATAACCTATGTCTTCATTTACAAATATATATTTTTTTCTATCTTACCATTTTTTTAATTTAATTTTTATTAGTCCCAATAATAATATATATTTATAAGACTAGATTAGATGTATTTTCATAGCAAATGCCAAATATAATTTGTTTGGTAGCAAGCTTTGATTAGGAGCTTTCACCAAACATTGTTTTTAAGTGAATTATTATAATCGAAAAGGCTTTTTGTACTTAAAAAATTAAATAATTAAGACAGTGGAATTGTCATATTTTTCGACTTTTAGTGCAGTTTTCTCACATTACAATCTAATATTATAATTTAGACAAAGACATTTCATTCGTTCACTAATAATAATAAGGTTTTTTTTTTATTATACTATTTTGATATTCTATTTTATCTTATTATTTATTTGGACACCGTATTTTAATAGATTACTTTTTGAATTTTCTATTTTGTAAAATAATTCAAATATACCTATAAATCTGATTTCGATCAAATTTTTTTGAACTAAAACTACAAATGATTCACCGAACTAATAACTCTGAACAAAATCTCAATCATTTTATCTAACAATTGTATTGTTATATTTAATTGTTTGTTTATCAAAATTGGGTTTAGATGTCTATTTGAATAATTTTATAAAATATAGAATCTAAAAAATAATTTATTAAAATATATGGTCTAAACAAATAATGTGACAAAATACATAGTTAAAAAATGTATATATTTTTTTCAATTTTTCTTTTTCAAATGATTGTTTTCTTCCAATTTTTATTATGGGAAAATACCACTTTGTCCTCTATATTTTTTCCAAATACGCGATCAGCTCTCGTGTTTTGTTAAATAACAATTCAGACCATGTGTTTTATAAAATGTATCAAAATAGTACCTTATACCCAATTTTAGTAAAAAAATTCAAATATAATATTTTATTCTCAGCTCATCAACTACTTTCTCCACTTCTGTGAACCCACCGCATCACTAACGACCCGATAATTGATCTTATAATTGAAAATATTTTGATCGAAATCGAGTCTAGAGTACTATTTTGATCCATTTTGTAAAACACAGTATCTAATCTAAATTGTCATGTAAAAAAATACAAAAACTGATCGCATATTAAAAAAAAACACAAAAACAAAAATAATATCTTCACTTTTATTATTGATATTTCATTTTTTTTCTTATAAATTTATGTTTAATTTTGTGCCACGTTACATTTTTCATTTATTTGATTGAACATAACACCCCTCCAAATAATAGAAAATAATAATAGGGACTGACCCACAGGAATTTTTTTTTACTAGCTAGGCTTATATCCACTTGTGGCTAGGCGTTGAAACAATAATTATTGTTTTGATGATAAAATTTAGGAATTACATCGCTTTCTATAAATTAATAAATAAAATATTACATCCAATATAATTTTATATTATAAAAATATATTTTTATTTGATGTGGAGGATATACACTTGATATGTTCTTGATATATATTCTATATAAAAATTAAAATTGTGCGGATAACAAAATTATTAAGGTTTTTGTTTTGGCAAATTTTAATAGAATATTATAAATATTTAATAAAATATACTTTAAAATTAATTAAAAATAAATATTTATTAATTATATTAATATAAATTTAAATATTATAAAATATCATTAAATATTTATTAATTATATTAATATAAAAGAAAATGTCATATAAAATATTATTATTAAATTCAAATATTATAATAATAATATTTAATACAAAACTATATATTTAATAATTATAGTAATACAAATTCACATGTTATAAAATATTATTATTACAATAATATATAATACATAATAAATATACTATATATAAATATCGTGTATAATTGTGTAACTAAATAAGAAATTAGAATAACATTTGTTTTCTATCAAGAATAAAGAAGTTTCTTCTTCAATCATTGTGGTATGATTTTAATAATATCATGAATGTTTTGTCCATTAAATAGAATAATTTGTGATTTAAAAAATTATCATATTATTTTTTGAAGAAAAAAATTCATAAACATTGTTTTGTTTTTGTTTTTGTTTTTATTTTTCTTTTAATATGTTTATGCCATTATTTTATATATAATATTGTTTATTTATTTAAAATTTATATGACAATCATAAAAACTTAATAAAAATAATTAATAATTTTTTTAAATAAAACTAAGCAAACATGCATTGCACGTTGCTTGCACCTATTGTTTGATAATAAATCAACCATAATTTTTGTTTAAAATTTGTTCGATGTTATAAAAATATTTTTTAAAAAAACATAAAAAAATAGCCATTTTTCAAAAAAGAGATCTTTTTAAAAATATTGGGTTTAAAATTTAATATATAAAAATATAGTATTACCATAGATTTAACTTTTAAAATCAATAATTAATATGAATTTTTCAAAACGCCGTTAAAAAATAATACAATTTACGTGTGATATGGAATAATTCTAAACTTAACTATTTATATAGAAAATAAAAAAGTACATATTTAAAAAAAATTAAAATAGAAGCCATAAAAATATTACCAATTCAAAATTCTCATAAAAAGAAATTAAATAGCAAAAAAAATCATATCCCATGTAATTTCCAAAAAAAAAATAAAAATGATAGGAGTTTTATTCCTATACTCATAAAATAATTTGAAGTTCTCAACTATGTTTAGACATCCTCTCTAAAAAAAAAAAAAAAAAAATTGTGTAAGTTATCAACATTGTCAAGGAAAGTGATATGAGATAATCCAACTTTGCCTCTTCCAAAATTTATTCACCAGTGGCCCTATCAGTCTGACATAGTGATGAGTAATGATGTAACTGTTATCAATTTTTCAAAGGATGTGCCCACTCCCAAATATCAACATTTATTAATTCTTTTGATTTTATTATACAAATCTCGATAAAATTATGTACAAAAATATTAAAACAACAACTGTCGAGACAATAAATTTCATCTAAAATAAATATAATTGGTTAAAAGAAACTAACACGTCAATTGGTATATAATTTTAATATACGTATCATTACTCAATGCCTCGTATCTCCTTACAATCACTTGAAGTAAATAGTTTAAAGTTTAAACTCTAAAGATCCTTGAATTATAAGATATTAGCGATTAAGTCCTTAATCTCATTAAACAGTAACAATTAAGTTACTATATGTAATTTTTTGTCTAATTATTGATGGAAAAGATTGCATGATATTACTAAAATGACAATATGAGAGGATACAATTATAAAATACTAACATCTCAATCTCCCAATAATAATAAAAAATATAAACTTGTGCATATTATGACACCATGAACAAAATGATGAATCCAAAGATCTTCATGTTGCTAATTTGGCTGTACCATTTTTTTCATAAAAAAAAAAAATTAGTCCAAAATCACATACATAGACTTAATTGCTATTCTTTAATGAGATTAGAGATTTAATTACTATAATTGATTTGCTAAACCTATGTATTGTTCAAAGGCTTGTCATACTAAAAATCCTATACATTATTTAAATTTATGACTGAATACACCAATATGAATGAGTAACTTGCTGCTATACAAAACTCAAAATACTTCATAACTAGCAAATGAAGTTCATCAGATTATCGATTATAAGTTCATAACCCTAGCCCATTCCCCTTTTGGGCGGAACATGTCTACTAATTCTTTGATTCCAGTTAGTAAGAGGGATCTTGAACTAAAAAATAGGTTCTAGAAGCTAAAAAAGGGTATCCTGAGCAATTTCAATAATCGGGTTCATTGATATTCCTGGTATAGTAGATGCTATCACACATACAATCATACTCAATTCGATGGATTTGTTTGATCTTAAAGGGGATCTTCTATAATTTTGCACGTGAGGGGTTATTTCTTGGGGCATAAAAATTGAATGTACAAGTAACATGATATCATAAACATAACTTCATTTAATAATTTTGTTTTTGGTTTTTCCAAACATATAGCTAAATTTTCCTATTACGTAGCGGCAATCCAAGCACGAATGCTAACAGTGTCGTGTCGTGTTGTGTTGTGCTTGCCATCATATAAACATCGTGCCCATACCGAACTCCTAAGCCGGACCTATTTTGACACATCTACTCAAAAGTGAGGAAGTGGCTCAATCACTCATCATTTCATGGGTGCCAGGGCAGTGAGTGGATTTTCAGACCCATTTAAAAACAAGGAGAGCAAGGAGCCTAAGAGGGCCTCCTCATCCCAAATCAAGCAACAACCATTTTCCACAATTACCCTTTAATGGATGACAGAACTAGAAATGAAGGTCCACCATTCACTTGGCCCCTTGCAAGCCACTTCTATTCCATTGTTATTATTATTATTATTATGCTTGACAAGACACAATATCAAGAATACCCACATTATAGTGTGAGCCTATGAGAAGGCATCAATGTCATTCCAACAACCAGCAATTCTCTATCCATTTTTTCCTTTTGGTGGGAAAATGACAGCAAAACAGTCATTAATAAGAGAGAAGAAGGCTCAAGGCAAAGGGGGCCCTCTTCAGCTGGTAAGATGGCCTTACCTTTTGGATATAAATATAAATCCATGTGAGGCTGAAGTTTTTAGTCTATATTGTAGCTAGCTTAGCTATACATATGAATTGGGATCTCATAAAAAAGTTGACAGAACAGTGTGATTCCTATGCTTTGTTTTTAGACATGTTTGGTTGTCTATATGGTACCTGCTTCTACTATACTACTAATACCCTCTTGAAAAGGCTATAACTTTTCTCATATAATTCACATAGCAAAACAGCTCTTGCTTCCTACTGCTGGGAAAAGATTAAGAATCATTTAATGCTGCCAGACAATAGAGATAGAGAGTTAGTTTAAGCAGTCAAAATGGGGTAGCCTAGGCTCCTCTCAAAACTAATTGTACTTGCAAATGGATATATCTTAATAGGCTGAATGAAAATGAAGTGTGCCATCAGTTTTCCCATCTTTGTGGGACCTAGAAGAAAGACTTAACAAAACAAGCACCAAGCTTGTAGCTAAGTCCATTTAGTCATAATGGAAATATTCTTCTATTTCTCTACTTGGAGAAATATGCTACTTTTTCTTTGATGGTAAGTAGAGAATAAAACTCAAGGTAACAAGATCATAAGATTCTGTGAACATGTTATGTCATTTTAAGAGAATAATATCTCTAATACCTAACATGTCTTCCTTCTAAAGTAGGGACTGAGATGTCACCACTACAGAGCAAACTTTCCTTGTTAGTTGATAACCGACGTGGTATCAAGCAATGTAAAAAGTCGATGAGATACTATGTCGATTTCTAGGGAGTTTTGTAGTTGTGTGAAAGCTTGTAAAAATGAGTGAGGAAGAGTAAGTGGTATGAAGCTCAATGAATAGTTCTTTCAAGCAATCTTGGGCACATAACTGTAACTTGTTTGAACAAGTTCACCTCCATTTTCTTACATGAGTACCTTAGTTACCATAAAAGAAAAGATTTGAAAGCTTTATTGGAAAAACTTTAGTGACATATTTCATCATATAATTTTTTAATCAATAATTGGAGCTTATTGTGCCTCAATGATGTCAACCAAAAGTCTAAGTTGTTCTCAACTCATCTATATCTACTTCAATAAAGCCACTACATTGTGGGACCATCTTATCAAGCACTTGGAGGATTCTGTTCTACAATATTATCTTCTCCTTTTTATTTCACAGTAGTTTAGTACTTTACTAAGTGGCATCAATGAAATATGACTGTGGTAATAGTGTGAACAATGGACATCAAACAAATTATATGTGGTCAAAGAGCAGAGATAATTTTATTACTAGGACTCAAATTGTAGAACAAGAACAAACAAGATCATGGCAATGAACAGTTTCTGGTCCCATAAAAATGGATTCTTTTACACATTTCAAGAGCTGATGAATCACATCAGAAACATAGGAGAATGATCTACCGGAAATAACAGTTTCGATCACCTTGAATTGTCTTGGCTTGGATACTCACCAAGTTGTTCCATCTGCCAGCTTTCGTGAGATGCAATGTGTTCATGGGAAGGAGCGTATTGCTGCAAAAAATTGCAGTGAAGAATTAGATTTTGGGTATTTTAACGTATTGAATCATAGGATAACATGTTGAGCATCATCTCACTATCACAAAATTTGTCACAAAAAACTCCAACCACCAGACTGTGCTTAAATTTACCGAGCATGTCGGTCAGATTTTAGCGATAACTCCTCTAAAAATAAAAAGAACATTGCCCAAAGGGGTGAGAGATAAGGCCATGTGACCTTGTTTATGTTCCATGCTTTGCAATAACAACAACAACTAAAGGATAAAATATTCACATCTCACATGCTCATTTTTACTTGTGTCAAGTTCTTAACCACATATTTTACATGATTCTTAAATTGATTGCAAAAGGAAAGTAATTTTCTGATCAAATTTGGATAAACTATTCTTGGGAAGTGCAAAGAAGTGGTCTTTTATGGTCAGTAGGCCAGCAAAGCACATACATTATGAGAGAGAAAATTTAACATCAGAAGACAGCCTTGACTTTCTGTTCTTTTTACAGAAGGAACATTTCTGTCATTAAAACAAACAAAAAGAAAGTTTTATACAGCTGAAACTACCTCCATCTTTATCATGAGTTCTTTGGCTGTTGGAGCAGAGACAACGATTTCCCGAGCACCTGGCTTGATGAATCCCTCTTCAACACCATTGTCAAATAGTGCTAGCAAAGAATTGTAATACCCATCTACATTTAGCAAACCAACCTGCATAGAGTAATACCTAATTAAAAGTTTTTTTAGCCATTAGCTGATTGTGGTATTTCAATGATCAGTGGCGAAAAGGTTACCGGTTTCTTGTGAATCCCAAGCTGGGCCCATGTTATCATCTCCAACAGCTCCTCCATTGTTCCATATCCTCCTACAAGGACAATTATTTGTTTCAAATGTGTCTTAACATAAATATTCAAATTGCTCAAAGTTTCTGCATTTCTAAAGATGTCTTCTCATGCTTCCAAATTAGTAAATTTATTTCCAGGTAATTACCAGGTAGAGCAATAAACGCATCAGCTTCTCGAGCCATTGCAGCTTTTCGCTCATGCATGTCCGAAACAGTTCTTACTTCTCCAACAGTTTCACCAGATATCTACCAATTTAGCCACAGCAGTTAGTAAAAACCAATTGATAGAACTCATTGAATGCAATCTTGTGTTTGAAAACAACTTCAATATACAGTTCTTAATGTAATTTATTGTATGTGCCAAAGCCCAACTTTCAGATTCATTATCAACTTTGGGATCTGTCTGATTCAAGAATGAAGTACAGGTGTAAAAGTATATCATGATATAGAAAGAGCCAACCTCTCAATGTGAAAAATGTTTGACACAAGGACTTTCTAGGAGAAATTGTGGTGATTTAGAGCCAAGTGAACAAGGAGGAGAAAAGTATAAGAAAAAAGAGAACAAAAGGTACCTCATGAGGCATGAGAGCTTTAGGAATGACCCTGCATGGAAGAAGAAAAAAAAACATATAACCAACTTTGTAAAGTGACAAAATTTGATACAAAACTGAAAAACACCATGCTTGTTTAAGCACAATAAGAGATTATCAAATGAAAAGAACAATCAATAATGTACTAGTCTAGGCATTATTTTTTTTTAAGTTTCTACCCAAGAACATGACAATCTCCAGCATACACTGTCCTGGATATCAAACCCATCAACCCAACACTTCCTCCACCATACACCAAATTTATCTTCCTCTCCACCTGCAATCCACCACAACCAAAGGGCAACCCTTTAAACAAACAAGTAAAAGTAATCAATTGATGAGTAGAAAGAAAAAAGTGTTCTTGACCAGAAAAAAGTGTCATTACCAAAAAGGGTAAGAACATGGTTAATGAAAAAGCTGCGTGTGAACTACCCAAAAGGAAAGAAAAAAAAGCCAACAAAACAGTTCATTATCCAAAAAAGAAAAGGGAAAAGAACCCATTGAAACAATCAAATTCAAAATCACAAACCAGTGCTTGTTTGAGATGTATACAAACAAATTCATATAATGACTGAAGAAAGTGAAGAAAAAGAAACAAAAACCAACCATTTCGTTTCCCAATTCAAGAGCAGCATCACTGAAGACTTTCCTGTGACCAGAGTTGCTTCCACAAAAGACACAAATCCTAGTAAACTTGCTACTAGCTTTGGCTCCCTCCATTCCCAGATGATGATATTTAATCTAACAATATTATTACCCTTATCAATCCCAAAAGCATTGAACAATATAGCATCTATATATATATATATATATAGAAAGGCAAAAAAGCCTTTTTTTTCAAGATTGTTTATTTTCTTACTTTTAATAGATAAAAAGTGTATAAATGGAAAGAATCAACAAAAGGGTAAGAGGAATACTAGGTGGGATTCTAAAAAAGACAATCTGGGCTGATCCTAAATTTGAGAATTAAGCAATCTGAATGGGAGAAATAGATAGTTCTTTCTTCTACTTCTTATACACACACAAGAATGGAGCATAGGAAGCCCACATGCCTCCTCTCTCTAATCCAACGTCTCTCTTTGTCGGGCTTTTAAGATTTGTTAAGTGTCAATCAAATATATATAGATAAGCAAAATACAAGAAAATTAGAATTAAAATGAAAATTTATTTAATAAAAATTGTATTTTTATATAATATATATAAATAAAACTACACAAGGGATTTTTGGGTCTGTCAAGTCAGATCAAAGGTTAGAGCTTTTCTACTCTAATCATAGAAATTTGGAGAAGGCAAATTGGTATAAACTGAGTTTAGAGCAGAGATGGTAGATCCCACTAGACTTTGACTTTAATTTCTTTATTATTATAATTATTTATTAATATTATCAGGCGCAGGCTCCATTATCAACTCCATTTTATAAGATTGGAGCTGATCCAACGACCTATAGTTGATCTGGGCAATCTGATAGGAAGGTTCCGAGTACATGGGATAGCTTAATAATGAATGAGTATTTTAAGATATAACTAATTTTTTATGTATTGAATAATTTAATTCAATTTGGAGTGAGATGGTAACCCAATCAAATACATTCTCACTTAAGTGGATTAGAAGTTGTAAATGTGAGATTATATGAAATAAGTTTTATTGGCAAAAAAATATGAGTTTAGATCAAACATGACACGACATGACACGACACGATATTATGTATAGTGTCAAGCTTAGATATCAAGCATACATGCATGATATTGTAAGATAGATCCAAATAAATACGAATTATGTACAACAATACAATTTTATGAAGTTGATTTTATAATACAATTTTTTTTGTCCCACTTGCAAAATATCTAAAGTTCATATTCCATCATGTATGCAATTTTTTTTCTTATTATCTTCTTACTTTGTCTAGATGGTTTTTCTTTTGTATTCTATTCATATTTTTTTGTTCATTTTGTTTCTATTGCCATTATTTCATTTATTCCAAATCTTTAAAGAGGAAAGATTCCTCAATGATGAAGTATTCCTTTAAGGCGGTCAAAGACAAGTTCATCTCATAAAGTTTTATTTCAAATGATTCTTTTTATTTGTTAATATTTTACATTACTTTTGGTTTCAAAAGGGTCTTGTTTTATTTTTTTTATGTTTGTGTTTTGTTCCTTTTGGTTAGTGCTTCTTGGTTTTAAATACTTTTTGTTTATTCTGGTTTTGTTTTAAATTATAAAAGCTTTTGATTTTTTTTTTCAAATGGTTTGCTTTTATTATTTGATTTATCTTTTATGTTATTTTACAATCTTTTTGGTTACTCTTTTTTTTTTGTTACTACTAGTTACCATTGGTATTCTTCTAGTTTTATCTTCTTTTTTTGGTTACTTTTAAATACTTTTCTTAAATTACATATTTGTTTCAACTTTTCATTCCAACACTTTTTTTTTTGACAAATGACCAAATACTCATTAATAAGCATACTAAAGCACAATGTTTATAATACAAGGTGAATATTCTTCCAACTAAGTCATCTCATTTTCTATCTGTAATGCATATCTAACATGAAAGATATACATCTGGAAACACAAATAACCAGCAATAAAGACGACCTAATTCTTCTTCAAATTTGTTGACCTCTTGTTGATGAAGTTTTTATTTTGATGGTGAAGTTGGATCTTTCTTAGTTGCTGCTAGTTTTTTTTTCTTTTTGGTGTTATTCAAAATTTTCAAGCCTTTTTTATTTTATTTTTCCAAATGGTTTGCTTTTATTTGGTTTATGTTATTTTATAATTAGATTGGTTACTAATTTTTTATGTTGGTTACTTATGCTTTCTATTAGTTTTCTTATGACTTTATCTTCTTCTTTTTCCCCCCTTTCATTTTGCAACTTTCAATTTTTATGTTTCTACTATTCTAGTTACTTTGTGCTACTATTTTCTTTTGGTGAATATTGTTTTATAATTAATTGAATCCAAATTAAATACAAGGTCACAAAAGGTATGCACTGGTGCATACCTTTTTAGGTATGCACCATAGAATTAACCAATAATTATATTGCCCTTATAACAATAGTACATGGTATATAATATCTACATGTATTTCAATATCTGCTTAGTTAATTTAGGAATTTTTGTAACATGGAATTTTTGATATGTAACCAATTCTTATGTTGTTGTTATACTTTAAAATACTACTTTTAATCAAATATATATATTAATTTTCATAACTCTATTATTCTTATGCTGTAAAAAAGACATATATTGATACCAAATTATACCCAACATCAACAAAATATATACTAAACATATAATAATATAATAATAATGAAGAGAAAAAAAAAATTGTAAATTCCTCATAAAACAACCTTGACCATCAAGATGGAATTTTCCAAGTATAGAAAGACATATGTCACATTTTCAAACTTGGTCTCTTTTACCTCTATGCATTCTTTCACACAAACCCTAACTTTAAGCATTCAGTTTCGGATTACTTTGAAGAAAAACAAAAAAAAAGTCATATTCAAACTTCATCACTACTTGTTTTTGTATTCGAAGATCAAAGCTAAAAAAAAAAAAAAAATCAATACTAAATATAGTAAGAAAAAGCAAAAACAAATCAACAACAAGAAAAGTCTTTCTATAACCAAAACCAAACATCTTTATCTTAAGCATAAATACATATATAAACTTATTAGTTATGGGAAGGAGAATTCCCAACACCGAAATTCAAATAATCAATCCAATCCTATCTATTTCAATCCTCGCAGCAGGAATGGTTGCCGCAATAGCCATAATCAGCGGGCTTTGCGGCATCAAGTGTCGCAAAAAAACAATACCATCATCATCGTCACTACCTCCTCCATCGTTGGCTAATCCAAAAAATAATGAATTCACTCTACTACCACCACCACCACCACCACATTGTTCTTCTTTTTCTTTCTCTCATCACGATGTAGAATTATGCAAAAACAAAGATGAGGAGTTGCATCCTACGAAGAGGGCGATGAGAGGAACCTATTCGTTCAAGGAGTTGAGGAAGAAGACAATAGCAGTTGGTTCATCGAGCAAGAAAGTGAGGAGGAGCTTGTCTTTAATGGCGAGAAGCGAGATTAAAGATGAGGAGATGTCGGCGGTGATGATGAGTAGTAGTAATAAAAAAGGGAAGAGAAAGATGGAACATGAGGAGTCGATTTGGATGAAGACAATCATATTAGGAGAGAAGTGTAAGGTTTCGAATGAGGAAGAAGAAGCTGTGATTTATGAGCGGAAAGGAAAGAAGATCTCTGCTTATCATCCTAGAACGGGGAGTTCTTTGTCCATTTCTAGGCAATCTTCTTGTATTGATCAAGATGCCCTAGTTTCATCTTCTTCTTCAAGATCATCATAAACAAACATGATGAGTATATATATAATCATATATGATCACACTACTTGTGTTAATCTTTAGTTGCATTAATCTCATGACTTGTTTTAATTTGTTTTTAATAATTCTTCCATTTAATAAAAGGGAAATTTAGAAAAACATGCATGTGGATCAACAAACTTGTATTCAATGCAAATTGGTGGATTTGATTGTAGGCATACAAAACATAAAACAGGGACATAGCTAGATTTAAACAGTAGTTTTTTTAGGGCACCAAATATGAAAATTTTGAAGATAATAAGAAAATTTTATAAAACATACAATGTAATTAAAAATATTAATTATTATTTTGAATATATATCACACGTTCAATATATCAAATCCATACTATGTATGCAACAAGTTTCTAATATTTACAAGATCCATCATGAATTGTGAAATAAAAAGTATGGAATTTGGTGAATTTTCAATAATAATTTTATTGTAAGAAAAATGAGCTAACATTAGCTTGTTTACTACATAAATATATACACGTATAAGAGCAAAACTCTAAAAGTGTACAACATATTTTTGTATTTTTATAAAATATATATTTAATATATTTGTGTATTGAATTAATGTACCAACTTTACCTAACTATTATTAGGTCTATAATATTTAAATTTTCATATGACTTTCTCACCACACGATCTAATATGAGAGAATATGCTTTTTTTTTGGAGTAAAAAAGCAAATCTTATTAACTTGCGCAAAAAATTTGGAGGTACATTAAAACTTTTATACATACGACCTGGATTTAAACAAGAGCTCCTAGCTAAAAAGTGAGCAACCTTATTAATAGATCGTTTGACAAACACCACAGTCACATGAGGACTTTGTGATAACAACACTTTACAATCTCGAATAAGCAGACCAAAAGGAGAAATTAGCTTAGCTTGACTATGAATAGCTTGCACTATTAGCTGAAAGTCCATCTCAATAAAAACATTTTGCATATGTTGAGAATTCACCCAATTGAGAACTTCTTTAAGCCTAATAGCCTCCGCCATATAAGCTTGCACAATCCCTCGCCAACAATTCATGTGAGCTTCCACCAATAGATCATGATGGTCCCTAGCAACCCATCCTATACCAAACAAAGCATATTGAGCAAACAGTGTTGCATCCACATTAGTTTTGATCTTATTGTCCAAAGGTTGAATTAGTCCAATGCTCTCCTTCATTCAAGTTAGCAATAGGAACTGTCGAGAACTCAAAACCCTTTTCCTGGACAGCTTTCCAATGATCAAAATAAGTAACGACCGAAACAAGCACCTCAGCCGCAGACCAACGCTTCCGATTCCAAACCAGGTCATTCTTGGCCTTCCAAAGCATCCAACAAATCATACATATCATAAACATCTTCTCCCCCAGACCCTTAGAGAACACTTGCAGCAGCCAAAAGCCAACATCCAACCCTTTAGTATTCTGAAAGACTACCCCAAATTGAGTCCAAAAAATCTGCACAAATGGGCAATTAACCAGAGCATGCATCATAGTTTCAGCAGCTCTATGACACACGAGATAATTGATACTAATGTCTACAAAGTGATTATGTAGTTTGACGTTTGTAGATAAGCAACATGTTGTTGCTCTCCACAGAAGGTTCTTCACTTTGGGGGGAATTTTTAGATTCCAAAGAGTGCGCCAGAGCCCAGAGTTATCACCCGAGACCCAACGACCATTGAGAGCCTACAATAATCGGTAAGCCCTTCAAATCGAGTAAACTCTAGAAACCTCGCGACCCCAATACCAGTGATCCTCCCCCTCAAACCAACTGAAAGGAGTACTACGAATCAGCTCACGATCCTTGGCCTTAAATGAATCTGCCAAACTGCCCTCATCCCAAGCCCGAGCTCCTCTCTGCATTAAGCTTCGAACAGACTAATTACCAATCCTGGATGCCTTTGTAACGACCCACGTCACTATGGCTGCTTTCTAGAATGACGACTGGCCCTACAAACCAACACGAGTTTTTCCAGCGTGCTTTGGAGTTCTCAAGTGATGGGTTACCGAAAAAAAGATGCATCTTGTTGATATAGGTAGTACCCATCAATCCATTTAAGCCCTCTTCAACTGTGTAGTTCCATACCTACACAGTATTAGAATCATCACACTTGACCTTCTCAAGGCAGTATGGGATTGCACAGCTTTACCCGGTCTTTCCCCTTACGGATCACGGGATTCTGACTGTCACAGCCTTGATTGAACAAACGAGTCTTGATCATTCGGGAGCCAAGGCTGCGCAATGATAGGAATACCAACTCCCGACCCAATAGACCACCTAACCCAGAGCAAACCAAACCTTGAGCAACCCAAATACTACACCAAACAAAGCTCGGATTGTTACCCAATGAAGCATCTAGATAAGAGCTATTTGGATAATATCGAGCTTTGAACAAATGAGCCACCATAGAATGCTCCCTCGAAAGCAGTCGCCAACCTTGTTTTCCAAGCATGGCCAAATGTTGAAAACCCAAACCATCGCCCAGCTTATGGGTGCATAAGCGATCCCAACACATCCAATATATACCCCTCCCTCAGCTAGCAAAAGAGTGCCACCAAAATTTGCTCACCAACCTCTTTAATTGAGAAAAAATATCACGAGAAACACTCATTGCATACATAGGGAAGGATTGGACTACTTACTTAATAATAACTTCCTTACCAGCTTAGGAGAGCAATTTTCCTTCCCAGCCTTGTATCCTCCTGCACACTCAATCCTTAAGGAAGCCTAATATTGATCTTTTGTTATGACCAATTAGGCTCAAGAGCCCCAAATAAGTGTTGTTCTGCGTAGCCTCTCTCATCCCCAGCAGAGTACGCACTAATATTCTGATGGACCCAAAAGTGGGTATGTTTTAATATGTATATCGCAAGCGCACGAATCGTATATATAGTATAGAGTTCGTGTAAGCAAGGATGTCGAACCCAAATGAGTTGTCTAAAATAAAAAATAAATTATTTTAAACCAAAATTAAATAAATTATAACCTAGCTTCAAAGATTGATAAAATTTAATGTCAATAAAATAAAAGATATGAAATAAATATATTTAAGACAAGAAAAATAAACCAACTATGATTTGCAAATAAGTTGTAAAAGAAAGAATATTAAGATACTATAATCCACAACATGTAAGTTTAATAATATTTATTTGTATATTGATTCCCAAGTTTTAGTGATAGTTAAAATAAATCAAACTATCATTTTCCAAATAGATTTATAATTTAAGCACAAATTATTTTTAAAAAGATAGAATTTTCTTCACTTTTCAAAAAAATATAATTTCAAAGTATTTATTGGGAATCAACCTAATGAAAAAAAAAATCAAATAACATTATTTATAAGGCAAAATATAATATTTTTGTTCTATGCATTGGATGTGTACAATTTATTGACACATCTTAATAAAAGAATATTATGTTTAGCAAAATGAAAACAAAGTGTAATATTATCTAACAATCCAAAATACAAGATATTAAAGATGAAAGACATATATGAAGAAAAAAAATCCATAAACTTTGTTGCATTACAAGGGAAATCAATATACAACAATAAATATTATCTAGTTACAAGTTGTTTCATTTTGATCTTAATAATCTTATGAAAAAGATTAGAAGCACATAACTAGAATCCAAAATATATTGCATAAGAAATACATACTTGGCACAAAATGGTCTTTCAAAAGGAAGAGAGAAAATGTAGAAAAGATGATGGTAACCCAAAAATTAAGCACCCCCAGAATGATCTTAAAACTACCTATTTATACCAAAAATAAAGTGTTTAAAATAATCAATTTATATTAATTAAATTAATTTTTAAATAAAGAATAATACGGTATAATTAGTGTAAAAAGATGTGAAGGTGATTTTTGGGGTAAATGATTGATTTTGTAGTAAAATATGTAGAAAAGTTGGGTAAAAAAATGATATTTTTGGACATTGTGGGACAATGGAACATTGTTGGGCTCAAGAAAAATTGCTCTTATTTGAGCTTGTTGGGTTTGGCAGTTGCTGTTAGGCCACTGGGTCATGGACATGACAAAAACGGGCCCAATAAGGGTGCATGCGGTTGAGGGCTTCTGGCTTGCGTCGTGGGCCGAAGGGCTGGGCTGAGAGGAAGGGAGCAGCTGGGCTTTTCTGGGCTGAAGAATCTTCTCACTAAGCACCATCTAGCATCAATTTTAGACCGCACCTCCTCTGCACTATCATAAGAAAGGCTTCCCTGTTCTTCTTCTTCAAGACTCAATCTAGCACAAAGATCTTCCAAATCCATCAAAGAATGGCTCGATGACCAAGAACCTGTAACACCCTCACTTATTTTAGTTAAAACCATATCTGAGGTGTTACGTTTTAAAACTATATCATAAATTCTTACTGCGGAAGTCTGGACATTTTTTTTTTTAAACTTGAAAATTTATTTCACATTATTTATATTAAACATAAAGTGTGTCTCAAACATATTATACATAAATATTAAATAACCCAATTTGTTTTCAAAACATAACTTCACACTTTATTACAAATATCACATTGATAAACTGAAATAACCCACAAAGGTCGATATGTTCATATGTACAAATCAGGGTCAAGACCATGCTTCAGTTCTCCTCATGTCATTCACACATTTCTTTCTCTACCTGCAACACAAGACAACTGTGAGCCTAAAGCTCAGTAAGCAAAGTAATGCATGCAATGCTAATGATTACCCAATATCAATGGACATACACAACTTCTTTTTACATTTTGGGCCCCTTAATATTGTGCACACTGTCTGAATTGGTCAATGCCTGCAGGGCTTGTTACACATACAATATAAAATCCCATGGGTTCTCCTCCGGCTAGCCATCACCACAGTAGGGCACATTAAAAACCTTATTCCATCATTGCCCCGTCGGGCTCAAGAGTTAAGGCGGCCACACACTGTGGTGTCAATACATATAACAATAACTCATATGGAGGAGAAATAAAAACGGAAACATGGCAAACAATATAATTGGTTCACTAAAACCTAGCCCAAATTATTGGGCAGCCACTATAAGCCTATTATAGGCCTCCGTTTACACTTATTAACACTTTCATTTGCCTTTTCAAAACAGTGGCACTGAACTTAAACTTCTTATTACAACTTTCTTTTATGTTGCACAAAACTTGCAAAGGCATCATATAATTAATCATCATAATATCATGCATGGTCTTATATCATATAATAATTTACCACATCACTATTATGGCATGCATACAAATTTATGATGAAGTGTCAATGTATGTTAATACCACTTACTCACAAAATATTCATATAATGCATACTTTCACATAACATGTAACTCTTGTGTTGCAGTTGAGTACTTTACTTACCTTTTGTCCAAAATATATTTCACCGTGTAACAAGTGATGTCTTAGGTGTTGATATGCTTATCCCGACAATGATATGGATTTCTCATCACAATGAAGGCAGTAAGACATTGAACTATCATTTAAAAATACTCATAAAACATCATATCAACTTTCATATCCAAATCATGCCTAAAATGCCTTAAACCACCTAGATCGAGCATTAGATTTATCTTAGACATTTGGAGAAATTTTGACAGAGTTTCCCCTTAATTTTAACTATCCTCAAATATCAAAATCAACCAATAATCAACATCAAATAACCTGCCATAACCATATATCTCAAATACCAACATGATTCATCATAAAGTTATCATATATCGATTTTGATAAAATTCTTATCTTCTAGATCATCACCCTAATTAAATGAGTCTCCACATCTATTCAAACATTTATAAACATATATACTCTCTTATAAACTCAATAAAATAACCAAAAATCATCTTGTACTCCAAGAACCCCAAAAACCTCATAAAACACAAAATTTCACTTACCGAGCAACTTTTCGGCGAAAACAATCTCTTCAAGCTTTTCTAAACCTCAAACCACTTGGAAACCACCAAGAAATATCTTAACAAGAGATAAAACACCATAGATAAGCTCTCAGCAAAATTCAAAAACATAGTTTAACTTCCAAGTACAAGAACTTACCATAAAAAGGCTAGAACTAAGCTTAATCCACTTCTTTGACTTTTTTTTCACTTGGATCTCCTTAGAATTTCTTCAAACCAGCCAAGAAATGGTTTTTGGTTTTCTTTTCTCTCTGTTTTTCAAAGTAATGATCGTGCAAAGTGATAAGGTTGAATAAAATTCTTTATTTTCAATGATTTGGCCTTATTGTATCAAAATTTGACACCTTTCATCTCATCATTTCACCTTTTGACTTATGAAAACCTTATCACTTCAATAATTTCGACTTAATCATATGCTAGGACTATTATCCTTATGTGTAAAACACTCACACCAAACCTTAGGTCCATATGACTTCATACCCAATAGTTATGCTTACCCGATCGAGCGTAGCGCACTTATGCTAAGTTCGTTTTGACTTTGCATCAATACCACTGATTATGTATACCTCCCATCAAGAATTGATATAATGGTTCTAAAACCATTTTTACATCATCATTGAGACCTTAATCATACCTCGATTACATTTGGTAAATCCATAAATACTCAATTTTACACCGAAATACTAGTAATCGACATTGTACTATTTTTCACTACTTAACCTATTTTGCCTTCTATATCTCACTTTCATCACTTAATTCCATGCCTTGTCAATATTTTTCATACTTTCTTATATCTTGAACACATCAAACACCCATAAAAGACAACTCAAATGCCACAAGGTTAATAATATTGAGCATACATATAGACATCACATACACAACTTTTATACTTTTACATGAAAACACTTATAAGAATATGCATATGCTCAAATTATACATATTGTATGATATGTAATGTAATGCAATGCAATGCAATCATGTGATTATTGGCTATAATATATCAAAATAATGTGGGTGCTACAGAACCTATCTAATGTCTCAAACAATTGAAGAACCAACACACAAAACCATGTTACAAAGACAAGACAAACCCTCGATTAAAGGGAGAACAACTATAGAATCAAGAAACCGAAACCCTAGCAGAGCATCCCTTTCTTTAGAACTCAACGTTGACTGTAATTAACAAATGACATAATGGTCTTTTTAAGAGAATATGATTTTATGTGTAAAAATTTGGTGTACAATTTATGTGCACATATTATTACTCTATTAGTAAAATGTCTAACATGCAATGGATATTATGTTTGGCTGAAAAATTTGCTCTCTCTCTAAATTCTCTCCCTCGACTCTTTAAAGCCTGGGTTTGCATTTAGGCTAAGGTCCATAGCTAATATCGAAAGTCACTTACTGCTTCCGTCTACCATGCAGGACGACGAGCTAGCCACACTGTGTAATTCACTAGAGATTGATGAAGATGACAACGACGTTATTGAGGCAAATATTGGACGATCTGTTCGTGATAAAGGGATTGACAATATGGCAAGAACAGTGGTAGGGTATGTTTTCTTGACTAAAATGATCCTAAGAGAATCCATTACTAATGCAGTTCGTGCTTTTTGGAAACTCAAAGGACATTTTGAGGTGGAATCACTAAGAGCCAATGTTTTCCTTTTCCAATTCGATCTTGATACCGATAAACAACACATCACCATGGGTGGACCATGGATTTTTGAAAATTCTCTACTAGTTTTGGAGGAACCAAAAAGGGTGGGGTATATTTCCAAAATGAGATTCAACAAAGTAACCTTTTGGATAAAATTACACAAGATCCCCACATTCTGTCTTGACCCTAAGATGGGTGATGAACTCGATGCTTTCATGGAAACCTTGATTGAAACATATATGATTCTATCAAGAGATTGGACGAGTAGATATCTCAGAGTCAATTTTTGAATGAGTCATAAATGTATAATAAATATGTGTTAAATATGTTATAAACAGTTAATTGGTTGATAGATTGACCCAAATTTAACATGATCTATATATAAATGGGTTACATGTATCGTGTCGAGTCAACCTGTTTATAAACATGTCGGATTTGTGTTTTAATTTTCGACACGATTAATAAATGGGTCAAGTTTTGGTTAAGCATTTTCTTATAATACAACAGCCTCGACACGACCCATGAACATGAATTGCCACCCTAATTATTGGGTTCTCAGTAATACGATGAGTTAGAGAAACATAGATGATAGTTGAAGAACATATAAGGAAATATTATATTTTAAAATTATTTTGAATAAAATTAGATTTAGAGTACTATCTTGATGGTTGTGCAAACACAAAGTGCAATCAGTAATTTTTTAAAACGCATGGGCTAATTTAATAATTTCTCAAATAATAATGATAAATAAATGGACATTACATTCGCATTCTAAAATTTTATTAAAACATCCCATCTTTATTAAAAATTAATATATATATTATATATTGTTTTTTCAACTAATGCTCATATTTTTTTAATTTTTTTTCATTTTCATATTCTAAAAAATACATATAAATAATATATATTTTAAATATTTAAATAAAAATATATAAAAACTTGTTAAAGTAATATTTTTTCTAAAAAAAATTATATATTATTTTTTAAAAAAAATTATGAAAACAAAATAAAATAAAATTATTGAAATTAAAAAAAAAAGAAATTAAAGAATGCCAAAAAAAATATTAAAAAAAGTTTTAAAAATATATTTTTTTAACTAAAAAATTTCTTTAATATTTATTATTTTGAAAAATATATATTTTTTGGTGTAAATATATCGTAAAGGGTTTATATATTTTTAAACCATGTATTTTGAAAATTATTTTTTAGATTCGGTATTTTGTAAAATAGTTCAAATAGACTCCTAAAACTGATTTTGATGAACAAAAAAATTGAATATAACAACACAATTTTTAGGCATAATTTGTGATTTTAGTATAAAAAACTTTAATCAAAGTCAAGTATAGAAGTCTATTTAAATTATTTTAGAAAATACAAGGTCCAAAAAATAATTTATCAAAATACAAAATCAAAATAATTAATAAGCCATATAACACATAATCTAAAAATGCATCAACCCATAAATAAAAGCTTTCTTATTATTTTTGTCTTTCATTTATTACTTTTTGAATCTTAAGTATAAACGCAGCGAAATTAGCGTTGATTTTAACGGAAGAAGCGAATATCCCGTTTCTATATTTTGTTTTCCACAAACGTTAATGTCAGATTCTTCTCTCTCTTTTTTTAGTGCCAAGAAAACCCTCTTCTTCCCGCGGCCCCGGAGATTCACTTCTCCTTTTCCTACATTCTCTACTCTGACCCAGTCAAGTTCCAATCTTTTTAGGTTTCATAGATCAAACCCCGAGAAATCTCATCTGGGTATTCGTGATTCTGCCTAAAGTGATTGGGTTGTTGCTTTTAATCAAAGGGCTTGTGACGAATTGATTGTTTTGATGAATTTCGATCCAAGTTCTTATTTTTGATACTGGGTTTGTGTTTGAGTATTGATGGGATTGGTGTAGGTCGTTATTATTATTGGAGGGTTTTTTTAAAAGTTTGATTGTGATCTGCTTGGGAAACTTAAAGTGTATCCTTGGATGTATCTTATTATCATTGAAGAAGAATCTTGGCTTGTGAACCTGCCCAAATCGTTTCTGGGTGTTCTCAGGCCTCTTCAATTGTCCTTTGAGCAAACGGCTTTCTCTTACTGTGTTAAGAGAGATAGGTGGGATAAAGAGTTCTTCTCTTTACAGGGTGGATGATCAAAACTTGTGTGATCCACAAAGGTCTTAGTTATACAAGAGAATTGGTTTGGTTTGAGTTATAGTAATTGAAGATGGGCTCTGCACAAAGGTCTACCCTGGGGTTGGTGGATGGTTCAACCACACATGAAAAGGCTTCCTACATTGATAATTTTCCAGTTTATGTTAAGGAGTTGATTGCTGGAGGCGCTGCAGGGGCGTTTGCGAAGACGGCGGTTGCGCCATTGGAGCGTATCAAGATACTGTTGCAGGTTAAATATTAAGCAAATTGCACTTTGAACCCTCCTAATTGTAGTAATGTTATTGCTTTAATGATTAAGCTCAATATGACCACTTGACCATGACATAGAATCTATAGAGAAGAAGTGATGCTTTGGAATTGAAGTTGACCTTTAGTATTGGGGAAAGGAAAATATTTAGATAAAGAACATATCTAATTGCTACAGATGATTGATTTTAGTAGTTTACAATGTTTTTTAATACAACTTGGTTGGATCTGTTGGTTTATTTTACTTGGTATGTTGCCATATGTTTTAGGATGAATAATATATGTAAATTTTGCTTGTTTTTTCTTTTGTAGACGAGGACTAATGGGTTCCAGTCTCTTGGGGTGCATCAATCTTTGAAAAAGTTATTGAAGCATGAAGGTGTTAAGGGATTCTATAAGTAAGTTTGATATTAATTTGTATAATTTCCTGATCTTTTGTTACATATCTATCACTCATGAAATTCCCTTGTGTTCTTTGGTCCATCAGGGGAAATGGTGCTAGTGTTATTCGTATAGTTCCTTATGCAGCCTTACATTACATGACCTATGAGCAGTATAGGTCCTGGATTCTGAATCATTATCCTATTTTAGGATCAGGGACTCATATTGATCTCTTAGCTGGCGCAGCATCTGGTGGAACAGCTGTTTTGTGCACATATCCCTTGGACCTGGCTCGTACGAGACTTGCTTACCAGGTCAGATTAAGATCTCTTTCTTTATAGCTCAGTATAGTATTTGCAGAATATTTAAGTGGCAATGAAATTTGTTTAAGGGTGGTATGATGCTATTTGGGTTGTGAATTCTCAGGGGTCAAATCTTTGTCTTGTTTTGTTATTAGTGATTTTTCTTTAGAAAGCAGTTCTTGTTAGTCTTATTGAAAAAATTTCTAGAACAATTTATAGTTCAATTCAAGTTATTCAACAAATAGCTACTTAATAGTCCTGGTGGATTTTCATTTGATCTATGGTTACCATTCTGTACTCTTTCCAGTTGATAGTTTGGTAGTCCATTCTCATTTTTTCCTTCTATTAAATTTTTTATGGCTCTGTAGTTTGTGGATAAAAGAGGAAGCTTTGAGTATGGTAGAAAGGGTTTTCAATCTCAGACTGCTTACAAAGGCATAAAAGATGTGCTTTTCAGTGTTTACAAGGAAGGGGGAACCCGTGGTCTGTACCGAGGTGTTGGTACGTATGTTTTGCATTTTTTCACCAATTTTTTCTGGCTGTCTTCTTATTTGATACCACATATTATATATGTTCTTCTGAAGCTATTTTTTGTTGAGTAGGCCCAACACTCATTGGAATCCTCCCTTATGCCGGTTTGAAGTTTTACATATATGAAGAACTTAAGAGGCATGTTCCAGAAGAGTATGAGAACTCCATCACCATGCGGCTTTCTTGTGGAGCGTTAGCTGGATTATTTGGACAGACTTTCACTTACCCTTTAGATGTTGTTAGGAGGCAAATGCAGGTATTGTCTCATTGCGAAGACTGGTTCCCTTTCCCTTTAGATGTGTTTGTGGAGTAATGAAGATCTGCATAACTTAATCATTGCTAAGTCTATTAGATGTTGTTCTTTGATAGATAATCTCTATGGTATCTAAAAACTAGACATTTATACTCAGCTCATCTTTATCCAGCAAATATGAGCATGGCCACAGCAAGAGGCAGATGATAACTGATTTGAAGTTGTTTCTTCTGTTGCCGCTGAGGTCATGATAACTATGAGATATTAAAGTTTGTAAAGAAAGTAGGATTTTGAGTTTTCATTAGCTTTTTTTATTTTTTTATCTCAGGTTGGAAATAGATTGAGTACGGTTCAAGGTGGTGAAGCCGGATTCAAGAACACATTGGAAGGGCTTACCACTATCGTTCGTAAGCAAGGGTGGAGGCAGTTGTTTGCAGGCCTAAGCATCAACTATATCAAGGTGATTTTTCTCATAACCATAATCACTAATGTCCATTACTCAGGGTCGTTAAACCCAACAGGTGTGGCTCGAACGGTTAAGTATGTGGTTTGCTTCCTTCGAGTCCCGGTCCTTACATAGCAATTGTATGGTTAGTCAGAAAGCCAAGTCATTAAGATTAGTTTGGTCATTCATTACCACATATGAGGGAGTGACAAGGACAATTATCTTGAGAGTTAAGCTTAGGTCATCTTAGTCATGTGATTGCTTTTATCTTTATGTCATCTTTGTCATGTGATTGCTTTATTTTTTCAAGTCAAGGGTCATCTTCTTAGTCATGTGATTGCTTGTGCTTGCTACTGAGTGTGTTCAAGATGAATCCTTTTTCTCGCCGACTTACAGCTAAACCGTGCTCGCAGATTGTTCCGTCGGTGGCTATTGGTTTCACTGCATACGACACGATGAAGTTTTGGCTGCGGGTTCCGCCTCGACAGAAGTCTCAACCAACATCCTCTGCATGAAGGCACTGTTGGATCCATTTTTAACAAAACTGCACCCTTGCACTTTGGAGGTCATTTTCAGACAGTTCAACAACATTGAGGATTTGTCAGCTATATATATACATATATATATTTTTTTTTTGTCAAAGAAATGGTCAATACTGATTTATGGAAAATAATTTTAGCTTTTTTTTACACTTTGGAATTCTTTTTGCTGTAAATTTTGTTGACTGGTGGAGGTTGCCCAATTGGTCTAACCAATCATTTAGTTGAAGAGAGTTGATATTTTATATTGATTAGTTAATTAATTTAAGTATTGGTATATATAATTAAAATGAGTTGCATTGACTAGCCTCTTATTATGTAAGCTGCCACGTTGTTAATAGAATTATTATGTTGTCAATTATTACCCTGAAATTAACTTTTCATGTGACTCGAGGTTGTCATGTCACTAGATTTGTGCCTGACCCATATTTGAAGGAGAAAACGTTGCAAGTTTCGGTCCATGTCGAGCTAGCCTATTTTTTTTATTTTGGCACATCTTTAGGCCCATTTTATTATTGTTAAAAGAATGTGAATAGGTTGAATGTAACCTTCACCTTGAGTCAATGAGCAAAGGACCCAATAGAATTTTTTTTTTTTGAATTTAGGAGAGTTTTTAAGAGAAGCACTGACTCACCCGTTTTTTCAGGAAATTTTTTTAAAAAAACACGGGAAGTTATTTTCTTGTTTTAATGAATCTTTCATAATACTTATTTTACTCCTATTTTTTATAAAACAAAAAAATAAATTATATCTTTATCCTAAATTATGAAGATAATAATTATATAATACGATTTTTTTTTTCTTAAAAAGTATTCTATCTAATTTTTAAAAAAAAATCTAAGTACAATTTTTTTTAGTTTTTATTTTTCTTTTTATTATTTTATATATATAATTTCATTCTCTAACTACATTTAGATTTTTATATTTGAATATTTAATTAAATTTTTTTTGTTAATTACATTTAGATTTTTATGATTTTTTATTTATTAATTAATATTAATTTATATATGTATGTAATTAGATTTTTTTCTTCAAAAAATAATTAATTTTCAAATGAATTCAGACATAACATATATTATTATTATTATAAACATATATTTATGGTTAAATTTGATATTTATTTTATCAGTGCTTTTATGTAGTATATACCAAACACTCTGAAAAACTCTTCAACAAAGAAAAAAGCTCTTTTAAAATATAAATCCAAACAAGAATTAGAAAGCTCAAATTTTTACTTCTCTTCTTCTTATGTCTAAAAGTAAAAGTAAAAGCTATGCCAAACAGGCCCTAAATACATTTATTTATTTTAAATTATAGTTTGAGATATTTTTATATATTTTTTAATAATATCTTATACAAAATTATATTAAAGATAATTATTAGAATTTGAATACCTACTAATAAATGTTCAATTTTTTAACTCACAAATCTTAAAATAAATTAATATAGTTTAAATTTTATATTTTATAATTATTTTAATTATAAAATTAAAAATATTAAGAAAAATAAGTCATCATTTTTATATATATATAATTGACAAATAAAAAATTTGTTATTATTATTATTAATATCAAATTATCAGGTTTTTTATTGTGTCGTACTTTAATGCTAGTCTATTTGTGATATGCCTTCGAGTTTGTCGTTTCGTGTCGTGCCAATTTGAAACTTTGTGTCGTGCTTAGTCCAAAACCATATTTTTTCGTATCGTGTCATGTTCATGCTTCTCGGACTTGTACTATGCGAAAAAGCTTGGCCCGGATTTACCTCTCCAGTTGTCACATAATAATTTTGTGCTAAAAATATGAGAATTAAATTATGGTAATAACTCCTTGTAGTTTGGGACATGACATGACATTATATATATATATATATTTGAAAAGGGTAAATATATATTTAAGCCCTAGATTTTTTTAGCTTTTAGGTGCATATTTCAAATTCAAAATATTTTTATCCTATTATTTAATTTAATTTTAAGATTGATATTTTGGAAGAAAAATGAGAAAAGATTGATGAAATTCCTTGTAACTTGATTCACAACTTCACTGTTTTACATCTTTTTTGGCCTACCCAAATTCCTCCACTTATTTTTTCTTGAGGAAATTCGATTTAATTTGTTCTAGCTTAATTATTAGTCATTTGTTTTTGTTTTTATGAATATCTAATCTAGCCAGATTGTTTTATCAGTCTTTTATTATTTTCATTGCTTTTGGCTTAGAGGTTTTAATTTTTAATTTTTAATTTTTTTATGTACCTTATGTATTTGATTGAATGTTTGTCACTGAACTTTTAAATGATATAAAAAAACATGTGTTAAAATGTATAATATTATCTTGTGCTACCAGAACAAAGGAGTTAAAATTCTCTATCTCTATTTTAGGACATATATATTGAGTTAATTACAAATTGTACGGAGTTTTAGAAAAAAAAAACTAAATATATAGTTATATAAAATAATTATAAATTTACGGTATAAACTCTAGTTTTCTATATTAACTTTCATGCTCTTTCACATCCATACATTTATACATCCTTTAGCGCTATTCCTCAAACTAATATTATATATATATATATATATATGTAAATAGATGTTTATATATATATATATGATAAATATTTGAGTATGCTAAAAAATAAATATTTATATATATATAATCTTACTCTTTTTCTTTCTATTCTTTACCCTTTAATTTTTTTTTGTCTTTTTTTCTCTTCACCAATTAGTTCATACATACTTTTGGTATGCTAATGATAATAACAATTACAAATAAATTTATTTTACTTATAAATATTTAAAATGAATATAATTATTAATGTTAAATAAATATTTATGCATACATAAAATATTATATATTTAATCAATATAATATATTTCTTTATTAGTAGTTACAATTTTTTTTTAGAAAATATATGTTATTTGTTTAATGTAATTTAACATTTTTGTATATACTAGTTATAAAATAAAAGTATATCTTTTAGTTACAAACTTAGTTTTATATATTTTTGTTATAAACATGTTAACTAAATTCACAACTTACTTTTAAAAATATTAGTCACAAATATAGATTTTTTTAGTTTTAAAATTAATTATGTAAACTCTTGTTACAAAAATAAAAAAAATTAGCAACGAATTATTTTGTAAATGTTGTCTACAAAAATGTAAAACTTGTTTACAAATCTTGTAAAACTTGGTTATATATTTGTAAATGTTGTTTACAATTTTTTTTTTATGTAACTGATTTACGCATCTGTAACACATGTTTACGAATTTGTAATGACTATTAACAAAAAAAAGTTATATTTCACAGCTACTCCGTATTTACACTTTTGCCCCTCCGTGATTTTCATAAAAATTCCATATTTTTGTAATCTAACGTATTTTTCATATTTTTTTTAAATGTTAATGTATATTTGTGAATTTCCTATATATATTTTAGGTGCACATATCATTACTCTTATGATAAGTGATGAGTGGGCTTCTCCATATTAAGTATATTTCAATAAAATCATATTTTCAAATCTATTCTATTAATTATTGAAAAATTTCACTATTACAAAAAAAACTTTTTAGATAGCCCTAATTTTTTTTTAAGATTCGTGGAGCATTAGTCTTTTATTTGAAAGTCTTACAAAAATTGTATTCTCTAACAATGCTCATTGCTCCTGCAGAAATGAGGTGATGATATCAGTATATACTATGTATGGAATCTCTTAGTATTTTTTTCTAAAAAAAAAATAATTGTGCTCTTTCAATGAATTAATCAATTTATCATTTGAGGACTGTGCTTTTCAATTGAAGATTAGTCAGGAAGCCTAGTCATTAAGATTAGTTTGTCCATTACCACACATGAGGAAGTGACAAAGACAATTATTTTGATAGTGAAGATTAGGTCATCTTTGTGATGTGATTGCTTTTATCTTTATGATCAGGCTAAGGTCATCTTTGTCATATTTTAAAAAACAAAAGGTCAGGTGGAATTTGTCCAATTGGTATAACCAATCCTTTAGTTGAAAGAGTAATGATATGTTATATTGATCTTAAGGGTGTAGTTTCTTTTGAGAAGCTCTGCGTTAACTTCTATTTTAAATACTATTGATTGAAAGTAGGAAAAAAATTATTGAAACCAAACTTATATATTGAAAGTAAAATGATTAATTTGAGGTACAATCTTTAGTTTTGTCCTATCGTGAAACACTAGTCCTTAAGTTTGTCATATTATTTTGATAACCCTCATGAAAACATTAGTACTTTCATTGTTTAACAATACCACAATAGATGACAAATTGTAGTACGGGTGCACATCGACGAGTTTTGCGGTTTCAGATTTTCGGATTCGAGTTTTGTGGGTTCGGATTTATGAAAACATCCATCAAAACCCGTCCGAAATACATTCAGATTTTTCGGATTCGAATTTTGAATTTTCAGGCAGGTTCGGACCGGATTCGGGTATGTTGGGCCTCATGGTGAATTTTTTTAAAAACTTTAAATTTTAATCAAATTTACTTGAATAATGTCATTTTTATCATTTCTACTTAAACAATGTTGCTTTAACCATTTTTCTTTTAGTTGGCTGCTTCAAAAATCTCGTTTTAAACCATTTTTGGCTAAACAAAACAAACTCTAATTTTGAGTTTTGATTTTAGAATTAAAAGGGATCATTTTGGTGAATAAAAAAATATTTAATGAAATTTACAGGCATTGGACCCCACTTGCCCCCACTTTCATTCGCCTTTGATCATATACCTCCATTCAGGTTTTCTTATTCAGTATTGACTTCAATCAACTTTGCTCATTATTCGGAAATTGTTTGGCTCAAAATTGTACCTCAAATCATTGATGATTGTAACGTCCTAAATTACCTAATAAGATTTATGGTCTTGATTAGGGGGCCAAGATGACAAACTACGGAAAACTATGTGCTTATGTAATATTTATGTGTATCATTGTATGATTATGTGAGTTATATTATAATATGACTTGATATGCACGTTTAGGTGTATTAAATATGCATGTGGGCATGTTTCTTATAAGAAGGACAATTTTTGTAATTTGGCCCGTTATGGATATATTTGGCATATATGTGATATATGTGTTAGAACACATTATTATGTGGATATACTTGGGATACTCGGCACGAGGCGATCCTAGGAAGCAAGTTAGCGGGAAAGTCACAACGGGATTAATACTTGACTCAAGGTGAGTCAAGGGGTATTGTGGGTATTTAGTACATTACCAGGATATTGGGTAATGAGAATGAATCTTCGAGGATATATTCGGAGTTAGTGAGATCAGGAGGGAATTATAATGATTTTGACTATTTTACCCTCGGGGACGTTTTTGGTACCCCAAGCCTTGGGATTTAATAGAAGTTTATATTAAACAAATAATCACAAAAATAAAACATGTGAGCAAAGTAATTGACCAAGTCAAAAATTGATTTCTATTCTTTTATTGATAATAAAATAAGATTACAAAAAAATTAAGTTTTAATTAGGGCATAAAACCCCAACACAGATTTGTTCTTGAGTAAGTAAACCTGAACTTTCCTACTATAGTCATCGACAATTGATGAAAAATAGAGATTGCCTCCCTAAGTAGGTGTTCTACTTGCTCCCCATAGATCTGAATGTATATACTCCAATGGTTTCTTTGCTATATAGTTGCTGTAACTAAATTTAAGTCTGTGTTGTTTTCCCAAAATGGTAAGTTAACATGAGTGTAGTTAGGAATTATACCTTGTTTGGATAGCTCAACCAATTTTTGTTCACTGATGTGCCTCATTCTTGTGTGCTAAGTTACTGAATTTGAATTTCCTTTCTTTACTACCGATGCATGAGCTGGAGGAATAGTTTCTCCATCAAGGTGATAGAGACCAGATTTCTTCATTCCCTTCATGACAACTAAAGAACCTTTTGTAATCTTCATGACGCCTCTATTGATTCTGTAGTCGTAACCTTCATCATCAAGAGTGCCTAGGGAAATTAAATTCCTTTTCAGATCATGTATGTGTTTTACATTGTTCATAATTTTCATGGTTCCATCTAAACCTCTTATGGAAATTGAACCAATGTCAATCACATTACATTGGTGGTCATTTCCCATAAAAACTGTCACCATTAGTCTCTTTATAATTCATGAACCACTCCCTTTTAGGACACATGTGATAGGTGCATCCTGTGTCCAAGATCCAATCTTGTGCATCTCTATCTACAGAAACACAACACACATCCCCATCTGTACTATAAGGATCATCCACCAAAGCTAATGAATTTCCATTATCTTCTTCTTTCTTCTTCTTCTTGTATTCCCAAAAATACTTTATTAAGTGGCCAACTTTGCCACAATGATGACATTTTTTGGTCTCCTTTGGCCTTGACTTAGATCTTGAATGAAATCTTGAAGGTCCTCTCGAAGTGTTTCTCTTCTGGTTTCTTCCATGAACAATGAGGCTTTCATCTTGCTTCTGTAAGTGCAATCTTGCAGCCTTTCCCAAGTGAGTTCAGCATCTCTTGATCTAAGAGCACTCATGACATCCTCTAGGGTTAATGATTCCCGATTGTACATTATTTGTTGGAACCTTTTTCAATGAATTATTAAAAAATTGATACATTAGAGTTGTGTGTGATATGGGAAAAGTCCCACATGGATTTGGAACACTATTCATAGAGTGTATATACATTGCAAATGCAATGACTTGGGGTGTGCCCCAAGGGGTACCTAGTTTTGTGCGAATGGGTGAGGACTCACACACTTGACCACCACACACGCGCGCGCGCGCCGCCGCCGTCCGTCCGACCGAGCCGAGCTGGCGGGTGGGTGGGTGGTGTGGTGTCGTATTTAAGTTTTATTTTTTTAAACAAAAGTATCTAAACGTTTATCCTTTTATTTAAATTTTAAACGTTCACTTTAATAAAACAAAAACGGTTTTTATTTTAATTAAGATAAACGTTTTAGCCATTTAATCCTCCTCTGATTTATTAGAAAAACGTTTTTAGATGTTTTGGGGATTTTTCTGTGTATAAGTAAGATAGAACTATTTTGGAAATAAAATATACAAACAGAGAGTTCCTTTTGTTCTTACTGGGTTCTGGGTTCTACGAGAATTTTCAGAGAGCAATTTTTATAAAGGGTGTACAAGAACGATCCTCTCGGTGCAGGGAGGATTCGTACAGAGGCTGTTTTATCCTGGGGACGGCGTGGTTGATAGACTGTCGTGCACACTTAGGGCAGAGCCGCGAAACGTCTTAAAGAGAGCGACTTTGTCCGCGACTCAGCCAGAAAATATTGTTCGGTAATTTCGTTCCATTTATTTTACTTTTGTGGAATATCAATTTTAAGACGTTCTGTTCTGCTATGGCTGCGACCGATGATTTTTCTGGTTCTACATCTGTTGATATTAACAAGCCATTTCGCTTTGAGGGTTTGCACTTTAAGCGTTGGAAACAGAAGATGCTTTTTTATCTGACCATGAAGAAGGTGGCGTTTGTGCTCACTGCTCTGAAGCCGGTTGTCCCTGAAGCCTCGACCGACAAGGACAATCAGACTGAACGTGAGAAGCAATAGAAGGACTTGGACTCCTGGGTGGAAAACGATTTCCTATGTAAGAATTTCATTCTTAACGGTTTATCTGATGATCTTTATGACTATTATAACTCAGACAAGTCAGCAAAGGAGATTTGGGAGGCGCTGCAAAAGAAATATGATACAGAGGAGGCGGGGACTAAAAAATACGCTGTTAGTCGCTACCTGAAGTATCAGATGGTTGATGATAAATCTGTGGAGGCCCAATCTCACGAAATTCAAAAAATTGCTCATGAGATTATCTCAGAAGGTATGGCCCTTGATGAACAGTTTCAAGTTGCTGTTTTAATTGACAAATTACCTCCTTCCTGGAAGGACTTTAAAAATGTTCTCAGGCATAAGACTAAGGAATTTTCCTTAGAAAGTTTGATCACCCGCCTTCGTATCGAGGAGGAAGCAAGGAAACAAGACCAGAAAGAAGAGGTGCTTGTTGTCTCTAACAGCATCCCTAAGAAGCCCACACCTGCGGTTCTGAAGCCAAATGGAAAAACCTTTAAGAATCAGAACCGCAACTCGAATTCAAATTCCAACCGCAACGCGAATTCAAATTCCAACCGCAACAACCAGCACAATCCTCGAAACAACAATCAGAATTGGAACCATAACAGGAACCAACATGGAAGGCAGCAGCCTCCACCTAAACAGAATGACTCTGGACAATTCCTTTGTTACGTTTGTAACAAGCCAGGTCATATGGCACGTAAGTGTAGGAACAAGCCAAGCACTGCTCCGCAGGCTAACTTGACTGAAGAAGCTTTTATAGCTATGATTTCTGAGATCAACCTTCTTGGTGGATCAGATGGGTGGTGGGTAGACACTGGCGCTTCTCGCCATGCCTGCTATGATCGTGCTATGTTTAAAACATACACTGCTGCTGATGATAAGAAAGTGCTGTTGGGAGATTCCCACACCACTATTGTTGCTGGGATGGGAAATGTGGAGCTTAAGTTTACCTCAGGAAAGACTTTATTACTGAAAGATGTAATGCATACTCCTGAGATGAGAAAGAATCTGGTTTCTGGTTTTCTGCTTAATAAGGCTGGGTTTACTCAAACTATTGGGGCTGATTTGTACACCATCACTAAGAATGGTATTTTTGTTGGGAAGGGTTATGCTACTGATGGTATGTTTAAGTTAAATGTTGAATCCAATAAAGTTTCTCCTTCTGCTTATATGTTGTGTGATTTTAATGGTTGGCATGCTAGACTTTGTCATGTTAATAAGCGCATTATTAAGAACATGAGTAACATAGGACTGATTCCTAAAGTGTTAGAAAACGATTTTGAAAAATGTGATTTTTGTAGTCAAGCAAAAATAACTAAGACTCCTCATAAGTCTGTTACTAGAGAATCTGAGCCACTAGATTTAATTCATTCAGATATTTGTGAACTTGACGGAACGTTAACTAGGAATGGTAAACGTTATTTTATCACTTTTATTGATGATTGTTCTGACTTTACTTATGTGTACTTGATGAAAAATAAAAGTGATGCGCTTGACATGTTCAAATTATTTGTGACTGAAATTGAGAATCAATTTAATAAGAAAATTAAAATGTTTCGTAGTGATAGAGGAACTGAATATGATTCAAACATGTTTGTTGAGTTTTATAATTCACATGGCATTGTACACGAAACCACTGCACCATATTCACCTGAAATGAACGGTAAAGCTGAAAGGAAGAATCGAACTTTTACTGAATCTGTTGTGGCTGTTTTATTGAATTCTGGTGCTGCATCTCATTGGTGGGGTGAAATGCTTTTTACTGTTTGTTATGTGCTTAATAGAGTTCCTAAGTCTAAAAGTAAAGTTTCACCTTATGAGATCTTGAAAAATAGGCAACCTAACCTGTCTTATTTTAGAACTTGGGGTTGTCTGGCTTATGTTCGTATTCCTGATCCTAAGAGAATTAAACTAGCAAGTAGAGCCTATGAATGTGTATTTATCGGATATGCAATGAATAGTAAGGCATATAGGTTCTATGATTTAAATGCGCATGTTATTGTGGAATCAAATGATGCTGATTTTTATGAACATAGATTCCCTTTTAAATTGAGAAATAGTGGGGGCGCATCTACTAGCAACATTCCTGTGATTAGGAATAATGAACATATTGAGGATAGAGAATCAGAACCTAGGAGAAGTAAGAGAACTAGAGTTGCTAAAGATTATGGTTCTGATTTCTGTGTCTATACATTAGAGGAGGATCTTGCTAACCTCCAAGAAGCCTTGTGCTCCCTAGATGTTGACCTCTGGCAAGAAGCAATAAATGATGAGATGGAGTCTCTTGAGTCTAACAAAACGTGGCACTTAGTTGATTTACCTCTTGGTTGTAAGCCTATAGGTTGTAAGTGGATCTTGAAAAAGAAATTGAAACCCGATGGTACTGTTGAAAAATACAAGGCTCGTTTGGTAGCCAAGGGTTTTAGGCAGAGAGAAAACATAGATTTCTTTGACACCTTTTCACCTATTACGAGAATAACATCCATTAGAGTTTTGATTTCCCTAGCTGCAATTCACAATCTAGTTGTACACCAAATGGATGTTAAGACTGCTTTATTGAATGGTGAATTAGAAGAAGAAATCTATATGGATCAACCGGAAGGGTTTGTGATCCATGGCCAGGAACAAAAGGTTTGCAAGTTAGATAAATCTTTGTATGGTCTTAAGCAGGCACCTAAGCAATGGCATGAGAAATTTGACAATTTAGTTATCTCACATGGATTTAAAGTGAATGAAAGTGACAAATGCATTTATTATAAATCTGATAATGACATTTGCACTATTGTATGTCTATATGTGGATGACTTGCTCATATTTGGTTCGAATATCCATGCTGTGAATGTTGTGAAATCTCTGCTGTGTGCTAACTTTGATATGAAGGACCTCGGAGAAGCGAATGTAATCCTTGGTATTAAGATTACTAGGTCAGAAAAGGGAATTTCTCTGGATCAATCTCACTATATTGAGAAGATTCTAAAGAAATATAATTACTTTGATTGTAAACCTGCTTGCACACCATATGATCCAAGTGTAAAGTTATTTAAGAACACTGGTGACGGTGTAAGACAATCTGACTATGCGAGCATCATTGGCAGTCTTCGATATGCCACTGATTGTACGAGACCCGACATTGCCTATGTCGTGGGATTATTGTGCAGGTTTACTAGCAGACCTAGTATAGAGCATTGGCATGCTATTGAAAGGGTCATGAGATACCTAAAGAGAACCATGAACCTTGGATTACATTATCAGAAGTTTCCAGCTGTTCTCGAAGGTTATAGTGATGCAGACTGGAACTCTCTGTCCGATGACTCCAAAGCAACAAGTGGCTATATCTTTAGTATAGCTGGTGGAGCTGTTTCTTGGAAATCTAAGAAACAGACTATTTTGGCACAGTCCACCATGGAGTCAGAAATGATAGCACTAGCTACAGCTAGTGAAGAAGCAGGTTGGCTGAGAAGCCTGCTAGCTGAGATCCCTTTATGGGAAAAACCGATACCAGCTGTGTTGATCCACTGCGATAGTACCGCGGCTATTGCAAAAATTCATAACCGTTATTACAATGGTAAGAGACGACATATACGTCGTAAGCATAGTACTGTTAGAGAGTTTCTCTCAACAGGAGCTATTAGAGTGGATCATGTACGCACTGATGATAACCTAGCAGATCCTTTGACGAAAGGATTAGCTAGAGAGAAAGTCCTTAAAACATCGAAGGGAATGGGACTATTGCCCTTAGAATGATGAATCACTCATGATGGTAACCCAACCTAAAGACTGGAGATCCCAAGAACTAGGTTCAATGGGTAATAACAAGTTGTGAAGTGATATGAGTTGAATCATGCTATTTCCGTTAAAGCAAATAGAAGCATGAATTCTTGAAGCGATGAGAGGATGAGTTAATAGAAACTCTTAATGAGATCTATACTCTATGTGGAGTGGAGTACCGAGCTACAGGAGTACTCTTGATAGACTCACCTATGTGAATGTGGAAGTGGGGCCGCTTCCTATGGAATTTGGGCAAAATTTCTAGAGCATTCACTATACTGGGATAGACGTGCATGGCCATTAACGCACGGGCTTTTTTTATTACACCCTTGAAAGGTTGGTGCGTGGTACGATGTTAGAAATAGAGTTCAAGACTACGTGTCACTCTAGTATAATCTAAATCGTATTCACTACGCAAATGTTCAAATCGAAAAATACATTTGTTTATGCACAATCTTATAGATTCTGAAATTGCTCAAGAAAATATTTTTAAAAAATTCAAGTGGGGGATTGTTGGAACCTTTTTCAATGAATTATTAAAAAATTGATACATTAGAGTTGTGTGTGATATGGGAAAAGTCCCACATGGATTTGGAACACTCTTCATAGAGTGTATATATATTGCAAATGCAATGACTTGGGGTGTGCCCCAAGGGGTACCCAGTTTTGTGCAAATGGGTGAGGACTCACACACTTGACCACCACACGCGCGCGCGCGCGCCGCCGTTGTCCGTCCGACCAAGCCGAGCTGAGCTGGCTGGCGGGTGGGTGGTGTGGTGTCGTATTTAAGTTTTATTTTTTAAACAAAAGTATCTAAACGTTTATCCTTTTATTTAAATTTTAAACGTTCACTTTAATAAAACAAAAACGATTTTTATTTTAATTAAGATAAACGTTTTAGCCATTTAATCCTCCTCTGATTTATTAGAAAAACGTTTTTAGATGTTTTGGGGATTTTTCTGTGTATAAGTAAGATAGAACTATTTTGGAAATAAAATATACAAACAGAGAGTTCTTTTTGTTCTTACTGGGTTCTGGGTTCTACGAGAATTTTCAGAGAGCAATTTTTATAAAGGGTGTACAAGAACGATCCTCTCGGTGCAGGGAGGATTCGTACAGAGGCTGTTTTATCCTGGGGACGGCGTGGTTGATAGACTGCCATGCACACTTAGGGCAGAGCCGCGAAACGTCTTAAAGAGAGCGACTTTGTCCGCGACTCAGCCAGAAAATATTGTTCGGTAATTTCGTTCCATTTATTTTACTTTTGTGGAATATCATTATTACAGTCCTCAATTCTTTGAATTGATCAGGAAGACTATTCAGAAGGATGACGGCTTGATCCTCCTCTTTAATGTCTTCTCCCATGTTGCTGAGGCCAAGTATGGTTTTATTCATTTCATCAAAATTCTGGTCCAAAGACATGGTTGCATTCCTCTTGAAACCGTAGAATTTTTCCTTCAAGAAAATCTTTGTTGCAGTAGTTCTGGTCATGTAAAGTTGCTCTAACTTCTTCCATAAACTCGAAGCTGTCTTTTCTCCGATAACTTGTCTCAAAATATTGTCTGAAAGATTCATGAAAATTGCAGACCAAGCTTGTTTCATGATCAAAGTTGAGTCTTCCATTTTCACAGACACATCTGTCTTCATTTCTGGTGTATCTTCTTCAAGAGCTAAGTCCAATTTCTGGTAAATTAGAACAGCCATCATCTTCTCTTTCCAAAGGCTGAAATCCCCTGAACCATAAAACTTGTCCAGATCAAATCTTGCTGTTGCAGAAGCCATTGTCGTTGCTTACTTGAAGATTCCTGAATCAATGCCCTTTCAATCTATGAGTTCCTCTCTTTGCCAAACCTGGCTCTGGTACCATTGTTGTAAATACACAAAACATAACTCAAAACTAGCAATATTCAAATTCAAACAACAATACTAAAATCAACAAACAAAGAACAAGTAAAAGGAAAAAGACAACCATAATTTATACTGGTTCAACTAATAATGTGTTAGCCTAATCCAGTTCCTCCATGAATGGGGTTCCGCTATGACAAGTTCTTTGTTACAGCCTATGATCAACAATGGTGAAAACACTTGTGTCTAGAGCAGAGGAAACTCTTACATGTAAGTTTTTGAAGAAAAACAACTCCAAGAATCAAAACTGTTGACGCTTTTCGTCAAACAGTGAAAGAAGAGCACATAAACAATAACTGATAATGGCCAATTGAAATAAGACAATACAAACACACGATTTTTACGTGGTTCAGCAGTTAAATCTGCCTAGTCCACGAGTCTCTGTTATTAAACTCAAGATTATCTCTGAAAATTCTTCAGCAAGAATTCTTCAGAGTTTTCTCCCAAAGTTCAGAATTTCGGTCCATTACAATGGTGCTTAACCTCTCTATTTATAGAGAAGGCTGCAGAATACTATCCCACATATTTTGGGTAGTTACCCTTTTTGTGAATAAAATTAATGGCTTTAAATGCCTATAATCAGATATAAAAGGAAACGTCCGCTGAAGACCAGGGGACGTATAACTGACCAAATAATATCCCACGATTCTAGGGGATTTACAGTAATAAATGAGGATTACAACTCGTATTTACAACACTTATAGATATTCAAGGTGGTTATCACGTATCTCTAAGGCTTTAGCCTCCCAGGTTTCCCGTCATCTTTCGAGCTAGAGATATCTCCCGAGGTCACATGGCTTTCGAGATCGTATGTGCGTCGAGCTCGGGACCCCTGATCCGAGGTCATCCCTGAAGATGAAAGCTTCCCCGGAGCTGCCTTTCGAGATCATGAACACTCCGAGGTCACCATATTCGAGGTCGTCTATGTCCTGCAGGCTCGATATTTAATCCTGGAGCATACTTCCAACTTTATAAGTCCACTTGTTTGTGAATCCAACTTTCGATGTCATATTTAACATAGCTCGAAATCTGGGTATAACAAAAACTCTCTCTCACAAACCTTACAAGTACTCTCAAAGTGTTTCCCAAAATCCCAAAACTCAGAATGAATGAAATCGTTCCTCTGAAGCTCTTTTTAAAGCTATATATATGAGTTTAGTTTTAGAACTTTTGACAATACATGAAATGCCCCTGCTTGGTTGTAACATATTTAATAGACGAATCTTCCAAAATACCAAATGCAACTACCAAAAAAACGTAAGGTAATTTTTAGTGGGTCTTTTAAGTCAGTAAGTGGGAATTACAATACCACAACGTTAAAATGCTCTAATATTTTCTCTATTGAATTTTCATTAATTTAATTATGCTATTTTAGTTTATGGTTCTTAGTTAATTTTCATTCTATTTTCGTTAGTCAAATAGAAATTAACGTTCACTTTTGGTAATTAGTAGATCAATTCTTTGTGGGAACGATACTTTACTTCTATTATCATTAGTTGCTTGACTGCGTACACTTGCATAGTAAAAATTTCACAACACTAGGACTATCTTATGTATAAATTTTTTAAGATTATTTTATGTATCGAGATTTTTTTCTTGTCCTATCACTATCACTGTCACTTTTACCCTATCACTACTGTCACTCTTACCCTATCACTTTGTTTTTTTCCTTGAACTATCTTACTTTAATTTCTCGTAATTCTCAACATCTTTTTGCTTAATGTAATTGGTTCATCTCTTTGTTCTAAATCTCCACATCTCTTTGCATAATGTAATTGGTTCTACATCTATCTTTGTAGTTCTCAACATTTAACAAATATTGTGATATCACATCTCTTACATTGTGGAGTGACCTGGTCAGCATTGAGTTAACAATAACATTTACAAAAGAGAAAAATGATAATTTAAGGGATGATTACAAATGGTGAAGAAGGCTTCTATTTATAAGCCTAAGGAATAGCTTAATACTCATTTCCAACTAATGTGGGACTTATTCTCAAAGCTCATAAAGGATCCATTTCAACAAATCTCTACCTTGGCAACTTTGTGAGCCACAAACTCCTCTGATCTCTTGTTCAACTTAAGCAACATCACCAAATGCATCTGTAGACGCTTCAAACTTGCAAAATTTTAACCAAGTTCATGTATTTTCCCTATATGGTGTTTACTAGGTGGGACCCTTGATTTAGAAGATATGACACTCTACTCTCTAGACATGTCTACCTCTCTTGAAAGCTCTTGGTGCTGCGACTATCACCGGTAAGTAGCGTCGAATCAACATCATGATTAGAATTAGCTGCAAAAGCAACTAAATCAATGTCTACTTGCTCGGATCTACTAGCCAGGACGCTTGAATTTATTCCACCTCAAACAACTAAATATTCTACTACAAAATCTTCCACTGCTTCTATTGTTATTGTTCTCACATGTCACTACGCCATCTCAACAGCTGAGAGTGAAACTACTTCAACTTGATTGTTGTCACCACCTTGGTTATCATATATGCAAGATTATTAGTAGCTCCAATTTTCTGAAGTAGTATTTCACATTTTTCAATAATTTCCTGCATAAAGTGATATTGGACGTCAAGTAGACTTCCAACTAGGGATGTGTAAATTTTTTTGCAAATCACTCAATCCGAATAAACCGCAAAAACCAAACTGAAAAAACTGACAAAAAAATGCAACCAAAATAACCCGACAAAAATTCAAACCGCCCAATTATCATAATAAGCGGTTTGAGAATTATACCAACCCGCCCAAATAACCGGAATAAACCGATTAAGAATTTTTTTTCATTTATACATATATATATTATGTATATTATTACATACATTATATGTAATATTAGTTATTTTTTTTGAAATTCTTAACAATGAATTTAGAATAATGTTTTAAAGTTTCAATTTATAATAATATATTTAAGTTTAGAGGATATATACTATACTTTTAGTTTGTTGAATCTAATTATTTGAACATTAAAAAAAACTTAAGATTGGTTTGGGTGGGTTAACCCAGCCAAACTGCCTAAAACATTAGACGAATAATTTTTTTATCTGTTCTTAATTGGATGAATTATAGTTTGATTTTTGCAACCCAATTTTTACATTGGGTTGATTAAAATGTTATAACCCGACCAATGAACACCCCTAATTCCAACTAACTGATGCCTTTGCAAGAGTGAAAACATAACCAGTAGTTTACCTGACCAATGGTATCATCCCACTCAAAAATCAAACGAACATTTACGGTGTTCAGAATATATTGTAGATTCCATTTCACAGCTTCCCAATGCTCTTTATTAGGATCACCCATGTACCTACTCATAGCTCCAACTGCTTGTAAAATGTCGGGTCATGTACACACCATTGAATGCATCAAGCTATATCAACAATATTTGAGTATGGAACTTGTGACACATACTCTCATTTTGCATCATTGCACAACACATTGCTGCATTGGCTAGCCTCTTATTATGAAAGCTGCAACAATGTTAATAGAATTATTACATTCATTCTCTTCAATAGTGACAACAATAAGTTTTGCAAAGAAATTAACTTTCTTTCGGATTTCAGCTATGGTGAAAATCACTGTTATAATACAAATGTTTGTTTTGGACTAGTTCAGGATCGAGTGTGACTTGCATAGAGGTTGTCACATGATGGTGATGAGAACTTAACTTTCTCATGGAATTTGGTTTCATCCCAACAATAATAATGTGATATTTTGTGATTCAATAATTTTCCATTTCATGAGTATGATATTTTGGAAGGGAAGATGGAAAGGATATTGATGAAATTCCTTTTAACTTGATTCACAACTTCACTCTTGTGCATCCTTTTTTGCCTACCCAAATTCCTCCACTTATTTATTCTTGAAGAAATTCGATTTTGTTCTTTGTTTTTTATTTCATAGCTTATAATTATCAGTGTTTTGTTTTTGTTTTTATGAATATGATCTAATGTTATCCCAATTGTTTTATCAGTCTTTTATTTTGATTTTTAAGACTATCTTATGTATCAAGAATGTCTTTGGTTTAAAGATTTTATTATTAAAGGGCATATCGTTCAAGCAAAAATAGCATCATGTCTCTTTTATTTGTCATTGATCTTTTTTTAATCAACTTCCTATAATTATTTCTTTAACATCCAACATTGCAAGCTTTATTTTTCCTATTATAATAAATTAGGGCTACGAGAACAAAGGAGTGTTTCTATTAGTCGGTTCCGGTTGATTAGAATTCTCGCCAACCTCTTTGGTGTAAAATTGCACCAACTAAAGAATAAAGAATTTTCCTTAATCACCAAAGAATATGGGAAAAATATTAAAAACCCCCTCTAGATGAGATTAATATTGAAAATATAGACCCAAAATGGCATATAAATCTTCATTATTTAAGAAAATATATAATTTTTGTTTTTGAGATGGTTTTATTTAACAACCAACAATACCTATTTACAACCTTTAGCCAAAATAAAATTATATCTAAAATAAATGTGGGATTTTTTCATTCCAAATTGCTTAAACTTCATTTCTATATTATTAAATAGAGATATTTGCGGCGAAAGTACTTAAATTATTACGTGTGTAGCGCTTAAGTACCCAAGTTATTTTTTTGCTGGCAAAAGTACCTTCCATTCATATTTTGTTACAACTGTTTATTTTGCCGCTAAGTGTACCATGTGTCGTCAAATTTGCATATAACTTAGGTACTTTTGCTTTAAATATCTCATAATTTAGGTACTTTTGCTGCACATATATCTTAAATTAGATACTTTCACTGCAAATATTAATTTAATTTGGTACTTTCACCAACATGTCACAAACACATTTAACGTTTGGAATAAACGGCTGCAACAAAACATGAACAAAATGTACTTTCGTCAGCAAAAAAATAACTTGAGTACTTAAGTGTTACAAACGAATAATTTAGGTACTTTCGCCACAAATATCTCTATTAAATATAGATAATACTAAATTACTAATAGAATAAATCAAGTGGACCCCACTTTCCCCCACTTCCATTCGCCTTTGATCACATACCTCCATTCATGATTTCTTATTCAGTATTGACTTCAATCAACTTTGCTCATTATTTGGAAATTGTCTGGCTCAAAATTGTACCTCAAATCATTGATGATGGTTGATATATTGGCCGATTGCGAAGGTGATGAGTTTATTCGTTGGTAGGTTGCCGTTAATAATGAAAGAATTTCAAATAGTTCTAGTGAGCATGAGTGTTCATTGTTGTAGACAGTAATCTCAAACATGGAGGAGTGAACTAGTTTTTTTTTCTTCTGTTAATCTCCAACCACAATTGGGATCTTTGCAAGTGATCTACCACACATCAGTACAACTTCTTCACCACAAATTCAAAATTATTCTTCATTTTGAAGACGTGGGCTTTGTTCTTCAAATCAAGCTTGTCCTAAAAAATCTTCCCAAGGTGTATTTCTCCGCAACTAGGATCGGATGAGGACGTAAGGGTTCGATTGGATGCCAATATATCTTTAGCTGTAAAAGTGGAGCTCTTCATCTTGTTGGGGGTTAAGGCTAATAACCTTGGTTTTGTATTACAACTGAAAACAATAATCACAAGTAATCTAACTCTAATGGAAGAGAATCACAAAGTACATAAACACAAATAAACAAGTGTAGGGTTGACCTTTCTTGAAGAATAACCTTCAAACATAAAATCACAAGATTATGATTTTATATGAACCACAAATGTTACAAGGCTTGACACAAATGAAGATTTGTTGTCCAAAAATCTCTATTCCTAGCATTCTCCTTGGAATTGTTTAGAGCTACAACAATGAAATGAAATTGGGATTCACAAGACTTGAATATTCATACAAGTCAAGCTTTCTTGATCAAGATCTTGTAGAAAACTAGTAATCTTGACAGCTAAAGAGAGAGATTTCTTTTAAAGAGAGGGAGAGAGGTGAGTGATCAAGTCACCAATTTACTCAAATGAACCCTTTGAATTTTGGAGGCAAAACACGTCACCAATTTACAGACCTCGTATGGACAGCCTAGGCGACACATCGTTTGGCACCAAGCAATGCGTCACCTAGTTCCTTATTTCACTAATGAGCGACACGTCGCCTCTATCGCCGATGCCACTGACTTGGCACTTAAAAACTTGTTTCAAAACATCCACAAATGCTCTCAAATTTTTTGGGTACTCTCATATACTCCAAAAAAAACACTTTGGAGCCAAAATTTGGTAGAATTTTCTTGGCGGTCTATTTTCCCTCATTTTTTTCGGTGCCTATAGCGACGAATTGTCATTGCTATATACCTGATATTTTTTCGAGGGCCTATTCCCTTTCCCTCCAAATTTTCCCCTTTGCCATACAACGATGACAATAATTTTTTTTGGAGGGATTTTCCATGTTACCGCCTTCAGTTCCCTCCAAATTTATCGCCTTATAGCGACGACATCACTGTAGGCCTATATTTTCAATAAATGAAGAAAAAATTTAATTCGTGGGATTCACCTATATTCAATAACAACTTCTTTGTCGTCGCAATAAAAGTCATCGATGTAGACTGCTTTTCTTATAGTGGTACCATATTTGATTGGATAAAATGTATTAAATTAATTAAAAAAATATATTGGATTGTCTCAAACGTAATTGCATGTCAGGGTGTGCAAAAATGATCAAATCCAATTAGAACCGACCGATTCAATTACAACTAACCGCCAAAAATTGGATATCCAATTATGATTTGATCGAAATCAGATCAGATTTTGAAGAACCAAATTGGATCAGATCGGTTGTTGGATGATGTATGCAAAAATCCAACAAAATCAAATCGATCCAGTTGTATATATATTTTATTTATTTATTTAGGATTATACTTATAGTTTATGTTCTATTTGTATGATGTTGTATCATTTTGAACAAATTAATCTTTCTATTTCTATTATTATGAATTATTTGAACAAATTAAGTTAAATAAATACTAAAAAATATTGGATAAATCTAATCCGATCAAATACATAAGCAACGAGATACATCCAATAGATAAAACCAATCAAATCTAATTGATAGTTGGATCGAATCGGTTGAAACAAATTAATTAGATTAGATTAGTAGTGAAAATCCAACGTCTAATAAATAATTAAATTGGATCAAATATATCTAAAAACATTATATGTGATACAATAAATATCCCTAATTGCATGTAATCTCTTCTCAATAATCTTAAGAGCCCTAGTATAGTTGGTCAACAAGTCGACAATTCATAAAAATCCACAATGCGAGTCCCTCCACGCGGCTAACACGACTTTGGAGAAACTATTTATTTAGTTATATTACATATTTCAGCACACGAGTATATATATATAAATATATATATATATTTATATATACAACTTTTGTACTACTAGAGGTGATTGAATATTGAAGATAAAGTAATTAAAGACAAAAAAGACAAGTGGTTAGAGCTGAGCTAAGCAATAAAAGCTCTCCATGCAAGTGGATATATCATATATATATATATACATACATAAATATATATATATCAAAATAATTAATATTAATTGTGCTTACCTAACACCCTCAAAAGGGGACAATACTCTTTAATAGAATTCACTATACATAATGATGAAAACGAATCTTGTAATATCACTATTTGACCTTCTTACCTGTGTTTGTATTATTTGGACGTCAATTTTTATCATAATAATAATAATAATAAATAATTAAATGTAAGACCAAAATTTCTTATTTCTCTTTCTCGTTCTTAAACCAACTACGTAGTACTAATTTATATATATATATATATATATGATTTTTTTTTTGTTATATATATATATGATTTTTTTTTTGTTATATATATATGATATATTTTTTTTGTTATATATATATATTCTCTTGTTCTAGTTAGCTTCCGATTATATTTTGGAGGCACTGACCAATAAACAAACAAATTTAGGCCTTTAAAAGTCATGAAGATAAGTTCAAGACTCGTTCAAAATATGACATTTTTCCACAGAGAAAAAGAAAAAAGAGAAAACATATATATATATATGTTGACTTGTAAAATTCACTGTCAATGAATCGAAATGTCGACAGTGAAATTAAATAATTAGTATACATGAATAAATAAATTATTTGCTTCAACAAGGGATATTTGATGCATATTTTTTGTCTTTCTAATACATAAATTTTATTTTAGCAGGAATATAAATTGATATCAGAAGCATATTTGTAAAACTTTATGCATAAATAAGATAAAATATGAAAATAAATTCATATAAAATTTTATAATTAAATTAAAAATTCATGAGGCAGTTGCCCATTACTTATCTGCAACTAATTATAAGAGTTTGAGTTGGATTTCTTCAAATATTAAATTATGAGTTTCTATTCATGCACGAATGAATTTCCTACCCATAATTTAATGCATCATTAATAAATGTCACCATACCAATTTTAAATTCCAACCCAACAAAAAAAAATATTTAAAAAAAAAAAAGAGTATAGCAACCATTTGATGTGACATATTATTTTTGATGTAATTTAGTATCAAATTAAACATATTATAATTTAAAATAGTATAAATAGGACGGATTTTTAATTGTACTAATTAATATATGATAGTGTTGGACAACATAAAAGTTTTGTAACAATAATCAAAATAAAAATATCTCTATCACTATACCATATAATAAGTAAGTAATAATTAATATGTTAATATTGATAGATCATAAATACATAACATAATGTATCAACAATAAATGCTACGCTGCCAAATTTCAAACCCTATCCAACAAAAAGAAAAATATCTAAAAATTATATCTTTACTACAACACCAAATGAAGAGTGAGTAGTAGTTAGAGTGATGAGTGAGACAATCTCAATGTACACATAAAAATTATATGTAATGTTGTGTAATTAATCTTAATAATACAATTAAAGATGATATAATTACCACTTTAAAATATACATATTTATGGTTAAACTTTATTTTACAGTAAGATGTGTAAATATGCTATCGATCTCGGAGAGGCTAAGGAGTTGTCTATATTTTGACTTCCTTAGCTCTCTCCTAAGACAATGAGCATGTATGGTGGCTTGACTTTGTTAACTTTGTATTGGCTAATTCTTAGCCTCATTCCAATAAAGTATTCCATTTTATTAAAAAAAATATCTATATTGTTATCGGTGCAAGTTAATATCAGATTTAAGATAATTTAATTAAATTAAAATATACGAGATTCAACAATTAATTCGCATTAATGACGATAGGGTGTTAATATTTAGCATCTTAAAGTATCTAATACCGAATAAAATAGTACTGTATGGTTGATTAACAATAATTTATAATACTAATTATATTTAAATATGTGTGATTTAATATTAAGTTATACAATAGCGATATAAACTCCTCGAGATATTGGAGACCGGTAGTCACCTTAGCAATTCTCGTAACTAGGGCTGTGCAGAAACGATCCGATCCAATAACAAACCGACCGATCCAATGTCAACCGACCGCTAAAAATTGGATATCCAATCATGATTGGATTGGATCGGATGACATTTTTAAAAATCCAATATTGGATCGGTCGGTTCTTGGATGACATGTAAATCCAATGGATCCAACCGACCGATCCAATACCATCCAATTAATATTCAGATAAAAAATATATTATATATATTTTTTTAAAGTTAAAATATATTATATTTTATTATATTTACTGTATTTTTATTATTTGGATGAGTAATTAGTGTTTTTATAATTGAAATAATATTTTTTTAATAAAAAAATCAGCCTAAATAAAGGTTTTAAAAGATCGGATGGATCCGATTCGATCCAACGGATAACCAATGGATGCATCCAATGGATGGAACCGAACCGATCCAATCATCCATTGGATCGGATCGGATCGGTTGGTTAAAGATGATTGGATCGGATCGGTTCCAAAAATCCAACATCCAATTGGATGATTGGATCGGATCGGATGGGCTTAAAAACATTGGATGTCATCCAATGAACACCCCTACTCGTAACGATAAATGCACAATAAATGCACCACATGTAGTAGTTAATGTAATGATAAAATACATACTAATACAATATACTACACTCCGTACGTAATTGGTACTGTCACAAAATTTAATATTGTAATAATTTGCCATATAATAATCGAGTAAAGAAAAAAAGAAAAAGCTAAAAAGCAGTAGAAATCGATATCCATGACTCAGCCAAAGAAAAAAGAAATCAAAGACTATACTATACTGGCGACCTGAGAGAGTCAGTTGTTATGAATATGACCCATCTGAAAGAGTTAAAAACAGCGTGTACATTGTCGAAAAACCACTACCACCATTTTTAATATTTAGTGGTATTTTTGCAAAAGAAAATTAAAAAAATAAATAAAGGTGTTGTTTTTCTACCTTCTTTCTTTTTCTCCAAAGCAGCTTCCTTGAAGTTCTGGTAATACTGTCATAGACAACTATTACTACTACCCGCCATATTCGGTTTTCCACACTTACTTTTCAGAGCAGTCACCAACTTTGAAATTTCAAACCTTCTGTGTGTGTGTGTGTGTATATATAGAGAGAGGTGTACGTGTTATTATATCTCATCTTTGTGTGCTTTGTGTTAACTTGGTTTGTTGTTGACTCTCTCTCTTTCTCTCTCTCTTTTTTGATCTGATTTGGTTTGGAGAGAGATAAATATAGTAGAGGAGTAGTTGTTCTTCAAGTTCAAGCTTCTGGGGTTGGGATTTTCTGGTGAGTGAGTTTGATTTTTCTTGACTGTTTTTGATTTTGCTTGATGGGTTGTTTATATTTTTGAGCTTTTTGGCTTGGTTTGGATAAAGTTCTAATTTTTGTGGATTTCCCATGAAAAGGGTTTTTAGCTTTTGGTGTTTTCAATCAATATTCCTTGATTCCAATGTTTTTTTTTTCCCCTTTTTTTGTTTGTTTGCTATGAATCTTTTTTAAGTCAAAGTTTCAGTATTTTCTGCAATTTCTGGATTTACTATGAACAAAAGGAAAATTAGAGAGAAAATCTAATGGTTGAAGTAGTCTTAGAATGATAATGTTTGGTTTGTGTTTGTAAAAATGCAAAAGAGCTTACTGTTCTGATATTTTATGACCCTTTGAATTTTCTGGGCTTTTAAAACTGATACATCTATACATATGTGTATATATTCTTGGTATGAGCAGGTTCATCACAAGTTGAAGTTTGATTAAATTGATGGGTCTATCTCTTTCTGTGCTAATATCACCATGGAATGCTATCCTAAAGAATGAGTTTTTTGGTCTAACAGACACATTTGGAACAGCCATAATGAGGCCCATGAGGCTCAAGAAAGAAACCTCAGAGACTTTAATGAAAAAGAAGAGCATAGAAAGGTCACCAAGTGTCAAAACAAGAGAAGCTAACAGAGGAACAACAAAGCTTCAAACGCCTGATAAACTCGACAAATTAGTGATCGACAAAACCAACCACGAAACAAACATAAAACAGATACAAAAGCCCAAGATTTTGCTACCACAGCAACCAGAGTTTGTGTTCTCTAGTCCAAGACCAGTTTGTGAGCTTGATGCTGCAGCAACTACGGTTCAGAAAGTTTACAAGAGTTATAGGACTAGAAGAAACCTTGCTGATTGTGCAGTTGTGGTTGAAGAACTCTGGTTTGTGACCATACTTTTCCCCTCTTTTTTTATCATCATTAATATCATTATTCTTTGTTTAAACTTAAGTTTTGTGTTTGTGTTTTCTAGGTGGAAAGCTTTGGATTTTGCAGCTCTTAAAAGAAGTTCTGTGTCGTTTTTCAACATTGAGAAACCAGAGACTGCAACATCCAGATGGGCACGCGCCAGGACTAGAGCTGCCAAGGTTTATACCTTTACCTAATGATGTTTTATATATATATATATATATATATTATGTAGAGAAGAACTTTGGGACTAAACCATCAAAATTTTTATGTATGTCAGGTTGGGAAAGGCTTGTCTAAAGATGAGAAGGCTCAAAAACTAGCTTTACAACACTGGCTTGAAGCTGTAAGTTTATCCATTCATATTTTCAGTTTTTTCTTTACAAATTTATGAATAGTAGGTGTACAATTATTTGTTGTTGACTCGTATCAAATGGGTCCCAAAACTTTATCATCATTATTATTATTGTTTAGCACTATTCATTAATGAGTTGATTGGGTTCTGTTTTAAAAAATTTACTGTTGATTGGGTTGGGTTATGCATGATGATAATAACATTTCACATCAAGATTATGAACATATTTAATCAATGGACTAACATAAGTTTCATCTTGGTTTCTTTTTCTTATAGATTGATCCACGTCATCGGTATGGACATAATCTCCATTTCTACTATGATACTTGGTCTGACAGCAAGAGCACTCAGCCATTCTTTTACTGGTATATATATATATATTTTCATTTATATATATATATAAACATATTCATATATTCTTTTACTAATTGTACTCTATTATGGAAACTCATAAAGGTTGGATGTTGGTGATGGCAAAGACTTGATTATAAAGAAGTGCCCAAGAACTGTGCTACAACAGCAATGCATAAGATATCTTGGACCAGTAAGTCTAAGCCTCATTGTTTTTTATCATTATCTTACTTAATTACTTAATTAATCACATTGCTAATTAAACAATATTAATTAATGCAGATGGAGAGGGAGGCCTATGAAGTGATTGTGGAGAGTGGGAAACTTGTGCACAAGCAAACTGGGATACTAATCAACACTGTGGAAGGGTCAAAGTGGATATTTGTGCTAAGCACATCAAGAAATTTATATGTTGGCCAAAAGAAAAAAGGGGTCTTCCAACACTCTAGTTTTCTCTCTGGAGGGGCTACTACTGCAGCTGGAAGATTAGTTGCCCATGATGGTGTTCTAGAGGTGATAATTCTAAACCAACTACCTAATATTTGTGTTCGAGGGTTCGAATCTCTCTAGAATCTGAGGTCCGAGTTCCTCTGGATACCTATATAACAATTGTTATAGTTTTTTTTATGTTTTTTTAATATTTGTGTTTAAGGTTTCGAGTCCCTCCAAACTCCCTATACCTAATATTTGTGTTCGAGGGTTCGAATCTCTCTAGAATCTGAGGTTCGAGTTCCTCTGGATACCTACATAACAATTGTTATAGTTTTTGATGTTTTTTTAATATTTGTGTTTAAGGTTTCTAGTCCCTCCAAACTACCTATACCTAATATTTGTGTTCGAGGGTTCGAATCTCTCTAGAATCTGAGGTTCGAGTTCCTTTGGATACCTACGTAACAATTGTTATAGTTTGTCAAAATTCGATTTTTTTTGAATATTTGTGTTTTACATAACAATTGTTATAGTTTGTCAAAATTCACAGTACTATTTTGTTATTTTGTATATTATTGAATTGTTTGGAATTTGTACTTTTGGAGCTAACTTTGCCAATTCCTTTACAGGCTATATGGCCATACAGTGGTCATTATCTCCCAACAGAAGACAACTTTAGAGAATTCATTACTTTTCTTCAAGAACACAATGTAGACCTTAGCAATGTTAAGGTAATTAATTAACATTTATCATAACACTAATTTTCTTTACTATTAATAAATTAAAATTCACATTTTTATTTTTATTTTTTCAGAGATATTCAATAGATAGTGATGGAACTTCATTCAAAGATTGTAATGAGGAGGAGACTAAGACAAAGGTAGTCAACTCTTTCAAGTCAACCACGATCGATTTGGATATCAACGCCATTAACGCTACCACTACCGAGCAAGAACTAGATGCGGCGGCCGCCACCACCGCGGCCGCCATCAACAGCGGTGTGCCGCCGATGTTTGACATGGCAAAACGTTTGTCATGCAAATGGACAAGTGGGGTTGGTCCACGTATTGGGTGTGTTAGGGACTATCCTCAAGAGCTACAATCTCGAGCATTGGAACAAGTCAACTTATCTCCAAAAGTCAACCATGGCGGTTATGGCAGTTGTGTTCCGATCCCTTCTCCTCGGCCCAGCCCAAAGATTCGGGTCTCTCCCAGGCTTGCTTATATGGGCCTTCCAAGCCCAAGAGTGATGGCCCTTCCAAGTCCAAGAGTGATGCTGCCACCTTCCACTCCTGCCAATTAACAATGAAAAAAAAAAGAAAAGTACTCAATAATTGGACACTTCTTTTGTCCTTTCTATCTTAGCTTTATTAGCAAAATAGAATTGTTTAATTCTTTTATTTGTTTACTTATTTAGTTTTGAATCAGTTGGTTCTCTACTTGATGCAAGTTGTAAATATGTATTTTCATAAATAATGCAAATGATATTTTAGTATTCATAAAAAAATTATAGTCTCAATTTATACTTGTTATAAATAAGGGTAAATTTCATATTATAATATATGTTACATGTATTTTTTTTAATTTTAAAAAAATTGTCTCCATATATTAATAATTATATATTATGCTACACATCATAAGTTGTTGGAACTTTTGGAAAAGTAAAATGAGTTATTAAAAAATAAAAAAAATGTATTTGGTGTGTGAAATGGGAAAATTTCCCAAGTGGATTTGGAATAGTCTTCCAAGAGTAGATATAAAAAACAAGTGCAAAATATAATTTTTATTTTATTAATTTAAAACACGTTTAGAGCAGGTAAATTGATAGATTAAAATATCTATATAATTTCTCCCCCACGTTTAGAAAATGTTTTTTTTAGTTGATAAGCTGCTGTGTACACTTGGGACAGAGCTGAAAGCAATTTAGTCCGCGACTCAATCCAGAAAACTATATCGATTCCTATTTTATTTTCTACATCAACATAAGTAAAAAAGAACATATTTTTTTTGAATTGTTATCAAATTATTGAAGCCAAAATAATATTAATTATATCGATATTAAATTATTTTAATCTCATAATAATAAAAGAACTTTGGTTTTAACCACTGTATAGTGATTTTAATGTATTATATTAGTATATTTTGATTTTTGGGTTGACTAATTGAAACTCTTAACCATGTAATGGTGTGGATATATGGATTTAGTATAGTGTGAGCTCCCATATGCACATGTTTTTTGACCATAAAAAAATGTTTGATATGGCTAAAGATAAAAGAGAACATAAATGAATTAATAATTATTTATTTATTTTTTCTATATATATATTTTGTTTGAGAGAGATAATTTAGTGGGCTCCATTCAATTTTCTAATAATTTCACTTTTTTCTTCTACCAAATAAAGTTGTTGTATTTTTATTACTATTTTAGTGTTTTCAAAATCATGTCTATTTTTCTTTTTTAAAAAAGTAGAAGAATCGATAAAGCTCAAATTATTTTATTTCCAAGTACCATGCAACTTCAAAATCACATTATATATATTTTTTATACTCTACCAAATTTTATGCATATAATAAACCAGAAAGAAAAAAGTCCAAACTTTACTTTATATCTTCTTCCTCACCACTGATTTATCATCCTATTTTATCTTCTTTACCCTTTGTTTGGTTGATGAAAAAAGGGAGAGAAAATTAATTTTGTTGAGGAAAATGAAGGAAAGAAAAAAAATATGTTTGTTCTGTTGGAAAGAGAAAAATGAATGAAAAAAAAAATTAATATTTCAATGAGAATTTTTTCATATTAAAATTACTTATTTATTTATTATTATTATTATTTTTAGTTCTAAATTATAATTATCCTTTCATTTTATTTTCTTTCCTTTCCTTATTATCAAACAATATAAGATAAATATTTTTTTTTCCATCACTATTTTCTATCTCTCCTTTCATTTTTTTTTTACTTTCAACAAAACATAGTGTTAGAATTGCTTACCAATTACCACTTACTACTATAGATTTACTTTTATTTATTTATGAAAAAATATTATTTTGGTCCTTGTGTTTTTCCTGAATACGTGATCGACCCCTGTATTTTGTTAAATGACAATTCGAATCCTGTGTTTTACAAAATGGATCAAAATAGTACCCTAGAACCGATTTTGGTCAAAATATTTTCAATTATAAGATCAATTCTTAATTCGTTAGTGATGCAATGAGTTTAAAGAAGTAGAGAAAGTGGTCGAGGAGCTGAGAATGAAATATTAAATTTGAAATTTTATTTATCAAAATTAGGTATAAGTTATTATTTTGATCTATTTTGTAAAATACAAGATCTGAATTATCATTTAACAAAACACAAATACCGATCGCGTATTTAGGAAAAATACAAAGATCAAACTAGTATTTTCTCTTTATTTATTTACGACTTTCAAGAAAGAATGGTCAATGAATTTTCATTAAAAAAACACATTTAAACTCCAATTTATCATAATAAACTAATACTCATTATAGCATCTAAAAATTATTAATATATTGATATGAGAGTAAAAAAAAAATGAAGTGATGAGAATGAGAAAAGGGAAAAGGGGTTGGTTTCTTCGTTGTTTCTCATGTTTGTTTGTAAAGTAAATGCCAAAGAAACTCGATTGTTTATTCAGTCATAGTTGATTAGTCGAATCCAATGGAAATATTATGAGAATTGAAAGTGAATAAGTCGAAGCCTCGATCTCGATGTGAATAGATACATATCATAGCATTATTTATTAGTTTGTGTTGTGTTTACTTACATAGTTTTTAGTCACTGCCAACCCTCCTCGGTAATCTAACATTTTTAATGCTATGATGTCCTTCTCATATGCCAAGTTTGTCCACATATTGATGGAATAGTATGTTCAATATTATAACTTCTTTTAAGCAATAAAAGAAATTCTATTAGGTCAGTGTATGACAATTTTTTACTATGTAGAAATTAAGAAAAAGAATAATGATACGTACACGCAAAATGTGCATAATATGACATGAGATAAAATTTAGGAAAAAGAAAATGAACACACCAAAATTCCATAATATAATTTGACATAAGATGTAACAACAAAATAATACTAGAGATGAATTAAAATAGAAGATGTAAACGCACCAGCCATTGCTGTCCCCGGCCACAATGTGCATCGTCACCACCACAATAACCCTATTCGTCATCTTGTGACCAGAAAACACCCGATACCACCAAATGACAAGCATAGATTTGAGGCGCTCCCACCACACTGTTGCACCCGAGCTACACCATGAGGATGGAGCACGATGTAAGAGCTATGGCCTGCAACTAGGAGCGAGTGCAAAAGGGGATAAAGGTATCTAAAGAGAACAAATGAGGCAGCTAGGGTTTTTCCTTCTATGTATTTTTTTTAGAGTAATGATATATGTATCCAAAATAGGGTCTCTTGGCAAAATGATCTATTTTTTGAAGTCATTTTGCACTCTGACCTATTTTTGATAATTTTTTACAAAATTGTTTCTGACACTCCAGACAATTGGTCGAAATTTTTTAGACAGCTGGTCAAAAAATTCAGACAACTGATCAAAATTTTAGATAGAGATCATTTTGCAAAAAAATTATCAAAACTAGGCCAGAGTGCAAAATGACTTCAAAAAAAAGAAGAGAGGTCATTTTCACCAATTACTCATCCAAAATATGTACATAAATAATACACATAGTGACGTGACAATTTAGCATAACCAATCTTATTTATCAAAGTTAGGATCCACTATTTTAAAAAGTAGTGTTACGTCACTATGTATAATGTTTGGGTCCACATATAATTACTTTTTTTTTTAATAGGTGTTTAATAAAAGTGTCACTACTCACTAGGGAATAGGGATGTCAATTTAACCCGCGGGGAACATGACCCTCGTCACGAACCCGTCCCGTTTACATTGTAATTTATATTTTTAATATAAATATTATTAAAAATATATAATATAATAATTTTTATAAAAATATATATTTATTAATGGTGTAATTTATTGTTTTCTAATTATTTAATATTAAAAAGTATTGATTATTTTAATTTATTTTATCAATTTTAGAAAAAAAAATTAAATATTTTTATTAAATGGGTACTCGATGGGATCCCGATCCCGAGACAGAGTGAGGACGGGGGAGCCATCCCCGATCCTGCCCCGCCCCATTTACATCCCTACCAGGGAAACTATGAAATTGAAGGTAAGATAAAGTGAGTCTCCAATACAAATAAGATTTCAAATTATATATATATATAAATAATATTTTTCTAAAACATATAAATTTATTTTGGGGCTATTATTTATTTAAGGGTACAAGTATTAATGGACTTGCTCCATCTTGACTATCACATGTGTACAATTCAAGTGTGCCTTTCAAGTATCACTCTTGTAAGAAAAATAATGTACTGAACACACATTTTGCTTGGCCACAAATAAATATATATATCTTATTTTATTAAATGATCATGTGAGATTTGTACTTGTGTATTAATTATGGTAGTAAGAACCACAAATGTCCATTTATAATTTTCATCAAAATTCATATAATCCAAAGATTATTTTATAGAAAAGTAGCATGAGACAAAGAAAGTTTATGAATTAGAAAATTTTCAAAAATAGATGAGAATGTTACAATTCCGACATTATCATGATTTATGACATGGTAATTTGTATAGTTCCAAAAGCATGTGGATTTTTACCTATATATATATATTTATTTTTCCTAAATAAATAATCCAATTTTATATGGCATATTATATTAATTTGCTCAAATACAAACAACACCAGAGAAGTCCACATCATTTGTTTCAAATCAAAACCATGTGGGGACAGCAAACATCTCCATTTTTGAAAAACAAGTTCTTCACTTTGAATGAATACAAGGAAAAAGTTTCAATCTTTTATGATGATAAATCATAAAAAAACACGTGGCATTCACCAAATGGTGGTGGCCCACCATAAGAAAAAGTAATGAATTCACCAGATTTTTACAGCACTGACTTAGGGTGATCTCTTGTCTGGTTGCTTTCTGGCCTTTTTGTATCTTTTCATTTTACTAACACACACCTAATCCTAAAGCTTTTTTTTTTTGTTAGAATGTTATGTTTTGAATGAGCAATGATATGTTGCATTCAAAATATACACTTAAATATTATGTGCAGTAATGTAATAGTTTAGCCTAATCAATTATATTTGTTAAAATTAGGGTCTATTATTTTAAAAAGATCACTGCGTGTAATAGTTGGATGCATATTTTGGATGTACATATCGTTACTCATTTTGAATTTATTGAGATATATGTAAAACTATTTTAAATTTATGAATTTGTACATTGTAATAATTAATGAGAATGTTTAAGTTGGGTAGTACTTTTTACACTATAGGTACAACACACCTCTTAGATGGACATGTAGATATGTTCTTATCTCAATATTTTTTTTCACGACGGTGTTCTTTGTAGTTATACCTAACTTTCTGTGAGTTTTCTAGAAATGTTGAATAATTTACAGTGCCGAAAACAGAGTTCAAACAACTCGTTGCAAGCGTGCTTGTTTTTTTTATATGCATGTAAAATCAGTTGTTTAAACTTTATTTTTAGTACTGTAAATTATTTAGAAATTCTTAAAAACTTGTAGAAAGTTCATTATAGCTACAATGAACATTGTCATAAAAAAAAAATAGAATAAAAATACCCCTACACCCATCTATTGGGTAGCCATATTTTGTTTGGTTAAATTTAGAGCATCTTTTAAATTTGTCCAATATTTATATTTGAATTTGTCACCAGTTTAATATATATGGCTATTGGAGTCTAATACTAATACATTTTTTTTCTTCCCAAAACCAGATCAAGTAAAAAAAAAAAGTCAATAAATATTGTAAAATAAAATTATTTACAAATTAATTTAATTTTATGTGTGTATTTTAAGTGTGTGTCTAGCATTATTTTAAAATTAACATATTTATTTTCACAAAAATAAAGTAAATCCCAAATTCAAATCTATTTATTCAAAGTCCAAAAAAAATTCTTAAAAATATAATAAGTGCTTGGTAAACTATGTCGAGTTAGGAAGTATTGTTGTATATAGTTAACTTATTTTTATTTAAAAAAAAAGGATAAATAGTTAAATTATTGTTGTAAATAGTTAAAGAGAATAGTATTGCTAAGGAGCATCAGCACCCAGTAGTATCCAATACTATAAAAAAATCACATACTACTATTAACTAAATTCAATATTTAGTCTTATACATTTTAATTTAATAAATATTATGAAATAACGCTAATCATTCATATAGTCCACCTCATATAGTGTTGAACAAGTTAAAATGTCAAATAACAAGAGTGTTGCTATTTGACACCTTAAGGTGTCTAATACTACATTGATTAACGATACCTCATAATATTTATAAAATTCAAATAAGTGGGACCCATTATTAAATTTAAATGGGTGCTCTACTCCATCTTTTAAAATACCTCCTCAAAATACACATTTTTCTATTTTACTTATAAGTTTTATATTATACCATACATTAGTTTCTCTATATATTTCTCTGCATTATTTAAATATTATATCTTTAAACATATTTTATTACTTAAAATAAAATAAAATAATTGAAAAAAAATATATAAATATACTAAATGAAGAGAAAAAACTTATAAAGAAAAATAATAATATTAAAATATTATATAAATGATATGTAAATATGATGTAAATGTAGATATAGATTAATTTGAGTTTGTGCATAGCTATTATAAATATATGTATAAATGAGCTAATGGAAGATGTTTTTATGAGTTTTAGCTAAATATTATAGAGAAAGTGTATTACAAAATATATCAACAAAACATATAGTTTTATAATTTACCTCAAACTTTTACATTATACCATACATTTGCTTCTTTATTTTTTCTCTACATCATTTATATATTATATTTTTAAAAATATTTTATTCATTTTAAGAAATAAAATAATTAAATATAATAGTATCACACTCATATATATACAAAAGTTTATAAAAAAATAAAAAAAATATTTATAGCTTGATGAATAGTATTTCACTACACATAGAGAAATACTATTTATTTATGTAAAAAAATATAACTTTACATCATCTATTGGAAGACTACTTAACCAATTTTTCTCTATATTATAAAGAATAAATAGTTAAATTATTGTTGTAAATAGTTAAAGAGAATAGTATTGTTAAGGAGCACGAGGAAATGACATGCTACTATTAATTAAATTAAATATTGAGTCTTATATATTTTAATTTAATAAGTATTATGAAATAACGCTAATCATTCATATGGTCAACTTCATGTGGTGTCGAACAAGTTAAAATGTCAAATAACAAGAGTGCTGGTATTTGATATTTTAAGGTGTCCAATACCACATTAATTAACGATACCTCACGATTGATTAACGATACCTCATAATATTTATAAAATTCAAATAAGTGGGACCCAATATTAAATTACACTACGCCAGATGTCATTATTGGACACCAATGGTACTATTTCTCGAATAAAAACAATGTAAAGAGAATCCTAGATTGACATGTTCAATATCACATACACTATATATTATTCATCGTAAAATGAGATGAAAAAAAAAAAAATAGAGTCAATCATGCAAATAGTCCAACAAAGAGAGATAGTGAATGGTAACTATGTAATATTGGAGAAAACCAAGGTTAAATAATCACAAACCTCAATAAGAACACTGAGCGGGACTCAGTCTCATTTGTCCGTTGAGTTTTTGAATTTCAAACATAGAAGGACTTTTATTGGACCAGTAACTATCCCACATTCCCACTTCTCACCATTTCCCACTAAAGACACTACTCCCGTCTCTCTCTCTCTCTCCTCTCCACTCCCTTTCTCTCTCTAAAACACACATCTTTACTTTAAAGTTTCGACCTTTGAGTCTACATCCCTTTTAGAAAGAAAACCCTTTTGAATTTTGCTCTACTGTTCAAGCTACAAGAAGAAGAAGTGGGAGGGAAGCTCTGTTATTTGAGCAAAGATGGGAGCTTCAGGCAAATGGGTCAAAGCTTTTATAGGTTTGAAGAAGCCAGAGAAAGAAGAGCATGTAAGCTAAGCTTGGAAATCTTTGTTTTTTTGTTTGGTTCTGTGCTTAAGCTTGGTTTTTTTAATGTCTGTTCTCTATGTGTTTGTGTTTAGGAGAAGGTGGTGGTTAAGAGCAAGAAATGGAGACTATGGAGAAGTTCTTCAGGAGATATGGGGTCATGGAAAGGTTTCAAAGGGAGCCAAAGGGCGGCTTCTGAAGGCTCTGATTCTCCTCGTTTGGCTAATGCCTTCTCTGCTGCCATGGCTACTGTCGTTCGAGCTCCTCCTAGAGATTTCAGGGTTGTCAGACAAGAATGGGCTGCCATAAGGATCCAAACTGCTTTTCGTGGATTTTTGGTAAGTTGAGCTTAGTATTTTTTGAGTCTTTTCTGTCTTTTTTTCTTTAGCTGATAATAATGTATGCTGTCCTTAGATATCAAGTACAATCTTAGATCTCTTGTGTAGAAAGTTGAATTCTTAGCATGTTTTAAGTAACATTATACTACCTTGCTCTTGACAAGAAAAGAATGAAGTTCTTTTATAATCATAGTCACTAAGGATGGTAATAATTGCCTCAGTTAGCTTATGAATTTTGAGCTTCCTCGGTTTTGTATCATGGGATCTGTTTGTGAAATTGTTCTCAGCTGTGTTTGGTGATTGTTAACGATTCCCTCAGTTAGAACAAGGATGTGTTTGAGCAGCCTTGGTTTAGTATCATGTGATCTGTTTGTGAAAATGTTCTCAACTGTGCTTGGTGATTGGTACTTGGATTTTCAGGCAAGAAGGGCTTTGAGGGCCTTAAAAGGTATAGTGAGGCTTCAAGCACTAGTTCGAGGTCGACAAGTGAGGAAGCAGGCTGCTGTGACACTGAGGTGTATGCAGGCCCTTGTTAGAGTTCAAGCACGAGTTCGAGCTCGCCGTGTGAGGATGTCCATGGAAGGCCAAGCTGTGCAACAAATACTCGATGAACACCGCAGCAAGGCTGACCTCCTCAAACAAGCTGAGGTCTCTTCATTCATTCCCTTACTGGTGTAGTATGAAATTATAACTACGTGAAGCCATTTTCAACTCCTAAACCAATAATGTTTTTTTCAGGAAGGGTGGTGTGATAGCAAGGGAACATTAGATGATGTTAAAAGCAAGTTAAACATGAGGCAAGAAGGAGCTTTTAAGAGGGAGAGAGCCATTGCATACTCTCTAGCTCAAAAGGTATGTTGATTTGATAACACTTTTTTGTTTGTTTATCTTTTCAATTAGTAAGATTTTTCAACTTGGCTTTTCAGCAATGGAGATCGATCCAAGATTCGAATTCTCGAACAACTTGCTCTGGTTATTCTTTAAGGAATCAAGAGTTTGACAAGAGTAGCTGGGGATGGAGTTGGTTAGAGCGATGGATGGCAGCGAAGCCATGGGAGACAAGACTAATGGAACAATCCCAAGCTATTGACCCTTCAGAGATCACTCCTCCTACAAAGAATTCTTCAGATTCCTTAGTAGGCAAACGCTCAAAATCTTCAGAACCATCTTCGGTTAAAGTTAGAAGGAACAATGTGACCACAAGGATTTCAGCTAAACCTCCTCATCTTCAAATGGGGCAAGCCACTCGCTCATCTTCAAGTCCTAGTTCTGAATTTCGGTATGATGAGACTTCAGCCTCGTCTTCATTATGCACGTCTACAACTCCGATTTCAGGGAACACCATGTTGGCTTCGGATAGAACAGATGACAGCTCTTGCAGCCGGCCGAGTTACATGAGCCTGACCGAGTCTACCAAGGCCAAACAAAGGCTGTATAACCAGCAGCAGCAGCAGCAGCAGCAGCCATCGCATAGAATCAGGCAGTCCATGGATGAGTTTCAGTTCCTCAAGAAATCTGGTGTTTTCTGTAATGGTGATTCTAAAAGCATTGCTGGTTCAGACCATTCTTCTTTGCTCCACAACACAAAGCCACTCCATTTATCAACTCAGTTGGACAGGAACACCATGAAACTAAGGTGAAAGAAAGATCACACCAACAAACACCTTAGTTTTGAGAAAGATCAACAGCTTGTTGTTTCTTTTACCCTTTCAGTTTCGATTGTGTGTATTTAAGTTTTTTGTGGAAGTTGTGCCTCTGCCTCCTCCCCAAAAAACGAATGAGATTCCCTTAGATTTGCTTTTATTATAGTTTGTACAATAGTTCATTTATGATTAAATATTGTCTCCATCTTCATCTAGTAAGTATTCACATGCTCATGCATTGCACTAATGTACAAGAGAGTAATCTAAATATCAAGAGTATCTAATTGTGGTTGAATACTAGGCATGGCAAAATGGGGTGGTGAAGTGGGGGGCGGGGTGGGGCCCCGACCTGATAGGGCATCTTTGCCCCGGTAAAAATGCGGTGGAATTCGGGGCGGGGCGGCGCGCTATTCAAGTGGGGTGGGGCTGCCCCGTCCCACGACTGCTCCGTCCCGAATTTTTTTTTCTATACTTTTACCCAATTCTCTCATGCTACTTATATACATGCATTGTAGGTAAAATTGACATTTATATGTGGTTTAAAATATCATTAATTTTAAATAGACTAGAAAATAATTGTAAATATTGAAAAATATGCTTTATATAATTCATTATTATTCTTGTATTTATTTTTGTAAATTTTAAAATAAAAAAATATAAAATATAATATAATATAATATTTGAGGGTGTAGTTGATACGAAGTGTAAAAAATAAAGATTACAATAAAAAAAATATTTAGAGTTAAGAAAAATTCTAAAATTATAATTTAATGTTTCTTTAAAAAATAAAATTAAATGGGGAAATACGGCGGTGCAGACCCCCTATTTACATGCCTATTGAATACAAAATGTCTCTCTTTTGAATCTTGTTACTTACAATGTGACATATCATCATATTGTACAGAAGTGGGTTTTATCAAATTTTGAGTAAAGAGATATAAAAGAAATATGCAAGGATAGATATTTTTATTCCTTATACATTAAAACCTTTATATAATAATAGTTTGAGATGAAACTAATTTTATTCTAGTTGAGAGGTTATAACTGAATAGATGTATTGATGCGAAAAATTTACAAACACCATAATGTATCAACTATAACATCAATAATAATAAAATTCTCTATTAACTATTAGATATTTAAAAGTAACTTAAGTAATTCAAATGTAGAATAAATCCTTGATTTTCTCATTTGTGTACAAAGAAATGACAATACATATATTTATTTGATTATATATATAATTATTACTATATAGAGATATACTTTCTTAATGTGGGACTTAAAACGTATAACTAATTACATTTTAGAAGTTATTCTTATTTATAACTGGCCCAAATTGAGATCAATTTTTTTTATAATAAAATAGAGATTATTCTTATATAGAGATTTTACTCTAGTTTGTACAGTAATTTATTTGTGATAATTATTAAATATTGCTTCAATCTAAATATTCACATGGTCAAGAATTGGACTAATGAATGAATAAGAGTCACTTAAATCAAAGCATTGTGATTCATTACCATTTCTTTTAATCATTCTAAGCTTGAAACCATGCTTGAAGTTTAGAACAATGCCATACTCAAGCTCTTCCAATTCCATATTGGGAGAGTGTCTAAACAAGTAATTTCGATACAAATGAATGATTGTGAGCTTCTTTTTCTCTTGGAGTGAGAATTTAGTCATGAAAATTTTACTCCAAAACTCGATTATATGTAAGTATATAAGATTACAAACATTAACACTCAGCAGCGCATAAATGAGTGTCGACATTATACGAATATATATTTTAAATTATATTTAAATTTGTTATAAAACTTCAAATTTATACATATTGATTATATTAAGAGAAATTGGTGAAAATGTCATCTTTTTCTAAGTGATTTTGTACTCTGACCTACTTTTAATAATTTTTTGCAAAATGACATACGTTTAAAATTCAACCAGCTGTCTAAAATTTTCGATTACTTGTCTAAATTATGAGAGATCATTTTGTAAAAAATTATTAAAACTAGGCTAGAGTGCAAAATAACTTTAAAAAATAGATCATTTTAACAGATGACCCTTATATTAATTCATGTCATCATTCATATTATTTTGTATTAATTTTTTTATTTCTTAAATTTGATTAAAGTAGGATTGTCTGTTGGTACTCTATATCTATCAAGTTAATACCCTTTTGCTTAAATTAAATGGATATACTCTATAATTTTTTATGTTTTATATTTTTTGATATAATATTTTACTTGTTTATTTATGTCTTATATAAAATTATACAATTTTTATTATTATAATTTTTCAGTAAATTAATTATGTATGTCTATATTTACAAATATATATTTTGAGTAAAAATGATATTTCATTTTCCACCTAAATTTATATTAATATAGTAAATTTATATATATGGATTATATTAATTCATGTCATCACTCTTATTATGTTGTGTTGATTTTTTTTATTCTTAAATTTGATGAAAATAGGATTAATACTGTTTTTTACTTAAAATAAATATATAGGGAGTGACTACAACGCATCTTTTTTTTTGTATTATCGGTGCATCATTTTTTTATTTTCGGCACCTATATAGATATAATCCTAAATTTTTTTATATGACGGTGTACATTATAAATATCTAGAATATCCTGTAAATTTTGAAGAAATTCCAAATAAATTATGGTACCGAAAATAAGGTCTAAACTGTCTGTTGTACGCGTGCCTGTTTTTTTTTGTGTACGCGTGTAAAATTTGACAGTTTGAACTTTGTTTTCGACTTTGTAAACTATTCAGAATTTCTTAAAAATTTGCAGGATATTCTAAATACTTACAATGTACACCATCATATAAATTTTTTTTGGATTATATCTATCTAGGTGGAAAATAGAAAAATAATGCATCGGTGTTGCAAAAAAAAGAGATGCATTGTAGTCATTCCCATAATTTATAGTAAATACATTAACAAAAGTTCTATTTTCTATGGTTTTTTCAATACTCGTTTCACTCATAAAATCAATATTATTCAAACAAACCTTTAAACATGGTTTATGAAGATTAGCAATCAACTCAACTGAAACCATAAATGGAGTAGATGTGTTGGTTTATGAAATCGGAGAAGAAGATGAAGATGAAACTAATGGTGGTTAAATCAATTAAACCCAAAAAAGAATAGTTATAAAAAGTAATTGGGTTGGTTATGTATATACTACTAGTATTGTCCCACATCGGTAAACATGGTTTAAGATAATTATACTAATGATAATAAAATTGAAGATTAGAAATCAACTGCCATACCATACTATGTGTGTTGGTTTATGAAATGGGAGAATTCGTTGTCTCCAAAGGTGGAGAAGATGTCAATGAAAGATGGAAATAAAACTCCAAAACTCGGAATTTTCCATCATAGTTTAATAAGGTGTAGCGTGAAGGAGTACCATCGTCTTAGCAAAAAAGAATATAAGAATATTTTTATAATTAAGTTGAACTGAAAAAATATATCAATCTATCCTAGATAAAAATTGCAGGATTGCTTAGTTTTATTTATAGAAATTATTTTTATTAAATTTATATCATTGTCATATAAATTTTAAATAAAAAAACAATATAAAAGAGAAGTTGAAGGAGATGATATGACACTATAAAATCTGATTAAACCACTTTATTTATTTTCTCATTTGATCTAAATTTTTTTATTCATTTTATAGATTATAATAAAAAAAATTAATTCTCATTCTACTTCTTAACTATTTAATCATTAAAAATTACTAAAAAAAGAATTAATTTTAAAAAAATATTATACTTTTACTTCTTAACTACCATACACGATTAAAATAAATACCCATAGTGTTTTTGAGGTTTTTTTTTAAATAAGAAAACATATATTAATTTGAATTAAAAAACTAATAAACTAACAAAAGAATAAAGTGTTTTGTAACCGCAAGATTATTATTATTATTATTACAATAAATGGCTATGGGATGAAATTTTCTTACTTAAACGAATATTCCACAACTAACTTTTTTTTAACCAACATTTTTAGCTCAAATAAAAAAACTATTACAATAGTTTTTATTTTTACCAACCATTTTTCAACCTTTCAAGTTACTTTTTTTCTTTTTAGAAACCAAATTAATCTTTTCCAAAATTTCCAAAGAGGTTTTTCTAATTTCAAACTACAGTATCTTGCTAATAATACCCTGACATAGTTCTTCTCCAACACAAAGATATTGGAAAGGAGTAAAACAAGTATTTCATTATCTTCAAGGAACAATAGATATGGGCTTGTTTTATTCATATAATTCTAAGCCAGATCTAGTTGGTTAGCATATTGTAATGCCCCGAATTCTCCGATATGGTTTAATGGCGGGATTAATAGGCCGGGAGGGCCATACTTACTTAATTATGTCATTAATTGATAATATGCATGTATATGTGAATTATATTATGATATAATATTATATGCATGCATATGGGTCCACATTTGAATATTAGGGTGTTTTGATAATTTGGCCAGGTATATTTGTGTATTTGGATGCATATTGTGATTTGTGAATGAGATCCCATTATTATGGAGATATTTTTGAGCTATTCGGCATGAGCCGGTCTTATATTATGAGTTAGTGGTTTTGTCATAACGATGGTCTTTTATTGGGATATTGAGTAATGAGAATGTTTATTTGATGATAAATTGAGAGTTATTGAGGTTAGGATGAAATTTTGGAAGTTTTGACTATAATGTCCCCGGGGGTGTTTTTGGGACCCCGAGCACTAGGTTTTATTTGAGGTTACTTAAGCTTGAAGTTAGCTTGTCAGATAGAACGTACGTTAAAAAAACCTCTCGTTCTTTCCCGTTAGTTCGTTTTACCGTTCGAAGCGTTTTTGAAGATATCTCGAGTTCTAGGAGTCGGAATCAAGCGAGGATCGAGGCATAGCGATCCTAGGAAAGATTATAAGCTTTTTGACCGAAGGATTCGACGAGAAACAACCCAATCAAATGTAATCTAAGTTTTAAGTTTTGAGTTTTTAGAGTTTCTAACCTTAGAATTGGATTTTGTGAATCGTTGAGTTTTTAGTTCGTTTAAGCCTCGGGTTTTGATGGTTTTGGATCATTGGGAAGCTTGGGAGCTTTGATTTGATGATTTGGAAGTGTTTAGGTATGATTTTGGAGGCTTTGGAATGATGAAAAACGTGTTTGGGGATGGCTATGGGTTGGGGGCCACGGCCCTGTTCTTGGGCGCCGTGGCCCTAGCTCGGTGAAGCAGGTGGAGCGATTTCACTCTTGCTGGGCGCCGCAGCCCTTGGTGTTGGGCGCCGCGGCCTTTGCTCCTGGAGTGGTTGGGGGCCGCGGCCCAAGGTGTTAGGGCCGCAGCCCTTGAGCAGGGTTGAGCCCGTTTGAGTGTTTTGGCCCCGGGATCATGGTTTTAGGCCTCAAGATCGTTCCTACTACCCGGATTAGTGGGGATTGATGTCCCGGAGGCTAGATCTTGGTTTGGGAACCCTTGATTATCGTTTTATTGATGGTGTCCCATATTTGGTTATGACTAGGTGACCGCTAAAGGACTAAAAGTCAGATCGTTCTCAAGGGTCGTTCTTTTATTCATTCTCGCTCGAATTAGAGTTAAGAAAATTGTACCCCATATGTGACATGCATGGTTATTCTTGAGGCATGTTGATTGTGTAAATGTGGACATGAATTGATTATTGAATGCTTAGCAAATCTTGCTCACTTGTGCATGGTACTGACTAATTAGTCAGATTTGGCAAAGGTGTCAGTATCAACTGTACGCTGAGACTTATTAGTCAAGTTTGGCAGTGGTACTGGGCACTGGTCACTGGTCACACAGTGCTGACTTATAAGTCAGGACGGCCTTAGCGTATTCAACGCAAGCCAATAAATATTAGATCTAATCGACATCTGCATTAAATGACTCAGAAGAGCGTTAATGCCGGACCGACCTCAAGTTCGATGAAAACTAAAAGTGCTTGTGTGACTTACCCATCAGTCACTCATCTGTTAAGTTAGAGACTTACCCATCTGTCTCTCATCTGTTTAAGCTAGTGGCTTACCCAGCAGTCACTCATCTGTTTAAGCTAATGACTTACCCAGCAGTCCTATTCTGTTTAAATTAGTGACTTGCTTGTCAGTCACTCATTATGGTTTACCAGAACCTCAAGTGATATTCACTCATCTGTTTAAGAGCTATAAGCTCTGTGTGATTATAATAATAATCATTTGATAATGTTTATATTCAATACTGTGTTTTCTTGCTGGGTCTTGGCTCATGGGTGCTATGTGGTGCAGGTAAAGGGAAAGAAAAGCTCACCCAGCCTTGAGTGGAGAGCTTAGGTGGTGATGTGTACATATGCGGCCGCTTGGCCACCACGACCAAGGAGTTCTCAGAGGAACTAGGGGGTTTACCCTATTTTTGCTGCTTAGGTCGGTAGGGTTGTAAATTTGAAACAGTAGTGACCACTTTGTGTTATAAATAACTTGTAAATGTTTTGATGAGCACATGAACAATTTATATACTTAATAAAATATATCCTTTTATTTTTATTGGTTTTCTATCTTAGTCTGTTAATAACACTTAGAAGCACGTCTTTAACCAAAGGACTCGGGTAGCGGGTCAAATTTCCGGTTCACTGTTCACCGTAACTGTTCTGGGGTAGCCAAAGTGTTACACATATGCTGGTTATTTATCTGATCAATCCACACAAAGGTTGATCTCAATTAGGTTATCTATTCACAAATAGTGATAATGCTATATCATGGAGATCAACGAAACAAACCTTAACGACAACTTCATCAAATCATGTGAAATTCTTGCAATCCATGAAGCTAGTCGAGAGTGTGTATGGCTAAGATTGATAACCCAACATATTCGAGAGGGACGCAGTCTGCACTCCACTAAAAAGACTCTGACAGTGTTATTTGAAGATAATGTTGCATGTATAACTCAACTAAAAGGAGGATACATTAAAGGAGACAGAACAAAGCATATTTTTTCTGAAATTTTTCTTCACACATGATCTTAATAAAAGTGGGGATATCAATGTTCAACAAATTCGTTCAAAAGATAATCTGTCATATTTATTCACTAAAGCATTACCTACTGTGACCCTTAAAAGATTGAGATATGGTATAGGAATGCGTCACTTGAGAGACTTAAAGTAATCCTGCTATAAGGAAGAGAAAATACATACTGCATTATTTTTCCCTTAACCAAGGTTTTATCCTACTGGATTTTCCTGGTAAGGTTTTTAATGATGTAGTTATTGATACATATTATACAAAAGAATATAGTACTCTTTTCCCTCACTAGATTTTTTTTCCATAGGGTTTTTGTTCTAGTAAGGTTTTAATGAGGCTTATTATTAATAATGGATATCCAAAGGGGAGTATTATGAAATAATTGTGTGGATATCCATGTAATTTCATAAGTCTACAAAATTCTACAATGACTTTACATTTTCCACAAAGACCTTGTAAATTCCACAAGATATACATTAAATAAGACCATTTGTAAATGTCATAGAAATTTACCATTTACTTTCTCATTTACTATGTATATTTTGAAAGCCTATAAACAGAGGCCTTGTAATTAATGAAGATGAAGGGCACATGAATGAAACCATATTCTACTATCTAGTTTTCTCTCTATTGTCATTATATATTTTCTAGATATTGTGTTCTTTTATAGATAATATTCATTTAATTCTCAACAAGACTCAAATTATTGTTGGATACAAATTGTCTGCCTCTTTTGAGTCCTATTACTTAAAATGTGACATCATCATTTTGTATAGATGTAAGTTTTTATCAAATTGAGTAAAGAGGTGTATTAAATAAATAGAGAAATTGGTGAAAATAGCTTATTTTTTTAAGTGGTTTTGCACTCTGGCTTACTTTTGATAATTTTTTACAAAATGACATCTGTCTAAAATTCGACCAATTATCTAAATTTTTCGACCAGCTGTCTAAAATTTCCGACCGAATGTCTACATTTTTCGACCACCTGTCTAAATTTTCGATTAGCTGTTGTTATACCCAAAAATTAGAGATCAATGACGTGGCAATAATAGTGACAAGTGGCAGTGCATGGTCCGTAAAAGACACATTAAATAGTCAATAAATACATTGACTCCTCAGAGTTGTGATAGAGTGACCCGGTAGACTGACGAAGAATTGGGACTGCTTGAAAGATGTCATAACCAAGCCAAGTGCACCTTGGTCCGAGGAAAGCTAAGGAGAGTGCATCCTAGGAGGCTAAGGAGAGTGCATCCGAGGAGAACTCAAGAGAGTGGTCCTAGGAGACCCCAAGGATGTGGTCCTAGGAGACCCAAAGAGAGTGATCCTAGGAGACCCCAAGGATGAGGAGAGAAGTGCATGTCCTACCACCATGCACGTCCGACCAACAAGTGTATGTCCTACCACCATGCACATGTCCGACCAGCACTTGCATGAGTGGTCAGTAGGAGAGGTGGATCAACTAGCTAGAGGAGGACTAAGTCAAGATTCCCATAAACAACTTCAACAAGATATGCGGGAATCTCTCATTCTTCCCACAAATGGGTGGTTTGTTACATTTTGAATTTTGAATGTTTCTTTGTAATTTAAATGTAATAAATATAATAAAATATCTCGGTTCTAGGGGATACCGTATGTATGACCCTAAGCCTATAAATAGAGGGCTTATGGGATGAGAGAGGGGCTTCTTCTGCTTCTTCTTTCTAGAGAGAGAAAATTTGGGTCTGAGTATTCTAGAGAGAGAAAACTTGGGTCTGAGTATTCTAGAGAGAGAAAGTGCTGGCATTTGAAAGAATTCTTGTATCTTTGCAATCTGTACTGGAGAAACTCAGTTGGCTCAGTCCATCTGATCTTGAGTACAGATCTATAAATCACAACTCTAAGTGGATTAGGCTACTACCGACAATCGGGGCTGAACCACTATAAAAATCTTGTGTGTTCTTTATTTGCTTTATTAAACCGTCTGTGTCGTTTAAATTCTCTTAAAGGTTTGTCGTTTTTGACGTTCTCACGTCGTTGGCTAAAAACACAGTCAATAGCTGTCTAAATTATGAGAGACTATTTTGCAAAGAATTATTAAAACTATGCTAGAGTGCAAAATAACTTTAAAAAATAGGTGATTTTTCCGAGAGACTCTAAATAAATATTGCTTCAATCTTCATCTTGTAAGTATTCACATGGTCAACAATTGGACATATGACTAAGAGTCATCTAATTATAGTTGAATAGAAATCTTCTGTACTCAAAATTTGACATATCATCATTTTGTATAAAAGTGGGTTTTATCAAAATTTTGAGTAAAAACATGTAAAGGAAATACATTCATATTAATCATGATACTACCTCTATCTTCATATAGAAAGTATATATTCACAAGGCAAAATAGTTCATCTAGTAAGTATTTGCATGGTACTAATGAATAAGTATAAGAGTTACACTATTTAAAAATATGATTTTATTTAAAGCATTGTGATTACCATGCTTAAACACTCTCTTAATTAATTTCTCTTAATGACTCTAAGCTTGACACCATGTTTGAAGTTTAGAACAATGCCATACTCAAGCTGTGGAGGGGTTTCCATATTGGGAGAGTGCCTAAACAAATACTTTCGATACAAATGAATAATAGTGAGCTTCATCTCTTGGAGTGAGAATTTCTTGCCAATGCAAGAACGAGGCCCTATTCCAAATGGTATCAAGGCATAAGGGTGCCTTCCTTTCTCTTCTTCGCAATCGAGATCGAACCTCTCCGGCTTGAACTTCTCTGGCTCCGGGAAGTTCTTTGGGTCTTTTGATAACACTCCTGGTGCTAACCACACCCATGTCCCCTGCTCCTCACCAAATTACAGTCAAAATCTTCTATAATTACACTAATATTTCAAACAATAATAGACATTTTAGTGATGAAAATTTAATTCTGAAACTCGATTATTTAATAATGTTTAGAGACATGTTAAAAGCGCCCTAAGTTACTCGAAATTCTATATTGTCATTGGTGCAAGTTAATATCGTGTCCCACATATTTTATTAAAATTAAATTTTAATTAAAATATGTGAGATCCGATAACTAAATCACCTATAATACCGATATGTAAAGTCTTAAACGATTTCAAATACATGGCTTTATTAATCAATCTCCATACTCCATTAATAACATATATCCAAAAATTAAAAATATATATAATAATTATAGAAAATACCACCTAAATTTATATATATTTGAATAAAATGATATTTCATTTTCCACCTAATTTATATTAATATATTATCAATTATATTTATATATATATAATAGAATAAATTTATATCAATAGATTATATTAGTTCATGTCATCACTCTTATTATTTTGTATTGATTTTTCTAATTCTTATATTTTGACTAAAATAGGATTATCTGATATATCAATTGAGGTATAGTACTGTTTTTTTCTTAGAATAATAATACATAATAGAATTAGGTATATGAATATGACTGTTTTTTTAATTTTTTACTACATTTTTTGATATAATAATTTTTTACTTATGCCGTTTTGTAGTATTATATATATATATATTACTAATTTTTTTATATTTAAATTTTTACTCCAGCTGTTTTTTTTAATTTGTTACCTTTTGTTTGAATTTTAGACTTTAAAAATGACAAACAAAAAGCTAATAATTGTTTTTTTTTCTAAATAAAACTTAATTATAATACAGTTAAAAATGGTTTAAGATAACAAAACATAAGATTATTAGAGTAAAAGATCATACCTTTGGGAGAGTGTAGCCACCAATCTCGACTTGTTTCGAGGTCTCTCGAGCAATCAATGGCGAAACCATATAAAACCTCATCGACTCTTTCATCACCTGATCAAGATAACCAAACTTCGTCTGAAGATCATGAGCCGTCGGAATCAGATCAGACGGTCCAAACCCATCAATCTCCGCCACCATCTTCCGCTCCACCTCGGGGTGTCCGGCGACCAAATAAACGATCGAAGACAGAGTAAACGACGTCGTCGCAGACCCGGCAAGCAAGTGCTCGTACGTGACGGCGCTGATATAGTCTGGACTGAACACGTTCTTCGAAACAGTCTCCGAATCTCTCGCGTTCAGAATCACCGAAAGAAAGTCCTTCGAACCCCTCTCCTTGTCTCTCATCCTCTTCCCCACGATCTCGTCCAGTCGGCCGATGAGGTTCCGGTTGGTTCGGTCGACCTTCCAGTCCATTGTTCCGGGGATTCTTTTGAGGATCTGGCGAAAGGGTTCTTGGAGAATGGGGATAAGGAGTCCTAAAATTATCGAGAACGAGCCGGACAAGTCCATCTTGAGCTGTGTTGTGGAGTAGATGTGTTGGTTTATGAAGTCGGAGACTTCGTCGGCGCCGGCGCCGGAGGTGGAGACGGTGGTGCTCTCGGTGGGTTTTGGATTTGAGAGGCCGAAGCTGACTCCGAAGGCGGCTTGGCCGATTATGTCGGTGGCTAGGCCGAGAGAGAGGTTGGAGAAGACGACGTCTTGGTCTTCGCCGGAGGTTTGGTCGAGGGTTTGGGTGGCGGAGTTGATGAAGTCTTGCATGGTGGGGATGAGGCCGGCGAGGTGAGATGGCTGGTAGACTGATAAGATTGTGTTTCGCATCGTTGACCATCTTGTGTCTCTGGTAATGGAAGATGAAGATGATGAAGATGAAGCTCCATTAATGGTGGCGGGAGTTGTTTGTTGTTTCAGTTGATCGTTAATTCAGTTAATTTTGTTAAAAGTAGTTTTTTTAAGTGTTTAATTAATAAAAAGACTAATTAATAATATCAAGAAAATTTTAGATGAGAAGAAGTATATGATTGTGAATATTTTTCAATCTTTAATTTTTAAGATAAGGGAAACTTTATATAATTAAAAAGAAAATGATACATATTTCTTTATAAAAAAAATTGGATGTAATTTTGTTTTTAAAAATAAAATGAAATGTAAACTCTAAAGATTAATTAGAAAAAGAAATTGAGAAAATTACATAAAATACTACGTTTTTACGATCAATTTTTTTTTTTAATTTTACGGTTTTAAGAAAATTTTTATTATTATTTTTTTCAAGTTGTTTTCATGTTTTTTTTAAATTTTTACGTTGATGTTTAATTGATATATTGAGTTGTTTTTAGTTATTTTTTCTAAAAATTGTATTTTTGTAATTTGAAAACTTGAGTACGTATATTTTTTTTTTAAATAAAAACTTTCAAAAAAAAATATATGTATTTAAAAAAAATCTTAAAAGAAAAAGGAAAAAAAGGTTTGTTTATTAGTTATTTTCAGATGATCATGAAATGCTAGAGAATTAACACTAAGTTAAAATTAATAATTAGTTAAATAAGTAAATATATCTGAACTTAATTTAGAAAAATATTTTTTATGCCCTTCTTTTTTTTAGGGGGAATATAACATTTATTCTTGATGGATTGGAAAAACATTTTAATGAATATTCTTTTTGCATAAAATTTTGAAATATGCATGATTTTATTCAATTGCACGAGGGATTCTTACTTGATAACGATTGATTTACACTATTTTTTGTTTTAAACAATAATTATATTCTCTTAAAAACATTTTTATAGAGAATCAATTAAGCTATTTAAACATATGAATATTTTTTTTACTCAAATTATATCTATGAATATATTGGGGTAGTTGAGTAAGGTATATCATACAAGTACTTGTATGATATACCTTACTCAACTACATTAATGAGTGATCATGATCGTATCTTAATAAAGTATTTAATCATTAATTAATAATCATGATCGTACTCTAATATAATCACTAATGAATGGTCGAGATTGTATTCTAACATAATCGTTATATATTTATATAATTACCTGGTGAAGAAGAGACCCTTCTGGTGCAATGGTGAGGCAGAAATTGGAGAAGGAATACTTCTATTTGGAATGTCTTTGAATTTTCTTATTCCAACTTCCCTACAGAGCTCTGGATCTGCCACTATGATCAGTGGCTGCCTACCCATATGAAACCTGTCCATTTTTTCATCAATTATTATTCTATTATTATAGATAGGGTTAGGGCGCGATTACAGTACAACTAAAATTGATGTAGTCATTTTACTATTTTGGTAGCTAAATAATTTTTTTTTAATTTTTTAATGATGGTGTACATTGTAGTCAGTGAAGATATCCTTCAAATTTTTAAGAATTTTTTTTAAATAATTTATAATACTAAAAACAAGATTCAAACAATTGAATTTTATACTTGTGCAACAAATTGTTTGAAGTTTGTTTTCGGCAATATAAATTACTTCAAATTTTTTGTAAATTTACAAAAATAAAAATCTTAAATAATTATAATATACACTAAAATATATGTTTAAGGGCCAAAAGGAGCCCGTTGACTGCATCGGTACAATAAAAATAAGTGACTGTCACGAAATAACTCCTTATGTATATAAATAAAAATATATATTTACTAATCAATCTTTCTATTTCATTTATTTAAGTTAAGAAAAATAGATAATAAAAAAACCACAAGAGAAGAGAGCATCTTAATAACCAACAAAAACCATCGCTACCAAGATTCAAGTCAAATCATAAGAAAAAAACTTTGTTCTCCACTCATATCATGATTTATTATATAAAATATTTATCTACGGTATTGAAAAAATTTAAGTGACACTACTCATTAGTCCAATATTATTTCACTAACGCACTTTATATATATATATATTGGCCTCTATTAGTGAATTTGAGCTTTTCACAAACAGCACTTTGTTAAAACAAATAAAAGAGTAATATATATATTTGTTTAGCTAATATTGAATTTTAAATTTTGACAAAGTGCAAAAAAGTGAGGATAAAATTTATTATTATTATTATTTTATGTAATAAACCTTATATTAATAAGAACCGAAATTATCCTTCAAAGAAAAAACCAAAATTACCAAAATACTTTTTAATTTAATTGTGAAATTAAAATTGATATAATAATATATATGAATTACTATTCAATAATTACATAGATTTTAACTATTAAATATTTATCAAATCGTTATGAACAAGTCAATGGTATATCAAAACTATTTAAAATTAATTATACATAATTTTTTTTCAAATGTAACTCTACCATAGTGATCATCACTAGAGTAGAGTCATAATTATTAAAAAAATCTTAATAAAATGTCCTTTTCTTTCTAAATCTAATAATGTTTGATACATATATATACAGATATCAGCATTATAAATATATATGGTCCAATTCATCACCACTAACATAACATTTTTTTTTATTTTTTTTTTTAAAAAACTATAAATTGTCTATACTATTTTTTTTCTTCCCTAAACTTCTCAAGAAATTTATAAATATATTTCCCAAAAAAAAACCCAAAAAGCTCAAGAAATATATATATATATAAAAATTTATGTAGATTAATTACCTGAAAATAGGGCCATATTGTTTGGCAAGAACAGAGAAAACATTAGGGCCATACTTAGCCATAAGAGGAAGATGACCAACCAGTGGAATCGCCGGAGGTCCGGGCACCCTTCTGACCGCCCAGTACGGCCCATACAAGTAACCCAAAACCAGGCCTCCGGCCACCATGGCCACCGCCGTCCACGTGGCTGCCATGATGAACCAGTTGTCATCAGCTTCCATACCCATGCCCATGCCCATCATCATCATCACTGATATTATTGCTCTCTGAAACATTATTATATTTCTTTTTTTTTTTTTGAGAAAAAGAGAGAAAAAAAAAAGAGAATATTGAGTGAGTGAGTTATTGAACTTGAGAACTTGAACATGTGGAGAAATGGGTTTGGAAGTTGGCTCATAAATAACACAAAATAATAATAATAATGATGATTAGAAAATGGGACTGTGTTTTCCATAGGTGGTGGTCTGGTCTGATCACTCGGTCTTTTGTCGGGTAATGGAATGATTCTATTCGTCCAAATTGGCCAATTTGTCTTTTTTCATATTGTCTACTCAACTTCGATCGTTGGTGTTTTATAAACACTATAATATAATGAGACTTTCTTTGCTGCACCCACATTTCGGTAGATGGCATGGGTGCCCTCACTACTACCTGTTTTCGGATGATTTTTTATTTGATTTTTGGGTAGGTAACTATTTGGTGCTCTGTGTTTTTGCAAAGTATTATTTTAGTACCATCTGTTTTCAATAATGCTTATATGGTACCCTGTATTTTAAAATCGTACATATTTGGTACCCTAAACTCAAATTTAATTAATAAAATTTTACCAATTTAATCAAACTGCTGTCAATTATGTAAGTTCCAAATTTAAATTTAATTATTTAATTACATATAACTGATAACAGTTTAATCATATTGACAAAATTTTATCTATCAAATCTTTGAGTCTAGGTTTAACGCCCTGGCAAATCTTCTGGAAACACATCCAGAAACTCACATACAAGTCTAGTATCCTCTGGTCTCACTGGCACAACCTGGGTGGTATCTAAGTATAGCGCTGTGGCGCTAGGGGTTGAGTGCTGTAGCGCTACCCTATTCCTTCTAAGTCCCGTTTTGAGTGTTTTTAAGGGTTTTTGACTTGGGGTTTCAATCCTTAAGGCCCGGGATCGAATCTACTCACCGTGTGGGCATGTTTCGAGGTCCCAAGGGTGGTGCTTAGGTTAAGACCCTATTATTATGGATTCTCAATAATGGAGGTTATAATTGGTTGTGATTAGGTAACCGCTAAGGAGCTAAAAGATCGATCGTTCTCAGGAGTCGTCCTTATCATACTTCTCGCTCGAACCTAAGGTAAGAAAATAGTGTATGTATATAGTCGCACCCTGTATAGGTATATGACATGCATGGTTTGATATTGAGGCATGTTGGTTGATATTTGTGGACGTGGATGGCATATTAAATGCTTGTGAACACTGATTACCTGTTTATGTCACTGACTAGTCAGGGACCGACTCGAAAGTCGATGAACACGCATTGAATGGCTCCATGGCATTAATGCAGGACCGACCCTAAGGTCGAAGAACTTATAAGCGCTTGTCTGGTCTAAGACCAGATGTTCATAGCCAAGGTGTATGACCCCGGTGACTGTTTGTCACATGGCTAGGGGACGTTGTCCGTAGTTACGACTCTAGAGTCGGGAGGAAGGTTATGTTGGTGACCAATCACCACGCACCTGTCCTGATCAAACTTATGAAAGAACCACTTATCAGTTAAGTCCTGGTGACTCTATCGTCACATGGCTAGAGGGAGCGAAGCTCATGATTGTGACTTTTGGCTATTGTCACCTACTCGCTTGGACTGTTAGTCCTGAGTGGTTATTATGATCGTTGTTGATATTATACCATGCTTTATTGTGTTTTCTTGCTGGGCCTTGGCTCATGGGTGCTTTGTGGTGCAGGTAAAGGGAAAGAGAAGCTCACCCAACCCTGAGTGGAGAGCTTGGGCGATGATGTGTACATACAGGGTTGCTTGACCACCACGGTCAAGAAGTTCTCAGAGGGACTAGGGGTTTACCCTATTTTTGCCGCTTAGGCCGGCGGAGATTGTAAATTTGAAACAGTAGCGACTCTTTTGTATTACGAACTACTTGTAAACATTTTGAAAGGCTCATGAGCAGTTTGTTTACTTAATGAAATGTACCATTTCCTTTTTGTTGGTTTTTCACCTTAACCTGATAACAGCACTTAGATCACGTTTTTAACCAAATGACTCGGGTAGCGAGTCAAATTTCCGGTTCACTGTTCACCGTAACTGTTCTGGGGTAACCAGGGCGTTACACTAGGGTATCAAATATGTACAATTTTAATATATAGGATATCATATGAGCATTATTGAAAACAGAGGGTACCAAAATGATACTTTGCAAAAACATAGGGTACCAAATGAATAAATTCCCTTGATTTTTTAGTAATAACATGTGCATACAAAATATGTACTTATAAACAATGACATGTCAGTTTAGTCTATACAATCATATTTTTTTAAATTGGGACTTACTGTTTTAAAAAGCAGTGTCATGTCACTGTATATAATATTTGAGTACTATTTTGGATGGACATATCAGTACTATTCTACAAATTTTCAAGAAATTAATAATAATTTACCCTATCGAAAATATGGATCAAATAATTTGTTGTACACATGACTTTTTATGTACGTAAAAAGTAGCATATTTGAGTCCATTTTTTCTAAATAATTATAAAGTATACGATTATAAAGAAAAATTATGATGAGAATCATTCGGGTTACGAAAACATGAAGGGAATGCACCGATACACCCAAAAATGAGGAGTGCATAGGAGAAACCACCAGCACCCCTAATATAATTTTTTGGTAAAAAATAAAATTATAAATCAGACCTTTTTTATTTTATTATAATTAAATGTAATTTTATTCTTTTAATTTTCATTAAAATTTTCTTTTTTTAAAAAAAAAGTGAAGTAATGGATCAATTTTGATAAGTTTAGTAAATCATACTATTATTGCTAAAACAGAAAGCAATGTATGGTATTTAATTAAAGGGGTATTTAATTAAAGGAGAATTAACGGCAAAAATACTTAAATTTTTTGTGAATTAGTATCTAACGTTTTTTTGTGTGGGAAAATTACCCAACATCAAAATTTGATTGATTGTACATGTGACATCTCCTAATTTTCACAATACTGTTAAAATTTTAATTAATTTAAATATAATACCAAATTAATATTTTCAATATGTCATGTGATAGTGGGGGAGTAATGGAGTTTTTATTTTTAATTTTTATAATACATATTAATATTTTTTTGAAGTAATTAATATTTTTTTAACCTAAATAATAACAATTAAAAATACAATTGAAGGCCAGCATCGCACTTATAGTGGCCAGAAACTTACTTCTTATTATAAAAAAAAAAAAAAAAAGTCGATTTTTGTAAATGTATTTTGACAATAATTATGACTATATGACTACAATATTAAATATATAAATAATTAGCAAAAGCTGTAGCCCCACTTTAGGAAAGCACTTGCTATTTGTTTAAATTGTTTGTATGGTCATCACTATTTTAAGATGCAATAAGTTTTTATGTCATTTCTCAAGTTTTGACACTTTCTTTAAGAATGATACATTACACTACATGGCCTTCATTATTATTTTTAGGGTTTATTTTCAAAGAGTACCATCATTAATATTTATTCATTTTATATTTCTTATTTGTACAAAGGCTAGAATCTTGAAAGAAAATAAAGTGTTGGGAATATTACAATAGAGGAGGATCAAATTTTTTTCTAATAGAGATAGATTCCCCACCTAAATGGGAATATTGGGACAGGAAGAGAGGATATTTCTCATTTTTTATATGGAGATAGGGTTGGCATTCCTCGCTCTGTACTCATTTCCCTTTAGAATTTTTATTTATTATATTATTCATATACATATTGTTATTGATATTTGATTAGATTTATACTTTTTTGGAGCATGTGTTTTATCCAATTATCTGTTTGGACTTTATGTTATGTAAAATTGTTCAAATAGAACCCTAAGCTCGATTTTGGTTAAAAAAATTTAAGCTAAAATTACAAATAATTCACTAAACTAACAATTTAAAACAAAAATAAAATCATTTTGCCTAACGACTGTGTTGTTATATTCAATTTTTTTCTTCATCAAAATTGGGTTTATGGGTCTATTTGAACAATTTTACAAAACACAAGGTACAAATAGGTAATGAGACAAAACACAAGATCCAGAAAAGTATAAACCCTATTTTATTTGTGTTTATTTTCATATAATTCATACATTTATACATATTATATTTTAAATTTTATTGATTTTTTTAATTTTATATAAATGGGTCCTCATTAGGATCCCCAACACCAATAGAGACACCCTCGATGTAGATTAAGTGGGATGGGATGGGGACTGGCCGGGGAGGCATTCATCGCCCAATCCCCACCTTGTTTTCATCCCTAGATACAACACAAAAGCTCTAAATATAAGTAAACAAAACGAGTTACAACTATAAGATAAATTATAAGTAAGATAATGATACAAATACAAAGAATTAGAGGAAGAAGAAGAACAGGTTCAAAGAACTTTGCCCAAAATCTTTATTGCCACCCTATGACAAGAATTTTTAGGGTTTTCTAAAAAACCAAAAAAAAAAAAACTCTTGGATTTATCAAACCTTACACATTCTTTGCATAGAGTTCACAAAGAAGAAAATGTAAAGTAGACAATCTTTGTGTATGATTACTACTTATAAGTGTTTTACCTCTATGTTTTCATTTGAAATGATCCAATAATTCTCAATTAGTTACATGAATGTTGTTGAATTGTTATTATTATTTATTAGGACAGATTTGGAAATTATTTGAAGTTGCGATGATAATATAACAACTCACTCAAAAAAGAGTTGTTACGCCACATTTGGCACAACATAATAAACGGACCTTTTACATCTGTAATTATCACACCACATCTACAATCGACGTAAAAATTTTGTTGTAGTGTGTTTCTAGTATCTCAATAAACATATTTTATTGTAGTGCTCCAATCAATTTAACACTATATATAAATGATGATCAATGTAATATATTAATCTACATGAGTTACAATCTTTCAAATTTCAAAGACTGACCTATTGTAACACTTACTGCTAACTTCTTTTACACAATAATTTTTTAAAAGTTACAAAATAAAATAATAACTGTGTTGTTATATTCAATTTTTTTCTTCATCAAAATTGGGTTTATGAGTTTATTTGAGCCATTTGACAAAACACAGGGTCCAAAAAGGAATTGTCAAAATACAGGATCCAAACAGGTAATGAAACAAAACACAAGGTCTACAAAGGTATAAACCCTATTTTATTTGTTTTTATTTTCATATAATTCATACATTTATACATATTATATTTTAAATTTTATTGATTTTTTTTATTTTATATAAATGGGTCCTCATTAATTAGGATCCCCAACACCAATAGAAACGCTCTCGATGCAAATTAAGTGGGATGGGATGGGGACTGGTCGGGGAGGCATTCATCGCCCAATCCCCACCTTGTTTTCATCCCTAGATACAACACACAAGCTCTAAATATAAGTAAACAAAATGAGTTACAACTATAAGATAAATTATAAGTAAGATAATGATACAAATACAAAGAATTAGAGGAAGAAGAAGACAAGAAGAAGAACAAGTTCAAAGAACTTTGCCCAAAAACTTTATTTCCACCCTATGACAATAATTTTTAGGGTTTTCTAAAAAGAAAAAAGAAAAACTCTTGGATTCATCAAACCTTACACATTCTTTGCATAGAGTTCACAAAGAAGAAAATGTAAAGTAGACAATCTTTGTGTATGATTACTACTTATAAGTGGTTTACCTCTATGTTTTCATTTGAAATGATCCAATAATTCTCAATTAGTTACATGAATGTTGTTGGAGTGCCATTATTTATTAGGACAGATTTGGAAATTATTTGAAGTTGCGATGATAAAATAACTACTCAAAAAAGAATTGTTACGCCACATTTGGCACAACATAATAACCACGGACCTTTTACATCTGTAATTATCATACCGCGCATGTACAATCGACGTAAAATATTTGTAGTACATTTCTAGTATCACAATAAACCTATTTTATTGTAGTGCTCCAATCAATTTAACACCATATATATAAATGATTATCAATGTAATGTATTAATCTACATCAGTTACAATCTTTCAAATTTCAAAAGATTGACCTATTGTGTGACACTTACTGCTATAACTTCTTTTACACAATAATTTTTTAAGTTACAAAATAATTTTGTGCACCAGAATTATTGTTTTATATTTATTAAAATAAAAAATATATTTTTATAAAATATAAATATATATGTGGTCAAATTACCTACGCGTGATCAAACTGATCATCAACTTATACAAAATGGAGTTAGGTTGAATTCCATGATATATACAAGCTTATATATATATATATTTGGACAGATATATTTTGGAGTATACTTGTTGGGTTATAATTCTATTTTTATAAAATTTGACCACAAACATTAAATGAGTTTGACCTATATGGTGTTTATCTAAATTTTCTATATTCAATGAACACACACACATATATGTATATATATATAACTTTTAGAATTTGAGTGATGTCTCACTAGCTACACATAAATTGAAGATGTCATAGATATTTTCATTTATATATATATATATATAATTTTCATATTACAAATTTTAAAATTTAGGACAGACTCTCCGACATTCCTAAAACTTAAGTCAAATATATAATAAATATAGAGGCATATATATATAGGGTATTACTGTGGTGCATACTTTTTGTAACTTTTTCTATTTCTTGGTTCGTGAACAGTTTTTTATGCGAGTTTATTTTATGATTGTGTTTAGAGCATCCTGTAAATTTTTAAGAAATTTTATATAATTTACAATGCCGAAAACTAGGTTCAAACAGACTGATTTTCACGCGTATAAAAGAAATTAATCACGCGTACAATAACCTGTTTGAACCTAATTTTCGGCATTGTAAATTATTCGGAATTGCCTGAAAATTTACAAGATGCTCTAAATAACTATAATAAACACAGTCATAAAAAAACTCGCACCAAAAACTATTTACGAGCCAAAAAACACTAAAAGTCACAAAAAAATATGTACCAGTACATACCTTTTTAGGTTTGGAGGGACATTTTAAGGTGTCTTACATATGATGATCGAACTCTTCCAACAGTAGAGACCATAATATGTCATCATGAGCAATTATTCAAGCTTAGCCTTGTATTCCACACTTAATAGTTGAAATAGACTTTCTTTGGATAAGCCTGAGGTATGGACCATATGCCTTTCTATTCTAATAATTATTTATATGTATACTAGATACAAATAAAGTTCAATATGTATATTTATTTAGTTTTATTTATAAAATTTATTAATTATTTATATTAAATTTATATTAATATCATATAAATTTTAAAATAAATATCTTATTTAATTAAATAATTTATTTATTTTTGTTTAAGTTTATGTTTGTTCTAGTTTTTGAATTTGAGAGTGACAACAAGAGACTATATATTATATATTTAATGTAATGTTAAATATTATACGTGGATTTTAAATTTAAGTTTTTCTTGCTACTTTTAAAAAAAAAACAAGTTGTTGCGAATTCACAATAGATTATATTATATGTTTAATATGATATTATTTTAATAAGTGAGTTTAAGTTTAATTAAATTATATTTAAGTTGTAAAACCTATGATTTTATTATTTTTAAATAATTATCATAGTAAAATATATCAAAAATATCATATTTTAATTTATTTAATTATTTATTATTTTAAAATAAATATCATTGTAAACTATCTGAAAAATATCTTATTTTAATTTGTTTAATTATTTATTATTTTAAAATAATTATTATTGTAAAATATCTCAAAAATATCATATTTTAAATTTTTAATTATTTATTTTATTTTATTTAAGTTTAAGTTTAAGTGTTTACAAACTACCGTTAAATATAAGAATATTATGTTAAAGATAAGAATATTCCGTTAAAGTTAATATTAAAAAATTAAAAAACCGTTAAAACTAATAATTTTTGTTAGCTACACACTTATTATATAAATGAGATATGGAAGACTTCTGAATGGTTACTTCCCATAGATGGCTACATAATTATGATGATGTGGTAATATAGTGACTTGGTATAGTAAATCACCAATAGGTAATTATTTTTTTCTACATTAATTTTAAATTTAGTTATTTTTTTGCCATAATTAATGATGTATCCCTTCTAAAAATTTGAAAAAATTAAAATTTATTTTTAGAAATATTAATTAACAACTATAAATATGAATTATTGATCTTAATCCAATGATTAATATTAAAATAACTAGTGCACCCATATATTTATAGAAAATTTTATAGTAGGGACATAGATTTTGTCCCCATCAGTAGGATGTTTCTAAAAGCACATAAAGAAATTATAATTTAATTTTTTTTATATGACGGTGTACATTGTAGTTACATTTCACTAATTTTTAGGAAATTCTGAATAATTTACGGTGCTGAAAACAGAGTTCAAAATCATTTGTTTCACGCGCCTATAAAACAAGCTTCAAAATAATATGTTTTTGTGTTTCAGTACATGAATAGGTTACAATCTAATTTTTTTTTTATAAATGACGGTATACAGTATTATTATCTAGATTCTACCACAAATTTTTGTGAAATTCCGAATAATTTACAGTACCGAAAAACATAAAATAGGTTATTTTGAAACTTATTTATACGCGCGTGAAATAATTTTTTTAAACATGTTTTGGGCACCGTAAATTATTCGAATTTTTTTTAAAACAGGTAAGGGGTCCTAAATAACTATATTGTACACTGTCGTATAAAAAAATTTGATAATTAACTACATTACGTTAATATGATAATTTTTTCACATGCCAAAAATAAAAACGTCTCTACTGATAAGTATAAAAGACATGTCCCTATAGTAGAATTTTCGTATATATTTATATATCATATTAACTTAATAAATCAATATATAGTTTTCTATTCACAACAGTTGGATCAATGATTAAATTTATGGAATAATTGTATATCATATTAACGTAATAAATCAATATATAGTTTCCATTCTCTAAGAGGATATACCCAAATCTATATATATTTATATGTTTTTGACTAAGTTCTAAGTAGGATAATAATAATAAGGGTCTCTTCGGTATGATTTTGAAAGCATGTACAAAACTTACAAAATACTTTTGAGAGCGTTTATGTGAATTTTCACAAGTGATTTTTTTTTTTAATTTAAAAACATTTTCCTAAAGAAGTACCTCTTCACTAGCTAGTGTAGTCTTTTCATAAATTATATTGAAAAAATATTGTTACATGTACCAATTATGATATGCTTTATTTATATTTATAGTATCATGTGTGATGACATATAACAATACTTTTTGTAAAATCAAAGAAAACTATAATTTTTTTAATTCCTATTTTATCTTCATTATTAGAGAAAAAAATAATTACATTAAAATATATTTTTTTAAATTTGAAAAACTCTTTTAAAAGTTTTTATTTCTCTTGTAAAAATTGGGACAATCACTATGGTGTTGTTTGGTAACACTTTAAAAAAATAGTTTTTTATTTAATTAATTAAAATTTTGACAATTAAACATAAAATGTGTTTGATAATTCTATTTTTATTTATTATTTTTTGAAATTTTAATTAAAATTCATTAAATTTTGAAAGTATAATTTTTTTACTTCCAAAATTTGTTTAAACAATTTTCGATTTTTTTTTTATTCTCTTCTTCAAATCAACCCCTCATATTATTAAACAAAAAATAAAAATAAAAGTTATCAAATGTGTTTATTATTTTTTGTTTTTAAAAACAAAAAACAAAATTAGTTACCAAACATATTTTTATTTTTTAAAAATAAAAAAACCAAAATAAAATTATATTTCCATTTTTGTATTTAACAAATTCAAAAATAAAAAATTTCCCCAACACAACCTATAATAATACACTTTCTTCTCATTCTATTATTTTTGTAGAGAGATGAGAATCTTCTTTTTTGGAATGATATATTGGTTTGGTTGATACCTTTTTCAATCTGTTTTGTCAAAATGTGTCTTATATTATTATTGTTTATGACAAGTCCTTCAACGAATATTACAAGAAAAGGTGCTTGTCGGCAATATATAATTAAATTAAATTTTATTTAATTAGCTTTGAAAATAAAAGTAGTAAGATGACTAATTAATAACCTAATCAATTCTTAGGTTCAAATTTCAACGTATACTTCTCTTTTGTTTTTATTGTCTAACCACAAACACGTAAAAGATTCTTTTTTTTAATAAAGAATAATGATATCTTCACACACAAGTGTTGACTAAATTTTTACAATAAATTGATGTGGTAATAGGATGGTAATGTGAGAAAAAATTACACTACTATAGAAATAGGAATTTTGGCTTCATTACTATTAAAATCGGTAAAATGAGACTAAACCTAGAATAAGGCTTCTAAATGAGTATTTTATTTAGATTTTTCATTTAGGCATATATGAAAATACCTTTTTATTTTGATTCTATTATAGAATTGAAGTAATAGCTAGCTACTTCTTGTGCAACAAAACCTCTTATTTACAGGCTTAGTTTTAAAGTGCACAACTCCACTCAAAAGTCTACCCAAAAATTGTTATGCTTTCTCTATTTCTCTCGACTGACAAATCTTTAGAACTGTCGTCGAGATCTCGACCAACACTGAAGATTTAAAAAAATGTTCAGTTGAAGAACTTGCATTCTTTCAACTATTTCCATCCCTACAACCAAGATTTAAAAAAATCGATACTATTGGTTGATATGTCGCCGATGTATTAGTGAAAACAAAGGTTCAATATTTTTGTAGTTTAGAAAATATTTGTGCATGAATATCGAAAAAAATGAAAAAAAATCGATAAAACCATAATTTTGAATTTGTTTTGTTATAAATTTCACAACTATCGAAGATATATTGAAGAAATTTCCATTATGTCGGTTGGATTTTCTATTAAATTAAAATTAATAATAATTTTTGAAAAAAAAGAATAGATGAATATCTAAAAGTAATTTTTTTAAAGGATAAATATCTATGTGAATTTTGTAAAAAAGTATTATATATATGATTTTTTATTAAGTGTGATTGCATATTTGTATAATTATTATCACCATGTTATAATATAATTATTGTCATCATTTTATAATATATAAATGATGTTTGAAAGAATAACTTAATATAATTATTGTTAGATTTATAATTTTTGTAAGAAATAATTATTTCAATTCATATATTAATATTTTATATTTTTATTAAAGATTTTTATAATTTTACAAATATTTATATATCAGCAAATTTATTTTAAATTTGCATCGATATCGAAATTTTCTCAGATATATTTATAAAATTAAAGTACCATATATCTATAAATATAAAACCAGATATTTAATACTTATATCAATATAAATTTAAATATTATAAAATATTATTATAGTAATTATATATAATACATGTTGACGCGGTTTTTCGCCATTAGTGTATTATTAAGAAATTAAACAGGTAGATTAGTGCTAAATTATAAATCATAACGAACTAATAAGCATTCATTCAAAAGCATAGGACTTTTATATGGTTCAGTGGTTAAAATCTACCTAGTCCACAAGTCAATATTATTACTTTTCTTTCTCTATTTCTGCAGAGTTTCGACAATACAAAAAGTCCCCCCTTTCCTATCCAATATTCCTAGTATTTATAGGAGAATTCCATGGACATATTTGGGTAACTGTGTAAATAAACCGCGTAATTAAATAAGGTTTATAATTAATACAGATTGTTCTCATTTTCATTGGGATATGATTTGATAACATAATAAATATACTCCTGCTATCTCAGATAATAAATGACAGATATATGATACAACTTGGTCATTAATGAGTGTATAAAGAATCCCTGAATCCCCTGGGATCCTTTAGTATGCGTTGTCTAGGTTCTCACGAGCTGAATATATCACCCGAGCTCGTGTTTAATCAACTACCTGACTTCGAGCTCGTAGTAACTTCAGAGCACCCAAAGTTGGATATGATCTTTATGAGTCCCGAACTTGATTGTTACCTTAAGTGTAGGTTAGATGATAACTTGTATACCGTGTACGAACTGGATTGGACATCGAGTTGCTCACATCATTAATAACCAGATATTCCACTTGGCTATTTTTCCACATATTTATCTGCCAACTGTACCTGAGCTGTGCAATTGAACTCGTGCTAATTTTAGGGTACAATAATACATAATTTTAATTTTTATTAAAAAAATTATCATTTATATTTAAAAAGGTTATCATATTATATATATAAAATTTTTAAAAAAATCATAAACAATGTTTTGGCTTAATTTTTCATTTAATATATTTATGTCATTCTTTTATATATAATATTGTTTATTCATTTGAAATTTATGTCACAATAATACGAATTTAATAAATTATACAAATAAAATTAAGCAAACGTGTATTGTACATTACTTGTATCTAGTATATCTATAAATACCGATATTTTCATCCTTGCCTACAACCATGTGTGTAACTCTTCCTCTAACTATGAGCAGCTTGAAATAACATGATGCAACAAGTTATTTAGATGTCATACCATTTTTTGGTGTTAAGTAAAGTTTATAACAAGAAGTATCATTTTTGTGTGTATGCATCACTATTGAAAACTAACTTTTTTTTTTGTCATTTTATTTTACTATTTCGCCTTTCTAAGTCTCTTAGTAGTGAACCTCAGGTAACTTTTTACGTAATTCTGCTTATTTATATATATATATATATGTGTGTGTGTATATATAATGGTAAGAATGTTGAATTAGGAAAAAGAAGTGGTATTTGACACATTTAAATGTGTTCTTGTTGATATGTTTCTAAAGTAAAGCACAAAACAAAACCCAAACCCAAATAAAATAAAGACAAAAGGCTTTGGCCCATGAATATACAACAAGGTCATTTTAAGAGGGGGTTTTACAAAAATACCTAAGATTTGAAAGAAAAAAAATACTTAACATAAAGAATCTGGAAAAAACTTATAAAAATACAAAGAGACATCATCATAAATATGGAGCAATTTTTTTTTTTTAAATAAGGTTTACAAATTTGTAACAACCAATTGTTTTGTAACCAAAGTTTACAAGTTTGTAACCAAATATTACAATTTTGTAAACAACATTTACCGATTGAATAGAAAATTATAACAAATAGCAACAAAAATATTACAAACTATTATCCGCATTTTTATAATTTTTATAAAATTCTGTATTTTTCAATTTTTTTTAGAATTTACAGTATTAGATGTAATTTATAGTCAATAAAAATATGTATACTTTTTAATATTATTGAAAAATAATATATTGTGATTAGTTTAAAGACACTATTTTTATAAATAAATTCACTTAGGTAAATACTAGTTTTAACTATATATTTTCACAGCAATTAATGCTTAATAATTAGTTTTTAAATTGTTTTTTTTTTTGTAACAGTTAGTTATAATAAATGGGTAATGAGCATAAAGTGTAATATAAAAACACAAAATCTCATAGTAATTATTTTTATTGTAAATAATTAAATAAAAAAGAGAAATTGACACTAGAAAAGTGAGTTTGATGAATTTTTCTTTCAAAAACTAGATCTGCCATTTCTTTTTAATTAGAAGTCAACTATCCTAATTATGTTATATCGTGCATCACAAGAAAAACTTTATAAACAATAATATAAGACAAATTAATTAATATTAAAAGTTCATATATAGATCCAATGAATTGGCTAAAGTCACATCCTTCTTCCTTTTTAATACATATATTTAAAGACCATAGTTCCAATCAAATGGCTAAAGTCATGGTTTGCTTTTTTTTTTTCTTCAATATATTAAAAAAAAAGTTTATACATTTTTAACTTGTGTTTTGCCTTATTACATGTTTCGACCCTGTGTTTTAATAAATTATTTTTTTAGACAATGTGTCTTGTAAAATTGTTCAAATAGGCCCCTAAACCTGATTTTGATGAACAAAAAATTGAATATAACAACACAGTTATTAGGCAGAATGAATGTATTTTTGTTTTGAGTTGTTAGTTTGATGAATTATTTATGATTTTAGTTAAAAAAAAAATATATCAAAATCGGGTTTAGATGTTTATTTGAACTATTTTAGAAAACACAGAGTTCAAAAAGTAATTTGTCAAAACATAAGATTCAAACAAGTAATAAGGCAAAACATGCATAAATAAAAAAAAATGAAGGTAGCTAAGCCAGAATAAGTGTATATAAAATGAAGAATTGAATTATTACACAACTGCTCACTTTACTATTGTTCTTCTATCTCAAAGCTTATAGAACAAAAATGTCTGTGATTGGCAATGGATTTTGAAATTCCGTTTTTAGTAATTACCAAATTAATTAAACCAAGTGAATTAATTAAAGTGCGGAATGGTAATTAACTGTTTACACAGAATACAGTTCTGTCGGGACAGAAACTTAACACAATAAAAAGACAGTGCAAAACAATAAAGAACACAACGAATTTTTACAAGGTTCAGAAACCCTTTCGGATAACCTACTCCTTGGGGCCACGCCCAGAGAATAAAACCAATTAATAAAGAATCACAAGTACAAAAACATTGACTTAAACAAAACAAGACTCCCTCTTGAGATTTGCCGCAACTTGTTGTACTTCTCTTCACTAATCTGATCTTGATTGAAACGCTCAACCACTTGAACTCCCTTCAATGGCCAGCGAGTGCTTGCATCCTCCCGACGCAAGGCTTGTAAAAATCTTCTCCCGAAGACTATAAACGTTGTGTTCAAATTACAATGTGTATTCACTCATGAACATGGTATAAACTCACCACTAAAAACTAAACACACATAATTCTACAAGATCACATGAATACTTATGATCTTGAATACAAAGAGGAACTCTCACAAATATTACAATAAAGCTCACGAATAATGCACCAAAGAGTTCACTTTTCTCACTGCCTTTAGAGCCCTATTTATCGAGTCTTTTTCGTGCTCACAAAGGTAGAGAAAGAATTCTTCTAATAAAGGTAAGAATCACATAAGATATTCTTGATTGTCAAAGAGTTGCCTTATTTAGAAGATGCTGATCCGACAGATGCGATATCGGTGGGGACAACTCAGACCTGTGTCGGATCAAAACAAGCTCAAAAAGGAAACAATAATTAATGACATTAAGAACCAGTTTCCTGATTGCAATCCTTGAGCTGCACGAAAATATATCAGCAAATAATCCAAAAACAACTTTGGGTAAGTACCGAATATTTGCAATAAACTTTGTTTCCTTTATAAACAAAATGAGACAATATATGCTAAATAAGGAAGCACATTATTGTCCAAAATTCACACAAAAGGAAAGTGGTTTTCTGAAAATATCAATAAAGGAAACCAAACAATTTCGAAAATTATAATAAAGGGAAACAAACATTTCCGAATATTATAATAAAGGGAAACAACTAATTCAACCAATTTTATCTTTTAAGAAAAAGATATTTCTATAAAAATGCCAATAAGGATTAACAATCTCCCCCTTTGGCAATTTTATAGACAAGGAATATCTATTTTTAAAAGATCCCTGCAAAACACACGTAAGAGCTCAAAATCATAAGAGTCACAAAATGATCACAAAATGACTCCCCCTGCGAAAGGTAACCAAAGCATAGTTAACAAAGAACAATATGAAACAGCAGAGCAACATAATCAAAGTGCCAAAAATAGAGTTACTCTCTTCCCCTCATTGTCTAAGAAAATGCCAAAGAACAAAGTAAACGAAACCAAAAGAAAGACCCATCAAGAGTTCTTTTACGTCTATCAAAAGCAAAATAAAAATAAAAATAGATCAAAGGGAACTGTGACCATCATGGAGCAGGAGAGGTGGATCACTGATAAGGGCCAATGAAGCAAGAATTTGGCGCTGAGTATCCTCCATTAGAGTGAACCGGTCAGAAAGATGTGTAAGACCTGTCTGGACAGAAGCGAGAGTAGTCGGGACAGCAGGGGTGATAGGCTCCTTGGATTTCATGACTGCTAGAATAGAAACAAATGGAGACACACAAAGGACAAAAGCCCTAAACACTTTGGTTATACGAGAGAGAGACAAACAGGAAAAACTGATTATAAAACAACCAAAGGGACTCCGAATATATAAAGTATTTGGAACACAAATGAGGCAAGTTCAAGATTGGGTAACCAAAAATGGGTAACCAGATTTTTAGTGATAAATGCCAAAATATCTCCCTTTTTAAAACAAATTCTGTCACACCTCAAAATTGGAAACTTTTGAATATTTTTAGAATATATTGAGATAAAACAAATAAATTGCATAAATTAATTTTTCAAACCCCTTTTTTTTAAGTACACGGTAGATAACAGATTTTATTTTTCAAAATTTTTATAATTTTTTAATACAAAATTGCCGAAAATAAAGTATAAATTTCCATACCATATGTGTCCATGTAAATCCCAAGTCCTGTTCAGAAGAAACAAGATAACCATATTTTTCACAAATTAGAGAAATGAGTTATACTTCAAATACTAAGAGACCATAATTCGAAAAACATACCACACACAAAACATATTTGAGTCAATTCATTATATGTATGAGTCTTACAACCATCTTACACAGTCTAGAACAGGCATATGTGTGTGCAAGTGTAAGCAATTTGGCGTTTCTTTTTGGCCTTTTTAAAGCTAGGGTCATTGCCCATATTTGGCGATTTTTAGCCTTTTTCCAATTGTAACCATAATGGAGGCTATAACTCTTATACTAATGGTAGCCCTTTACGCTGGTAGAGTATCCTCCAATATAATTGCTAATTACCTGGTACCAACTTACTCAGTGTCGGCTTTCACACATCAGTATAGGTAGCTCTTTTCCAAAATGGAGCCTGAAAAAGAAACTGGATTAGGAATGCTCATACAAAGATAATGATTTGATCAAATATAAATTGGATGATCTATAATTTTTCAAATATGGTTTTGTATTCCAACAAAGTATAGGACTTATAACGATCATTCTCTAAAATACAAAAAAAAAATATGCTCATCAAATTTCTTCCAATCAGGACAAGAGATTTACAAAAACACATATGCAAGGCAAGATAATCAATTTATTGGCAATTTCAAATAAAACAAACCCCCAAGGATTTCCTGAGGGAATCAAATCTGACCGTGTCTAAGGCTTTAGTAAAGATATCTGCAATTTGTTTGTTAGTCTCAACATATTCTAAAATCAATGTTTTGTTTTCAACAAGTTCCCTAATAAAATGATGACGAATGTCAATATGTTTGGTGCGAGAGTGCTGAACAGGATTTTTGGAGATACTAATAGCACTTGTATTATCACAAAAAATGGTTAAAGTTTTAACATCAAACCCATAGTCTGCCAACATTTGTTTCATCCACAAAAGTTGAGTACAACAGCTTCCAGCAGCAATGTACTCAGCTTCGGCTGTTGACAAGGAGATGGAGTTTTGTTTTTTACTATGCCAGGAGACCAAATTGTTTCCTAAGTAAAAACAACCACCACTTGTGCTTTTTCGATCATCAGTGTTTCCTGCCCAATCATCTCCAAATGTGACTGCCCCATTTTTCAAAGTCTTGAAGTCAGTGAGTATGTTTTTGTTACCTGTCATATGCCTTGAACAACCACTATCAAAAAACCAAGAGTTAGAAGCACATGTTCTAAGACAAGTAAAGGCAGCAAGACATTTGAATTTATTTTTCTTCACCCAAACTTTCTTAGGTGGAGACCTTTTCTTCAAGGGCATTTGTCTCAAATTACCATGATGATTAAAGTAATTTTTGTGAAGAAAATTCATTAAGGTAAAACATTTAGGTCGAAAATGACCTTTCACTCCACAGAAATTGCAAATAAAATGACCAGTTTTTTTATTCTCAAAATTTCTGGTCTGTTTCTCATGTGATGTGACAGATTGAAAAGATGATGCCACATGAGTTTGAGTTGTTCCTGCAGAAGGGTCAGTTGTCGAAACAATAGGAAGATTTCCATAAATATAAATTGTTTTTCCTTTAGGTTTAGATTCATTTGATCCTAACCTAGAAAAATCACAAGCATTTTGACCTGCAAGCAGAAAATCATCCAAAACCATAGATCTATGATTAAGCAATTTGACACCTTTCACAATGTTATCAACTTCATTAGACAAACGATTGATTTCAGAATCTTTAGCAACAACCTCAATTTCATATTTTTTAACAAGAGAGTCAAGTTCTTCATTTCTTTTCTTGAGAACTTTGTTATTGTTTTCCATCAAACAATTATCTGAACATACTTTCAACCATTGATCATACATGTTTTTGTATGATTCTTTCAAAGAATCCTCATCCAAATTGGATTCATTTGAATCACCATGGGAACCCTCATCTGTTGAAATAGTATTATTTAAACAAACAAGGTTCTCATTCACCTGCACAGAAAGAGGTAAGCAAGAAAAAACAGAAGTTAAGGCAAGATTAGAATTTTCTTCCTCATCACTACTTTCAGAGTCTTGGTCACTCCAAGTCACTGCCATGACCTTCTTATTTTTCTTTAAGGTATTGGCACATTCAGCTTGAATATGTCCAAAACCTTCACACTCCCTGCATTTAATACTTTTTTTATTAGTATATTCAAAAGGTTTCGAAAAATTATTACATTTGGAGGATTTAGACATGTTTTTTTTGTTACCAATCTTTTTCATAAACTTCTTAAATTTTTTCGATAACAAGATCATTTCATCATCATCTTCCTCATCTGAGCTTTCCATTTTCTCTTTGGAAGATTTAAAGGCAATCGATTTCTCCTTCACGGCAATTGGTTTCTCTTGGCGAATCTTTTGATTAAGTTCAAAAGTTCGAAGAGATCCCATCAATTCCTCAACTTTCAAGGTGTCAAGATTCTTTACCTCCTCAATGGCTGTGATCTTGGATTGAAACCTGTCAGGAAGAGATCTAACAATTTTCCTAACCAAAACAGAGTCAGACAACTTTTCTCCTAAAGCAAAATATTCATTAGCAATGTCAGACAATTCTTCATAAAACTCAGTGAGGGCTTCGTTTTCAGACATGCAAAGGTTTTCAAATCTTGTGGTCAACATTACAAGCCTAGATCGCTTAACATCAGTGGTTCCTTCAAATTGAGTTTGAAGGATTTCCCAAGCATCTTTGGCAGACTCACAAGATGAAATCAATTTTATATAACCCTCACCAACACCATTAAAAATTGCATGTAAAGCTTTATTATTATAAATTGACAATTTATCTTCTTCATTAGACCATTCAAGTTCAGATTTTACCTGTGTCTTACCAGATTTCAAATCTCTCTCGACAGGTGGTGTCCAACCAGTCAATATTGATCTCCAAGCCCTTTCATCAAGGGATTTGATAAAAGCTTTCATCCTTACTTTCCAGTATGGATAATTTGTATCATTCAGCAATGGAGGGCGAGTTATAGATCCACCTTCTGCAAAGATAGACATTTCACAAGGCACAAAACAAACGGAAAAATACAAGATCGCACTAAGAGTTTAGTGACCCGCTCTGATACCAATTGAAATTCCATTTTTAGTAATTACCAAATTAATTAAACCAAGTGAATTAATTAAAGTGCGGAATGGTAATTAACTGTTTACACAGAATACAGTTCTGTCGGGACAGAAACTTAACACAATAAAAAGACAGTGCAAAACAATAAAGAACACAACGAATTTTTACAAGGTTCAGAAACCCTTTCGGATAACCTACTCCTTGGGGCCACGCCCAGAGAATAAAACCAATTAATAAAGAATCACAAGTACAAAAACATTGACTTAAACAAAACAAGACTCCCTCTTGAGATTTGCCGCAACTTGTTGTACTTCTCTTCACTAATCTGATCTTGATTGAAACGCTCAACCACTTGAACTCCCTTCAATGGCCAGCGAGTGCTTGCATCCTCCCGACGCAAGGCTTGTAAAAATCTTCTCCCGAAGACTATAAACGTTGTGTTCAAATTACAATGTGTATTCACTCATGAACATGGTATAAACTCACCACTAAAAACTAAACACACATAATTCTACAAGATCACATGAATACTTATGATCTTGAATACAAAGAGGAACTCTCACAAATATTACAATAAAGCTCACGAATAATGCACCAAAGAGTTCACTTTTCTCACTGACTTTAGAGCCCTATTTATAGAGTCTTTTTCGTGCTCACAAAGGTAGAGAAAGAATTCTTCTAATAAAGGTAAGAATCACATAAGATATTCTTGATTGTCAAAGAGTTGCCTTATTTAGAAGATGCTGATCCGACAGATGCGATATCGGTGGGGACAACTCAGACCTGTGTCGGATCAAAACAAGCTCAAAAAGGAAACAATAATTAATGACATTAAGAACCAGTTTCCTGATTGCAATCCTTGAGCTGCACGAAAATATATCAGCAAATAATCCAAAAACAACTTTGGGTAAGTACCGAATATTTGCAATAAACTTTGTTTCCTTTATAAACAAAATGAGACAATATATGCTAAATAAGGAAGCACATTATTGTCCAAAATTCACACAAAAGGAAAGTGGTTTTCCGAAAATATCAATAAAGGAAACCAAACAATTTCGAAAATTATAATAAAGGGAAACAAACATTTCCGAATATTATAATAAAGGGAAACAACTAATTCAACCAATTTTATCTTTTAAGAAAAAGATATTTCTATAAAAATGCCAATAAGGATTAACATATTTGAAGCCTCAAATGAAGTTATACTAAAAGTTATTGAGAGTCTCCTCCAATGGAATCAACCCTACAGAACTGGCTATCATTTTCAACCCCAAAGAATTGGTTGAATGGTTTGTTTTTGTAGTTCTCATAATTTTTCATTACATTATTATAATGTCATTATCAGAAGACTTATATAAAGCTCTTTTACTTTTCTCTTTATTGACTTCTTCTTCTTCTTCTTGCTTCAACTTTCATGTGTGGTTTGAATTGTGGCTGGCTCAGAATCGATCTCAATATATTCAGACCCTAATGGTATGTTTACTTAATTCTTGTATCTGTATTTGACTACTCTATGCTTTTTCCCAAGTAGTTTTTACACAATTTAGATAAGTTAATGCCCATAGAGGGCAGTTTTGGTACGAGAAGTTCAAAATATTATGATTAATGAAAGCTTAAAAAGGTCAACTATAATTGTTTGGAATCATATTACATTATGTTTGGTTGTGTATACGAATTTTATATTGGATTTATGAGAAAATTAGGGGGAATTATATGGTGCTTAATATTATTTGATACGGTATTTTGTAATTGGTTAAATTTAATTACGATACCATATTGAGTAGTGTTTTCACCATATGATGCTCTATAGCTATAATCAAATAATAGTTTTGGTTGCGTATAGAAATTTTATAATGTATCGTTTTTGTTGACCGCGTTTTTGGCCAACGACGTGAGAACGTCAAAACGATAAAGCCTTCAAGAGAAATAAAACGACACAGACGGTTTTTGAACGAAAAGTAAATAACACAGCAATTTTTATAGTGGTTCAGTCTCAATATGTTGGTAATAGCCTAATCCACTTAGAGTTGTGATTATAGATCTGTACTCAAGATCAGATAAACTGAGCCAACTGAGTTTCTTCAGTACAGATTACAAGAATACAAGAATTCTTTATGATACCAGCACTTTCTCTCTCTAGAAAACTCAGACCCAAAATTTCCCCAAAAGTCTAAAAAGAAGAAGAAGACCCTCTTCTGATCCCATAAGCCATATATTTATAGGCTTAGGATCATACATCTGATATCTCCTAGAATCAGGATATTTTATTATATTTATTACATTTAAATTACAAAAAACATTCAAAATGTAACAAAACCCCCAATTTGTGGGAAGAATGAGAGATTCCCGCGCGTGCCAAGACCGGTTCTTGTTGAAGCCGTTTCTGGGAATCTTGACTTAGTCCTCCTCTATCTGGTCGACCCACATCTCCTACTGACCACTCATGCAAGTGCTGGTCGGACACATGCATGCTGGACATATGCAAGTGCTGGTAGGACATACACTTGCTGGTAGGACATGCAAGTGCTGGTAGGACATGCAAGTGCTGGTCGGACACATGCATGCTGGACATATGCACTCCTCTCGTCTAACATGGCACTCTCCTCTAGCATGTCATGTCTCTCGTCTAACATGGCTATCTCCTCTAGCATGCCATTTCTCTCGTCTAACATGGCAATCTCCTCTAGCATGCCATGTCTCTCGTCTAACATGGCAATCTCCTCTAGCATGCCATGTCTCTCGTCTAACATGGCTATCTCCTCTAGCATGCCATTTCTGGACAGTAATGTCACTCCTGGGCAGTAACGTCATGACTGGTCGGATGCAACAACTTGACTGGTCATGACACCTCTCAAGCAGTCAAAACTCTTCATCAGTCTACCGGGTCACTTTATCACAACTCTGAGGAGTCAATGTATTTATTGACTATTTAATGTGTCTTTTACGGACCATGTACTGCCACTTGTCACATCTATTGCCACGTCATCGATCTCTAATTTTTGAGGATAACAGTTTTTATTTAATTATATGTGGGCCCCACGTGTTTATAATAAAGAAAATCTAAAACTTGGTTGTTCACGTAGTTTTAAAATAGTAAAATAAATTCCAAAGAATTTGTTTTTGGCTTAAAAAATCAGAACTTATACAAATAAGGTAATGTTTTGAGATTTTTGATTCCCATACCAAGTAGTCCTTTAGAATTCAAAATATTCTTGTTACACCCAGATTTTGAGCCTTAAGAATTGTGATCTCGAAAGCTGGATTCGTCAGGAATGAGCTCGTAATGTCTGGAACACGTGTCTGCCACCTAGGCACCGAACCTACAAAGCAGGGGCAACCTCGAAGATGGTAGCCTCGAAATCCTCACAAGCTCGAAAGACAGACATCGAAGTACGTCTATTCTCGGATGACCTCGGATCATGGGTTTCGAGCCTAACATAAGTATGAGCTCGAAGCCACATGATCTCGGGGTAAATGCTACAACTCGAAAGTCATTAAGAGACCTGGGTGGGTACGGCACTGACGATGTAGATTGATAACTTTGAATATCTTAGTGAGTCATTTTGGAGAGACGCAGTCTACATTCATTGTTGTAAATCCCCTATAATAAAGGGGTATATATTATTCAGTTATACGCCCCCGGTCTTCAGGGGACGTTTCCTTGTATATAGGAGTTACAAGCTTTTAATGCCATTAAATTTATTTACATATACAAAATAACTTCTCGAAATGTGTGGGATAATATTCTGAGATCTCCTTTATAAATAGAGAAGTCATGTACCATTGTAAATGACCGAAATTTTGTGATCTAAAGAGAAACTCTGGAGAATTCATTCTTGAAGAATTTCCAAAAATCATCTTAAGTTCTAATAACAAAGAACCATGGACTAGGCAGAGTTAACTGTTGAACCACGTAAAAAATCCCATTTGTTTTATTGTATTTTTCTGGCCATAACTATTTATTGTTTTCGTGCTCTTTATTCACTGTTGACGAAAAACGGCGTCAACAGTTTGGTGCTTTCATTGAGAGCCTTAAGCATTCAGTCCCTGAACAAGTTATGGCCGCTAACGTTCCTGAAGAAAACTATCCGAGACGCCCTGGGAAACAGCCGATGGTAAACCCGGATGCTGAAGAGAGAAGCGAGTCCTCTGATTCTCGAGGACCACCCGCACCTCCAAGGGATGAGGATATGTATTACAATCCTGAGCGGTATGTTCCCATTGTGGAACTTGAGAACCGGTAGCTAAAACAACAGTTGGCAGAAGCCAACAAGCGGAATGAGGAGTTAGCAAGGATAGCCGCAGAGGCGCAGGCGGCTCAGCCCCCGCCTCCGCGTGAAAACCAAGCTCCTCCTCCGAGGGACGTGCATGTTCCTCCCCACAGGCCTCGTGGGCGTCCACGAAAGAATGCTGCCACAAGAAGGCTGGAACAACCTCTGGCGCCAGCAGAGCCATCCGCTCCCTCGAGACCCCAGAGAAGTACCCGAGCTAGGGCCCCAGTCAATCCACCTGCGGAGGTACCAGCGGGAACTGAGAACAACCGAGCCCCTGCAAAGGCTTGGACTCAAGTCCCGGGGAACACACAGAATGCAACCAACCCATCTTGGGCAAACTTCGGACCGTCCAGGCCACGAAATGGGTGGCAGCCACCGTCACCCATACGATTCCCTCCATCGCCTATAAGATATCCTTCTCCTCCTCGCAGGAACGCTCAACCAGTTCGAGATGAGGACGAAAGACGTGCAGGGAGGAGACAGGGAAGCTTTCCGGGAGCGGAGAGGCGCCCTATCTGAAAAAAGTCAAACGTCCTGGTCTCGCACAGCAGAAACGAGGTGGCACGAAAAAGACCCATCTCGAAATAATCATGCGACAAGTATTACTAGTGACGACTCTGGAGACACCAGATCAGTCAGCATGCATGATCGAGGTCGAAAGAATACTGGGAGCCGCAGGAATCGCTCCGACTTACGGGAACACTTGAATCAGAATCAGGGTAATGTTAACCCGATAAAACCTGAGGGATCGCTTAAACAGGCGTAAAGACCCCCTGCGGAGACGCGAACCTAGAATTGTGATTGACGACAACCAATTTCAGACAATACCCCTCGCGGACCCAGTCCAGGATAGAATTGATCAGTTAGAAAAGGCCTTCAGGCTCTTGAAAAATGAGCAAGGTCAGGGTCGATATGAAGATTATGACGAGGAGCTTGAACCGTTTGCTCCCGATATTTCCAACACTCTGTTCCCCCAAGGATTTTAGATTCCTCACGTCCCAACGTTTGAGGGAAAGTCCGACCCGTACAACCATTTGAGCACATTCAATACCATAATGAGAGCAAGTAACGTGGGTTACGAGCTCAGATGCATGTTATTTCCAGCATTGTTGACAGGACCAGCCAAAAGCTGGTTCGAAAAATATAGAAGACACTCAATAACTTCTTGGGATTAGCTGTCTAAAGAGTTCAAGAAGCAGTTCAGGGCCATGATGGGGGTTAGACCTAAAGCATCAACTCTAACTAACGTTCAACAGCAGCCAGGTGAGACATTGAAAAGTTACCTTACAAGGTTTAACTTGGAAATTGCCCGAGCTCGAAATGTGGATGACAGCGATCATCTAATGGCTATCCAAGCTGGAGTAATGCTAGGAAGTGCTCTCTGGGACGACATGCAGAGAAAATTGGTGAGGTCCCTAACTGAGTTTAACAAACAAACACAGAGGTTTGTCAATGTAGAGGAAGGGAGGTCGACACTTAATGTAACTTCCCAGCCCGTAACTACAACGATAAACGTAAACTCTGCCTCGACCTTGACGGACCCACCGGCCTCAAAGCCTGCTGCGGAAAACCCTTCCAAGAGAAAAAAGAATGAAGGGAGTAACTTTGAGGCCGAGGGAAGAAAGAAAAAGAAGGGGGAGAGATATTTCTCCGTGTACAGAGTGTACACCGAGCTCAACGAGTCTCGGGAGAACATATACCTGGCTAATGAAAACCAGGTCCCCTTCAGGCATCCAGACCCTATGAGAAATCAGAAGTCCAAGAGGGACTCCAGCAAATATTATCGATTTCACAGAGACATCGGGCATACTACTGATGAATGTCGACAGCTGAAAGATGAGATCGAAGGATTGAACTCGAGAGGTTATTTCAAACAATATGTCAAAAACCAGAATGCTAATCAAGCGTCTACGAGCCAGAGGGCAGCTGCACCACAGCCCGCACAAAACAACAATTCCCGAGCTAGGGAAGAAGATAGGCCCCCTCCAATTGATGGAGAAGACGTGATAACCATCTCGGGAGGGCCTCATCCTGCGGGCATGGGCAGAAACGCTCAAAAAAGATATGTGAACGAGCTAAAAACTGGGGACGGGTCTCCTTATGAACCTGAACCTAGGGCTCCGAAAAATCAAAGGATTGAATCCCAGCCAATAACCTTCACTGAAGACGATGTGTCTCATGTCCAGTTTCCTCACCATGACCCACTGGTCATCACTCTCCAGCTCGCAAAGAAGAGAGTTCACCGAGTTCTCATAGACAATGGGAGCTCGGTTAACATTCTTTACAAAGCCACCTTGGAGAAAATGGGACTCACTCTTCGCGACCTGAAAGCATGTGCAACAACACTGTACGGCTTTTCAGGAGAAGGGACCACTTGCATGGGATCCATCGAACTCCCCGTAACCTTGGGAGACTACCCAGTCTCAACAACCAAGATGATGGAGTTCGTAGTAGTAGACCTACCTTCAGCTTACAACGTACTGCTCGGAAGACCCGCCCTGGTTGGGCTGGGGCCAGTCTCGTCTGTAAGGCATCTAGCCGTTAAGTTCCCAACCCCCATTGGCATCGGGACATTGAAGGGAGACCAGTTGGCTGGAAGGGAATGCTACAGCATTTCCTTAAGAGGAAAGAAACAGACGAGCGCACAGGCACTCGTCATTGTTCAGAATAAAGATGGGACGGTCTTGGAGATTGATGAAGAAATTGATCCGAGGGTTGAGGAGAAAGTTGATCTTGAACCGTTAGAAGAGCTCAAAGAGATCCAGCTCGAAGAGTCCGATCCCTCGAAAAAGGTAAAGGTTGGAAAACACCTCCAGGAAGAAACCAAATAACAACTAATTTGCTTTTTGAAGAGAAACCAGGATGTCTTCACATGGTCACATTCGGACATGGTAGGAATAAGTCCGAACATAGCGAGCCACGCGCTAAATATTGATAAAAGCTTCCCTCCAAAGCAACAAAAGCGAAGACAGCTGGATGACTACAGGAAAAAGGCACTGAAGGAGGAGGTCGACAGGTTAAAAGCAAACCGGTTCATTAGGGATGCTTTTTACCCTGACTGGGTGGCCAATCCGGTGTTGGTCCCAAAACCTAATGGGACGTGGCGAACCTGTATTGACTATTCGGACCTCAACAAAGCTTGCCCGAAGGACTGTTTTCCCTTACCGAGAATTGACCAGCTCGTGGATGCCATGGCGGGGCATGGATTGATGTTGTTCATGGATGCCTATTCTGGATATAACCAGATTCCCATGCATGCCCCCGACCAGGAACATACGAGCTTCATAACGGTAAAGGGGCTATACTGTTATAATGTCATGCCATTCGGGCTCAAAAATGCTGGGGCCACATACCAGCGGCTTGTGAATATGATGTTTTCGGAGAAAATAGGGAACAACATGGAAGTTTATGTTGATGACATGTTAGTCAAGTCTCAACTTAACGATAACCATGTTGACAACCTCGAAGAGTGCTTTGGCGTGCTCCGGAAGTATAACATGAAACTAAATCCTCAGAAGTGCACATTCGGGGTATCATCAGGAAAATTCCTGGGCTTTATTGTAAACGCTCGTGGAATAGAAGCCAACCCTGACAAGATCCAGGCCCTGATCGACATGCCCTCACCTCGAAGTCACAAAGATGTCCAAAGTTTGACCGGCAGGATGGCGACACTAAGTAGGTTTATTTTGAAATCTACAGACCGTTGTCTTCCGTTTTTCAACCTTTTGAGGGGAGGCAAGAAGTTTGAATGGACGGAGGAGTGCGAGCTGGCCTTCCAGGAGCTTAAAAATCACCTCGCAGAACCCCCCATCTTATCAAAACCTATTATGGGAGAAGTACTGTACTTATATCTTTCCACCACCGAACACGCAATAAGTGCAGTGCTCGTGCGAGAAGAAGAAAAGGTACAGAGACCCGTATATTACATCAGCAAAAGATTACTGGGGGCAGAGTCAAGATACCCCTTGATGGAGAAGCTAGCTCTCAACTTAATTCATTCATCTCGTAAACTTCGACCCTACTTTCAGGCGCACCCCATCCATGTATTGACTAATCAACCGCTTAGGCATGTCTTGTCTAAACCAGAGGCTTTAGGTCGACTTCTTAAATGGGCGGTTGAACTTGGACAATTCGAGATCACCTACCACCCGAGGACGACCATTAGGGCACATGCATTAGCAGACTTTATAGTGGAATGTATTGGCATGACCAACGATGAAGTTATAACCCCGGCCCACGAGCTGTGGAAACTTTACGTCGATGGGTCATCTAATGAAAATGGATCGGGGGCAGGGGTCATTTTGATTACTCTCACAGGGAGAAGATTTCATTCTGCCTTAAGATTTGACTTCAATGCATCGAATAACGAGGCCGAATACGAGGCTTTACTGGCGGGACTTCGTATAGCCAAAGAGCTCAAAGCTAAAGCAATACATTGCTACAGCGACTCCCAGCTTGTGGTTAACCAAATCTTGGGAGAATACCAAGCTCGTGGCACAAAAATGGCAGCTTACTTAGAGAAGGCAAAATCCACATTGGAACATTTCGAGTTTTATGCGATCGAACAGGTTCCCCGAGAGAAAAACTCAAATGCAGATGCCTTAGCTCGGCTCGCTACTTCCGCCGAGAATGATGAACTAAACGTTGTGCCAATAGAACACCTCTCGGCACCTAGCATTAACGAGCCGGAGGAGGAAGACGTGTGTATGATTGAGTCCGAGCCTACCTGGATGACCCCGATAGTTGAATATCTTGAGACCAGAGTCCTTCCAAAAGATCGGAACCAGGCTCGAAGGTTAATGTATCAACTTCCCTGTTACACCATTTTGGACGGAAAACTGTATAGGAGGGGATATTCAATGCCATTACTTCGGTGTGTGACTCCACCCGAAGCCAAGAAGATCATTGAAGAAATTCATGAAGGGTTCTGTGGAGACCATACTGGAGGGCATAGCCTGTCCAAGAAAATCATACGCCAAGGTTATTTCTGGCCTACCATCAAATCGGATTCTTTCGAATACGTAAAGAAGTGCGATAAGTGCCAATGGTTCGCCACGATTCCTCGAGCTCCACCATCTGAGCTGACCATGATGGCTTCCCCGTGGCCATTTGCGGTATGGGGAATCGACCTCATAGGCTCTCTCCCAACTGGCAAGGGCGGTGTGAAGTATGCTGTAGTTGCCGTAGATTACTTCACAAAGTGGACAGAGGCTGAACCGTTAGCAACAATAACTTCCAAGAAAGTCCTTGACTTCGTGGTAAAGAACATTGTATGCTGATATGGGATGCCGAGGAAAATTGTATCCGACAATGGAACCCAGTTCGATAGCGATTTGTTCACCAACTTTTGCGAGAAAAATGGAATAATAAAGAGTTTTTCGTCAGTAGCTCATCCCTAGGCGAATGGCCAGGTCGAAGTTGTAAACAAAAATCTCAAGAGTTCGCTAAAGAAAAAGTTGGAGGAAGCAAAAGGACGATGGCCTGAAGAATTGCCCCAAGTCCTATGGGGATATAGGACTACAGCTCGAACATCAACGTGACATACCCCGTTCTCTCTGGCATACGGTTGTGAGGCTATGTTGCCTATTGAGGTCGAGATTCCTACAATTCGAACCCACGCCTATGACCAAAGCTCGAACCACACTCAGCTCGAAGAAAACTTAGACCTGGTCGAAGAAAGAAGAAATGAAGCTCAACTGAGGAATGTTGCCTACCAGCAACGAGCTACCAGGTACTTCAACAAGAGGGTTCGAGATCGAAAGTTCAGTGTGGGAGATCTGGTGCTAAGGCGTGTATTTTTTGCAACACGAGATCCAGCAGCTGGCGTGCTCGGGCCAAATTGGGAAGGACCCTACCAGATAGAGTCAGTCATCTGCCCCAGTGTCTACAAGCTAGCGAGATTGGATGGGAGCCTGGTACCGCGAGCATGGAATGGCGAACACCTAAGACCTTACTATCAATAGTGTAGGAAGGATGTTGCCTGTAACCATGCTTGTTTATCTGTACTGTTTTGCCTACTTTTGGATTTTGTTAAATAAAGAGTTATTTCGTCTGATATAATTTATTTTTGCAATCTCTCTTAATCTAATAACCTATGGTCACATTCATAGGATATTAAGGCGGCATCATTGGTATATATATAAATACCACCAGCTTGAAAAATAAAGTAACATATACGAAATACATACAAGTGTTTGGAGATAACCAAATGCGCCAGATAAGATAATTTGGATATAACCAAATATGTGAATTAGACTAAACATATAAGTGCATGGATTTCAAACCAATCACAGCCTTAAAAGGTTTGGAGCAAACCAGCTAAAACTAATCGACAATAAGTTGGAACATAAACCCACTTCGAGTTAAGTCGAGATCGAGGCTGGAATATCTTATAAAAAAATAGGTTCGAACTCACAATCTCGGAGAGATAACCGAGGACGAGAAAACGTAACTAAAAAATAAGGTATAACTAAACCGTCTGCATTACACACCATACAAGTACTTTCAGGTTCATGGTTAAAGTAATATCCAACCTTGATGAATGACGAGATCGGAAGCGGATAATTCGAGCAAACTGTGCATGAATGCATTGAACTTCGAGCCTAAATCCAAACTATGTTTGTGCGAATAAACAAGCATATGCGACTCTTTAATGTAAAGTGTGCAAAATATTTCAAATCAAGAAATGTAAAGCATGTATATTAAAAGAAAAGAAAAAGAAATTGTATCAGCCCTACGGGCATAAATTAAAGCAATTACAAAAATAAGGGGACGCAGCCCCGAGGTGGGATTCAAGAAGGAGCAGTCTCCTTAGCCTTCTCGGCACCAGCAGCGCTAGACTCCCCAGGACGAATAGCATGACTATCCTTCTGAGCAGCCTCCTTAGCGGCCTCCCAAGCAGCCTCCTCCACCTCAAGCCGAGCATTCCACTTATCAAGGAGCTTTGCCTCAAGAGGACCTAGGGAGCTGGTATCGAGGTCTTCACTATTGGCCCACATTCTGTACATGGCCAAATCAACCGCCTGGTCTTTTTTCTCTTTGTACTTAGCAAGGAGGTGAGCCTTTTCACTCTCGATTATATCAAAAGTGGCGGCCTTGTCTTCTTCGAGCTTTTTATTGGCCTCCTTGAGCCGGGCATTCTCCTTCTCAAGCTCCGCGAGCTTAGCGTTCTTCTTCTCGAGCTCAGATGTCTTGGCTTTAAGCTCCTCAGCTCCTGTCTCAACTTTTGCCTTTGTCACCTTCAGTTCATCACTCAGTCTGATGATCCTTGGCCTCTTGAGCGTAGGATCTGCTCGAATGAACCTCGTTGTTCAAATTATAGTTGAGCTGAGCAGAGACAGCAAGAGCCTGACATACAGAGAAATCAACATTAGCATAGGAACCATCTATAAATATAGCCAGCAGCGAAAAAAGAAAAGTTACCGCGGCGATGAGCTCGACACTCTTCTCGTAGAGTGTGTTGCTGTCTTGGGCCTCGGTCATAAATTTCCAGTGAGAAGCATCAAAACCGCTAAAGCTCTGGCCCACTCGGGACAAAACATCCGAGCCCAGTGTGGCCCCATGGGACCCAGCAGCGTTGTCAACTACATACTCCTCGACGTGAGTAGAAACTGATAACTTGTGGGTTCGGGAAATAGAGAGTTTTTTGGGAGGAGGACCGAGCGTCGAGTGAACAAGGATGGGAGGATGGATCTCGACCATAGTGGATGTCCCGACCTGCGAAGTCGGTTCCACAGTGGAGCTCGTGGTGGGCGGAGCTGGTGGGGGAGGTGGTGTCTTTTCAGTCCTTTTAAGGACCTTGGCAGACCGGTCTATTTTTCGCGATCCCCTGGGGCGCTTACTCCTCTTGGCCCCGCCACTCTCGAGAATACTGTCAAGATCGGAGTCCATCTCACCTACACAGTCACACCACAGTATGAGTCATCAAAAAAGAAAGAAAAAATATATAAAGTAACTCAACATCACACAAGTATGCAAAGTGATGAAGAGGCGAGTGGAGAGAAACCTAACTGGAACTCTCCTTCGAGCTTGAGCTCGGAGACCATGAAATTCCCCCATCTTCAGAAGAGGCCGGGGGAGTACCTTCCCTATATGTGGATGTCAACCTCGAAAGGTCCCTATAATCATTGGTTCCATATTGGACGGCTATTCCGTTCCATATCTCGTTCAGGCTATACATAGTATCGTATTGCCCGAGCCAACTATCGAACCTATGAACCCGTTCATCTACCCAAGTCCACACATAGAAGTGGTTCCTATCGTCCTGGCACAACACTGACCTATCGGGTTTGTGTTTTAGTAAGGAGGGGGACCACATTTTCGAGCTTACGATGACTGTACCTTGATCATCCGAGCCCGAGCTCGAGGCTTCATCGTTGGACTCATTTCCTAATTGTGGGCTCCTCCGGCGAATTGGAGGCGGGAGCCTCACCTCACTTCTCGGGGGAAGGGCGCCTGTTAGCAAGGGCACGAGATCCCAGCGGTCGTATTTTTTGTTAGACCAGTCCGAGGTGGACTGGCCATCTTCCAAGAGCCCACAAGCTCGAAGTTTACCTTCATGCAAAAGGTATGAGAGTGATCTCTTGCCAAAAGGTAGTTGAAGCAGGGTCTCCCTACGCCCCTTCATCTTGTCAGAAGGAGTGGGGCGATGATAGTTGGCTGGAAAATAAAACACATTTCAACTAAGTATAAGCCTATAGATAAATGTTCGAGCACAGAGACAAAGGAGGTGGGACACTTACGAATCCGTTTGAACGAATAGCATTGTGACGGAGACAATCCATCCGTCCAGAAGAAGGCCTTCTTAAAATCAGGAGGATGGTTGGAAAGATCCTTAGACATCTTTTTCTCCTTTGGGTAGCTCGAGAGGTAATAGAAGCCATCTCCTCCCCGAGCTCGGGAGGGATTGCTTTCAAACAAAAGAGATACAAGATCTCTTCTGGCGTGGGTCCTTCCCACTTCAGCTCATTGTAAATTGACTTCAGGGCAGACAGAACCCTATACGAATTGGTGTTGAGCTGGAATGGAGCCAACCCAACGAAGTCCGTGAAGTCCTTGAAGAAAGACTTCAAAGGCAGTAATGCTCCTGCCTTCATATGCTCCTGGCTCCAAGCCGCATACCTCAGCTTGTTATCAAGATTTCCATCTCCTGGGGCGCGACAGCTTCGCTCTTGGGAGGTAGGAGCTCGGCACCTTAAGGAGCCTGACAGTCTGAGATCGTGGAAGGCCAGGATATCATTTATCTGACCTAGCGAGGTAACCGAGCTCCAGTAGTGCTTGGCCTCGAAGAACTCCCTCCTCGGCTGCGAGGTAGAGGGCTCCCCCATCAGTGAGAATTTGAGATCTCCCTGGTTGTACGCGATGGTCACTTCTAGCCTAGGGTCGAGGGGGATCGGCCTGGGCCCTGGATCAGTTTTTGGATAAAGAGCCTATCGAAGGATTCTCCTCTTATTTTCTATGACCTCGACGATTTGGCGGCGATAGTGAGCTCGGGTTTCTTCATGTTTGCGCGTGAGATCGTATTCACGAATCAGACGTTGGTTTCAAGCAAGCAGCGATTCTGGGCTCAGAGTTTTTGGCGAGTACGGAATTGCCAGCAGCGACCCCCACCGCCTTTCCAGATTCTGTGATATCTAGCGAGAAAGAAAAAATGGTGAGGGCCATGCATGCAAGGAGTCAAGAATAACGAGCTTGGCAAGACAAGCTCGGAAAATGCTTGGGTACGAAACAAGCTCGATCCTGGAAACCCGATTAAGGGTCAGATCGTGTATTCTACGAAGAAAAAGGAGGGGAGTGGATCTAATTTTTTAGAATCCCGAAATATCAGGGAAAAAGGTGACGGTTATTCAGAAATGGTAGTCTTGGGTATCGTGCATTCTTTAAAACCAAGATTTTGTACCCGATATCTTGGTGTGCAAGATATGTCTTTTAAATTTTGAAAACCCAGAAAAAAGAGACCTTGTTTGAGCTTCTTCTACATCAAAACTGGATTTGGAACCAGTGGCTTAAACCTAGCATGGAAACTTAAACTTAAATGCCTATCGGCCAGAGCTTCCTAGCATGTCAAACTAAAAAATAAACCAGTACATTCCCAAAAATAAAAGAACAACACAGACAGAAACCGGCATAAAGGAAACCGAAAAGATCATCAGATACTTACACAATGATGGCGATTGCAGAGAAATCGTTGATTAAAGGAGAGGCTGCAGGTATAACCTTACGGTCTCGAACAAGCTGGCGGTCCTTTGTTTCTTTGGCTGGGAGAACATGCAAAAGCAAAAAGCTCTCTGGGATGGCTTCTGGTTTTGTCTCTTTTCTTTTTTCTCTGATGAGTGTAAAATAAGAGGAAGAAGATGTCCAGGGCCTTATATATAGATAGTAAAAAGTGGTAAAAGGTGATTAATCTGAGCCATTGGCCAGGGACAAATGACAAGATGGTACCGAAAAGGTGGCAGGCAAACGATCATGGGCGGATTTCCAAGGTACTCGAGTACCTTGGATGAGCAATACCCAACTGACACGTGTCCACCCTCAAGTATGTGTGACGGTGCGGTTCCCGAAGAAATTAGTTCAAAAGTTTCCTTCTCATAGGATTCGAACAAATACTTTTGAGGGGGCAAAATGTTACAGCCAGATTTCGAGCCTTAAGAATTGTGATCTCGAAAGCTGGATTCGTCAAGAATGGGCTCGTAATGTCTGGAACACGTGTCCGCCACCTAGGCACCGAACCTACAAAGCAGGGGCAACCTCGAAGATGGTAGCCTCGAAATCCTCACAAGCTCGAAAGACAGACATCGAAGTATGTCTATTCTCGGATGACCTCGGATCATGGGTTCCGAGCCTAACATAAGTATGAGCTCGAAGCCACATGATCTCGGGGTAAATGCTACAACTCGAAAGTCATTAAGAGACCTGGGTGGGTACGGCACTGACGATGTAGATTGATAACTTTGAATATCTTAGTGAGTCATTTTGGAGAGACGCAGTGTAGCACCCACATTATTTTGATATAATATAGCCAATAATCACATGATTGCATTGCATTACATATCATACAATATGTATAATTTGAGCATATGCATATTCTTATAAGTGTTTTCATGTATAAGTATAAAAGTTGTGTATGTGATGTCTATATGTATGCTCAATATTATTAACCTTGTGGCATTTGAGTTGTCTTTTATGGGTGTTTGATGTGCTCAAGATATAAGAAAGTATGAAAAATATGGACAAGGCATGGAATTAAGTGATGAAAGTGAGATATAGAAGGCAAAATAGGTTAAGTAGTGAAAAATAGTACAATGTCGATTACTAGTATTTCGGTGTAAAATTGAGTATTTATGGATTTACCAGATGTAATCGAGGTATGATTAAGGTCTCATTGATGATGTAAAAATGGTTTTAGAACCATTAGATCAATTCTTGATGGGAGGTATACATAATCAGTGGTATTGATGCAAAGTCAAAACGAGCTTAGCATAAGTGCGCTACGCTCGATCGGGTAAGCATAACTATTGGGTATGAAGTTATATGGACCTAAGGTTTGGTGTGAGTGTTTTACACATAAGGATAATAGGCCTAGCAGATGATTAAGTCGAAATTATTGAAGTGATAAGGTTTTCATAAGTCAAAAGGTGAAATGATGAGATGAAAGGTGTCAAATTTTGATACAATAAGGCTAAATCATTGAAAATAAGGAATTTTCATCAACCTTATCACTTTGCACGACCATTATTCTGAAAAACAGAGAGAAAAGAAAACCAAAAACCATTTCTTGGCTGGTTTGAAGAAATTCTAAGGAGATCCAAGTGAAAGCAAAGCCAAAGAAGTAGATTAAGCTTAGTTCTAACCTTTTTATGGTAAGTTCTTGTACTTGGAAGTTAAACTATGTTTTTGAATTTTTCTGAGAGCTTATATATGGTGTTTTATCCTTTTTAATATATTTCTTGGGGTTTCCAAGTGGTTTGAGGTTTAGAAAAGCTTGAAGAGATTGTTTTCGCCGAAAAGTTGCTCGGTAAGTGGAATTTTGTGTTTTATGAGGTTTTTGGGGTTCTTGGAGTACAAGATGATTTTTGGTTATTTGATTGAGTTTATAAGAGAGTATATGTGTTTATAAATGTTTGAATATATGTGGAGACTCATTTAATTTGGGTGATGATCTAGGAGATAAGAATTTTATCAAAATCGGTATATGATAACTTTATGATGAATCATGTTGGTATTTGGGATATATGGTTATGGCAGGCTATTTGATGTTGATTATTGGTTGATTTTGATATTTGAGGATAGCTAAAATTAAGGGGAAACTCTGTCAAAATTTCTCTAAGTGTCTAAGATAAATCTAACGCTCGATCTAGGTGGTTTAAGGCATTTTAGGCATGATTTTGATATGAAATTTGATATGATGTTTTATGGGTATTTTTAAATGAGAGTTCAATGTCTTACTGCCTTCATTATGATGAGAAATCCATGCCATTGTCAGGATAAGCACATCAATACCTAAGACACCACTTGTTACACGGTGAACTATATTTTGGACAAAAGGTAAGTAAAGTACTCAACTGCAACACAAGAATTATGTGTTATGTGAAAGTATGCATTATATGAATATTTTGTGAGTAAGTGGCATTAACATACAGTGACACTTCATCATAAATTTGTATGCATGGCATAATAGTGATATGGTAAATTATTATATGATATAAGACCATGCATGATATTATGATGATTAATTATATGATGCCTTTGCAAGTTTTGTGCAACATAAAAGAAAGTTGTTATAAGAAGTTTAAGTTCAGTGCCACTGTTTTGAAAAGGCGAATGAAAGTGTTAATAAGTGTAAACGGAGGCCTATAGTAGGCTTATAGTGGCTGCCCAATAATTTGGGCTAGGTTTTAGTGAACCAATAATATTGTTTGCCATGTTTCCTTTTTATTTCTCCTCCATATGAGTTATTGTTATATGTATTGACACCATAGTGTGTGGCCGCCTTAACTCTTGAGCCCGACGGGGCAACGATGGAATAAGGTTTTTAATGTGCCCTACTGTGGTTATGGCTAGCCGGAGGAGAACCCATGGGATTTTGTATTATATGTGTAACAAGCCCTGCATGCATTGACCAATTCAAACAGTGTGCACAATATTAATGGGCCCAAAATTTAAAAAGAAGTTGTGTATGTCCATTGATATTGGGTAATCATTAGCATTGCATGCATTACTTTGCTTACTGAGCTTTAGGCTCACAGTTGTCTTGTGTTGCAGGTAGAGAAAGAAATATGTGAATGATATGAGGAGAACTGAAGCATGGTCCTGACCCTGATTTGTACATATGAACACATCGACCTTTTTGTGGGTTATTTCAGCTATCAGTGAGATGTTTGTAATAAAGTGTGAAGTTATGTTTTGAAAACAAATTGGGTTATTTAATACTTATGTATAATATGTTTGAGACACACTTTATGTTTAATGTAAATAATGTGAAATAAGTTTTCAAGTTTAAAAATATATATATATGTCCAGACTTCCGCAGAAATAAATTATGATATAGTTTTAAAACGTAACACCTCAAATATGGTTTTAACTAAAATAAGTGAGGGTGTTACACGCAGTCTACATTCATTGTTGTAAATCCCCTATAATAAAGGGGTATTTATTATTCAGTTATACGCCCCGTGGTCTTCAGGGGACGTTTCCTTGTATATAGGAGTTACAGGCTTTTAATGACATTAAATTTATTTACATATACAAAATAACTTCCCGAAATGTGTGGGATAGTATTCTGAGATCTCCTCTATATATAGAGAAGTCATGTACCATTGTAAAGGACCGAAATTTTGTGATCTGAAGAGAAACTCTGGAGAATTCATTCTTGAAGAATTTACAGAAATCATCTTAAGTTCTAATAACAAAGACTCATGGACTAGGTAGAGTTAACTGCTGAACCACGTAAAAAATCTCATATGTTTTATTGTATTTTTCTGGCCATAACTATTTATTGTTTTCGTGCTCTTTATTCACTCTTGACGAAAAACGGCGTCAATATTTCTCATATATGAAAAAAAATTAAAGAGCTTAATATGATTATACAAGAAACCACATACCTTAGGCTATTAGGAATAGAAGTTTTCTTTACTCCTTATTTTAGTAAATATATAAATGAGAATCATTATTGTACAAAATATATTTTAAGATGTACGGACAGACCCATGCATAAACCAAAGGAGGCCTGGTCTTCCCTTTCTTTTTATTTCTTTTAAAAATACTATTTTGGTCGTCCCTTTTTTTTTCATTTTGGCCCCTCTTAACTTTGAGAATTGTTGAGGAACATTACTGGTGTCCAACACTGTTACTGCTGTAATTCAATATCAGATTTCATACATTTAAATTTAATATGTATTATTATGGGATATCATTATCACTTCTTCTGTTGTTGGGCACCTTAACTTTAGGGTATGGTTCTGTCCCTGCTAAAATAACCTAGTTTTCATAAGAACGACCTTTCTATTTGGAAATTCTTCCCAAAAAATCAAACAAGCACTTTGTTCTAAAGTTGAGAACTTTGATTGATAAAATACAGGACCAATGTACTACAAGGGAGTATACCACTTGTTCTATTAATACAATCCACGAGGTCCAATTTGGGGTAATATAGCATGGGCACATTCAATATCATACAATCTCATCGACTGGAATCATGTCGATATAACCTTGAGCCTTACTGATCCAGAGCTCGACATCAATGGTTGCTTCTCCGATTCCACCACACTCCTTCAAGATGACAAGTTAGCCATTTTATACACTGGAAAAAACTATAGAAACCACCAAGTCCAAAACTTGGCCACACCTGTAAATCTCTCAGACCCTTTTCTCAGGGAATGGACCAAATCTTCCCTCAACCACATGACCCCAAACGACATTGACCCAACAGAGTTCAGAGACCCAACAACCGCTTGGTTAGGCCCTGACAACATGTGGTGAACCGCAATCGGAGCTAAGATGGTTACTGGAAAATGGGTTCCTCTTCTGTACACGAGTAGTGACTTCAAGCACTGGACTCGCTCGACCAAGACTCTATTTGGGTTGTTATTAGAGAATAATGAGTTAGTGTTGGAGTGTGTTGATTTTTTTCCTGTGGGAATCAAGGGCTCAGATGGCGACAATCATTACTTGAATAAAGATCAGTATGAGAAGAAGTTTGCTCTGAAAGTGAGCTTCCAACACAACGATCGTGAATGTTATGTTGTAATGACCCACTAATCTAGACTATTTGGTCCATTAACAAATCTATATATAAAACTTACATTTTTGCGGAAATACCATACTTTATTAGAAACTTGTAGAAACAAAGGTTACTTTCATAAAATAAATAGGATATGGGTACCCATTGTCTTTAAAACAAAAATAACTTAAAGTAAAAAGAATTACATAGAAAATGTGGAAAATACATTTAAAACCATAAAAACATAAACAAGACTACATCCTCGAATCGAATAACGCTCGGCTCCTTGACTCCATCCACCATCGATACACATCCTCTAAGCGTCACGAATCTTACCGCCTCTAAAGCTTATTTTCCTGCACATAAACAGAAAGGAATGAGCCTAATGCCCAGCAAGGAAAATCTAACACATAGTCATAACACATAGTCATAAACATAAATTTCGTAATAAACATAAAGGCATATCATAACACATAATACACTTATTATAATGGCCATTATTACTTGGGGTCCCATAGACTAAACAAGCTTATGCCCATGAGATTAGTGGGGTCCTACTAGCTAAATAGGCTTATGCCCACAATCTTTTTGGGGTCTTGTTAGTCAAATAGGGCATAAGCCCAAGCCTACAAACATACACAATCATAACATATTCATAACATATCATAACATAACACATAAGATAACATAAACATAAACATATTGATTCTAGCCTATTTTCCTTACCAAAGTTACCGGGATATGTGGACTGAGTTGGGACTTTTTGGAACACTCCTAATAACCATTAGAAAGAGTGAGTCTAAAGAAGAAAAGAGATGAAAAGGAAAATGGGAAGACTAAACCATTGAAAGTACACTTACCCAAAACTTATGTGCTCAAGAGCTTAGATTTCCTAACCAAAATGAAGATTAAGGTTAGAGATTGAGTAGAAGACTATGAGAAAGAGAATAACATAATACAGAAATGAACTAGAGTTTTGGTTACCTCAAAGACTTGAAAGACCAATCTAACCACAACCGAGATACTAACGAACCTCACTTCCCAAAGTGTTTGATAAGCTTATGATGATCAAGCTTATAATCCCCAACCCAAGTGTTTACACTCTCACAATAACCTAGCAACTTGCAGCCTCTGAACTTAGCTTGATGAATGAAAAATGCTTGGTGCTAGGTCCTATTTATAGAGTTCTAGGAATAAAAATCTTCTTTTTGGCTTTGAATAATAAAAATAAATTTAATTGAAAATATTTGAATATCCTTCAGCCAAAAGCTTAGGAATTTTTCAAAATTTTCAGAGAGATTTAAGGATTCAAAGCTTGATTTTAAAATAATAAAAACAAATAGAATCCTAACTTCTAACTCCCTAAATCTCGTAACTCTAAACTCCCCTTCAGTAAAATCAACATATCTGGAGTTGTAGAACTCCGATTTGGACTCTCTTTATACCGTTAGAAAGCTCATTAAATTATCTACAACTTTTAAGAAATACTATTTTTCGAAATTCCTAATATAACTGGGTCAAAAACAGGTCGGAAGTTACAGTACCCTAAAGTTACTGTAACTTTAATTATCTAAATATCAACCTAATCCACAAATAAATAAAATTATGATAAATGTCATGCTCCTATCAGATTTTGGTGAAGACTAAGTCTTATATTTCTCTTATTAAAATAATAATTTCTTAATAATCATACATATGATAAGTGTTACTATCTTATTGGGTCTATCTAAACCTTATAATATAATAAATATAATCCTTAATATTAGTCATATTAATCAATCTTAGGTTAAACTTAATATTCTTAAACTATAGGTTATACTTAGAAAATCTATAAGTACTACTATGAGTGTCCAAATAATTCCCGGTCTGAACCAAAAATCCACAGTTACAAAGATAATGCTATAAATACTATCATACTACTATCTATCTTAGCTAAGTAAAGTTCTTGGACTCTACATATGTGCTTGGACAATATTCTCCTGAGAAAGAAGATTTCAAAGCTGAGAGTGGTGACTTTAATTTCATAATAGATTATGGGAAATTTTATGCTTCAAAATCATTTTATGACCCTAAAAAGAAGAGGAGAGTAGTATGGGGTTGGATCATGGAGTCTGAGAGTAGAGCCGATGATATCAAAAAAGGTTGGTCTGGGCTCATGGTAATTATTATGTATTCATTAATGTCTTGCTTATGAATTTTAATTATTATACAGAGAAATGCTAAGGGGCAATATTGGCGTCCAACACCACAAGGAGGTGACATATCGATATTGGCATATTGCAATATCGGGTCCCACATATTTGAATTTAATAAGTATTATGAGATATCGTTAATCAACTATAGGGTGTCACCTCATGTGGTGTTGGACATCTTAAAGTGTCAAATAACAACACTCTTTTATATATATATAATTAATCTTGATTATATATAAATGAATTTCAGTCCTTTCCTAGAACTATTGTTCTTAGTAAATCTGGGAAACAATTAGTACAATGGCCAATAAAAGAGATTGAAAAACTAAGAGGTGAAGAAGTTAGTGTCCAAAACAAGGAACTTTATTTTGGCTCCATCTTTGAAATTTCCGGTATCACACCTTCACGGGTAAACTATTTAACTTTTACTCTCTGAGTTATGCTTTAGTGACTAGAAATGATGAACAATCTACTTGAAGGGCTTGTATGGGTTGATGTGGCATTTTCGAATTGGTCGACAAGTTGAAAAAGCTAAGAGATTGGCAGCTTTTTCATCTTGTCGGCCAATTAAAATAAGGTCACACAACTTGTGTTGGTGCTCGTCCTTAATGATATTTTATTTCATATTTTCGAATAATTGTTTTTCTTTTCATGTAAGGCGGATGTGGAAGTGTCATTTCAAATTGATTTAGATGAACTAAGGGAGGCTAAGCCAATGGATCCAAGTTGGGTGGATCCTTAATTGCTTTGTGATGAGAAAAATGCAAGTGTAAAAGGCAATTTTGGACCCTTTGGTTTGAAAGTTTTGGCTTCTGAAGACTTATCAGAACAAACTTCAATCTTCTTTCGCATATTCAAAATCAATGACAATGAGTATTAAGTTGCAATGGGTAGTGACCAAAGCAGGTACTTGTTTTTTGCTTCATCATTTACTTTGTTATTTTTGAGGATTTTGAGTATGAAATTTATGACATGAATTTGAGCAGGTCTTCATTAAGAGATGGGCTTAACAAAACCACATATGGTGCCTTCTTAGATTTGGATCCACGTCTAGAGAAAATAACATTAAGAACCTTGGTATGTCATAATTTCACTTATAAATAATATATATAGGACAATTCTTCTTCACTTTAAGCCCTATCGGTGGGGCTCTCAGTGTTTCTCGATCCGTGAACAGTTTTCGGTGCAATTTTTTTTATAACCGTGTATATTGTAGCTATTTAGAGCATCCTGCAAATTTTTAGAAAATTTCGAATAGTTTACAGTACCGAAAACTAGGTTCAAACATGTAGCTTTCCACGCGCATAAAAAAAATTAGTCAAGCGTGCAACAACATGTTTGAACTTAGTTTTCGGTACTGTAAACTATTCAGAATTTTCTGAAAATTTGCAGGATTCTCTAAATAGCTACAATATACACGGTCATAAAAAAAAACACACCGAAAACTGTTCACGGGTCAAGAACACTGAGAGCCTCACTGATAAGGTTTAAAGTGAAGCTCCTACAAGAGAATTCTCCTATGTATATATATATTATATTTATATATATATGGGGGTCAAAATATGAGTCAAAATTTTTACTTGACTTAAGCAAAAGTACAAGTCTTTTATGAGGAATCATAATTTACTTTATAAGCACTTCAATATTTAAAATATGGGATTTTTGTATTGGTGCAGATTGATCATTCAATTGTTGAGAGTTTTGGTGGAGAAGAGAGAAGTTGTATTACTGCAAGAGTTTATCCAAAATTGGCAATTAATAAAGCAACCCATTTATATGCATTCAACTATGGAACAAAGACTTTTAAAATCTTTAACCTCAAGACTTGGAGTGTGAATAATGCTCAATTTGTGACAAGGAGAGAAGAAAGAAACCACTAAATTGTTTAAGTTCATCTTTAGAAGATTATAACATGATTGATCTTTCAAAATTTCAAATGTCTTGATAAAAGGATTCTTTTAGTTTGTCTTTATGTGAATCCTTTTAAATTTTCATTTCCAATAAGTGATTATATCATAATAGAGAAAATATCAGTTTGGCCTTTGTGTTTTTCTCAAATACTCGACAACCTCTGTGTTTTGTTAAATGACAATTCGGACCCTGTGTTTTGTTAAATTGATCAAAATAGTGTATTATACTCAATTTTGCTTAAAAAAAAAATTCGATCCTTGAGTTACTCCCCACTAGAGGCGCGAACTTCGTCGGACTCAAGCCTGAAAACAATCTTTTTTTAACAAATTACAACAACAAAAAGCAATTAGGTCAATTTTCAAAACCTAAAATCTAAAATTAAAGTTGTATTCTATTCCCAATCAATTAGGTAAGCAAACTCACTCCGCGATAAAGCTCCCCATCGTCTCCTCCCACTTTACACAAAGAAAAGCATTGAAGGTATCTGAATCTGCAAGTAAGTGATTGTTGAGGTGTACAAATCACTCCGCGATAAGTCTATAAATAAGTGTTTGTTGGGTGTACACGTGGCATCCTATAATTGGATCAATTAAATTATTTATGTTTAATGTTGAGGAAGAAGATGGATGGTGGGTTGAGGAAGAGTCGGAAAAAACAAGTTTGTTATTTTAAAAAAATAAATTAAATTATTTATGTTTAATGTTATGATTTTTTTAAATTTTAACATTAATTTATATAATTCAAACATTTAATTCATTTTTTTTTTCAATTTTAAAATCAATTAGATGAAATTAAAAAAAAAATTATTAAGTAAACCAATCATAATACTCAATTAGCATTTATCAAATAAAAATACAAAAATATGAAAAACCTTAAATATTGAATATTTTTGTCGTTATTTCCCATTTTTTTAATACTACATTTGGTTGGTAATAGTGACCGATCCATTAGAGATTTAAATAATATGTGACAAAAATATATAATTAAATAAACAGGTACGACTATAAATTTCTTCATTTATAAATGTATACATTGAAATGAAAGTGCTGGCTAAGACAATAATAATAATATTTAAAGACCATAGTTTGGATCAAATTGCCAAAGTAGTCATGGTTGGTGCTTATATAAATATATATATATATACACATATATATAATGAAGAAGAAAGTTTGGTTCTAATAATCAAAGCTTAATAATTTTTATAGAAGAGAGATGGCTGAGATGGGAGTTGGAATTGAAGATGTGGTTGAGCTTGAGCAGCAGCAGCCCTATAGAACTGGCTATCATTTTCAACCCCCAAACAACTGGATGAACGGTTTGTTTTTCATCTCAGTACTTATTATTATTATTGTCATATTTGGATGATTAATTATAGAGATCTTTTACTTTCTTATGATTGACTTTTTTGTTTTAATTTTTGTTCTTTTCATGATTTGGGTTGGCTCATAATCTCAATATATTCAGATCCTAATGGTATGTTTACTCAACTCTATACTTTTTCTATGAAGCTTTTTACACAGCTCAATGCCGATTTAGATTTTCATGTGAATTTGCTTGTATAGTTGAAACATTTATATATTTTGTTTTTGGATTTGTGAAAAGAAAATAGTATGAAAAACCTATTATTAAAATATTTTTCTCATTAAATTTTTTGCTTACAAAAATTCAATATGGAAACAAACTAACAAAGTCTTAATATGACTAATATAACAAAAACTAACCCATCTGAATTCTATATGGGAAAGTTTAGTTTTTTTGTTGATGTACTATGAGGGAGCTTTAATAAATTTTAATTATTTAATATTTTTCTGGGAATTGCAGTTATGCTCTTCTAACTAAACTAGACAAATTTCATCAATATAAGACAAATCTATTCTCTATGCTTTTACTATGTATCTTTTTTCTCACTTTACACAAGTCAATGTCTTTAGTTTTTCGAGTTATAATTTCCGCACTCATAATATGTACCAAAATATTACACACAATCGATCAGATTTATTTAAAATGGAAATCTATTGATGATGCATAATTTTGATCCACATATCATTAATATTTTAGTTTTGAGTATTGTTATTTAACACTTTAAGGTACCCAACACCACATGAGGTGATACACTATGGTTGGTTAGCGATATCCCATAATATATATTAGATTCAAATATGCGGGGACAAGATATTATATTGCACCAATAGCAGTATGCACCTCATTGTGGTGTTGGGCACTAGGGGTGCACACAGGTCGAGTTTCGGGTGCATCGGGTTTAGGTTTTGCGGGCTTTGGGTTAGAAAATGGGGTACCGAACCCACTCTGAATTTTTTGGTTTTTTGGATAATTTCGGGTTTTGGGTTTGGTCGGGTCAAGTGGGGTCGGGTTTCAAGTAGGATTGGGCTGAAAATGGGTTTTGGACCAAAAATGGGCCTTGGTAAATACCAATTTTTTGACACTTTTTTATTTTTTTTTTACTTTTCACATGTTTTTTTAAATTTTATTGTTAGTTTAGTTCAATTAATATTTTACAAATTGGGTCATGGTAAATTTTTTTGAAAGAGTAGGGGGTTAGGGTTTTTTTGTCATCAAATTTGCATTAAAATTTTAAAAAAAATATTTATTCAGGTTCGGGTGTAACTCGAACCCGTGTATGTGTATTTATCACACCCAAACCTGACCCGAACATACTCGGGTTCGGGTCTAATTCGACCCGAAATTAACAGGTTTGACCAAAAAGTGGGTTTTCGGGTTGCAGGTCGGGCGGATTGTGCGGATTTTCAAGTTTTCCCCTTAGCAATTCTTTTAAAAATACTATTTTGGCCCTCCTATTTTTTGCATCCCGTGTATGATGATGTACTTTGCATAAAATGACCTTTCTATTTCGAAATTCTTTCCGAAAAATCAAACAAGCACTTTGTTCTAAAGTTGGGAACATTGATTGATAAAATACAGGACCAATGTACTACAAGGGAGTATATCACTTGTTCTATCAATACAATCCACGAGGTCCAATTTGGGGTAATATAGCATGGGCACATTCAATATCATACAATCTCATCGACTGGGATCATGTTGATATAGCCTTGAGCCCTACTGATCCAGAGCTCGACATCAATGGCTGCTTCTCTGGTTCCACCACACTCCTTCAAGATGACAAGTTAGCCATTTTATACACTGGAAAAAACTGTAGAAACCACCAAGTCCAAAACCTGGCCACACCTGTAAATCTCTCAGACCCTTTTCTCAGGGAATGGACCAAATCTTCCCTCAACCACATGACCCCAAACGACATTGACCCAACAGAGTTCAGAGATCCAACAACCGCTTGGTTGGGCCCTGACAACATGTGGCGAACCGCAATTGGAGCCAAGATGGTTACTGGAAAATGGGTTCCTCTTCTGTACACGAGTAGTGACTTCAAGCACTGGACTCGCTCGACCAAGACTCCATTTGGGTTGTTATTAGAGAATAATGAGTTAGTGTTGGAGTGTGTTGATTTTTTTCCTGTGGGAATCAACGGCTCAGATGGTGACAATCGTTACTCGAATAAAGATCAGTATAAGAAGAAGTTTGCTCTGAAAGTGAGCTTCCAACACAACGAACGTGAATGTTATGTACTTGGACAATATTCTCTTGAGAAAGAAGAGTTCAAAGCTGAGAGTAGTGACTTTAATTTCAGAATAGATTATGGGAAATTTTATGCTTCAAAATCGTTTTATGACCCTGAAAAGAAGAGGAGAGTAGTATGGGGTTGGATCATGGAGTCTGAGAGTAGAGCTGATGATATCAAAAAAGGCTGGTCTGGGCTCATGGTAATTATTATGTATTCATTAATGTCTTGCTTATGGTTTTTAATCTTACTTCAAGATTATATGAGGTAACTTTTTATATTGTGAAATGCTAAGGGCACCATTGGTGTCCAACACCACAAGAATGTGACATATCGTTATTGGTGTAATTCAATATTGGGTACCACACATTTGAATTTATTGAGTATTCACCTTCTTGTGGTATTGGACACCTTAAGGTGCCAAATAACAACATTTTTATATATATATAATTAATTTTGATTATATATAAATGTGTTTCAGTCATTTCCTAGAACTATTGTTCTTAGTAAATCTGGGAAGCAATTAGTACAATGGCCAATAAAAGAGATTGAAAAACTAAGAGGTGAAGAAGTGGGTGTCCACAACAAGGAACTTTATTTCGGCTCAATCTTTGAAATTTCCGGTATCACACCTTCACAGGTAAACTATTTAACTTTTACTCTCCGAGTTATGTTTTAGTGATTAGAAATGATGAACAATCTACTTGAAGGGCTTGTACGGGTTGATGTGACATTTTTTAATTGGTCGGCAAGCTGAAAAAGATGATAGATATTAACAATTTTTTCATCTTGTCGGCTAATTAAAACAAGGTCACACAATTTGTGTTGGTGCTTGTCCTTAATGATATTTTATTTCATGTTTTCAAATAATTGTTTTTCTATTCATATAAGGCGGATGTGGAAGTGTCATTTCAAATTGATGTAGATGAACTAAGGGAGGCTGAGCCAATGGATCCAAGTTGGGTGGATCCTCAAGTGCTTTGTGATGAGAAAAATGCAAGTGTAAAAGGCATTTTTGGACCCTTTGGTTTGAAGGTTTTGGCTTCTGAAGACTTATCAGAACAAACTTCAATCTTCTTTCGCATATTCAAAATCAATGACAATGAGTATAAAGTTGTAATAGGAAGTGACCAAAGCAGGTACTTATATTTTGCTCATCATTTACTTTGTTATTTTTGAGGATTTTGAATATGAAACTTATGACATGAATTTGAGCAGGTCTTCATTAAGAGATGGGCTTAACAAAACCACATATGGTGCCTTCTTAGATTTGGATCCTCGTCTAGAGAAAATAACATTAAGAACCTTGGTATGTCATAATTTCACTTATAAATATATATATGGGTCAAAATATGAGTCAAATTTTTTACTTGACTTAAGCAAAAGTACAAGTCTTTTAAGAGGAATCATAATTTACTTTATAAGCGCTTCAATATTTAAAATATGGGATTTTTGTATTGGTGCAGATTGATCATTCAATTGTTGAGAGTTTTGGTGGAGAAGGGAGAAGTTGTATTACTGCAAGAGTTTATCCAAGATTGGCAATTAATAAAGCAGCCCATTTATATGCATTCAACTATGGAACAAAGAGTGTTAAAATCTTTAACCTCAAGGCTTGGAGTGTGAATAATGCTCAATTTGTGACAAGGAGAGAAGAAAGAAACCACTAAATTGTTTAAGTTCATCTTTAGAAGATTATAACATGATTCATCTTTCAAAATTTCAAATGTCTTGATAAAAGGATTCTTATAGTCTGTCTTTATGTGAATCCTTTTAAATTTTCATTTCCAATAAGTGATTATATCATAATAGAGAAAATATCAGTTTGGCCTCTGTATTTTTCTCAAATACTCGATCGACCCCTGTGTTTTGTTAAATGACAATTTGGACCATGTGTTTTGTTAAATGGATCAAAATAGTGCATTATACTTAATTTTGGTTAAAAAAAATTCGATCCCTGAGTTACTCCCCACTGGAGGCGCGAACTTTGCCGGACTCAAGCCTGAAAACAATATGTTTTTAACAAATTACAAAAACAAAGCAATTAGGTCAATTTTCGAAACCTAAAATCTAAAATTGAAGTTGTATTCTATTCCCAATCAATTGGTAAGCAAACTCACTCCGCGATAAAGCTCTCAATCGTCTCCTCCCACTTTACACGGAGAAAAGCATTGAAGGTATCCGAATCTGCAAGTAAGTGTTTGTTGAGGTGTACAAATCACTCTGCGATAAGTCTATAAATAAGTGTTTGTTGGGTGTACATGTGGCATCCTATAATTGGATCAATTAAATTATTTATGTTTAATGTTGAGGAAGAAGATGGATGGTGGGTTGAGGAAGAGTTGGAAAAAACAAGTTGTTTTTTTTTAAATAAATTAAATTATTTATGTTTAATGTTATGATTTTTTTAAATTTTAACATTAATTTATATAATTCTAACATTTAATTCATTTGTTTCAATTTTAAAATCAATTAGATGAAATTAAAAAAAAAATTATTAAGTAAACCAATCATAACACGACACGTGTAAACTCAATTAGCATTTATCAAATAAAAATACATAAAAAATTAAAAACCTTAAATATTGAATATTTTTGTCCTTATTTCCCCTTTTTTTTCAATACTACATTTGATTGGTAATAGTGACCGATCCATTAGAGATTTAAATAATATGTGACAAAAATATATAATAAAATAAACAAGGTACGACTATAAAATTTCTTCATTTCTAAATATATACATTGAAATGAAAGTGCTGGCTAAGACAATAATAATAATATTTAAAGACCATAGTTTGGATCAAATGGCTAAATTAGTCATAGTTGGTGCTTATATAAATATATATATATATACACATATATATAATGAAGAAGAAAGTTTGGTTCTAATAATCAAAGCTTAATAATTTTTATAGAAGAGAGATGGCTGAGATGGGAGTTGGAATTGAAGATGTGGTTGAGCTTGAGCAGCAGCAGCCCTATAGAACTGGCTATCATTTTCAACCCCCAAACAATTGGATGAACGGTTTGTTTTTCTTCTCATTAATTATTTTTATTATTATTATTATATCTTATTTGGAAGATTAATATTATAGAGATCTTTTACTTTCTTATGATTGACTTTTTTTTTTTAATTTTTGTTCTTTTCATGATTTGGGTTGGCTCATAATCTCAATATATTCAGATCCTAATGGTATGTTTACTCAACTCTATACATTTTCTATGTAGCTTTTTACACAGTTCAATGCCGATTTAGATTTTTCATGTGAATTTGCTTATATAGTTGAAACATTTTATATATTTTGTTTTTAGATTTGTGAAAAGAAAAGAGAATGAAAAATCTATTATTAAAATATTTTTCTCATTAAATTTTTTGCTTACAAAAATTCAAGATGGAAACAAACTAACAAAGTCTTAATATGACTAATATAACAAAAACTAACCCGTCTGAATTCTATATGGGAAAGTTTAGGTTTTTTGTTGATGTACTATGAGGGAGCTTTAATAAATTTTAATTATTTAATATTTTTCTGGGAATTGCATTTATGCTCTTCTAACTAAACTAGACAAATTTCATCAAGACAAATCTATTCTCTATGCTTTTACTATGTAGCTTTTACTCACTTTACACATGTCATGTCTTTAGATTTTCGAGTTATAATTTTCGCACTCATAATATGTACCCAAAACATTACACACTATTGATTAGATTTATTTAAGATGGAATCAATTGATGATGCATAATTTTGATCCACATATCATTAATCTTTTAGTTTTGAGTATTGTTATTTGACATCTTAAGATACCCAATACCACATGAGGTGATACACTATGGTTGGTTAGCAATATCCCATAATATTTATTAAATTCAAATATGCGGGACCTGATATTCGATTGCACCAATAGCGGTATGCACCTCATTGTGGTGCACTAGAGGTGCACACAGGTCAGGTTTCGGGTGCATCGGGTTTGAGTTTTGCGGGCTTCGGGTTGGAAAATAGGGTACCGAACCCGCTCTAAATTTTTCATTTTTTTGGGTAATTTCGGGTTTTGGGTTTGGTCAGGTCAAGTGGGTTCGGGTTTCAGGTAGGATTGGGCTGAAAATGGGTTTTGGGCCAAAAATGGGCCTTGGTAAATACCAATTTTTTGACACTTTTTTATTTATTTTTTAACTTTTCACATGTTTTTTAAAAATGTTATTATTAGTTTAGTTCAATTGATTTTTTACAAATTGGGTCTTGGTAAATTTTATTGAAATAGTAGGGGGGATTAGGGTTTTTTTGTCATCAAATTTGCATTAAAATTAAAAATATATTATTTTTATTTAGGGAATATACTCATTTGGTACCCTATGTTTTTGCAAAGTACCAATTTGGTACCCTCTGTTTTCAATAATGCTCATATGGTACCCTGTATTTTAAAATCGTACATATTTGGTACCCTAAACTCAGATTTGATAGATAAAATTTTTTCAATTTAATCAAACTGCTGTCAATTATGTAAGTTACAAATTTAAATTTAATTACATAATTACATATAACTGATGACAGTTTGATCATATTGACAAAATTTTATCTATCAAATCTAAGTTTAGGGTACCAAATATGTACGATTTAAAAATACAGGGTACCATATGAGCATTATTGAAAACAGAGGGTACCAAAATGATATTTTGCAAAAACATAGGGTACCAAATGAGTATATTCTCTTTTATTTATTCAGGTTCGGGTGTAACTCGAACCCGTGTATGTGTATTTACCACACCCAAACCTGACCAGAACATACTCGGGTTTGCGTCTAATCCGACCTGAAATTAATAGGTTTGACCAAAAAGCGGGTTTTCGGGTTGTAGGTCGGGCGGGGTGTACTAGTTTTCAAGTTTTCCCCTTAGCAATTCTTTTAAAAATACTATTTTGGCCCTCCTAATTTTTTTTTTCATTTTGGCCCCTTATAACTTTGAGAATTGCTAAGGGCACTACTTGTGCCCAACACCACAAGGAGGTGGTATATCAAGTTTCACACATTTGAATCATAAATTACTATTTCATGTGTTGTTAGGCACCTTAACTTGGGTCTGGTTGTGTCCCGTGTATGATGATGTAATTTGCATAAAAATGACCTTTCTATTTCGAAATTCTTTCCGAAAAATCAAACAAGCACTTTTTCTAAAGTTGAGAACTTTGATTGATAAAATACAGGACCAATGTACTACAAGGGAGTATACCACTTGTTCTATCAATACAATCCACGAGGTCCAATTTGGGGTAATATAGCATGGGCACATTCAATATCATACAATCTCATCGACTGGGATCATGTTGATATAGCCTTGAGCCCTACTGATCCAGAGCTCGACATCAATGGCTGCTTCTCTGGTTCCACCACACTCCTTCAAGATGACAAGTTAGCCATTTTATACACTGGAAAAAACTGTAGAAACCACCAAGTCCAAAACCTAGCCACACCTGTAAATCTCTCGGACCCTTTTCTCAGGGAATGGACTAAATCTTCCCTCAACCACATGACCCCAAACGACATTGACCCAACAAAGTTTAGAGACCCAACAACCGCTTGGTTGGGCCCTGACAACATGTGGCGAACCGCAATCGGAGCCAAGATGGTTACTGGAAAATGGGTTCCTCTTCTGTACACGAGTAGTGACTTCAAGCACTGGACTCGCTCGACCAAGACTCCATTTGGGTTGTTATTAGAGAATAATGAGTTAGTTTTGGAGTGTGTTGATTTTTTTCCTGTGGGAATCAACAGCTCAGATGGTGACAATCGTTACTCAAATAAAGATCAATATAAGAATAAGTTTGCTCTGAAAGTGAGCTTCCAACACAACGAACGTGAATGTTATGTACTTGGACAATATTCTCCTGAGAAAGAAGAGTTCAAAGCTGAGAGTAGTGACTTTAATTTCAGAATAGATTATGGGAAATTTTATGCTTCGAAATCGTTCTATGACCCTGAAAAGAAGAGGAGAGTAATATGGGGTTGGATCATGGAGTCTGAGAGTAGAGCTGATGATATCAAAAAAGGCTGGTCTGGGCTCATGGTAATTATTATGTAATCATTAATGTCTTGCTTATGGTTTTTAATCTTACTTCAAGATTATATGAGGTAACTTTTTATATTGTGAAATGCTAAGGGCACCGTTGGTGTCCAACACCACAAGAATGTGACATATCGTTATTGGTGTAATTCAATATTGGGTACCACACATTTGAATTTATTGAGTATTCACCTTCTTGTGGTATTGGACACCTTAAGGTGCCAAATAACAACATTTTTATATATATATATAATTAATTTTGATTATATATAAATGTGTTTCAGTCATTTCCTAGAACTATTGTTCTTAGTAAATCTGGGAAGCAATTAGTACAATGGCCAATAAAAGAGATTGAAAAACTAAGAGGTGAAGAAGTTAGTGTCCACAACAAGGAACTTTATTTCGGCTCAATCTTTGAAATTTCCGGTATCACACCTTCACAGGTAAACTATTTAACTTTTACTCTCCGAGTTTTGTTTTAGTGATTAGAAATGATGAACTATCTACTTGAAGGGCTTGTATGGGTTGATGTGGCATTTTTGAATTGGTCGGCAAGCTGAAAAAACTGATAGATATTGACAATTTTTTCATCTTGTCGGCTAATTAAAACAAGGTCACACAATTTGTGTTGGTGCTTGTCCTTAATGATATTTTATTTCATATTTTCAAATAATTGTTTTTCTTTTCATATAAGGCGGATGTGGAAGTGTCATTTCAAATTGATGTAGATGAACTAAGGGAGGCTGAGCCAATGGATCCAAGTTGGGTGGATCCTCAAGTGCTTTGTGATGAGAAAAATGCAAGTGTAAAAGGCATATTTGGGCCCTTTGGTTTGAAGGTTTTGGCTTCTGAAGACTTATCAGAACAAACTTCAATCTTCTTTCGCATATTCAAAATCAATGACAATGAGTATAAAGTTGTAATAGGAAGTGACCAAAGCAGGTACTTATATTTTGCTCATCATTTACTTTGTTATTTTTGAGGATTTTGAATATGAAACTTATGACATGAATTTGAGCAGGTCTTCATTAAGAGATGGGCTTAACAAAACCACATATGGTGCCTTCTTAGATTTGGATCCTCGTCTAGAGAAAATAACATTAAGAACCTTGGTATGTCATAATTTCACTTATAAATATATATATATATGAGTCAAAAAATTTACTTGACTTAAGCAAAAGTACAAGTCTTTTAAGAGGAATCACAATTTACTTTATAAGCACTTCAATATTTAAAATATGGGATTTTTGTATTGGTGCAGATTGATCATTCAATTGTTGAGAGTTTTGGAGGAGAAGGGAGAAGTTGTATTACTGCAAGAGTTTATCCAAAATTGGCAATTAATAAAGCAGCCCATTTATATGCATTCAACTATGGAACAAAGAGTGTTAAAATCTTTAACCTCAAGGCATGGAGTGTGAATAATGCTCAATTTGTGACAAGGAGAGAAGAAAGAAACCACTAAATTGTTAAGTTCATCTTTAGAAGACTATAACAGGATTCATCTTTCAAATTTTCAAATGTCTTGATAAAAGGATTCTTATAGTTTGTCTTTATGTGAATCCTTTTAAATTTTCATTTCCAATAAGTGATTATATCACAATAGAGAAAATATCAGTTTAGTCTCTATATTTTTCTCAAATACTTGATCGACCCATTTGTTTTGTTAAATGATAATTCGGATCTTGTGTTTTGTTAAATGGATCAAAATAATGCATTATACTCAATTTTGGTTTAAAACATTTTGATCCCTAAGTTACTCCCCACTGGAGGCGCGAACTTTGCCGGACTCAAGCATGAAAACAATATGTTTTTAACCAATTACAACAACAAAGCAATTAGGTCAATTTTTGAAACCTAAAATCTAAAATTGAAGTTGTATTATGTTCCCAATCAATTAGGTAGGCAAACTCACTTTGTGATAATGCTCTACATCGTCTCCTCCCACTTTACACGAAGAAAAGCATTGAAGGTATTCGAATTTGCAAGTAAGTGTTTGTTGAGGTGTACAAATCACTCCGCGATAAGTCTATAAATAAGTGTTTGTTGGGTGAACATGTGACATCCTATAATTGGATCAATTAAATTATTTATGTTTAATGTTGAGGAAGAAGATGAATGGTGGGTTGCGGAAGAGTTGGAAAAAACATATTTTGTTTTTTTAAAAAATAAATTAAATTATTTATGTTTAATGTTATGATTTTATTTAAATTTTAACATTAATTTATATAATTCTAACATTTAATTCATATTTTTCAATTTTAAAATCAATTAGATGAAATTAAAAAAAAATTAAGTAAACCAATCATAACATGACACGTGTAAACTCAATTAGCACTTATCTGATAAAAATACAAAAAAATGAAAAACCTTAAATATTGAATATTTTTGTCCTTATTTCCCCCTTTTTTTAATACTACATTCGATTGGTAATAGTGACCGATCCATTAGAGATTTAAATAATATGTGACAAAAATATATAATAAAATAAACAAGGTACGACTATAAATTTCTTCATTTCTAAATATATACATTGAAACGAAAGTGCTCTAAGACAATAATAATAATAATATTTTAAGACCATAGTTTGGATCAAATGGCTAAAGTCATGGTTGGTGCTTATATAAATATATATATACACATATAAATATATATATATAATGAAGAAGAAAGTTTGGTTCTAATAATCAAAGCTTAATCATTTTTATAGAAGAGAGATGGCTGAGATGGGAGTTGGAATTGATGATGGCTGAGATGGGCTATCATTTTCAACCCCCAAACAACTGGATGAACGGTTTGATTTTCTTCTCATTAATTATTATTATTATTATTATTATTATTATTATTATTATTATTATTATTGTCATATTTGGATGATTAATTATAGAGATCTTTTACTTTCTTATGATTGACTTTTTTTTTTAATTTTTGTTCTTTTCATGATTTGGGTTAGCTCATAATCTCAATATATTCAGATCCTAATGGTATGTTTACTCAACTCTATACTTTTTCTATGTAGCTTTTTACACAGTTCAATGCCAATTTAGATTTTCATGTGAATTTGCTTATATATAGTTGAAACATTTGTATATTTTGTTTTTAGATTTGTGAAAAGAAAATAGTATGAAAAATCTATTATTAAAATATTTTTCTCATTAAATTTTTTGCTTACAAAAATACAAGATGGAAACAAACTAACAAAGTCTTAATATGACTAACATAACAAAAACTAACCCATCTGAATTCTATATGGGAAAGTTTAGTTTTTTTGTTGATGTACTATGAGGGAGCTTTAATAAATTTTAATTATTTAATATTATTATGGGAATTGCAGTTATGCTCTTCTAACTAAACTAGACAAATTTCATCAATATAAGATAAATCTATTCTCTATGCTTTTACTATGTATCTTTTTCTCACTTTACACAAGTCAATGTCTTTAGTTTTTCGAGTTATAATTTCCGCACTCATAATATGTACCAAAATATTACACACAATCGATCAGATTTATTTAAGATGGAATCTATTGATGTTGCATAATTTTGATCCACATATCATTAATATTTTTGTTTTGAGTATTGTTATTTAACACATTAAGGTACCCAACACTACATGAGGTGATACACTATAGTTGGTTAGCGATATCCCATAATATTTATTAGATTCAAATGTGCGGGACCTGATATAAGATTGCACCAATAGTGGTATGCACCTCATTGTGGTGTTGGGCACTGGGGTGCACACAGGTCGGGTTTCGGGTGCATCGGGTTTAGGTTTTGCGGGCTTCGGGTTGGAAAATAGGGTACCGAACCCACTCTGAATTTTTTGGTTTTTTGGATAATTTCGGGTTTTGGGTTTGGTCGGGTCAAGTGGGGTCGGGTTTCAAGTAGGATTGGGCTGAAAATGGGTTTTGGGCCAAAAATGGGCCTTGGTAAATACCAATTTTTTGACACTTTTTTAATTTTTTTTACTTTTCACATGTTTTTTTTTAAATTTTATTGTTAGTTAAGTTCAATTAATTTTTTACAAATTGGGTCTTGGTAAATTTTTTTGAAAGAGTAGGGGGTTAGGGTTTTTTTGTCATCAAATTTGCATTAAAATTAAAAAAAAATTATTTATTCAGGTTCGGGTGTAACTCGAACCCGTGTATGTGTATTTACCACACCCAAACCTGACCCGAACATACTCGGGCTCAGGTCTAATTCGACCAGAAATTTACAAGTTTGACCAAAAAGCAGGTTTCCGGGTTGCAGGTCAGGCGGATTGTGCGGGTTTTCAAGTTTTCCCCTTAGCAATTCTTTTAAAAATACTATTTTGGCCCTCCTATTTTTTTTTTCATTTTGGCTCTTTCTAACTTTGAGAATTTCTAAGGGCACCACTGGTGCCCAACACCATAAAGAGGTTGTATATCACTATTGGTGTAATCCAATATCAGGTTTCACACATTTGAATCATAAATTACCATCCCATGTGTTGTTAGATACCTTAACGTGGGTCTGGTTGCATCCCGTGTATGATGATGTACTTTGCATAAAATGACCTTTCTATTTTGAAATTCTTTTCGAAAAATCAAACAAGCACTTTGTTCTAAAGTTGGGAACTTTGATTGATAAAATACAGGACCAATGTACTACAAGGGAGTATACCACTTGTTCTATCAATACAATCCACGAGGTCCAATTTGGGGTAATATAGCATGGGCACATTCAATATCATCGACTGGGATCATGTCGATATAGCCTTGAGCCCTACTAATCCAGAGCTCGACATCAATGGTTGCTTCTCTGGTTCCACCACACTCCTTCAAGATGACAAGTTAGCCATTTTATACACCGGAAAAGACTATAGAAACCACCAAGTCCAAAACTTGGCCACACCTGTAAATCTCTCAGACCCTTTTCTCAGGGAATGGACCAAATCTTCCCTCAATCACATGACCCCAAACGAAATTGACCCAACAGAGTTCAGAGACCCAACAACCGCTTGGTTGGGCCCTGACAACATGTGGCGAACAGCAATCGGAGCCAAGATGGTTACTAGAAAATGGGTTCCTCTTCTGTACACGAGTAGTGACTTCAAGCACTGGACTCGCTCGACCAAGACTCCATTTGGGTTGTTATTAGAGAATAATGAGTTAGTGTTGGAGTGTGTTGATTTTTTTCCCGTGGGAATCAACGGCTCAGATGGTGACAATCGTTACTCGAATAAAGATCAGTATAAGAAGAAGTGTACTCTGAAAGTGAGCTTCCAACACAACGATCGTGAATGTTATGTACTTGGACAATATTCTCCTGAGAAAGAAGAGTTCAAAGCTGAGAGTAGTGACTTTAATTTCAGAATAGATTATGGGAAATTTTATGCTTCGAAATCGTTTTATGACCCTGAAAAAAAGAGGAGAGTAATATGGGGTTGGATCATGGAGTCTGAGAGTAGAGCTGATGATATCAAAAAAGACTGGTCTGGGCTCATGGTAATTATTATGTATTCATTAATGTCTTGCTTATGAATTTTAATCTTTTATATAGAGAAATGCTAAGGGGCACTATTGGTGTCCAACACCACAAGAAGGTGACATATCGATATTGGTACATTCCAATATCAGGTCCCACACATTTGAATTTAATAAGTATTATGAGATATCGTTAACCAATTATAGAGTGTCACCTCATGTGGTGTGGACATCTTAAAGTGTCAAATAGCAACACTTTTATATATATATATAGTTAATCTTGATTATATATAAATGTGTTTAGTCATTTCCTAGAATTATTGTTCTTAGTAAATCTGGGAAGCGATTAGTACAATGGCCAATAGAAGAGATTGAAAAACTAAGAGGTGAAGAAGTTAGTGTCCAAAACAAGGAACTTTATTTTGGCTCCATCTTTGAAATTTCCGGTATCACACCTTCACAGGTAAACTATTTAACTTTTACTCTCTGAGTTATGGGCTTGTACGGGTTGATGTGACATTTTTAAATTGGTCGGCAAGCTGAAAAAGCTGATAGATATTGACAACTTTTTCATCTTCTCGGCTAATTAAAACAAGGTCACACAATTTGTGTTGGTGCTCGTCCTTAATGATATTTTATTTCATATTTTTAAATAATTATTTTACTTTCATGTAAGGCGGATGTGGAAGTGTCATTTCAAATCGATGTAGATGAACTAAGGGAGGCTGAGCCAATGGATCCAAGTTGGGTGGATCCTCAAGTGCTTTGTGATGAGAAAAATGCAAGTGTAAAAGGCATATTTGGACCCTTTGGTTTGAAGGTTTTGGCTTCTGAAGACTTATCAGAACAAACTTCAATCTTCTTTCGCATATTCAAAATCAATGACAATGAGTATAAAGTTGTAATGAGTAGTGACCAAAGCAGGTACTTATATTTTGCTCATCATTTACTTTGTTATTTTTGAGGATTTTGAGTATGAAACTTATGACATGAATTTGAGCAGGTCTTCATTAAGAGATGGGCTTAACAAAACCACATATGGTGCCTTCTTAGATTTGGATCCTCGTCTAGAGAAAATAACATTAAGAACCTTGGTATGTCATAATTTCACTTATAAATAACATAAATATATATGGGTCAAAATATGAGTCAAATATTTTACTTGACTTAAGCAAAATTACAAGCCTTTTAAGAGGAATCATAATTTACTTTATAAGCACTTCAATATTTAAAATATGGGATTTTTGTATTGGTGCAGATTGATCATTCAATTGTTGAGAGTTTTGGAGGAGAAGGGAGAAGTTGTATTACTGCAAGAGTTTATCCAAAATTGGCAATTAATAAAGCAACCCATTTATATGCATTCAACTATAGAACAAAGAGTGTTAAAATCTTTAACCTCAAGGCTTGGAGTGTGAATAATGCTCAATTTGTGACAAGGAGAGAAGAAAGAAATCACTAAATTGTTTAAGTTCATCTTTAGAAGATTATAACATGATTCATCTTTCAAAATTTCAAATGTCTTGATTAAAGGATCCTTATAGTTTGTCTTTATGTGAATCCTTTTAAATTTTCATTTCCAATAAGTGATTATATCATAATAGAGAAAATATCAGTTTGACCACTATATTTTTCTGAAATACTCGATCGAGCCCTGTGTTTGGTTGAATAGATCAAAATAGTGCTGTTAACGCCGTTTTTCGTTAACTTAAAATATAGAGCACGTAAACAGTAAAGAATTATGGCTAGAAAAACACGATAAAACAAGGAGATTTTTTTACATGGTTCAGCAGTTAACTCTGCCTAGTCCACGAGTCTTTGTTATTAGAACTTAGAAAATTTCTGGAAACCCTTCATGGATGAATTCTCCAGAGTTTCTCCCAAGATCACAAAATTTCGGTCCCTTACAAAGGTATATGACTTCTCTATTTATAGAGAAGATCTCAGAATACTATCCCACACATTTTGAGAAGTTATTCTGTATATTAATAAATTTAATGGCTTTAAAGCCTGTAACTCCTATATACAAGGAAACGTCCCCTGAAGACCAGGGGGCGTGTAACCGACTAGTAAATATCCCTTTATTGTAGGGGAGTTACAACAATAAATGTAGACTGCGTCTCTTCAAGTGACCAATTAAGCTGTCTGAGATCAGCAATTAGCATCATCTGCATCATGCCAGTCTAAGCCTCTGAGTAACTTACGAGTTATATTATTTTCCCCCAAATCAGCTCGGAGTTAGGAAAATATCACCGAGACCACTTTGTTTCGAGCTCACACTCATGTCAAGCTCGGACTTCTTGATCCGAGGTCACCCGAAAATGGACGCCTTCCGATGTTCTGTCTTTTGAGCTTATAAGGACTTCGAGGTTACCCATCTTCGAGGTTGCCACCAACTATGAATATTCGGCGCCTAGGTTGCTAACATGTATTCTAGATATTACGAGCTCACACCTGACGAATCCAGCTTTCGAGATCACAACTCTCAAGGCTCGAAATCTGGGTGTAACATTTTGCCCCCTCAAAAGTATTTGTTCGAATCCTATGAGAAGGAAACTTTTGAACTACTTTCTTCGGGAACCGCACCATCACACACACTCGAGTATGGACACGCGTCAATTGGGTATTGCTCATTCAAGGTACTCGAATACCTTGGAAATCTGCCCACGATCGTTCGCCTGCCACCTTTTCGGCACCATCTTGTCATTTATCCCTGGCCGTCAGATTTGATAAGGATTCTGGCCAATGCCTCAGATTAATTCCTTTTTTACCACTTCCGATAGTCTATATATATAAGACTCCAGTCATCTTCTTCCTCTTACTTTTACGTTTATCAGAGAGAAAAAACCAGAGGCCATCCCAGAAAGCTTTTTGCTTTTGCATGTTTTCCCAGCCAAAGAAGCAAAGGACCGTCAGCTTGTTCGAGACCGTGAGATTATACCTGCAGCCTCTTCTTCAATCAACTATTTCTCTGCAATCGCCATCTTTATTACGTAAGTATCTGATTTTTTTTTTATCAGTTCTGGCTTTGCTGTTCTTTAGCTTCTGGGAATGCACTGGTTCATTTTTTACTTTGATGTACTAGGACGCTTTGATCGATAGATATTAGGTTTAGGTTCTCCCATTACTGGTTCTAAATCCAGTTTATATGTAGAAAGACCCAAACATGGTCTCTTTTTTCTTGGTTTTCAAATTTTGGAAGACATATCTTGCACACCAAGATATTGGGTACAAAATCTTGGTTTTAAAGAATGCATGATACTCAAAAATACCATTTTTGAATAACCGCCACCTTTTTTCCCTGATATTTTGGGATTTTCAAAAATCAAATCCCATTCCTTCCCTCTTTCGTGAAATACACATCGTGACACTAATCAGGTCCTCAGGATCGAACTCATCTCGTACCCAAGCATTTTCGAGCTTGTTTCACCAAGCTCGTTATTCTTAATTCCTTGCTTGCATGGCCCTCACCATTTTTTCTTTCTTGCTAGATGTCACAGAATCTGGAAAGACGGTGGGGGTCGTTGCTTGCCGTCCCGTACCTGCCAAAACCTCCGAGCCCGGATTCGTTGTTTGACCGGAACCAGCGTCTAATCCGTGAACACGAGCTAAGGTGTGAGCAAGAGGACACCCGAGATCACTTCCGACGTCAGATAGAAGAGATCGAGGAAGGAAAAAGAAAGAAACTAAGGGTCTCCCTTCATCCAGACCCTGACACCGAGCCTAGACCAATTCCCCTCGACCCTAACCTTAGAGTGACAGCTGCCTTCAAACTATGTGACCTGCAATTTTCACTGATGGGGGAGCCCTCTACCTCACAGCCGAGGAGGGAATTTTTCGAGGCCGAACACGATTGTAGCTCGGTTACGTTGCTAAGCCAGATAACCAATATCCTGGCCTTTCATGGCATAGGACTATCAGGCTCGTTAAGGTGCCGAGCCCCGACCTCCCACGAGCGAAGCTGTCGCGCTCTAGGAGATGGAAATCCTGACAACAAGCTAAGATACGCGGCTTGGAGCCAGGAGCATATGAAGGCAGGAGCGGTACTGCCATTGAAGTCTTTCTTCAAAGACTTCACAGACTTTGTTGGGTTGGCCCCTTTCCAACTCAACACCAATTCTTACAGGGTTCTGTCTGCCCTGAGGTCATTATACCACGAGCTGAAGTGGGAAGGACCACCGCCAGAGGAGATCTTGTATCTTTTCTGTTTGAAAAGCAATCCCTCCCAAGCTCGGGGAGGAGATGGCTTCTATTATCTCTCGAGCTACCCCAAGGAGAAAAAGATGTTTGAGGATCTTCCTAACCATCCTCCTGACTTCAAGAAGGCCTTCTTCTGGACAGATGGCCTAGCTCCGTCTCAATACTACTCGTTCAGACGGATTCGTAAGTATCCCAACCTTCTTCTTTTCTGTGCTCGGACTTTTGTCTATAGGCCCGTACTTAGTTGAAATGTATTTTATTTTCCAACCAACTACCATTGTCCTACTCCTACTGACGAGATGAAGGAGCATAGAGAGACTCTGCTCTAACTCCCTTATGGCAGGAGATCCCTCTCATACCTTTTGCATGAAGGTAAGCTCCGAGCTTGCGGGCTCTTGGGAAATGGCCAGTCCACCTCGGATTGGTCCAATAAAAAATATGACCACTGGGAGCTCGTGCCTTTGCCAACAGGCATCCTCCCCCCAAGGAGAGAGGTGAGGCCCCCGCCTCCAGTTCGCCGAAGGAGCCCGCAATCAGGGAACGAGGCCAACGATGAAGCCTCGAGCTCGGGCTCGGATGATCAAGGTACAGTCATCCTAAGCTCGAAAATGTGGTCCCCCTCCCTATTAAAACACAAACTTGATAGGTTAGTGTTGTGCAAGGACAATAGAGATCATTTTTATGTATGGACATGGGTAGATGAACGGGTTCATAGGTTCGATAGCTGGCTTGGGAAATACGACACCATGTATAGCCTGAACGAGGTATGGAATGGAATAGCCGTCCAATATGGGACCAACGACTATAGGGATCTTTCGAGGTTGACGTCCACCTATAGGGAAGGTACTCCCCCCGCCTCTTCTGAAGATGGGGGAATTTCTTGGTCGCCGAGCTCAAGCTCGGGGGAGAGTTCCAGTTAGGTTTTCTCCACTTGTCTTTTTTATTCTTTGTCTGTTAGTGTCATGTTAAATTTTAATTGCTATCATGCAGGTGACAAGGACTCCGACCTTGACGCCGTGCTAGCCAGTGGCGAGGGGGCTCAAAGGAGTAAGCGCCCGCGAGGCTCGCGGAGGTCGAAACGACCGTCCAAAATCCTCAAGCGCACTGAGAAGACTCCACCAGCTCTAACTACTGCGAGCACTGCCGAGGACCCGACTACCCAGGTCGATGCATCCATCTTGGCCGCATCTGCCGCGCTTCCTCCGGCTACAATTCCTTCAGCACTCGGCCCACCCCCGAAAAAACCCTCAACTTCCAAGTCACTCCTGCCGTCGGCCCGACCTCATGTTGATGAATTCGTGCTTGATAGTGCCGCTGGGACTCACGGAGCTGTAATTGGCTCAGATATCCTCTCTCGGGTGGGTCAGAGCCTTACGAGATTCGACGCTGAGCACTGGGAGTTCGTGAATAAGGCTCGAGACTGCAACACTCTTTATGATAAGAGTATTGAACTTACTGCTGCGGTAATTTTCGCAACTTACTTTTAATTGCTTATGTGCGTTGGCTTATGTTCTATCTCAATCTCTTTGTGTTTCAGGCTCTTGTTGTCTCAGATCATCTTAATTATAAGCTGACTAATGAGGTGCACTCGAGCATGTCTTTGGCCCAAGAGTCGAGGAATCTTCAGCTTAAGATGGTTGATGAGCTTAAGGATTCGAAGGCAGAGCTTGAAAAGGCGAATGCTCGGCTTGCGAAGCTGGAGAAGGCTAATGCCAAGCTTGAGGAGGAGAAGGCTGCCACCTTCAAGATAATCGAGAATGAAAAGGCTCGCCTCCTTGCCGAGTACAAGGAGAAGAAGGACAAGGTAGTTGATCAAGCCATGTACAGGATCTGGGCTAGCAACGCCGACCTCGATACCAGCTTCCTGGGCTCTTTCGAGGAAGGATTTGTGGCTAAATGGCAAGCTCGGCTTGATGCGGAGGAGGCTGCTCGGAAGGATAGTCATGCTATTCGCCCTGGAGAGTCTAGTGTTGCTGGTGCTGAGAAGGCTAAGGAGACTGCTCCTTCATAAATTTCACTTCGGGGTTGTGTCCCTTTATTGTTGTAATTGTTTTAATTTATGCCCGTAGGGCTGATACAAATTCTTTTTATTTTTGGTTTTCTTTTAATATATATGCTTTACATTTCTTTGTTCGAAATATTTTGCACATTTTATATTAAAGAATCGTGTATGCTTGTTTATTCTCACAAACATAGTTTGGATTTAGGCTCGAGGTTCAATGCATTCATGCACAGTTTGCTCGAATTATCCGCTTACGATCTCGTTATTTGTCAAGGTCGGATATTACTTTAACCATGAACCCGAAAGTACTTGTATGGTGTGTAATGCAAACAGTTTAGTTATATCTTATTTTTTAGTTACTTTTTCTCATCCTCGGTTATCTCTTCGAGGTTATGAGTTCGAAACTATTGTTTTATAAGATATTCCAGCCTCGATCTCGACTTAACTCGAAGTGGGTTTATGTTCCAACTTACCGTCAATTAGTTTTAGCTGGTTTGCTCCAAACCTATTAAGGTCGTGTTTGGTTTGTAATCCATACACTTATATTTTTAATCTAGTTCGTATATTTGGTTACATCCAAACATTTTTATCTTTTGATAATTTGGTTACGTCCCAACTATCTAAGCTCGCACATTTGGTTATATCCAAACACTTTTATCTTTTGATAATTTGGTCACGTCCAAACTATCTAAGCTCGCGCATTTGGTTATATCCAAACACTTGTATGTATTTCGTATATGTTACTTTATTTTTCAAGCTGGAGGTATTTACATATACCAATGATGCCCCCTTAATATCCTATGAATGTGACCATAGGTTATTAGATTAAGAGAGATTGCAAAAATAAACCATATTAGACGAAATAAATCTTTATTTGACAAAATCCAAAAGTAGACAAAACAGTACAAATAAACAAGCATGGTTACAGGCAACACCATTCCTACACTATTGATAGTAAGGTCGTAGGTGTTCGCCATTCCATGCTCGCGGTACTAGGCTCCCATCCAATCTCGCCAACCTCTAAACACCGGGTCGGATGACTGACTCTATCTAGTAGGGTCCTTCCCAATTTGGCCCGAGCACACCAGCTGTTGGATCTCGCGTTGCCAAAAATACACGCCTTAGTACCAAATCTCCCACACCGAATTTTCGATCCCGAACCCTCTTGTTAAAGTACCTAGTAGCTCGCTGTTGGTATGCAGCATTTCTTAGCCGAGCTTCGTTCCTTCTTTCTTCTATCAGGTCTAGGGTTTCTTCGAGCTGAGTGTGGTTTGAGGATTGGTCATAAGCGTGGGCTCGAATTGTAGGAATTTCGACCTCAACTGGCAACATAGCCTCGTAACCGTACGCCAGAGAGAATGGGGTATGCCCCGTCGATGTTCGGGTCGTAGTCCTATATCCCCATAGGACCTGGGGCAATTCTTCGGGCCATCGTCCCTTTGCTTCTTCCAACTTTTTCTTCAACGAACTCTTGAGAGTTTTGTTTACAGCTTCGACCTGGCCATTCGCCTAGGGATGAGCTACTGACGAAAAACTCTTTATTATTCCATTTTTTTCGCAAAAGTTGGTGAACAGATCGCTATCGAACTGGGTTCCGTTGTCGGATACAATTTTCCTCGGCATCCCATATCGACATATGATGTTCTTCACTACAAAGTCAAGGACTTTTTTGGAGGTTATAGTTGCTAACGGTTTTGCTTCCGTCCACTTCGTGAAGTAGTCTACGGCGACTACAGCATACTTTATTCCGCCCTTGCCAGTTGGGAGAGAGCCTATGAGGTCGATTCCCCATACCGCAAATGGCCATGGGGAGGTCATCATGGTCAGCTCGGATGGTGGAGCTTGAGGAATCGTGGCGAATCGTTGGCACTTATCACATTTCTTTATGTACTCGAAAGAATCTGACTTGATGGTAGGCCAGAAATAACCTTGGCGTATGATTTTCTTGGACAGGCTATGCCCCCCAGTATGGTCTCCACAGAACCCTTCGTGAATTTCTTCAATGATTTTCTTGGCTTCTGGAGTCACACACCGAAGTAATGGCATGGAATATCCCCTTCTATACAGCCTTCCATCCATAATGGTGTAACGGGGGACTTGATACATCAATTTTCGAGCCTGGTTCCGATCTTTCTGAAGGACGCCGGTCTCGAGATATTCGACTATCGGAGTCATCCAGGTAGGCTCGGAATCAATCATACATACGTCTTCCTGCTCTGGCTCGTTAATACTAGGTGCCGAGAGATGTTCAATTGACACAACGTTGAGCTCATCATTCTCGATGGAAGTAGCGAGCCGAGCTAAGGCATCTGCATTCGAGTTTTGTTCTCGGGGGACCTGTTCGATTGTGTAAAACTCGAAATGTTTTAACGCTGACTTTGCCTTTTCTAAGTAAGCTGTCATTTTCATGCCACGAGCCTGGTATTCTCCCAAAATTTGGTTAACTACTAGTTGGGAGTCGTTGTAACAATGTCTTGCTTTAGCATTGAGCTCCTTGGCTATACGAAGTCCCGCCAGTAAAGCCTCGTATTCGGCCTCATTATTTGATGCGTTGAAGTCGAATCTTAAGGCAAAATGAAATCTGCTTCCTGCGGGAGTGATCAAAATGACTCCTGCCCCTGATCCATTTTCATTAGATGACCCATCAACGTAAAGTTTCCACAGCTCGTGGGCCGGGGTTATAACTTCATCGTTGGTCATGCCAGTACATTCCACTATAAAGTCTACCAAGGCTTGTGCCCTAACGGTCGTCCTTGGATGGTAGGTGATCTCGAATTGCCCGAGTTCAACCGCCCATTTAAGAAGTCGACCTGAAGCTTCTGGCTTAGACAAGACTTGTCTTAGTGGTTGATTAGTTAGTACATGGATAGGGTGCGCTTGAAAGTAGGGTCGAAGTTTCCGAGATGAATGAATTAATCTGAGAGCTAGCTTTTCCATCAAGGGGTATCTCGACTCTGCCCCCAGTAACCTTTTACTGACGTAATACACGGGCCTCTGCACCTTTTCTTCCTCTCGCACGAGCACTGCACTTATGGCGTGCTCGGTAGTGGCAAGATATAAATATAGCACTTCTCCCGTAATAGGTTTTGATAAGATAAAGGGTTCTGCAAGGTGTTTTTAAAACTCTTGGAAGGCCAACTCGCATTCTTCCGTCCATTCGAATTTCTTGCCTCCCCTCAACAGGTTGAAAAACGGAAGACAGCGATCTGTAGATTTCGAGATAAACCTACTTAGTGCCGCCATTCTGCCGGTCAAACTCTGGACATATTTGTGCTTTCGAGGTGAGGGCATATCGATCAGGGCCTGGATCTTGTCCGGGTTAGGTTCTATTCCTCGAGCGTTTACAATGAAACCTAGGAATTTTCCTGATGATACCCCAAAGGAGCATTTCTGAGGGTTTAGCTTCATGTTATATTTCCGGAGCACAGCAAAGCACTCTTCGAGATCATCAACATGGTTATCGTTAAGTTGAGACTTGACTAATATGTCATCAACATAAACTTCCATGTTGTTCCCTATTTGTTCCGAAAACATCATGTTTACGAGTCGCTGGTATGTGGCCCCAGCATTTTTGAGCTCGAATGGCATGGCGTTATAACAATATAGTCCTTTGTCCGTTATGAAGCTCGTATGTTCTTAGTCAAGGGCATGCATGGCAATCTGGTTATATCCATAATAGGCATCCATGAATGACATCAGTCCATGCCCTTCCGTGGCATCCACGAGCGGATTAATCCGTGGTAAGGGAAAGCAGTCATTTGGACAGGCCTTATTGAGATCTGAATAGTCAATGCAGGTTTGCCACGTCCCATTAGGCTTCGGGACCAATACCGGATTGGCTACCCAATCGGGGTAAAAAGCATCCCTAATGAACCGGTTGGCTTTTAACCTGTCGACTTCCTCTTTCAGTGCCTTCTTTCTATCGTCGTCCAACTGTCTTCGCTTTGGTTGCTTCGGTGGGAAGCTTTTATCGATATTTAACACGTGGCTGGTAATATTTGGACTTATTCCCACCATGTTCGAATGTGACCACGCGAAGACATCCTGGTTTTTTTTCAGAAAGCAAATTAATTGCTATTTAGTTTCTTTGCGCAGATGTTTCCCGACCTTTACCGTTCTCGACGGATCTGAATCTTCGAGCCTGACATTCTCGAGCTCTTCTAATGGCTCAAGGTCAGCTCTTTCCTCCACTCTTAGGTCGATCTCTTCGTCTATCTCCAAGACGGTCCCTTCCTTATTCCGGATAATGACGAGTGCTTGTTCGCTCGCCTGTTTCTTTCCTCTTATGGAAATGCTATAGAATTCCCTTCTGGCTAACTGATCTCCCTTCAGTGTCCCGATGCCACTAGAAGTCGGGAACTTGTAGGCCAGATGCCTTGCAAACGAGACTGCCCCCAGCCCTACTAGGGCGGGTCTCCCGAGCAGCACGTTGTAGGCTGATGGCAGGTCTACTACCACAAACTCCATCATCTTGGTTGCCGAGACCGGGTAGTCTCCCAAGGTTACTGGGAGTTCGATGGACCCCATATAGGCAATCCCCTCTCCTGAAAAACCGTACAAAGTTGTTGCACACGCTTTTAGGTCTCGAAGGGTGAGTCCCATCTTTTCTAGGGTGGCCTTATAGAGGATATTCACGGAGCTCCCATTATCAATGGAACTTGGTGAACTCTCTTATTCGCGAGCTAGAGAATGATGACCAATGGGTCATTGTGGGGTAACTGAACATGGGACGCGTCGTCCTCGGTAAAGGTTATCGGTTGAGATTCAACCTTCTGGCATTTTGGAGCTCTAGGTTTGGGTTCATAAGGAGACCCGTCCCCAGTTTTCAGCTCGTTCACATATCGTTTTTGGGCATTCCTGCCCATTCCTGCAAGATGAAGCCCACCCGAGATGGTTATCACGTCTTCTCCATCAATTGGAGGGGGCCTATCTTCTTCCCTGGCTCGGGAATTGTTGTTTTAGGCAGGTTGTGGCGCAGCTGCCCTTTGGCTTGTAGACGCCTGATTGTTATTTTGATTATTGACATACTGTCTGAAATAACCTCTCGAGATCAATCCTTCGATCTCGTCCTTCAACTAACGGCACTCATCAGTAGTGTGCCCGGTGTCTCGGTGAAAACGACAGTACTTGCTGGAGTCCCTCTTGGACTTTTGATTTCTCATGGGGTCTGGACGCCTGAAAGGGGCCTGGTTTTCATTAGCCAGGTATATATTCTCTCGAGATTCATTGAGCTTGGTGTACACTTTGTACACGGAGAAATATCTTTCCACTTTCTTCTTCTTTCCCCCTTCGGCCTCGGGGTTACTCCCTTCGTTCTTCTTTCTTTTGGAAGGGTTTTTTGCAGTAGGCTTTGAGGCTGGTGGGTCCGCCGAGGTTGAGGCAGAGTTTACGTTTATCGTTGTAGTTACGGGCTGAGAGGTCATATTCAGTGTCGACCTCGCCTCCTCTACATTGACAAACCTCTGAACTCGCTTATTAAACTCGATTAAGGACATCACCGGTTTTCTCTGCATATCGTCCCAAAGAGGACTTCCTGGCATTACTCCAGCTTGGACAACCATTAGATGACCGCTGTCATCAACATTTCGAGCTCGGGCAACTTCCAAATTAAACCTCGTAAGGTAGCTCTTCAACGTTTCGCCTGGCTGCTGCCGAACGCTAGTCAGAGTTGATTCCTCAGGTCTCACCCCCATCATGGCTCTGAACTGCTTCTTGAAATCCTTTGTGTTGACTGCGTTTTTAGCCAACGACGTGAGAACGTCAAATACGACGAACCTTCAAGAGAATGTAAACGACACAGACGGTATAAACAAGAAAAGTAAATAACACAGAATTTTTATAGTGGTTCAGCCCCGATTGTCGGTAATAGCCTAATCCACTTAGAGTTGTGATTTATAAATCTATACTCAAGATCAGATGGACTATGCCAACTGAGTTTCTTCAGTATAAATTGTGAAAATACAAGAATTCTCTCTAATTTCAGCACTTTCTCTCTCTAGAATAGACAGACCCAATTTTATCTCTCTAGAAAGAATAAGCAGAAGGGGTCCTCTTCTCATCCCATCAGCTCTCTATTTATAGAGATGGGATCCTCAACTGATATCCCCTTATAATAGGGATATTTTACTATATTTATTATATTTATATTACAAATAAACATTCAACATTCAAAATGTAACAAACTCCCTATTTGTGGGAAGAATGAGAGATTCCCGCGCATGTTGTTGAAGTTGTATCTGACTTAGTCTCCTCTAGCTAGTTGGTCCACCTCCTACTCACTACCCATGCAAGTGCTGGTTAAACATGCATGGTGGTAGGATATGCATGGTGGTAGGACATGCTTTGGGTGGGCTGAACGTGCATGGTTCTCCTCGAACATGTACTCTCCTCCAGCATGCCATGTCCCTCCTTGAACCAATCTCCTTAGCTTCTCCTCGGACCAAGGTGGTCCGAGGCAACTTCCTTGGCACCTCACCTTGAACAACATTGAGGGAACCTCACCTTGGACAATATTGAGGGAACCTCACCTTGGACAATATTGAGGGAACCTCACCTTGGACAATATTGAGGGAACCTCACCTTGGACAATATTGAGGGAACCTCACCTTGGACAATATTGAGGGAACCTCACCTTGGACAATATTGAGGGAACCTCACCTTGGACAATATTGAGGGAACCTCACCTTGGACAATATTGAGGGAACCTCACCTTGGACAATATTGAGGGAACCTCACCTTGGACAATATTGAGGGAACCTCACCTTGGACAATATTGAGAGAACCTCACCTTGGACAACATTGAGGCAACCTTCTTTAGCATCTCCCAAACATGTCCGATCGAACATTGTATAGACTTTCCTTATGAAAGTCTAAGTCTCCATTCTCTTGCATGAGACTCCTCCTCCTTAGCTATTTACCTTGGACACGTTCGAGCCAACACTTAGAAAACCTTGGGAGGCTTGCCTCCTACACACCCTTGGGGTCTCCTAGGACCACACCCTCCTTGGGGTCTCCTAGGACCACATCCTCCTTGGAGTCTCCTAGGACCACTCCCCTTAGCTCTCCTAGGAGGCACTCTCCTAGATGCATTCTCCTTAGCCTCCTAGGATGCATTCTCCAATTTTTGGGTATAACATTTGCCCCCCAAGTTTATTAGAGAGGCATACTACCCAGCTTGGGTTTCAAACCCAGTCTTGGTGCCTAAACCCAATGGAAAATGGAGGACTTGTGTAGATTTTACTGATCTAAACAAAGCATGCCCGAAGGATTGTTTCCCTTTACCGAGAATAGACCAGTTGGTGGATGCAACCTCTGGTCACGAGACCTTGTCCTTCATGGACGCATATTCGGGATACAACCAAATCAGCATGCATCCTCCTGATGAAGAACATACCAGCTTCCGAACGGATATAGGGCTCTATTGCTATAGAGTGATGCCCTTCGGGTTAAAGAATGCAGGAGCTACCTACCAGCGCCTGGTGAATGGCATGTTTCGTGACTTAATCGGCAAAAGCATGGAGGTATACGTAGATGATATGCTGGTGAAGTCGAAAGAAGCTGGGGGGCACGTGGGAGACTTAGAGGATTGCTTTGCAATCTTGAGGAAGTATAACATGAAATTAAACCCCCTCAAATGTTCGTTTGGAGTGGGTTCTGGGAAATTCCTTGGGTTTATTGTCAACTCCCGAGGAATAGAGGCAAACCCTGAAAAGATCAAGGCTCTCATAGAGATGAAGTCTCCCACAAGAATAAAGGAGGTGCAAAGCTTGACTGGGCGGATTGCGGCTCTAAGCAGGTTCGTCTCAAAATCAACGGACAAGTGCGTCCCGTTTTTTAACCTGCTTAAAGGAGGCAAGAAGTTCGAGTGGACCGCAGAGTGTGAACAAGCTTTCCAGGCGATAAAGGAACATTTGGCTCAACCTCCTGTTCTTTCTAAACCAGTTGATGGAGAGGACCTACTTGTATATCTAGCAGTCACGGAACACGCTGTTAGCGCTGCTTTAGTACGTGAGGAGGATAAAGTGCAGCACCCAGTGTATTACGTTAGCAAGCGTTTGATAGGAGCAGAGTCCCGATACCCCATGATTGAGAAGTTGGCTTACTGCTTGGTACTTGCATCACGAAAGTTGAGGCCGTATTTCCAAGCACACCCCATCAAGGTCCTCACTGACCAGCCTCTTCGCCAAGTTTTGCAAAAACCAGAGTCGTCTGGTCGGCTACTTAAATGGGCGGTCGAGCTAGGCCAGTTTGAAATCAAGTACCAACCAAGGACTGCTATTAAGGGTCAAGCCTTGGCGGATTTCATCGCTGAGTGTACCGGAATCGTTGAGGTCCCTAACCAACAGGAGAGTGTTACTGGGTTAAAAGAAGAAGTTCCTGCTTGGCAACTTTTCGTTGATGGATCGTCGAACGAGCACCATTCAGGAGCTGGGATTATACTAGTCACACCAGAGAAGCACCGAATTCATTGTGCACTGAGGTTCGGATTCAATGCTTCTAATAACGAAGCAGAGTATGAGGCCCTCTTAGCAGGCTTGCGACTGGCTAGAGATGTACGTGCCCGGTCGGTGGAGATAAACAGTGATTCCCAATTGGTGGTTTATCAAGTATTAGGGGAATACCAGGCGAGGGGCCTACGCATGGTGGCATACTTAAACAAAACTAAAGATTTACTAGCCCAGTTCGAGGAGTATACCATTAAGCTAGTACCAAGGGAGCAGAATTCCAATGCTGATGCTCTGGCAAAGCTTGCAAGTGCGAAAGATGCCGAAACACTGAATATAGTTCCAGTAGAGTACTTGGCAGAGCCAAGTATTGATAGAAAAGAGGCCATGCCGATTACGATAGTCGACACCTGGATGACTCCCATCATTGCTTACCTTGAACATGGGACGCTCCCAGATGGTCGTAATGAAGCAAGAAAAGTTATGAGGCAAGCTGCTAGGTACACCATGGTGGGTGGAGTGTTATATAGGAGAGGATACTCCTTACCTCTCCTCAGATGCATAACCCCCGACCAGTCAAAGAGCTTATTAGCTGAAGTGCATGAGGGGTTTTGTGGAGATCATGCTGGGGGGCAGAGTCTATCTAAAAAGATCTTGAGGCAAGGATTTTTCTGGCCTACTATGAACGAAGACTCTATGGAATATGTGAAAAGGTGTGACAAGTGCCAAAGATTTTCTAAGGTACCCAGAGCACCACCAAATCTTTTGAAGCAAATGCAAAGTCCGTGGCCTTTTGCAGTATGGGGCATTGATTTGATCGGGAAGTTACCCAAAGGAAAGGGAGGAGTGCAATTCGCTGTGGTTGCAGTAGATTATTTTACTAAATGGACTGAGGCCGAACCATTAGCCACGATTACATCGAAGAAAGTGTTGGACTTTGTTGTTAAAAATATAATATGTCGCTATGGTCTACCTAAAAAGATAGTGTCTGACAATGGCACCCAGTTTGACAGCGACATATTTACCGATTTTTGCACTCGGCATGGCATCACCAAAAGTTTCTCCTCGGTGGCCCATCCTCAGGCCAATGGGCAGGTTGAAGCAGTGAACAAAACATTGAAGGACACTTTGAAGAAGCGCCTGGAACAAGCTAAGGGTGCTTGGGCAGATGAGTTACCAGAAGTCCTTTGGTCGTATAGGACTACCGCTCGGACGGCAACTGGCCATACCCCATTCTCTTTAGCATATGGGTATGAAGCCATGTTACCTGTGGAGATAGATCCACCCTCTCATAGAAGGACCGTCTACAACCAAGAGGAGAACCATCAGTTGTTGACAGAATCATTGGACTTCCTCGAAGAGAGAAGAGAGGAGGCAAGCCTCAGAGTAGCAGCTCATCAACAAAAAGTGGCACGCTACTTCAATTCCAGAGTGCGAGATCGAAAGTTCCAGGTTGGAGATTTAGTCCTAAGGAAGGTGTTTGTTAGAGACCCAGCAGCCGGTGTGCTAGGACCGAACTGGGAAGGACCATATCAAATTGAACAGGTCTTACCGCCCGGCACTTACAAGCTTGCTCGATTGAATGGGGAGCTAATCAGAAACTACTGGAATGGCGAGCACTTGAGAAAATATTATCAATAAATACTACTTGCAGAGTAGTAGCTTTGTATCAAGTGCTTAACTTGTTATTTAAGTTTTTTGTTTGTGAACTGGTTATTTGCTACCCAGTCACATTATTTTGAACAATGTTATTTTGTTTGGAACTCGTTGTTAGACACGTTTTGTCATTTATTATTACGAGTAATAAAAGAGACCACACGCATTGTGGTCGTACCTTGCTACAAACTTTGCATATGTGTTGATTATTTTTGTTGGGCAGTGTTCAACTGTCATAATAATTTAAACAAAACAGGTCTTTTAAAAACTAATGTACTGGACAGTGTTCAACTGGTCGGTATCATAATATGGAGGACCAACGTTTAGATAATATTTATGTAGTGGTCAACTACTGATATATTTTCGTGTATTTCATGTGTTTCACGAGTAGTAACTACTCGAACAAATCCGATCAAGTAGTAAGTGATCAAGGATTTATCCACCCTCAATCACTTGGGGGGCACATAGGGTATACTGGTATGTATTTCAACACAGGCAATAAGAGCACGAGCAAATATGTTTGTTTTTGGGCTGACTTAAGCTAACTTGTTTTACAAAGCTTAAGTAACTTAGAATTTTTCAAATTCTAAGTTAAAAACTGATATTCGTGTAACAAGACATTTACGCTAAATATGTTTGTTTTTGGGCTGACTTAAGCTAACTTGTTTTACAAAGCTTAAGTAACTTAGAATTTTTCAAATTCTAAGTTAAAAACTGATATTCGTGTAATAAGACATTTACGCTCATAAAAAGTTAGAGCAATAAGAGCATGAGGAAGTATATTTGGTGTGAACTTATGGAATGGTAAAAATTTCTAAGTTAAAAAACTAAATTCTCATGTAAAATTAAAGGCATCCAAAAACTTTGCTATGCACAATAAAAACTTAGAAGTTTGAAATTGTCAACAAGGAAAGAGTAAAGTGCTAAATGTCAAAATAGCTCACTAGTTCGAGCAACAAAATACAAAGTAAAGTAGACTGTGATGAACTACGAGAGGGAGTCACAGGCGAGCTCCTCTAGAGGGTTGATCGACTCCCTCCTCTGCATCAGATGCTCCTCTCGCTCGAAATGATATAGCAGAGCACGTTGGGGCGAGTGCAGGAGGGTTAGCGGCTTCTTCAGCGGCTCTTGCTTCACATCTGGCAAGATCCTCTGCTTGGGCCTCCTTGGGGAAACAATCAAGATTAAGAGGCTTGTTCAGCTTCCAGACCTTATAGAAGCAGTCAAAACTGGCATCCTCAAAGCGAATCAAGTCAAGCTCTTTTTCTTGCTTCAGCTCTTCGTTCTCGCTAATCAACCTCTCATTGTCTCGAACTAACTCTTTAATATCAAGGGATTGCTTCTCCAATTGAGTTGTCAAGGAAGCATTGTTTTGAGCCTGCTTTTTGAGAGACTCGTCCCGTTCAGCTATAGTTCTCTCTGCTTGCTCCAGCTTGGACCTGGCCTCCACCAGTTGATCGTCCTGCACCTTGATCAGCTCCTTGTAATCTACGGCTCGAAGCTGAGCATGACCAATGGTGACAAGTGACTGCATGAAAGACAAAAAGTTAATACAAGTAAAAATACTAATAACAAAGTATCTCGAGGAAAAATGCTTACCTTCATCAATTGAGCGAGTCCTCTCTTCAAGACAACTTCGACACTAAGTCGAGGGTAGGAGTCTAGGCTTTGAAGCGTCGATGCATCACGGCCAATATCCTCAAGAAGCCCCTTGCCCAGGTCGCTAACAGCACGAAAAAGCTCACTCGAACTACCCTGGTGAGTAGGAGTTAGGCTCGCAGAAGGAGGAAGGGAAGAGGGGGTCAATGGCGGAAGTGTAGTTGGTCCCCCAGGTTGCCTCCCTTGACTTGGCGGTACTACCTTCTGAATCTTCTGTGGAGGCGTAGAGCCACTTCCATCACCAGTTTTCCTCTTTGAAGCAACGCAATCTCTGAACATGTCTGAATCTGCCAAGGATGAAAAAACAAGATTGTTAGAGAAATAAACATAATGAAACATATGCAAGTGTATACTACAATTGTGATGCTCTCTAATTACCAATTATAAAAAATATGCCTATTTTCACTAAGCATGTGTTACCTGCGTTGAAGATCTGATCAAGGAACTCATCCTCGTCGTCCAAGGATGAGCTAAGTTCCCCTTCAACCTGGATAGCTTTTCCTTTCCCAGGTTGAGCGGGAATAGTAGATCTACGCTGAGGATCAGGCTCTCTAATGACTAAGTCGCCAGGTCTACGGGAAAGCGGAGAAGGCCCAGGAGAATGCCGATCAGTCATTTGCTCTGTGCCCTCGGTAGACTGACCAGGCGTGTCGTTCTCCCCGGTGGTACTTTCCACCACCAGATCCTGCTCACATGGCACCAGACTCACCATCTGGAGAAGGTCCAACGTGACCAACTTTTTTACATCCTTCTCTTTAAGACTCATGTTAGCCAATTTCTTGGCCCGCCTAAACATCCCTTCAGTGGGCAATGGTCGCTCGAACGGACCCGAGCGCGTAAAAGCCAAGTTGTTGGCCTCAATATCCAATGTGAGGAAGTATTCCTTATGATATTTCCCGGCGTTTGACTTATGGGAGATGCCATTGAGATATGTAACCCCCCTATGCCTGTGATAGAAATGGAAGAAACCTGAGTTGTTATGAGAAGGGTTGGTCCGAAGATCAAACAGGTAATGCACCTCATGAGGGGTGGGCTCGTCCCAACCATTCAGAAAATAAAGAATATACAGCGCAGAGAGTGCCTGTATCCCATTCGGCGTGATCTGAAATGGGGAGATGTTGAAGTAGTCTGCTACGGACCGGAAATAGATGTGCAGCGGGAGTGTTGCTCCAGCTTGTACATGGTACCTGGACCAGGCACAGTACCTTCCACCGGGCCTTTTGGCTCTTTGATGCGAGCCCGGACACGTCATGTTTGCCCCACTCAAGCCTAAAGCTTCAATGTGTTTCTGGAATAGAGCGGGATTAAGTTTTGAGGCTTCGGCAACGAACCAGGAGGGTTCTTCTTCTCCCTCATCACGTGGCTTCTGAACAGCCAAATCCAGGATCGCAGTAGCAAATTTCAGAAAAGGCTTTCTTGAAGCTGTGGTAGTGCAGGTTTGATTGCGCTTTACCACCTTCTGTACTGCTCTGCGGGCAACCTGCGGATCGTGTTCCTGAGGGAGCCTGTTAGATTGCTTCACCCTCATCGTCGACTGAGAAGCCTGTCGAAGAAATTGTTCCTCGTGAAGAAGATATAAGGCTGAGCGAGGGAGGATCTGCTTGAAGCGGCAAAGACGATCCTCTGGAGTGTAACCAATAGACGAGCCTGGTGAGGAATCGCTATTCAAGGGAGTCTCGATTGTTTGCGGGGCGGATGATTCGGAGTCCGTATGATTGTCACCTCCCCTATAGTCAGAGCGATTCATCTGCAAAAATGAATAAAAAATGGGGAGGTGAGTAACCATACAGAAAAAATTCATCGAAAATAAGAATTATTTATATACTTGGAAAATTTTGTCCAAGTTATAAAAATATAGCGCATGTGGAAAAAATAATTTTAATGCCCAAAAGTGCCTAAAAGGCACTTAAAGTATTGAACTTATTAAACTTTGTAGAAGGAGGCATTTTTGGGATTTTCCTATAAGGCTAGGTTCCTTATGTACACAGTTAACATACAGAGGTTGGTTGCATGTTTGGAAGGAAAAAAGGCCAAAGCCTAAGAAAAGTATGTATGGTCCGATCGGACCACATTTTGAGCTCAGGAGGGAGGTTCTATGCATTCGATCGTACATAGCTCGGCTGGGAGGGCATTCGACCTTACCTCCATGCGAGCCTAACCCCAAAGCGCCTGTGACACGTCCGATCGGACACATTCCAGCCAGGAGACGTCCTGCCTCGCCACCTCACGAGCCTCGCGCAAGCCTCCAGAACGCCCGATCGGGCGTAGCGTGCCCGAGGAGAGGTGTGCACCCTGGTCCCGAGAGTTCGCCTGGTGTGCCTCGTGCCTCCAAAGCTTCTAGCCAGCAGCAACAAGTTAGGTTCGACTGGGCATTGGTGTCTAGGGAAGTTCGGATTTAACTAGTAAAAATCTGGGCACTTAAAAGCAAAGGAAGGAGCGTGTGGTCCGATCGGACCACACACTTATCTGAAACTTTTCAAGGCCCGATCGGAAGTGGTTGTCTCACCTCGTTCAGAAGAGATACACGCCTCAAGCTTGAACCATGGTTCATCATCCCCGATCGAACATGAGTTCACCATGAGGACAAAGTGTGGTCCGATCGGACCACTCGCTTATGCCCAGAATTTCTGGGCAAAAAACTATGTAAAAAATGACCCCTAATGGCATACTTTGCCTACCTTGAATCCGAACCAAATAAACAAAGCCCTAAAAATCCCTAGTCTCAAACACATTCCATCATTTACATAAACAAAAAACAAGATCAAAACATATAAGTGAAAGGTTTTCTTCATGTTCTTAAAAACCCATTACATTACACTATCAAAACCCTCAAAACCCATATTCATGTTTATGTCAAAATACCAAAAATGTCTTGAAATTCCTAAAAGCTTAAGGGAAAATTCGGGTTACCCATGCCACAAACCTTATCAAGACCACAAGCAAACACATTGAACAAGACATATTCAAGAACTTCAAGAACATCCAAGGGACAAGCATATTCGGCCATGACATTTTTTTTAGAAAAGAAAATGTAGCAATCTAAGAGGCATGGAGAAGAAGACTTACCCAAGGTTGGAGAGCTTTGATTTTGCTTGGAGGATGCTTGAAGATGAGGAGCTCCCCTTGAAGATTGTAAAGTCGGCAAGAGGAAGGAGTCCTTGAGAGGGTTTCGGCCAAGGGAGAAGATGAAGGGTTTTTAGAATATATATTTTTTTTTTTTGTGTGAAGAAGAGAATGTAAAGTGGGGATATTTGAAGGGAAAAAAGTGGGTTTTTCATTTACTTTTGAACCTCTGGTATTCTGGGATTATCTTTCCTCCACGATCATGGATGGATTTTTGCAGTCATCGTGGGTCTGCTGCATGAAGATGAACAGTTATTATTTTTTATAATGACGTCAGCCGAAGAAAAAGTTTATTACGTGAATAAATCATATAATAAACTTGGGGGGCAAATGTTGTCCCAAAAATTTGAAAAGAATGACGTGGCGGTGAAATGGACACGTGGCATAAGTTAGTAGGGTGATCTGGCTTGGTAATGGCCTAATACATTAGTTAAGGAATGGGACAGAGAGTCAAGCCAAATACGCCCAATCGAAGAGAGTATTTAGACTGGGGGTCGCTTGGAGAAAGGAGGCTTACCCAAGGTTGGAGAACTTTGAGTTTGCTTGGCTCAGACCTCAGTTTAAAGACCCCTATAATTAAATTGGTGCCAAGACCAAGAAAGTGAAAGGGAGGTATGAATTTTGGTTCAAGATATAAAAACAGTAGGTCCGATCAGACCTAAGCTTAGGGGACCTCTTGTTAAGCTTGGCTCGAATAAGTTCAAAAAGAATAAGGCTCAAGTTTTACTCAAAAGGGGAAAGCCACATAGTGGCCGATCGAGCATACACATAGGAGGTACCTTCGACCATTCAGGTCCAAGGAGGAATAGATGGTGGCTCGGACCACCTTGGTCCGAGGAGAGAAGCCTAATGCCCGATCGAGCATTTGGTTGAGCGAAGGGGTTCAAACCTAGTTGGCCCAAGGAGAAGGATGTGTGCCCGATCGGACGTGGTACTTATGAGTACCTTGGACCATTTTGATCCAAGGAGAGGTGGTGGCTCAGACCACCTAGGTCCGAAGAGAGAGGACCAAGGTCCGATCGGACCTTGGTTAAACAAAGGAAGCTTGGACCATTTAGGTCCAAGGGGCATTATGCCCGATCGCACAAGGCCTCCCCCCGATCGCACAAGGCCTCCCCCGATCGCACCTTGGTTAAACAAAGGAAGCTTGGACCATTTAGGTCCAAGGGGCATTATGCCCGATCGCACAAGGCCTCCCCCGATCGCACAAGGCCTCCCCCGATCGCACAAGGCCTCCCCCGATCGCACATGACCTCCCCCGATCGCCAAGGTCCGATCGGACCTTGGTTAAACAAAGGAAGCTTGGACCATTTAGGTCCAAGGGGCATTATGCCCGATCGCACAAGGCCTCCCCCGATCGCGCAAGACGCCTGCAGGAGCGCTTGGACCATGTTGGTCCGAGGATAAGCTAGGAAGAAGATGGCTCGGACCATCTTGGTCCGAGGTGCAAAGTGTAAGGTCATATTGGACCTTGATTGAAGGAGTCAAATAAGATGGTTTGAACCACCTTAAGCCAAAGAAGACAACCATTGTGTCCGATCGGACACAATGGAGAAGTATACCTCGAGTGTAGTTGGCCTTTGGTCCAAGGATAGCCATGCGTATGCCACCTTTGACCTACGTAAAGCTTGAAAGCTTGAAGAATAGTCAACATGCATGAGAAGCTACGTCAAACTGCCCGAAACTACTTCAGTGAGAATTGGTCCAAGCATCCGGGAATCACTCAATCCTCACTCGAAATTAGGGATCAGTTATATTTTGAATGTTTATTTTGTAATATAAATATTAGGTAAATAATGGAATATCCCTATCAAAAGGGGATATCAGTTGAGAACCCAGGTCTATAAATAGGGACTTGGGAGGATCGTAAAAGGACTTTTGGCAAAAAATTGAGAGTGAATCTGTATTCTAGAGAGAGAAAGTGTGTTGTTCTTGAGAAAAACCCATTTTTGTATTCTAGAGTATCTCACACTGAAGAAACTCAGTTGACAAGGTTCATCTGATCTTGAGTGTGAATATAGTAATAAAATCTCTAAGTGGAGTAGGCTATTACCGATCATCGGGGCTGAACCACTATAAAAACCTTGTGTTATTTACTTCCGTTCATAAAAAACTGTCTGTTGTCGTTCATAATTCTCTTGAAGGTTGTCGTAGTTGACGTTCTCACGTCGTTGGCTAAATTCACAGTCAACACTTTGATAGCTGATCCCAAGAAGTGATTGAATGCCTTTTATATTTCTCGAACCAGCTTTTGGCTGGTCCCGTAAGCGATGCTGGAAATAACATGCATCTGAGCTCGTAACCCACGTTACTTGCCCTCATTATGGTATTGAATGTACTCAGATGGCTGTATGGGTCAGACTTCCCCTCAAAATTTGGGACATGAAGGATCTGAAACCCTTGAGGAAATGGAGTGTTGGAAATATGGGGAGCGAACGGCTCGAGCTCCTCGTCAGAATCCTCATTCCGACTCCGACCTTGCTCATTTTGCAAAAGTCTGAAGGCCTTTTCCAATTGATCAATTCTTTCTTGGACCGGGTCCGCGAGGGGTCTTGCCTGAAATTGGCTATCATTGATCACAATTCCAGGCTCGCGCCTTCGCAAGGGATCTTTACGCCCATTTAGGCGATCTCTTAAGTCCGGGTTTGACGGGTTACCATTACCTCGATTCTGATTCAAGTGTTCCCGCAGGTCAGAGCGATTCCTGTGGTTCCCAGTATTTTTCGACCTCAATCATACATACTGACTGATTTGGTATCTCCTAAGTCGTCACTGGCAAGGCTTGTCGCATGATTATTCCGAGATGGGTCCCTTTCATGCTGCCTCGTCTTTGCGGTGCGAGACCGGGACATGTGACTTCTTGTAGATTGTGCGCCTCTCCGCTCCCTGAAGGCTTCTCTGCTACTTTGTCTCCTTCCCGCTCGTCTTTCCTCATCATCTCGAACAGGTTGAGCATTCCTGCGAGGTGGTGAAGGGTATCTTATAAGCGATGGAGGGAATCGTATGGGTGACGGTGACTGCCACCCATTTCGAGGCCTAGACAGTCCGGAGTTTTCCCGGGTTGGGTCGGTAACATTCTGCGTGTTACCAGGGATTTGAGTCCGAGCCTCTGTAGGGGCTCGGTTATTCCCAGTTCCCGCTGGTACCTCCGCAATTGAATTAACCGGAGCCCTGGCTCGGGTACTTCTTCGGGGTCTCAAGGGAGCGGATTGCTCTGCTGGTGCCGGAGGTTGCTCTGGCTTCCTTGTGGCAGCATTTTTTCGAGGACGTCCACGAGGCCTGCGGGGAGGATCATGCACGTCCCTCGGAGGAGGGGCTTGGTTCTCACGCGGAGGTGGGGGCTGAGCCGCCTGGGCCTCTGCGGCTAACCTAGCCAATTCCTCATTCCGCTTATTGGCTTCGGCCAATTGTTTTTTCAGCTGTCGGTTTTCAAGTTCCACAATGGGGACGTACCGTTCAGGATTATAGTACATGTCCTCATCCCTTGGGGCCGGAGGTGCTGGAGGTCCCCGAGAATCGAAGGACTCTCTTCTCTCCTCAGTATCTGGGTTTACCATTGGCTGTTTCCCAGGGCATCTTGGATAGTTTTCTTCAGGAATGTTTTGATCGTTTGTAGCCATAACTGTTCAGGGATCGTACTACTTAAGGCTCTCAATGAAAGCACCAAACTGTTGACGCCGTTTTTCATCAACTTAAAATATAGAGCACGTAAACAGTAAAGAATTATGGCTAGAAAAACACGATAAAACAAGGAGAGTTTTTTACGTGGTTCAGCAGTTAACTCTGCCTAGTCCATGAGTCTTTGGTATTAGAACTTAGAAAATTTATGGAAACCCTTCAGGGATGAATTCTCCAGAGTTTCTCTCAAAATCACAAAATTTCGGTCCCCTACAAAGGTATATGACTTCTTTATTTATAGAGAAGATCTCAGAATACTATCCCACACGTTTTGAGAAGTTATTCTGTATATTAATAAATTTAATGGCTTTAAAGCCTGTAACTCCTATATACAAGGAAATGTCCCCTGAAGACCAGGGGGCGTGTAACCGACTAGTAAATATCCCTTTTATTGTAGGGGAGTTACAACAATAAATGTAGACTGCGTCTCTTCAAGTGACCAATTAATCTGTTCGAGATCAGCAATTAGCATCATCAGCATCATGCCAGTCTAGGCCTCTGAGTAACTTACGAGTTATATTATTTTCCCCCAGATCAGCTCGGAGTTAGGAAAATATCACCGAGACCACTTTGTTTCGAGCTCACACTCATGTCAAGCTCAGACTTCTTGATCCGAGGTCACCCGAAAATGGACGCCTTCTGATGTTCTGTCTTTCGAGCTTATAAGGACTTCAAGGTTACCCATCTTCGAGGTTGCCACCAACTATGAAGATTCAGCGCCTAGGTTGCGAACATGTATTCTAGATATTGCGAGCTCACACCTGACGAATCTAGCTTTCGAGATCACAACTCTCAAGGCTCGAAATCTGGGTGTAACAAGTGCATTATACTCAATTTTGGTTAAAAAAAATTTGATCCCTGAGTTACTCCCCACTGGAGGCACGAACTTTGCCGAACTCAAGCCTGAAAACAATATGCTTTTAACAAATTACAACAACAAAGCAATTAGGTCAATTTTCGAAACCTAAAATCTAAAATTGAAGTTATATTCTATTCCCAATCAATTGGTAAGCAAACTCACTCCGTGATAAAGCTCTCCATCGTCTCCTCCCACTTTACACGGAGAAAAGCATTGAAGGTATCCAAATATGCAAGTAAGTGTTTGTTAAGGTGTACAAATCACTCCGCGATAAGTCTATAAATAAGTGTTTGTGGGGTGTACATGTGGCATTCTATAATTGGATCAATTAAATTATTTGTGCTTAATGTTGAGGAAGAAGATGGATGGTGGGTTGAGGAAGAGTTGGAAAAAACAAGTTTGTTTTTTTAAAAAATAAATTAAAGTATTTATGTTTAATGTTATGATTTTTTTAAATTTTAACATTAATTTATATAATTCTAACATATAATTCATTTTTTTCAATTTTAAAATCAATTAGAAGAAATTAAAAAAGATTATTAAGTAAACCAATCATAACACGACACGTGTAAACTCAATTAGCATTTACCATATAAAAATACAAAAAAATGAAAAACCTTAAATATTGAATATTTTTGTCCTTATTTCCCCTTTTTTTTAATACTGCATTTGGTTGGTAATAGTGACAGATCCATTAGAGATTTAAATAATATGTGACAAAAATATATAATAAAATAAACAAGGTACGACTAATTTCTTCATTTCTAAATATATACATTGAAAAGTGCTGGCTAAGACAATAATAATAATAATAATAATATTTTAAGACCATAGTTTGGATCAAATGGCTAAAGTCATGGTTGGTGCTTATATAAATATATATATATACACATATATATATAATGAAGAAGTAAGTTTGGTTCTAATAATCAAAGCTTAATAATTTTTATAGAAGAGAGATGGCTGAGATAGGAGTTGGAATTGAAGATGTGGTTGAGCTTGAGCAGCAGCAGCCCTATAGAACTGGCTATCATTTTCAACCCCCAAACAACTGGATGAACGGTTTGTTTTTCTTCTCAGTACTTATTATTATTATTGTCATATTTGGATGATTAATTATAGAGATCTTTTACTTTCTTATGATTGACTTTTTTTTTTTTAATTTTTGTTCTTTTCATGATTTGGGTTGGCTCATAATCTCAATATATTCAGATCCTAATGGTATGTTTACTCAACTCTATACATTTTCTATGTAGCTTTTTACACAGTTCAATGCCGATTTAGATTTTCATGTGAATTTGCTTATATATAGTTGAAACATTTATATATTTTGTTTTTAGATTTGTGAAAAGAAAATAGTATGAAAAATCTATTATATAAATATTTTTCTCATTAAATTTTTTGCTTACTAAAGTTCAAGATGGAAACAAACTAACAAAGTCTTAATGACTAATGTAACAAAAACTAACTCATCTGAATTCTATATCGGAAAGTTTAGTTTTTTTTTGTTAAATTTTATAAAATACAACCGATGTACTGTGAGGGAGCTTTAATAAATTTTAATTATTTAATATTTTTCTGGGAATTGCAGTTATGTCTCTTCTAACTAAACTAGACAAATTTCATTAAGACAAATCTACTCTCTATGCTTTTACTATGTAGCTTTTACTCACTTTACACAAGTCACTGCTTTTACTATCATTACTCTTTTAGTTTTGAGTCTTGTTATTTGACACTTTAAGGTACCAAACACCACATGAGATAACACACTATAGTTGGTTAGCAATATTTCGTAATATTTATTAAATTCAAATGTGTGAGACCCGATATTAGATTGCACCAATAGCGGTCTGCCACCTCATTGTGGTGTTGGGCACTAGGGGTACACACGGGTCGGGTTTTCGGGTTTCGGGTGCATCGGGTTTAGGTTTTGCGGGCTTCGGGTTGGAAAATGGGGTACCGAACCCGCTCCGATTTTTCTGGGTAATTTCGGATTTTGGGTTTGGTCGGGTCAAGTGGGGTCGGGTTTTGGGTGAGATTGGGCTGAAAATGGGTTTTGGGCTAAAAATGGGCATTGGTAAAAAAAATTCAAAAATACCAATTTTTTTACACTTTCTAAATTGTTTTGTACTTTTCACATGTTTTTTTTAACTTTATTGTTAGTTTAGTTCAATTGATTTTTTACAAATTGGGTCATGGTAAATTTTTTTAAAAATTTGCATTAAGATTAAAAATAATTTTTTTTATTTATTCAGGTTCGGGTGTGACTCGAACCCGTGTATGTGTATTTACCACACCCAAACCCGACCCGAACATACTCGAGTTCGGGTCTAATCTTACCCGAAATGAACAAGTTTGACCAAAAAGCAGGTTTTCGGGTTGCAGGTTGGGCGGGTTGTGCGAGTTTTCAAGTTTTCCCCTTAGCAATTCTCTTCAGTTTTTTCATGTGAATTTGACTTGTTGAATTTTTTTTTGTTACTTTATTTGGAATTTGGATAATCTTGTTAGAAAAAAAGAAATTATTTTTCTAAATCAAAACCCATCTTAATTTTTTCCAAAAAAATCACTATTGTGTTCTAAAATACAGGACCAATGTATTACAAGAGAGTATACCACTTGTTCTATCAATATAATCCTTTTGTTCTATCAAAAGTCTTAATGACTAATGTAACAAAAAAACTAACCCATCTGAATTCTATATGGGAAAGTTTAGTCCTTGTGTTCTAAATTTGATCAATTTTATAAAATACAACCGATGTATTATGAGGGGAGCTTTAATAAATTTTAATTATTTAATATTTTTCTGGGAAATGCAGTTATGTCTCTTCTAACTAACTATAGAATTTTCCCACTCAATTCTCTATGCTTTTACTATGTAGCTTTTACACACTTTACACAAGTCAATGTCTTTAGTTTTTCAAGTAATAATTTTTATACCCAAAATATGTACCAAAACATTACACACAACCAATCAGATTGATTTAAGATGGAATCTATTGCTAATGCATAATTTTGATCCACATATCATTACTCTTTTAGTTTTGAGTATTGTTATTTGACATCTTAAGGTACTCAACACCACATGAGGTGACACCCTATAGTTGGTTAGCGATATCCCATAATATTTATTAAATTCAAATGTGTGAGACCTGATATTAGATTGCACCAATAGCAGTATGTTACCCCCTTGTGGTGTTGGGCACTAGGGTGCACACGGGTCGGGTTTTCGGATTTTGGGTTTAGGTTTTGCGGGCTTCGGGTTGGAAAATGGGGTACCGAACCCGCTCTGAATTTTTCGATTTTTTGGGTAATTTCGGGTTTTGGGTTTGGTCGGGTCAAGTGGGGTCAGGTTTCGGGTGGGATTGGGCTGAAAATGGGTTTTGGGCCACAAATGGGCCTTGGTAAAAAAAAATCAAAAATACCAATTTTTTGACACTTTTTTTTTTTTTTTTTTTTACTTTTCACGTGTTTTTTTAACTTTGTTGTTAGTTTGGTTTAATTGATTTTTTTACAAATTGGGTCTTGAAATTTTTTTTTGAAAGGGTAGGGGTTAGGGTTTTTTTGTCATCAATTAAAATTAAAAATAATTTTTGTATTTATTCAGGTTTGGGTATGACTCAAATCCGTGTATGTGTATTTACCACACCCAAACCTGACCCGAACATACTCGGGTTCGGGTCTAATCCGACCCAAAATTAACGAGTTTGACCAAATAACGGGTTCTCGGGTTGTAGGTCGGGCGGGTTGTGCAGGTTTTCAAGTTTTCCCCTTAGCAATTCTCTTTTGTTTTTCATGTGAATTTGACTTGTTGAATTTTTTTTTACTTTATTTGGAATTTGGATAATCTTGTTAGAAAAAAAAGAAATTATTTTTCTAAATCAAAACCCATCTTAATTTTTTCCAAAAAAATTCACTATTGTGCTCTAAAATACAGGACCAATGTATTACAAGGGAGTATACCACTTGTTCTATCAATATAATCCACAAGGTCCGGTATGGGGTGGTGATATAGCATGGGCACATTCAATATCACACAACCTCATCGATTGGATTCACCTCGACATAGCCTTGAGCCCCACTGATCCACAACTCGACATCAGAGGTTGCTGGTCCGGTTCCACCACCCACCTTCCAAACCACAACTTAGCCATTTTATACACCGGACGTGACTCTAAAGAACACCAATTCCAACACCTGGCCACACCCAAAGACCTCAACGATCCTTTTCTTAGGGAATGGACCAAATCTCCCCTCAACCCTTTGATGACTCCAATCAATGGCATCAACCCACTTGAGTTTCGAGACCCGTCAACCGCTTGGCGGGGCCTCGACGGCGTTTGGCGAGTGGTGGTCGGAGCCCAGGTCGATGGAAAATGGAAAGCTCTTCTGTACACGAGTAAGGACTTTGAGCACTGGACCAAGTCTGATAAGACTGCATTTTACTTGTTTGATAATGATTTAGTGGTTGAGTGTATTGATTTTTTCCCGGTGGGAATCAACGGCTCAGATGGTGATAATCATTACTTGAATGAAGATCAGTATGAGAAGAAGTTTGCTATGAAAGTGAGCTTCCAAGCCAATAAGCGCGATTGTTATGTGCTAGGGCAATATTCTCCTGAAATAGATGAGTTTAGGGCTGAGAGTGAGTTTATGGACAAAGGTTGTGATTTGAGATTGGATTATGGCAAGTTTTATGCTTCGAAATCGTTCTATGACTCTGAGAAGAGGAGGAGAGTAGTGTGGGGTTGGGTCATGGAGTCTGATCATGATGTTGATGCTCATATCAGAGGCTGGTCTGGTCTTCAGGTAATGATATAATTATATGTACTAATGTCTTAGCTAATTATGTAGTCCTTAATTAATCTTCTTTTCAAAATGACTTCTAGATATACTCGATGCTATGTATAAAATTCTTGACACTTTGTCTGAAAGGGTTATTTTGCAAAAAGTTTTCGATCGAAAGAAAACTATTTTGCAGTTGTAACATTATAAAATGGGTTTATACATTTTTAGACCATGTGTTTTGCCTCATTACCTGTTTGGACCTTTTGTTTTGAAAAATTATTTTTTGGACCCTGTGTTTTGTAAAATTGTTCAAATAGGCCCCTAAACCTGATTTTGATAAACAAAAAATTAAGTATAGCAACACAGTTCTTAGGCAAAATGAATGTATTTTTGTTCTGAGTTGTTAGTTTGATGAATTATTTGTGATTTTAGTTCAAAAAACTTTGATCAAAATCGGGTTTAGGAGTCTATTTGAACTATTTTAGAAAACACAAGGTCCAAAAAGTAATTTGTCAAAACACACGGTCCAAACAGATAATGAAACAAATCCTTATAAAATAGTTTGTTTTCACCAATTACTCAAAAAAAATGATTTTGATTATGTGTAAATGTGTATCAGTCATTTCCTAGAACAATTGTTCTTAGTGAATCCGGGAGGCAATTGATACAATGGCCCATAAAAGAGATAGAGGCACTAAGAGGTGATAATGTTAATTTCCAAAACAAAGAGCTTCATGGTGACTCGGTCCTTGAAATTCCTGGTGTCACGGCTTCACAGGTAAATCATTTGAGTTTTCACTTTCTTAACGCATTCGTGATGACTTTTCTTTTATATCCAACTTTTACATTATATCATACATCAATTTTTTTATTTTTACTCTATATTATTTTTTATTCATTTCAAATATAAAATAATGAGGAGAGAATGGGAGATGGAGGTGGAGAGATATATTATTTCTTCTTTATACTTTGAAGCTATGTCTATTTCATTGTGAGTGGTCTTAGTTATATTTTAGTGATATTTCTATAAAATCATTTATTGACATATTTGACAATATTGATCAAATTAATTAAATGAGAAATTTCGAAAATGGATAGTTTCCTATTTTGTTGAAATGTGTATTTCTATAATCAGATTATTATATACATGTTAATAAAATAAATATATAATTTCCTATAAAAGAATATATTTTCTTGAAATAAAAATTATTGGTATTTATTTTTATTTTTGATATGATTTATTTGTCCAAACGGAATTTCAATTTCACTCCAATCTTTTAAAATAATTTGATTCATCATACAAGGCAGATGTGGAGGTTTCATTTGAATTTGAAGTAGCTGAATTAGAAGAGGCTGAGCCAATGGACCCAAGTTGGGTTGATCCTCAACTACTTTGTAATGAGAAAAATGCAAGTGTAAAAGGCACATTTGGACCCTTTGGTTTGAAGGTTTTGGCTTTGGATGACTTGTCAGAACAAACTTCAATCTTCTTTCGCATATTCAAAACCAATATTGACACTGAGAAGTATAAAGTTCTAATGTGTAGTGACCAAAGCAGGTACTTATTTATTTTGATTCACCACTTTAATTGCTTTGTTATTTTTTAGAATTTTGAGTGTGAAACTTGTACAAATAACTTTGAGCAGGTCTTCATTGAAAAATGGGGTTGACAAACACATATATGGGACTTTCCTAGACTTGGATCCTTGTCAAGAGAAAATAACACTGAGAACCTTGGTATGTACATGATTTTAATTATAGATAGGGTTTATGTCTGTTTGGATTATGTGTTTTGATAAATTCTTTTTTGGACCTTGTGTTTTTTTAAATTGGTTCAAATAGAACCCTAAACCTAATTTTGAAGAAGAAAACATTGAATATAACAACACAGTTGTTAGGCAAAATGATTTTATTTTTGTTTTAAATTGTTAGTTTGGTGAATTATTTGTAATTTTAGATAAGAAAATTTTGACTAAAATCGAGTTTATGATTCTATTTTAATCATTTTACAAAACACAAGGTCAAAAAAATTATTTATCAAAATACAAGATCCAAACAGATGATTTAACAAAACACAGGCCCAAAAAAGTATACTTTTATAGAGGTGTTTGACAAAAAAAATGAGTTACTTTATACAATATTTTTTAAGAAAATGAACTTCTAAACATCCTGACACTGTGTCCTTATTGAAAATTCTCAACATCTTACAATATATATATATATTTATATTTATGTATAAGGAAAGTTTTCAATATTTATATCTCTATTTTGAAAAGAAATATTATTACTCATTTCAAATGTTGATGAGCTGTCACAATTAATTAAATATTTTTGATAAATTATCATTAGAACCATAAAATAGAGAGTTAAATTGTGGATAAAAATATGATGTAACAATTGAGTTCTAAATTATATATAATTAACTTTACAACCACTCTATTAATATCTAAGATATGAAAGTTTTGTATTGGTCCAGATTGATCATTCAATTGTTGAGAGTTTTGGTGGAGAAGGAAGAAGTTGTATTACTGCAAGAGTTTATCCAAAATTGGCAGTTAACAAAGCATCTCATTTATATGCATTCAACTATGGAACAAAGAGTGTTAAGATCTCAGAGCTTAATGCTTGGAGTATGAGAAATGCTCAATTTGAATCAAGCATTGGTGAAGAAAACCACTAATTGGTTTAATTAAGTTAATCTTACAAAATTTCAAATGTTGGGATTGTTTAGTTTGTGTTTGTCTTCCCATGACTCTTTTTCAATTTTTAATACCAATAAGTGATTTTATTATCATTATTTGTTTTGAGTGAAAATTGAAAGTATATTGTTACTTATTTGAACCTTCATTTTTATTTTTGAGTTTTGTTATGTGACATGAATATTCAAGAATGGGACATTTCAAAAACTAACTTGTTAATCATTTTGCTATATTAAGATTTGCCATTTTCTGATTAAAATTCAATTAAGCTTGATTGTATTTACAGACAATGACAAGGAAAGTCTCTTTTAGTAAACAATGGTAAGATGAATATTTATAAAATAGTTCAAATAGACTTCTAAATCCGATTTCGATGGACATTGTGTTTTGTTTCATTATCTGTTTGGATTTTGTGTTTTGAAAAATTACTTTTTGGACCCTATATTTTGTAAAATAGTTCAAATAGACTCCTAAACTCGATTTTGATCAAAGTTTTTTTTTAACTAAAATCACAAATAATTTACCAAACTAACAACTCAGAACAAAAACACAACTATTTTGTCTAACAATTGTGTTGTTATATTCAATTTTTTATCCATCAAAATTAGGTTTAAGAGTCTATTTGAACCATTTTACAAAATTTAGGATTCAAAAAGTAATTTGTCAAAACACATGTTCTAACAAGTAATAAGACAAAATACAAAATATCCAAAAATGTATAATCCCTAATAAGTATTGTTCTCTTTGTATTGTACTTTTTTTTGTCCTTTCTAAAGGCAGCTCCAACCGGACTGCAAAACAGTAAATATAGTGCTAAAAATACACAAAAGCAAATCCAATATAACTGCATTTCTCCCATTATTATGCTGTCAAGCTACACCAAATATGGTGGAGTACTGTAGCAACGGAAAAAAATAATTCGTTATTTTTTTGTTTTATATATTAGTATTTAATAATAAATATATATGTATATTATTTTATATATAAGATAAAATAATATAGAATATACTTTTTAGTGTAAATTTTAGTGTTGTGGTTGGAATAGAAAAAAAAATGGGCTAAAATTACACCATTTTGGTGGTGTTTCAACACCAAAATGCATTTCAAGGTTGGAATTGGCCGAAGTCTCTTGTTTGTAATCCTCAGCTAACTTTTATGTAATTCTGTTTTAAAAAGTGGTAAATAACAAAAATGTTTAATTAGGATATAAAAAAGGGAAAATTACACACATCACCGCATGTGGCAAAAAAATTTGAAATATACGGTATGTTATATATATATACAGTTCCATATTTCAAATATACGGTATTTTTTTATTTGTGGCATACGGCAGTGCAAGAGGTGGTTAGTGAATATGGTACCTATATCCTATTAATACATAATTTTGAACTAACATATATATACACATGCTTTTTTTCACCGTATTTATATCCTATTAATATATAATTTTGAACTAACATATTTTTTTTTTGTCAAATCAACTTTTTTTTTAAATATTATATATCAAATCACTTTAATATTTTTAATCAAATCAATACAATTTTAAACTATTTTAATTATATTAATTCCTATAATACAAATATTACAATTTTCATATTATATATTTTAAAAAAAATCTCAATACTTTAATTTTTTTTTTGTCTTTTTCTCTTCAGTCATTAGTTCATAGATAATTTTGGTATGGTAATAATAATAATAATTACAAATAAATTTATTTTACTTATAAATATTTAAAATATAATTATTAATATTAAATAAATATTATACTTTATTAGTATAATACTTACATAAAATATTATATATTTAATCAATATAATCTATTTCTTTATTAATTGTTACAATTTAAAAATATATATATTTATGTTCCTTGTTCAATGCAATTTAACATTTTTGTATATACTAATTATAATATTCTTTTAGTTACAAACTTAGTTTTATATATTTTTGTTACAAATATGTTAACTAAATTTACAACTTACTTTTTGAAAATATTAGTCACAAATATAATTTTTTTAGTTATAAAATTAGTTATGTAAACCATTGTTACAAAATTAAAAAAAAAATAGCAAGGAATTATTCTATAAATGTTGTCTACAAAAATATAAAACTTGTGTTACAAATATGTAAAACTTGGTTATATATTTATAAATATTGTTTACAAAAATGTTTTTATGTAACTGGTTTACGCATCTGTAAAAGCATGTTACAGGTTTGTAACATGTAAATTCATAGTTGTCGTTGTCTGTAAAAGTTTGTTACATGTTTGTAACATGTAAGTTCTTATTTAGCATTTCTCTATCATGTTGTTTAGGGTTACAACTTACTTTTTGAAAATATTAGTCACAAATATAATTTTTTTAGTTATAAAATTAGTTATGTAAACCATTGTTACAAAATTAAAAAAAATTAGCAAGGAATTATTCTATAAATGTTGTCTACAAAAATATAAAACTTGTGTTACAAATCTGTAAAACTTGGTTATATATTTATAAATATTGTTTACAAAAATGTTTTTATGTAACTGGTTTACGCATCTGTAAAAGCATGTTACAGGTTTGTAACATGTAAATTCATAGTTGTCGTTGTCTGTAAAAGCTTGTTACATGTTTGTAACATGTAAGTTCTTATTTAGCATTTCTCTATCATGTTGTTTAGGGTTGCTCAAGATCCAAACCAATCCAATTATCCTGAATCAATCCAATAATAAAAAATTGGATATTCAATTACAATTAATTGGATTTGATTGGATTTGTAAACTTAGTCTTTCTCTATCATGATGTTTAATGGACTTAATGTTGTAAACTAAATATTTAAAGGACTATAATGTGACAATTGTAAGGACTTAAATTGGTATTATTACTCCATAGTGTCTAGTATTTTGTATGTTTTTTGTTTTGCTTGTTAATTTGTTTAATATCAACATTTAGGTTCAAAGATAAAAAAAATAAAAATAAATCGACCCAATCCAATTACAAATGGATTTGATTGGATTTGTAGGCCAAAACGGATTGGATTGGATTGGATTGGATGATGATTTCCAACATCCAACATTTAATTGAATTGGATTGATTAGTGGTAAAAATGTTGAGCATCCCTAATGTTGTTTATAAAAATTTGTTACAAATTTATTGCTATATTTTAAAATAATTTTATGATTATGACCTTTTAACAATATGGTTTTTTCAAGTCTAAACTTTGATTACAATTTTGTAAGTTTACAAATAAGTAATTCAAAACTTATTTGAAGATGTTAATATATATATATATGTTGTTCATGATAATATTTGTAATGGTTTTATATAAATTTGGAGTGTGATATTCATCATGTAATGGGATGGGTAATATAGATATCTGGGTAAATGTTGATAATAATGGGTTGTGGGTTATATAATAGGCATAGATTACCGTAATATTGTAATTAGTTTAAAATACCGCATTTTTAGAATTTTTTTCCAAATTTGCCGTGTATGTGTTAATTCCCCTATAAAAAAGGTCTCTTGTTGATATATTTATAGACCAAAGTAAAGCCCAAACGTTAGTCCGAAGGCTGTGTGGCCCATGAATACAACACAAAGTCACGTCATTTCAAAAACTATTTCTTGCTTATTTTCCATTTTCTGATTAGAAGTCAATTAGTTTAATCATATTTTATTGACATTGAAAAGGAAAGACTCTTTTAGTACTTATCCAGACAATCCTAAGACAAATATTTTTAAAAGACCAGAATTGAGATCAAATGGTTAAAGTCATAATTAATATACAAATAATATTAACATGGTCTTCTTTCATTTTAAACTAATGGAAGTTGTGTTGTGTAAGGAATAAACAACACTATATGAAGTAATATAAAATTAACAAGAGTCTGGTTCTTCTAACTCAAAACTTATAGAACAGAGATGTCTTCTCTGATTTGGGTTTTTGAATTGATTGTTCTTACTCTGATCGGCCATGGAATTGAAGCCTCAAATCTTAGACAAAAGAATCATGAGCGCCTCCTCCTAGGGCAGCAACCCTATAGAACTGGGTATCATTTTCAACCCCCAAAGAACTGGATGAACGGTTTGTTTCTGTTCTCATACTTTTTCATTACATTATATGCCATATTCAGAAGACTATATATATATATATATATAGTGCTCTTCTACTTTCACCTTATTGACTTTTTTGTTCTTTTCATGACTTCAAATGTGGGTGGCTCATCATAATCAATATATTCAGATCCTAATGGTATGTTTACTCAACTCTTCTCCCGATAAACTTTTCTATGTAGCTTTAGAACACTTTAGACTAGTCAATGCCTTTGGATTTTCATGTGATTTTTGCAAAGTAGAAACATTTAATGACTAAAATTACCAAACCCCATCTGAAAATTTTCTGGGATTCTGAAGTTGAGATATTATTACATTAATATAGGACCAATGTACTATATCAACACAGCTTTAGATTTTCATGTGAGTTTGACAGTTGAAGCATTTAATGATTAAAAAAAACCCCATCTGATATATTTCTGGTAAAGTTGAGTTCTTTGTCCTAAAGTTGAGAAATTTGATATATAAAATGTACTGCTTAAAATTTCCATGTGAATCCGAAATAGAAACATTTAAATTCCAATGACTAAAGAAATGAAAACCCATCTGAATTTTTTTGGGGGAAAGTTCAGTTCTTTGCACTACAATGGAGTATGCCTTCTGTTCTATCAATACAGCTTTAGATTTTCATGTGGATTGAACTTGAAAACAAAAACCAATCTGAAATTTTTCTGGGAAAGTTCAATTCTTTGTGCTAAAGTTGTGGTATTTCATTAATATAGGACCAATGTACTACAAGGGAGTATACCATCTGTTCTATCAATACAATCCGTACAGTCCATTATGGGGTAACATAACATGGGCACATTCAATATCATACAATCTGATCGACTGGATTCACCTCGACATAGCCTTGACCCCCACCGATCCAGAGTTCGACATCAATGGCTGCTGGTCCGGTTCCACCACCTTCCTCCCAGGCAACAAGCCAGCCATTTTATACACCGGAAAAGACTCTCAAAACCATGAAGTTCAAAACTTAGCCTTGCCCAAAAACCTCTCGGACCCTTTTCTCATGGAATGGACCAAATCCCCCCTCAATCCTCTGATGACTCCAATCAATGGCATTGAACCATTGCTGTTTAGAGATCCCACAACAGCTTGGAGAGGCCTTGACAACATTTGGAGGGTCATAATTGGAGCTGAGATTGATGGAAATGGTTTAGCTATTTTGTACAAGAGTAGTGACTTTGTGCACTGGACAAGGTCCATGACACCACTTCACTCCTCTAAGAAGACTATAATGTGGGAATGTCCTGACTTTTTCCCTGTGGGAATCAACGGCTCAGATGGTGACAATTCTAACTTGAATGAAGATCAGTATGAGAAGAAGCATGCTCTGAAAGTCAGCTTCAATAGTCGTGACTACTATGTGCTAGGACAGTATTCTCCTGAAACAGATGAGTTTAAGGTTGAGACTGATTTTATGGATGAAGGTTCTGATCTGAGATTAGATTATGGAAAGTTTTATGCTTCGAAATCATTTTATGATTCTGAGAAGAGGAGGAGAGTGGTTTGGGGTTGGGTGAATGAGTCTGATAGTGATGCTGATGCTTTCATTAAAGGCTGGTCTGGTCTTCAGGTAATGATCTAATCTTATGTGTTAATCTTTCTGATCATTCTTGTATATACAAAACTGATCTTGATTATATATGTATCAGTCATTTCCTAGAACAATTGCTCTAAGTGAATCAGGGAAGCAATTAGTACAATGGCCAATAGAAGAGATAGAAAAACTAAGAGGTGAGAAAGTTAGTCTCCAAAACAAGGAACTTCATGGTGACTCGGTCATTGAAATTTCTGGTATCACAGCCTCACAGGTAAAAACAACCCAATTGAGTTTCACTCTCTTTGTTACGAGTCATGACAGTACATAAATTTTAGAGTATATATTTGATTCATATTAGGCAGATGTGGAAGTTTCATTTGAGGTAACTGAGTTGGAAGAGGCCGAGTCAATGAACTCGAGTCGAGTTGATCCTCAATTGCTTTGTGATGAGAAAAATGCAAGTGTAAGAGGCAAAGTTGGAGCCTTTGGTTTGCTGGTTTTGGCTTCTGATAACTTGACAGAACAAACTTCAATCTTCTTTCGAATATTCAAAACCAATAATAGTGAGAAGAAGAAGAAGTATGTTGTTCTGATGTGTAGTGACCAAAGCAAGTCTTCATTGAGGAATGATCTTGACAAAACCACATATGGGACTTTCCTAGACTTGGATCCTCTGCATGAGAAAATAACTTTAAGAACCCTGGTATGTTCATGACTTACTTAAACTATAATTATAGTAGATGAATATACATAAATAAATTTTATAGTACTTTATAAAATGGTGTTTTTTTATAAATGGTTTATAACTTTTTGGACCTTGTGATTTGTCTTATTACCTGTTTAGACCCTGTGTTTTGACAAATTACTTTTTGGACCCTATATTTTGTAAAATAGTTAAATTAGAACTCTAAACTCAATTTTGATGAAGAAAAAATTGAATATAACAACATATTTTTTTAAGCAGAATGATTTTATTTTTGTTCTGAATTGTTAATTTGGTAAATTATTGGTGATTTTAGTTGAGAAATCATTGAGCAAAATTGAGTTTAGGGTTTTATTTTAATAATTTTACAAAACATATGGTCCAAAAAGTAATTTATCAAAACATAGGATCCAAACAAATAATAGGACAAAATACAGGTACAAAAAAATATAAATATTTTTATAAAATATGAAATAATCTTGCTGAGACACTTGATTCTTTGTCGAGTAAGTATAGGTATCATGTGTGTCTACTTAATTTACAATAAATTTATAAAATGTTTATTTTGCCAAAAAAAAATTAACTTAAATTTATACTTTTAAGATTTTGCTTAATATATGACCCTATTTTCAAAAAATTTACAATAGACTGTGATTTTTAAAGCTAACTAGAAAATCTTTGACTTTATTATGATCAAGTTATTAATAAAATTTTAGTGAAAATTCTAAAATATCATCATCTAAATTATATCAATTAATTATTTAAAATTAAATAAAACAAAGCAAACCAACATAATACATTTAAAATAAAAAATATATATCATCTGTAAAATTAAAAAAAAATAATATAAATACATAATATTATCTAATTATAATTCAATTAGAAGGTATATTAAGATAAAAAAAATATAATTAATAAGTTCGAGTAGAATTAAGTCAAAAATAATCTCGAGTTCATTTTAAGATTATGATTTGCTGTCAAATTTTTATAAACTCAAAGTTATATTTGGTATTTTACTAAAATTTAGAGATATAAAATGGGATAAATTGTTAAACTAATACTTAAACATGAATATTTATATTTGTATTGGTGTAGATTGATCACTCAATTTTGGAGAGTTTTGGAGGAGAAGGGAGAAGTTGTATTACAGCTAGGGTTTATCCAATATTGGCAATTAACAAAGCAGCTCATTTATATGTATTCAACAATGGAACAAATAGTGTTAAGATCTCAAAGCTCAATGCTTGGAGTATGGAAAATGCTCAATTTGTGTCATGGAGAGGAGAAGAAAACCACTAATTATTGATTTAACTTAATAATCTTTTGAAGATTATGAAACATTATTGTTAATCATACAAAAATCCAAATGTCTAAAAGGGATTAATTCTTTGGTTTGTCAATTTTTATTTTACAAAAAGTGATTTTATCATATTATTTCTTCAAGAGAGAATCTTTGAAAGTTTATTGTTATTTGTACCTTCAATTATTTTTGGTTATATGGCATTATTAATTAGTCTTTGAATTATACCATTTATTATAAAGTTTTAGCAATTAAATGAAGTTTCACTAAACATTAAGTCTTTTGTTATTATTTAAAAATTAACTTTTTATTAAATATAATTGAGAAACATTTATAATTTAATAACTCAAACTTTTCTTCAAAAATGCATTTAATTAAATAGCACATAGTCAATCCATATTTTTCTAACAAAAAGAAAAAACTTATAATAATTTGTAAGATTGATGATAGATAAGTGATATAGAAGAATCATAGATATATTTAATTTGTGAAAGACCAAACATTTTAGTACTTGAGAAAATTGTGAGAGTGGCAAAGTAATAATATACACATATAAATACTAAAATGTTTATTCATTAATAATTTATTTAAATTAACAACTTTATTGAGTAGTATATATACATATGAATTAATTATGATATATTTACATAAAAAAAAAAAAAGAAGATATAACATCATGATGAAGCTTCACTCCTCTTCAATCAAAATCTGTGATGGCGAACTCGCCTGCAACAACAAAAAAAATCACAACATATGAAAATCTCATAATAAGTCACTCAAACTTCTAAACCAAATTTAAATCATATCCAAAAACAGAACCCAAAACCCAAAAATACACAATACAACTCTATTTCTCCCTTTGCAACTTCAACTCTCCCATTCTTGGCTTTAAAAAAAGAACAATTACAATCCCAATTACTTTAGCATAAAAAGTAAAGAAAAATAAAATAAAATGACTCATTTTTTAGTATCATACATATAGTGAGTAGAGAGAAATGAGTTCATTTTTTAGAAAATCATATCCAAAAACAAAAACCCAAAAAGGATACAAATACAACTCTATTTGTCCCCATTGCAGCTTCAACTTTCACCATTCCTAGCTGCACAAAACACAAAAAAAAAAAAAAAAAAAAAAAAAACTACAATTCCAATTATTAAATATAAAAAACAGAGAAATAATAACCATAATCAAACCAAATACCAGGAATGGGAATGAAGTTGCAGAAGAAGATCATTTTTCAGAATGAAAAATGACCCAATTTACACTACTATTATACATATAGGGGATAGAGAAAATGAACTCATTTTGCTAAAAATGAGTTCATTTTCGGTTTGGGTTCGGGTCGGGTCGGGTCGGTTCAGGATTTGGACCTTAGATAACCCATTTGATCAACCAACTCCTGCAACTCTTCTTCTCCCCACTCCTCCGGCTCTGCAATCAAATCATCCACCACCACCGCCGACTCATCTCCGAACCCCAAAACCCCACCATCTTCGTCCGGCTCATTCCCACTCAACATCAGCTCCTCACTCAGCATCTCATCCCATATTCCTTCACCAACACCATCCAACCTGTTCCCACCGCTGGAGCTCGACTGTTCATCCATGGCGGCCGACAACAGCGTCTCCATCTCCAAATCCACCGCGGTGGCGGCGGGGAGTCTCCTCTTCCGCACGCCGGCGCCGCCGCGAAGCTTGTTTCTCTGAGCGAATTGTTGGATGAAAGTTGGGTTGTTCATAGCTTTCGCCAGAAAAGTCAACATCTGCTGTTGTTTTCTCTCAGTCAAGAGTAATCGATCTTCCATTGCGGTGACTTTCATTACAGAATCGTGTTGTTGTTGCTTCAGCTTGACTATCTCCGCCATTAACACCGCTCTGTCTCGCTTCAGTCTCTCCAGCTCCGTTTCGATCCCGAACTGACCCACTTCGATTCCGCAAGCTCCGAACTGGTGCGGAATGCTCTGAGAAACGTGTCTTCTTCGTTTGATCGTTTTCAGAAGGTGCTTCTGTCCACCCAAAAACCCTTCGTTCGCGAACTCCCATCGATCAGGATCGACCTTTCGAAACCCCTGAAACAGAGCCTCGCGTTAGAATCCCAAATCAAAGTTTCGATTTTTAACACAGAAGAAGAAGAAGAACAAAGAAGAAGAATGAGACTTACGTAAGTGTTGAGCTGACGAATGAAGCTGGAGAAGTTACCGTGCTTGAAGTAACGAGGAAGAAGAAGAGTCGAGAACTTGTGAGAATCCCAAACGACGAAGCTGTTTCGAGCTATGCTCCACGAAACAATGGCGTCCGTAGATGGGTCTTCCACCATTTCGAAAATCTTCGTCAGAAATGGAGGCGGACCCACGTCGTGTAAGCCCTCCATAGGTTGCGGCGACTGGTTTGAAGACGAAGAAGACGATGAACCAGCGGCGATAAACGTCGTCGTTTCTTCCTCCTTAACCATCACTCCTTCCATGGCTGGCTACTGTCTAGTAAAGGTTCGAGCTTTGGTATTGTTCTTTTGTTTTGGTGAAATTGATGTAACGATTTTGGAGATTTTCTGAGATATTTTTTTGCTATAAGTAGAAAGAGAACTAGGAGAGAGAGTGGAGTGGGTTTAAGGCAGTGGAGAGAAGAAACTTCTAGAGAGAGAGTGGAAAATCTCAAGCTTATGAGAAGTTTCTTTCGCCACTTGTCCAAGTGTGTCTCGATCTTCTAGAAAGTTCTCATCCCTTCTGCCACGTGGAGGATAGATTGGACACGTGGACGGCTTAGGTTCGTTGGAGATGGAAAAGTGGCCGTTGGATCTTTGCAACTATTGAATGTTAAAACGAACTCAAAAGGGAAAGTTCTTAACTTTTTTGAAAATATTTAGATTAAATTTATTTCTTTTTTAGGTTAGATTGAATTAATAAATATCATCAAATACATTTAATGCATATTAAAAAATGAAAATTGATTTTTTTAACACACTTCTAAAATACTTACTTTTATATAATAGTTATAAATTAATTAGTTTATTATTTAAAATATATATATTTTTACAAAGATTAAAATACATGTGTGATTATGTTTTTTTATTGTAAAAACATTATTATTTTTTATATTTAATTTTGTAAGACAATAAATTGTATCCACAATATTATAAGGTAATAATTTGCTAATAGTTAATTTGTATTAAAAAAAATTTGAAAGTGTATAAAAAAATTCAATTTATCAGAGATTTATTTATAAAGGAGTGTGGAGATAAAAAAAAAAAGTGTATATTGAAACATCTTCAAAATTAATGTTAGTACTAAGTTTTGTTTGGTCTTTTACCAAATAATAAAATACAATAAACATGAAATAAAATTTTGTGGGGTCCACTTTTGTTTGTTGGGAATATATATAAATTTTGGAGTTATGAAAAAAAAATCACATGAGATTTACATTTATAGAGAATGAAAAAAGTAAAAGAATAATAATATATTAGGATGTGTTGGAGTTATAATTATTTAGAATTTTGTAAATTTTTAAAAAATTCTAAATTAATTAAGACGTCAAAAAATCAGAGTTCAAATAATTTGTTGCACATGTGTTCTGTTTTTATTTATTTTTATATGCGTATGTAACAACAGTTTGAACTCTGATTTGGACGTCCTAAATAATTAAGAATTTCCTAAAAATCTTATAGAATATTCTAAATAACTATAATCACCATTGTAATATAAAAAAATTGAATTACAACTTCACTGCATACCAAAAGTGCATTCTCTTTTAAGGAGAATTTTTTTAACATTTTAACCAATGTTATATGTGGGTTTAAAAAATCTTTTCAAGGTTTTTTCTTTTTCTCTTCACATAATTGTCTCGTCTTATTTTTCACACTAAATATAAGATTGTTCAAGTATTAAAAGATTGAGGTTTAAGTGAATGTTAGAAACTGAAGTTTTTTTTTTAAGAGTTTTTTAATAGTAATGAGAGAATTTTTATTGTAATGACCCAAAAATCACTAATAAGGCTTAAGGGCATTGATTAGTATGTCGGAAGGGGATAATTGGTTTATGTGTGATTTAAATGATTTAATGCATGATTTCATGATAAGCATGCTTATATGATTATATGGATATATGAAATGCATGTCTAAGAGTATTAGTATGCATGTAGGCCCTGTTTAGCTTAAAGGGGCATATTTGTAATTTTAGTCCGTTGATGGCATAAATGTAATTATATGTTATAGTTGTGGAGACCACATTATTATGTTGATATATTTGCAGCGTGTGCCTTGAGGCGATCTAGGGAGCTAGTTAGCGAGATAGTCGCAACGGGATCCAATACTCGACTCGGGGCAAGTCAAGGGGTATTTTGGGTTATCGGGTTATGGAAATAAATAATTTGATATATATTTGAGGTTATAAAGCTTAAGAGGGAATACTGAGGAAATTTACCATTTTGCCATTGGGGACGTTTTGGGTACCCTAAGCTTTGGGATTAACTTAAGTAACCTAAGTAAGACAAAAACAAACAAGGAAATAGCTAGAAACACCTAAACTGGCCAATCTCTCTTCTCTCAGCTCACTCAACTCTCTCTCTCTCTCTCTCTCTCTCTCTCTCTCTCTCTCTCTCTCTCTCTCTCTCTCTCTCTCTCTCTCAAGGAAACCATTGAAACCAAGGGATATTTGGCTGGAAATTCAAGGATTTAAGCTGGAATTGTGGGGAGAATTTCAGTAGCAATCTGAAGGTTCAGATCAGGAATTTAGGTAAGCATTGAATTGTGGTTTAGCTGACTAAATTCTGTAGTTTTGGCAAGGTTCTAAGAGGTTTTGGGTTTTGATATTGAAGATTGAATTGAGGCTAAGGACTTTGAGAATTAACTCAGCAATTACTTGGTGGACTTGTTCTTCTATAAAGGTAAGCTTTTAATTATAGTCTAGCATCTGAATTCTAGGAAATTCTGTATGTTCTAAGAGGTTTATGAGCTTACGGGTTTCAAGGATTGTGGATTTTGAAGAGTTTATAAGCTAAGTTTTTGTTGGGTTTTGCTGCTGGAAACATGTTAGGATGTTTATGATAGTTGAATTGTGTCATTAGGATGGTTTTGGGTGGATTGAGTGAGGTTTGGCTGCTACAAATTGTGATTTTTCTGGGTTTGAAGGGCTCGGGTCGCGACTCTGTCCTTGGTGTGTCGCGACCCTCTATAACAGGTGGGAGTTGAGGAAGAAGGGCGGGTCGCGACATGGGGAGTGCTGGGTCGCGGCCCGTGTCTGCTGTCTGGGGAGTCTAGGCCTCTGGTTGGAGGCGGGCCGCGGCATGGAGGGCTAGGCTTGCGGCTCTTAAGGGTATTTTTGGCTTTAAGGAGGTTTTAGGTGTGGGAACTTAACCTAGAGTGCTCAGGATAGATTCCACTATCGTGTTTGGTGGAATTCAATATTTTGATGGTTAGAACTTGAACCAGAAGCCTTTATTCATTTGTTATTGATGGTCCCCCTTATTTTGGTTGTGACTAGGTGTACGCTAGGGCTCGGGAAATGGATTGTGCTCAAGGGTCAATTCTCATAATCAAAGTGTTCGGAGTTAAATGTAAGAAAACTGCACTCGGTTGTGAGGTTATGATGGGACTAAGGGTTCCCTATTCTTGTGTGCATTATGTAAGGTGGTATTATGCCATGTGAATATAAAACAAACGGCGTAAGACTGCTGGAGTTTATATTGGTGCATAGGGCGCAACTCAGCCACTAGTAGCTGAGGACAGCTTAATATTCACTGAGCTCGATTTAAGCAGACCGAAGTCAGTGAAGTAAACAGAGGGTGCGATCTAAGGTTGTCGACCCTAATTGTTATGTGATATGGTTATTGTTGTTAACTGGTGAGTATAACATGTTGAATATCTGAGTATTAGTTTGTGGATTTGCTGGTTATGTTTACTGATTATGTGAATATTATGGATTGCTGAATATATGATCATGCTTAAAGAATTAGTTGGTTATTGTCATTGATTGTGCTGTGATGTTATGGTTTTCTTGCTGGGCCTTGGTTAACAGATGCTACGTGGTGCAGGTAAAGGCAAGAGTAAGCTTGATCGACCTTGATTTGGAGAGCTCTAGAGGCAGAATGTACATAGTCAACTGCTCGGCTGCCACGGTCGTGGGTTGGACAGGAACGGGAAAGTCTTAAATGTATGTTTTTCCCTTAGTGTGGCCAGTTGTTGTATATACTCTGTAAATTTTGTAAACTGTCCTTTAAACTTTACTTCTTTTGGGATCTCATGTATGAAACATTTATTTAAATTAAATGTATATTTTATGACCAAAACATTTTTAACCTTAGTTCATTAACGGTTAGTGACACGTTTCTAACTAAACGACTTGATTAACAAGTCTTGCACCATTATAAATACACAGTGTAACGGTCTTGGCTACCCAGGGTGTTACATTTATATTGGGTTGATTATTTATATAAATAAGTTGAATTATAAATTATTAAAGAATAAATTGATAATTTTATAGCTAATCAAAAATAAAATAAATTTATAAAAAAAAATTATTGAATACTTATTAAGTGATTCATTATCTAGTTAATACCAAAATACCCTCATATATTTGACAAATTAATAATAATGTATCTAGTAAGTTGGATTTTGATTTCATTATAAATTTATCAAGACTATGATGCCTTTTATTTAATTTTCTAAAGTATATTTATAATTTATTTTACAAAAGCAAATGTATAGTTTTGCAAGATAAGGAAGAAAAAAATATAACTATGATACTATAATTGAAATCAACTTGTTACTTCTTATGACAAAACTACTAACCCACCTGCGAAGCCCAGCCCAACCCAGCCCAATTACTAAATAAGTAACATCACAACTATTCATACTTACAAATGCAAGTAAAAAACAGTTCATATATAATTTTTTTATAAAAAAAAAATAAAAATTGATTGAACCATATTTATATTAAAAGGAGAAAAAAAATACAGATGGGAAGAGTGATCATGACCCATCTGAATGAACTTATTATCAAGTATAAGAGTATAAAGTTGTCCCAAAATAAGTTAGACAAAGCTCTAATTTTTTGATTACTTGTGAATATAGAACTAGCAAGTTGTATTTATAAAAACTAAACCAAATAATAAGAACATTTTTAAATGCCACTACTATATTTTGTTATAGTGAAAATTACATTTACACAAGCTAATAGTAATTTTGTTGATGATGGTCTATAAATTTATATATATATGTTACTATTTACCCTTACAGCATAAGCAATGAAGAATTCAGTTTTAACTTGGATCCAATATGCATAAATATGTATAAATATATACATATAGTTTGATTTGATCCTAAAACCCTTGGCAATGAAGTTTATTGGAGTCATACCATTTCAAGACTATCAAAGTTATAAATATAACTATTTCTTCTCCTCTACTTATAAGCATTTCAGCTCATATTGACATGAGAGTTTACTACTCGTCATTTTATAATAATAATGTTTTCATTTACTTTCGCTAACTTTTGAATCACTTTTAAGACAAACTTTTAGGCATAAAAGCAAAAAGAAAGAAAAAAAAAATTATCTACCCACTTTGAGCCTTATTGACTATCTTTTTCGCTGTCAACTTAATAACAGAACTTAAAGAAAATAAAGAAGATTAGCACGGAGATCTTATATGGTTCAGGTTATAAAACAACTCTAGTCCAAAGTCTTTTGTATTAGTATTCTTGAAGCTTGAGATGGCAAGCTTCAATGGAGGTTTTCTCCATTGAATTGCTTTAAGTACAATAGTGAGATCAAATGTCTAAAAGCCAAAAGTCATTTACAGTGTGGTGCCCTAACTTTATTTATAGTGGTTGGGGATCATTAATATCCTTAATGAACATTTATAACAAACATTTCCTCATTTATTTGGGGAGTTAATTGCTACTTAATACCTTCGGGCGTACTAATTAAGACTGTGTTCGTGCGTATCGCACAGGGCCCAATTTCCAGGTTGCAGCCCACCAATTTTACGGGACACATGTCTCTAACAATGTCAAAATGCAATTGCACGTTTTCCTATGTCAAGCAGCGTTGTGAGAAATGTTAATTGTCGAGTGTATGAACTCGACACTACTACTCGAGACACTAAAAAATTTGTCAGACGATCTTATGGGAGCCCAAGGCTGCAGTGACTGACACCCGACGCTCTCTCCAAGCTTCGAGCACAAAATTCTGACTATCGGGTCAAGAAAGCGGGAGGAGCGCTAGGGTGGTCTTCAGGATGTGGCCTCACTTGGAGACACCCATGCCTAAAAGGGGATTACGGCTTGCTGGGAGGAGACTACGTTCCTATGAGCTCTAGGCAAGCTCTACAGAACTTTACTATCTCTTGAGGAGCTTAATTACTCCTCTAATAACTGTCACGTGTCTAATAATGAAATCACGGACAACAAGCTTGTTTGGCTCCTTAACTAAAAAACATAAAATTGTGTTTAAGAAAACAATGTGGTGTGTTTGACTTTGTTTTTCGAAAACAATTTTATTTTAAATTAAGTTAAGAATAAATAAAAAATTAGAAAAAAACCAAAGTACGTTCTCAGAGTTCTCACTTCCTAAGATATCTCGAAAGAAAATAAAATAGTATTTAACAATGGAGCTCGGAGCCCATTCTATGTGATTTCCCCCTATTTCAAATTTGTTGTTCTCTCAGCATTTTTCAGGTATTATGGTTTTTCTTCTTCATATCTTCTTCTCTCGTGCTCTAATTTATTTTTTATTTTAGAAAAAAAATCTCATAATCCTATTTGTACATTCGAAATTTTGAGTTTTTTTTATACGTATTAATTTATTTAGGTACAAGTGACAACTTGTTTTTGACAAATATTGTGACACGTGCACTTCAAAAAGCAAAGAGATTTGTTATGTTGTCTATGAAGCGTTTGTTGAATTATATAATTTTTTGATAGTTCTATTTGTCTTTACTCAACTTTTGTTAAGACAAGTCATTGTGATAGTTCCATTACTCAACTTATGTTGAGTTTATTATATATTGTCTATTTTTTTCTAACTGTACAAGGCATTCTCTTTTGATCCAAGTAGATATAATGAGGCATATATACTTAACCTTACACTACAAATAAATGTAACGTTTAGTGATAATTTTTTAGTCACAATTAGAGCTGTAAATGCGGACCGGACTTTCTAGCACGGCACGAAACTGATATGAGCCCGGGAGGCACGAGCACGATACGGCACGAAAAAATATGGGCTTTGGCTAGGCACGGCACGCACGACAAGCTCGAAGGCACGATATAAAAGCACGAACAAACTAGCCCGAAATCACGACACGATAAAAAGCCCGATATTTTGACATTAATAATGATAATAAATTTTTATTTGTCAATTATCTATAAATTAAAATGATAATAAAAGTCTATTATTTTTCTCAATGTTTATATTTTTATAATTATATTAATTTATTTTAAAAATGATAATTCCTATCCTCACATTTTTTGGCAATAATAAAATGGGTCTAAAAGTAGGCCCAAATAAGAAAAATGGGCCGGCTCGACATGGGCCAGGTCCATAGGCCGTGCTGGGCTTACTATTTCAAATATGGGCCGACTCGGCCTGATTGAATATGGGCTCGGCCTGGCCCGAATTATTCGGAGGCACGAAAATGTGGGCCGGGCCGGCCCACATTTACAGCTCTAGTCACAACATATATTTTGTGTGACTAAATGTCACTTTTAGTATCAACAAAAAATTACTTGTAACTAAAAAATCATACTTAATCACAAGTTACTACTGATGTAGTTTTAGTTACAACCTATTATTTTTAGTAATAAATTTTGTTGTAACTAAAAATATATTTAGTGACAACAAATTGTGATTTTTGTGACTATTACTTTTAGTCACTGAATTTTTAGTAATGACACAAGTAAAATGATTTTTCTTTAGTCACATATATTTTGTTTGTAGTCACAAAATTTATTGTGTTTATTGTGACTAAAACTAAAAGTTTTTGTAGTGTTACTACATATATATATATAGTATCTTTTTTCGTTTTTGTCCATCTTTTGCATATTAAAAAGTAGGCATGAACCTAGAAATATATCATAAGGGTTAAGTTATTGTTTTTGTGTTTAAAAGTGTTTATAATAAGATTAGTAAGTAATTTGTAAAAAAAAAAAAGTAACAATCATATTATGAAAATGAAATCCTTGCCAAACCATATTAAAAAACAATTAAAATTAAAAATATTAGCAAGGGTTTGCAACTAATAAATAATCAATAACATTTCAAGTTGTTGAAAGGCCTTGAAGTGCAAAGTCCAAATAGAATAAAAATGTGATGTTTTTTTTAAATACTATGTCTCTATTAAGTCACATTAAAATAAAATAGCACATTATTTTTTATAATGAAAAAGCTTATCATAAAGCTATAAACAATTTCTCCTAAGTATTTTATGAAAAAGGGGATCCAACAAACTTTTTCTTCATAAATAAATTTTGAATTATTCATTTTTTTAAGTATATATGGAAATAACATGTAATTAGAATATATATATATTCTATAAAAGACAGGGATGAGTAATGTCATCCAAATATATCACAACTTTATCGATACAAAAAGAGATTTAAAAAAATGCTTGATTTCCCTCTCGACATATATGTATATATAGTTAAAATAAAATAACTTGAAAAGAAAATATATAAACATGAAATAAAATGGCATGATAAAAGTACATAAAATAGCCTATAAAATAGAATGTAGGGACTTCGTTTCATATGTCATCTAATTTAATGCTTTTGTCATTTTATTTGGCTTCTAGTCTTTGTTTCTCAAATGAAAAAAAGAAAAAGAAAAGTACACATATATATAGTACACGTATATATATAGCTAGTTTTCATGTTCACCCTAAAAGCACATACATCGATGCATCTATTCTCTAGATTTTGGCTTGAAAAGATTTTCGGTCCAATTTTTTTTTTTATGATGCTATATATTGTAGTTATTTAGAATATTTTGTAAATTTTTAAGAAATTTTGAATAATTTACAGTACCGAAAATAATGTTCAAATAAGCTATTTTCCACGCGCTTAAAAAATACATTCACGCGTGCAACAAACTATTTGAATTTTATTTTTTAGCACTTTAAATTATTTATGATTTCCTGACAATTTACAGATACTCTAAATAACTACAATATATATAATCATAAAAAAAAATTATATCAAAAATACTTTTAAAGCCAAGAACCAAAAAATGGGTGCACCCGAAATTTTCCCTATAGTTCTTATCTTAATTAACTTTCATTTCATATAATAATAATTCTAAATTATTTTACTTTACTAATTTTACATTTGCACTTTTTCAAGATGCAAAATTACTTTTAAAATTATTGTCTTTTTGTAAAAATAGTTTTTCAGTTATATTTATGCTTGATTTGATCATTTTTCATTATAAAAACATAAACACCATTAGCAATTACGATGAGTAATTCAAAGTATGATAAATCACATCAATCATAAACAAAATAATAATACCAATACATAACATAAGAATTATTTTGACAAAATGGGTAAAAAAAATTTTGACAAATACAAAATTGGTTATTTTCAAAACAAAATAAATGGTAAACTTAAGAAAATTAAATTTACAATTTCAAATAATATTAATAGAAATAATAGAGATGTGGTTAGAATCTAGTCCAACGAAGAAACGACCAAAAGCAAAAAAAGACTTGGATCGATTCAATGATCACACATCATTTCAAAACAGTACCCAAACAATCCCAGCCGTCCATCTCATCATCGCCATAATGATCATCTAACCCTACGATCTGCCAGCGTGGACAGAAGGACAAAAGAATGACGTCATCAATCAATGCATTCCTGAATCTCAGTTAATAATAAGAACTAATCAAATTACCATTTTACCCCCTACTACAATGACCCCAACCGACAAAGATTCAGATCATTACGTCACAGCGTGTGCCCCCACCCAATGACATCTGTCTGTCATGTCAGATTACGTCACCCATGTGTTACAGTCCTCTTTCTCTCTCTCGGTCAACCCCTAAATCGACTAAATTATATGAAGACAGCGGCGCCGACATCTCCGGCTCCGAGGCCGGATCCGGGTCGGGTCACGGGGATGCGAAAACGGGTTTTGACTTTTACTTTAAGGAAAATGATGACGTGGGATATCTTCGTGAAGGTACGGTCATGTGCTGTGCTTACGTGTCCTACTTTTAACGAATCGTGTACGAAGGGTAACCTTCTTCCCTTATGTTTATGCCCACGCGGTGTATGGAGCGCGTGATCAACACTCGCCTCATCATTTAATTTTATTTTTAAGAATAATGATATGTGTAAATAAAATATACATAAAAATATTACACATAATAATGTGTTATTGTTTTTTAAAACAGTTTTAATAAATATGATTGATTAAGAGTAATTCTAACCCTGAACACTAAAATAGTGTTGAACTAACATCAAAATAAGATAATTCTAATACCATATTTTTTTTTCAAATCCAATCATAACACTAAAAGTTATACCAAAAAATATATTCAACATTATTATATTAATCACAAAGTACACATTATATTATTATATTATTTTATCTTATAAATTAAATAATATACATATATTTATATATATAAAATATTAATATAAAACACAAAAACCAAAAAATAAATGTTGCCGTGGTGAACAGTGCCACATTATCAATAATGTCATGGCATTGTTCATCTCCACCATTTAGAGTCTTATTGGAGTGATATATGGAGTAGGATCAACATCAAGTTGGTGTTTTGCAATTCCATTAGAGTTGGCCTAAGCTAAATTGACACGATACTGTATATAATATTTTGAGTCCAGATGTCATTACTCTTATTTTGAAGAAGGGGAAATTCTTTTCTTAGTTGTGATGAATTGGTGGGGTGGGGGCACTTGGCAAACATATCATGCTTTTTTTTTTTTTAATCTTTCTTTCTTCATTTTATTTTTTTGAAAAACAATTTGGTAATAGTGATCAATTGGTAGTGTTTCCACATTGTTTGGGAAATAGGTGATGATTATATGAAATGTGTTGAGTGATCCTTATAGTGATCCCATTAATTGAACACTATATCAATTAATGGGTTAATTATAGTGGAAAAGTTAAGTGCAAAATTTAATGTGGGGTATTTGCACAAGTGCTAAAATGGATTTCAAATAATTCTTGCTTCTTTTTTGGGAAGATACCCTTTTTGTTCATAAAGATTTATTCATAATATCAAATTTTAGATCATCTCATGTCAAATCTAATCATCAAAGCCATTTTGATGTTAAATCAACATTAAAATAAATAAATTTTAGCATTATTTTTTTTATATTCCAAAATTATGTCCTATATTATTATATTAATAAATAAAATAATGTACATATATATTTATTTATAGAATATTAATATAAAAATAAAAAAGTAAAAGTAAAATTGGATAACATTTGAGCTTTGATTGGGTTTGATATGATATTGAAACAACACCATACCCTCATAAGTTTGAGATTGAAAACTTTTTTTGTATTTATTATTTGAGTATATATTTCCCACTTATGGTATACTTTGTTTGATAAGCTAATCAATGTTTAAGGAATATTAATAGTACAAAAGATAAACTCTTAAATATATTTGTAACAAAAACGTACATAGGTGATTGTACATTTTAGTATATAGTACTCAAGATGATATATTATAACTTGTATATATACATAAAAAAAAAGTTGTACAATGTTTTTTCGATAGGGTAAATTGGAAAATTTTCCCCACAACTATGATCACATAGAGTTTTGCCCCATTAATTTTTTTTTTATGGCAAATATCTCTTATTGAATTATAGCAATTATTATAAATGTGTCATTTATATTGCATTTCGTTTATTTTTTTTAAAACAATTTGTTCGTGTGGCACTGATTGCATTAATGTGGAAGATCTGACAGTCCTATTAGACAAATGCATATATATATATATAGTAATATAATGATAAATTTTAAAAATATCTATTTATATTTTTAGAACTAATTTTTATATGTTTAGTGTCAATAAACTCGATTTCGACTAACTTCAGTTAATTAAATAAATCATCGTACTGTAACTATGCATGTGACATGTGATTACATAGCAAAGTACTTAAAATAATGAACAGAATGTAACAATATAGCTACATTTGCAACAATTTCCATAATTCATAATACATTTTTGCCAAAAAAAAATAGTCGAAAGACAAAACTTTACCAGAGCTATAGTTCATGAAGTAAAATTGCTATTTATCATTTTATATATTTTGATGTGTGAAGTGTAATCCAAAACAAATAGTATACCTACTCAAGAACAAATTTGGCAAATTAATTACCTAGCTAGCAAATCATGGACACAAGACAAACTACTTTTTATGATAAAGATTTTTGCAAGAGAATAAAATATGTTAATATCATAAAAGTAACTAAGAAATAATGAACGGTTTATCTCATTTTATGTCAATTTACATTTTGACTATATATACTGAATAATTTTGATGATATTGTATTTTAATAAACCAATACAAAATGTAAAAATGTAGGGTTTATCTCATTTTGTGCCTATTTACATTTTGACTATATTTACTAAATAATTTTGATGATATTGTATTTTAATAAGCCAATACAAAATGAAAAACTTAAGGGTTTATCTCTTTTTGAAATGGACTCAAGGATTTTTCTCATTTTATGCCAATTTTCATTTTGACTATATAATAAATAATTTTGATGATAATGTATTTTAATAATAAGCCAATGCAAATATATGGTTTAATTTTCCCCTTTGTACTTTACTTAAATACTATAATTTTGATAATATATTTTATCAAAGTTTGAAACTAATCATGTGCTTGAAAAAACAAAAATAATCAAGTGGAGGGAAATATAAATTTTTAATATTTGAGAAATAGTATAAGTTAATAGTTATACTATATATTTTTGTTGTGTTTTTTGAGAATTGCATAATTTTAAAATTTTACGAAAATTAACTATAATATTATAAACTTATAAAATGAAGTAAGATCACACAAGATTTTGTCTTTTACCCACAAAATTGTTAGCTACTCTTCTTCCTTTTTATTTTTAATATTAATTTTATCCAATTGGTTCTAAATTAATAATTAACAATCATATCATCATTAACCGATAATTGAACTAAGATCACAGAATATTTTTGTTTTTTCTTTTCTTTTTATATCAAAAGTGTTAGATACTTTCCTTTCTCCTTTTTTTAATATTTGTTCTAGGGTTCTTAATTAATTAATAATTAACTATCATATGATGAAGATAAAATGATCAACTAATAAGATCACAGAAGATTTTTGTAAAAAAAAAATTGTCTTTTATCGCCCAGATCTATTTTTTAAAGTTATTTTGTACTTTTGTCTAATTTTAATAATTCTTTATTCTTTATAAAATAACATTTCATAATTCAGACAGTTAATCGAAAATTTAGACAGATGGTCGAAAAATTCAAAAAGCCGATCGAAAAAAATTATTAGCGACTTTTCTTGTGTTTTTTTTTAAATTAATAAATAAAATAATAATAACTGTTTCTAGGGTTCTTAATTAATTAATAATTAACTATCATACGATAAAGATAAAATGATCAACTAATAAGATCACATAAGATTTTTGTAAAAAAAATTTCTTTTATCGCCCAGACTTATTTTTTAAAGTTATTTTTGCTTAATTTTAATAATTTTTTACAAAATAACATTTCATAATTTAGACAACTAATCAAAAATTTAGACAGATAGTCAAAAAATTCAAAGAGCCGATCGAAAAAAAAAATTATTAGCTACCTTTCTTGTTTTTCTTAAAAAGAAATAATAAATAAAATAATAATAACCGTTTCTAGGGTTCTTAATTAATTAATAATTAACTATCATATGATAAAGATAAAATGATAAATTAATAAGATCACAGTTGATTTTTGTAAAAAAAAATTTCTTTTATCGCCCAGACTTATTTTTTAAAGTTATTTTGTACTCTTGCTTAATTTTAATAATTCTTTACAAAATATCATCTCATAATTTAGACAACTAATAAAAAATTTAGACAGATGGTCAAAAAATTCAAAGAACCAATCTAAAAAAAAATATTAGCAACTTTTGTTGTTTTTTTTTAAATAATAATAATAACGGTTTCTAGGGCTCTTTATTCTTAGTGTGAAATGGGTAGAACACGTAGCAATGACAAAGGGATTCTTCTTCTTTGGATCTTCATGAATAATGGCTAGTAAAATGTTAACTAAATCCCAGGCAAGATTCAACTATCTCTTTTTCTCTAAGCTATTTTAATAATAATTTAAAATTTGAAAATACGTATAATAATAATAATAGTAGTTATCTTCAATAATATATAATTAATCATATTATAAATGCACGTGACACTAAATAAACTAATAAATTACTATTACAACGTTGAAATTTTGTTACTTATTGTACTTGTTTTAATTGATAGTTAGACTAGCTAAGCTAGTACACATGCACTCTATTAGCAATAATAATAATATTTCTTCCAAGCTTCACTTATTATTTTTATTTTTCTATTTTGGACATTATCAATATAATTATTATGGATATTTGTGTTTAAATTACTTAATTTATTATATTTGTAATATTTAAGTATCTAAGTTATTTTTTTTAATAGTGATAGTATTTTTCGTCTATATTTTGGTATAGTTTAGTACAACCGTTAATTTTTACTGTTAAGTTTGATTATGACATGTAGGCGAAATTGTTTAATTAAATGGATATTTGTGGTGAAAGTACGTAATTTAAGAGATATCTATGGCAAAAGTACTCAAGTTATAAGTAAATTTTACGGCATGATGGTAGACTTAACTGTAAAATAAATATATGTACTAAACTGACTGAATGTACATTAGCCGCCAAAAAAATAACTTAAATACTTAAGCGCTATAAACACAATAATTTAAATATTTTCGCCACAAATTCTGAGAGTACTTTCAAAAAAAAAAAAAATGATGATTTAGATATTTCATTTATTATTATTATTATGATGATGATGCATGAAAAGGACTAATACTGAAAAGACTGAATCTTTTTCTACTTTGAGTATACCTCCATGTTTACGGTACTAATTATTTAGTTTCATCCAAAATAAATATATTACTTGTTTGAGTTCATTAAAGGCTTGTTTGGTCTTTTCCATATATGAAAAAAGCAAATGTTTTCTTGTTTAAAATTACGTTAATTTTTAGTGTATTTTCTAATATATTTTTTATTGAAGTAAAAACAAAATAAGAATCATAAATTTATGTATACCCCAAATTAAATTAACAATGTTTTATAAATTAAAAAATATTTATTTATAAATATATATAGTGTTATGCACTCTTTTCACAAAAAGAAATAAATAAAATTGTTCATTTATTGATAATTATGAATCAAAATTTACCATTTATTTTGAATATTTTTTATTGTATACTAAATAAAAAATATAATACAATAATAAGCTCAAATATAAATATTTATGAAAACTTATTTAAAAATATAATAAACTTATTTTTTATATTAGATGATTTTTCCATTGATAAAAATTGATTGTCATATAATTTATGTATATAAATTTTACTTTTAGAAGTTAGAAAGATTCATCCTAATTAACAAAACAAAATGTTTTAATACTCTAATAGAGAATTGAGAGATATACTTATCACTAAAAGTAAAGCTTATAATAAATAAAATTAAAATATTTATAATGATTAATCATTTTATTTAAAAATAAATATGTGATTTTTTTAAAAAATATAAGTAACTTTATATTAATTTAAAAAACATATATAACTTCCCTACAAACAAACAAACTTAAATAGTTATTAATTAAATTAATATGATCCTTATCAACATAATTAGCTCAATCATATAGAAAAAGAATAAATAATTCATCATGCAAAAGGAGACCATTTGTAGACCAACCTTAATTAAGCTTAAAATGACAATAATAATTGATTACTTCAACCACACGATGTGCGGTGTAGTGGTAGGGATGCCTTTGTCGGCATCCTTCCTTGATTGGATCAAGGGTTTGAATTTCACTGTATTCTTTCTTGAAAGGGTTATATGTCTAATTCTTTGAGGCTAGGTTAATTTGTGGCGGTCCGTCCTTAAAATGATGGAAACTCTTAAGACACATAAGTCGATGACTCAATCAATGAGAGGGCTATGTGCCTAGCTTTTTGAGGCCATGTTATGCTTTGATAGCCTGTCCTTAATGATATGAGAACCCTTAAGCCATCGATGACAAAATCAAAGAGATAAGGTATGAGTCCTTTATAACTGACATGTGATCCATATGTTCGATGAAAACCAAAAGATAGAGAGTAGGATCTACACCAAATGATCTCACAAAATATTTTTTATCCCGAACTAATTAATTTAGTTTGGAAATTTTGGGTTTAGTTTTTATAAAATTATATTTGGATTAAAATTATTTATGTTTATTTATTAGATATTATATAATTTAATAAATTTGAAAATAGCTTGTTATTAATTTTGTATATTATGAAATGATTTTGATTTATTTTTCTAATTTAAAATCAATTAATTAATAAAAAATACTTTTAAATATTTTCTTATCTGCCACATTATCAAACTATTATTATTTTGGACGAACTACACAAAAGTCTATAAGTACTATAATTCGGAAGTATATTTGTCAAACAAAAATAATTCGATAGATAAAAATCTATAAATATTATAATTTAGAGAAAAAAACTATTTTGTCCAAAAAAAAATAAATAAATAATGACTACTACAAATTTTCAAAAGTAACACAACTAAAAGTAGATGAATAGTTTAAAGGCTCTTACTTTTGTTTGAATGCAAATTTCTAGACTTTGTTTTTTCGATTAAGCAAGGTACGTAATAAATGACATATATATACTTCTTTTTTTCAAAAACAAAAAAACAAAAATCTACACGAATGAAATGATACTATCTTGTGCCATACAAAAGAATAAATTGTCATTACATTTCGTCTGCCATATATAGGGCTCACAGTTTTGCCGGTCCATTAATACCACTCAAATATAATTATAGGAAAATTATAGAGTGAACCCCTTTTTTGGGAGCACTTATACACTCATATTTTGTTTTTGGTTCTGAAATAAATTTTTGCGTACATTTTTTTTTTATGATTTTTATGAAATTTTGAATAATTTATAATATTAAAATTATTGTTCAAACATGTTATCTTCCACGCACATAAGAAAAAACAATCACACGTACAACAAACTATTTGAACATTGTATTCAATACTATAAACTATTTGAAATTTTTCAAAAATTTAGAAAAAACTCTAAATAATTATAATATACATGGTCATAAAAAAATCGCTCGTGACCCCTAACAGCACCCATAATTATAAAGGTAATATTTTTTTATTTTTATTTTTTTCATTTTCTATTTTAGACAAAAAAAAAATCTTACGTAATAAAAAAAAAAGGCCAAACAAGGCAAATGTGTCTAGGGCAAAGGAGTTTTATTAGGATTCCATCCATACACATTATTAAAAGTTATGATATATGCACTAAAATTATTCACCAAAACATTATATCAACTAACATGTCAATTTTTTTTGATCGGTTACATTCATTTAAGACGGGACCAATAAATTTTGGTGCATAATTTTGATCCACGTATCATTATTGCAATAATAAAGATGCCCTATGTGAATGGCTGATGTTGAACATGACGACATTGTTAAGTAGTGATTTGATTCTTCTCCATTATTTGACCTACTTTTTCTTTTGTTTTGTGTTTTGATTTTTTTGGGTGCTTGATGACTATTACTTCCCTAACCTCAAAAGCCTAACAAAAGCACTACTAGTACTACTACAACTCTACTTCATTTTTGCATCTTTTTATTATAGAGTACTTTTATCGTACATGATTTAGTATTCACTAATAATATTGGTGTAATTTTATATCGGTATCACATGTTCCAATTTAAATAGGTTAATTGCGGTATAAATACCCAGTTTTACGAGTTTGTTACTGATATATACTTAATGTCTAAAAGTAGCGGAAAAAATATCTAACCTGACCAAATGTTTAATGTCAGTTATATGTAATTATGTAATTAAATTTAAATTTGTAGCTTACATAATTGACAACAGTTTGATTAAATTGACAAAGTTTTATCATTCAAATCTGAGTTTAGGGTACCAAATATGTACGATTTTAAAATACAGGATACCATATGAACATTATTGAAAACAGAGGGTACCAAGATGATACTTTGCAAAAACATAAGGTACCAAATAAGTATATTCCCTATACTTTTTTAATCCTTTTTGTTGTTTTTAATTTTATTATAGTAAAACTTTTTCGTTTCAAACAATTTTACTTAAATCCCGAACAACAATAATTATAATTTTCAACATAATTTCTCTCTTAATTTTTTCTTATTAAAAGACTTAGCTCATCATATTAATATTTTTATATATATACATAATTAAGTTCTTGAATTTAAAATGTTTTGACATATAATTTTATTTCTTTTTGTTCTAAAAATAATGACTAATGACTTGAGCTTAAGCAATTTCTACAAAATATTTTTCACATTATTTTGATATTGGACAGAATAAAATATTTTACATTAATTGAGTCATATTATTAACAAATAATTTTTTATATTATTATTCACTAATTTTTCACATGAATGAATGTATGTATATATATTTATATCATGTCATTAGGTTTGGTGGACCTCCTTAATTATAAACATATTTAGAACCGTCCAATGCCGCATATGTCAACATCAAAACCATCACATTCATATCATATATTTATTTATGTATATATATATATATAGATAGATAGGGTTACATGAAATTATTATAGAATTTATACATGTATACAATAATATTGATTTAAAATATAGTCTTAGCTAGCAAAAGTAGTCAGTTAAATGTCAATTTCATTATTATTATTTTTTTTATTTATTTTTTATAAAAAAGAGAGAAAGAAAAAGTGAAGAAGAAGAATTAAATAGTTATAGACCACATATGAGTGGAGTGGCATAAAACCATAATGGGATATTCCAAAGAGATTCATTGGCAACTCACTCTCTTGCACCACTTCCACATCATATGTCTTTGACAAAAAAGCTAATTAATTATGGTTCACTAATTTATATATATATATATTTATTATAAATTAAAGATAAAAAAAAGGAAAAAAATATGTGTTATAATTATTAATTATTTAAAATTATACCATGCAACCCTTCCACTTTTTGAAAGGTTCAATCTCATTGAATGGAGACTCATATTGTCCATGTCATTGAGATTTCTCAATAATACCCCACAACCCATCCAAATTATTAAAAATAGTAATAATGATTATTTTAATGCAATTATTATATTTACTTTTTTATATGTGGAACAAACAAGTAGCCTCCCCCATTGAATTGTGGGTTTCCAACCTTGTTTTGATGTTCATGCCTTTATTTAAATTGGGTTTCATTTGTTTATTCTAAATTTAAAAAAAAAAAAAAAAAAAGTTTTTTAATAGTGTTCATTGTTTGAAAATTAACTCATTAAATTACAAAAAAGATATTAAAAAAATCCTAAATAAGCACTTTCTTAATCAATGGTGAAATAAAAATAGGTAAGATTTGTATTTTATTTTTTTTGAAAATAAAATATACAATAAAAGATGAAATTAGAAAGATACTATTCTCTAACTTAAGATATTTTTCATTCAAACCGTAGAGCTTGATTATCATTGTGTACACATGAATAATACGAGCTTTTTGGAAAAGAGAAAAATAAAATAGGTAAGAAGATGAAGATTCTATTCTTTTATAAAGGCTACTTTATTATTATTATTATTGGAAAATAAAATTGTGTTATTAATAGAAAGAATGTTTAAAACAATAACAAATGAACTTGGAAGAGATTATTTTCTAATTGAATAGGTTTATCATCTACCAAAATAGTCATTTTTTTAAAATAATTTTATTTTGATAAATTTTGCAAAGTAATTTTCTTGATATATTAAAACACATTATTGAAGTATAGTGTCCTATATAGAACAAGTGTAAGAATATTGAGTCATTGATAAGAATTTCGGTAACTTCACTAATTACCAATTGATTTTTAGATGGATACCTATGATTCTTGTCATGGTATTATGAGTTATATCCCTAATGGGCATTCGATTCAAATAGTAAGCCAAATTAAAAAGAAAGAACTTGAGATCCGCATAGCAAGTTAAGTCGCACAAGATCCACATAGTGCAAAAAGACACATGTGATCCGATAATTCAAGATTGATGAGCAAAAAATAGCCACCATCTTGAGGGGAATATTGGAGTATAGTGTCTCACATGGAACAAGTGTAAGAATATTAAGTCATTAATAAGAACATTTGTGACTCTACTAATAATCAATTGGCCGATTTTTAGATAGAGTCACATGATTCTTTTCACACATTGTCAAATATACTCAACACTTTATCGAACTTGTCAGAAACTCAGTTGGAATGTTATTTGACGTAAAATTATATATTTTATACTAATTATTATCCTAGTTCCTAATGCGACACTACTAATAATCAATTGGCCAATTTTTAGATAGAGTCACATGATTCTTTTCACACATTGTCAAATATACTCAACACTTTATCGAACTTGTCAGAAACTCAGTTGGAATGTTATTTGACGTAAAATTATCTATTTTATACTAATTATCTTAGTTCCTAATGCGACACTACTAATAATCAATTGGCCAATTTTTAGATAGAGTCACATGATTCTTTTCACACATTGTCAAATATACTCAACACTTTATCGAACTTATCAGAAACTCAGTTGGAATGTTATTTGACGTAAAATTATCTATTTTATACTAATTATCTTAGTTTTTAATGCGACACACATAAGTAATATAAGCTTGTTTAGAAAAATTCATCAGGGGTGTTCATCAAACTGTCTACACCACACCAAAATATGCAGTTTAAAATCTTTTATGGTGCGATATATGGTTTGGAATTTCATAGTCTAATAAACTAGCAAAAAAAATTCACACCACCCAATATCCACAACTCAATATGTATATAATGTCTCATAATAGTGTCTCTTGTCTCCTTTATGCTTGAGAAATTCTACTCTCATTTTTTTTATAGTATGTTCTCTTGTGTGATGTACTGGATTTGTAACTATTATTATACATGTATACACTAATGAATTGTCTAGAAAATTATAATAAAAAAAATTATAAATTACAGAAAAATTAGAGAAGGATAGAATTGAATTTTTGAGTGTGGGCCATAGACACAGTCAATGGCGGTGATGCAATCACATATATGGCAGACACCCTATGAACCACCATCAACGGTGCTCCTTCACCTCTCTCAATTCATTCCATTCAATGCTCGGTGGGCCCCACTCACCACAACTTTCGATCCAGCCCACGTGGCCGCTCCTCATTGGCTGGCCGAGGCAGACCCAAAAGGCCAAAGATGGGACCCAACACAACACCGCAAACCTCCGCGCCTGAAGGAAAGTTAAGGATGGCACCACGTGTCATCCAGCTAACGTCATGATGACTGGGAAAGTGTGATTCAGATCCGATGATTATGTCACGGCGAGAGAGCGGGTCCCACTCCCATCCCCTTAAGTCCACGTCAGCTGACTCTCTCTTTTTACTGCACCACACCAAACCACCGGAGCTTTCGCTTTTGGTTACGTCACCGCTGAAATCTTACCGTTCCACGTCAGAGTCAGGTGACGTCACACTCATTTACTGCCACGTCACACCCTCTCCCCACGTGATATCTCCACTCCACGCTAGTTCACCGGCAAATATCCAGTTTTTCCGAACTACCTGATCGTCATCATAAGCTTCACGCGCCTCACCTGGCGCGTTTCTCTCACTTTCCAATAATTCATTCCTTTATAGCTTTTTTTTATACCCAATTATTTCCCTTTTTTTTTTTTTTTCTTTTTCAAAATTGTATTTTTTTATTTTCTGAATTTTACTAAATGCATGAGACTGATGTCGTTCTAAATTCTATACTGGATTTTGGGGTGACAATTTGAACAATTTCATCACTTGTCAAAGTCACTTAAATCATCAATCAAATCAAAATTGATGAAAACTATTTGGACAAATAATAGTTGATATGAAATTATGATTATTATAATAGGAATTCATGAATTCCATGTTAGATTTAATAAATATGGTTCTCAAATAGTAAGATAATAATATAAAAACTTGGTGAATTATATATTGTTATATAACAATACCTTTGAGAGAAAGGAGAGAGATATTATTTAGAAAAAAAAAACTTTGAAAAAAGGATGACGATTTATAAATATAGAAAAGATTTTATGTAATTTGTTTAAAAAAAAATAAAAAAATAAAATAGAGAATCGGAAGAAGTGGTCTTTTGCTATTTTTCTTTACATTTTGAATGTATATTTATTTTACATAATCCATTATTGTGTGGGCTCTTCTTATGCCCTCAATAATTTTTCTTCATTATTACTTAAAATACATCACCAAACAATATTATTACAAAGTTGTCTAGAGAATGAAAAGTAATATGTAAATATAAAAAAGTTATTTTAACATTATCTAATATAGATATATATATATATTTTATAAGTGGTATTTTGATACTACATCTCTAGATTTTACATAAAAACACATCTTACATAAGCTTTGAAAGTATTCTAAAAGTACTCACAATAAATTATGTAAAATACATATACCTTTAAAATATAAAGAAAAAATAACAAAAAAAATTCACTCCAATAATATTTTTTTTTACTTTTATAGTTTCTCATCTCTTCTGATTATTTATTATTTCAAATAAAGTTTGACACATTTATTTTTTCTAAATACGCAATCGATTTTTGTGTTTTGTTAAATACCAACTCGCACAATGTGTTTTACAAAATAGATAAAAATATAGTACCTTATACCAAATTTTGGTAAAAAAATTAAAGTATAATCGTTCATTCTCAGCTCTTCGACCAATTTCTACGCTTCTTTGAACTTATCGCATTACTAATGACTCAAGAATTTATTTTATAATTGAAAATATTTTGACTAAAATTAGGTCTAGAGTACTATTTTGATATATTTTGTAAAACAAACAATCTAAATTATCATTTTACAAAACACATAAGCCGATCGCATATTAAAAAAAAATGCTAGAACCAAAATAATGGTGGTGTTTGGTAACACTTAAAAAATAGTTTTTTATTTAATTAATTAAAAATTTGACAATTAAACATAAAATGTATATGATAACTCTATTTTTATTTATTATTTTTTTAAATTTTAATTAAAATTTATTAAATTTTGAAAATAAAATTTTTCCACTTTCAAAATTTTTTTAACTCATTTTCGATTTTTTTCTTCTCTTCTTAAAATCAACACCTCATTTTATTAAACAAAAAATAAAAATTATCAAACACATTTATTATTTTTTGTTTTTAAAAACAAAAAACAAAAATAATTACCAAACAAATTTTTATTTAAAAAATATATATATAGTATTTTTATTTTTGTGTTTTAAAATTTCAAAAACAAAAATGGAAAACTAAAATTTAAGTAGATGGATTTTGAAAGTAGAAAATTTATTGAGAGAGTACTATTGTGATTGTTGCCATACTTGTTTTCTTAGTATTCTTCTTGTTTTTTTTCACAATAAAGAATTAAAAAAAAAAGAAATATGACGCAAGAAGAAAAGAAATGCAATAAATAGGCGCGTGGGAAGCCCAATTCCCAAACCTACGATTCCAAAGCACGAATATATATATATATATGTATGTAAACAACAGTAGTTTGTGACGTAAGCAACCACACACTCACACTACTCTCTCTCTCACACACACATTATTATTATTATTATTATTTTCTTTTTTAAAATAAATAAATAAATAATTTTATTTATTTATTTTTCATTTATAAAATCTCCTTTCCTTTCCCCAAAAACACCCCACACACCCCGCGTTGACATCAAATCAAACACAGCCACTCTCTCTCTCTCTCTCTCTTCTGATTCTGAGATGCAAGGCCTACGGCGGTGCTCAAACGACGTCGTCCACCTCGACCTGGGTCCAACCACAACCGCCACGACAACCACGACGACAAGCGGAGCCGTCGTTGTGTCGTCGTCGTCCTCTTCCTCGCTATCGATCGACGATGAGGAGTCGGTGGAGACCCGAATCCAACGCCTGATATCGGAGCACCCGGTGATCATCTTCAGCCGGAGCTCCTGCTGCATGTGCCACGTCATGAAGAAGCTCCTCGCCACCATCGGAGTCCACCCGACCGTCATCGAATTGGACGACCACGAGATCCCCTTCCTGCCTTCGTCTCCCTCCGCCTCCGCCGGAGAAGATAGCTCGGACAACCACCACGCCTTCGCCGCGGCTCCGGCTGTCTTCATCGGCGGCGTCTGCATCGGCGGCTTGGAATCTCTCGTCGCCCTCCACCTCAGCGGCCACCTCATCCCTAGGCTCGTCGAAGTTGGCGCTCTCTGATTCGTAATTACTAAGAACTTTTTTTTTTATTATTATTATTTTTATTTTGCTCAATCTTATATATGAAATATAGTTGTAATTTTCTCTTATAATTTGGGTTATTTTGTTTAAAAAAAATTAATTAGGACAGGAAAAAAAATGAAGAAGAAGAAGAAGATATAATAACCCCTTTGCTATGGTTTATTTTTATTTTTTTTTTGTATAAATCCAATTGTTTTTCCTCCTGAATATTGGTCAAATACCAGTAAGAAAGATTAAGACGGGAAAGTCAAACAATCGTGTGGTTAGGATTGATTCGTCGACCCCTTCGGCGTGATCTAGTCCTAATATTGTTCAGTTTAGTTACTTATAAGTTATAACATAGAATGATATATTTTGGGCAATCTGGACCGTCAAATGTGTTGACTTTCCTTTGACTCTTGTTGGAGTTTTAGTTTATATATCTCTTCTTATATTTTGGCTGTTGAATTTGATAATATATATTTTTCATAAAAATATCATATTATCTTGTAAATTAGTGCTTTTCTTTCTTTGGTAATTTTACTAATTTTTAATATTTTTTTAATGTACTTTTGGCCAGTCATAGGGGGGCAATCTCTATTTTTTACCAAAAAAAAAAAAAAATACATTTCTATTTTTTGTAATTAAATACCTCAAAATGACACAGATGTACTTTCAATTATTTTTTAAAAAATAAAATTGACAAATAAACTCATATTAGCCAAAAATATTGTAAATTTAAATTGTTATATTTGGGTTAGAACAAATGAACACAAAGGGGTCCCACTTACAATTATTGAGAAATGGGATGATGATTCTTTTTCTAAATAGGTTCTATGCTGTTTTGATTTTTTTTGCTAAGATGAAATATAAGAAAAAGAAGTTCTTTTTAGTTTTTATTATTTAATAAAATTAATAATAATAATAATAATCTTGGAATAAGGAAGTACTTTGATGACGATGACAAGCTAAAATGAAATATCAAAACGACACTGTTAGATATTCTGACAATGTTACTCCAATTATTGCAAATATCTTCTAACCAAACACGACTCTATTTTTTTCCTTTCTTTTTTACTCTAAAAATGTTTATATTATTTTAGTTCTCTTTTTCATATATATATTTTAGGAGATTCTGATGTAAGAGTTTCAAAAAAGTTCATAGGTGACCCGTGAATATTTTTATAAAAATTTTCAGAAAATTTTGAATAATTTACATTATCGAAAACCAAGCACATAAAAAAAATTAGTCGCCTGTGAAATTTGTTTTAAATTTAATTTTCGGTATTATAGATTATTTTGAAAATTTTAAAACTTTATAGAATGTTCTAAGGTTCTTTATAATATACACAATCATAAAAAAATCATTCCTACAACATATTTTCCCGATATTTTATATATTTTTGTTAGGGCTTTAAGACCTAAATTTAGAGAATGGGATGACAAAACAAAACTCAAATTTTGTCACAATGTTATTGTGTCACGATTTTAGCCACCCATAATTAATTAATTAATTACCACTATCCCTCAAATTAATTACTTTTTTTTTTTACCTAACTAATCTTTACATAAATATAAAACTAAAATTTATTATTAAAAAATATGTCCTTGTTGGTTTTTAACTGACTAGATTATACAACATTTTGGTCTTTTACATTTATGCTAAATACCATATTTACATCATATTTTTAAATAAAACTAAAATACATACAAAAATGCCCTCATTTCAAATGACATCATACTATTATAAATGTTTAACTTTTTTTTTACCAATTTGAAAAAATGTCATATAATGTTACAATAATATATTTTTTTCATTACTTAATTACTATTTAAAAATTAAAAAAAATCATACAAAAACAACCTCAATGACACAATACTATCATATAAATGTTCAATTTTTAAAACCAATAAATTAAATATAAACATATAACATCACATAATGTTACAATAATATTCACTTTTTTCGTAATTAATAATATATATTTATATACGGAAAGTAGGAAAAATCTCAGGTGCATCTCTTAAACAGGGACACACTGGTACACCTCCTCTCTAGTTTTTTGTGTAATTTTTTTTATGACCATGTATATTGTAGTTATGTAGAGTATCCTGCAAATTTTCAAAAAATTCAGAATAATTTACAGTGTCAAAAAATAAGGTTAAAATAGTTTGATGCACGCGTAACTATTTTTTTTTATGCGCGTGAAAATTAGCGTATTTGAATATTATTTTCGACACTGTAAATTATTCAAATTTTTCTGAAAATTTATAAATACTTTAAATAACTACAGTATACACGATTATAAAAAAAAAAATTTGCTCTAAAAAATTCTTGTGGATCCAAAAATTAGAGAGAGGGTCCACCAGAGAACTACTATAGAAAATATAAGTGTGAGGGTTTTGATTGTGTGGTAAAGAAGAGAGAATTGTTCAAAGATGTGATGATCTTTCCAATTAAGGAATGGAAAGGAAGAAAAGCATGTATGGAGGATTATTAAGAGACATTACCCCACTTTTCACATCTTAATTTATTTTAATTAATTAATTAATTGATCTTTAATTTGAAATAAATAAATAATAGATTTCCTTTAGGTTTGGAAAAGACAGCTTAAGTGAGGACTGATGACAACAACAACATTAACAACCACAAACCACAATCCAATAATGGCATTTTTAAAAGGAAATTTTTTTTGGAGAATCATACGTGGCACACATGCAATGGGTTTGATTGTACATCTAAGGTGGACCCCACCACATAGAATCTTTACAGCCTAACGTTAGAAGAATCTCATTGTGATTCTTTTCAAAGAAAATGAAGAAAGAAAAAACTATGTAAAGGCACATTCAATAATTTAAGCCAAAAAAAAAAAAAAACTATATAATAAAAGCAAAAGTTGAGTTTATTTATATATTAAAAAAAAGAAGGAGAAGAGAAATAATGAATTGGACAACCCTAGTGCCTCAACTGAGAGTTCCTTAATGGTAGGGCTTTAGATGCACTAATCTTAAAAAAGTTGAAATTTAGTCTAAAGTACTTTCAAAGCCATTATAATAGTTGAATTAGTAATGATATGTGAACACAAAATAAGTACTAAATTAGTGATAGAGGTGAATCTAAAATTTTATTTAAGTAGGAACGAAAATTTAATAATTATGTTAGAATTTCGGTACTGTTTCTTCTGAAAAGAGTTCTGTATTTCCTCTCCTAATTTCTCTATTCTTTCTCATACTTAAATCACGAGAAAGAGATACAACGAAATAATGGGAAATGGAACATGGTGCTCCCTTATTCAGGAGAATAAGCAGAAAAAATTCCTATAAAATATTTGTATCGATAAAGATATAGTAATAAAATTATGTAAATAAAAATAAAATACTAAGGGTAGGGTGGTGGTTGAGAAAGTAAGGAAGATGATAGTGATTTATGATTAAAGTATATTGTATACCAGGTTATTTTTTTCATATGTAAAAAGTTTCGGGTTATTAATTTTAGGAAGACGAATAGGCAATAAATAAGAAAATGAAGAACATACAGATTTTACATGGAAACCCTTACGAGAAAAAATTACGAGCAAATGTGAGAAAATTCACCTTATCGAAAAATTGAATGATACAAAAGTCTGATGCAGTCCAACCATAATCAAACATTAAGGGAAAATGTAAAATCGTAATTAAAAGTCCATACAAAGCCCCAATTTTTCTCAATATTTTATTACCACAAAATGTCACACTGCGAGCTTTAAGCTGAGCCAATTTGAATTCGAGTCATAAACATAATACTAATTTTGATTTGAAATCTAAATTTTAATATATACCAATAAAGTCTGACATGATTTTATCTCGATTTAAGTAGATTTTTCAATTCTGTGTGCATCACTATTCTTTGTCACGGGTTAAATTCCCCATTATTCATAAGTGGAATATACAGTAATAAAAAAGATATACCAATATGAATAAAAATTTAGTACACATTTTGTATGTACATGTTTTACTTAAAATAATGTCAAATTACCATTACTTAATGTCAATTTACTATTGTTTAATAATTAAAGTATAAATTAATTTATATTGTAGCTTTTGCTGGAGTGATGGGGTTCGTTCATTATCTCTTTACTGTGGAACCCTCACCCCTTACTCATTTGATTGGAGAAACATCATAGCATAGGACCTTCTTACCTTTTTCTTCCCCATTAATTACTCTTATATGCTTACTTGGATTATTATGTCACGTTATTATTATAATAATAGTGATTAAATATATATATATATAAGTTTGAGAATTTTCTTACAGGGCTTCTCTTTAAGCTCTATCAGTAAGACTTTCAGTGTTTTTAATCCGTGAATAATTTTCGGTGCAATTTTATTTTATGACCATGTATATTGTAAGTATTTAGTGCATCCTGCAAATTTTCGCGCGTGCAACAACATGTTTAAACCTCGTTTTCGGTACTATAAACTATTCAAAATTTTCTAAAAATTTATAAAATGCTCTAAATAACAACAATATACATAGTCATAAAAAAAATTACACTCAAAACTATTCTTAAGAACTATTCTTGAGAACCCTACTAATAGTGATTAAAGTAAAAAGCTAAAAAAATTAATTGTCCTATATAAGTATATCATTATAATATATATGACTGTTCAAAAAGTTTTTACTATTGGAATTTTCTCTTTACATTTCATTAATGATGTGAGAATCTTTCTCAATCAATCAATCTAAACCAACAAAGTATAACACTTGGAATTTGCCCATCCACAAGGCTAAATTATATAGCTTTTTTTTGCTTTCATTTATTTATTGCCACATAGAAAAAATCATTTATCTCTCTTGTAACTTTTTTTTTTCTTTCCCTCATCTTACATTAAAATGGGGGTCAAACCAAAAAAGTCAACAAAAATGGATGACCTCTGCTAAAATCCTCCCCAATTCATGAACTTCTTAACCTCATCGTACAAAACCAAGATGGCCGCAGCTCCTGTACTCCTAAAAATGTTAGAAACTGCGCCTCGGTAAAACGACACCACTCCCTCTGTCCTGTAAATCTTCCTCCAGCAGTCCCGAGTGCTGCGGTACATGGGCGTTTCGAGTCCTGACTGCATCATCATTCGCCTACGGACTGTATCCATCGGATAGGACAACATCCCTGCTGTCGTCGTCACTGCCTGAGCAGCTATCCAGCGCTTGAGCAATGGCACCTCGGGTTTGGATTCTTTGGACATCATCTCCTTCATTGTGTCGAACCCCCCAAAGTAGATCCCCCGGTGGATGATCATTCCTTGTAGGGAAGCAGGCAGCCCGCGGTAGATCCCCCGAATGCCATCTTTCCTGCCAACGGTGGCGAGAAAGTGAGAGATGCCGCGGAACTGGCGGACTTCGTTCCTGCCAATGTCTGCAGCCAGGCGGGTGTGGGCTATGTCAAGAGGGTATATTAGGATCAGCGTGGTGCAACCTGCTGCAGCTCCAGCGATGAAGTTGGCTGATGCACCGGAGGCAAAATGACCTGCCTGTGAGTTCCCACTTCTTAACATGTTTCGATACAGATCCTGTGTTGAAAGAAGAAACAAATCAATAGGGATTCTTCCTAATATTTTGTTGAACTCTTTATTGGATCAATACTTTTCTAGCCATATTTGTAATTCAATTAAAACCATTATGCAGGCCTAAAGTAGCAAACTACTTTATTGTCTCGTTCATAAACATCATTACATAAAAGCAAAATATTAATATGTAATATATAAAAACTGATATAAATGACATCACCTCATTATATATTCAGTCACATTAAAAGCAACATCCACTAGTATATAATTGCCTCAACAAGTACAAACATGGTTATTGTTGCTCAAATACTATGGGACACGCTGTTTTTCAAGCCAAAAAAGTAAGTCTAACCACGATTCAAGGTGGCTATATCCACTTGTTTGAATTTAAAAATAAATCCCCCCTTGTCTCAAGGCCGAGTAATGAAAAATACAATTCACTTTCTTTAAATAATTCATATGTATGACTGCTCTTTTACCCCCCAATAGGCATGAAAAACCTATCACCATCATAATAAAGAAACTAGGTTTCTCAAGAATTCCTAGCCACTAGTTTCCCTTATAAAAAGATTACCAAGGCAAGTGGAAAACTCCCATAACTAGCCTTTGACTTGTGAGTTTTTCGGATTTTGGGCTCTCAGAACATTAAAAAATGCAAACCCAGATAAGAAAATGAATCTATTTCCGTTAATCTTTTGAATGCTTCATTCTACTCTTTATCTGGCATTTGAATAAGATAACCATAGAAATAGAACAAACCGGATGGTTACACCAACAAACATCAGCTAAACGAGATTTAAAACATATCATAAATGAATTTACATTTTTTTATCAATGAGAGCTTTCATTTTTCTAACAAATTGCTAGACTTGGTTAATGAGGTCCAATTCTCTTAAATACCTCTTTTTAAGTCATACAATGAGAATGTCCAATTCTCTTAAGTCAACCAGAAACAGGGGACCATTAATTATCTCATTTAATATTAATAAACTTAAGAGCTGAATAGATAAGCATGTTAGAGGTTTATTACAAATCAAATCTTGCATATAAGGCTACTGAATGACACTCACTACCAATTGATATAATACATTTCCTTTAAATATAAGCAAAAGACAAGTGTTCATATAACCTAGAAACAATTATCAAAGAAAAGGTTCTAAGAAGAAAAAGAAAAACTACTGCACTAACTTGACATTTAGCATAGGTTTTAGAATCAGGCTCCTGAGTTGCCAATGTCATTTACATCAAACACTGTCGTTTTTCACTTGATTCATAGAGTCCATGGCTTATAAATACAACTAACTATTAGACAAAACAATGTCTACTCTCAGCAACATAATCATATAATTCAGTAACAACTTCCTAGAAAGAGTCTACGAGTTCTGCAATTACATTCAAGGCCCAATTCAAAATCAACTACAAGAACTACTAATCTTTGCCCAAGAGCAATTAAGTTGATCAAAATAAATGCTTAATCACAAGAACTGATCTTTGCCCAAAAAGAGAAAGGATATTGAAATGTACCTTGAGGGAGAAATTGAGAGCAACAGAAGGGTAATAGCGAATAACACTGCTTCCATTGCCTCTCCACAATGAAAGAATGCCTTCTTCCCGGACAGTACGAGCTATACAATCAAACATTCCCTTGAATCTTCTACGCCCACTTCCAACAATGGCCAGATTACTCTCTTGGGTCTGTAACAAAAGCTTTGCTCTCTCAATCGGCGCAACAATCGTGTGTACAACTCCACCCATCACCGCACCCGCCAATAGATCACGATGAAAGTTAGCCAACCAATAGTACGAACTCGATGAGCTTTCCCCACCCCTTTCTGGGTTAGCTTCATCTTTCTCTTTCGTTTTCCCAAACCCTTTGTTTATATTATCACCCATAAAAGAAGACCCAGGTAAAGATTGAATCAAACTCTATCTGAATTTTCTTGGTTATGCGGCGAAAACCCAATTCCCAGAACTCCGTAAAAATTTTACCTTTTCTCTTTTCGAGTGTAGAAATCTTTCGAAAAATGGCGTGAACGCTAAGACTCGGGAATATACAGAACAGAATAAAATTTGAAGAAATTCGTTTTAAAGGCAAAATCTTTGGAGATGGGTTCTTGGTTGGTGACGTTTTGGGGATTCAAATTAGGAAATTTGAAGGTTTTGGTGGCCGTTTTTATCTTTTCTTCCCCAAAATGCACAGTGGATTACTTTCACTTCACGCTAGGTTTTGAAGAATAATAATATATATTATAATTAAGTAAATGGATTTTTATTCAATAATTTTTGGAATATTAATTATTATTATTATTATTTTAAAGAAAATCATATCCTAATTTGCAATAAGTAAAATAAAGGAGTCTAAATAATTTTTATAAAAGAAGTGTATAGGTATTGATGTGATGAAATTGAGTTGTACTTTTAGGAATTTCTTTTTTCTCTAATAATTTTAGGAATATTTGGTCAAGACCATTAAACAAGAATAAATTCGAAAAAAAAAAAAAGAAAGGAAGCCAAATCCAATACGTTGTACTTGAGAAAAGTTAATAAAGTTGCATTAATAATAATAATAATAATAATAATAATAATAAATTTTTATAAGTATGTCATTAACTTAATACAAATAAATAAATATAATTGAAAAATGAATAATTCTAAGAAGATTATCTATGTTATAGCTAAAGTAGCTATAATTTAACTAGCTATAAATTATTTAACATGTTTTTACATTATCCAATTAATTTGACTTCTTTACTATTTGTGTTTGTTAATAAAATAATATTTATATATTTATTAAGAAAACAATATTTGGCTGCTCTCTATTATTGTAGTGTATACATAGTAGAAAGAATAGAAGTTTCTCTAACTAATATTTTTTTTTTATGAATTAATTACTTGTTTTACTATTTTTATATATTTTAAAAAGCTTTTAAAATGTGTGTTCTTTTTAAAAAAAAAAAAATTAATTAGTCTTACCTGCCCGTCAACTAAACCTTTCCAACAACCCCAATTAAAGATACAACTTTGAAGATTCAACCTTATATTATTTGATTACGAACGTGGTTTATTTAAATTATTAAAATATATAAAGGGCAAGTAGTTTTGTCACACTCTGCCCATTTTCATCTAAAAACGACGTGTCGTTTTCTCAAATGATCTCACTTAACATGTCATGTCGTTTTCAGATATTATCATTGAACATAAGATAAAACTTGTCTTTATTCATAATAGATAAGGACGAAAACGACAATCCACAACCTAAACGTCATCAAATACCTAATCATCTCATACATTATAGGGTTTGTAGGTGCCGTATCGATATAATACACTCTCAAAAATGATATTTGTGAATGTTGTAATCTCAATTTCTGTTTATGATAATATTTATTGTAGTTAAAGTGACCCTCAGGGTCGGTCCTGAAAAAAAGTTGACCTAAGACGGTTTTAATAAATTTAAAAAAAATGAGCCCTTTTGTTTATGTCATTTTAAATAAAATTAAACTAATATTTAGTAATTTTAAAAAATGACCCTTGGGTAGGGGTGGGCCCTAGGCACGGGCCTAGCCCGCCTATGCCCAGGGCTGGCCCTGGTGACCCTCGTGCAATTTTTTTTAAAATTTGAAATAATTTCAAATCGCTAATTGCATATGTGCTTGTTTTTTTATAAGCGTGTAAAAATAATTATCTTAAACTCTGTTTTTAGTTCTGTAAATTATTCTGAACTTTTTGAAAATTTATAAGAAAGTCACTATTATTACATTAAATACCGTCATTAAAATAATTGGAATAAAAATACTCCAAGTGTCAATTTTGGGAACGTGTGTAGTATCGATACACCATGAGGCCGTGTTGTATCAATATATTAACGTAAACCGATTATTTTTGGATTTCTTCTCTTCTACATGGACACAATTCGAGCGTTCTTCATACTCCAAGCGTTAAGATTTGAGATCTTAACACTAGTTGTTCCATTGTTGAATGCATATAAATGAGCTCCTTCGTTAATTGCCAATACTGGATAAACCCTAGCTGTGATACAACTCCTCCCTTCTCCACCAAAACTCTCAACTATTGAATGATCAATCTGCACCAACAAAAAGAAAATCAAGTAATTCTTAAAGATAAATTTAATTATATAATCTTGATAGATTTATATGTACTTAATTTTAGATTGAATAATCGATGTATCAATTTATCATCGATCAAACGAATCTATATTAAATAGAATTTATCTTTGACAAAATTTAGAATAAGCCATACATAACAAAAGATTTTTTTTAATATCATTTTGCAAATAATTTCTTTTTGATAATTTTTTACAAAATAATTTTCAAGACACATTCGATTGGACAATATATCAATATCTTATTAAGAAAAATGTGATTTTGCATTATGATATAATCTCCGTATCAACTTATCATCGATCAAACGAATCTGCATTAAATAGAATTTATCTTTGACAAAATTTAGAATAAGTCATACATAACAAAATAACTTTTTTTTTAATATCATTTTGCAAATAATTTATTTTTGATAATCTTTACAAAATAAATTTAACGACGCATTCGATTACACAATATATCAATATCTTATTAAGAAAAAAGTAATTTTGCATTATGACAAATAAAAAACATGTATTTTCATTGTTACTTAATCAAATCATGAACATACATACCAAAGTTCTCAATGTTATTTTCTCTTGGAGAGGATCCAAGTCTAGAAAAGTCCCATATGTGGTTTTGTCAAGCCCATCTCTCAATGAAGACCTGCTCAAAGTCATGACTCATTTTTATAAAGTTTCATACTCAAAATTCTCAAAAAAATATCAAAGTATAAATCCATATGAACTAAGCAAAAAAACAAGTACCTGCTTTGGTCACTACACATCAGAACAACATACTTCTTCTTCTCCTCACTATTATTGGTTTTGAATATTCGAAAGAAGATTGAAGTTTGTTCTGTTAAGTCATCAGAAGCCAAAACCTTCAAACCAAAGGCTCCAACTTTGCCTCTTACATTTGCATTTGTCTCACCACAAAGCATTTGGGGATCAACTCGACTCGAGTTCATTGACTCGGCCTCTTCCAACTCAGTTACCTCAAATGAAACTTCCACATCTGCCTAATATGAATAAAATATATGTAGAAGATTTCTCAATGATTATTATTTATAAATTAGTATTAACAATTATGATGATATGACAATATAGTGATTTTGTATAACAAGTTGTAAATATTTTCTTTTTACATTAAATTCGAATTTAGTAATTTTTTTTGCAATAATTAATATTATTTCCAACCAATAAGAGACACTAGCTATATTAAGAAATTGACATGCATTTGAAAATGAAAAGTTTACAATATTATATTATCATAAAAAATACATGTTTTTCATCAGGTAATCTTTCTAAAAATTTGAAAAAATCAAAATTTATTTTTAGAAATATTAATTAAAAACTATAAATATAGACCATTAATCTTAATCAGATAATTAACATTAAAATAATCATCCATGGTAATAACCGTGACTCATAATAAAGACAGTGAAACTCAATTTTGGGTTATTTATTTATTTACCTGTGAAGCTGTGATACCAGAAATTTCAATGACTAAGTCACCCTGAAGCTCGATGTTTTGGAGACTAACTTTGTAACCTCTTAGTTTTTCTATCTCTTCTACTGGCCATTCTACTAATTGGCTCCCTGATTTACTTAGAACAACACTTCTGGGAATAGACTGAGAAATAATTATATATATATATATAAATATATAAATATTTATATAAAGTTAAGGTCAGTTGTGTCTATACAAGAATAAACAGAAAACTTAAACTAAAGACTAATTAATCTACAATGAGAATTTCAAAATATTATTTAATTTATTAGGATTTTCTTCTTAATCTTGTGAATTTGATAGTATTTATTTTATTATCTAATGGAATAATATTAAGCTCATCTAAATAAATAAATAAAATCTAAATTCTCTTTTGTTATATGGAACCCACAAACATAATGGATAATATAATATTTTAATGTACAAATAATTAAAGTTATTAAATGATCTTATTAATAATTTTCCCTATCAATAAAAAAATTTAAACCCCTTGTTTTTTTTTTCAATAAGATTAAACTAAGGAAACTTGCTATTTTTCTTAAGGTATCCAATAAAAAAAAAAAAGAGGCGACACCCTAAATTAGCAATACTTTATAGTATTTATTAAATTAAAATATATAAGATATAATATTAAATTACACTAATAACAATATATATATTAAAATTCCATTTTTCAAAAAAAGCTAGATTTCTCACTATCCATATCCTAGTGGATAATAAATACATGTCATGTTATTTGAAAAATTAAATAAAAATAATATAAATAGAAATCAATTTATTAACTACCAATTTTAAATAAGATGACATGTATTTATTAGTTAGAAATAAATTAAAATGTCAAAATTGAATGAATATTCTATAACTAAAATAAATTAATTTTAAGTAAAATTACCATCTCTAAACTTCTTTTTTTTTTTTTGTTGTAAATAAAGATATAAAAACAAAAAAGTTAAATACAATTTCGGTTCTTATATTGTATAAAAGTTATCGATCAGACATTTTGTTTTGTTAAATGACAATTCGGATTATGAGTTACAAAATATAACAAAATAATATCTTCGGCATCAAAGTAGTTTTAAATATAAGAAACTGGTTGTATTGTTAAATAATAATTCCGATAATGAGTTTTACAAAATAATATCTTCAACTGATTTTAATCAAAGTAATTTTAAATTCAAGATCAATTGTTATGTTTTTAAGGATACTATGAGTTCGAATGAGCAAAGAATGTGGCTGAGGAGCATAGAGAGAAATATTGTATTTAAAGTTATTTTGGCTAAAATCGGACTCAATATATTATTTTGTTTCATTTTGCAAAATTCATAATTCAAATTATCATTTGAGAAAATAGAGGCACAATACTTAAGAAAAAATGGTTTTTATCCAAATAAAAAATAATAAAAGTAAAAATATACTATGAAGAAAGTTCAGAGTTACTACCTGAAGCCCAGACCAGCCTTTCTTGGTGGCATCAGCATCACTCTCAGACTCATTCACCCAACCCCACACAACTCTCCTCTTCTTCTCAGAATCATAAAACGATTTCGAAGCATAAAACTTTCCATAATCTAATCTCAGATCAGAACCTTCATCCATAAAATCAGTCTCAACCTTAAACTCCTCAGTTTCAGGAGAATACTGTCCAAGCACATAGTAGTCACGACTATCGAAGCTGACTTTCAGAGCATGCTTCTTCTCATACTGATCTCCATTCAAGTAAGAATTGTCCCCATCTGAGCCGTTGATTCCCACAGGAAAAAAATCAGGACATTCCCACATTGCAGTCTTCTGAGACGAGTGAAGTGGTGCCACGGACCTTGTCCAGTTCACAAAGTCACTACTCTTGTACATAACGGCTAACGCATGTCCATCAATCCCGGCTCCGACTACGACCCGCCACATGTTGTCGGGGCCCCGCCAAGCGGTTGAGGGGTCTCGAAACCGGTCTGGGTTGAGGCCATTGATTGGAGTCATCAGAGGGTTGAGGGGAGACTTGGTCCATTCCCTGAGAAAAGGGTCCGAGAGGTTTTTGGGTGTGGCCAAGTTCTGGACTTGGCGGTTTTGAGAGTCGATTCCGGTGTATAGTATGGCTGGTTTGTTGCCCGGAAGGACGGTGGTTGAACCGCTCCAGCAGCCATTGATGTCGGAGTTTGGATCAGTGGGAGTCAGGGCTAAGTCGAGGTGAATCCAATCGATGAGATTGGGTGATATTGAATGTCCCCATGCTATGTTTCCCCATAATGGACCGTACGGATTGTGTTGATAGAAGAGATGGTATACTCCATTGTGGTACATTGGTCCTATATTGATGAAATGTTTCAACTTTAGAGCAAAGAATTGAACTTTTCGAGAAAAATTTCTGATGGGTTTTTTTAATTGGGATATTTGTGGTGTAAATAATCAATGTTTTACACGTAAAAATAACAAATGTTTAAAATATGTTAAAGATTAAAAACTAATATTTTTTCTTTGCGGTAAAAATACATAAAGTTGCTAAAATATTACTTTTATCAATACCTTTTGTGTTGGAATGGTTAAACATATTGACTAAGCAGACATTTGTCACTCTGTAATCGGTATATTTCATATTTTTTTTGAAAATATTTTAAATTAGAAAATTAAATTGAAAATATATTTTAAATTAATACAAATTTAAAAAATACATATTTCGATAACAAAAATACCTAAATTATAGAGTGATATATATGTGGTGAATCAACACTTGATAACTCCAACAAATGAGGTATTGAAAAAAGTAATGTTTAAAAAACTTTAGGTATTTTTGCCGCAAAGAAAAATCATTAGGTATTTATCTTTAAAATATATTGAACGTTGAATATTTTTGTAGTAAAAATAAAAAAATATATATTTAACTGTAACAATTGTAAAATATTAATTATTTATGCGGCGAATATTCCTTTTTTATTTCAACTTTCAAATTCACATGAAAAATCTAATGGTAGAAGTGTGTAAAAGTTGTATTGGAAGAAAATGATGTACTCCATTGTAGTACATTGGTCCTATATTGTAAATTTCTCAACTTTAGCAGAAAGAGCTGAACTTCTTAGAAAAAATTCAAATGGGGATTTTGTTTTTTTTTTAGTCATTTAATTTTTCAACTTTCAATTCACATGAAAAATATAAATACTAAAGTGTGTGGAAGTTGTATTTATAGGAGAGATGGTGTACTCACATTGGTCCTATATTGATGAAATATCTCAGCTTTAGAACAAAGAATAATTGAACTTTCTTAGAAAAAGTTCAGATGGGCTTTGGTATTTTTAATAATTAATTGTTTCTACTTTTAAATTCACATTAAAAATCTAAAGGCTAAAGTAAGTTGTATTGGTAGAAGAGATGGTATACTCCATTGTAGAACATTGGTCCTATATTAATGAAATTTCTCAACTTTAGCACAAAGAACTGAACTTTCTTATAAAAATTTCAGATGTTTTTTTAGTCAGTATTAAACTTTTCAACTTTTAAATTCACATTAAAAATCTAAAGGCTAAAGTGTGTAAAAGTTGTATTGGTAGAAGAAATGGTGTACTCCATTGTAGTACATTGATCCTATAATAATGAAAAATCTCAACTTTAGCATAAAGAACAGAACTTTCTTAGAAAATTTCAGATGGGTTTCTTTCTTTTCAGTCATTAAAGGTTTCAACTTTCAAATTCACATGAAAAATCTAAAGGCTGAAGTGTGTGAAAGTTGCATTGGCAGAACAAATGATGTACTCCATATTGTAGTACATTAATTAGTCCTATAGTGATGAAATGTCTCACCTTTAAAACAAAGAATTGAACTTTCCCAGAAAAATTTCAAATGGGATTTTTGTGTTTATAAGTCATTAGATGTTTCTAGTTCAAATTTTATGAAAATCTAAAGCTGTTATTATAGAACCTAACTTTACTGAAATTCTCAACTTTAGCACAAAGAACTAGAGCTGTAAATATGGATCGGGCTTTCTAGCACGGCACAAAACCGGCACGAGCACGACACGGCACGAAAAAAATATGAGTATGGACCAGGCACGACATGAATTGAAAAATTGACACAGCACGACACGATACGATAAGACTGAAAGCACGATACGAAAACACGAACAAACTAGCCCGAAAATACGACAAGATAAAAAAACCGATATTTTGACATTAATAACGATAATAAATTTTTATTTGTAAATTATCTATAAATTAAAATGATAATACAAGTTTATTATTTTTCTCAACATTTATATTTTTATAATTATATTAATTTATTATAAAATTTGTGAGTTAAAATTTTAGTATTTATTAGTAGGTATTCAAATTCTAATAATTATTTTTTATATAATTTTAGATAAAATATTATTAAAAAGTATATAAAGTTGGTCGGTCCGGGCCCAGCCCGAATTACACATTTACAACTCTACAAAGAACTGAACTTTCCTGGTCAAATTTCAACTTTTTCACATGAAAAATCTATAGGCATCGACTTAACTAAACACTTCAAATACACATTTTCATGTGCTTTATACAATTAATGTGAAGATTTATTTAATACCAACCTTGCCTAAGAAGGGTAGCTAAGTATTAGAAAAAGAAAAAGAAAGAAGGAAATAAGAATGAAAGCATTGAAACAGTAAAAAATAACTGATATAACTAACCTATGTACAAAGTCACTTATAAAACAACTAACAACTGTGATGTTTAGAAGTGAAAATTTTACTTGAAAAATATCATAGAGAAGACTAACATAGATGAATGAGTTAATAAAACATACCATTTGGATCTGAATATATTGATTATCAGCCAACCATGTTTCGAAGGTCATGAAATTGAAGCCATGAAAACAAATCAATAAGAGAACATGACATGAAATGAAAATATGATATATATATATATATATGGGAATATACTTATTTGGTACCATATATTTTTGCAAAATATCATTTTAGTACCCTCTGTTTTCAATAATGCTCATATGGTACCCTGTATTTTAAAATCGTATATATTTGGTACCCTAAACTCAGATTTGATAGATAAAATTTTATAAATATGATCAAACTGTTATATGTTATATGTAATTATGTAATTAAATTTAAATTTGTAACTTACATAATTGACAGCAGTTTGATTAAATTGACAAAATTTTATCTATCAAATCTGAGTTTAGGGTACCAAATATGTACGATTTTAAAATACAGAGTACTATATAAGCATTATTGAAAACAGATGGTACCAAAATGATATTTTGCAAAAACATATGGTACCAAATAAGTATATTCCCAATATATATATATATATATATATATATAGAGAGAGAGAGAGAACCGTTCATCCAGTTCTTGGAGGGTTGAAAATGATAGCCAGTCCTATAGGGCTGCTCATCAGGATTGGATTCAAGACTTCTTTGTCTATGATTTGAAGCTTCAATTCCATGGCTGATCAGAACTAGAAGGGTTAAACCAGTAACCCAAATCACAAACATCTCTGTTCTATAAGCTACTGCAAAAAAAAAAAAAAAAAAAGAACAGAATTGAGTTGAGTCAAATATACTTTGGTTAAGCTTTTTCTTACTTGACTTGAAAAAAACAATACTTAAATAATAGGAATTTAGATAAGTTGATGTACTTCGATCAAGAATTGCAAATGAAATAATAGCATGAACCTTGGACTTACTTCAAAAGCAGGAAAAGATTTCGAGAGATGTTTATATTTTTGCTTCTTTTAAAAGTATGGAAGATTGTGGTAAGAATGCATTTGCAAATTTGGTCCATTGTTATATAAATTACACAATATTAAATGAAATTGGTATACATCAAAATCTAAAATTAATTTAGGAAGAAGTCTTTTACGTAAACAAAGTGCTAGAAAAAGATTAGCTTGGTCTTCTTTTAGTCAAGTCAACTATAGTTATTGAAAGAATTAAAGACTCATTAAAAGTGGGCATGAGGTGTTCATAAAATCGTCCAGACCGCACAAACCGCGCCGTAATTTACAATTCAGAAACTTTTGCGGTGCGCTTTGTATTTTTGCCAAACTGCACAGTGTAGTGCAATTTGCGGCTTTAAATTTTATTAATGTAGTTCAAACCACACCACACCGCATTGCATCATTATATATATTAATTTTTTATTTTTTTTTACCACATTTAAAATTAATGTATAAATATTTATATAGTAAAATATACATAATATCTAGAAAAAATATATAATATTTTATAGAATGTTAACACATATTCTACTTCAATCTAAAGATATTTCTCATTAACTAAAATCTTTATTTCTATATTACATTTTTTCTTTGTTATTAGTTTGTTATATTTTTATTGTTTTGCTAAAAGTTTATTAGTTTGTTGTACAATTAATTATTTTGTTAAACACTCTATGGTTATGAGATTTATAATGAATATTTATTAATTATAATGTTTAATTGTTAAATTATTTGGCGATAGGTATAAACCGTCCACACCACACCGCATTTTGACAGTGCAGTTTGAGGTCTATACGGTGCGAGTTGCAGTTTGGAAAATTACTCAAACCGCATATGCAGTGTGGTCTAAAAAATTAGAGAAAAATTACAACCCCTGTACCACAAACACCCCTAGTCATGATCACAGGCCATTAATATATAGTTTGGTTTTTCATTCATGGAAGTTGGTCAAAAGAGAAATTGTAATCTAATTTCTAGAGGGTCTTATTGATTTTCTTCTCCTTTCCATGACACAAATCGAGCATTTCTCAGACTCCAAGCATTAAGCTTTGAGATCTTAACACTATTTGTTCCAATGTTGAATACATATAAATGAGCTGCTTTGTTAATGGCCAATATTGGATAAACCCTAGCTGTAATACAACTTCTCCCTTCTCCACCAAAACTCTCCACAATTGAATGATCAATCTGCACCAATACAAAAAACGTTACATTAATAGATATGTAAATCATACTATTCTCCGAGAGGAGATTCTAGTGACCCAACACTGTGACAAAATTAAAAATCGTAATGCTTTAAACTCTATGATGAGTTGCATCATATTTGTAGTTTGATATTACTAGTTGTATGATTTTTTTAGGGTAATTGAGGTTTGCCTCGTAATTTATGGAATTCTTAAAAAAAAAAAGGTTCATATTTTTTTAGACCTTGTGTTTTTTCCTATTACTTGTTTGGACCATGTGTTTTGACAAATTATTTTTTGGACCCTATGTTTTGTAAAATGGTTAAAATAGAATCCTAAACTCAATTTTGATGAAGAAAATATTGAATATAACAACACAGTTTTTAAGCAGAATGATTTTATTTTTGTTCTTAATTGTTAGTTTGGTAAATTATTTGTGATTTTAGTTGAGAAAATATTGACCAAAATCGAGTTTAGAGTTCTATTTTAACTATTTTACAAAACATAGGGTTCAAAAAGTAATTTGTCAAAACACAGTGTTCAAACAAGTAATGAAAAAAAACACAGGGTCCAAAAATGTATAAATATATATATATATATATATGAACATGTTACATACCAAGGTTCTTAGTGTAATTTTCTCATGTTGAGGATCCAAGTCTAGGAAGGCCCCATATGTGGTTTTGTCAAGGTCATTCCTCAATGAAGACTTGCTTTGGTCACTACACATCAGAACAACATACTTCTTCTCACTATTATTGGTTTTGAATATTCGAAAGAAGATTGAAGTTTGTTCTGACAAGTCATCAGAAGCCAAAACCTTCAAACCAAAGGCTCCAACTTTGCCTCTTACACTTGCATTTTTCTCATCACAAAGTAGTTGAGGGTCAACCCAACTCGGGTCCATTGACTCGGCCTCTTCTAACTCAGTTACTTCAAATGAAACTTCCACATCTGCCTAATATGAGTCAAAGTATTTGAAAATATGAAAAGAAAGTATAATTTAAAATTGATGTATTTTAAGAGTGATATCTTTTTTGCCTCTTGCATTTTCACTTTTTTGGCTTTTGCCCAATAAATTTTTGCCTCTGTTGTGTTTTGTCCCAAAAAGAAAAGGAACATAATTGTAGAATGAAATAAAATTATATATTAATATAAATTTAGAGGGTAAACATAAAAATAATCAATAATTTGAGAAAATTAACAATTTAAAAAAAAAAAAAAGTGTCGTGTCATATATATAAGAGGTGTGTTTTCAATAGTTGAAAATTTCAATGGTAAAATTAAAAAGATGTCAATAATTAATTTGAGTGGAAAAAAAATTGTCCAATGGTTTAATTATTATTACCTGTGAAGCTGTGATGCCAGAAATCTCAAAGATTGATTCACCATGAAGCTCCTTGTTTTGGATACTTACTTTCTCATCACTTCGTAGCTTTTCAATTTCTTCTATTGGCCATTGTACCAATTGCCTCCCAGTCTTACTAAGAACAATACTTCTGGGAAAAGACTGAAAAATCAAATAAAGATCAGATTTTTATAGCACAATTAATGATCATATATATATATATATTATTAGAGTGTTGTTATTTGACACCTTAAGTTGACCAACACCACAAGAGATACACTCTATAATTAGTTAGTGATATCTCATAATACTTATTCAATTCAAATAAATGAGACCCGATATTGGATTGTACCAATAGCAGTATGCCAACTTCTACCCTTAGCAATTCTCGTATTATTATGAGATTGAAATTTATTACCTGAAGCCCAAACCATTCAGTGGCATCAGCTTCACTATAAGACTCGTTAACCCAACCCCAAACAACTCTCCTCATCTTTTCAGAATCATAAAACGATTTCGAAGCATAAAACTTTCCATAATCCAATCTCAAATCACAACCTTCATCCATAAACTCACTCTCAGCCCTAAACTCATCTGTTTCAGGAGAATAATCTCCTAGTATATAGTAGTCTCGACTGATGAACTGGTAGCTCACTTTCAAAGCATACTTCTTCTCAAACTGATCTTCATTCAAGTAATGATTGTCACCATCTGAGCCATTGATTCCCACAGGGAAAAAATCAACACACTCCCACATAACACTGCTTTTCTTAGACTTGTGAAGTGGAATCTCAGACCTTGTCCACTTCACAAAGTCACTGCTCTTGTACAGCAGTGCCACCCCAGCTCCGCCAATATGGGCTCCGATTGTGACTCGCCACATGTCGTCGGGGCCTCGCCAAGCAGTTGTTGGGTCCCGAAACGAGCTCGGGTCGATGTCGTCGGTAGCAGAAAGTAAAGGGTTGAGGGGAGATTTTGTCCATTCTATGAGAAAAGGGTCTGAGAGGTTTTTGGGTAAGGCTAGGTTTTGGACTTGGTGGTTTTCTGAGTCACCACCGGTGTATAAAATGGCTAGCTTGTTGCCCGGGATGAAGGTGGTGGAGCCGGACCAGCAACCATTGATGTCGAGATTGGGATCGGTTGGGGTTAGGGCTATGTCGAGGTGAAGCCAGTCGATGAGATTGTATGAGACTGAGTGTGCCCATGTTATGTTACCCCAGAAAGGACCATAGGGATTGTATTGATAGAAAAGATGGTATACTCCATTATAGTACATTGGCCCTGTGTTAATCAAATTAATCTCAACTTTTGTAACATGAAATTGAATTGGTTAATTTATATTAGATGGGATTTTGTTTTTGTTATTAATCATCAAGTTTTCATGTGCCTCTATAGCTAGTTGTAGTGAGAAACTTATCATAACACATATGAGAAATGCTATGGATTCTTTTTCATATAAATATATTATATATTTTGTTTGGCAATTCAATTTCTATTTTTTTTGGCAATTATGTTTTTGAGCTTTATAAATAGTAGCAACTAATTCTTGATTGTTTATTTCTTTCATAAAGTTCTTGGTTTTTTAATGAATTTATTCATATAATATGATTTGTAAAAATATTTAAAAGTGTACAATATTGAGAAAAATATTAAATTGTCCATAAAACTTAGAATTTTGTTTTAAAAAATTGATTAATAGGACTTTCACTATTGTTTTAAAATCGAAGAATTTGATTGTCAATTTTTTTTTCTTAGGGACTAAGTTGCTAAACAATAAAAAATTGGGGATGTTTATGCTAATAAAATATTTATATTTTTTTTACTCTCCTTCTAATAATTTATATTATTTTTAATATATAAGTATGATACTCACATGTCAAACATCTCACTTCAAATACAAAACAAAATATGAAAGAGAATATTCTTAGAAAAACAAAATATGAAAGAGAATATTCTTAGAAAATAAATAGGTTAATTGAGTTGCTTAATTATTAACCCAACTTCTAATTTTGTATCAATATTACTACTTTCACTCTTTGTACCTATTATTTTTTAAGGCCAATCTTCTCCAAGAATGTAAACAAGTTTTTATGATTAAGTCCGAAGACATGTGAGGTGCACGTGCTTTTGTCTTGGGGAAATCATTTGTTTGTTTTGATAGAATTATATCAATTTTGACCAATCTTGTTTGTTATATACTCAAATTATATCAATTTTGTTTGTTTTGATAGAAAGTTGACCAATCTTTAATTTGGAACAAAAATCCCTTTTCTCTCTAACATAGATCACTTTATTTTTCCTCTTATTTGTTATTATGCTAAATCCCCTAGCTAATTAGTCCTAAAAACAATAATTAATTAAATTCTTAGAGACCATTTTTCCACCTAAAAATTTAAAAGAAAAAACATATATAGAGAGATGAGAAAACATACCATTAGGATCTGAGGATATTGATCATGTCCATTTTTTAACCACATGAAAATTGAATCAATCAAGAAAAAAAAACATCAATAAGTAAATAAAAATCCCAACTTTTTCAAACAAAAAAAAAACCCTAAAACAAATAATGAGAAAAAAACAAACCGTTCATCCAGTTCTTTGGGGGTTGGAAATGATAACCAGTTCTATAGAGCTGCCCTTGTTGGGGAAGAAGGCACTCAAGATTTTCATCTCTGCTAAGATTTGAAGCTTCATTTCCATGGCTGATCAGAATAATAAGAACTATCAACCCAATTATGAAAACCCTAATCATAGACATCGATTATCAAGGCTTTTGAAACTCAAAAACTCTAGTTTGATCAGAACCAGACTTTGTTGATTTTATAATCATAGCTAAATAAACTTGCTTTTAAAATATGAACAACTTGGAAAAAAAAATTAAGCAGGACAAATACTTGTGAACCAAATAATATAAAGCATTATGGTTTTAGCAAATTAATGGGAACCATGGTAGTCTTAAAATATTATGTAATTCATTGACTCATCACTATGTTATTTTTAAACAATGACTTCATTTTATATATATATATATATGGAGCGACTATAATGTGTCCTCTTTTTTTGTAACACCGGTACATCTTTTTTCTATTTCGGCACTTGAATAGTTATAATCCCAATTTTTTTTATATGATGGTGTACATTATAGCTATCTAGAACATCCTACAAATTTTCAAGAAATTCCGAATAAATTATGGTACCGAAATAGAGTCTAAACTGTCTGTTGCACTCGTGCCTGTTTTTTTGTGTACGCGTGTAAAATTTGACAGTTTGAACTCTATTTTCGGCTTCGTAAACTATTCAGAATTTCTTGAAAATTTGCAGGATATTCTAAATATCTACAATGTACACTATCATATAAAAAAATTTGGGATTATATCTATCCAAGTGCTGAAAATAGAAAATGATGTACCGGTGTTGCAAAAAAAGAGAATGCATTGTAGTCGTTCCATATATATATATATATATTAGTGTATACCTTTTTTATATTTTAGTGGGATTTCAGGTGTGAATAATGAGGGATTTAATAAATATTATTACAAAGTTTCTAATAATTTTTTTTTTCATAAGAAAGTTTCACATTTTATGACAAGTGTTGATGAGTCTGTGTTATAGTAATGTTTGGGCTTAAAAAAAGACCAAGTAAATGAGTCGCATAATAAAAATACTAAGAGTGTTGCTATGTCAAGTAATATAAAAATTATTCTAAGAAAATCAAATATTCGTTATCCTAAAAATAATGGTGCTATAGCCAAGTATTGCAATTAAATAAAAAAATTCACTTCAGAACTATTAAAAAAAAAACTTACGATCAAATGTGTAAATAATCATAAGTTTATAGAAAAATACCACAATGACCTTGTAATTTTAAAAATTACTTGATTAGACTTTGAATTTCGATAAAAGATAATTTAGACTTTGTGTTTTGCAAAATAAATTTTAATAATACCTAGAGCTCGATTTTAGTCAAACAAATATTTCAAATAAGACTAAAATGCTCTCATATTTTTTTAATTGGTGAATTAATTAAATAATTAAAAATAAATAATAAATATAAATTAATATTTATCATTAGTTTGGTTTTCTTTTTGTATTTTCTAAGTTGTACACTCTTGTATCATTTATTTTGACATAGTAAAATTCTCTCGTTTGCCCATATAGTTTTTTCCTTTTGGGTTTCCACATAAATTTGCGTGTTATTTATATTTCTATTTGTTGTCATTTATATTTTCTACAAAATCTAAAAAGGAGATTATTCAAAATAGACTAACTAAGCCATAAAATGGTTAACAATTATTCAAATAGATAAATCCAAACAGAATTTCATAAATCGATGGATCGTAAACGACGGGTTCACCTCTCATTTTATAGGACAACAATGAACTTACAATAAAAAGTAAAAACCTTAAAAGATTGGGATTAAAACGATGACAAAAGTCAATAGAACATGTTGACTCTTGTTTTGAGCAATGACAATCTTATGAAAAAATCACTAACTTTGTGAATAGAACAAATTCAAGAAAGAAAAAAACTTACATTTTTTACATGACTTGACCTTAATAATCAACCTACGTCAACGAATCATACGTTTTTATTAATCGTATAAATCAAATGCAAAGAATCAAATAAATCCGAATCAACTAAATTTTTTTAGCACAAAATTCTTTCCTTACAATTCAACAACCTTTCGATATCCAAATCACTCGTAAAAAATATGTCAAGTGTAGTAGCATCCTATTTATAGACTCACTTTTATGTTACATTTGAACTTAACTAAACTTTTTAAAACACACAAATGACTATTTAATCAAATAAAATAGAACAAATCACAAGTTGAAGCAAAAACAGACAATTAGTCTCAGGCTTTCTTGCTTGATGAGATGTCCAATTAATGTTAATAATAATTACTATGCATTGTTCAAGTTCAGTTCCACGTCATTATGCTTGTCTAATACGTGTCACCAAATCAGCTTCTCAATTATGGACACGTCAGCATTTGAAAATCAAAATAAGGATAACACAATCGTTTAGAGATATACTCTTAAGTTAAACAAAATTTAAGTGGTCATTTTAAAATTAGAGAATGATTTCTTCGATGTTGTTCTCCTTTCTTCAATGTTATTTTAAAGAACCTACTAGTACTATGAGTACTCACATCAAATTCTCTATTTTATTATTCAAAATATCTTACTAAAATTCTATTTTTTTTATTTTATCTCAACATTTTATATTACACTATTTATTAACTTTTCTATTTTTTTCTCTATATCATTTATATATTATATTTTTAATATATATTTTCCTCGTTTCAAATATTTTTTTTATATTTAATAATAGTCACATGTATATAGTCATATGTAAATATTATGTAAAATGAAGCATCTACCATATTAACTTTATTTTGATATATTTTAGCTTATTAGCTATTTTAAATCATCTAATACTAGTGCTCTCTAAGATTTAGAAATGAGGGTGACCTAAATAAATATATATAAATATATATTAGAGATAATATCCTTACCTCATAACACTTATATATAACCATGGCCAACCAAAAGGGTCATGGTTTCTTTGCTACAATGACACTACCAACTACATTGCATGTATATATATATAAATACATTGACTTTTTTTGGCTGGGGTTCTTCTACTTCTTTTAGCTTTTCAGGAAATTTTCCTGATGTTAAAATTGACTTCTGTTCAAAGAACATTTTAAAGGTAAAAGCTAAAACTCAATGGTTACTCAACCAATAACAAAAGTAGGGGTGCACACAGGTCAAATTTTCAGGTTTCGAGTTCATCGGGTTCGGGTTTTACGGGTTTTGGATAGAGAAAAATAATACCGAAATTGATTCGAATTTTTTCGGGTTTCGGGTTTTGGGTTTTGTTGGGTTGGGTTTTGGGTTGAGCTGGGCCTGTTGGGTTTTGGGCCAAAAATCCCAATTTTGCAAAAATATCATTTTTCAGATTTTTTTTAAATTTCAACCCGAACCCAAAAGTACTGCATTATAAACCCAACCCAACATATTTTAGGTTTGGGTCGGATTAAATCCGAAATGAATGGATTTTCTGAAAATTCGGATTCTCAAGATTCAAATTGAGCGAATTTTACGAGTCAAATATTCACCCCTAAACAAAAGCGATTTTGTAGCTTCAAAGGCCCAAAACCAGTTTTTAAAAGCCCTACCAACCAAAGCATATAATACTGTAAAAGTGAAAATACAAAGGAGACCAGAAGAGGAGCTGGCAGCAACATTTTTTCGAAGAAACAAAAACAAAAGGGAAAAAACAAAATTTAAGACCCACGTCGCCAAGCTGAAAATGACAAATGAAAGCAATGTTCATCATAGACAATAATTCGATCTTACCATGTGTCCAAAAAAAAAACAGGCAATAAAAAATAAAAATATGGCTTTGGAGTTAAAGAATAATAATAAATACACCAACTATTGAGAACGTGAATAAACTTTTACCTTTTATTTGTATATATATATGACACATATATATATATAGGATTTTTTTTGGTAGGGCTAAAATAGAGTGCACCGTTTTTGTGTTTTCCTATCATGAATAGTTTTTTTGTGCGATTTTTTTTATAGCTATTTTTATTCTAGTTATTTAGAATTATATTCTGTAAATTTTTACAAAATTCTAAATAATTTACAGTGTTGAAAATAAAATTCAAATAAGACATTACACTAGTTACTATTTTTTTTTATGCGTAGAAAACATTTTGTTTGAACCTAGTTTTCCCTGCTGTAAATTATTTAGAATTTAATGAAAATTTGTAGGATGTTCTAAATAACTATAATTTACATAGTCATAAAAAAAAATCACACCAAAAATTGTTCACGGTAAAATAACACAAAAAAAGTGCTTCGTCTCTTTTTCTAGCCCTTACCATAGAAACACCCTCTCTCTATATATATATATATATATTTATGTTATTCCCAAAATTTTGTTCAATCACGTGGCAATTGATGGGACAAGTGACAATGCATAATCAGTAAATGATACATTAATAGTCAATAAATGAGTTGACTAAAGAAGTGCAATGGTTGAAAGTTGACCTGCAAAGTTGTAATATAGCTGGTCAGGAAGTAATTTGCTCGACCAGATAAGGTTTTTAACCGACCAATAATATGTCTTGGCCGACTAGTGATGTGTCTGGGCCGACCAGTTACTTCAACAATGTGATATAACTTTATATATTATAACTCCAAGTAGATTAGGCTACTACCAACAAAAGGGAGCTGAACCATTATAAAATTATTTGTATTATTTATTTTCTATTCAAAGTTTATTGTCATTTTTGTATCTACTCGCAGTTCGCCAAAATAGTAGTCAACAATATATATTAAATATTTTCCGTTTAGGTCTAACATGAAATTTATAATTAATGATCATCATCATTAAATTCACCTGATTAAATTGACTTTCTGCAACTGAGTTATTAACAAAGCTATAACATATTAATTAGTGAGATGATGATAATAAAGAAGCTATAATAACTTCAAAAAGTGATACATGATACTGCTATATATATATATAAGATTTTTGACCCAAAAATGTTATATTCTTATATTATACCATGTTCATCCATATGGATTATTCATCTCAGTAAATTTCTCTATATATATAAATATATATATATATATTCGTGGCCAGGTCATATATATATATAAATATAATGTCGTTAATGGAGCTGTGTTAGATATGACCTTCTCTCTCTCACATGTCAAATAAAATAAGTGGTGATATATGGGTTGGGCAGCATTGGGGACCGACCTAATATTTCTTCTTGCCTTTTTATTTTTATGTTATTTTATTTTATTTTTCAGAAACCAAGAAGATGCAATGCCAGAATATAATATATATATATATATATATTATTGATAATAAAGCAGCTACTTAAATTAATTGACAATAATAAATTAATATGCATGTATATATAACAATAATATGAAACACCATATACATATCTGTATAACTACGTATCCAATATTACTTGAGATTAGCTAAGTTCATCACTCATTGAGGTTGAAAAACTACTGTTGACATTATATATTTATATATATATTTACCTATGAATAGTTAATAAATTATGCAAATAACACTGTAAAAAAAAAAAAACTGTGTGGTTTGACCATATCCAAACAGAATATAATAATTTTCCGATGAATTATCAAGGTGTCAAAAATGTCTTTTTGCAAAATCAAATTATCAAAACTACACATGCAAAATAACTATTGAAGAATATTTTGAAAAGGGAATCAAATTATAAGTAGCAGAAGAACTGTTTGTTTTCCTAAAAGCATAATGTACTCCAATACTACCTTTAATCACTAATCAATGATACAATATCTTGCAAGTCATGTAATAGTATACACATATATATATATATGGTATAATAATAGCTAGAAAAAAAAAAGTTTAATGCTTTTCTTTTCTTTTCTTTCTAATTTTCTCTTTTACCCATCTCATGTTAAAAGTTGATAATCAACATCTTATAATTATATATCATTCCCTTTGAACATATCATATCTCTGCCTTATCTCACACTTCTATCGATGTGTGTGAAATCTTGCTTTTATGTTACTTGAGATTGCTTTATTTATACTACTTTTGATGCCATGGGAAAGGTGGTCTCACCATGATTATTTTTAATATATATATATACTTTCCACCAATAATTAAATTCAAACTACATATATTCAATTATTTGATTAGATATAATAATAATATACAAATTATACATGACTATATAATATACATATATATATATTATGGGGTTTTGTAAAGAAAAACAAAGGAAAAGACAGAAAGTGAAATCAGGCCAAGCTTGTTGGCTTAGGCTCTGTGGTGTAGAATTGATGAAGAGGTTCAAAGAAATCCTTTCTCATCCACATCCACATCTCTCTCTCTCTCTCTCTCTAAATATCTCTTCTTCTCTTTCTATCTCCTACAAACTATAGAGCTAGGCTTTTCTGTTTTCTCATATAGAAATTGAAAATATATATATATATATATAGGTTTTTCAATATATATACTTGTTAGATTTCATGGTCATGGTGGTCTAAGATAAGGTTGTTGATTTTGTTGTTGGGATAATAATGGCTACAATACAAGGTTTGTTTTCTAATAATCCAGGTTTGAATTGAAGTTCTTTATAAATTTTATTTTATTTTTTTGTCTTTTTTTTTTTTTGGTCAATTTTATACTCTTCCTTCTTCTAACTTTTTCTTTGTGTTTTTTTTTCTTATTTCTCTTTGATTATGAAGGTTGTTTAGAGTTGTGTTGAGTAGTAGTGAAGCAAACAAAATCTCCAAGAACACTACTTCTAGCTACTTGGAATCTCAACTTGAAAAAAAAAATGGAAGCTAAGAATTTGATGATGATGATGATGATGATATAGACATATATATACACACACATACCAAGCTTTTAATTAGGGTTTGCAACACAACTCATGTATAATTGAATGATATTCTCTCATGCATAGTGTTTTTGATCTGATTTTTAACACTATACATAACAAGTAATAAGATCAAACTAATACCAAAAAAAGAAATTGAGAGAGAGAAAAAAATGATCAAGGGTTTGATGGTAGATGATAACATGTCCAATTTGACTTTTGCATCATCTGGTGAAATTTTAAGTGCTTCTTCTTCAAGTACAAGAAATGACCAATCTTTAGGCACTTCCATGTACCCTCAAAACTCCTCTGCTTCAACAAATCAAGAACTACCACCACCACCAAACAAGAAGAAACGAAATCTTCCCGGAAATCCAGGTACGTACGAAAATATATAGGATAATTCTTCTATAGGGACCGATAATATATCACGATCCTCCAGATCATTCATCGTAATCGTATACTTTTGATGAATAGTCAGATCGATTGATTGTACCTAACCAGTAATCACATTTACTGTAGATTTTTTTTTTCTTCATTTTTTCAATGTTGTATGTATATACTCATAATTTTTTATGTGGGATTTTTTTTTTATTATTATTATTGAACCAGACCCAGAAGCTGAAGTTGTAGCTTTATCTCCAAAAACCCTACTGACAACCAATAGATTCATATGTGAGATCTGTAACAAAGGGTTTCAGAGAGACCAGAATCTTCAGCTCCACAGAAGAGGGCATAATCTACCATGGAAGCTAAAGCAAAGATCAAGCAAAGATGTGATAAAGAAGAAGGTTTATGTTTGTCCAGAGCCCTCGTGCGTTCACCATGACCCATCTAGGGCTCTTGGAGATCTCACTGGTATTAAGAAGCACTTTTTCAGAAAGCATGGTGAGAAGAAGTGGAAGTGTGAGAAGTGCTCTAAGCGTTATGCTGTTCAATCAGATTGGAAAGCTCATTCCAAGATCTGTGGCACTAGAGAGTACAGATGTGACTGTGGAACACTTTTTTCCAGGTAAGAACAGAAAAAAAAAAAAAAAAACTAAGTATTTTTTAGCTAGATTTTTATTCTTAGTTACTATAATTAATGATATGTCAAAGAGAGAAGAATGTATGATAGAATGTTTCTCCCTAGAGTACTTATATATATATATATATGTGTGTGTGTATACATTCACATGAATCATAATAGCTTCCTAGGACGACTTTTTATTAAGGGATATGTACATATATATATATATATATATGTCTCTATGTGTGTCTCTTTAGAAAGAAAAGAACAAAAAGTTATTGCATGACATGTGATCACACTAAGACTATATATGTATAAATTTATATATATATATAGGGGAGGATATCACACTACTACGAATATCTATATATATATATATGTATCAGCTAGGGATATATTATATTGATTATACATTATACTTAAGCTAAGATTGATTGAAAACCAACCCAATATATATATATATGCATGTATATGTCACACACATCTTTAGAGAGAAAAAAAAACAAAAAATTATTGCATGACATGTGATCACACCAAGATTATATATTTATATATTTATATATATGCATATATATGTATAGGTGGAATTGCATTATGTTAAATATATAATGGGATTTTTTGTTGTTTTGCATGGAACAGAAGGGACAGTTTTATAACCCATAGAGCCTTTTGTGATGCTTTAGCTCAAGAGAGTAGCAGTACAAGTACTGCTGCACCCAGAGCCATGACAGCTATTACCAACCAACCACCACTCCTTCACCATCATCATCATCAGCAACCCTTCCACCACCATCCCCACGGCGGCGCCGCCATCAAAAGAGAACTCCAAGACGCCATACCACCGTGGTTGGCTTTTCCTCCTCCGCCGCAGCCGCAGCCTCAACAACACCAACAACAACAACAACAACCCTTTATGTTCTCTTCTTCTACCACCAATTCTTCACTACTTCTCAACATGCAACTACCACCGCCGCCGCCGCAGCAGCCGCCGCCGCCGCCGCCTTCTTCATCATCTGCTTTCGCCTCTGCCACTGCTTTACTACAAAAGGCGGCTCAAATGGGCTCCACCATGAGCAGCAGCAGCCGTAGTAGTGGTACTCCGGCGGCGGCGGCGGCTTCGTTTCTCAAGGCCCATAATCAGGCCCACCTACCTCACCATCATAATCATGATCAGTACTTGTTGTCTTCCACTACTTCTGCTACTCATCATGATGACCATGATGATGAGTTTAGGTTTGGGAACGATTATGATGACATGATGAGCTCTCTCTCTGCGGCTGTAGCTCCTCCTCCGCCTCCACCGCCGCCGGGGAGCGGTGGTGGTGGTGGTAGTGATGGGTTGACTAGAGACTTCTTGGGGTTGAGGAAATTCTCGCATAGAGATATTTTCGATATAGTTGGACTTGATCATCATATAAACTCCTCATCATCATCATCAGCTTATGGAACAGATCATCATCATCATCATCTTCATCAGAAAAATGATCAACCTTGGCAAGGTTAATAACTGTTATATATATATATATAATGTTTATTATTGATCGACGACTGTCATCGTTTTCTCTTAACTATATATATATATATATATATATTCATTTTTAGATGATTATGTGGATACTGATCAATCCTTAGACAAGCTAAAGGTCGATTATGTATACTATATATGTTTTGGCTCTTTTTATATTATTATTAAAGTACTATATATATAGGTTTCGATATCTGTGATTATTATGTGTTTATATATGTATCGATATCATATATTATATATATATATAGTAATTATTAGGATATTTATATTATTTTGTTCTTCATCAACTTCTGTAATTTGTTTATTTGTTATTTGTTAGTGAGCTTTTCTTTCCTTTATCTAATTATTTACTCATGTGTGTATATATACAATATAAATTTGCAATTAAATTAATATATCTTAGTATATATATATTTAAATGTACTCTATATATTTATATATATATATATACCAACACATCACTTTTTTTAACAATATAGGTGCATTTTTTTTTATTTCGGAACCTAAATAGTTATAATCTCAAAAAAAATTATATAACGGTGTATATTATAGATATTTAGAATATTCTGCAAATTTTCAAAAATTCTAAATAGTTTACGAAGCCGAAAACAGAGTTCAAACTGTTAAATTTTACACGCGTATACAAAAAACAGACATGCGTGCAACAGACAGTTTAGACCCTGTTACGGTACCATAATTTATTCAGAATTTCTTGAAAATTTGTAGAATGTTCTATATAGCTATAATGTACACCATTATATAAAAAAAATTGAGATTATAACTATTCAGGTGCTGAAATAGAAAAATGATGTACCGATATTAATTGCAAAAAAAAAATGCGTTGTAGCGCTCCCTATATATATATTAAATTAAATATTATTTTCGTTCATATATATAATTAATTAAGTCTTCAGCTAGATTATATATTTATTATCCATTTTAGATATAGTATTTTGTTGTTTATTAATTTATCTTATAATAAAACCTTTTGTTACGTACTCATTTCATAATACGTATAAATTCATACTACGTTGTTATACAATTATGGCTCTAACTCTAATAATATAAGAGATTTAATTTCATAAATATAAGAAAATTGAGAATTGTGTATATATATTTGACGTGGTGTTAATGTTAATAAATATATATATATTTATATATATATATATCTCAATTAATTAATAAAAATATTATTGCATGGACATCTTTAGGGATTTATTATTGGCCGACATGAAAGGCCCCAGCTAGCTGCCACGTAAATAAAAATATTAATTATAGCTTTGTCCTATCGATACAAATTGAAGCATTAGGTTAATTTTGAGTTGATTATTCTATATAAACCATACTTTATACGTAATTTGTGTTAAGATAGACAACTTTTCTCTAAAATTCTTTCGTTCATAATTTAATGAAAAAAAAATACATAATTTTACTCTTTTCGATCGGTTTTCTTAGTAAAGATTTTTATATATATATAGAGATACGAATTTATTTTAGTTAGAAGCATCAGTTTTGCGTCTGTCTGTTTTTCTATTTTTGGTACTTTAAGAAATTATAACCTAATTTTTTTGCATGGTGGCGTACACTATAGTTATATAACAGGCACAGCCAATTTTTGAAAAATTCTAAATAATTAATAGTGTCGGAATCAAAGTCCAAACAGTCAGTTGCACCCGTGTCCAATTTTTTGTATATGTATGGAAAACAAATTGTTTGTGTCACGACTCGAACCTTAGGCCATAACAAATTTGTAATATCCATAACTTGGGTGGTCCAAGGTCAAACTTTCACCCTTGTTGGAAAATAGTCTTTATAAATGATCATTTAATTTATATTAAATCATACTATAATTATAAGTTAAAATAATGAAATAACTCATATAATTATATATAAAAATATTTGTGATAAAAGTATGATCATGTATCATTATACATAAAACAATAATATTCCCACAGTTATGTAATCATCAAATAGTTAAATTTAATAAGTCATAAACACCCAAAATAATACTTAGCATCCACCATTCCTCATCCCTAACTATTTCATAGCTCATTCAGATATACCGATCATTAGATTCGAAGTCGAATACATATATAATTCTCAAAAGATAAGACAATGACATGAAATAGAAATAGGCTAAACACATTGGCTCCATCGATAATTCATCTTTTCCGTGTTCGCGTCACTAGGCTCCTGGAATGGGAGAGATAGGAGTGAGCTTATAAAGCCCGGTAGGAAAACAACTAATAACATAGGACCCAAAAGTTTAATACAACCCCTGCATGATTAGCTTTGAAAACAAAACATACATCAACATGTATAAACCAAAATAGAGAAACCACAAATAATCATAAGAGCGTAGCTACAAGTGCACATCACACCGTCCACTAGATCCCTAGTTCCCGTTACCCACCATAGAAAATTCGACATCCTAAACCGGGTAGCCGGACCTGATAACCACCCAGAGACTAGGTCGTGAAACAACAACGTGCACCAATCATGATCACTATGGCTCTCATCGGTATAACCAAATGCATGTAAACATGAAAAGAAAGAAACATATTCCCTTTATATTTTAGAAAATTGGGCAGCATAACAGATGCATTTGAATAAAACTCAAAAACCTTAATCTGCATAAATAAGTTAACAAAAATATATTTGGCACCTAGTGCTCTCAGAACAGATCAGAAAACATGCAGATTAAGTTTTCAATTTTTCAAACATTTTATAAATATCAAAATTGGATATGTTTAATGCAATTCAATACGAGTAAAATAAGTCCAATGGTCAAGTTGAGTCCCTACCTCTTTAGATACCTCCTTAGAATTTAATCCAAGCCCAAAGCGACGCTCCTAAGCTTAACGATGATCTTAGAGTGATTTAGTATGATTTTATATCACGTTTTTCCTACGTGCACCAAATGAGCAAACGATTATCATCATAGCATTTCTTATTCAAAATCGTGTTCAATAACATATAATATGACCATATTTAAAATTTCAAGTTCCGGAACCTCACCCAAGCGGTGTACTATAGCGATTGGTAGCGGTACCGGAAACGTCGACGAATATATGCATGACATATATAAAAACGATTCTCTCGATGAGTACATTACGAAAGTACAACTCCTTCGCCCAAATGACCTCCAGTGTCGCCGGAAAACGCTTCCAAAGGGCAGAGATACCCAAAATCTTGCTGGAGAAAAACGGTGAGTTGACCGAAATGACTTAGTGGGTTTTGTTCCTCTCTCCACGCTGGTTCCAAGGGTATCAACCACTCGTCAAGAGGTGGTCGGAGTTGGCCGAAAAACACAGTCAAAGTTGACGGACCAAAACTTTGACTGGCGATTCCGAACGATTGACAGCGAGTTGGGCAGTGCCGCTTGGCAGTTGAGTTCGCCGGAGCACGGCGAAATCGATGAGCTGCTGCGCGTCAAAAATGGTGGTCGGTGGTGGTTGGGTCTGGTGCCTTGCCATGGTTTGCCGAGAGAAGAAGAAGAGGAGAAGAGTGTCGGGGAGAGATAAAGAAAAAGAAAAGAAAAAACTGAATATATAATTTTTTTTTCCTCCCCTTTTTGACTTTTCAACCTAAAAATTCTTCAGGTTTTACATTCTTCCCTTCTTAAAGAAATTTCGTCCCGAAATTTTCAAAATACAACCTCAAGCTGCAAATTACACAAATGAGGATATCTCTCATACATCTCCGACTCTAACTCCCAAGTAGCCCCGTCTTCTCTATGGTTCCGCCATAAGACCTCGACTGCGAGAATCTCTTTATTCCTTAGCACCTTTAACTCTCTCACTAGAATTCTGATAGGTTGTTCTTCACATGTCACGTCCTCTTGAAGAGGGAAAGCCTGATACGCAATGACGTGCGACGAGTCTGGAGTATACTTACTCAGCATCGACACATGGAACACATTGTGAACATGCCCCTATCGCGACGGTAGGTTCAATCGATAAGCGTCATTCCCAACCCTCTCGATAACCTCGAAAGGTCCAATATACCTCGGGGCTAGCTTACCCTTCACTCCAAATCTCGACACACCAAGCATGGGAGTAACTTTCAAGAAGACATAGTCACCAACCTCAAACTCAACTTCTCATTGGAGGAGATCAGCATAACTCTTCTGAAAACTTTGAACAACCTTAAGTCTCTCTTGGAAAAAAAAATACTTTGATCTTCCTAGTAGTACTAGCAATTTGAGATCCAATTGTGACATGCTAATCTAGCTCTGCCCAACACAAATGTGATCTGCATGGTCTCCCATATAAGGCCTCATAAGGAGACATGCCTATACTGGCCTGGTAGCTATTATTATAAGTGAATTCCACCAATGACAAGTGTTCTCCCCAGCTACCCCCAAAATTCAAAATACAAGAACGAAGCATGTCCTCCAAAGTTTGGATAGCCCTCTCAGACTGTCCATCTGTCTGAGGGTGGTGAGCAGTGCTCAAGTTAAGTTCAATTCCTAAAGCTTCTTGCAATGCTCGCCAAAACCTTGATGTAAATCGAGGATCTCTCTCAGAAACAATGCTGGAAGACAACCCACATGCAGTCGAAGTATATTACCCACATAAAGTCGAGCTAATTTAGAAGCCTTACAATCCCTCCTAATTGGAATGAAATGAGCAGATTTGGTCAAATGATCGACAATCAACCGGACAGTGTCATGATTTAATGGTGTTAATGGTAATCCCATCACAAAGTCCATCGTGATCTCATCCCACTTCCATTCTGGTATAGGTAAAGGTTGAAGCAACCCTGAAGGTCTCTAGTGCTCAGCTTTAACCTGTTGGCAAACCATACACTTAGCTACAAAGTTAGCCACATCTCTCTTCATAACTTCCCACCAATATTGTCTTTTCAAATCTTGGTACATCTTTGTGCTTCCAGGATGTACAACAAACTTAGACCTATGGGCCTCAATCATAACAGACTCTCTAAGATCGGAGATATTTGCAACGACTAATCTTCCCTTATGGTATAAGAATCATTCAACATTTACTGTTCATCCATCTAATTGCTCACCGTTTTGGATTCGATTCTAGATAAGTCTCAATTTCTCATCTTGCCACTGAAATTGCTTAACTTGTTGAAGTAGCACTGTGTAGCAACCACATTTGCTCTTCCATGATGATATTTCAAAGTGAAATCATAATTTTCCCTGTACTCGACCCTTCTTCTTTGCCTCAAATTCAAGCCTCTTTGAGTAAGGAGATACTTTAAAATTTTATGATCAGAATATAATTCAAACTTTGCTCCATATAAGTAACATCTCCAAATTTTCAAGGCAAAAATCACTGCTGCAAGTTCCAAGTCATGTGTGGGGTAGTTCTTCTCATGTGTCTTCAATTGGCGTGAAACATAGGCAACAACCTTGCCATTTGGTATGAGAACTCCACCTAAACCAGTACCAGAAGCATCAGTGAATACCACAAACGGTTCATCACTATTAGGCACAGCGAAATAGTCGATGTAGTCAATCTTGGCTTAAGTTCTCTGAAAGCTTCTTCGCAACTGTCATCCTAAACGAACTTTAAATCCTTTCTTGTTAGCTTTGTCAAAGGCATAGCAATTTGAGAAAAATTCTCCACAAAGCGACCATAGTAACCTGCTAACCCAAGAAAACTTCGAATCTCAATAACGTTCTTTGATTTTTCCCACTGCAAGATAGAATCTATCTTCGCATGAATCCACATTAATGTCCTCTTGATATTTTACATGCCCTAAGAATTTGACCTCAGTCATCCAGAAGTCACGTTTTTCTTTCTTAGCATATAATTGATGGTCCCTCAAAATTTGTGTAACGCCCTGGTTACCCCAGAACAGTTACAGTGAACAGTGAACCGGAAATTTGACTCGCTACCCGAGTCCTTTGGTTAAAAACGTGATCTAGGTGCTATTATCAGGTTAAGGTGAAAAAACCAGTAAAAAGGAAATGATATATTTCATCAAGTAAATAAACTGCTCATGAGCCTTTCAAAATGTTTACAAGTAGTTTGTAATACAAAAGAGTCACTACTGCTCCAAATTTACAATCCCCGCCGGCCTAAGCGGCAAAATAGGGTAAACCCTTAGTCCCTCTGAGAACTCCCTGACCGTGGTGGTCAAGCGGCCCAGTATGTACACAACATCGCCCAAGCTCTCCACTCAGGGTTGGGTGAGCTTCTCTTTCCCTTTACCTGCACCACAAAGCACCCATGAGCCAAGGCCCAGCAAGAAAACACAATAAAGCATGATATAATATCAACAACGATCATAATAACCATTCAGGACTATCAGTCCAAAGAAATAGGTGACAATAGCCAAAAGTCACAATAATGAGCTCAGCCTCCTCTAGCCTTGTGACGATAGGGTCACCAGGGCTCAACTGACGAGTGGTTCTTTCATTAGTTTGATCAGGACAGGTGCATGGTGATTAGTCACCAACATAACCTTCATCACGACTTTAGAGTCGTAACTATGGACAGCGTCCCCTAGCCATGTGACTATGGTCACCGGGGTCATATACCTTGGCTATAAACATCTGGTCGTAGACTAGGCAAGCGCTTATAAGTTCCTCGACCTTAGGGTCGGTCCCGAATTAATGTCATGGAGCCATTCAATGCGTGTTCATCGACTTTAGAGTCGGTCCCTGACTAGTCAGTGCCATAAACAGGTAATCAGCGCTCACTAGCATTTAATATGCAATCCATGTCCACATATTTCATCCAACATGCCCCAATATCAAACCATGCATGTCATATACCTATACAGGGTGCAACTGTATTCATACACTGTTTTCTTACCTCTAGTTCGAGTGAGAATTATTATGTGAACGACCCCTGAGAACGATCAACCTTTAAATTCCTTGACGGTCACCTGGTCATAACCAAAATATAGGATTCATCAATAAAAATAATAACTGAGGGTTCCCAAACCAAGATCTAGCCTCCGGGACATCAAACATAACTCAACTAGGTACTAGGTTCTAGGTTCAACCCCGAGGCCTAAGGTTTGAATCCCCAAGCTAAAAACATCTTTTTGGCTAAATTTTCCCTGATGGGCCGCGGCTCACCAGAGCCATGCCGCGGCTCACCCTCCTGACAGAGCCATTTTCACCTTTAAAGCCAACACAGGCCGCGGCACACCATAGCCAGGCCGCGGCTCATTTCGCAAAACAGCCAAGAAACCAGCACGCACCAGCCAACTCTCCCCTGCGTTTTCCCTTGGTACCAACCCTTCGAACCAACTCCAAACCTCCTCCAAACACTCAATTTAACCTCTAAACACCACCCATAACTCACCCTCATCAAAACCCAATCAAACATACACAAAAACTCCTCTTGATCCCCACTTTCTACAACAAAAACCATAAGCTGAAAACTAAAAGGAAAATAGAGTAACACCTGAAACCAATGACTAAAACTCACCTCAAATTCAGATTTGAACCTCCTTCAATGGTTGAACCAAGTCCACCAACCCAGCCTTTGAGTTTCCTAGCTTAAAACCCCACCTTGAGCTCAAGAACACCAAAGAGAAATATAGAGAATGATGATGTACGGGAAGGGAGAAGACAACCCCTGTTTTTGTTCTGTTTAATCTTTATCCTTCTACAGCCATATAAAGGGTAATATTAATCCCCCAAATGACCAAAATACCCTTAGGCCACCTAAAACCTCTAAAACCATTCCAAGGGTAAAATTGTGAGTCAAGGCCCAGCAAGAAAACATATTACACATCTCAACAATCATATCAAGAGAATAATTCATCAAGCATGATCAAAGATTCTTTTGGAGAAAGGAAAATGGCAACAACTTTATAAAAAGTGTTCATAATTTTTTTTGAAAAAAACCAAAAAGACAACAAAATTTGAAAAGGTAAGTAATAAATAAATAAGCTAAAATCACGCATATGAATAAATAAGACAAATGACAGTATTAAAAATATAATATACAATCAAAGTAATTAAAATACAAATTCGGTTAAAATATGTATATAAAAATGAAAATATATTGATAAGTTTTAATATAGTAATTAAAAAAAATTTGTAATGAAAAGTGTAAAATCCCCTAGATTACCATTTTGTAAAACAATATTCGAAAAAAAGTTATTTTCATACATTATTTTTTTTAACGAGAATATACCAAAAAAAAAGTCTACTTCAATATAAAAAAAATATACACTATATCATCAATTTTTGCCAAGTCATCATACGCCCAATTCCCAAAATCAAAATATGACACGTAAACACATTTTTGTGCACAAAACAAAAATTAAGAAAAGATTTTTCAAAAGAAAAGAGACGACATTGCACAAGTCAATATCTCAACATGTAATAAATATCCACTAAAATTAATTATATTCTGTAAAAAAAAAAATACACAAAAAAAAAAGTGTAACATATTAGGGGTAATTATGACATTTCAACCAATGATATTCTTAAATAATCTTAATTAACACAAGAACCGGAGAGAAAAATTTCGATTAAGACCGCGTTTGGCTAAACACATTATTACATCTCTCTTTCTCTCTCTCTCTCTCTACCGCGAACTCTGCCCCGCTTTCTCTCTCATTTTCTTTTCATCCAATCACACCCACCGCCATTCCCATCCCCTTTCCTCAAAATTTTGCCATATATATACATATAACTGTATATATATATATATATCTCTGGAGACTAGAGAGGGAAGAGAAGAGGTGTTGGAGGGAATAACGAACTACACCTTTTTGGGTCTCTGAACAGAGATGGCTTTAAGGCGCCTGATCACAGAGGTCAGTTCAATCTTGAGAAAGATTAGTTTTTTTTTATTATAGTTATCTATGCATTGTTGGGGTGTCTTTCTATTATCGATTGTTTTTGTTGGGCAGTTGTAAGATTTGATTTTCTTTGTCGATTTGGGGAACCCTAATTTCTGTTATTTGATATGTATTTGTTATTTCGCTGCTTGAATTTTTTTTTTTTTTTGTGTTCTTTTCCTGAACATCAAACTGTTCGATTTGGGGCTGTGGAGAAATTCAATGGGAGAGTCAATTATTGTGTTGTTGCCATTTGGTTAATTATGAAAGTTTTGGGCTTTCAAGGTTTAAGCAATAAATTCTTGTATTGGTACCAAGGAAACGTCTAAGCATGGTAAAAGAACTTCATCTTGTTATGCTTGTTATCTGTCTATTATCATTTTTTTTGTTCTTCAGCTGATAAATTTGAATGAAGGGTTAGTTCTAAATTGGTGTTTGTGGAGTGGAAGCTAAATTGAACTGTAGTAGATAGTTGAATTCATTGTACCTTGTTCTTTGTAAAGGCCTAATGGGTTTAGTTATATACCATTCCGCAATGAAAGGAACTGGGGAGTATATTTCTTACATGCATACCATAGGTAGACACGTCCACGAATATGTATATAGGCTCGTGTTGAAACTCCTCATGTGTTCACTTTCATGTTATGTGCAACAGGTTTCAAGGCATCAATCACAATTGGGGAAATGTAAACTTTTGTCTTCTAGAAGTTCCTTTCCCACACAGAAGTTTGGGGTTGGAGGAGGTATTTGTGGTACTATTATTCTTAACTTTTATTTGTCAATTCTTTCGTTTTTCATTTCCAATGTAAATTTTATTGCCTTAAAGTTCATGCGAATGAAACAGCTTTCTTTTTAAGTTATTATTAGTATTAACAGCTTCAGTTTGGTTCTTAACTTTAGTTTGAAGCTACAACAATCTTCTCCATTAGCCTTTTCTTTTTAATAAAAAAATATAGTAATAGAGTCAATTTCCTTTGTGCAGTGAACAGGCTTTTAAATTCTCAAAAGAGGTATCAGTCTAGCTATGTTGGCAATTTAGCTCGCAGAGCTCGTGATGCAGATGAAACGAGTGAGCTTACCCATTTAAAAGACCTATACCGCCGTGGTGATCCTGAAGCAGTGATCAGGTTATTTGAAAGTCAACCATCAATGTACTCTAACCCTGAAGCACTTTTAGAGTATGTAAAAGCATTAGTTAAAGTTGATAGGTTGGATGGAAGTGAATTGCTCAAAGTGCTTCAGAGAGGTGGGTAAAAGAACTTCTTTACTGTATCTTTTTCATCATTTGTTCATATCAACTATTGATTTTATTTGATACTTGAGTCTAATAATTATTATTGGGCCTCCTTCTGAACCCTACAGTCTTTGGACACAAAAGCTTTGATGATTATTATGGATAAGCTAACTAAACAAAACTAGTGTTCTAGAAGAATGAGTTAGCTGAATAATTTTCTTTTGCATGTCTATTCAATGGAAGTAACTGCATGGATTGGCACATGTTCTTCCAACAAGCAATAGTTCCGTTTTCTTTTTTGCTTGTTAAGCTTTGCTTGATTGATAAAGTGAAAATGTGGAAGTTGGATGTGAGATCAAGCTTAGCTTGACTGAGTTTTGTCTATATGGTTATTGATTCCTTGATTCTTTTCTTGAGAAGCATATTGTATCTGCATTTTGCAGGGGTTTCTATGTCTGCTAGGGAGGAAGAAAATATAGGTGGCCTCGCTGCTTTCAAGAATGTTAGAAAATCTGCAAAAGATGGTACTCTTGGAACTGCAAGTGCTCCTATTCATATGGTATCTGCAGAAGGGGGTAATTTCAAAGAGCAGCTGTGGCGTACAATTCGAACTATTGCACTTGCTTTTCTTCTCATCTCTGGTGTAGGGGCATTGATTGAGGATAAAGGAATTAGCAAAGGTAATTTCTTTATTTGCATGAAGTTTTTTTAATTTAATTTGCCCATCTTGAAATTCAAGAATATGCTCATGCCTGGTTTTCCATTTTCTAGGGTTAGGCCTGAATGAAGAGGTACAACCTAGCATGGAATCGAACACAAAGTTTAATGATGTAAAGGGAGTTGATGAGGCAAAGGCAGAGCTAGAAGAAATTGTTCATTATCTAAGGGATCCTAAGGTATATATTTAGTGGTGTTCTCATCATTTCCTCCGTTTCTTTTTCTTAGAGTTTGTCCGTTGAAAATTAGCATCTGCTTTATGTTTATTGGCAATTAATGGTAATTTTCCCTTATTTTGATTTTCTTTATTGCAGCGCTTCACCCGTTTAGGTGGAAAACTTCCTAAAGGTGTTTTGCTTGTTGGCCCACCTGGCACTGGCAAAACAATGTTAGCTAGAGCTATTGCTGGTGAAGCAGGAGTCCCTTTCTTCTCTTGCAGTGGCAGTGAGTTTGAAGAGATGTTTGTTGGTGTTGGAGCCCGGAGAGTGAGAGATCTTTTCGCAGCTGCAAAGAAACGATCACCTTGTATAATCTTCATTGATGAGATAGATGCCATAGGTGGTAGCCGCAACCCCAAGGATCAACAGTACATGAAGATGACGTTGAATCAGCTGCTTGTTGAACTGGATGGTTTCAAACAAAATGAAGGAATTATAGTAATTGCTGCAACTAATTTCCCTGAATCACTAGACAAGGCACTAGTGAGGCCTGGACGGTTCGATCGACATATTGTTGTTCCTAATCCAGATGTTGAAGGACGAAGGCAGATTATGGAATCCCATATGTCCAAGGTAATCTTGTATTTACTTTGGAAGAAATTTTTTTAGGGCTATGTTTGACGTGCAATTGCTCCATATCCATGTCTCTGTTTCTCAAAGGTTTTATTCAAGATGCTTATGTGTTATATTATCATCTTCATAGGATTTCCTCGATATTTTACTGACTCGTGCTTTGTTTTGGTGCCCATATTATGTGATGAATTTCTCAGATGGCCATTCATCATAGTTGTTTGTTTTTAACATGATAAAGTGAATATTGGTGCACATCCATTTGGCATAATTGTGTAGCATCTTGATAACTCCTCACTTGTCTGAACTTTTCTTGTACTGGTTGTAGCTTTCAGTTTCAACTGGTTTCTTGATCTCCTGGATTCTTTAAGTGGTCTGACATACTTTCTCAGCATTTCTTTTATCGCTTCATGTTGACCTTTGGAGGTGTTTAACCATTCCTCAGGAAATAAAAAGGGTAGCCAAGTAATCTTGCTAATGTTTCTAGGTCATAAGTGTTTCATTTCTTATAAGTTATAATCATCTCTAGCTGAAAACCAAACGCTTGATTGTTGATGGAGGTCCAACAATGCAATATGTTTGATATTCAAACTGTACGAACAAATTATTGTCGTGTCCTGACTATTGATTAATGCCACTCTTCAAACTGTTTTCTGCGGTTTGTTTGTGTATATATAGGGAAGATTTGATTGAGTGGAAGCTTCACTTGACTGGGATTATTTTAAGGCTAAGAGTATGTCATTTTTACAGGTTCTTAAAGCAGATGATGTGGATTTGATGATCATTGCTCGAGGGACCCCAGGGTTTTCGGGTGCAGATCTTGCAAACTTGGTTAATGTGGCTGCTCTTAAGGCTGCAATGGATGGTGCTAAAGCAGTCAGTATGGCTGATCTCGAGTTTGCGAAGGACAAGATCATGATGGGAAGTGAGCGCAAATCAGCTGTAATATCTGATGATTCACGCAAGTTAACTGCTTTCCATGAGAGTGGACATGCCCTTGTGGCTATCCATACTGATGGTGCTCTACAAGTTCACAAGGCAACAATAGTTCCAAGAGGAATGGCTCTTGGAATGGTTGCCCAATTGCCAGACAAGGATGAGACGAAAATCTCTCGCAAACAGATGCTTGCACGACTTGATGTTTGCATGGGTGGGCGGGTTGCAGAAGAGTTGATCTTTGGTGAAAATGAAGTTACTTCAGGTGCATCTTCTGACCTTGAGAAGGCAACTTCTATTGCAAGAGCAATGGTTACCCAGTATGGTATGAGCAAAGAGGTCGGGGTTGTCACCCACAATTATGACGACCATGGAAAGAGCATGAGCACGGAAACAAGGCTGCTTATTGAAAAGGAAGTGAAGTCTTTGTTGGATACAGCTTACAATAACGCAAAAGCCATTCTCACTACTCATTACCACGAGCTCCATGGGCTGGCTAATGCCTTGCTTGAGCACGAAACACTAACAGGAAGTCAGATTAACGCTTTGCTTGCCAAATTGAATTCCAAAGAGCAGCAACAAGAGCAGCCACAAGTAATTTCAGCAAAGAGTAGTTCACAGTCTAATCCAGTGCCTCCTTCAGCGCCCAATCCAGCTGCATCGGCTGCAGCAGCTGCGGCAGCTGCAGCTGCCGCTGCTGCTGCCACAGCTGCAGCCACAGCTAAAGGTATTGCTCCTGCCCAAGCAAACTCTCAACAGCAACCACAAGTAGTTTTGGCCGAGACAAAGGTTACAGCTAAGACTAAAGGCATTGCTCCTGTGGGTTCTTAGCACAGAGGAGACTGGTAAGGGAGTCATCTTTTTTCAAGTAAGCTATATATAATCAGCTTGAATGTGCATATTAGTAAATTTACCAGCCTCTTCGGGTGGTTTACTTTGATTGCTGGCAGTGAGGTTTCTCTATTGATGCAATGCTAGTGAAAAAATTGACTGGATACTGTAGAAGAGTTGATTGGCGGGTGGTAGTAATGTAGCAAGTTTTAAATTAAGCCCGGCGGGAAACATTATTTTTCTTCTTATATTCTTGCTCTTTTTTTATTTTTGATCCATGTTACTTATACGGTGAAAACCGAAAAATAGAATAATGAGTTCCCTTTTAGAATTCTTGATTCTGTTGACTATTGGCCAAATTTGTCTAATATACAAGTCATGCTGCGCCTGGATTCTATTCTTTTGCCATGCTTTTGATTCTTGTTGGGTTTGTGTAGAGTTTCTCACATGTGTTTTTATTTGTGTTTTGAGCCTTGCTATGGAGGTTAGAAGAGGTTTGCCTTAAATTTATGATTAGAAGGAAGGTTTCTCTGTGAGTTTTCAGTCTTCGGATTTTGCATTGAAAATTAGACTTTTGCTTCTCATCTTCCTTGAACCAAAGTAAAATCTACTTAAATTGATATAGCAAGATTCTTGTTTCAATGTTTAATCCTTCAATGTAAAAAGTGGCCTAATGCTTATTGTGGCATCTTTTACCACCTAGATAAGTGGTTAAAAATTGTACATCATTATATACATTTGAAAAAAAATTATGAAATTATTTGTTTTTCAAGTTTAGATTTTCATAATTAGTTCTTATCACAAATAAAAGGTGAAAAAAGTATTGTTTTTTACATCATTAGACCATTGAGCAATTTGATATTTAAAAAATATATATTTTGACTAAAAGTAATTTGGTAGCTTTGGGTCTGATTGGTTCGCGATTGGAAAACTATATTTTTAAAAAGTGAGATTCTGAAATGAAAATCTGAATTTAGTGATTAAAAACATGTTTCTGAAAATGTGATTGGTTCATTATGTGTAAACTGTTTTTGAGTTTTAAAAAACAGGATCTGTGATTGGTAAAATATTAAAAAATATAACAGAAATAAAATATGTAATTGATTGAGCTAAATTTAAAAATATTTTATATGATATAACATAAACATAATTAAATGGTTTGTGATATTAAATTTTAATTTGCCAACAAATTTAGTTAAATGAAATTTAAAATTAGTGCATTGATTGAATTTATAATACTTGTATATTCTCACAAGTTTTTTTAATCATAGTTATATTTTTTTTGATTAATTAAGCTCTATTATTATAATTAAGCCACATTTATCCAGCAATATAATTTTAGTTATATTCAAATGCATGTCAATTTCTAAATATTGTTAATGTCTCTCATTAGTTGAAAACAACATTAATTATGGCAAAAAACAAAAAAAAAACTAAATTCAAAATTAATGTAGAAAAAATATATTTACATGTTGGTAACTTGCTATACCAAGTTACTATGTTGTCAAATCATCATAATTGTTAGTACCAATCTATAGGTAGTACTCACTGAGAAATATTCCATTTATATATATATATATATAAGTTGAACTAATATAAAATCAATCAAGAACTTATTTAAAAACAGGATACAATATCAAACAAATTCATGATCAAGACTAACAATATCAAACATTTCTCCTTAGAAGTTAGGAAATAGAATTTGCAAAAAAAAAAAAGTTTGGAAATAGAGAAAACTTGATTTTAACATTTTCAATTTTACAACTAAAACTCATACTTTTGATTTGGATTTTATTTTTGGAAACATGCTACCAATCAGGAATTATAGTAGGTCCCACATGTTTTAAAATTTTGAAATCATAAAATCTGATTCAAATATACTACCAATCAAGCCCTTTGTTTTTGAATGAATTGTAAAACGAGTATCTTGGAGTGAAGATTTATTATTTTGTTTATTAAGTATTAATATGGTGAATGAAATTATAAGTTGAATTTAGGTAAGGGAGCAACTATAACTAAGGGTGTTCAAATTATTATTGAATTGGATAATGATTTTTTTTATTGGTGTATTATGTAGCAACCTATCAACTTTTGATCAAAACATTTGTATGGGATAATTAGCATTTAATATTATATTATAGTATAATTATTTAATATTTTTTCTTTAAAAATTCACATAAATTTTAAAAAATCGATGCAATTAAATTTGAATAAATTGAGAAACACTAATGGTTTTAACTTGGTTGTAATTCACATATATAAAGTAGGTGTTTGCATTATTTAGGTGAAAAGTAAATAATAATTATAACGTAAATACTAAAGGAAATTAAGAGACTAACACTTATTACAATAAAAAATATATATTTGTTATGAATCACTTATCTAACTCAATAGTATTTACATGAAGAAGATAAACTAAATTAATTTATCGGAAAAGATATAAATTTAAACTAATTTTTATATCATATACATACAATGTATTACAACTATGTACAAGTATTTTTTTTATCATTAATATAATTTAATTCTAAAAGGAATTTTAACAATTTGAATTAGGGGGATTTTGATTATAATCGAAAATATTTGTACTAAAATTGGTGAAAATGTACAATAAGGTACTAAGTTGGTGTTTTGATTCAACAAGGTACTAAAATTGTATTAATTAAAACTATAGGGTACTAAGTTGATGTTAAGACAAACAACAAAGTATTAAATGGTATTTATTAAACGATGTAGTACTAAGTTAGTACTAGAATAAACAACAAGCTATTAAAATAATATAATCTTTATTTAAAATAAAGTATATTTTGCACTAAATTAACTTTGGTGTTTGTACTTTTTGTATAGTTTAATATACCTAAAAATACATGATTATATAGTCTAAAAAAATTGATTTAATTATTTTTTTTCCACAATTGGATAGACTTAATTCGCTTTTGAATATACATTGATTGACTTAATCAATGATTAATATATTATTTATTGAACAAAAAATGAAGGTGTCGCCCGTTCAAAACCCAGCATCAGTTTACCCTAAGGAAGTTGATCTCAAGAACTAAAAATGACCTCTGATACCTAAACTAGTACAAATTTTCTTTCTAATTAAACAAAATAATTATATCCCTAAACTAGTACAAATTCTCTTTCTAATTAAACAAAATAATTGTGGATATAATGAAACAAAATATTATGCATTGTTCGGATGTACACACGGGCGGACCCACATAGAGACGAGTGTGAGCGGCCGACCCCACTGAAAAAGAAAATTATTTAAGAAAATAAATATGTATTTTAATTAATGTATATATTTTTAATTGAAACCATCATTTAGTAAAGTAAATTTTGGCATAATAGACAACCTAAGATAGATAAGTCACCTAAACACGATTAATAAATGAATATCACATTCATTTTACATTTTTTTTTCTTCTAAAATAAGACAAAGTAAATTAAGACACCAATTAAAATAAATATATAAAAGTTTGTTATGAATTGTGTAAGTAGTATTGCAAAAAAAGAAATTAAATATCATAGCAAGAAGATAATACTTATGTTTTCATCATATAAATCTTACCATATTTTTCTATTTATTATCCGAATTTGTCAAAAAAAAAAAAATAGCGGGTGATAAGTTAGTTAAGAATTAACTGCCAAAAAGCCACCTGTCGTGTAGTGACAGTTCAAAAGTCACAGCCGGGTAACGATAACATCGGCTCGTCCAATTCAATGGCAGAGCAAAACTGGCTTCACCTTCTCCTTCGTCATCGGACAACAATGGCGCCATAGATAGAACAACCATTAACCACGTCGATGAAAGCTACTCAGAAAGGAGGAGCTCGAAACCCTAGTAGTAAGCTCATTTTCTTTCCGTACCTAAAAATTAAGATTTTTTTTTTAATTTTATTTTTTTGAATTCCTTCCATATCCCAAAATTTCTTTCCTTTTTTGTGTTTTGAGCAGTGATTCAACAGAGGGTTAGGGTTAGGGTTGGTATTGTTAACAGCCATGGTGAAAAGCTCGCGGGAATATTGCATGATACAGGTTCTAAAGAGCTCGTTATACTCTGTCATGGCTTCCAATCCTCTAAGGTACTTGTAGTGGAAATTGATTTTGCTTTCATATTCAAATAATCGTCTTTCTTTTTTGGTACTTGCATAGAAAATACAATTTTCTGATGTAAAAGATAGAATTTTCTGCAAATGTAACTTTGCATTTGCTTCAAATCAAGGTAGCTCATACAATCAGACACGTTAAAGTTGTATTTAAGAATCAATATGGCTTTGACAGTATGTAGAATATGAACTTCATGAGAATTTTTCATTTACTTCAAATCAATTGTAGCTCAAACAATGAAATATGTGTTTGCTCTTACAATGTCTAAGGTTCAGATTGTATTAAGAATTTGAACTTCTTGAGACTTATTTGATGTTAGATTTTGGGGGTATTCCCTTGTTTGTTTGTTTGGTGATAGCCCACATTTTCTTGTGTTTTCAACTCTAGGAACGGATTCCCATGGTGAATCTTGCTGCTGCATTAGAGAAAAAAGGAATCAGTGCTTTTCGCTTTGATTTTGCTGGGAATGGGTAAGCTCATCTTTGCAGACTGGCTTATTAGTAAATTGTTTAATAGTATGTTTTCGAGCCGAATTTCGAACTAGCAATCTGAAATTTGAGTATTTAGCCCCATACTTTATAAATTTCCAAACTTTGTCTTTATGTGTTGGTACTAGATATTAATAATGACACTCTACTATAATCTTGAGTTATACTAGGAGATTGTATGTGATGATTTGTCTATTGTTTAATTTGATTCAAAAGCATGTAATCTGTGCTGAAATTGTATCTGCGTAGTTCCATTCCATTAATCATATAGACACAATAACAAATTGTTTGATGTTGGTTCAGAAGTTTGAATTGTTTTTCTTTACTTTCCAGCGAAAGTGAAGGTTCATTTCAATATGGTAACTATCGAAGAGAGGCCGATGATCTTCGTGATGTAGCTCAGCACTTCAATGAGAAGAATCTTGATATAATTGCAATTATTGGACACAGCAAAGGTTTGTCTGTAGTTTTATGCTCATTCGTCCACAGAATCTGTTTAATGAAATTTTTTAATGTTGTTCTAATAGACTGTTTCATTCTTCATCCAAATTATAACTTGCAAAGGTTCTTACAGGAGGAAATGTTGTACTTTTGTATGCTGCAAAACATAATGACATTCATACAGTTGTGAATATTTCTGGCCGGTTTGACCTGAAAAGAGGTATTGAAGGTCGCTTAGGCAAAGATTTTCTTCAAAGAATCAAGCAAGATGGATTCATTGATGTTAAGAATAAAAGAGGTCAGTAAGCTGTCAAATTTACTTAGTTTAATTTACCATCCTTAACATATACCTATTCTGTCCTATAAATGTATCTAAGATCTAACAATTTTTGGTTTCTTCGAACATGAAAGTTTCATCTCATCTCTAGTGACGAGTTGCTAAATATTGGCCCTGATTGGCAGGGCTCATAAAATATTTTTTTGGAGCTTTCATCATGTAAAACTGTTTTATATTTGGTTGGATTTCCTGGGCAATTTAGCTTTTGGTCTAAAATACTCTTCCTTGGTAAGTTAATATTTGTAGCTTTCTTGAAAAGAGCTTTTTAGAAAGCCAAAGTTAAAAGTAAAGGTTTAGCCAACTAAGGGATTATGAGGTTTTATCTCAGAACCATTAATAAGTGGAGTAACTCGTATTCTTAGATAAATGGTTAACATACTTTCTATATAAGACGCTCTAATATGAATCAACTGATTATCAGTTATAGAGTTCATCATCCATGATGGTTAACTTTAATTCTTATTTTCAATAGGAAAGTTCGAGTACAGAGTGACTGAAGAAAGTTTGATGGACCGCCTAACTACAGATACTCGAGGGGCCTGTGAATCAATCAATCACAACTGCAGGTCAGTACTCATAATGCATCCTAAGGGCTTCTCTAATGTCAAAGAAATTTCTGATGATGGGATATACCTTATCTTGTTTGTGCCTGTTCTATTATTAGATTACTATAGAAGTTCTTTGAAAGTGTTTGTTTCATCAAATGGTGTTCACTTGCAGGGTATTGACAATTCATGGATCAATGGATAAAATAGTACCAGTGGAAGATGGTTTCGAATTTAACAAGTTCATTTCTAATCATAAACTTCGTATTATAGAAGGAGCTGATCATGAGTACACTTGTCATCAAGATGAGTTGGCTTCTATAATGTTGGACTTCATTAAGGCAGGTTTTGGCCAAGATGGCCATGTATCTATTCGGTCACGATTATAGGATCTACTTCTTTCTAAGAAAATATGGACACTGAAAAAATCATGTTCCCCAAAATAATAGTAATACAGTAAAAATTGTATACGGTTATAGTGTTGAGACTACACTGGAGTTTATTTCTATGAATATGAAGATGTAACAAGACTTATTTTGACAATATAAAGTATCATTTTAGAAAGATTTTACTGTAAAAATAAATAACACTTCAGATTGTGCATTTTGAGCCTCTTTAGGATCCAAGTACATTGGCAGACTTAGCTTGATTAGTATCACACTTCTCTTCCAATGCTGAGGTTTATATTCAAAGTTCTTCAATACCAGAAAGTGTGATAATTTTTGAAATATTTAGACTAACAAATTAACCAATAATTGAATCTTGAGTAGAAGAAAGTAAAGAAATGAATTCCTGTTGTTTGAAATCTGGATTTTGATTTTCCTGGTGTTTGTTTAAACATTCAAGAGCTTCTTCAACAAAGCTTTGATCATCCCATGGATGGATTTGGGATTTTCAACATTCTTACTTGGTATGCAGACATCACACAACTGTACAACAGCTTATAATGTTTGTGTGCTTCTCATTTTCTTCTTTCTAAGATAGAACTGAACTAAACTAAACTGAACATGTTCCAATTAGTACAACTGACTGACCATTTTAAAAAAAACCACTCGTACTAATCGAACAAGTGTATCTACAATCACACTAGGCAGTAACAGTCTTCGGCTTGGCTCCGATTCCTTTCCAGGAGACACTGGGCATTATCTGCTTGATGTCAACTCGATCTTTGTACTCGATGGCAAAGTTGAGCAAAGAATCAAGAAGAGACTCTGAAAGCAGGTGTGGTTGAAGTCCCAATTCAACCAGTTTAGTATGCTTGGCGTTGTAATAATGCTCCTCAGCCTCTACTCTTGGATTTGGCACAGAAGTGGTTTGCACTTCGATTCCAAGATTTTTTCCAGCTTTTGTAACGAGAGCTGCGAGCTCATTGACAGAGAATTGCTCGGTGAACTGGTTGAAAACCCGAAACTCGCCACTCCTAGCTGGGTTTGCAATGGCAAGCTCAACACACTGAACTGTATCTCTTATGTCAAGGTATCCCCGAGTCTGAAAATGTTAGAAGAAAATACTTTCAGTAGGAACAAGACAATATCACAGACTACCCAAGAATAAAAAGCTGAGCAAGGAAAATAAAAATGCCATATTTAACAATAATTGATCTCAAGAAAACTGGAGTGAAATTACTATACCTATAGGCTCAAACAAAAATTTATGTATCCCAATAAATGGCTCAAATAAGTAACCTAAAGTCTAGACATAAAAGTGAGAATCCAAAACCAGGCATGAACAAATAAATGGAAGGTTCTTTTACCTGGCCTCCCTTGCCATAAACAGTAAGTGGATGACCCACAGCAGCCTGAACACAGAATCTATTCAATGCGGTCCCGAACACACCATCATAATCAAGCCTGTTGCATAGCTCTTCATGCATATCAGTTTCTTCTGTTTTCACTCCATAAACCACACCTTGATTTAAGTCAGTGGCCCTGATCCCCCAAGCCTTGCAAGTGAAAGCTATATTGTTTGAATCATGAACCTTACTCAGATGGTAGAATGAGCTACCTTGCTTAGGGTATGGCAGAGTATCTGTTCTTCCATTATGAGTAATTGTAATGTAACCTTCCTCAATGTCAATATTTGGAGTCCCATATTCTCCCATTGTCCCAAGCTTCACTAAATGACATTGATCTCTATATTCTTTTATGGCAAAGAGCACATTCAATGTTCCAATCACATTGTTATTCTGTGTAAAAACAGCTCTTGATCGATCAATCATTGAATACGGGGCAGACCGCTGCTCCCCAAAATGAACAACAGCATCAGGCTCAAATGACTTAAAGGTTTCTGATAAGAACTCAAAGTCACAAATATCACCAATATAGAGTTCAATATTCTTTCCTGTAAGTGCTTTCCAACGGCGAACACGGTTGTGGATGGAGGAAATTGGAGTCAGCGAGTCAATACCGAGCTGCTGATCAAAGAGACGACGTACAAGGCTGTCAACGATGGCAACCTCATACCCTTTCTTGGATAGATGAAGTGCAGTGGCCCAACCACAGTACCCATCACCACCAATGACCATAACCTTCTCTGCCTTGGAGTCTTCACCCGAGCTTGCACGAAAACCAGAAGATGGAATTGTGGTTTCCTGCAAAGTAGAGTTCGTTCTAAACCTTTCTCCTGGCAAACGAATGCTTTTAAAGGGCGATTTCGAAGCTTGGAAAGAAAATGAGGCAGAGAAGGCCAATGAGTCCTGGGTTAATCTGGAATGTGGTTTACATCCAGGAGCAATTTTAAGAGTGCAAGAAGTGGAAAGTAAGTGTGCCATTATCAATTCCTCAGCCCCTCAAAACAAAACAAACACCTGCAAATAAAAACCCCAAATGTTCAAACAATTGACTTCAAATGTTAAAGAACTTCAATTTCACCAAGTATTGATAGACATTTGGGGTCTATATATGCTTCTCAAGACTCTAATCAGCAAATAATCAAACTATTGACTTTCAAATGTTAAAGAACCTCAATTTCATCAAAAATCGACATGTGGGGTATCATAGTTCTCTACACACAATCAAATTTTCTTTTTGGGGGGTCTATATTATACATGCTTCTCAAGAATCCAAGGGTAGGCAAAATCAGCTCCAAGGGTCCAGGAACAGACACATGTAAATGATGTAATAAGAATAAGAACAAGTACCAGTGCTATTTCAAAAAGCTTACATTTATAATTGGGCAAGACATACATTCACATAATATTCCTAGACCGAAAGACCCAACGGAACATTCACCAAGAAGAGTCATTTTCTCACCTTTTAAAGACTGAAAATGAATCATTCCAAAAGACCCATTAAAGTAAAAAAAGCAAAGAATCGAACTTTGAAAGTTAAAATAAGAAAATAAACTTAAAATAGATAGAAAAGAAAAGCATGAGAGAGATCACCTTAAAAGGGTCGGAATAGGAGATGGAGATGAGGCTTGGGGTGCAATCCAGAAAGGGAAAAGAGAAGATTTTGGGTTTTGTCAGCAGGACTGACACTGTCAAATAGCAAATGAAACCGAATATATTGCCTGCAATAGGGTATATCCCATTTTATCTATAAAACATTATCACAGAACAAAACGACATGTCGTTTATCCGTAAAATAAATATAAACAATTTGTTTGCATACTAGTTACTCTTGTTTTACGTTTAAGAAATATATACATAAAAAAATACTATAAAATAATTGTTAATGAAATAAAGGGGAAAAAGGCATGATAGAATAATGATAATTCTTGAGGTTTAGTTGAAATTTTAACGAAAAATATTATTAAAAAAATATAAATAAATAAAACAGTTATCTATATAGTTATTGGAGTTTAAAAAATTAAAGGTAAAACGAATTAGCACAATGTAACGAGATCATACATATCTTTATACGAAGAGTGTTGCTATTTTGCTGATGAGATCATGTTATATTGGTTAGCGATATCTCATAATATTTATTAAATTTAAATATTTGAGACCCAATATTAAATTGTACAAATATCAGTCGGACACCGATAGTGTCTCTTAGCAATTCTCAATTAATAAATAAGGGTTTATATTTTTTTGGATACTGTATTTTTTCCCATTACCTGTTTGGACCCTGTGTTTTGACAAATTACTTTTTGGACCCTATGTTTTGTAAAATAGTTAAAATAGAACCCTAAACTCAATTTTGATGAAGAAAAAAATTAAATATAACAACACAGTTTTGAAGCAGAATGATTTTATTTTTGTTTTGAATTGTTAGTTTGGTAAATTATTTGTGATTTTAGTTAAAAAAAAAATATTGACCAAAATTGGGTTTAGAGTTCTATTTTAACCATTTTACAAAACATAGGGTCCAAAAAATAATTTGTCAAAATACAGAATCCAAACAGATAATGAGAAAAAACACAGGATCCAAAAAGATATAAACCCAATAAAGAACAACTTTATTATGAATATTGAGCTTACAAACCATATTTGTACATCTTATCCTACTTGATTTTATAATTTTTGCTTCCCATACTTGTAACATTTTCATCGGATTCCCTGACTTTGAGCATTTAAAGCTAAAAATTTAATGATCATTTAGTATTTAACAAATTAATTTTATTTAAATTTGGAATATAATTTTTTTTTTTTTAGCAATTAATAATTTATACTAATTTGACTACAAGATACAGCCCCTTTAATATTTAAAATGTTAAAATTCTTTTAAATATAAATAAAATCTCACACACATATATAAAAAATTGTTTTATTTGTTTTCTTATTAAGTCCCCCTACTTAGAGTTAAATCTGTATATAAACTCAGGTATTTTCGCCACAAATATACATTTATTTAGATATTTTCATCCATGTGTCTACGAACTTAACAATAAGAACATACGACTACATCAAATTGCATTAAATCATGGACGGAATGTACTTTCGTCACAAAAAAAATTGAATACTTAAGTACTACAAACGTAATAATTTAAGTACTCTTGTTGTAAATATATCCTTTCAAAATTTCTTAAAAACCAAGAAATAGCTTCATTTTATAATCTTGATTTAGATGTGAACCCTGCATTGCTTAGACAAGAGTATTTGAATATGCTAATGACATGAATGACTAATTCAGCACTCTACATAATTTAGAAGATGAGCTAAATATTATTGCATTAATCTTATTTTGGGATCCAAATATTATTTTATACATAATCATTATAATTAAAGTAACACTTCACAGATAGTTTAACATGCGTTGTCTCAAATGGGTAAGAGAATAATCAGTTGTTCATCATAACCACACCAAGAGGACAACAACTTCTTAGTATCCTTAAGTGTCAAATATGCAATTAGCCCATTATTAATTAACTACATATATCTTATAATTGAGCTTCTACACATTAAACTCATATCCCTTAGTTGTGGTATTTCTACCAATTCTTAACATAAACTGTATCGTAGATTATTTAGACAGATTTTCCCCACTTAAACAGAAAGTTCATGTGATGTAAATAGCACATGTTGCCCATATTCTTCTATCTATCTATCTATCTATCTATCTATATATATATATATATATATGAGAATTCTTCTATAGGACTTCACTTTAATCCCTACTGGTAGGGCTCTCAGTGTTTCTCGACCCGTGAACAGTTTTCGGCGTGACTTTTTTTATGACTATGTATATTGTAGCTATTTAGAGCATCCACGCGCATAAAAAAAATTAGTCACGCGTGCAACAGCATGTTTGAACCTAGTTTTCGGTACTGTAAACTATTCAGAATTTTCTGAAAATTTGCAAGATGCTCTAAATAGCTACAATATACACAGTCATAAAAAAAATCGCACCAATATATATATATATATTGGACAATTCTCCTGTAGGGGCTTCACTTTAAGCCCTACCGATAATGCTCTCATTGTTTACAACCCGTGAACAGTTTTCAGTGCGACTTTTTTTCAACTGAGTTATGTGAAAATATGTAAATTATTATTGATTAATACCTTTGGCATGTGCTCTTCGGTCCGTGCGAATCGTCCCTTCAGCCTGTGCTCTTCGGTCGGCGACGGTGGCGGTGCGGCTACAATTGGTTGGCTGAGGTAGAGGCGGCGACGGAGAGATCGAGAGGGAGGGTGAGGGTGAGGGTGAGGGGTGCGTAGACGGAGAGATCGAGAGTGAGGGTGAGGGTCTGCGGCTACAATCCATTATGAGGTATATTAGGGATTAGATATTTATGTGGTACTGACAAAATGTATCAGGGGCGCGTCGCCCCTAATAATTTTCACAAACCGCCAATTTTTCCCACTCAGTTTTAGTATTATTAGGGGCGACCACTGATGTGTCGCCCCAGATTTCTTGAATATTAGAGGCAACACATAGTCGCCCCTGATAAAGTTGCCTCTAAAACTATTATTTCTTGTAGTGAATAGAATAGAAACAACAAGGTTACAAGGAGATGTTATAATATTACTAATACTTTAGTTATGTGAGAGGATTACTTAGTACTTACATTATTAGTTTAATACTTAACTAAGGGCAAGTCCAACCATAAAATTTATTTTGGTGTTGTTTTAACACTAAAATGGTGAAATTTTAGTACTATATTTTTTTCCCATTCCAATCACAACATGAAAAATTAGACAAAACAATATTTACAACATTATTATATTTTTCTAATAAATCATAACCATTATTATATATATTTTTAAAATATTAATATTAAAGTTTTTTTTTTAAAAAATTATTTTGGCGTTACTATAGTGTCCCACCAAAATAAGGGAGGAATTATCGTTCGGTTGGAATGATATATGAGGTGAAATTGGCATCATTTTCGCCTTTTGGCAACCGGACTTGGCTTAAGCAACTACCACTTTTTTGACTCACCAAAGCTAACATTCCAACATTTTTGCCTGAAAAAAAATATCTAACATTCTAGTCCAACAATTTTTTATACATAAAACTTGTGTAACTACCACTCAACATAATCTTGAGATTTGAGTTAATGCTCTTTCCTAAATATGCAAGTAGGGCCAAGACAGCTAAGATTCCCAAACCCTAAATTCACAAAAATACAACTTCCAAAAGGATATTATATATAATTTAGTGAAAGGACTACATGTGGGGACTTTAAATTTTGAAACATTTTTATACCTGTTTATATTTGTCCATTTTTTTCAAAAATATATATTTTTTCTTTCTAGAAACCCTACTCAACCAATATTCAATATCATTCACAAACTACTTTATGAAGAAAAAAATGGCATATTCTCTTCCAAAAGAAGAAGAAGAAGAAGAAAAAGGCATATTCTAATGAATTTTCAAAAGAGTAATGAAACGTGCACTTAAAATATGTACCTAAACATTACACATAGTAACATAGCAGACTAGTTTAACCAATCACATTTATTAAAACTAAGACCCACTGTTTTAAAAAATACTGCCACATCACCGTGTGTAATATTTGGGTACAAATTTAGGATGCACATACCATTATTCTTTCCAAAAACCCTAATGTATTTGAAACATGAGTATGATTTTTATATGTTAAAAGCATGTGGTCTGATTTTGAGATCCATTGCTCAAAATAAATTATTATTTTTTTTTTTAGTCATGTATCCAAATCTATTAATATTTAATCTAAAATCAAGATTTCATCAATGATTATAATAGTTTAAGTTAGATTTTTCGAAATATTATATACATGGGTAATATTAAGGACACATTAAACTTGTACACAAAAGAAATTATATAAATCATTATTTTAAATTATATAATTAATTACATGTTAATAGATATTTTTTTTAATTGTACTTAAAAAAAAGCTCAATTTTAGTTTCAAATAGTACACACACAACATATTCATGCGAAACTAGTTCACACGTGTGAACCTTTAACATCAATTATTTTATATTAAATTACCAAATTAACCTTCACTTCACATGCCAGCGATAAGGTAAAACAATAGTAACCAACATCTCAAAAACGACAATGAAAGTTAACTCATAGTTGATGTCGTTTGAAGACGATAATATCTTCAAAAGCCAATTTTGTGGCGCTTCTTCGGTTCAACTTCACTCTCTCATCATCATCATCATCCCCGAGCCTCGACTCGAGCTATGCCGATTCATTCTTAACCAAACACTCAATACCCTTCTTTTGTTTGCATATATATATATATATATATATATAGGTGCACTCCAAAAGTGTGTACCTTTCTGGGAGAAGAGAGCGAAAGCCAGATCTCTCTGGTTGGTGTTTATCAATGGCGGACTCAACCAAATACATTTCCCAGGAAGAGCTTAAGCAACACAACAAACACGGAGATCTATGGATCTCCATTCAAGGAAAAATCTACAACGTTTCAGATTGGGCCAAAGACCACCCGGGTGGTGAGCATCCATTGCTCAATCTCGCCGGTCAGGATGTCACAGACGCTTTCATAGCTTACCATCCAGGCTCGGCATGGCAATATATGGACCAGTTCTTTACTGGGTTTCATCTCAAAGACTACTCGGTCTCGGAGGTTTCCAAGGACTACAGAAAACTCCTCCACGAGTTCACGAAAATGGGGTTGTTCGAAAAGAAGGGACATGGGGTTTTCCTCTCCTTTTGTTTCATTATAATGTTCTTTGTACTGAGTGTTTATGGTGTTCTCTGCTCTGACAGCACTTGGGTTCATCTGGGTTCCGGTGGTTTAATGGGGTTTTTGTGGATTCAAAGTGGGTGGCTCGGCCATGACTCTGGTCACTATCAGATCATGACTAGCCGTGCTTACAATCGCTTTGTTCAGATCCTAACTGGGAATTGCTTAGCTGGTATCAGCATTGCTTGGTGGAAATGGAACCACAATGCTCATCACATTGCTTGTAACAGCCTTGAGTTCGATCCTGATCTTCAACACATGCCATTCTTTGTGGTATCTTCTAAATTCTTTGACTCACTTACATCTCATTTTTATGGAAGAAAGTTGAGTTTTGATACCCCTAGTAGATTCTTGGTTAGCTATCAGCACTGGACATTTTACCCTGTGATGTGTATTGCTAGGATTAATCTCTTTGCTCAATCATTTGCTTTGCTATTCTCTAAGAGAGAAGTTCGTCACAGGGGTCAGGAGATTCTTGGGCTTCTTGTGTTTTGGATATGGTATCCTCTTCTGGTTTCATACTTACCCAATTGGGGTGAGAAAGTTATGTTTGTTCTTGCAAGTTTTTCTGTGACTGGAATCCAACATGTTCAATTCTGTTTGAACCATTTCTCAGCCAATGTTTATGTTGGCTTGCCTAGTAGCTATGACTGGTTTGAGAAGCAAACAAAAGGGACTCTTAACATTCTTTGTCCCTCTTGGATGGACTGGTTTCATGGTGGATTGCAGTTTCAGATTGAACACCACCTGTTCCCTAGATTGCCTAAGTCACAGCTGAGGACAGTTTCTCCCTTTGTTTTTGAACTTTGCAAGAAGCACAACTTGCCATACAACTGTGCTTCATTCTGGCAGGCCAATGCAATGACGGTAAGGACGCTCAAGACCGCAGCTTTGCAGGCTCGCGATCTCACTAATCCAGTTCCAAAGAACTTAGTCTGGGAAGCTGTTAACACTCATGGATGATGATGTTAATAATGTCTTGTGACACACTCATTTCTCTGGTTTTTGGACCTATATGATGTTCAAATCTGTATCTGAGAGATGTACATCCTTATTATAGATATTGGTTTGAGAGGATTCAACTAATGTATTTTCCCTTCTAGTTTGCCCTCTGTAGTGCTTTTCTTTAAGGAGCTCAAGGCTTTGGGCTCTCACTTGAGATTTGAGATAAGCAAAACTAAGCTGTGATAGAGTCTGTTTTGGTGGTTCAATGATGCCAAAGCAGCTGGTTTCAATTGTAGATTTTTCTTTTCTCTAATAATATATGTTGAATTTGTTTAGTCTTATGATATATTGCCATTTTTCTCATTTCAAATCCCCACTCACTGGTACAACATTCTTTACAAGATTGAAATTTTCATTGCAGCCTCTATTTAGGAACTAGCCATTGGAGTACAAAGCTCTGTGAATCTCAAATTTGTTAAGAAATATTTGAAGTCTTGTTAGCTTAGTTCTTAGGTCTTAACACAGCTGTTCCCAGAAGGGTTTTCAGTTTGAATTCTTAGCCATTTGTGTTCTCACACCTCTAATCACATTCTAGGAAATTTCAATAGGTCATCTCCTTACAATCACTCCACCACCACTAATGGGAATATGTACAAATTTCAATGGATAAGTTGGTTGCTTGAACCATTTTTAGCCTTAAACTAAACATAATTCATTTTTTTTTATTTAAAAACTTTTTGTCTTTGCCTTTTGATTTCAAGAAGTACAAGCTGACTCATACAATATTATATTATATCCCTGCAAAACAGGTACAAATTCAGAAAAAAAGTGTATATGTATATAAATTCAGTAACACAGAAAGAATAATTTAATAAACAAATCAATGGTCCTAGTTTTAACTGATGAAATCTACTATATTATCCAGAGTAAAAATTCTCTAAAAAAACTCCTCCATATAACATAAACAACAGAGATCAATGAATCTATATTATAGTGTCCTCTCAAATAGCCTGGACCACCAAACCAAGCCATTCATGTCGTTTTCATTAGCCAATCATCATCATCATCATCATCAATTTTGGATTCATATCAGATCATAGTGTGACAAGTTCATCCATAATAGATGTCGTTTCTTGTTCATCTCCAACACCCTTTTTCCTTATATCTTCAATCATCCTATACACCAAACTCATCTCAGGTCGATCTTTCTGCAAAGGAGCCAAACAAAGCATAGCAACCTCCATAAGAGCCATGATTTCCTCTTCCATAACATCTTTATACACCAGCAACTCATAGTCCAAAACTTCCATAACATCCATGTTAGTAATGTTCTGAATAAATATAACAAAATCCTCTCCCTCTTCTTCTTCTTCTTCCACCATTTTTCCTGTCAAAATCTCCATCAGAACCACTCCAAAGCTATAAACATCGCACTTTTGGGTGTACTTTCCAGGACTGGTGGTGGCGGTGAGCTCGGGCGCGGTGTAGGCGTTGTGGGGCGGCGGCAGGCGCAAGAGTTGGTGGAGGCTGGTGTCTGAGATGCAGGCATTGCCGGAGTGGTCGAGTATGATGTTTGATGATGTGAAGTGTCCATGAAAGAGCTTGATGGCTTTGTTGTTGTTGTTGGTGGTGGTGGTGGTGTTATGAAGAAAAGCAAGGCCTCTTGCTGAATCTGAGGCTATTCTTAGCCTTGTAGGCCAATCTAATGGGGTTCTTCCTGGTCCTCTGTTGCCTGTAATAATGCATCAAAATCCAACTTTGTCATATAATGATATGATATAGATTAAGTACGTGAATAAACTTTTTTTTCGCAATAAAACACAACAAGAGAAAATGGTTTTTACTCTGGTTTTTAATTTACTTCGGTTTTCGCTAAAATTCGCAATCGTAGTAGTTCGGAGTGAAGTAAAAAATAATTAAAAACCGAAATGAAAATAGACTTTCTACTTCGGTTATTATGTAAAAACCGAGGTAGAATCCCCCACTTTCTACTTCGGTTTTTACATAATAACCAAAGTAGAAAGATATTTTTTTTTAATAATTATTTCTGATTATTTTTAAATGATCCAATTCTATTTATATATATACAAAAAAAAAATTAAATGGTCTAATTATATGAAATAAACGAAATTTTCTAGCCAAAATAAGTTTTTCGTCAACAGAAAATAAGTATTTGAATAAATTACTACAATGGAACTCAATCGAGATATACTCTTTAGACTGGTTGGGTAATATAATGGAATTGAATCTATTTTCATTCTACTTTTTTGGTTGTTTTCACAATTTTCTTCCCACTATTAAAACAAAAATTAAATACAAATTTATTTTATTCCCATTTCTATTTTTATTTGGCTTATTCCAACCAAACATTCATTTTGATGTTGTTTAGTTGAAAAATAAGAATAGAAATATGAAAGTGATGGAATAAAATTAATGAGTAAAAAAATAACAAATAAATTGTTAAAACAAAATTTGTTTTGCATATTGGAAAGGTTGTTGTATGAAAAATGAAATAATAGAGAGGTTATTTTATCGGAATAGCATTACAAACAAATTCTTATTCATTTCCTTCGAACCAAACATGATCTTATTTCAATGTCTATCAGCCAACATAGGTCTATTTTGGTGGCTAAAATAATTTTTTCATAGCATGAACATATTTTTAAGATGTGACAAGCTAGCTTCATAATAGTCTTATTATTTGTATAACACAATTGAATTTATAATCAAAGATTTGTACCCATTTTTTTTAGTTTAGTGTAAATCAATATAAACATAATGATGGTATAAATAACATCCTAATAATATTCATGCATGTATATAATATTTTTTTGTAACAACATTAAAAAATGTTGTTCATCCAAGCTTGAAAGCACCCCAACACGATCCGCGAGGGCTGAAGAATTGGTCGGTAGGCTTACTCGACCAGAAAGATGCTGGCGACCAATTCCAAAGCCCTGTGTGGATCGTGAGATTGCTTAGCCTTAAATTGAATAGCACAGCTCAAAATAGGAGTGTTCATTAGTCGGTTTGGACAAGTTAGATGTATTTTTGACAAACTCAAACTTATAATCGGTTGGTACTTTTCAACCCGCAACCCACCCAAATAAAAAAAATCAAGGTTCAACCCGACTATTTGTTTGGGCGGCACCGAAACTATTTTTATAAAAAAAAATCATTTTTCAGTAATTTTTTAAATTATTTTCTCTACTTTTAGTTTGTATTTGTAACTAAAATAATTGTTATTTTAAAATATAAGTTTTTTTATACAAAAATTTAATTTGAATTTAGTTTTATATAATGTATAATTAATAATTATATAAATTTAAAATTTTAAAAAAAATTAGATAAATTTTTAATTGAGCATGTTAGATTACATTGGACGGGGTTGCAAAAAATTTCAACTCGCCCAATATGATAATTTAGCGGTTTGAAATGAAGGTCGGTTGCTTTTAGGGTTGCATTTTTTCTAGGTTTTTTTTTGTTGGTTTAGTCGGATTATTCGAGTTTGCAAAAATTTTTTGTATAGTCTTAGCTCAAAATAAATATATGAAGATGAAAAGAGAGGAGACAAATTACCATGAAGGAGAGAATGAAGGATGCCATTGGGAAGAAAATCATAAACCAAGAGAAGCAACTCTTCATCATGTGAACGATGATAAGCTCTAAGACTAACCACATTGGTGTGCCTCAACTTTCCCAACACTTCTCTCAACCACCAATCCACCTCTTTCCCAAACCCACTGCCACCCTTCCTCACCTTCTTCACCGCCGCCGTACCTCCGCCGTTCACCGCCACCTTGTAAGTGGTCCCCACACTCCCCTTCCCCATCATCTCCGCCGAGGCTCCCAACAAGTCTTCCACTCCCTTAATATCCTTACTACACCCTTCAAACGCCACCACCATCGGACCACCACCACCGCCGTCGGAGGAGGAGGAGGAGGACTCACGTGACCGCCACGTGACCTTCTTCTTCTTGCACCACCTGACTGTTAATAATGCTGCTAAGGCCAAGACCGCCACCGAAACAATGGTGAGGATCGTGACCAGTACCACCTTGTCTTTTTCGTCGGAGCTCTGAGATTGGTTATGGTCCGTTGAATTATTATTCGGGCAAGAGTGAGATAAAGGGTCGCCGCAGAGGAGGTTGTTTCCGGCGAAAGACGAAGCCGGGAACCGGGATAGCCACGAGGGTATCTCGCCGGAGAGATTGTTGTTCGAAACGTTGAAGTCGGAGATGGTGCAAGAGTAAGGATCCACGGCGGTGTTGAGTTCTGAGTCGAACGAGTTCGACTCGAGTCGGAGAGTCAGCAAGTGAGGCAGTTTAGCCAGCTCGTTTAGCGGAATCTTTCCGGAGAATTCGTTGTGGGAGAGGTCGATACGACGAAGGCGGCGGAGGGTCGATATTCCGGCGGGGAATTCTCCGGAGAAACGGTTGTGGCAGAGGTAAAGAAGCTTGAGGTTTGGCCATGAGGAGAGGTCGAGAGTTGAAGAAGAGGTGAGAAGGTTTTGCTTGAGGCTTAGGAGTCTCAGCTCGGAGAGCTGACTGAGTGGCCGAGTTGATGACCCGGTGAGGTTGAGATTCTCCAGGACGAGTCGGGTGACTCGGCCGGACTCGGGGTCGCATGTGACGCCGAGCCAGTGGTCGGAGCAAGGGTTGGACGAGTTAACCCAGGAGGAAAGCGAGTTGGAACGGTCCGATAAGGCTTTGAAACTCAGCAAAACGGTAATGTCAGAAGAGAAAGAAAGTGAGAGAAACTGAGTCAAAACGAAGGCTGTAATGGAAACTCGGTTGGTCAACATTTCGAGTCAAGAATAATAAGAAGAAAAATAAAAAGAAGAAGAAGAAGAAAGATTATAAAAAAGGGTATTGGAAAGAAGAGAACAAAATTTTGATGATGCTAATTAAAAGTAGCCGTTAAGTTACATAAGATTAAAAAGAAACGTAAATATATTGATTAATTAGTTTTTACTTAGTTACTAATACTAACCTATTATATATAAATATATAAGGTCCTAATTTTGTCTTAAATTAATTTGGTTGAGTCACAATTATTTGTTCGATAATTGATTGAACGGTTATTAATCGAGCAATCTAAGCTAGTTTTAGATCAAAAACTATCGAAGAAGTATAATAGAATTTGTTCGACGAAATTCAAAGTTATATATTATATATAGTAAAATTTTTATATATTCATAATATTAGCACTAAATTAGTTTTTCTTACTACAAAGAGGTTATAACTTAATTGTGAAATATGTAATTAAAGGTCATTTAACTTCAATAAAAAGGTAGTTAGTTATTATGTATTGGTAAATTAAAAATGAGTGACAACTTTGAATAGTAAATTATTATATCATCTAATATAATATATACATTTTTTTTATATAAAATATAGATAATTATTATTTATGTAAAAATAATACGATTCCTATATCTATTTACAATTCCCAACTCGACACAGTCTACTAGTAATATACATGGAGAAAGAGTATCGAACATCTTCACGATAAAGGAGAAAAGAAGCAACAAATTTTTGGTATGGGTCGTATCGAACCCTGGGTCCCCACTGCTAGGCCAAACACACCGTGGTTATGTAGAGATAATTTTCTTAATCCAAAATTTAGAAAAATTATATAATTAGTCAAAATTGGTCCTAGAATGGTTTATGATTATATGAAAATTATAGAACACACTAGAAAAAAAAAAACAAAGGGTTTTGGAGGGAGGTGTTTGGAGACATGGATTATGGTGTCCACATGAAGTTTTAGGGAACCGCGTTAAGGCAAGAAAAAGAAACCAAAGACTTTGAGACAAGTTTCGAAGAAGACAGGCATGTTATGGCCATTCATAGTTTGTTATTATGTGATCATATGCCACTAAGACTTTGCCTTTCTTTTCTTAACTTTTTGGTTAATAATAATAATAATAATGCCAATTCTATTGTGCTCTCAATTTTTGGTGTTTTTTTTTTTTTTTGTCTTCATTATTCTAAGCACAGCTGTCTTTTGAATTTCTTGGAAGAAAGTTGAGAAAATGTGTCAAAGATTAAGACTTTATGATTAAGGAATTAATGACAAATATTTTCTCTAATAAAAGTGAGTTAATTTGATGTAAGGTATGTTCTCCTATCAAGTTATATATAACGGAATTTTTTAAAAATATGTCTTTTATATTATCACTATGCAAAAATATGGAAATTATACATTTGCTAATTTGTATGAGAAAATTTATTAAAAAAAAAAGATAAAGTATAGGAAATACAATTACTAGCTAGCTATCTATGAAAGCTAAATTAGCATTTCACTCTTCTCTCTCTCAAACCCCAGCCACACAAGCCCTCTTTGTGTGTATATTTCTGGGGATAACTGGTCACCTTCACGTTCTAATGTGTGTGTATATTTCTGGGATAATTTATGGTAACTGGTTACCTATGTTACTAAAATCATAGTTACTTATTCTTTCTTTTTTAAAGAAGCGTTCTTCCTCTTTTTCTTTCAAATTTTGATGTTTTCTTTTCATATTTAACATGAGTAACCCATCACCCCTCTTATGGTAACTAGTTACCCCTCTTATGGCAGAATGTTACTTGTCTCAGGATAACTGGTTACCCCTCTTGACACGTGTTATTTAATCTAGCTCTATAATTTTGTTTACATAATTGTCAAAGATCAATCAAGTAACTAATTACCTTACCCAAGATTTGAAAAAAAAAATACAATCTAAAAAAAGGAAAAAATTGTTGACAATAAATAAAAAATAATAATAAACACAATTCATATTTAAAAAAAATTGCAAAACAACCAAAGAAAACAGGCATGTTATGGCCATTCATAGTTTGTTATTATGTGATCATATGCCACTAAGACTTTGCCTTTCTTTTCTTAACTTTTTGGTTAATAATAATAATAATAATGCCAATTCTATTGTGCTCTCAATTTTTGGTGTTTTTTTTTGTCTTCATTATTCTAAGCACAGCTGTCTTTTGAATTTCTTGGAAGAAAGTTGAGAAAATGTGTCAAAGATTAAGACTTTATGATTAAGGAATTAATGACAAATATTTTCTCTAATAAAAGTGAGTTAATTTGATGTAAGGTATGTTCTCCTATGAAGTTATATATAAGGGAATTTTTAAAAAATATGTCTTTTATACCATTACTATGCAAAAACATGAGAATTATACATTTGCTAATTTGAATGAGAAAATTTATTAAAGAAAAAGATAAAGTATAGGAAATACTAGCTAACTAAATATGAAAGCTAAATTTAAAATCAAAACACATCAACCAAACAAGTGTACTATTGTAAAATTAGCATTTGACTCTTCTCTCTCTCTCTCTCTCAAACCTCAGCCACACAAACCCTCTTTGTGTGTATATTTTTTGGGATAACTGGTTACCTTCACGTTCTGATGTGTGTGTGTATTTCTGGGATAATTTATGGTAACTGGTTACCTATGTTACTAAAATCATAGTTACTTCTTCTTTCTTTTTGAAAGAAGTGTTCTTCCTCTTTTTCTTTCAAATTTTGATGTTTTCTTTTCATATTTAACATGAGTAACCCATCACCCATCTTATGGTAACTGGTTACCCCTCTTATGGCTGAATGTTACTCGTCTCAGGATAACTGGTTATCCCTCTTGACACATGTTATTTAATCTAGCTCTATAATTTTTTTTACATAATTGTCAAAGATCAATCAAGTAACTAGTTACCTTACCCAAGATTTAAAAAAAAAGTACAATCTAAAAATAAAATAAAAAAATGTTGACAATAAATAAAAAATAATAATAAACACAATTCATATTTAAAAAAAATTGCAAAACAACCAAAGAAAAATTTAATATAAAATCTGTTATATAGAAACAATATAAAAAAAACAAATAAGCTGAAAATAATAATTAAATTACAAAAATACCCTTCCAAATTAATAAAACTTGATTAAGAGTAAAAGTATAGCATAAACCAATTTGTATAGACAAATATGAGAAAATAAACCCAAAAGTAAAAAATCTTTAAAATAAGCCATAAATTAACTTTTTTTTTTTTTTAAAAAAAGTCATATTTTAATACTCTATTAAAAATCTCATATAAAGTGTAATTTCCTCTATATATAATTTATGTAAAGTTTTGAGAGTAGACATTTTAATGGGGTTAGGTAAAAAATTATAATTTTTTTTGTTGAAAACACAAAATATGAGAATAAAAATAAAATAATATAATAATTTTAGTGAATTTTATTATGACTACATTGGCATATAGGTTAAACTCGGGAGAAAAATGAAATAATTCTTTTAATAGTAAAAAGTGGTATTTTTAAAAATTTAGTGTAATATAATGGTATATTTATAATTATTAGTTATTGAACTTTTTAGTACTTTATAGAGAAATTATTTTTTAGTATATAATAATTTAAATATTTTGGACAAGGGGCACATAATAAAGCTTATTTCACAAATTTGTTTTTTCATGTATCCAATGGAAAAGTAATGGAATTGTTATCATTAATTAATGAACTTGAAGCATATGGAAACTATTACTTCTCTTTTTGTGAGTATGGAAAATGAAGAGATCAAGATATAACTTTATTTTATTAGGTGTGTAGGGTTTTTGTGTTGTTGGTACTTTTCTTAATATTAATTTATGTCTTGAATAAGATGATTTTATCATATTATGTATGAGTGTTTCATGAGCATATATTGATTTTAAAATCATTGATTGATTGTTGTAAAACTTATAATATATTTAGCAATTGTTACTCTTCTAATGCACACATAGTTAGCAAAAGAGTCAAGAAGACAAGTTAATTAAAGTTTGTAAGAGTTTTTTGAGATGTAAGAGTAATTACTTTCAATTAGTACTAATTTTACCTTCTTTGACAGTATTAGCTATAATGTGTTGGATTTGTTATTCAGCATGATTAATTTTGTAATTCTCTTTACAAATAAAAGTTCTAAGAGTAATTATATTATGAAGGATTCCACCAATTATTTCAAATTTTCTTCATGTTTAATTTTTCTCCATTTTTTGTTTAGTTTATTCTTGCTTCTTCTTGTTCCCGTTCCAAAATATTTTGTTGTTATCTGAAGCCAACAATGACATGGTCGGAAAATGTGGAACCAAACATCTCTAAGTCCAATGTGGAAACACATTTTGTATTTGATTCACACGTCTTAACCACTCACACTGATGCTCTCTTCGACCAGCTAGATTGAAGAAATTTTCGTACGTGGAAATTTCATACCACATCTCGAGGTCTCACACTGAAGCTCCCTCCGTCCAGCTAGATTGAACAAACTTTCGTACGTGGAAATTTCATATCACATCTCGAGCTCATAGTCTCTAATTATCTTTTAGGAGGTCAAACAAACACTTTAGGTTTTATATTCCATCTTTACCATACATCCATGTAAACTCTACTATACATTCATCTAAATTTTAGTATCACCTTCATGTTTCAAAAATATTGCATGAAAATTTACAAAATTAAAAAATAATACTAAAAACCTATAATAACTTTTTTAATTCTGATAATTAAAAATAAGTGAATCCAAATAGTTATAGTTACAAATTACAATCCTCCACTTTTCCCTAAATAATGTGGGACTAACCAAGAGCTCACTTTTGTTAACCCTAAATAAACAAATGTATATATAGTATATATATGAATATTATTACGAGACATCATATAGTGCCAAACATCACTTGAAACAATATTTTGTGATTTGATACATTTAATACCATACCCCATTTTATATATTTTAATCTAAGATAATAGAGATATTAAATTTAGCTACTTATAATATGTCACATTAATTGGTGTTCAACTACTTAAGTAGTGAATTTTATTGCACTTAACTCATTGCCGTTAAATCAATTGTTAAAATTAACCATATGTGATACGTGGTAGCCTCCAATTTGTCCAATTTTAAATATTTTAAAATTAATTAAAATTTAGGGAAAAAATTTATAAAAAAAATCCTAAAAATATAACATATTTTAAATTCATAAAAAAAAATTAAAACATGTATTTTAAAAACTAAAAAAAAATAACATTATTTATTGAAAAATTTAAATAAAAATCATAAAATTTTAATTTTTCATCAACATGAAATTAGATTGTATTTAGATTTTAATCAAAATCAAAATGAAATTTTATGAATTTATTTAGACTTTTCATTAAATTAATATTTTTTTAGTTTAAAAAATACTTTTGTTAATATTTTGGAATTTAAAATATTTTATTTTTTTATGAATTTTTAATTATTTTTAAAATATTTAAAAATTAAACTTCAAGGAATTAAAATATATATTTTTTATTTTTTTCTAAATTTTTTAATATTTTTGAAATATTTTAGACGAATTGGAGGTTGTCATGTGCAAGAAAATCTACTACTTAAGTAGTTTTGCTGTCAAAATTTTTACATGGGTATTTAACTGCTAGAATTTTAACAACTCGAATAGTTTTGCTGTCAAATTTTTTACGTAGATATTTAACTGCAAGATTTGTATCTACTTTAGTACTTTTGCCGCCATTATCCCTATTCTAAATAAATAACAAATATTTTAGAAAAGAAAAAATAAAAAAAGTAATAATGGATGGAACATTGAGTTGGTGATATGGAGCCATTGTTCCTCTAGAAATTTACATTGTACTATATGACTACTACTCATGACACATGAAGAACCGACATAAGATGATTTTCATGTAGCTTTATTATCATTCCCAATCTCAAATAACTAAATAAATAGAAGAAAAAGTTACTAGACCAATATGAACTATACTTTATACTAAAACTATCTCAATTAAAAAAGGTAAAGGAAAAAAAAATGAATCATCTCAAATCCCAATAGTATAAGTTATATAACAAGATCTGATTTAGACATTTTGTAATGTGTAGTGGGGTTAGGTTAGGTGTAACCTTTTTGGGTTGCTCCCCAAAAATTAAAAATAATAATAATATGAGAAATTTATGAAAATAATATATATTTTTTTAAGTGATTTTGCATTCTTGCTTACTTTTGATAATTTTTTGCAAAATGACATATGTCTAAAATTCGATCAGTAGTCTAAATTTTTCGACCGGCTATTTGAATTTTTCGACCACCTGTCTAAATTTTCGACTAGCTATCTAAATTATGAGAGGTTATTTTGCAAATAATTATTAAAGTAGGCTAGAATGCAAAATAACTTTAGAAAATATGCTATTTTGCTAAGGGACCTAATAATAATTATTATTTTATTTTTTTATTTTTCTTTTTTGAAGTTATTTATGAGATTTCCAAATGAAAATTTATTAACAAGTGTAGGAATATTGTGAATAAGAGGAAGAAAGTAAAAGCAAATTCAAGAAAAAGGTTGAGTGTGTCTTTTGTGTCTTGGTTGGAAAGTAGTAGTCTATTAACCACTCACACACAAACCACGTGCTCTCCAATTTAATCTCCTTCACCACTATTTTTTTAAATAAATAAATTATTATTTGAAGAAAAAAAAAAGATTTTCTCTTAGACAATTTAAATACTTAAAATACAAACAATAATTAGCACTAAAAAAATGGGTCTAAGAAGGAGATAATATAATGAGATTTAATTTTTGAATAGCTAATAAGAGAGTAAATGAAAAATTTATTTTAAGAAAAATTTAATGGTGTCATGAGATTCTTATTATCACATGTTGTACAAATTGAGGTAGATGTGAAGTTTTGAATATTTATTATTCGTACATTATCCAAATTGAAAGAAATTGAATAATATGTATATATATATATATATATGTGTGATTGCTAAACCTATAAGGATAGAACAAGAAATTCATTAAAAAATAATAATTTACATTAAGAAAAATGTTTTTTTATTGATAGAATTAGGTTTATACTTGTAAATGGTTGAATAAATTTGAATGATTTAAAATACATATATGTATGTATTTTTAAGTGTAAAATAAATATGTCTAATATTACTTTATGTATAATTATCTTTGATATAACTAAATAAAAAAAATACATATGGCTAGTATCTATATGAATGCAATGTTCCCTCATTCACTTTTTTTCCCTCCATATTTATTCACTCTAAAAAATAATAATTATTAATAATAATAATTTTATAGCCAATTTTCTTTTATGAATTAAGGAAAATAAAAAATAAATAAATGTCATTGACCAATGCAATGTGAAGTTTTTAAGTTTGGTGCCTTTCTTCTCAACGGCTAGTTGGCAACTCACATATATTCAAAACAATAAAAAAAAAAAATCTCCATACACTAATTGTTTACCCATAAGAACAAAATAATAATAATAATAATTGTTATGACAATAATTAAAATAATAATAATAATAATTGTTATGACAATAATAATAATAATAATAATAATAATAAGAAAAGGCTATGCTCATTGATTTGGGTACTTGTAAAAACATAAGTTGTAATCCAATGTACATTCCCAAATCATCACACTTCTCTCTCTCTCCTACTCATTATTAAAATCCTAATTTATTTTTACCATATACTATAAAAAAAATATATTAATTATTTTATGATCATTCACATTTCACAATAATTATCTCAATAATAACAATAATAAAAATAAAAAAAGAGAATATTATCACATTTCATTGCCATCAAAATTCAGATTCACTTTTACAACCCAACCAAAGATGTGAAAAAAAAAAACCAAAAATAAAAATAAATCTAACATTTCCACAAATTTCCATTAACCTCTACTATAAACCTCAATTGCTTAGGCTTTGTGGGTTTAATTTCTTTTTTGTTTTTTTTTAATTTTTTATTTTGAGTTATACAAAATTCTCCCTCAAAAAACAAATTAACAAAAAAAAATGGCATAATTGAAAAAATGAATGAATTTGTGATTTAAAAGGTCCACTTCCAGATCTTGATCCGAAGATCGACCTTACATTTGGCGCCGGAGACGGACGCCACCGTCGGCGACTTACCTTTCGGCGCCACCACTCCTTTGATTCCTTCACACGTAACCCTAATCCCAACCTTCTTACTCTTCAAGCTCTCCATCTTAACTTTCACATTCGTATCCATCTGAATCTTCAACGGAACTCCGTTCTTCTTCTTCAGATCCGATCTCACCGCCGTCGTCGAATCCGTGTCCAGATCCTGCGACGCCGCCACGATCGTACGGAAAGTAGTCTCGTTCTTCTTCTCGCTGACGAAGGCCGGGATCGATCCGTTTCCGATTTGGACGTCGCCGCCTCCGGCCGAGGCGGTGACGGTGAAGGCGTCGTAGAAGAAGGTGAGGTGGCTGTTAGGGTTTTCGGAGGAGATTGTTAGGTTGAGAAGTGTTTTGAGGTGGGAGGAGGAGGTGTCGGGGGAAGTGGTGAGGTTGAGCTTGGCAATGCGGAGGGAATCGATTGTGAATTGAGGTCGGTTCGGGTGGTAGAGTACGTAGACGGCGGCGGCGGCTATGGCGGCGAGTAGACCGATTGCGAGAACTAAGAGAATCGTCCAGAAGCAACAGCAGCAGCAGATGTTGCGGTTGCTACGTCGGTGGTGGCGGTTGCGGTATTGCGGTTGGGGGCGGTAGGGTTGTCGGAGTTGAGGTTTGGTCGCTGTGGGATTGATAGTTGGTGGTGCTGCTGCTGTGGCGGCGGCGGCGGGGGTAGGTCCGGCAGTGGTGCCGTTGGCGATGGGTTTGGATGAAGGGTGGACTCTGTCTGCCATTTTGTGTTCTAGAGAGAGAAAGTGAGTCAGAGTTAGAGAGAGAGAGAGAGAGTATACGAATGGCAGAAGTGAGAGTGAGTTTTTAAGAGAAAAGAAAAGAAAGGAAAAGAAAAGAAAATAGAGAGAGAAAGTAGAGAGAGACTTAATACCCAAAAGGGAAGCTGCCACCTCACCAGTTTCGGAATCTGTTCTGCCTTGCTTTCAACTCTTCCAAAATTGGTTATTACCCAAAATAATAATAATAATAAATAAATAAATAAATAAAATATTAAAGCTGAATTTCTTACAATAACCAATAATATTTTGTCTTTTTTTTTTCTATTTCCAAAGTATATTTTTTTTCTCAGTTTCATTACTTGTCAAGTTCGAGAAAGTGAGAAACGAAAACTGAACTACATATGAATTGGGAATGGAATCTTAGTATGGTCCTAAATTATTTAATGGATAAGAAAGAGTGGTCAAATTATAATTATCAATTTTTCTTTTTATTTTGTTATAAATGGTAAAAAAAATTGTGGGGTATTTGGTAAAATAATTTTTTTATGTCGATAATTTTTTGTAAAATAAACTCCCAGTATCTCGAGACAGATTTATAAAATATATATATTATATTATTAAATGGTTATATTTTTGTGAATATTTTCATTAAATTATTATACAAATTTTCTATGTATAAATTGATAGGCAATGTGTATAAGATTATAAAAGAATAATCGTATATCCTAATTTATGGACACAAAGCCAACTCATCGGCAGGTGGCTGCAGCTTTTTTTTTCTTTTTCTTTTTCTTTTTCTTTTTTTACCTTATAAGTTTAGTGAATATTTATTCTAATATCACTCAAATATTAAAAGAAAAAAAATTAAGTCCTTTTGAATTTTGAAAATATAAAACTCTAATTTCAAGCTTTATCTAATATAATTACGTTTAGCGGAGCTAAAATATAAAAAAAGGCAAAAATAAAATTAATTAGAATTATATTAATATATATATAGGGAACGACTATAATGTATTTTTTTTTTACAACACCGGTGCATCTTTTTTTTTACTACCCCTGGATAGATATAATCCCAATTTTTTTATATGACGGTGTACATTGTAGTTATTTAGAATATCCTACAAGTTTTCAAGAAATTCTGAATAGTTTACGAAGTCGAAAACATAGTTCAAACTGTCAAATTTTACACGCGTGCACAAAAAACAGGCACGCGTGCAATACACATTTTAGACCCTGTTTTCGGTACCATAATTTATTCATAATTTTTTGAAAAGTTGTAGGAAATTCTAGATAGTTACAATATACACCGTTATATAAAAATTTTGAGATTATATCCATCCAGGTGCTGAAAATAGAAAAATGATACACCGGTATTGTAAAAAATATAATATGTTGTAGTCACTCCCTATATATATATATAATATATGAATGTACAATTTTTTTTAATTTTATGGCAGAATATACATTTTTACATACATTAATAATATTTTTTTTTTTAAAATACATTGTACAAAATTATTGAAAAATAAAAATTAAGGAGGCGACGAGTCAATAGCCACCCTAGTCCTCCTAACTCTATCACTATATAGTATATATAATGACACAACACCACTTAACATTATTTATTATTGTACTTAGGTTTTTATTTTGAAGCAAAAATTGAACTTAGGTTTAGTGAGCTAATTGTACCTAGGTTGGCGTGGTAGAACAAGATTTGTAATTATATTTGGACGTAAGTATGAGTACCAATAATAATAAATGTTTATTTATTTATATATTATGGTCAAGACATTGATAATAATACTATATAATCCTTGTGTGCTTGAAGTATGAGATATATCACTATATTATACTAAAATTATATATTAAATTTTTGTTATTTTGTTAAAAGTTTGATTAGAAATATTGTATTTATTTTTATTTTTATTAATAAAAATTATTTTTAACACTGCAACAATTTGCATAACAAATGTAATATTCGCCAATTTAATAGAAATTTACTAAGCAATCACCTAATCCTATTTTTTTATTAATTTAAAGACGTTAATCAAGGTTATTTATTGTCTTAATTTATAATAATAATTATTATTAGAATATATTTTTTCTTAGTCTTGGCTTGGCGTGTGGAGTAGATGGGTCAAGATCGGTGATTGGTCACTTTTACATTTGTTGGACTTGGACACGTGATTGAGTAATTTGTCAGAAATCGCATTTTTTTAATTAAATAATTTTTTTTTCTAAATGGGTTTTAAGTAACCTAATAAAGGAAATTTTTATGGAATGGTTTTGAAAAAGAGTCATTGTCTTATCAGTGATACTCTTTTGTCTTCTTAATTCGTAAATAATTTTTGGTTATGATCGTGTATATTGTAATTATTTAGAATATTTATAAATTTTCAGAAAATTCTGAATAATTTACAGTATCAAAAATTAATTTAAAAGTACGTTGTTGCACATATGACTAATTTTTTTGTGCGCGTGGAAAATAACATATTTGAACTTATTTTTCGGTACTGTCAATTATTCGAAATTTTCTGAAAATTTGCAAAATGCTCTAAATAATTACAATATACACGACCATAAAAAAATCATGCCAAAAATTATTCACGAGTCAAAAATACAAAAAAAAACTACCGATATGACTCTATTTTAAGCATCTACTGTAGAATCCTCCATAAAATTGATATAATAAAAGAATAAACTTTTTCGATAACATAAAAACAAAGAACAAATGACCTAATTATCACAAAAAAGTTGGTGATAAGTGTGAGAGATTAGATGCTACGCTACACAATAATAATATTTTGGTTTTTTAAGATTAGAAAGTAAGATAGAGATAGGAAAGGACTTGTCTCTTGTTGTTTCTTTTGAACTAACTATATATACATATATATATATATATAGGTGGGGGAGTGGAGCCTCTTAATTTTGAGAATTGTGGTTGGGGTATATGGAGACTAAGAATGATTATGGTGGTCAAAGATGTAGAGGAACAATACCTATTAAGGGTATGGTATGGTTAGAATAGAAATAACTCCACCGACGAGTTGAGGTAACATTAATATATTTATAAAATGAGTAATGTTACGTGCACTCAAAATTTACACTTAAATATTATACATAGTGATGTGGCAGGGCAGTTTAGTCTAGTCAATTACATTTATTAAAACTGAGACTTACTGTTTTAAAAAGCAGTAACACGTTACTGTATGTAATGTTTGTATGCATATTTTGGGTGCACATATCATTACTCTTATAAAATAAGGAATTTACTCATTTAGTACCCTATGTTTTTGCAAAGTATCATTTTGGTACCCTCTGTTTTCAATAATGCTCATATGGTACTCCGTATCTTAAAATTATACATATTTGATACCCTAGACTCAGATTTGATAGATAAAATTTTGTCAATATGATTAAATTAGTCATCAATTATATGTAATTAAGTAATTAAATTTAAATTTGGAACTTACATAATTGACATCAGTTTGATTAAATTGGTAAAATTTTATTAATTAAATTTGAGTTTAGGGTACTAAATATGTACAATTTTAAAATACAGGGTACCATATAAGTATTATTGAAAACAGAAAGTACCAAAATGATATTTTGTAAAAACACAGGATACCAAATAGTTACCTACCTTATAAATTATAGATAATGATATGACAGTTTTTTACGAAACATTACTAACTCGCAATGTAGTGAGTCAAAACTCTATGACTCGACTCCTCCAGTTATTGCTACATAGTCAAAGAACAACTCCATCCTATGCTAGGAAGTTTTTCTTCTTTCGATCTTAATTTGAGATAGTTTTGCTTTCGGAACACGTAGTTTTTTCTTTTTCCAACAATGTAATTTTTTTTTAAAAGTTGAATCATGTGGTTTGTTATGAAAGATTAATAATATCGTCACATTATTAAAAATGTGTGTAAATAATTACATTTATATTTTAGAAGTTTTCTTTCAAATAATGATAGAAATACATAAAATTTATACACAATAATATATAATTAGTTTTAATCATCAAGTTTTTTTAAAAAATAATTACAATAAAGTATGCATTTCCAAGTTATTGGTAGGGCATGATCATATTTTAGGTACGTAAATTTATTATAGTAATAGCAGGTCTTCTCCAAATTTTTTGATTTTTTGGATAATGTACGGTGCTAAAATCATGGTTCAAACAATTTATTGCACACGTGTCTATTTTTTTTTTGTACGCGTGGAAGACAAATTTTTTAAACCCTAATTTCGACATCGTTAATTCACTACTACAAAAAAGGCATTTCTCTGCGGTTTTTTTACTCAATACACTGCGGTTTTCGAGAGTATTGAAAAGCGCAGTGTATTCGACCGCAGAGAAAAGTGTTACGCAAACCGCGGAGAAAAGCTACACTTTTCTCTGCGGTTGTAGTAAGCCAACCGCGGAGAAAAGAAAGCTTTCTCTGCGGTTGTAATAAGCAAACCGCGGAGAAAAGAGAGCTTTCTCTGTGGTTTGTTCATTACAACCGCAGAGAAAACTCTCTTTTCTCCGCGGTTGGCTTACTACAACCGCAGAGAAAAGAGCTTAATAAAAAAAAAAAAAAATCAATTTCGGTTGATAACCCAGCATTTTTATTTCTAAAAATAATTAATTTTCAATTTTAATTATAAATAATTATTTTCAATAGTATAACTAATTTGTTAAATTGTTATATATACATTTCATATCTAATACAAAATAATTGGCTAGTAATGAATCAAAGACTTTAATCATTCTAACCAATATAAATTAGCACTTTAATCTTACATACATACAAAAATATAGATTTCATAAACAAATGGCATTAATCTAGCTAACCAATCACTTTGTAGTGGTAGTAGATCCTCTATGACATTGAATTGCTTTTTGTCAAACCATTGCAAAATTGAAAAGTTAATATAGATTAGATAATTAAATACTATATCTAGTTTTTCTTAAGCAAAAAAGAGTTTAAAATATAACATACTTTATTCTTGATAACTTCTGCTGGATTCGGTGCATTTATAAGATCATAAATGTATCTTAGTACATAATAACCACATTCATGACTTTCAGGTTGTTTTGGACAAGAACCTCTCACCAATTTTGTAAATGTGCCGATGTATTCATTTTCCAAACATTGTGCGTATGCTCTACAAAAATTAAAATTAATTAAATACATATTATACTCTCAACTTTTAAAAATTAATAATGCATACATTACAATTGAAGAACTTACTTTTCCATAACCTCCGTAATTATTGGTGGAGATTTATGATTTTTTAAAGGGTCCAAAATTATGGTCATCCCTCGCATCATCACGAGCACCAACATCCAATGTCGACTAAAATAATAATAAAATATGATTATTATAAAATTAAAATTCAACCATAGTAGTGATAATGTTTAAGTAGTTCGTTCTTACTCAACAATCCAAGGAATGAAGTATATTTGGCCTCGTCTTTCCCAATTGCATCTGTAGAGAATCAATCATTCATATTACATTTTCAATTAATAAATTAATATCGTCAAAAAAAAATTGGGCAGAGTTTCCTCTGTTTCTATAGCATATCCAAAATTATTAGAACTTATAAATTCAATTCAGACAAAGCATACAACAAACAACATGCATGTTCTCAACCATAAGCCACCGCAGCACACAAAATTCGCAGAATCTACTTCACTAAGACACACATGTTCTCAACCTTCTGTTATCTCCGCAGCACACAATTTCATCTCAGAACTTACTTCACTACGGATGAATATCTAATATATTCAAACTCCTCTAATAGTTTGTAATGACATAACGGATTGATACATACCTCATACCAAACAGCATAGCTGAGGATCCAATATTATCCATGGAGGCTGCTTGATAAACGTCTTCCGAAGTGATGAAGATAGCCTCGCGTTCTCCTATAAACTCCGGGTCAACGGGAACTTGTACAACCCCATCTATTCCTTTATTGGAATAATACTCCTTCACTATAAATTTTAGACTCAGATCAATTTTGTCCCATTGGTTATCTGTTAACCAATTTGAAGGTTCTGGTTGAGTTATTTCAGGGGGGATGACTACCTGAGATCCAACTGATGATAAATGTGGGCTTGGTGATAGGGATTTGTGATTAGATGAAGATGGACCCTACATAATAGCATTAAACATATCAGTATAGTGTACCCATTTAAAAATAAAATTTAAATATCTAAGCAAATAATTTTATACCTGACAAGCGACAATTAAATTTTTAGGCCAAGGCAGGAATGTGTCTCGTGCGTCCCCAACATATCGTACGTTACCAAAGGGAATAAGGATCTCAGCTTCTTTTTGTAAGACATCTATAAGCCAAACCCTCGCAACTGAATCATCAAGTACATTTCCATGGACGGTAATTTGGCTACCCATGTTTGGTACAATGAGTACACCCTTAGCCACCACATTGTCAATATTATCAGAACACAAATAAACTTCATAGCTCGGTGGTGGCGGAGACTCATAAATTGATGATCCATCATCTTCATCAAAAGGATAGTCTTCGGTTTGATGAAAATGATCATCTGCGTTGGGGGCAGGTCGATAGACTTCATCACTTGTATTCTCATAATATTGTCCCTCATCAAATTGCCCTTCATCGTAGTATCCACACTCATCGTTTTCCTCATTATATTCTTCATTTTGAGCTAATTCCTCTTCTGTGCTAAATTTATGTCTTTTTAGCTCTTCAATCTCAGCTTTTAGTCGAGCAATCTCCTCTCTTGCAGTCATTGTTTTATGTTTTTTTCCAAACATTTTGGAAACGGTCGCAGTGAACCTACAAAAAAAATCAATAAAGTCCATCAATAAACCAATCTAAATAATTCTTAAAAGAAAACAACTATTATAAATTATCATACCCGCCAGCTCGAACACGACCTGGGTGTTCTGGTGTCCTTAATGCTTGAGTCAAGATGTCATCTCGACCCTGAGCTGTAATTTCGCCACGAATCAATTTTTCTTTGACGTCCTCCTACTCGAGATATTATTTGGTTAAATTAGTTTATATAAATAAAAACAATATATTGATTCTGAAACCTTAGAAAACTTACTATCTTTTTGGCAATTTGTCGGTCTAGCTCTGTCACAAGAACTTTATTTTTTTCACGCGATCTAAGCCAAACTTGATACTTCTCTGGATTTTGAATATTTCGTTCTTTTTTCTGCATTGTACAAGATAATTATAGTTATATGTTGCGATAATATCAACCATTATTTAAACTATAATATCAAATATACTTACCAAATCTTCTCTTATATTAGCCATTCCTCTACGAGAGGTTCGATGCCTTGACTTCATTAGTAATGCACGTTTTTTTTGTTCTTGATGCACTATTTGAAACTCTGGACTTAGACGACTACTTACAAATTGTAACCATTCTCTCTCGTCAATTATATCGCTATACCTCTTTGGGAGAAATTTGAGTTCTTCCATCATACCCATTTCAGCCAAAGGTTTGATGTACTCGGTAGTGAGTTAACTTTTAAAATCTCTCATTATTTGACCAGCTTTTTTCAAAATCTCACGTTTGAAGGTTTGAGGAATGTTTTGACCACCCTGAGAATATAATTAAGAAAAGTAATTATTAAATTTAGATATCACACATAAATAAATAAATAAATATCATAATGATAATTTCTTACAATGATATCCTCCCATAGACCATCTTTCAAATCTTGTGGGACCTTCCTCCAATCACCTGAGTTGATAGAAATCGTGGCTCGTACTCTAGATTCAAGATATGATATCATGTTTGTATACACATCACCTATTGGTTGTCCCAAATCGTTCCATTGAAGATTTTTCTTGATTCCTTTGGCTTTTTGTTAGGTCATGTAACTCATTCTTGTTTTACCACGACCTTGTTGTTTCTCTTTGTCATCTCTGTTATCCGCCATCTGCATCACACAAATTACAAGTGTTAATGCATTATACAAATAAATAATCACAAGTGTTAATGCATTATACAAATAAATAATCACAAGTATTAATGAATTATATAACTTACTAAACATGTTTTCTTCTTTTTCTTATTTTATTTCTGGTCGATTCACAATCGACCCATATCCTTCTTCGATGTCGGTTCTAAGATAATCACGATCATCGCTATCGCTTTCATTATCATGTTCCTGAATATTCTCAACTTGTTCATGTATCGGTTGTCCAACAATGAAACAGTCATGATATAAATCATAATTTTCATCGTACTCTTCTTTTTCTGAGAACTACCGCTCGGGAACTGATAAAACAATGGACCATTTATCATTAACTAGATCAAGAATGTAAAACACTTGTTTCGCTTGGGAAGCCATGATAAAATGATCGTTCTTGCTTCCCTTCTTGCTTAAATCAACCAGAGTGAATCCAAGTTCGTCAGTTTTAACTCCAGTATTGTTGTCTACCCAAGAACATTTAAGAAGAGGAATACGAAATAATGAATAATCTAGCTCCCATATTTCTTCAACAACCCCGTAGTATGTCATTGTGCCTGAAATTGGGTTATTATCTTTTGCACTGGCAAAATGCATAGCTTCTGCGACTACACTTACTCCACTATTTTGAACCAGCCAAGCATCATCTCTTGACTTAGTATGAAATCGTTTCCCTTCAACAATGTAAGCTTGATGGTTTATTACATCAATGCTTGCTCCAAGAGATATGCGCTTCAACTCAGTCGACAGTCCATGATTTTTTTCTCCCAACTTCGTCAAAATTGTATTCTTCAGCCACTGGCAAAACGTTTTATTATGCTCATCTATAACCCATTTTTGTTTATTTTTAATCTTGTTTGGAATCATCGACCGTAATAACTCTATGTGATCACTGAAACATAAAAGAAATAACAAAAAGTTTAAACAACAAAAAGAAAATCACTACTCTAATATATATGATTGAAATATATTTTCTACTTACATTATATATGATTGAATCTCAGGATTATTTTGCAACACAACTAATTGAGCTTGATCTAATTCTGCCCTAGACACGGTGGTCACTGTTCCATTCCCTCGTAGTCCTTTATCAACTCCATCTGAGTTATTTCGTGGTTTATTGACTCCGATTGCTTCAACCCCACTCATGTATTCTGAGCAAAATTCTACTGCCTCTTCCGATATATAACATTCAACCATACTAGCTTCAGGACGATAATGATTACGCACATAACTTTTCAACACCTTCATACTTCTTTCAAATGGATACATCCATCTCGCCCAAACTGGTCCACACAACTTGGTTTCCCTTACTAGATGAACCATTAAATGAATCATAATGTCAAAGAAGGATGGTGGAAAAAACATTTCAAGGTTGCATAGAGTTTCCACTATCTTATAATGCAATGCATCCAATTTTTTCATTTCTAATTCTTTTCCGCATAAATGATTGAAGAATATGCAAACATTCGTTAAACAATCTCGAACTTTTTTCGGTAATACTGACCGAATAGCAATCGGAAGTAATTGTTGCATCGACATATGACAGTCATGTGATTTCATACCCATCAACCTCAAATCTCCCATGGATACCAAGTTTCGAATGTTGGATGAATAGCCATCAAGCACTTTCATCTCTGCAAATGATTTACATACAACTTTTTACTCTTCTCTGGACAACGTGAAACAAGCAGGAGGTAAATATGTGCGTTTACCTTTCTGTTCAGGTGCTAAATCAGTTCGTATACCCATTTCAACAAGATCTAAACGACTAGTTAAATCATCCTTAGTTTTACCGAGAATATCAAGTAATGTACCTATAATACTTTCGCACACATTTTTTTCTATATGCATGACATCCAAACAATGTCGAACAAGTAAATCTTTCCAGTAAGGGAGACGAAAAAAAATTGATTTCCTTTGGAAACATCCACTTACTTTCTTATTTTTCTGCATTTTTCCATACTTGAAATCAATTTTCTCTACTTCTTTAAGAATTTGTTGCCCCGAAAGTAGCAAAGGAGCAACACCTTGTTCTTTATCACCATCAAATGCTTTTTTTTTGTCCCTATAATGATGATTTAGAGGCAAATATCGTCCATGACCCATATAACAAATTTTCTGCCCATTAGACAGACAAATAGCCTTTGTGTTAGTGCAACATATTGGACATCCCTGGTAACCTTTTGTGCTTAACCCTGATAGATTATCATAAGCTGGGAAATCATTAACAGTCCACAACAAAGCAGCTTTTAAGTTAAAGACTTCTTTCTTAAAACCGTCATATGCCTCAACACCATTTTCATACAAATCTTTCAAATCATCAATTAATGATGCCAAATAAACATCTATATCGTGTCCCGGTTGTTTTGGGCCTGAAATCATTAACGTGAGCATAAAAAACTTTCTTCTCATCACTAACCACGGAGGAAGATTGTACATAACAAGGAAGACAGGCCACGAACTATGCCTACTACTTAGAGATTTATGTGGATTTACACCATCGGCAACTAGACCTAGACGAAGATGTCTTGCTTTAGTTTTAAATTCTGGATTTAAGTTATTAACTTTTTTCCAAGCCTGCGAATCTGCAGGATGTCGAAGTTTACCATCTTTCACTCGCCTAGTCTCATGCCATATTAAGTTTTCAGAGTGTTCTGCACTTCGATATAATCGCTTAAGCCGCGGAATCAAAGGCAAGTACCACATCACTTTTTGAGGAATAAGTTTCCTGATCTCCTTACTCTTGTTAGGTTTGTAGCGGGGTGAATCACATTCTGGGCAAGTGTCCATGTCTGCATACTATTTACGATATAACACACAATCATTCGGACATGCATGGATCTTCTCATACTTCAAGCCTATGCAATTTAAAGTTTTCTTCACTTCATACGTAGACTCAGGGAAGCAATTATCTGACGGCAAAATCTCTTTAAAAGCAGCTAAAAATTGATTAAAACATTTATCACTAACTCCATTTTCTGCTTTTATGTTGTAAAATTTTACCATCGTTGGTAATCTTTGTTTCAGACAACCATTGAATAATGGTTCATCTGCATCTCTAACCAATTTATCAAATTTTGAAGGATCATCAACAAACTCTTCTTGTGCTTCATCGAGCAATTCCATAGGATGATCGTCAAAATCACTATAACCCAAATCATCAACCCCTCGCCTCCCGAATGGATATGAATTATTATTTTTCAATGATTCCCCATGCCAATACCATGTACGATAACTTGTATCAAATCCCCAACAAAATACATGATTTTTTATCATGGTAATATTTCTTTTTGTTCCATTACCACAATCTATACATGGACAATGAATTCTTTCCGGATCACTACAATTTGTTTGGAAAAATTCTAAAAATTGGTTGAATCCGTCTTGAAATTGTTGTGTTTCTCTATTCTCAAGAATCCATGACTTATCCATAATGATAATATCTACCTAATTCCTAAGTTGATAATGAAAAGAAAATTAGTATAGTAACTTATAAAACATGTTCAACCAATATCATCAAAAAAAAATTGGGCAGAGTTTCCTCTGTATTTATAGCATATCCCAAGTTATCTACCTATAAATTCACATCAAACAAAACATATAACAAACAACATGCATGTTTTCAACCATAAGTCACCGCAGCACATAGAAAATTCACAGATCTTACTTCACTAAGGCACACATGTTCTCAACCTTCTGTTATCTCCGCAGCACACAATTTTATCTCATAACCTACTTCACTATGGATGAATATCTAATATATTCAAACTCCTCTAACAATAGTTTGTAAATATAAAAAATAAAAATAAAAAATTAAGTAGTAATTACTACTTACCTTAAAAATTAATATTCATCAATTTCAACCTCGAACAAATATTTCAACCTTGAGTGGGAGCTCACACTCAAACAAATATTTCCTACAATAAAAAGTTAAACATTAGTAAATATATGGTAATTGAATTTATCCTAAAATAATATAATTAACAAAAATATACTTTAAAAAAATCATTACCTAAATAATATACAAAATTATGCAAGCACTAATTAATTTTTAATATAAAAAATTATGTAAACAACATTATTCTAAATAAAATAATACAAAAATACCCTAAACCGAAATATACATTAAATAAATCAAGTTTTAGTGATCAATACACGTTTTAAACAATGAAAATGTCCTCCAATCCTATATAAAATTTCAAAAATATTACAAAAAATAACCATATGAACATACATAGAAACCACCATTAAACCCACACAATATTTCTTCATTTTTACCCTAAAACTTCAAAATAACTCAAGATTAACTATATATACATGATTTCAAGCTTTAATATGCAAGGAAATGGAAAAAAAAAAAAAAAAGAAATAGACAATGTGGGGCTTACCGTGGGTAGGGACGGCGTGGTGGGAGAGAGCTTCATCCGTGACTTCAACAAAGAAGAAGATGAGAAATTAGTGGGAAAAATAGGTTTTTGGGCTTTAGTGGGTGGAGACCACCTTTCTCCGCGGTTTTATACCCAAAATCGCAGAGAAAAGTGGACTTTTCACTGCGGTTTTGGGTATAAAACCGCGGAGAAAGGTGCCACACTTTTCTCTGCGGTTTTAGACCCCAAACCGCGGAGAAAAGTGTCTCATTCAAACCTTTCACTGCGTTTTTTTAAAAAACCGCAATAAAATAGGGCGCGGACATTAAATATACTTTTTTTTACTCTTTCAAACATTTTCACTGCGCTTTTTATTTATTGTTTAAAAAAAACCGCAGAAAAAACCTATATTTGTAGAGTGATTATCCAGAATTTCACGAAAATTTGCAGAAGACCTAGCTAGTATCACTACAATGAATACTCTCATATAAAAAATAATAACCGAAATTATAATATAGTTAAAATAGGATCATGTCCCATACTTAAGATTAAAAAAAAAAATGTGCCTTGCTCTAGACTATCCCCAAATTTTATTTTGGATTGTACGAGTGAAATTGATAATACATTTTTGTGTATAGTATTATTCCTATGTCAATAAATTATTTAATTAAGGATGCATATTTTGGGCAGTAAAAATTAGTAAAATAATCATAGTCTATGGTTTTCATTAACTTATTATTAACTCCAAAGTACAAAAGTCAATTAATCAAACTCTCTTTTGTGTTGCTTTTCGAAGTTTGGAAGATGCTTTATTTTTGGAAATTAAAAAATATAAATATATATGTTATATTTTTATAATTTTTAATATTAAATAAAATTACGTAAGTAGCAAGATTAGAAGTTGTTATGAGAAATAGAATAATACGAATTTATCAACATGTGAATTAAAATAAATAAATAATTAATTAAAAAAAAAGGATATTGGAAAAAAATTCCGCCGACACTTGTGGTTTTTTTTTATTTTTAATTTTAAGGCAATATAACATAATTTCACTTCATTGCTCAGTAGTGGGGTAATTGTCCTTCGAAAAAAATATTTGTGTTTATTATATTTTATTTCAATTATTGTATAGTTTGATTTTTTATTGTAGTATTTTAGAGGTATTGTTGGATACACATTTAATGAAAATTCAAGTTGTTATTTATATTTATTTTTTAAACTCTAAGTCTGTCTAATAAAATATAGAATTTATTCATGAACTACTCAACATATCTGGTTGGATTGGATAGGTTAGTCTTTCTCTAACTTTTTTTTTAATATAAATTGATGTGTTTTTACTTAATTTTTAAGGTTTTTTAATTATTATAATTTATATTACATTTTAGCTTTTTATTTTATTTTTCAAATGTTTCATATATCTCTTCTATATAAAAATTGCGTAGATAACATAAATTTTTTGTTTTAACAATTTTTTTTGTTAATTTTATATTTAAAATATTTAACAGAATATGTTTTTAAAACCAATTAAAAATACATATGCATTAATTATATCAATATAAATTCAAATATTATAAAATATCGTTATATTAATATAAATCCAAATGTTATAAAATATCATTATTATAATAATATTTAATACTAGACTAGATGTTTATTAATTATATCCATATAAATTCAATTGTTATAAAATATTATTATTATAATAATATATAACACATAATATTTAATCTTAAATTTTATAAAATTTTGCTAGAATAAATATTTAGTAATTATATTAACATAAATTTAAATATTATAAAATATTATTATTACAATAATATATAATACATAATAAATACATTATAATAGTAAGTAAATAATATGACTGTGTAACTAAATAATAATAGTGTGATTGTGTAAATAAATAAGAAATTATAATAACATTTATCTTCTATTAAGAATAAAGAAGTTTCTTTTCCAATCATTAAGCTGTGATTTAAATAATATTATGAATGTTCTTTACCTTAAATAGGATAGTTTGTGTTCTAAAAAAATATCGTATGATTTAAAAAAAACATAAATAATGTTTTGGTTTAATTTTTCTTTCAATATGTTTATGTCATTCTTTTATATACAATATTGTTTATTTATTTAAATTTTATAAATTATAAAAACTTAATAAAAACAATTAATAAATTTTCTAAATAAAACTACGCAAACGTGCATTGCATGTTGCTTGTATCTAATACTATTAAATATATATTAAACATTTTGTAAAAAAAGTAACTTTTTAAAAATATAAAACCATATTTCTAACTTTTCTAAACTTAATTTTTAAAAAGCTATACTTTTTTTTTCCATTAAGTTTGAGATTTTCTCATAAAACCATATATAAAACTTTCTAAAATTGAAAAAAAAAAGCATAGAAACAATAGCAAATGCATATTCCCATAAAAAATTAAATGGTAAACAAAAGTCATATATAGTGTAATTTCCAAAAAAAAATACATATTAAACATATATATTTATATATTAATCACTAGATTATATTTGGTAATAACTCACTTAAATTAATTATTCAAATTGAGGACAATCAAATTTAAATTGACTTTGCGACAAAAAAAATAAAATTAATAATATATTTTGACTTTTTTTCTTTCTTTTTTTTTAGGATTAGACTTAGGGTTGGAGTTTTTATGAATATTCCTATTTATTGTTCAGCATCACTTAAATTAATATTAATATAAGTAGATTTTCGATATTAAATTATAATATAAACTCAAGATTTGTATTATTTTTGGTACTCATTCACATTGTTGGTCAAATTTAGCCAAATAAATGACTTTTTTTATAATCATTATTCTACAAGTGATAAAACTATCATTATACCTATTTTTGATACAATGACGTAACTAGTCTTAAGAATCTCGAGTGATTTAAGTTCACATAATTTCAGAGTTTTGAGTCTTAAATCTAATTTGACTAAGTGGATGTAAGTCATTAACTTGGTTGAACTACTATAAATTTATTAACCATTTATTATTCTCTAAGTTCATGCAACACTATTTTTTTCATTGAATTACAATATCTCCTTAAAAGCTATAGAATCATTAATATATAATGAAAAATGCTTATCATCCCGATTGAATTTTTTTGACGATCTAACTTACCTTAAAATGATTGGGCCTTAAAATTTTTTACTGTCCTTTTAAATAAACATTTCATGCTTTTAACCATTACTTGGACCAATATTTTGAAAACATCTGGATCGTGAAGCATTTCCAGTCGTGATGTATAGCACAGTTCATATATAATTTTAATGGAATGAAAAACTACAAATAGAAATGCTCACTACATTTTTTTTAGAATTTCAATAAATTAAAAATTAATGATCATTCTTTTAGATTTACAATTCCACTAAATGATGTAAAAAAAAAATTATGTTATGGTTCTATATCTAAACTAATTTTTCTAACACTTGCACTATCTTTTTATCTTTTAAATCTAATAAAAAATGAAAAAATTGTCAATGTAATTTTTTTTTCTAGTTGAATTCTATTTTCACACTTTTACAAATCTCATTATATAAGCATTACACAAGTATAACTGCCTAGTTATTCATGAATATAAATAAAACTGTTGTATTAGATTTATGGGATTATAATGTAAGTGTTAGGTTACACATGGAAATATTATAATTTGTCATTCATAAAAAGGAATCTAAAACCCACATAATAAGATGGTTTTAAGACTATCTCTTTGTAAAGTAAAATCCCAAAAGATTCATTTTTCGGAATACTTTATTTTATTTTCTCATTGAGGTCGAACTTGAACCTATGCTTGAGATATAGTTATCTATAACTTATTCGATTTAGAGAGTTAAACGAGACGGATCGAGGTTGATGATGGCTCCCCCATCCCTGCCCCGTCTCAAGGCCAGGGGGATAGCTGTTTAGTAAAAAAAAAAAAAAATTTATCCTTGATAGAATAAATTAAAAAAATTAATATGTTTTAATCTAAAATAAAATAAAAAAACAATAAATTATACCATTAGAAAATATACATATTATATTATATATTTTTAATAATATTTATATTTAAAAAATAAATTAAAATAAAATTACAATGTAAACGAATTCGGCCCACTAAACTTATATTAAACTTTCTACCATGTCATAATTTAGTTCTATTTTTAGTCGGGTCAAAAAAGAAAGACAAAAGTAAGAAGATCAAGAATTGGGAAGAGAAAAAAAAATTATATTTATCCATGAATATATCTACATATTGTAAATTCAAACAAGGTCTACGACCAATGCAAAATATAGCATTAGTTCCTCATTTAATGTTTTACTTAAAAGCAGGTATAGATAGAGATTACAGACCAAATTTTTGGCCATTAAATTTAACTAATTCTAACACATGAAAAAGATTTAAATAGGATTAAAGAATAATAACAAAAAGGACAAGACCAGGTGAGTGAGTGAGTAGTGAGTGACCACATGCAGTTCTCATCTTTGGTTTGAAATTAATGTCTTTTAATGTCTCTATATATATATATATATATATATATAAATGCTTCTTTCTCTCCCATCTTCACATGCATGTACACGTGAGGAATTGATTGAGCTTCATATGCGGCTATATATATATATATATATAAATATATATGGGTGCACTTTTAATAGTTACTACTCATAGATAGTTACTTTAATATTAACCATTAAATTAAGATTAATGGTCCATATTTATAATTGTTAATTGATATTTCTAAAAATAAAATTTGATTTTTTCAAATTTTGGAAGGGTTACCTCATGAAAATCGTGTATTTATTATAAAAATATAATATTGTAAACTTTTTAATTTTCAATGGTCCATATTAAACTTTTTAATATTAAACATTAGATTAAGATCAATGGTCCATATTTATAGTTGTTAATTGATATTTCTAAAAATAAAATTTGATTTTTTCAAATTTTTGGAAAGGTTACCTGATGAAAATCGTGTATTTATTATAAAAATATAATATTGTAAACTTTTTAATTTTCAAATACATGTCAATTTCTAAATACACCTAGTGTCTCCCATGGGTTAGAAATAACATTAATTATGACAAAAAGAAATAACTAAATTCGAAATTAATGTAGAAAAAAAATATTTACTTGTTGGTGATTTGCTATACCAAGTCACTATGTTGCTACATCATTATAATTGTTAGTACCCATCTATGGGTAGTACCCGTTGAGAAGTCTTCATATATATATATATATTCAGATAATACACTTAATCCTAAGAACCAAAGCGTGCATGTGAGACCATGATATGAATATAATCTAAAACCATGGAAACCAAGTCAGATAAGAAAGGTAAATCACTACATTAAAAGGGCAAAGTTGAATCGAGTTACAAAGATCTTTACAGTGATGACTTTCATCAAGTCATTTCTCATCAACATCAGTTTCAAAAAATGGCTGCAACTATGTATTTTCTACTTTTCCTACATCATTTCGGTTACCGGGCAATCGCTGCCCTCTGTTGCGAAGAAAAAGAATGAATGCTCTCTCTGAAATGGAAACTAAAGATCAGACCCCAGATAGCCAAATGGACAAAAATATCAGTTGAATCCTTAATATGTGAAGTTTGAGGTAAGTTTTGTAGTGTAATGACTATACAAAACTCCAAAGGTTTTAGACTATGAAAGGCTACATTTTTCTTGTCTACTCCTTCAAGGGCGCTCCTTGGTTTCGCCTAGTCTGTGAGATTGATCGAATTTCGTATAGCAGTATGAGAATGAGAGACATTAAAGTTTGAAGAAAAAGCAGAAAGAGATTACCTTTGACATTTTTTGGTTCTGTATATGAGCATAACACTCAGCAGAACAGGAACCAATGATGAACACAAATGCCCCAAAGAGTGTCCGCTGACGAAATAATGATTGGAATTGTATATTTTCTTGTCTGCGATAGCTTCGAATTTGGATATGAGGTAAACACCTGTGTGCAGCCATAGAATGAACATAATGTCAATAAATATCTTATAATCACCATACTAATCATGTTATTTATGTTACTTCAAGGTCTATTGATATTACTCTTAAAAGAAAATCCACATTATGTGTAAAATACTTGTTCGGGGCCTCAATTAGTACAATAAACTCTGATGTGTATTCTGTATAATTTAAATCCAATACAGAAAATAGGCCTGGTAAATGGATTTTAAAAATTTAAAACAGTGAAGTAAGGTTTGATGTGAGAACTTCTACTCCATGTAATTCTAATGAAACAGAACTATGAAAAATATTATTGAAGAAAACTTTAATCATTAATGTGTAAAAAACAGTATAAAAAATTCAACATTTCATCTACTTAGCATCACCAAACAGCACTAAGCTTCCCACCTAAATCTACAACAATTGGAGACTCGGAAACTATAGTAATTGCTATGTGAGTGCCTAGAAAGGAGTCGAACATCAGATATCATGGTCAGTTGTCACTGAATTCAGTGGAAACCACTTCAGATGAAAATGCCAAGCAAACCTGATGCTGCACTTTCCAAACACAATGTTTCATTGCTTGTCTGACTATATTACTGGAACTTCACACGAAAATTTCGGTTGATGCTATTGCCATGAATGAATATTATAGTTGTTTTAATTTTGAATTCATTTTACCAGTTTTCTTTCTCTTATTGAATTGGCCAAAATAAATCAGCAATGTAAGGAATAATCAAACAAAAACATTGAAAAGGTATAACTTTAAATGTTTTGACATCTCAATAAAAAGATGGATGTGGTGTGGCTGCATATACCTGTTGCCCAAAACCAATATCTTGAATGAGTATATTTGGGTCTATACACAAATGCAATAACTGAAATTGCAACAGAGGGGATCAACTGGAACATCATGCACAACCTAAGATCGTTATAGAATCTGCAACCAACTACCAAACCATGTTATGAATAGATTCGAAGAACTCGCATAAGAATTTAAGGCATTTTCGAGGAAAGTAAACTAACCTTTCATAAGCAGTACTCAGGAAAGCAGCAAGAATAAGTGCAAACAGACAAGTCAAGCCGATCTTCTCCCCCACTCTTTCTATTAGGCAACTAGAAAAAAGTGAGGAATATGCCATCATCATCTGCGGTTCCAACTTATTACAACAATATCTATAGAAACATCATAATGAAAAAACACAAAACAATAGGGCGAAAAAGGTAACGAGTCCAGCTCATCTCATTGAAGTAAGGCACGTAATCGACTCATTATGAATATTGTGTCAATAATTGGTTTCCTTGTTTCATAACTGGAGTTTATGACATAGACAAGATTACTTGCTCTTTGGAATCTTGACGTGAGTTGAAAAAACAAATAAGAAGGGAGTTTTTAGGGATATTTTTTTTTTATTATCAGTAGATTTGTTTCTTGTCCACGAAATAGGTTAGAAAAAATGTAATCGAGTCCGAACTATGTAAAAATGACTGTGCATTGTTCTTGAATTGTTTCATTTGGTTTCTTGAGAATTCAATTCCTATCTGAAATGAATCTAAATGTTCATACTTGGTAAACATAAAAATAGCAAACTAGCCTTCAGATAACAATCATGGCAGCAAATGAAACAGATAAAACAAACATCTAAAAAATTGATTGAAATAACAAAATGTGAAATGATGCTAACCGGTAAGGTGTCCCACACTACTCTATCATCACAAGGCTTCAAATGATAATAAGCAGAACCAAAAGCCACACCAGTGATCCCAGCATAGAACAACGCCCAACCCCAAACCTCACCTCTCAAACTAAAAAAAACCAACCCAGTTAGCAAAATCCAATGACATTGTCAAAACAAACAAACAAACAAATCCCAGATAAAAAAATCACGAGAAAATCCAAACCTTATATTAAAAAACTCTCCTTTGACACATAACACAAAGCCCAGAACACCAACAACCAAAAATGGGAAATTTGTGATCACATTCAAAGTGTTGGGTACTCCTGTCAAAGATGAAACAAACCCAGATACCAAAATCAACTCAGTTAATCAGAACAACAAAGATTAGACTACAAAGAAAGAAAAAGGTAAAGTTTTGGGCACCAAGAAAATTGCGCATGTCAGCGAAAAGGTGGTGTTGTGGAGAGTGAGAAATCTTGGGAGTGACCCACATGAAGATGAGCCATATGAGCGAAGTTCCTGCCCAGATACGAGCTTTGTTCCATCTCGGAAGTTGATGATGATGAAGATGGTGATTCATAAGCCACACCATCTCTCTCTGTCTCTCTTTTCCTTTCTCTGAAAAGCTCACAGGATCTTTCTTTCTTTGTTTAAAAATATTTTTGGGATGAGAGCTGAGACGGTTCTTTTCTGGTTTTGGAATTGAGATGTTTACACGTAGCATAGTACTACTACTGCGACAGTCGATGTTGTCGCGTCAGGATTTGGAGAAAGGAAGGCGAGAAAGAGAGAAAATCGCATAAAAAAAAGTAATAACATAAAACGAAACAAAAATCATTTATTAATAATAAATAGAATAAAGACAGAGTCAAATATTAATATTAAAACAGTTGAGGCAATCTTTGTACGCCACGTGGCGTGGAGTTTTTTTAATATTCAAATTATTTTTAGTTAATGAAAGATTTTTTTTTTAGTGTTTGATTTGATGTCATTTATATACAAATATACAATTTAAGAAATGAAATTTAGATGCAGGCTTTTTTTTTTTTGTTGGGAGAGGGATTCATGCACTTTATTGTAATGACATAATTTTTTTTAGAAAATTTATTTTTATGTTTGAAAGAATAAAATATTAATTTTTCAGATGATTTTTTTTTATTTTTAAATAATAAAGTATGGAGATATAAAAAAAAATTAAATTTTAAAATTATTTCTTAAAGGGTAAACATTTATTATGCAGTAAGTACAATTAAACTAATTTGAAAAACAAAAAATGTAGAATCTAAAATTGACTAACATATGTTATATTATTTTAAATAATATAATGTTAAATTAAATAATATGATAAAATGTGATTTGTCGAGAGTTATCAAAAGTTACGAAATTGGATACATGTGTGTGCTCAAATGTAATATATTCTAGAATTACAAATTTGTAACTTCTAGATATTAGATAATAATGTATAGATTGAGAGCAACACATTTGTGTTTGAATTTTATAGAGCCATTATGTAACATGGATGTTGAAGACATGTTTTTAACTTTCATGAGATGTATGAATGTTACAAAAATCACATGAGAAAAGATTTAGACGTTTTTTGGAAAACTTAAAAATTGGAAGCTGAAATTGTACTGTGGCCACGGTTACTGATTATCCTTGGCCGCGGCCGGGGGGGAGGGGTAGAGGCTAGTGGCCGCAGCCACTGATACTGTTGGCCATGGCCTGCGGCGCTAACAACCTATTCCAATTTTGTTTTTTCTCCAATTTGAATGGTTTTAACATTCCAAGTAACTCCCAAATATTCATGTTAACTCCATAAACATCCAATTAAACATTGGCAACAGCCATGGAGGTTGGTGGAATTTGAAATTCAAAGGGTATCTCAAACTCTATAAATAGGAGTCTATTGCTCACTTGTAAGACACACAATTTTCTATTCACAAAGCACTTGGATGGAAAATACACCATAGAGGCTTAATAATTCCAATGAGCTATTTCCTTGGGAGATCCCTTAGTGCTTATAGAATAGGGGAAAACAAGTTTTTGGACAAAGGTCTTAAATCTTGTTCAAGTTGGTGATCCCCACTACTCTACACATTAGTTGTGTGAGAGTTTGTGCTCTTATTATTATTCTTTTCACTCTTTTGTTCTTCTTGTTCTTATTTTACTTGTATTATTATTGTTTTGAGATTGTGATCTTTACCTTTTACATCTTTCTATTTACTTGTATTTTATGCAATTGAGTTGTAACATTACTGTTGACGCCGTTTTTCATCAACTTAAATAAGAAGAGCACTAAACACTGATTTAAGAAAACTAATAAAAAAACATACGAGATTTTACGTGGTTCAGCTCTTAAATTCTACCTAGTCCACGAGTCAATATTATTCAGTGGTGGAATTCTCTTAAAGCTTTTTGAAAGTAATTCTACAAAGTATTCTCAGTATCCAAATTGTCCCTACAAATGAAATTCTACAGTCAATTTATAGACTAGTTTACAAAATATCTTCCTTTTTATTCGAAAAATTACAATTTAAATTTGAAATAAATACAAATAAATGCATTAGTTACAAAATATTCCATAATAATAAGGATTAATTATCAGATTACAATAAATCCCCAAGTAATAGGGATTTTCAAACAGCACCCGCGTTCAAACTGGATTACCGACCTCGAACGTATAATTTACACACTTTCGAGATCGACCAACATCACGAGCTCATCATTATGGTTAACCTGATCCTTAGCCAGTACCTTTATCAAGATCATTCTCTTTGAGCTTGCAATGCCTAGGCTCGAACCTTCCTGACTGGTGCTTGATCGCCAATACAAACAAATCAGGAAATTTATACAAGTGTTGAACCATTTTAGTTGAGCAGTTTTGGCTTCGAGCTTGACTTGTAACCTCAAAACACCTTCGAGACTGCATGTAGCTTCGAGCTCACAAATTCCATTGTTGTCACCTTGATACCGAGCGAAATTGTTAAACTCAATTTGCCTATATGCTGATGACATGGCTTCTAGAACTTTATGATGAACTACACAAATATTATGTAAATACCTGCTTATTTCGAGCTTACATTTTTCGAGCCTACATTTCTATTCTCGAAATTTGGGTGTAAAAATTACTTTAATCAAACACCTTGTTTATTGTATTTTTACATAGAGTTGTATTTGGTTTTTTCTATATTTCCATTGAATATAATATATTCTCTAGCAACATAGCATTAGGCCCATTTAAAAAAATCCTTAAAAGAAGGGATTTTTTTTTTTGTTAAACACTTTTAAATTTGGATATTTAGCCTGAAGTTAACTAATATTGACATGTGGATTTCTATTTTAATACTTACACTGAAATTATGCAAAGTTGCACTCATTGCACTTTTATTTTGTTCCTAGAAACCAACTTTGAAAAATTTATTGCTACAAAAAAAAAAACTTTCAAAAAGTTACATTTTAGAGCACCATAAATCTTGCAAAATTGGGTGTTGTAAAAAAAAGTAGAAATCATTCCCACTATCCATCAATTAATGAAGAGTAAATGGTAAAAAATATTTTTTTAATGTTATTTTGTAAAAGGAAAAATACTATTTTGGCTCCTATATTATTTTCGAATACGCGATCGGCCCTAGTGTTTTTTTAAATGACAATTCGGACCTTGTATTTTACAAAATAGTATCCTAGACTTGATTTTTGTTAAAATATTTTCAATTATAAGATCGATTCTTGGGTTGTTAGATATGAGATATGTTTACAGTAGCGGAGAAAGTGGATGATGAACTAAGAATGAAAGATTATATTTGAAAATATTTTGACCAAAATCGGATCTAGGGTGCTATTTTGATCCATTTTGTAAAACACATAGTTCAATTGTCATTTAACAAAACACAAAGGCCAATCGCATATTCGAGACAAACAAATCGGCCAAACTTGTATTTTTCCTTTGTAAAATAATATTCATTTGATATTTTTTTTGCAAAATAACCTTAGAAGATTACTTTCACAAAAAATTATCAAAATGTAGTCATTTGTCCAAACACCAGTTTAGAGTACCATTTTGGCCTCAAGTTAAGTGTTTTTGAAAGGGTCAAGTGTGTAAGTATTTCATACACTAATGTTAGGCTTAAGAATGGGGTTGTAGAGGGAAAACAATATGAAAAACTTTATGGGTTCGTACTTGGCTCCTTTAGTTCTCATTATAACAAGTTTCACAACTAAAAATATTAAATGAATTGCTTAAAAGTAAATGGTTTATGAATCTCTAGCAATAATGTAATTTTTTTAAATAATAATGTATTTTATTTTAGAATCATAGTTATAATTATAATTAGTTTCAAATTATAATTATAATAATTATTCTTTGAGAAAAACTTGTAATTTTTCATGAATTTAGTAACCAGTAAGCAATTTTCCAAGTATTATATTGGATTAAGAAAAATCTAGTAACCATTTATGTAGAAATCTAGTAGCAATGTTCTTATAGAGTTTTGAATGGTTATGTCTTCATTATCGTTACATTTTTAGTGACATGTTATAGAAGATTTTAACAGAGACATTTATTCTAGAATCGAAATTCTATTTTCAAAAAATAAAACTATAAGGTTTAAATCATTTGGGGTCCCTCATCTTTTCTTAATCTATCACTTAGGTCCCTATCTATTTTCTAGTAGCATCTAACTCCTCAACGTTATACTTTACTAACATTTAAGTTATTTTCTCACAACCATGTTCTCTTGTAGAAAATTACTCACTAAATTTTTAGAATTTTAGGTCACGTTTGGCGTGCTGAATAAGGAGATCGTATTGTATTAAATAAGTAGAATGCTATGTTTGGAATGAATTTTGTATTATATTAATTATTAGAATCACAAATTTTATTACAATACCAACTGCATTATATAATACATAAAAATTGAATGTGTTGACATGCATTGTAATATTTTTTAAATTAAGTTGTATTGTGGTAAGGTCGGGGTCAAGGGTCGAGGTCAGTGTTGGGGTCAGCGTGTGGGTCTGGGACTGGGGCCAGGTTAGGGGTCAGGAGCCGAGGTCGGGGTTTAGGCCGGGGTTTAGGCCAGGGTTGGGGTCGAGGCGGGGTCTGGGGTCAAGGTCAGGGCCGGGGATGGGGGTCGGGGGTCGAGGTCGGGGGCCGGGGTCGAGGTCGGTGTCCAATTAATATAACATAATACAATACAATTCAATTGCGTACCAAATATAATATAATTTAATACAACATTTTAATACAAGTGAATATCAATCAAACACAATGTTTTATAAAAATAATATTATACAATACAATCATATACAATATTATACAATACAATACAATGCAATACATCATACCAAATGTGCCCTTAATAACCTATTTCGTAGAAACCTAGTAAATCGGTTATATATTTATTTGAACCTATTTTTTTGTCCAAAATTAATTGAAATACTATTTTTATGTCATAAATTGGATTTTTGAGATTTTCCTCAAATTTGATTTTTTTTTAAAAAAAAATATCTTATGAGGCTAGAATAATATATCTATACATATTCAATTAAATAATTCTCACATTACTTGAATAGATCTACAATATTTTTGTTCTTTCTAACATGATGTTATCTTTAGTTTGTAGAGTGAGTGGGATGACATTGATTCAAGATCAGATTATTATCCATGATTGTCAGATGGTTACATGACTTTTTTGTTGGATATGAGTTTTTTAAAGATTGATACAATTTTTTTCTTTCCAAAAACGTATATATATAATAATAATAATATAAGATTCGTTTTCCTATAACTTAGAAAAATATAGGAATATACCTTTTTTATTGTGATCATTAAAGCCTAGAACAATTAATGTTGCTTCAAATGTGTTTGAGCACATTGCTTATGCTACAATTAGAGCATCTTTTTTTTCCTTATCTTAAAACCAAAGAGCAAGTTTGGTAGAGTTGTGATTTATGTTATAAATGACCAAATTTTTTATTAAGAATACATTTTCAACTTAACTAATGAGATTTAGTTTTCATTACAAATTTTGTATATACTCCTCTATACTCTAATTTATATGTTAGCCTAATTAACATTTTAATTTCACTAAATATTATTTTTAAATAGTTCACCATCAACAATAATGAGTGCAACAATTATCTCTAGTATTTTATTTATATTTAGATTTTAGGCATGCTTGGTCATCCACAACTTGTTAAATAAGTGTTGTTAGCTTATAAAATTATGATATTTTCCCCATAAACTATAAACTAGTTCAATGCCATTTTGGTTAAATTATTATCTACATATATATTAGCAGCAAAAGTCTATAATTTTTTATATGTACTAAATTTTTGTATGGCAATAATATCTTCTATCAATGTTTTATTTGTTTATTAGTTTATTGCCATACCTTGTTGGTTGATACTTATATATATTTCTTATAAAAAGTGTGTAGAGAAAGAAATTGTTGATTTTAACATTTTTTAATTTTAATAGAATATTACAAATATTTACCGGAATATACTTTTGAAAGTTATTAAAAAAATATGTATTTATAAATTATATTAATATAAAGTCAAGTATTATAATAATATTTAATAACTATATTAATATAAATATTATAAAATATCATTATTATAATAGTATATAATATGTAATATATCTTAATTTTTATTATTTATATTTATAAAGAGAACGGTATTTTTATGAGTTAATGTACCTTAACTAAATATATATTTATATTAAATAACAACAAACATTATAAATACACTATATATATGTGTTGTATGTGTACAAATAGTATGAGTGCATGTTTAACTACATAAGAAATTAGAATAACATTTATCTTCTATCAATAATAAGCAATTTTATTCTCCAATTATAAATGTGTGATTTGAATAATATTATAAATATTTATACATTAAATGATGTAATTTATGATCTAAAATGCATATATATATATTCTTTAAAAAAATCATTACTTTTGAAATTGTATATATGGGGATTTTATTTTTCATCAATTTGAAAAAAACTTAATAAAAAAATATCTCAAATTTGAAATATATAGAAATTCCATTTCTTAAGTTAACAAATATACCTATATTTTAATAAATAAATAAATAATTATACAATAATATAGGCTTCTTAATTCCGATAATTCTCATTAAGAAAAAAAATTATACCTAAAAAAGCCCATATAAATAAAAAATTATTAAAAAGAAAAAGAAGCCATAATAGGTATAATTTCCTCTAACCCTAAACCCTAGACTTTTTTGCCATTTCATAATTACACTAGGGTTTTAGTGACATGTGGGAAAAGCACTAAAATGATTAGTGATCTTGATCTCAAATTTTGGCATATTGTTATGTAAATTAGTGTGTGATTTGTATTAGCTTAGCTAAGCAATCATTAATTAAACAAATAACATATTAATATATAAATTAAGAGACATGTTACTCAAAGTATTATTAATATTAATATAAAAGATGGTTAGTCTGTAAAGTGGTTCCTTCAAAAAACACATTCATATATTTTTAAATTTATCGAAAAATGTTGAAATTTCTTTGACCTATTATGCTTTGCCTCATCATGGCCACTCTTTTTTTTTTACTTATTTGATCTCTCTCATTCTTTCCATATTTGTTTTCAAAAATACCACTTTTCTAATCAGAATGTGACTGAGAGTCAATATCCACTTGTTACTTTTTTATTAGGTTTTAGGCCGTTTGAGTTTTCCGATGCTTTGCAATTTAGTCCCTGAGAATTGATTTTAGTAATAAAGTCCTTGAGTTACAAAAAAGTCATTTTTTTTTAATTATCAAAATTTTAAGTTTTTATTAACCATTTTGGCATTTTTATAAATATTATATACCCTCTAAATATTTTTACGAAAAAAATTTCTTATGAAAAAAAATAAGAATAAATAATATTTTTGACCTCGTATGATTCGCAATGTTAAAAATTCCCCCGAACTATGTACGTTACTAAAATATGAAATTTCTGTTAAATTTCGTCCTATGTGGCTAACAGATTGATGACGTAGCATTTTGTCTGTTGATGTGACAATGTCATATGTAGAATAATTATAAAAAAATATATATGTTTTTTCTTAAAAATAATAATTAAATCCTTAATAAATAAAAATTTTAATTATCAACAAATAACTATTTTTTACTTTTTCTTTTACAATATTAATTAAAATTATTTTAGAATCAACGTTTAAAATAAATACTAAAACAAAGAAAAAAAAATTAATTAAAGAGGTGGACAAAATACTTAAATAAATAAATAAATAAATTTAATTTAAGAGGAGGACAAAGGGGCAAAAACTTTGTTTTAAGAATTATTTTTTAATTTTTATATTAAAATATATTTATTTATATTGTAAAGGAAAAGAAAAAGTAAAAAAAAAAGTTATTTGCTATTAATTAGATTTTTATTTTTTGAGTATTTGAATTTTATTTAATTAATTTAAAACTTTTAGTATTGATTATTTTCTTAATCTTTTAAAATTATTTTTTTAATTTTTAAGGATTTAAGTATTATTTTATAAAAAAAAATTAGTCTTAATAAAAATGACACAATTTGGTAGTGGTCAAAATTCAGGAGGCGAAATTTCTAATTATTCTACATATGGCACTACCACACCAAGAGACAAAATGCTACATCATCAATCGGTTAGCCACCTAGGACGAAATCTAACAGAAGTCTCATATTTTAGTAACGTGCACAGTTCGAGGGGAATTTTTAACATCGCGAATCATTCGGGGCCACAATCATACAGTGGTCATAATTCAGGGGGCAAAAATACTATTTATTCAAAAAATAATAAAGACCTAATTCTTGCTGCTTATAGAACTTAAGGACTTGATTGTAAAAATGTATAATTGTGAAACACTGAAAAATTACCAAAAAATTCCTTTTCATTGTTGAACAGTTTCACTTTCTTCACTATAAAAAATGTGTATTTTCATACAATAAACCACAAATATCCACATATTCACACAAATAATATAGTATTTGACTTTTAAAAAAAAAAACCTAATTAATCCACCTCCCATAAAATAATTTGATCTCATAAAAAAATCCACATATAACAATAACAAGACAAATAATTATCTCATTAATTTTTTTCCCGTAAATATTTCTTAACATTATAGTATCTTTATTCTTATTCATTTTTTCCCATATAAAAATATAAATAAAATTTATGGAATTTACTCATTTGGTACCTTGTGATTTTGCAAAGTAATATTTTAGTATATTCTGTTTTCAATAATGCTCATTGGTACCCTACATTTTAAAATCATACATATTTGGTACTCTAGACTTGGATTTGATAGATAAAATTTTGCCAATGTGACCAAGCTGTCATCAATTATATATAATTAAGTAATTAAATATAAATTTAGAACTTATATAATTGAGAACATTTTGATTAAATTTGTAAAATTTTATTAATTAAATTTGAGTTTATAATATAGAGTACCAAATATGTTCAATTTCAAAATACAAGATACCAAATAAGCATTATTGTAAACACAATGTACCAAAATGATACTTTGCAAAGACACATGATACCAAATGATTACCTACCTTAAATTTTATTCCAAATCTGTCATTTTGACTTGAAATATATGAGACTATATTCATATGCAAATGTAGTAGCTTAAATTTTTTTGAACTATATAACCTTGAGCAATAAATAAATAAAAATTCCCATACCATAAAAAATGGATCATAATTCACTGCACACACATGGCTAATTTATTATAAATATTTTCAACCCTTTGAATTAAAACATTTATTATAGACGACTTTTATTATTATTATTATTATTTTCTTATCTTATCATAAATTAACATACTCACTTAAATGCACCATAATAATTATATGAATTTGCCACGTGCAATCAGTGCCAAAAACACATAATTCGCACGTGCGACGCAACCTTGCGCCGCCGTATACGGATAAGCACGACGCCGTAGCCGATCTTGATTGGCCTAACGCCACCACTTTTTATTTTATTTTAATTATTATTTTTTTAAATAAATAAATAATTTTTCTTACATTATTCATAAACTACCGACACTTAACACAAACCCCATTAAAAATAAATAATAATAATAATGATTTTAGGGTGATTAAGCCAAATTATATTAGATATAAAATGACTAAGGGAAATAAATAGTAGTTTTGATTCTAGGGTGTGACGAAGGTTAAGCCAAATAAATGATATTCATTCACTATTAAATTTGAAATAATTAAGGGAAATAAATATGATTTTTAGGGTGATAAAGTGAACCCAAATGATGTTTTATTATTAAAATTTGAAAAATTTTAGGGAAATAAATAAATAACTATGATTTTAGGATGATTAACCCAAGAGATATTCACAATTAGAATTTGAAATAATTTGGGGAAATAAATAGTAATAGTAGTTATGTTTTTAGGGTGATAAAGTGAACCCAAATGATGTTTATTATTAAAATTTGAAACAATTAAGGGAAATAAATAAATAATTATGATTTTAGGATGATTAAGCCACATGATATTAACTATTAAATTTGAAACAATTAGGGGTAGAGACAAAAAATTCACAAGTAATAATAATAATAATAGTAGAATAGATTGTAGATCTATATAACATGAGTAATTTTGCTAAATCAGCAAGAGAAAAAAAAATACAATAAAGCAAAAATAATAATAATAACAATTAAGCCCCTAAAAGTAGCGAAATTTGCGTTTTTACCTACTTTAGAACTTTTTTATTACTGTCCAGCCCCTCTTCCGATCATCTCCTTGTACCTAATGATGGAGTCAAGCCTCTGCAACTTGAGCTGTTGCTTGAACTTGTTGATGAAGTCATCGGCCTTGGCATCCACCTCGTCCTCCTCCGTCTCTGCCGCCTTAGCTTTCCCTTCTCTCATTGTCGCCGGGCGGCGACTCTCCACGATATCATCTTCCTTGAAATGACCGAACGCCGATTTCGAACTGGCCGACTTCTTCATCTTCTTCGACAGCTTCGCCGGAGCCTCTCCGTGGGAGGGTTTGGAGTCGGAGTTGGTCCTGGTCACGTGACCTTCGCCGCCGTTCTTCAGCTGGCTGTAAACGTCGTCCATCGACCGGTCTCCGACTCCATGGACCTCGTGTTCGAAATGGTCTCGGCTCTCTTCTTCTTCTTCTTCTGAGTGTTCCGACTCTTCTTTGGAGTGTTGTTCTTGTTCTTGTTCGAAATCGAAGTGGGTCGGTTCCGGGGTTGCAAAGTTTTGATTTTGGGACTGAGCTGGGGCTAAGTACTGGTAGAAGTTAATGGATTTGAGCTTCTGAAGCACGGAGGGAGATCCAGCCAAATGGGTCTGTTGCTGGTGCTGTTCGAAGTGTTCGAAGTGTTCTTCGGATTCTGCTGGGCCTTTTTGAAAATGGGTGGTGGGTTCTTGAGATCTGAAAGAGTAGAAGTTCATGGATTTGAATCTCTGCAAAACCGAGGGAGATCTAACGAGTTGGGGATGAAGACGATGCTGTTGCTGGTGGAAGTGGTTGTTCTGGTTCTGGTTAGGTTTTGGACCAGTTAAGCTTGAGGTTATGAAAATGGTGCCGATCATTAGGTTGAGGAGGAGGAAGAGAACAGTGGGTGTGAACCAACTGTTCATGGAAGCCCAGATTGTGGGTATGGAAGATACAGAGTCTTCAAACATGGCTTCAGCTTTCTAGTGAGAGAAACAAGAGAGAGAAAGATGGTATGAAGCAATGGAGAAGAAGAACAACAACAATGGCAGATAGGTTATTTCATTTCCATGGAGAAGAAGAAGAAGAAGAAAAGAGAGATTTGGTTCATTTCAATGGACTGGATATTTGGATGTTTTTAAGGGAATAATTCATTTTTATTTTTATAAATAAAATTAAAAGATTTGTTTTTTTTATTATTATTATTTTTTGATTTATGAATATATTGTGTCAAATTACAATAAGGGTAGATGGATTTAAGATAATTACAATTAGGTCCTTGTTAGATTTGAAGTCAAATCATTATTATGTTAGTTTGTTTTTGGGTATGAATGAATGATATTAAATTGTGTTGAGATTTTATTATATAAGTTGGTTACATGTTCTATTTGTACTTGATTTTTTAAACTATAAAAACCATAAAGTACAAGATATAATTTTGGGATTCACATTTTATGAAGTGTGTATTGACTTATTTAATTTTTTTTTAAAATATATTATTGTGAGATCAAGTTCACACTTAAGCAAATTAATTAAGCATTAAAATAGTTAATTTGACCAAAAATCAAGTCTATAATCAAATCATCTTATTTAATTAGCAAGTAAAATTATAGCAAGAGATCTGAATAAGTGTGAAATATCATTTTGAGGTGTGAAAATTTGCAAAATGCTTAAAGCAAGTCGATAAACATGTTTATGAGATATGTTTTTATTCGAGAACTCATAAACGAAAATAAAAAAATGAAGAACATTCCCTTTTTTTTGTTCTTTGAACCTAACATTTTAATTAGATAATTTTAGGTGTGATACCATGTAGAAATGTAGTGAATTGTACTTAATTTTATTAAACATTAGTTAAATGTCCTATTTGTATAATAATATAGATTAAATCTCAATAGCTATGGTGAAGGTGGTGAGAGGATAATAAAAAATTTCTATCTTCAAAAAATTAATTATTTACTTAAATTCACTTTCTTACATATTTATTTAAATTCACAATTTCATAACAAAATAATAATTTGTCAAATATTAAGTGGTAAAAAATTTGGTGATAAAAAATTTCTATTTATGATGGTGAATTATTTACTTAAAGTCACTTTCTTACATCTCATATTTTTCACAAATTGTATTATTCAAAATAGTAAAGCCATGTTATGCTTTAGTTTTTAATGTGTGGGTTAATTAGAGTCAACTTTCCTCTATTTTCAAACAAAATATTGTTTGCTTACCTATTTTAAACATTTTATCTCATTGCATCAAAGACAAAGACATAAGGTTATATTTGGTAAGATTAAAGATGTAAACACAATGGTGAATTAGCGAAAAGTATTCTCCTGCCTCTGTCTCTGCCATTATTTCTATATATTTCTCGTCAGGAGTAGGGGTAAGAAATTCGTTAGGGGAAGGGGAGAATTTCAATGAGTATCTATTGATTTAAAAATTAAAATTTTAAATATGAATAAAAGTGAATTACTTTTGATTTAAATATTACATAATATTTACAATTCAAAATATTAAATATTGTCCCAAATAAAAGAAAAAATCTTCTCCAATTTTAAAATAGTCTAAAAAGAAACATAAAAAGGATATATAATACATACAAATAAATGAAAATTTAAACAAACCTTCGTCAAGGTGCAGTCCAAAAAATTAGAGAAAAATCGCACCGCACACACCTTATTAATAATTTTAAAAAGTATAATAACAATTATTGTATTATTGTAGGTATGATTGTAATAATGAGATAAAGTAAGGGTATAAATGTAAATTGGGTTTTGATCTCCTACTTTTATTTATTTTTATAATTATGCTAATTGTTTTTAGAATCTCGAGAGAGTGTGTGATTGTGATAAAGTGGACAAAAGAGAAGGAGGTGTGGCTACTAATACTACTATGCTACTAGTAGTAGTGGCTAGTGTGGTTTGTGTGAGATTTGGGTGTAGATAATCAAAGTCTTTGGTGGTTGAAAATGTATGGCCCCATGTTATTGTTGTTGACTAATAGAGAAAATAAAATTGATAAGGGCTAAGTGTTGTCCAAAAGATAAAGTCGTGACATAACGTTATTGATGTAATTTAATATCGAATTTCAAATGATTTAATTTAATAATAATTATAAGGTATTGCTAATTAATTAAAGGGTGATACATTTTGTAGTATTGAGCAACTTAAAGTACCAAATAACAATATTCTAGAAAAAAAATTCAAGTTAAGTTGCTATACGACATTGTTTTTGTTAGGGCTGTGCAAAAATTTTTACAACCCGAATAAACTGCCCAAACCAACCCGAAAAAACCGCCAAAAAACGCAACCCGAATAAACCGACCAAAATTTAAACCGCCCAATTGTTACATTGGGCGGGTTAAAAATAATTATCAACCCGCCCAATTAAGAATTTATTATTTTTAATATATTCAAATAAATATATAAATTAATTAAGTTTTATTTTAATTTTTTTACTATAAATTAAAAATATTGTTTTAAGATTAAAAATATAAATTTCACACTATTAGTACTAGTATTTAAAAGAAAAAAATTACAAAAATGTTAAAAAAAAAATTACCACTTTTGTTTGGGCAGGTTGACCCGACCAACCCGCAAAAAAAAATACAATTTCGGTTTGGGCGGGTTAACCCGACCAACCCGCCCAAATTATTGGACGGGTTAAAATTTTTTTTTTTCTTAATTGGGCAAGTTACGGGTCACTTTTGCTAACACGATTATGACATTGGACGGGTAAAAAATGCCTTGTAACCCGACCAACCCGCCCAATGCTCACCCCTAGATTTTGTCTTGTCTATGGGCTAAGGGCTAAGGACTAAGTGGTGCCCAACACAATAAAGATGTGACATAATATTATTGGTGAAATTTAATATCGAATTCCATATGATTTAATTTAATAATAATTATGAGATATCACTAACCAATTAAAGGGTGACACCTCTTGTGGTGCTGGATAACTTAAGATGCCAAATAACAACATTGTAGAGAAAAAATACAAGTTAAGTTGCTATAGGACATCGTTTTTGTCTTATCTAAAACTCTTTCTCCTTAATACATTGCTTTGCTTTGCCTTCACGTGTTATTTTAGTTGTCTTCTTCTCATGATTAACCAACAACCTCCCCTAAATTAATCAAAGTAATTTCCTCAACCCCATTTTCACTCTCTTCTTCTTATATTTGATTTTATTATTTTTATTAGATGAAGAAAGAATATTTTTGTTGGTTTTTCATGATGAAAAATTAATCCTATATTTAGTTTTGGTTAGAAAAAAATATCAATGAAATTTATTATCTTTGTTTTATTACAATTTGTATACTTTATTATATTTTTATCTTATAAAATATAATAATAAAAAATATTACAACATTATCATATGATAACTCACTATTTATAATAAAATATGAATAAAAAATATTATTGAATTTTACAAAAATAAAAATCATATGTAATTTTTTTTGGAATATATTATTCTAGTGTATGTTATTTGTGGTGAAACAAACTTAGCATCTTATTGTTTAAATAATACAAATTTAATACTAAATAGAAAATTAGTTTAGAATTGCACCTACCCACTAATTTTAGTAAAAAAAATCTGATAAAAGATTTATAAATATATTAATAATTTTTTTATAAAAAAATGTTATCAAAATTGTGTTAATTGAATTATAAGGTAATGAACTACTAAAATGGTATTTTTTTTTCTTTCTAAAATAAAAATCATATATAATAATAAATTTAGCATAAAAAGACTGAAAATAATATATTTTTATTTATTTATATTAAACATAGAAAAGGGAAAATGTTAATTTCCGACACTGGACACAGCCTCCTTCCAAGTGGGACTTTTCTCTCTATCTCTTGGTTAGTGTGTGGTCTTTGTCTTTTTTGTTAATTCTATTTCACATTTAAATTTTAATATTATTAATATTAATTTTCATAATTGAGGTTGAGAAAATTAGACAAAAAAATAATAATATTTTATAACCAATTTTGGACATGCGATAATTGCGGTTGAGAATAGTGAGAAAATGTAACTCCAACTTTCCAAGAACAAAACATTGATTTCTAGAGTTCTATATCCATCTACACACAATAGCAATGTACACAAACTAGATATGGATAAAATGTTATATATTATGTAAATTATAATCTTTTTAAAAATATTTTTTTTTGATTTTATGAATTCATATTTGTTTTATTTAGGAATTATTATAAGAAGTGTAAATAATAACAATTAAGCCCCTAAAAATAGTGAAATTTGAGTTTTACCTTTTTTGAACTTTTTTTATTACTGTCCAACCAATATTTTGATCATCTCCTTGTACCTAATGACAGACTCAAGCCTCTACAACTTGAGCTCTTCCCTTAACTTGCTGATGAAGTCATCTGCATTGGCGTCGAAATCCTCCTCCATCTTCTCCCCCGCTTCCTTCGCTTTCCCTTTTCTCAATGTCCCCTACCGGTGACTCTCTATAATATCATCTTTCTTAAAATAAGTGAAAGTCGATTTTGCACTAGCCGACTTCTTCAACTTCTTTGGCAGTTTCGACGGTGCCTAACACTTGGAGGGTTTGGTGGCGAAGTTGATCATGGCCATTGGTGCATCAAATGACGATGTATGTGTTTGATTAGAGACGGAAATATATTATTTTATAAACACTGGAGCTAGGCATGTAAATGGGGCGGGTCTGCCCCGCCCCACTTCCACCCCGCCCCGATTAGTTTCTTGGAGCGGGGCGGGTCTACCCAGCCCCATTGTCCCATTTAATTTTTTTTTAAAGAAACATTATATTATAATTTTAGAATTCTTCCTAAGCCTAAATATTGTTTTCTTTATTGCAATATTTATTTCTTACACTTCGTATCAATTACACCCTCAAATATTTTATTTTAAAATTTACAAAAATAAATACAAAAATAATGATGAATTATATAAAACATATTTTTTAATATTTACAATTATTTCATAGAGTAGTTGTGGAATAAAAAATTATGTAAATCTTACACTTAAAGTCTATTTAGAATTAGGGATATTCTAAACCATATATAAAATGTCAATTTTATGTACTATGCATGTATATAAGTAGCATGAGAGAATTGTGTTAGAGTATAGAAAAAAAAATTTCGGGGCGGGGTAGCCTCGCCACGCCCCACCCCGCATTCTGCCCCGTTTTTACAAGGGCAAAGACTCCCCATCAAGTCTGGGCCCCGCCCCGCCCTACCCCACCTCACCACCCCATTTTGCCATACCTAGCTGGAGCACTCCATCTTGTGTGATATTCTCTTGAAAATATTGGAGTGTTTCATCTAGTGTTATATTCTGTTCTAGCAGGTGACCACTGCTTGTGCCAGGTGTTCGGCGTCCTTCAGTTGGTGGATGTACTTGTGCAAGAGGAGGTAGTGATTCTTCTTTGACTTGTTCGACTTGCAAAATGCCTAACCTCTTATTTATCAATTTTGCACTATAATATGCCTCAGAATTGTCCTTGGCGCCCTCCTCATTATCTTCAAAGAAATTAGCAACTGGATCATCATTCACATAAGGATCGTACTCATACATTATGTTCTTTAAGTCATTCAAGATGACTGGTTTAGGAACAACAATCAATAGAAGGACCTTCAATAGAGACATCAGCATGAACACTAGCCATGGGATCTGTATCTAGAACAAAAGTGTCCATCTCACTATGAACTTGCTTGTAACTAGTATGTGGAGGAGATGGATCAACACTCGTCTTCTTCAGATCTTCTTTGTTCACACTGGGAGAGAGAGATGGATCTGCAATGACATTCTTCTTAATTAGTCACACATAAGACAATCTTTTATTGTTATGTGATAACTCTACAAAACAGAGTTATTTTATCACTTTTTTTTATGTTAATTGTTGCTTAGTCTTTGAGTTTTTAAGTAACTTATTAAGTTATTAAGTAATTTTGAATTTATTAGTCTTATTGTAAATTTTTTAGATTTTTATAGATATTTTTATTATAATTTTTTCTAGTTTAATTATTTGAAATTAGTATTGTTAAGTTATAAGTAACAATATCATCGAGTAATAAAAAATGCAGAAAAACCTAGAAAATCGCAGAAAACACACACACACACAAACCCAAATTTCAGACTCAGGTATATACAAATTTGTTCGAAATAGACAAATAAATGTAAAGAAACAACATTCATTACTATATTTAAGAAAAATATACTTACTCATAGTTTTACTCCTCCAATATCCCACAAAATGGATGTTGCTTTGGGTATTGGGTTGATCGCTACAAAGATGGTTGAAGTTGTGAACGTTTTTTCAAAAAATAATTGGTGGCGATGGTGATGGTTGTCATGAGTTTTCACAATAAAGAGAAATGAACCGAGACAGAGGGAGATGAGAATGGTATTCTTGGAAACAAAGCTAAGAATAGGGTTGATGAGATATTTTTTAATTAGAGTCACCCATTAGGTATATAAACTTAAATTTCCCAATTAAAAAGTTTATTTTTTTACCTTTCTCTCAATTTTTCATAGGGCACCCATTGTCTTTCCCTTCTCCATCTCCAAAGCTCTGCATTTTCAGTCTTCACACCAAGCCACTGTGGTTCCTCCCTACTCTCTCTCCAAAGCTTTCCCTCCGTCCGTGCTTGCATATTCCAGTAAGTAGCAATGTAAAAATCGTGTAATATTACTGCATATTAAGATTTTTATTATTTTAATATTTTTGTATTGGTTATAAATCATTTTATATAAATGATTATATAAAAATTTAATGATTTCTATATGATTGTAAAACATTTAATGATTATAAATTATAATGTTTTATTTTTTGTTTTTATTTTGTTGATCATGCACAAATTGATTTGCCTTTGTCATTGCTTGGAATGATCTAGTATTTGTTCATGAATTTGAGTATTTATGCGTTGATGATAGTGTATTCAAACAAAAAAAATATTGAAATTTTAATGGAATTTTCTTGATTTGGTGTCATCTCTAACCTATTCCAGCCTGATTTTTTTATGATCAAGTATAAACTTGACTTAAAACTTAAGCCTGCCATTGTTTAAGATGCTTTCTTGTTTGGTATTTTCTTTGTTTTGCATGTTTTGAATGTAATATATACATTTACCTTTACCTTTATCTTCATCTTTACCTTAAAAACCTTTTATATTTACATTTTTATACACTTAACTCCTAATTTTTTTTTTAGGTGGTAAAACTTTATAATCTACGATTCTGTTAGCAAATCTAAGATCTTCGGTTGTCGTGACTGCTTTTTGCAAATGAAGATTCATGTCGCCATAATTTATTGGGCCAACGAAAATCATAAGTACTTGTGTAAATTTTGACTATGATTCTGAGTGAAACTTTGACTAATTGAGCACTAGTTATTTTTTTGTGATTATTCTTTTTTTCTTTTTTTTCCTTTTTAATACTTTTATCCATACATTCTTGTATATATAATTTTATATGGCTGGCATTTCTCTTATAGATTGTAATGAACTACTAATATGGTATTTTTTTTTCTTCTAAAATACTCGCATAATATATAATTTAGTATAAAAAGACTGAAAATAATATTTTTATTTATTTATTTATATTAAATTAAGCATAAAAAAGGGCAAAACCCATACTGTGGACTCACCTCTTCCAAGTGGGACTTTTCTCTTTATCTCTTGGTTAGTGTGTGTTCTTTGTCTTTTTTTGTAAATTCTATTTCACATTTAATAGGGTGCTTTTGCAAAATAACGTAATTTTACCATATAGTCAATCATTTTACCCTATAATCAACCACAAATAGGCGAAAAATTCAAAAAGAGTTGGTAAATTTTTTTAGATAAATTGTAACGTCCTGCGTTTTGGGTATCTTGAAATGATTCAGGTCGAGATTTTTTTTCCCGACTTAAAAATGTTATTTTAAATAATATTATATTTGTTTGGAATTTATTTCCATGAGTTATTGCTAGCCAAATTATGAATATTGTGTTTAAAAGTCAAGATAAGATTTTCGGTCGTAGACCGACACAAAAATCTTGATTGGGTAAAAATCTCGAAAAATAAAATGAAATACTATGGAAAATATATTTTGGGCATAAAATATATTCATAAAAATTAAAGTTTGGTCAAAAATAATAAACTTAAGGAAAAATGGAAATTTTAGGACATTTTGTGTTAAATGCTTAATTTTATCGAATTAGAGAATTTTATTCCATGAATGGACCATAAGTTTAAATTTATTGTGTGATTAATTAAATTAAATGTGTGAGATATTTAATTTAATTATTATATGTTAAGTTTTATTTTATTTTTCTTTAAAAAAATATAATAATAACTTTATTATGAGTGAAAATGGTTATAGGAAGTCAAATTGAATTTTTCTTCTTAGGAAATATCTATTATCCTTTATAAAAAAAAATGATCACATATATAAAATAAGTGGTGGCCATGTGATGTTTTAAAGGGTGTGAACAAAATTAATTAAGTTTTAAATCTCATTTTAAGTATTAGAGTTAATGGCATGTGGATAGTAAAACACTAAAGTGTTTTAGGATATTTTAGAAAATGTTGTGTTATTTTCCTAAATTAGGCTCACTCAACTCTTTATTAAATATGTTTGTATTAAATATTAAGTTTGGTCATACGACTTTTAAAAAAAAAATTATACGGGTTTTTAAGACATTTGATTAAATGAAAACATTTATATTTCCGCATTATCGAGTATTAAAAATCCAGGTCGTTACAGTTGGTATGAGAGCTCGAGTTGAGCCGATTCTGTAGACAACCTACATGTACATTTCGCAAGATAAACCTGCACTCACTGTAAGTACTATCTCTTCCTTTAGTGTGTTGTTTCCATTTTTCTTACCTAAATTTTATAAATTGTAGGTTAGTAAAAAAAAAATGGATGGCGAACCAGAGGCAATGGATTCCATCGTAGTCGACCCCCTATTGTGTATGACCAGTGGCAGAGAGTCCAAATCTATCGTGCCTTCACCAGCATAGCATCTGTCGTATTCAACGGAGAGGTCCATTCCAACGAAGTATGTGCGTGGACTTACTCGCTGGACACCATTTTCGAGGACATCGGTACCCCCATAGGTTCAGGGTAGGATTGGCAAGTTTATACCTGAGAGGCTCAGCCTTTCTTTGGTATAAGAAAAGGCACTCAAGGCCAGCCACTCCATACTGGACTACCTTTAGAATATCTATAGAGATGACATTTGGACCTCTTGGTAGGAGGTCAAGGTTGCATATAGACTTCCGCGGGCTCTTTGCTGCGCAAAACGCCCATGTACATGCGATAGAGGCAGCACGACGACAAACAGCAGCAAACCCAGTGGTAGTTGAGTACTTGCCAGTAGAGGAAGTGGCTGATGACGAACTTGGCGACGGGGAAATTTCTTATGAAGAGCCGATGGACCAAACAGAGGAAGATCCCGAGGAGGATCCTGAGGAAAAAAATCCGAGGAGGATTTGAGTATCCTCCTTGGGATCTTACTCAGTTTGGTCCATCGGCTCTTCATAAGAAATTTCCCCGTTGCCGAGTTCTTCATCAGCCACTTCCTCTACTGGCAGGTTGTCAACTACCACTGGGTTTGTTACTGCTTGTTGTTCTGCTGTCTCTATCGCATGTACATGGGCGTTATACGCAGTAAAGAGGTCGCAGAAGTCTATATGCCACCTTGACCTCCTACCAAGAGGTCCAAAGGTCATCTCTATTGATATCCTAAAGGTAGTCTAGTATGGAGTGGCTGTCCTTGAGTGCTTCTCCTGGTACCAAAGAAAAGTTGAGCCTCTCAAGTATAAACTTGCCAATCCTACCCTGAACCTATGGGGATACCGACGTCCTCGAAAATGGTGTCCAGCGAGTAAGTCCATGCCCAGACTTCGTTGGAATGGACCCCTCCGTTGAATACGACAGGTGCTATGCTGGTGAAGGCACGGTAGATTTGGACTCTCTGTCATTGGTCATACACCATAGGGGGTCGACTACATTGGAATCCATTGCCTCTGGTTCTCCAGCCATTTTTTTTTTTTTACTAACCTACAATTTATAAAATTTAGGTAAGAAAAATGGAAACAACACACTAAAGGAAGAGACAGTACTTACAGTGAGTGTCGGTCTATCTTGCGAAATGTACATGTAGGTTGTCTACAAAACCGGCTGAACTCGAGCTCTCATACCAACTGTAACGACCCGAATTTTTAATACTCGATAATGTGGAAATATAAATATTTTCATTTAATCAAATGACTCAAAAACCCGTATAATTTTTTTTTTTTAAAAGTCGTATGGCCAAACTTAACATTTAATACAAACATATTTAATAAAGAGTTGAGTGAGCCTAGTTTAGGAAAATAACACAACATTTTCAACAATAAAATGACTTCCCAAAAGGTCAGTCCACATGTACATTCGCAAGGTAGACTCCAGCGCTTACTGCTCTGCATTGCCCTTGTTCTTACCTACAACAGGAAACAACTAGGTAAGCGAAAACACTTAGTAATTTCAACTCTAAAACAAAAACATGTAGTCAATTAGGGTTCCGGATCCATTCGGACCCTGAACAAATAAATTTCAAGAACGCAAAAGCGTCCTGGCAAACTTATGGTTATGCGTGATAACCAATGACAAATTATTTCATATGAACAGATAAAAAATCCTGCACTTCGAAAATCACAGAGCAAGCAGATATAATATATCACAATATAATTCGAGACCAACGCTCGACAACTTCCAACAATTCGGGCATAACACGCCATCCAACATAAATGCTAATCTGTAAGAGAGAACCGAGTCTCAACACTAAGATCTAGCCAAAAAATATCTCCATCAAGGGTAACTATCGTGTTACTTAGGACATCGCTACTTATCCAAGAGTAAATCTCTCACAAGGGTAACCATCAAGTTACATAGGGCATCACCACTTATCCAAGAGTGTAATCGAAGTGACACGAGTTTACAGAGACTTATATGTTACTCATTGGTGCTGGTGAGCAGTTGCCCCTAAGGTGTTCAGCCTCACTCAAACTTGACAACCCCTAGTATCTCTAGGCACTCTCACTGAATAACCAATATTCACGGCTACTATCCGGGAATAACTTATTAGAGCACTTGCTTGGGTCCCAACCGATCACTGATTAAGTAAGCATGAGAGCCCCTAGGTCCCATTCATTTTGGCGCCCCTAGGTTTAAACTAGCAATCCTCACATCTTGGCCACTCGTTGCGGTAATGAACCGGACATAAATAAAATCAAGAACTGTGACGGGGATCAGCCATCTAGGATATGACGAATATCTACCGTTCATATAATCTAACTCAGCACCCACTAGACTAACGTCTCTAAGCAACTTTCTACGACAATGTATATATGTGCATGTGTCCCTATACTAACATACAATACAATAGTCATTTCATGTTGCAGCCACACAATATAAGTTGACTTACTTGGAGTCCTTTGCCCTCAACAAGATTTCACCCTCCAATGTATAATCCAATTATGCTTAGCCAATACTGTAATTATCCATACAGTATACTCGAATTAATTATGGCACTTCATAATTCATTATTAATATTTGGGTCAGTTTGGTCATTTTCAAAATTATTAGTAAAGATTAAAGATCCTTATTTGGTTTTAAACCCATTAAGGAAATTCATACAAAAATATTTGAGACTAAACCCTAAGTCTCGGGGAGACCTACCCTATGGTCTCGATACCTAAGCTCGTGTATCACAATAGTTTTTTCCCACAATCCGCTAAAAATATTTTTCTTTAAAAATTCCACTATTAACTTGTATTTTCAAAAATCGGTAAAATATATAAAAAAAATTAGCTGATATTATCCTGAAAATACTAATTTAATTCCTTAATTATTTTTCAAAAAAATAAATTCTTAATTTTCCTTTTATTTTTCTTAAAACGGTTTTTATCAAAAAATTTATACAACTAGTCAAATTTAGATATAGACTATTTTACAAAATAAATTATAAAAACTAGGTTTTTGGACAAAATCACTCAAAAAAAAACTATTTTCACCAATTTCTTTAATTATTATTAATTTTCATAATTGCTATTGAGAAAATTAAACAAAAATAATAATAATTTTGGACTACAAAATGGTTTTTTTTACATATATATAATATGAAAAACAGCTTCATAAAACTAAAAATGGCCAAGCAAAGTGGTGATCACACCTCCCAAAAGTTCAAAAATACCAAAAACATTAACATGGACCTTGTTTACACAGCTAAAGAACACTAGCAAAACTAATATATATTATGTATTATGTAAATTATAGTCTTTCTACAAATACATTTTTTTTAATTTTATGAATTTTACAATATTAATTAATCAAGAGAATTACATACTTTGATCTAGTCATATAATCTTGAATGCCATGAGTATTCACTCATTATTTTGGACTTTTTATATTAAAATTAATTTATAAAATGGAATATGTATATTCCTAAAGAATATACTTTAATTTTATTTTCTTATATATTTTTTAAAAAATATCAATCTTGATATCTGTCATTTAAAATTACCAAAAACACCTATTCATCTTTCTAAAACATACATAACCTAAAGGAAAACATGGAGTTATATTTGCCTAAAAAACAAGTAAATACTTTCATTGATTACACATACAATCTTGAAATTAACAAAACATACAAATATATTACTTTCTTACAATTAAGCCCCTAAAAGTAGCGAAATTTGCATTTTTACCTTTTTTGAAGTTTTTTTTTATTACTGTGCAGCCCCTCTTCCGATCATCTCCTTGTACCTCGTGACGGACTCAAGCCTCTGCAACTTCAGCTCTTCCTTGAACTTGGTGATGAAGTCATCGGCCTTGGCGTCGAACTCCTCCTCCGTCTTCGCCTTCGCTTCCTTAGCTTTCCCTTCTCTCACAGTCTCCGGCCGGCGAATCCCCACGATATCATCTTCCTTAAAATGGCCGAAAGCCGATTTCGCACTAGCCGACTTCTTCAACTTCCTCGACAGCTTCGGCGGAGCCTCGCCGTTGGAGGGTTTGGTGTCGGAGCTGGTCCTGGCCACGTGACCACCACCACCACCACCACCGGTCTTCAGCTGGCTGTGAACATCATGATGGACCTCGTCTTCGAACTGGTCTCGGGTCTCTTCTTCTTCTTCTGACTCTGAGTCTGACCACTCGATGTGTTGGTTTTGCTCTTGTTCGGAATCGAAGCGGGTCGTCGTTGGTTCTGGGTTTCCAAGGTTTTGATTTTGAGACTTAGCTGGGGCTAAGTGATGGTAGAAGTTGATGGATATGAGCCTCTGAAGCATCGACGGAGACCTGGCCAAATGGGGCTCTTGTTGTTGTTGTGCTTGTGGTTGTTCGAAGTGTTCATCGGATTCTGCTGGGCTTTTTTGCAAATGGGTGGTGGGTTCTTGAGCTCTGTAAGTGTTGAAGTTGAAGGATTTGAGTTTCTTCAAAACTGAAAGAGATCTAACGAGTTGGGGATGAAGTCGTTGTTGTTGATGGTGGTTGTTCTGGTTCTGGTTTTGGTCTGGTGAGGTTAAGGTCGAGGTTATGAAAATGGTGGCGATCACTAGGTTGAGGAGGAGAAAGAGAACAGTGGGTGTGAGCCAACTGTTCATGGAAGCCCAGATTGTGGCTATGGAAAATACAGAGTCCTCAAACATGGCTTCGGCTTTGTAGTGAGAAAGTAGAAGAAAGAAGAAGAAGAAGAGAGAAAGAAATTCGGTTCACTTCGATGAGTTGATATTTTGGATATTTTTTAAGGGAATTCATTATTCATTTTATAAACAAAATCAAAAGATTTTTATTTTTCTTAATTTTTTTAAAATATATTTATGTTATGTCAAATTACAATAAGGGTAGGTGATTTAAGTTAATTACAATTATGTCCTTGCTTCTTGAAGTATTAATAGATTTTATTCACTTCTTAAACTTTTAATTTGTAAATAAATGTATGTGAGACTTAAGTTCGCATTTGGTAAAAATTTTGTTTTTGAATTTTTTAAACTGGAAATATTATTTTTATTTTTGTTTCTTTATTTTTAAAAAATAAATATTTGTTTGATAATTATTTTTGTTTTTTGTTTTTAAAAACAAAAATTAATAAATGCATTTGATATCTTTATTTTTATTTTTTGTTTAACAATATAAAATGAGGTGTTGATTTGAAGAAAAAAAGAAAAAAAAAACTAAAAATCGAAAACGGTTTAAAAAATATTTGAAAGTGAAAATATTCTATTCTCAAAATTTAATAAATTTTGTTTAAAATTAAAAAAAATAATAAATAAAAACAGAGTTATCAAACACTTTTAATTGTCAAATTTTTAATCAATTAATTAAAAAACTATTTTTTTAATTGTTACCAAACATCACCATAATCTTTACAAACTAGATGATTTTCTAGACTCAAACATATACACCATACTTTTTAATTAGTTACCAAACATCACCATAATGTTATGTCATGTCAAGCATATAAACTAAGCCTCTATTAAATTAGTTTAAACTAACTCAAAACAAAATGACAATCAAATCTTATATTTTAATTGACAAGAAATTTTTTAGCGAGAAACATGAAAGAGCGAGAGATATTATTTTGAGGTTTGCAAATCTACGAATGCTTAAACTAAGTCAATTAACATAATTATGGGATATGTTTTTGTTCAAAAACTCATAAACAAAAACAATCAATGAAGAACATACTTTTTTTTTTCCTATGAACCTAACATTTAGTTAGAGAATTTTAGGTATGATACCATGAAGAAGTGTTATTGAATTGTACTAAATTTTATCATACATTAGATACATGTCCCGTTTGTATAATAATATAAATTAGATCTCCATAGTTATGGTGAAGGCGATGAGAGAAGAAAATGTTGTCTCTATATTACACGTCTCTTATACGTTACACTACTCAAAATTTAACAAATTAGTTTAGTTTATTTACTTGAGTTCACTCTTTCATATATTTATTTAAATTTACAATTTCACACAAAATTTGTCAAATATTAAGTGGTAAAATAAGGAAGAAACAAAAAATTTATATTTATGAGAGAATCATGATTGCATTTTTCACAACTTGCATATTCAAAATAGTCTAGTGCAATGTTATGCATTTGTTTTGATGATGTAGGTTAATTAGGGCCACTTTTCTTTTATTTTTGAACAAACTATTGTTTGCTTAGCGAATTTTTTTTTTAATCTAATTGCATTAACTACATAAAGCTATATTTGGTAGGACGAGAGATGTAAATAATGTGGAAAATTGATAGTGAGTGCTCCCTCCGTCTTTGTTTCTGCCCTTAGTCCAGCATATTCTCTATAAAGAACAGACTCAAAGAATCCCTATTTAGGGGAGTGGGAGAATGTATGTGGGGATCCATTTACTAATATATATATAAAAACACATAAAAAAGATATATAATGAACACAGATTTAAAGATGTCCCGGGTAGGGAGTGTCATCCTTGTCCCTACCCTTTCTATTATTTAGGGATTTAAAATTGTCTTCATCTCCATCTCGTTCCCTATATAGATAAGAAATTTCCTCCCCATTAGGGGTGGATTCTTGTGGGGTTTAGTTTTTGCAAAAAAAAGTTTATACCTCCTTATAGGGGTGAGCATCTAAATCGGCAAACCGCGGTGACCGACCACACCGCACTATACTACACCGCAAATCGTGGTGTTAAAAGTGGAATGATTCGGTATGGTTTGTATCTTAGCTAAACCGCGTGGTGCGCGGTTTTGCGGTGTGAAATTTTGGTTTGCACCACACCGCACCGTATACTTACAAATATGTTTAAAAAAAAAATAAACTTTACATATACCATTTTTTAGTAACCCAATATGAAACTAGGAGCCCACTTAAATTAAGGTATAACCTTATTCTCTAACACATCATACACAACAATTCTTTCCTCTCTCGTCTCATTTGCACCTCCTCCCTATCATTATCTCTATCTCACACAATTTTTAACACACTCACACCGTGGAAAACCACCCAAACCACACCGCAAAAAATGATTTGGTTTGGTGCAACGAAATTACACCGCACGGTGTGTTTTAGCTACTACACCGCACTTGTGGTGCGGTGTATTAAAAAGAGTTCAATCTGTCCAAACCATACCATGCACACCCCTACCTCCTTATAAGATAGAAGGATAGTTGGTAAGAAACTAAATAATTAAAAAATAAATATATTTATGTAGAATTATAATGTTATTCTATTGAACAATTTTTATTTTATTTTATATGAGTACGATTGTAATGTAGTAGTAGTGTCTAGTATGGTGTGTGGTGTGAGATTTAGGAGTAAATAATCAAAGTCTTGATGATTGAAAATTGTATGGCTCATGTTATTGTTGTTGACTTCCTCTTAAATTTGATTATGATATTTTTATTAGATTTCGAAATTATTTAGTATTTGTTGGTTTTTCATGATGAAAATGAAAATAAGTTATTTTATAATAACAAGAAAAATTAATCCTGTAGTTGAATTTGGTTAGACTTTTCTTTTTCAATAAAATATGTTATCTTTTTTTTTTAAATTACAATTAGTACAATTTATTGTAGTTTTAAGAAGCATTTTTCATATTAAAAGAAAAAGAATACTATACCGGTCAATTTTAGTAAAAAAGATTCTGAGAAAAAAATATAAATAAGTTTTAAATTCTTTAGTTTAAACTCTTGTCAGATATTAAAAATGATATCAAAATTGTATTAATTAAACTGATAAAAGGGTATCTTTTTTAAAAAATAAAAAAAACTACTAAAATGGTATGTTTTTTTAACCTGAAGAAAGATCATATATAATATTTAATTTAGCATAAAAAGACTCAAAATAATATTTATATTAAAAAAATCTTCATCTCCATTATCCCGGATACTGTCTCTATCTCTTGGTCAGTGTGTGTGTGGTATTAATTTTCATAATTTCAGTCGACATAATAATAATAATAATAATAATAATAATATTTTTATAATAAATTTTGGATTTATGATAATTGAAGAGAACTGTCTAGAATTGGAAAATGATACTTTAAGTTTATATCTTAACCACCATTGGTATTGGATAGGATACTTTATATTATGTAAATTAAATCTTTCTACAAATACAATTTTTAATTTTATAAATTTTACAATATTAACTAGTCAACAGAATTACTTACTTTGAACTAGTTATGTAATCTTCATGGGGAGTTATTTTATTTGTGTTATTTTTTTTGGGAATAGATTGTATTGCGATTGAAGTGGAACATAGTACAAATTAGATAAAAAAAAATCTTCAAACTAATAAAATTTATTGTCTCTACTCAAAAGAAATATTTAGTCGATCCATAAGCTGCAATATTAAATTTACAATTGATTAGAGAGGTTAGACAAAATAATTTTGATGTATGAACAAATAATATACAATTCATTATGATAAATTGAGTTATTATTCAATGTCATAGCAAGAGAAAGAGAATTAGTGGAAGATGCGGCAAGCATCCTGCCAAGTCTTTCAACCTAAAAAATAATCAAACTAATAGTGCCAAAACTTTTGCTTGAAAGGCCGATAAGACCCCTACAACCAAGTTTTCCATGTGTAGTTACGTTCATATTATGTCGGAATTGCAAAATTATACTTGAATAATAATAATAATTGTTTACCGAATTTTTCGGAAACTACAATAATAATAGATAAGCGAGATTAAAGAGAAAAGGTTTAGAAGTTATAAGTAAGATTTTTACGTGGTTGGAGCGTTAATGAGCCTTAGTCCATGAGACAGTTGTGTTAGAGCTTAGAGAATCTATAACAATGGAGTTTTCTCTTAGTTTCAGCAAAGTAACTGTATACACGCTAAAGAGAGGTCCCTTATTCAGTGCTCTGTTACATGTATTTATAGGTTCACAGGCGCACTGGGCGTGGGCCGGGCTGACCCGGGCCCAATAAATGTATAAATACTGCTGGCTTCTCTATCAGAAGTCCAATACAGAGGATTTAAAACATAAAAGAAAAACATTAACCTGAGTCCATTGGGCCAGCCCAAACCATATCTATCATCCAACAAATTGGAGCTTTGGTCTAGGCATCTCGAGTTACGAGGCAGATTCTGGGGACAAGATCGGTTCAGAGCAGTGGCGGCACAGGTCTGAACCAGCGGCGTACAATCCCGAGGTGGCCTTTTCTGCAGGTGAAACATGGGGACAACTCCCACGCTTCATGGGGCGAAGTCAAGGTCACGGATGCTTTATCCTGCCAACCTTGAGGACCCGAGTCGGGTTCGTTTAGCCAAGTCCCTCTTCGTTCATCGAGGTCCCGTACCGTTTACCGTGGGCCGAGACCATCTACCAGGAGCCCGGATCGTTTACCAGGCTTCGGGACCGTTCGCGTCGATCCCGACTGTTACCCCCAGCCAGTCGTATCGTCTCCCGGATGATTGTCCCGGACAATACTCCTCGGACACCTTCCGGGCCTCGCCCAGAATTAGGCTGTCGATATCCATTATACTCCTTGCCAAACGGGTCTGGGCTGGGCCCACCCTCAATTGGCCGGCTCTTGGGCCCAGAACGCGGTCCTGGGCCCACGACAGAAAACGGGGATAACAATAATAATAATATAATGTTACTTGAATGTTTTTGTGTATTGAAATTCTTTTTTTTAGTTATTATATATTTGTTGTGTAAATAATTTTTTCCTAATCCTTTTATTATTATAATTTTTTTTGTTGTCAATAATAATTATTATATTTGAAGTGCTTACATAATTTTTGGATGTATGTTAATATAATTTCTCTTTACATTTTAAAAATATTTTACATAAACTTTGTTTGATTTTTTTTTTGTCATAATAGACTGTATCACTCTTAATTTAAGATTGTAAAACATGAGAGATTGTTTGATTATATATTATTTACATAGTTGAAACTAAAATAAACAAAAAATTTCAAACCTAATATTCAGGGTTAGATGCATACTTTCAATTTAGGAGAGCCAAATGATAAAAAATAAATTTAATAGGGGCCAAAATATAATTTAGTATATATTTATAAAAATTCTATATAATTTTAAAAAAAATAAAAATGGTGGGATGAGCATGGCCCCATTCCATACAAGTGGCAATCACCCACACATTCTCACTTATATAAATATATATATATATTGGTATAAATAAGTACATGTGCATTAATCTTTCAAAATTTTGGCATATGAAATAACTTGATTTATGGCTTCCTATACTTTCATTTCACCTTAAACTTTGTAGGGTTTATACATTTTTTGATCTTGTATTTTGTCTTATTATTTGTTTGGACCATGTATTTTGACAAATTATTTTTTGGACCCTATATTTTATCAAATGGTTAAAATAGAACCATAAATCCAATTTCAGTTAATATTTTCTCAACTAAAATCACAAATAATTTACCAAACTAACAATTCAGAACAAAAATAAAATCATTCTGCTTAAAAACTGTGTTGTTATATTTAATTTTTTCTTTATCAAAATTGAGTTTAGGGTTCTATTTTAACCATTTTACAAAATATAGGGTCCAAAAAATAATTTATTAAAATACAGAATTCAAACAAATAATATGACAAAACACATGGTCCAAAAAAGTATAAACTCAATTTTGAGAAATCTATAGATTCATTCAAACATGCTATAAACGCCATAAAATAGTGAAAAATAAACTATAGAGCTATAGGGTGGCATCAACAAATGCTGGGCCCTAGTCAAATTATAATTTTTCGATTCTTAATTTTTAAAATTTTAAAGATTAAAATCATACAATTTCAATGGTATTTTTTCATGCTGTACTTTCTTTGTAATTTTGGGGCCTGGGCTACGTGTTGGCTTGATCCGTCTTAGTCCAAGACCAACCCTATAATACTAGGATTGTTTTTTGTTGACCAATTTAATCCTTATTATACGGTAAATGAAATTCCCCTCTAAAAAAGAATGTAAATGAAGTATATGTGAACTTGAGTAAAAATAAAAAAGAAATAGTAAAATAGTGGTTCAACCAAATTATGCATACTTGCACTTTGAGATTTCTATGGATACATTTCTCTTTAATCTCTGAGTCCTTCATAAAATTATTCATTAAAAAAAATAATTACAAAGATTTCTAAATACTTTTACTAATTCCCCCTCCTCCTAACTTTTAGTTATAGCTTCGTCAGATCGGTTAGTTGAGTCATGCATCTAAGGGAACTTTTCTTGATCATAAATATTAAGATCGATGGTACAATACATTATCAATTTTTTAAATATAAATATCAAGGAGGATGCAGTGCTCGAGTAAGAGCTTAAACTTCGAACACTGCATCATCGACCACTTGTTTGGAGCTTAATTTTGCTCCATTCAACTAATGTCAAGTGTCCTCGATCAACATTTTGGCTTACAATTATCTCCTAATCCTCCTTATGATTTCAATGATGTCATGGATGACTATTTTAAGCTACATATTAGATATTTCATTACTTGTTGCAAACATAGGGCCCTCCCTTCCTAATTGAAGAGGAGTAAGATACACACCAACATTGAATGAATTATCTATTCATGAGAGATATGGACAAGATTCTTATTTTGGCACTTGGCATTTGATATTTTCTAAAATATAGTAAGAATTTGGCTGCATTAGACAACTAACCAAAAAAGTATTTCCACTAATCTAAAAGAGTGAGTACATTTTCAAATCTCTAATCACTAAACTATGAGGAAAGGAAAAGAAAAGAAAAGAAAATCCTTTTATCCTATTTGCTAGAGGAGAAAAGAGTGAGGAACTTACAATAGTTTGGAGAAAAAAGTAGAGAGAAAAAAATATTTGTTTGGTTGAAGAGAAAAATGAGTTGAAAAAGAACTAATGGGCCCTACTATTATTGATCTCTCCCAAATTAAAGAGAAATTTTTTGTAACATGCATCTAAATTAAAATTACTTATTTAACCTTATGTTTAATTCAGAACAATTCTTATGAAATTATTAAATTGTAATTTACTTTTATCTTTATTTTTTCTGCTTCTGTAAACAACATAAATTAAAAAACATAGGGCTATTCTATGTTGTTTGATAAACAAGAAGGAAAAAACAATTTCTTATATATAAATAACTATTTTGTCTATATAATTTTAATTTTAATTTTAATATTTATTAATAAAGGTAAGTTGATAATTTTATTAACCTTCTCTCTTAAGTTTTAGGGAAATTCTTACCAACTAGTGTTAAAAGCTCTATTAGCATTATGTCATTTTTATTGTTTTTATTTGAAGCCCTTATTTGAAGCCCAAGTCGCGTGAGGGAGAGTGCAATGCAATCTTGGCCTAGGCGCATGTGTGGACTACATGCGTGTCTGAAAGAGAGTAGAGAGGGGAGTTGACAGAGTGGGACCCAAGCGCAAAGAAGGGAAAAGGCAGATGTGCGCGACATGTGTTACGAACTAGGGCACCAAAAAGACTGCATTACTATTAGTATCTTGAGAATAACCATATAGAGGACAATTTCTATTATGGAGCACATTACTTTTATAAAGCCCAACATTGGTAGGTAAGATTTCATGAAATTCTCCCCGGACAAAATGTAAAATCTTCTTAGGTAGGTGTAATTGATAAAATGGAGAAGGAGAGGAAGGAGCTAAGGTTGTAGCCACATTGTATCCATTTTTCACTGAATATTGACCATCACTTGTGAAATGCCATAACCAGCTATTAGATTTAGAAAACTTACTCAAAGGAATGGAAAAAATACATTCCTGATCAACCACATTAAAAAAATATTTGATAATGGACTTATTCGACGCAACTCTATCCTCTAAAATAAGATGTTTAATCAGTAGATTTAAGTTCGACATATCTTTAGAGGAAGGCATAAAGAACGGAAGATGAGACAACAAATGATTTTTAAACACAAAAATATGTTCACTAGTCCCCACTCGACAACGTAAACCTTGAGAGACGAGTGCGTTCGCAAACAATGTTACGCCAAACATAACTCAGGCTACGTCCAACTGTATCCATATGTAGTAAAAAGGAGAGAGATATTAGAGAAAATTGAAAGAAAATAGTTGAAAACACATAATTATATAAATGAAGAACACCTATAAATTAAAAAACATTTAAAATCCTATATAATTAAAATTCACCTCAGTCATAAAGAACTTGCCTGTAAATAGAAGGAATCAGTAGAGAACTATAACAAATAGTTAAAGAACAATTAAAGAAGTTCAAAATAAGTGAAAGAACACTAGGTAGAAATGATAAGAAATAAAATACCCATAAGTAATTTTTTTTTGCAAAGAAATATACATATCCATGAGTAACAGACTAAATTATATATATTGAAAAAAAATCTATAATGTTATCCAGATTTTGAATCTATAAATCATATATACTTAGGCTACGTTTGAGACCGTTTTTAAAAAAAAAACTAAAAACTGATTTCTGAAAAAATTGTGTAATAATAGTGTTTGGTAAACAGTCAGAAAACAACTTATTGAATAATTTTTTGCAAAAACTGTAATTAGAAGCTAAAATAAATAACTTTTTGAAAAACTTTTCAATAAACTTATTTATTATATATTACTCAAAATAAAAATATTTAAAATAAATTAATATTATAATAAAATAAATAATATTTTTTTTGTTCAAAAATATTTTTATAATTTATATTTTTTAGATATTATTTTATTTTAGTAAGTTTAAATTAACAAACAATTTTAATATAGAGTTTATTATATACTATAATATTATTTTTGTATCTCATAGTAGTTTTAAATTATAATTTATCAAAAACATATTAATTTCATGTTTAAGAAATAAAAATAAAAAAAATAATTAAAGACATAAATACTGAGAGTTGTGAGATAAATGAAGTTTTACATATTTGTGCTTATATTATGAACAAGATATAATATCATTATCATTATAATGTGAATAATAACTACATCGACGAGTTATAATATATATACACAATAATATATATTATATAATATAATATTTTTATTTATGATCACTTTATTAGTCTCTTATTTAAAACTGTTATCCCTATTTCTTGTCGTGGGCCCGGGACGATGGTCCAGGCCCATGGTAGGGTCGATTGGATATGGGCCCAGCCCAGGCCCGCGTAGTACGGGAGTAACCAAGGATGATGGCCCAAGTGTGATTTCGGACCACCGGATAGTGTCCAGGAAAATGATTAGTGACAGTTGCCCGAGAGGCGTATGGCCAGTTGGGGATACGGTCGAGATATGCGCAAAATGATCCCGGAGCCTAGTAAACGGTCCGGGCCTGTGGTAAACAAAGAGGGACAGAGGTAAACGAACCCGGGCCATGCCCTCCAGGTTGGCAGGAAAAGGCATCCGGAACCCTGAAGCCGCCTCATGATGCGTGGGGGTTGTCCCCACTTTTCACCTGCGGAAAAGGCCACCTCGGGATTGCACGCCGCTGGTTCAGACCTGCGGCACCAGTACACTGACTGACTTTGTCCCCTGAATCCGTCTCGTAACTCGGAATGCCCAGACCAAAAGCCCCATTTTGTCGGGCGAAATATAGTTCTTGGGCTGCCCCATGGGGCCTTGATAATTCTTAGTCTTCTTGTATTTTTATCATATATATTGGGCTTCCGATAGAGAAGCTGTAACGTCCCTAAGGTAGGGTACGTCTGCCACATACTCGTAATTCTAGGGTTTACGAGTATGTAAGGCACTTGACCAAAAGAATTAAATAAAATGATACGAAGAAATACAGAAAAATTTAAAACTTTTATATAAACTTATTAGAAGAAATTATTACACGTATGAATACTTTAAATTTAAGGCAGCCATATGAAAACTCTAAACCATTATTGCATTGCTACTGAGTCCGTGCTCCACAAGTTGCTCAACAGCTAAAGCCACACTTGGAAAAATGTTGGAAAATAACATAATGAGCTAACGCTCAGTAAGCAAATCTCATGCATACACATACACATGAATGTCGTGAGTTTGTAGTGCACATATACTAATATGCTGACTTATATACTTATGCATTTCATTTATTGCTCATGCACTTTCAAACTTTACTTTTATGCTCCTTCTTTTAGTTTCACATTTTTATGGGCCCAATATCACTTGTGCACACTGTTTGATTCAGCCAATGCCTGCAGGGCTTGTTACACATATCATATAGAATCCCATGGGTTCTCCTCCGGCTAGCCATCATCTCAGCTAGGCTCATCATAACACTCATTTCATCGTTGCCATAGCTGCCATACTTATTACACATATGGAGGAGAAAGACGGAAACATGGCAAACATATCTGAATGGTCAACTCTGACCTAGCCCACACTAGTGGGCAGCCACTATAAGTCTTATAGACTTCCGTCTTCTTTACTGAACTTACTTGATTGCTTCATCAAAACAGTGGCACCCTTTTTAAACATCTTATTATCACTTTGCTTAAGCCTTGTGTCATTAAAATGTTTAACTTTACATAAGACTTTTCAAGACATTTCATAACTTTTCTCATATTCATATGCATGGTCTTATATCACATAATAATGTATCACATAACTGTACATGCCATGCATACATGCTGATGCTGAAATGCCAATGTTCGTGTTCATGACTGATGTTGATGGTATTCAATCAAGGCATTGTATCACATCTCATATAACTCAAAACATCTTTAGTCATAATACATGAAGCTTTGGGTTGGTGGCGTTGTTATACCTTAACGTAGAGCTATGGCTCAGGTCTAAGGTTTCCAGCCTAAAAACTTAAACGCTTCATATATCATAACATATAACAAATCATGAACATAGAGTAATCCACATATCCATCAACATAAGAACACATACTTGCACATAATTCATATTATTCTTAACCAAGTAAGACATCTTTCACATATCACAGAATTCATCAATTACATATCACACAACACCCTTATGGTGTTCATATAACCATTCTTCACATACTTATCATATGCATCATCATCATACCATACTTAACTCATCAGATGTACACAATCAATGTAGTCATGCATCTTACACTTAAGCACAAAAGGTGAGATTTACTTACCTTAGGTCCTTAGCTTATTTTAAAATTCCTCACCAAGAGTCAATCAATCAAATCCATACAAATCCTATTCAAGGCACATCATTTATTAAATTCTATCAAAATCATAAATATACACTATTGATAGTGTATATTAATAATACCAGAAACTATATAAATGATAATAATAAATTATTATCAACGTAATGCAAATAACTCTTCATATAAAACCATGCTTTAAACCTTGCTCATAAGATAATGTACCCTTATGATAATAATAATAATAATCCCAACAAAAATAATAATTATCGTCTATAATTAAACTTATTTCGATATTAATAACAAAATACTTCAATAGCAATACGTATATGGATGTATATATTCAAATAGTCATTTTATAAAAGAAATCATATTTTTAACATAAAGTTGTAATAATCAATATAATGATAATAATATAAATATAAATATTTATATTATTATTAATTAGTCATAATATCAATTCCAGTGATATAATAAATATACTTTCTCCAAACTTCACTGGTCTTACAAATATCAATAACTGTAAGAAACTAATATTTGATATTATTTTAATATTCAAATATTAATATACAATAATAATGGTTAGATAATAGGTTTACTATAAATTATACTTTTCATATATATATATATATATATATGAATCTGTATTCTTGATTTACTTAACAAAATAATAACAATAATAATTAAAATTACTTAATCATAATAATTTCCATATTAATATAAAATCAATTAAATATGTATTTTTATACTTGATTTAATATCTAATATTTTCTAGAAAATTAGACAGCACAACGGCTATAATAATTTCCATATTAATATAAAATCAATTAAATATGTATTTTTATACTTGATTTAATATCTAATATTTTCTAGAAAATTAGACAGCACAACGGCTATAAAGTGGACAATTCCAAAATCAAAACCTGTATCAAAAATATATATAATCCCAGACAGCCAGTAAATTACAGAAAACATTCCATATATCAATAATATATAATTATATACCATAAATACACATAATAACAATTACTCTAATCAATCACAATTAAATCACAATATATAGGTTAAAGAAATTATACCAAAATGATCGGGTTCCACAATAAGTCAAACGATGATTTTCTGAGACTCAAAACGTACTTCGGAACCTCGAACACTAAGTTTCGACCGTCGATCTACGGTGGATCGCGGTGGCTCGTGGTGGGCCCACCACCCAACTATGGTAGATGTAGGAACAAGTTATTGGGTTTTGAAGCCCACAACACGAGGAGCACGATGGTGGTGACGGATCGGCAAACGGATGCCCGAGGTGGCCGAATCGCAACTTTGAAGTCGCGGGGTGGCCGAACTTAAATCGAGTGGTTGAGGCGTTTAATCGGCGAGTGAGCTCTAGATTCCCGCGTTGGTCGATAGTTCGGAGGCCTCTGAATCCAACGGTCCGGCGCGTGGCTAAAAATGGTGGCCGGAAAGTACTCCTGCGTCGTCGGCAACAGTAACACGCAGAGAGAGAGAGAGAGAGAGAGAGAGAGAGAGAGAGAGGGGCTCGGGTAAAATGAAAGGCTGAAGCCTTTTATTTTATTTTATTTATTTATTTATTTTTAAAAATTACACTTGGACCCAAAATACTAAAATTCTTTTCAAATAAGCCCTTTAGCCAAACTTTCTTAATTTTATAAAAATCCCCAATTAAAATTATATGACATTTGGGTCCAATACTTAACTACTCAAGTTTCTCTTTCTTTAATCTCATTAAAAACATAAAATCATATTTTAAACACTATTTTTCCATTACTATTTCTTAATTTGTAAAGTTGTACATTTTATGTATTAAAACTTTGATTTATAATAAATAAATGTATTATGAAAATGTTGGATATTACAGAAGCCAAGGGCTTTTATATTCTGGTTGGGCCCGGGTCAGCCCAGCCCAAGCCTAGTGCTCCTGAGAGCCTATAAATACAGGTTACAGAGCACTGGAGAAGGGATCTCCCTAAGACTTATATATTGTTACTCTGTCGAAACATAAAGAAAAACTCCATTGTAAACAGATTTTCAAGCTCTAATACAACTAACTCGTGGACTAAGGCTTATTAACGCCCCAACCACGTAAAAATCATATTTTTAATCTCTTAAAATCTTCAGAAGTAATATTGCTTGATCTTTATTAATATAGTTTCCGAAAATCTCGGTAAAGAAAAACATATTTAATTTAAATATGTGAATTTATTTTAATAAAATAAAATAAATATGACACTCATTTTACTTTAAAATCTGTAATTTATCAAACATTCAGTAACTTTTCCTACCGCTCATTTTCCTCCCATCAAAGCTATAGTTAATTTTCACCCTATACTAAAGTGGCCCTAAATCTAGCACAAAAGACTAAAAATAAAAAAAATATTTTATATATTTATTTATATTAAAAAAAAAAAAAAAAGCAAAACCCCATTATTCCCGACCACATGGAGTATGGACACACCTTCCTTCCAAGTGGGAATTTTCTCGCAAACTCTTGGTTAGTGTGTGGTATTTGTCTTCTTTGTTAATTCTATATCACATATAACTATTAATACAAAATATTATTATTAATATTAATTTTCATAATTGCGGTGGATTATTAGACAAAAATAATAATACTTTTATAATCAATTTTGATTTATGATAATTGAAAAGAACGGTCTGGAAAATGATACTTTATATCTTAACCATCATTGGTATTGGATAGGATACTTTATATTATGTAAATTATAATCTTTGGACAAATACATTTTTTTTTTATTTTATAAATTTTACAATATTAATTAATGATTACTTACTTTGATCTAGTTATGTAATCCTCAATGCCATGCCTAGTTACTTTTTCTTTTGAGTGAATAGATTCTATTGCTATTTAGATTGAAGTAGAAATAAAGTATAATTAGATGAGAATTTTCTACCAACCAACAAAATTTATTGTCTAGTCAAAAGACATATTTAACTAATTCATGAACTATAATATTATATTTTCGACCAACCAACGTGAGAGAGATGTTATCCAAAAATTAAATAAAAGAGTTTTAATATCCAGCAAGCGATACATTAAGTATTTCAACCCAGAAAAGTCTAACTAATAATACTAAAACTTCTGCTTGAAAAACTGATAAGTTCCTTATAGCTAAGTCGTAAAAAAATTGTATCATGCATTATTTCCGACTTTAAAAAAAAAAGTGAAGGGTAACACTTATGTTTTGTTTTTCATATTTTTTGTTATATATTTTTTTTTAATTTGAAGGACATTTTAATGCATTGTTTGGTGTTTTAATAACTTGGACTCCTTAATCACATTATGCTAGAATTACAAAATTATACTTGAATAAAAATATATACATACTCTACTTAAATATTTGTAGATTGAAATTCTTGTGTTTTTTTTTTATATTAAAGTTATTACATATTTGTTGTATCAATAATATTTTTCTATTCATTTTATTACACGAGACATTATTCTAAAAGACTGTGCGAAGAGCAGTTATATTTCCTAATTATTTAAATATGGATTCTTAGTTCGAAGTGCTTATAAATTAGCATGAGCTACAAGCCAAATGGGTGAGCACCCTTATTGAAGCTCCTACTAATCCAAAAAACAAGAAAATCCAAAAAAAAAAACTTGAAGCTTAAAAACACTAGCAAAACTAACATAGCTTCTTCACTCCGACAAGTTCTATTCTCCAAAGCCTTATGCAGATGAAGGCAATCCGAAAATAGAACTACATTGGTCCATCGAAACCGAACCATCATGAAAAAGGCGAAGAACAAAGCCATTATTTTCGCTTCAAAAGGACTATTGGCCACTATAGAAGACGTAGCGATCAACTCGATGCCATTTCTCCATTGCGTGCCACAACTACAACCGCTCCTACTCCATTCTTGAAAGCATCATCAACAAAAATGCGAATTCTCCCCGGTTCGGGGTTAAGCCAACGAGCAACGAGGGGATCATTATTCTTGTTCTGTACAAACTCAAAAAGTTGTTATTTATCTTAGAGATAGTAAGAAAATGTAACTCAAGCTTTCCAAGATAAAAATATTGATTTCTAGGGTTTCATATGTGTCTACACACAAGAGTTACCAAAACATACTATGTATGGATATGGATATGATGTTATACAATATGTACAAATACATTTTTTTAGTTTTATGTATTTTGATCAAGAGAATTACTTACTTTGATCGAGTCATGTATATAATCTCGAATGCATAAAAATAAATTGTTTCATTCCTTATTTTGGATTTTTATATTAAAGCTAATGAATATTTATACTCTAAAGAATATAATTTTCTATTCTTATATTTTGTTAAAATATCTTTTTTTTTTTAACGATGAACATTTCATTGAAAAATATCATTCTTAATATCTGTTATTTAGAATTAGCAAAAATATCTATTCATTTTATAAAACATACAAAAACACTATATATACATATTTTAAAAGAAAACATGGATTTATATATATTTGCCTTCAAAATATTATATTGAGACTTGTTTTGTAAATATTTTTATTAAAACTCATTACGCATACAATCTTGAAATTAACAAAACATACAAATAAATTACTTTCTTACAATTAAGCCCCTGAAAGTAGTGAAATTTGAGTCTTTACCTACTTTTGAACTTTTTATTACTGTCCAGCCCCTCTTTCGATCATCTCCTTGTACCTCGTGGCGGAGTCAAGCCTCTGCATCTTCAACTGTTGATTGAACTTGTTGATGAATTCATCCGCCTTGGCGTCGAACTCCTCCGCCGTCTCCGCCTCCGCAGGCTTAGCTTTCCCTTCTCTCACAGTCCCCGGCCGGCGACTCTCCACGATATCATCTTCCTTAATATGAGGAACAATCGAATTCGCACTAGCCGACTTCTTCAACATCTTCGGCGGAGCGTCGCCGTTGGAGGGTTTGGCTTCGGAGTTGGCACCACTACCACCGTTCTTCAGCTGGCTGTCACCATCATCCATCGACTGGTCTCCGACTCCACGGACGTCCTCGCGTTTGACTTGGTCTTGGCTCTCCTCTTCTTCTGAGTCTGACCACTCGATGTGCTGTTCTTGCTCTTGTTTGAAGTCGAGGCGGGTTGTCGTTGGTTCTGGATTTGCAAAGTTTTGATTTTGAGACTGAGCTGGGGCCAAGTGATTGTAGAAGTTGATGGATATGAGCTTCTGAAGCATCGACGGAGACCTGGCCAAATGGGGTTCTGGTTGTTGTTGTTCGACGTGTTCATCGGGTTCTGCTGGGCTTTTTTGCAAATGGGTGGTGGGTTCTTGAGCTCTGTAAGTGCTGAAGTTGAAGGAATTGAGTTTCTGTAAAACTGGACGAAGTCGTCGTTGTTGACGGTGGTTGTTCTGGTTCTGGTTTGGGTCTTGTGAGGTTAAGGTTGAGGTTATGAAAATGGCGGCGATCATTAGGTTGAGGAGGAGGAAGAGAACAGTGGGTGTGAGCCAACTGTTCATGGAAGCCCAGATCGTATCTACGGAAGATACAGAGTCCTCAAACATGGCTTCAGCTTCGATTCGAGAAGAAGAGAGAAAGAAGTTTGGTTCACTTCGATTCGATGGACTGGATATTTGGTTGTTTTAAGGGAATTTGTTTTTCTTTTTATAAACGAAATTAAATAGTTTTTTTTTTTTTTTTTTTTTAATTTATAAATATATTGGTGTATATTTTAGATAATTACAGTTATGTCCTTTCATCTTGAATAGGTTTGAACTCAAATCCTATGTAGTTTTTTTTTTTTTTTTAATGAAGGATATTAGATTGTGTTGAGTTAAGGTTAGTGCATTAACTTTTTAAACATTTAATTTGCAAATAATTTGACAAAAATTTCAACTTAGTTATTTTTGAGACTCAAGGTTCACATCAGATGATTTTTAGCAGGGGTGATTGTAGTGCGGGTGGTGCATTTTTTCTTTAATTTTTTAGACTGCACCGCATATGCGTTTTGAGCAATTTTTCAAATCGCAACTTGCATCGCATAAACCTCCCGCACTATAAAAATGCAGTATGGTGTAGTGCGGTGTGGGTAGTTTATACATATTGCCAAATAATTTAACAATTAAACATTATAATTAATAAATATTCATAATAAATCTCATAACCATAGAGTGTTTAACAAAATAATTAAATATACAACAAACTAATAAATTTTTAGCAAAACAATAAAAATATAGCAAACTAATAACAAATAAAAAATGTAATATAAAAGTAAAAATTATATTAAAATAGAATATGTGTTAACATTTTATAAAACATTATATATTTTTTCTAGATATTGTGTATATTTTACTATATAAATATTTATGCATTAATTTTAAATGGGTAAATAAGAAAAAAAAGTTAATATATATAATGAAGTGGTACGGTGTGATTTGAACCGCATTTATAAAATTTAAAACTGTAAACTGCACTACATCGCGCGGGTTGGCAAAAATACAAAGCGCAACCGCACCGCGAAAGATTCTAAACCCTAAATTGTAGTACGGTGTAGGCAATTTTATGAACACCCGTAATTTCTAGGGTCGAGCATAATACACCATACTCAAGTTTTGATTTTCAATTTTCTACACACAAAAGTACATTAATATTACAAGAGCTTTAAAATAGTTGAATCGACCAGAACCAAGTCTTTATTAAATTAGTGTGAACTAACTTGAAACAAAAAAAGAAAATCAATTCGTCTTCTTTAATTTGACAAGTGAAATTCTAGCAAGAGACGTGAAAGAGCTTGAGATATCGCTTTTGAGGTGTGAAAATTTTGCATAATGCTTAAAGAAAGTCAATGAACATGTTTATGGGATATGTTTTTGGTTAAGAGGATTTTAGGTGTGATACCATATACTAGAGAAAATAAATGAATTGTACTAAATTTTGCTAAATTTTATATTGCATAACTACGTAGAATAGCATGACTGAATAAAAATCAACTAGATATCCACTCACTACTTACTAAAATTTGCTAAAAGATCAAACAAAAACCAAAACAATTTACCAATAAAGATATACAAAATAATAACACAAAAATATCAAAAATATACCAAACATATAGTTATGCAATCCTCGTCCTTTGTTTCTAGCAAGAGAAAATAAATGAATTATACATTAGTTACATGTCCTATTTGTATAATAATATAGATTAGATCTCAATAATTAGGGTTTATGCTTATTTAGACATTGTGTTTTGGCTCATTACCTGTTTGGATCTTGTATTTTGATAAATTACTTTTTAGACTATGTATTTTCTAAAATAGTTCAAATAGACCCCTAAACCCGATTTTGATCAAAGTTTTTTGGACTAAAATCACAAATAATTCATCAAACTAACAACTCAGAATATAAATACAGTCATTCTGCCTGAGAACTGTGTTGTTATATTCAATTTTTTGTTTATCGAAATCAGGTTTAGGGGCCTATTTGAACCATTTTACAAAACACAGGGTCCAAAAAATAATGAGGCAAAATACAGGGTCTAAAAATGTATAAACCCTAATAATTATGGTGAAGGTGATGAGAGGAGAAAATAATTATGTATCTAAACTACACATCTTTTATATTTCACACTACTCAAAATTTTAAAAATCAATTATTTACTTATTTCTTTTTGAAAGGGGTTATTTACTTAAATTCACTCTCCTATATTTATTTAAATACACATTTCCATACAAAATTTGTTAAATATTAAGTAGTAAAAGAAGGAGGAAACATAAAATATATATTTATGAGAGGAACACCATTGCATGCTACAAAGTATGAGAATTTTATTCTCATATTTTTTTTACAATTTGTATTATTCAAAACAGTTTAGTGCAATGTTATGCTTTTGTTTTAATGATGTAGCTTAATTAGGGTTAATTTTCATTTATTTTTTAACAATCTATTGTTTGCTTGACAATTTTAAATATTTGACCTAATTGCATTATGGACATAAAGCTAGCTATATTTGGTAGGATGTACTCTTTGTCTCTATCTCATTATCCTTGCATATTCTTTGTCCAGAGCAAAACAAAGAATCTCTATTTTGGAGAGGGGGAAAATCTCTACGATAATTCATTTAATTAAAATTTTAATTATAAACAACAGTGAATTACTTACAATTTAAATTATTACACATTATTTATAATTTAAAATTCTATATATCATCTCAAATAAAATTGAAAATCTTCTCAAATTTACTAATATACTAAAAAACACATAAAGAATAAAGATTTAAACAACCCATGTCATTTTCAGGGCGAGGAGTACCATCTTTGCTCTAGTCCCTTCGAGCATTTACGGATTGAAAATTGTCTTCATCCACATCTCGTTTCTTATTTACCAGGAAATTCTCGCCTTATTAGAAATAGATCTTCGCGGAACTCCATCACTTCTAGAAAAACTTACATTATTAAGTAAGATAGAAGGATATTTTATAATAAAAAAAAGGACATAAAAATAAATAAATAAATATATTTATGTATTGCTATCATGTTATTCTCTAAAACAATTTTTTTTTATATGGGTAGGATTGTATTATGATGTAAATGTAAATTGGATTGTGATTTCCCACTAATAGTGTTTAGTGTGGTTTGTTTGGTGTGAGATGTGGGAGTAAATAATCAAAGTCTTATTAGTGGATGAAAATGTATGACCCATCTTATTGTTGTTGACTTTAAGAAAGAACGAAAAAAAACAAGTAAAGCTCCTATACGACATCGTTTTTGTCTTATCTAAAGAAACTCTCTCTTCTCCTCCACTAATCTACTAATATTTTTTTTTTTGAGAAAATAATCTACTAATACATTGCTTTGCGGACAACCTCACCTAAATAAATCAAAGTAATTTCCAAAAACCCATTTTCACTCTCTTCTTCTTTTATTCTATTATATTATTTTGATTAGATAATGAAATTATTTAGTATTTGTTGGTTTTTTATGATGAAAATGAAAATGAAAATAAATTATTTTTTAATAATAAGAAAATTAATCCTATAGTTGAATTTGATTAAACTTTTCTTTTTTTTAATGAAATTTTTTAGTATAATTTATGGTATTTTTATCTTAGAAATTAAAATTATTAAAAATTAAAATTTTATCTTTAAACAAGTATTAGTTATAATAACATATGAATAAAAAATATCATTTGAGTTTTTTTAGACCAAACTTAAATAAAAAGATTAATTTTAAACAAAAAATATATGGTAATACTATTTGTCATAAAATCAACTTAGTGTTTAAATAATACTATTTCAACACATTTTTCATATGATTTTTCTCAACAAAAAAAAAACACCTTTCATATGGTCAATTAGTCCAATTTTGGTAAATATTTTAATGATAAAAAAATTATAAATAAGTTTTCAACTCTTTAATTTAAACTATTTTTAAGATTTTAAATATATTTATAATTTTTTTATCAAATAAAATATTTATCAAAATTGGTAAAATCAAACAATCTTGAACTAATTTGCCATATATATTTAAGTTATCAAAATGGTATTAATTAAACTATATGCAGTACAAGTTTGTTTTGGGTTTTAAATGGGAAATTTTATTTACTATCCATGTTAATATGCTTTAATTAAAATTTATGCTCAAATTAAGTCTCATCCCAAAAGTATGACATTTTATAAAATTTATACTATATTGCTCTTTTCATAACAACTCACCTCCCTCTCACTCTCTTTCTCTATTAAGATCGATGGCACCACCACCATCTCTCCATGGAGGCAGGGCAACACTTTCCCACGCTGCCACCACCATTAGCATCATTCTCACCATTGACGCCGCCACCATCTACCACTATTGAAGTACCACAATAAAGCTCTTTCTCCATTTTTTTAAAGTTTTAATAATGAAAAATTCAATCTAAAACTTAAACCTAAGAAAAGATTGTCTTTAAGATACTAATATATGGATTTCAAATACTTATGTACAAGATTTTTTGGTTTTGTTTGCATTTTTTTTCATATCTAAACCTCTAAAAGTTGCTGAAGAACGATGTCTAACGATGCATTTGCAATGCTTAACGATGCATTTGCGGTGGTGCCTTTAAATCAAGATTTTGGCAACAAAAAAAACGATACTTAATGATGCCTACGCAATGCTTAACAATGCAATTGTGTTACACCTAGATTTCGAGATTGAGGAATTATGATCCCGAAGTTAGGCTCGTTAGGTGTAAACTCGAAATAAGTACAGTCGTCATATGATCCTTCAATCAGACAATTTTGCTATAAATGACGACCTCGTGAGCTCGAGTAGTGTGTAGCCTTGAAGATTCCAAGCTTGTGATGAGGTAAACTCGCAATAGCAAGGGTTCAACACTTATATATATTTCTTGATGCATCTCTTGCCTTCAAACAAGATGGTTCGAGCTCGTAATAGACAAATAGTCTCGGAGGTGTAATGGACTCAGTATCTGAGCTAGTTGGTTATGGGTGAATGTATTTATTGTTATAGAATCCCTATGTTTAAGGGATATTATGTAATTTGTTAACCAATCCCACGTTTTATGGGATGTTACCGTGTATGTGGTATTATATCATTTGAATTACAGAATATCTTCCCGAAATATGTGGGAATGAATTTTGAAACCTTCTCTATAAATAGATAAGGAAATTCCATTTGTAAAGGACCGAAGTTTTGAGATTTTGAGAGAGAACTCTGGGCAACTATTATTTGAAAGTGTCCAAAAGACTCCCAAGGGTTAATAACACAGACTTGTGGACTAGGCAGATTTAACTGCTGAACCACGTAAAAAGATTCGGTTTTCATCTTCTTATTTCATTTCCTCTAATATATTCTTGTTTAATTGCTCTAATTTTTAAGTTGACAAAAAACGGCATCAACAAATTGCGATGGTGCCTTGAAACATGGTTATTAGGCCAAAAAATGATGCATATCGATGCATATGCGATGGTATCTTGAAAACATGGTTTTTAGGCAAAAAACGATGTCTAACTATGCATATGTGATGGTGCCTTCAAAACATGTGTTTCATACCAAAAACGATCCATACATGATGTCGTTGCAATGGTACCTTGAAAACATGATTTTTGGAAAGAAAAAAAATGATGCCTAATGATGCATATGCTATGTAGTTGAGATGGTGCCTTGAAACATGATTTTTAGCTCAAAACGATGTCCAATGATGCGTACATGATGGTGTCTTGAAAATATGATTTTTAGGCCAAAAACGATGTTTGGCGATGCATATGCGATGCAGTTGCGATGGTTTATTGAAAATATGATTTTTAGGCCAAAAAATGATGCTTAACTATGTCTAACAATGCATTTGCGATGCATTCATGAAATCTTGGTTTTTGGCCAAAAACAATTCGTTTGCAATGCTATGCGTTGAAATTTGACAAAACTTTGGAGATATATAAGTTTTCACTCAAATGTTTGTTTCAAGTGATTTTTCTTTTTAGTTTTGTTATTTTTTTTCGAGATCTACAAGTTCAAATCGCATAAAACTTTAGATTTTGAATGTACAACACACAATTTTGACGAGTCCTTCAAAGGTGGTGTTAATGGGGGGTAGGTGCTTCAATCCAAATGATGGTCGTGGGTAGAGATTTGAAGGAGAAAGGATAGACATAACGATTTTTGAGTGAGAAAAAGAGCTTCAATGGTGAAGTAGTGTTTTTGGTGGTGTCGTCATAGTTGAGAGGGAGAGTGTGAGAGACAGGTTGAGAGAGAGAGAAGAGTTAATGACATGGGCACTGTAGTAAAAAAAAAGGGTTTTTGGCGGTGAAAATACCCAATGTTTTTGCACTGTCCTACTTTTACACCCAATCTTTTTTTTAGCGGTGAAATTACACAAACCCATTAAAATTGTATCTATATTACTACCCACACATTAACACTGTAAAATGGTACTTACATGGCATTGACGTGCCCTGACATAAATGAGATGTCATTGCCACCTCATTGCCACATAATTATTTTTACTAAAAAATTTATTTAAAATTTAAAAAATAATTAAATTAAAATAAAATAAAATATATTTAATTTTTAATAAAAAATAGATAGAAATTTATAATTAAAATCAAATAAAAAATTTCTATTATCAAATCTAAAATTATTTTCTAACTAACAAAAAAAGCTAACCCTAAATCACTTTCTTCTCTTCTTATTCTTCCTCTTCTTGCACAATGAGAGGTCTTCTTCTTCTTCCATAGTCAAAGGTCGGAGGGGGAGCTTCGTCTGCGCAAGGGGCTGGGCTGCGCTGCGCTGGTTGACTACATCAGAGGTAGGTGTCGGGCCTGGCGAGGGACTGGGCTGCGCGAGTGGGCTTCTCTAGCTTGACTGCGTTGAAGGTTGGAGTCAGGGATGGAAAAGGGCTGGGGTGTCGGCGATGTGTTAGGGTGCCGACGAAGGGGGATTCAAAGGGGGCAGATCTGTGTTTGTATGGGTTTTTGGTTTTGTTTGTTTGGTGATCAAAGCAAAAAAGTGAAAGAAAAATCTAAAAATTAGATTTGAAAGAATGAATGTTCAATGTTTTGAATGAGAGATTGAAACTTTGGGTTGAATACATTGTGATGTTTTGATTTTTCTTTGTTTTGTTTTTTATTTTCATTTTTGAAGAAAAAATAAATTGTGTTTGGTTGGTGGGAAAGTAAGGGAAAATAAAAGAGCGTGGGAAAATTTTAAAGTTGTTTTATAAATTTTTATTTAATTGATAAATTATTTCAAAATTTTGTTTTATAATTAAATATATTTTATTTAATTTTAATTATTGAAATGTAATTTTAATTATTTTTTATTAAAAATAATTATGTGGCAATGCATCTCATTTATGTCAAATATCACGTAAGTACTATTTAATAGTGTTAATGTAAGGATATTAACGGATAAACATTTTTAGAGGGTTTGGATATTTTCACCGCTAAAAAAAATTAAGTGTGAAAATGGGTTACTACGAAAACATTGGATATTTTTGTGACAGTCAGAATCTCGTGATTCGTAAGGGAAAAGACCGGGTAAAGCTGTGCAATCCCACACCACCTGGGGAAGGTCAAGTGTGATTATTCTAAGACTGTGTAGGTATGAGACTACACAGTTGAAGGATGCTTAAATGAATTGATGGGTACTACCTATGCCAACAAGATGCATCTTCTTTTCGGTAGCCCATCACTTGAGAACTCTAAAGTTAAGTGTGCTTGACCTGGAGCAATCTGATGATGAGTGACCCACTGGGAAGTTTTTCCAAGAAATGTGCGAGTGAGAACAAAGCACGCTAGAAAAACTCGTGTTGATTTGTAAGACCAGTCGTCATTCCAGGAAACAGTCATAGTGACGTGGAGCGTTACAATTGTCGCTGCCAAAAACCCTAAAAAAATCATATTTTTGAAATGCCACGTAATTTTGTCATATTTTAAAATTAATATGTACTATCACGCATAAAGCATGAAATTTATCATTTAAAAAAAATCATATATTTAATAAGTAATTTAGCATTAAAGAGTAAAAGTAATATTTTTATTTATTTTTATTAAACATAAAAAAGGGCAAAACCCATTATCCCCGATACTGTGGACACACATGGGACTTTTCTGTCCATCTCTTGGTTAGTGTGTGGCCTTTGTCTTTTATGTTAATTCTATTTCACATTTTATTATTAATACAAAATATAATTATTCATAATTGAGGTTGAGAAAATTAGACAAAAATAATAATATTTTATAATCAACTTTGGACTTGTGATAATTGGAAAGAACTGTCTAGAATTGGAAAATGATGTAATCTTAACAAGCTTTGGTGGATAAGATACTATATATTTTGTAAATTATAATCTTTTCTACAAATACATTTTTTTTAATATTATGAATTTTACAATTTTAATTATTCAAGAGAATTACTTACTTTTGATGTAATCTTGAATGCCATGAGCAGTTAATTTATGGAAGATAATGATGTAAAAAAAATCACTCATTATTTTGGAGTTTTATATTAAAATTAATTATATAATTATTAAAATTTATAATCTTAACTTGTGACTATGAAAAGAAAATAAACTCTACATTATAATAAATTAAAAAATTTGTTGATCTCATCTTAAGAAATATGCATCCACATAGTTATTGTTGACCCTCGTTTTGGTCAATTGACACGGAATCAAATGCTTGATGTGACAGAAGGTATTGAAACAAGTCTAATGGAAAGAATAGTAAATGACACAAAGAAATTATAGCGGTTCGGCCCCAAAAATTGGTAATGACCTACGTCCACTTAAACTATTATTGATATTGAATCTCAAAAGAGTGATCAAAGAACTAGGGTTATTCGAGTTTCACCAACCTTAGAGGGATGAATAATACAATCAGAAGGTAATAATTCTAATTCTCTTGTAAAACATAAACTCAAATTAGTCAAAAAGAAGAAGCCCCCTTCTTTGAGCTATTCTCTTTATTTATAGGCTCAAGGAAGATTACATAAATTTGTTACCGATATTATTTCCTAATTAATCGGATACTCAGAAATTATGAGAGATAATCTCGGATATGATCATAATTGCATAAGATCTTCTCAAAATATTCGGAGTATACGACTAAGCTGGTCGTATATAAAGTCCAAATATTACGCCATGGGAATCTCCCTGGTCGATGGTCGAACAGAACCTCTGCCAGGTGTCAGCCACGTGTTAAAAATATCTGTCACGTCATCCACGCCTGTTCTTTGGATAACAGTTATAATTATTTTAATATTAAATAAATAAATATATATATACTATCTTATTGGTACTAAAATTTTAAGATGATATAAAATATTTATCTGAATTTGTTTATGATATATTTTTTTAGAGTTGCTAATCAAATATTTGAATTTGTGGATTTGTAATAAATGAGAAATATTTTGATTGAAACCAAAATATTACTAACTTTTCAATCATGTTTAGAACTTGCAAGTTTGATTCTTTCTTTTTGCACAACTTAACATGAATATTTTTTGTCATGTTAATTTACTATGTTATATATAAATATTATATATAATGTTTCAATTGAATTGGTTGAAAATTGCTCAAAAGCTATGTTATATGTAATGTATTATATATGTAGATTTTTCATTGAGAGAAAAATATTTAACTTCTTAGATGGCAATGTTATATAGATACACTATTTTATTTTATTTATCAATGAGTATACGTTAGATATTTGACATGTTTTATGAATTATTAATTAATTTAGAATTAAATGTGTATATTTATAAAATTTTATAAATATATTTATAATTAAGTTATAATCTCTTCATAATAATAAAAATAATTCGGTCCCAACATTATTACTATTGAGAGATTTATATTACTCAAAGAATATATAATTTGCATTTCTTTTTCCTTTCTTATATTTATCAAAATATCAATTGATGTTAGCTTTTTAGAATTACCAAAAATACCTAATGATTTTCTAAATCATACAAAACGTGGACATGGAGTTAGATTATAAATTGGGTAAATACTTATTTGATATATTTTATTTTATCAAAATATAAATTTTGTACCCTATCTTTATAATAATGATCATTTGACAATCTCTGTTTTCAATTCATATCAATTTGATACTCTTCGCTGGAATGTGGTCAACCCACATTTTAAATATGACTATATTGCCCATATTTTTAATGATTTATTTGATTTTTTTTTTGTTATTTTAAAATGTTTTTAAAATATTTTCTAAATTAATAAAACAAAAAAAATGTATACTTAAAACATTGAAATAATTTAAATTAAAAAAATTAAAAAAAATAAATCTAACCTCTAAACTTAAACCAAAAAATTAGAATCAACACCCTAAACTTAAAAGCCAAAAAACTAAATTCAAACAAAAATAGTTTAATTAAAACTTAAAAAAAATTATTAGGTTTTCATTTTACTTTAATTAATTTAAAAATATTGGTTTTAGTTTTTTTTTATTTATATTTGGAATTGAATATATTTATGTTTATTTAATTAATTATGATAGTTTTATTAAATATTTTTATTTTAAAATTAATTTATATTATTTTTTATTTAATAATTTACATTTAATTGATTATAAAATAATTTTTGTTTTATTAATTTAAAAAATATTTTTAAATCATTTTAAAATAACAATAACAAAATCAAATCAAATAAATCATTAAAAAGATGGACAATATGGTCATATTTGAAGTATGGGTTGACCACATTCCAACGGAGGGTACCAAATTAGTACGAATTGCAAACAAATGGTACCAAACGATCATTATTATAAATATATGGTACCAAATAAGTATTTACTCTTATAAATATGTATATTTCTAGAGGGAAAAATATGAAGTTATATTTGTACTCAAAAAATTATATGGGTAGGTAACCATTTGGTACCTGTGTTTTTGTAAATAATCATTTTTGTACTAGGTGTTTACAATAATGCTAATTTGATATCCTATATTTAAAAATTATACATATTTGGTACCCTAAGCTCGAGTAGGAGCTTGAACTTCTCTCAACGTACTTCGAGCACTACATCTCTCAATCACTAGTTTGGTGGTCGAGATTCGAGAAGGAGAGCATTGCCTATTGCCAAAGTTTAAGGCCCTGTTTGGTTGAATTTTTGCTTCTACATTTAGCTTTTCAGAAAATTCTTCCTGAGAAAGCTGCTAAAGCTAACTTCTGTTAAAAGAGTATTTTAAAGGTAAAAGCTGAAATTCAGTAGTTACCCAACTAGCAACAGAAGTATTTTTGGAGCTTCAGAAGCCCAAAAACAGCTTTCAAAAGCCCGGCCGACCAGGGGCTAATTTATCCCCATTCAACTAGCTAATAGTTATCCTGCTAATCTTCGAGATGATTTCAATCATGTCGACTTTTTTAAGCTACATTTTAGATATTTCAATACTTGCAACATCTTACACACTGGCCACTCTGAATAATTGAAGAAAAGTAAGATCTACACAAAAATTGAATGACTATACATGTTTTGAAAATCTATATGGACATAAATAAGTCATATATAGTATGCATGAGTATGAGAAATAATATGTAGGTGTAGGTCTTATCTTTAATGTTTATTCTCAAGAGATATTTTGCCTGTTTATGATTGGACAAGATTCTTATTTTGGCACTTGGCACTTGGCATTTGGCACTTGGCAATTGATATTTTCTAAAATAGTAAGAATTTGGCTGCATTATACAACCAACCAAATATATACAAGTCTTTCCACTAAAAGAGTTTTTTTAGTGAGTACATCTTTAAATCTCTAATCATTGGCTCTTACATTAAAAACACTATGTTTGGTAATGACGAAGAAAATAAAGCAAGATGGAAAGATGTAGAAAGAAAAGAAAATAAAAGAAAAGAATATTCTTTTATCCTAAGTTGTTTGGTAGAGGAGAAAACAAATGTTTGTTTGGTTGGTGGAAAGAAAAAGAAGTTTGAAGAGAGAAATAAAAAGGGTAAAAAGAACTAGTAGTTCCCACCAATATTGTTGACTCTCTAATTGGAGAGAAGGTTTTAATATGTATCTAAATTAAAATTACTTATTTTAATTTAAAATATTTTTTAATGAAATTATTAAATTGTAATTGTACCTCTATTTTGTTTGATAAACAAGAAAGAGATAAAATATCTTATATGTAAATTATTATTTTATTTATATAATTTAAATAATTATTAATGAGAATAATTTGATAATTTATTTCTATCCATTTTTATATTTTACCAAACACACTCATTTTAACTTTCTCTTTGTCAAGTTTTCTTTCCTCTTACTTTTCCACTATTTATACCAAACATATATAGTACCTTTCTCAATAAATAAGCTAACAAGACCAAGAATAAAAAACTATATTGATTATATAAAATATGTACTTTTATAAAAATTTGTGTAAAGATAGAATGATATTATAGATATATAAAGGTTGGGTGAAATAATTTTATTTTACATGTAAGTAACATAATATTAAATATATAAACAGGAGAGGTAAAATAAAATAAAAATTACATGTAAGAACTTGATTCTTGTTGACCTTTTTAAGGGCAACGAAATGATCATAATATCAATCAATTAACTAATTTTCTACATAACTTGCTCTTATACTACACGACCGACCCTAAAGAGTTTTGAGCCTTAAGAAAAATTGAAGATTAGGGATTCTTTATGTAAAATTTTCTAAAAGTTTATGATATTTTTGAAAGAAATTTTTAAAAAAATAGTCGTGGGACCCTAGTCGTGGATCTGGCTCGTCTTAGCCCAAAGTAAGCGTTGCACACATATATAGTTGAATCTTGAATACATAAATACCTTTCTCAATGAGGACCAAGAAAAAATGACATATTGATTATGTAGATGTGTACTTTTAGAATAAAAAATGTAATGATATAATATAAAAAAGAAAATTACATGTAAGAAGCATAATATTAAAAATATATAAATGAGATTAATAATATAACAGCTTATCTAATATATATATATATAAACGAGGAATCAAATAAAAAAATTATATGTAAAAACTAAAAAAAAAACATCTCTGGAGTAAAATAGTAAAAAAAAATTAAAGGTAAAACAAAATGTAAAAACTCAACTGAATTCTTGTTGACCTTTAAAATGGACATGAAATGATCATAAGGTTTGCTTACTGACTTGGACAAGTTTAGGTGAGTCCAGTCCAGACCAGAGAGATCAATTATTAAGTTCACAACATGAGATTTATTAAACTTAAATAACTAAATAATTCAGTTCCATTATTAAGAAGTAGCACCATAAATTAACATGTTTTCAATGACATTTTTCTTTGAAAAGTTATAAAAAAAAAAAAAAAGCAGACATCAACAGTGAAAATTTTGTTATTCATTTGAAGTAATCTTCAGAGTCCTCCCTCTAAGTTTTGATTTCCCTTTCAGTTTGAAATCAGTATAGTCCTGTGTCCAATTTCAGATCATTAATGTCCAAAATTTTGAACAAAATTAAAACATATTTGAGTTTTGGTTTTAAGAAACTTACCTTACTAGAAGCCCTAAACTCATGATTCTTCATTTCTTCTCGAATCTCCATCGATATTCGATCCTCTTGCTCGAATACTCGCGCAACATTCTCATATGTTGACATGTCATCTCTCAAAAAGAGAGCATTACATTGGTTCCCACAAGGACAATCAATCCAATCAGTTGCAGCATCCCAAACTTCAAATCTCAGCAATGAAAAATCAGATAAAAAAAGCCTAAACATGTATGCAAAGAGCTATAATCTTAAGAATCATTTTTTTGTACCATGACTAAGGCAAAGGGAATAAGAAGGGCAAGAGCTGCACATCAAGTATGCCAAGTAGCAATCGCGATAGCAGCGGCTGCATAACTTGGTGTCTTGAGCAGTTGACCAAACGCTGCTCGAAGATCTTCGCAAAATCCTACTCAAACGCCACAAATCTTGCTCGAGGAATCTAACAAGGCAAACGAATGAGAGCTTGATAGAGAAGTGAGAAGCCAAGTCTTGTTCTTTTTTCGGGGACAAATTATGTAAAAGCATTGCTTCTTTACAGAGAAGTTCCTCATAAGGAATGATAGGCGAAACTCTTAGAAGTGCATAACTTTGCCTAGCTTCTCCTCCAAATGGAAACCAATCGCCAATGGCGAAATTCACAGCCTCACCACAGTTAAAACCTGAGTTTTTTCACCATAAAAAAAGTAAAAATACATGTGAAAAAGTTAGAAAAAAGAAGTGTTCTGAGAGGATTTTCTTACCATGGCTAAAACCAGAATGGTATGCTTTAGGAAATGTTATGACAAACTCCCCTGGCTTCTGTATGGCCTTGTAAACAGGTACATTGTTTTGGAGCAGAACACTTGGGGGAAACATTGTTGTTTTCTCTGCAAGAAGTTTCGAAACACCAACTTCTTCGCCATTGTAAACATGATTGAGGACGGCGTTTTCAAATCGAGAAGCGAAATCAGCAGGCACTCCATACCAAGTTTTTGGTGCACCAGAGTGGTGATAGTTAATGCTGCAATGAAAAAAAAAAAGACTCAAAAGGGTGTTATAATATGTATAAATTGAAGTAAAAGTATTAGAAAATAAAACTGTTATTTTTACCTGTATAAGTAGTGATCTTCCACATGCCATGCGAACATACTATATAACATGCCAATGTATAGCATAGGATCTGTTATCCCCTGTTTTTTTTTTTGAACCATTTAAAAGATTAGAAAACAAAGTGTATAAGAATGTGAAAATAAAAATTAAAAAAAGGGATTTGTGCTTTTTTATTTTTTCTTTTTTACCGGAATAACTCGGTCAAGTAAACGCAGTGTAGAATTTGGAAGCCTTGAGAGATTCTGTGAACAAATAAATGCAGTGAGGACTTTTTATAACACTTTGGACAAAACGTTATGCAGTAAAAGTGTTATTATAAACCTTCAAATTCCACTTGCTTCTTCCAAGATTGTCATTAGGATCAGATGAAAAAGCACTTCCTTCAACATTGACTCCATACTCAACCGAACAACCCTTTCTTCCAACTAACATTTCATGCCAAAAATCTTGTTCTGAAGGAACAGAATCAGAAGACCGAAATCGCCGAACAAACACCTTGTCAGCCATACTCTCAAATTCTTTAAAAGAATATTTTCTGAAAATGAAACAAAAAACTTGATCAAATTCTCATCACTTTGATAATTTCATGATGTAAACATACCAAACTACCTTCCTCTCTTAAAGAAGGCGAACTTGTCATTCGGATCCCTCGAACCAATTCGAAGAGGTTGGACATTGGTTTCGAACTTGAACCCTTTCATCTCTTTTGAGAGTACAACATTGGCTGGAACACAAGCTTTTATAGGAGATACAATCTTGCAAATCCCTAAACTTTCGAAATATTTCGATTAGAGAGAGATCGAATTTCGGGTTTTGAAGATAACACATTGAACATACATACCATATTTTGAAGCATGAGGAGCAATGGTTTGGAGATAAAGCAATGGATCATCAAACTCCTCCACTGTTGGATGGTATATAGGACATTTTGGAATCTTTTCTATCCATTGTAGATCAAACTCGTTTAAAGTTCTTTTATTATTAGTATTCTTCTTCTTTGAGAAGACATGTTCATCTGTTAACATAACTAATCAAAAGTTCATTAAAAAACATTAAGATTAGGTATGATCTAATCAAGTTAAATTAGATGATAGATACTAACTTGTGGAGTGTGAAGCCATCGTTTTGGTTTGGAGAGGAACCAAGTCCTTATGATGGTTATGGTAATATCATATTTTTCAAATGTTTTTGTTTTAGTTTGTAAATTTATAAGAGAAGAGAAAAAAAAAAAAAAAGACACGAAACGTTACAAATCAAGTTTTAAAAAACTGTATAACTGCCAATATAACAGTGTTTTTTTTTCAGTGATATTTCAAATTTTATCCAAGAGTAAACTGCCTAATATATATAAATAAAATATTCTTTTTTGAAAAAATAAAATCCACTACAAAATACTTCAGACTTAGTCACAACTTTTTAGTGACAATAAAAATAATTTGTGACTAAATATATTTTTTAGTCATAATTTGTGACAAATAACATTTTAGTGACACCAAATTATTTGTGACAGAATTTAAATTTTTTTAATTTGTAATTGTTAAAAGTTCACAACTAAATGTTGTGACTAAAATACTTTTAGTCCCAATTAATAAATTATTATAACTAAAGTGTGTGACTAATTTATTTTTAGTTATTACCTTATTTTGTTGTCACTGATAGTTGTGACTAATTTTATTTTAAAAAATTATATAAATATATATAAAAATATTTTCAAATCAAATATCCATATTGTTATCCAGGTTTTTATGTTAAGTGGTTGGTTTTTGACATTTTTTTTTCAGGTAAAGTGACTGATATTCTATTTATTTATTTTATATATCATAACAAGTATTTTCTGATATCATTTTTTGTTGTTTTATATTGAGATAATGATTTAAATTTTAGGAAGGGAAATTTCACATAAATCCGCTGAACACGTTGAGAAGAATTGAGTTGTTTTTTTTTTAAAATAAGATGAAAATACTCTAAACAAGTACATGTCTTTTCAAACTATAATATCTCTTTTTACATAACATGAGATAATATGTTATCTTAAAATTGAAAAAATATTTAATAATTCAACATAATAAATAATAATGGTAATTAAATATGGGAATCGAAAAATATAGGTTGTATTTCCTAAAAATTTGGTGTTGTTTGGTAACTATTAAAAAAACAATTTTTTATTTAATTAAAAAAAAAATTTGATGATTAAACATAAAATAGTGTTTGGTAACTCTATTTTTATTTATTATTCTTTTAAATTTTAAACAAAATTTTGAAAATAGAAAATTTTTACTTTCAAATTTTTTTTAAATTATTTTCAACTTTTAGTTTTTTTTTCTTCTCTTCTTCAAATCACCACCTTATTTTATATTGTTAAACAAAACATAAAAATAAAAGTTATCAATCGCATTTATTATTTTTTATTTTTAAAAACAAAAAATAAAAATAGTTATCAAACATATTTTTATTTTTTAAAAATTAAAAACAAAAATAAAAATAATATTTCCATTTTGTGTTTAAAAAATTCAAAAACAAATTTTTTACCAAACACAACATTTGTTTATGAATTTTTTAAACACAAAATTGAAAATATTTTTTTTATTTTTGTTTTTTTATTTTTAAAAAGAAAAAATATGTTTGGTAACTATTTTGTTTTTTGTTTTTAAAAACAAAAAATAAGAAATGTGTTTGATAACTTTTATTTTTATTTTTTATTTAAAAATATAAAATGAGGTATTGATTTGAAGAATAGAAAAATAAAACGAAAAGTCGAAAACTGTTTAAAAAAATTTTGAAAGTGAAAAAATTATATTTTCAAAATTTAATAAATTTTAATTAAAATTTTTAAAAATAGTAAATAAAAATAAAGTTACCAAACACTATTTTATATTTAATTGTCAAAATTTTAATTAATTAAATAAAAAACTATATTTTTAAATGTTATCAAACAGCACCATAAAGTTTGCTTTTATTTTGAAAAATAACATAAGGTTACAAAAAAGAAATTGTGACAAACACACATAAGAAGTAAACATGGAGTGACATGTAGTCTTACCATATTTTTTTAAAATGAATATTATATATATATATATATATATATAAACATGGGATAATCTGTAACTTACTTGTAACCTTACTTTATTTTTCAAAATAAGTAAAAATACCATAAATATATAATTTAATACCAAAATTCCCAAATAATAGTCAATTTTTTCTATCTATTCTACTAAACAATTAAAGGGACATTTTATTCTCCTCCCCCCATTTCTTATTCTCCCTTTTTAATCACTTGTTTTTCTCTTTAATGATTGCTACTCTCCAGTCTCCATATCTTTTACAATTTTGGAAAGAATTTCAAGGAAAACAAACCCTTTTGAAGACTATTTTTTTTTTTACAAATTATATGGAGTGCCGGTAGATGTCATTTAAATTTGAGCCAATTTAAAAAAAAATTAATTTTGTACCCAATATTTATTTGATACTATCAATTATTCCCTTTAGACATTGAATGATATATTTTTAATCAATGGTACTATGAGAAATATCATTATAATAATATATAAAATTTAATCGAATTTATTTAATGACCAATTTTAGTTAACTAATCCTAAAAATTGATACTTATCAAGTAATCCCTTTTTTTTCTATTGTTTTCTTTATTTATTTATGGGTTTATACTTTTTTTGGACTCTGTGTTTTGTCCCATTACCTCTTTGGATCTTGTGTTTTAACAAATTACTTTTTAGACCTTATGTTTTGTAAAATGATTAAAATGGAACCCTAAACCCGATTTTGGTCAATGTTTTTTCAACTAAAATCACAAATAATTTACCAAACTAACAATTCAGAACAAAAATAAAATCATTCTGCTTAAAAACTGTATTGTTATATTCAATTTTTTCTTCATCAAAATTGAGTTTAGGGTTCTATTTTAACTATTTTACAAAACATAGGGTCCAAAAAGTAATTTGTCAAAATACAAGGTCCAAACAGATAATGTGACAAAACACATTGCCTAAAAAGATATAAACTCTTTATTTATTAACTAGTGGAGTGTGAGAAAGAACAAAAAGGTTCCTAGAAATTACATTAGGTATAAATATGGTCCCAAAAGCATGCATTGAAAACATTAATAGTAATGAAGTAGTCAATTTAAGCACATGCATTTTAGTACTTTCTTTTCGGCTCCAAAGATCTTTTAATGTAGAATGAGATGGAACGCACATGATCATGTGATATGGCCTTAAAAATCTCAACCACCTCACAACTTTGTCACCCAAAAACCTAATAATATAAATAGTATTGGGCTTTTGATTTGGACTTATTTCAATGGCATCTTATCATTTATCATTGGATTAGGGTTTTTGGGGCCTTTGGAAACCTTCAAAAGTACTTCAAATTGACATGGAAATACACCAAAAATGTTGCAATATAATAATATGAATAAATTGAAAATTTGGGTTTTCCATCATAAATTAAAAAAAAAAAAAGTATAATACCATTAATATTTTTATACAAAAATTTAAAAGTTTTTTTGCATAAAAAAATAGATCTTTTGAGAAAATGACTTATATTTTAAAATTATTTTGCACTTTGATTTAGTTTTGATAATATTTTGTAAAATGACATCCGACACTCCAGACAATTGGTCGAAATTTTTAGATAGTCGGTCAAAATTTTAGGCACATGTCATTTTGCATAAAATTATCAAAACTAGGTCAAAATAGAAAAAGACTTGTCATCTACATCAATTATAATTTATTCAACCATCAATTTTTTTTTTTTTGTTAGTTTCATCGTTGTCTCACAGATTGATGAGAGTGATAGCTTCAATATATGAATCATAATTAAGCAGGTAATTAAGAAATTGATAGTTTCACTATAATTAAATTGACTCAACTTGCACAAATTGTCACATTACTATTTTCGTTTGGCTACAAATAGTCACATCTCAATATAATAAATATGAATAAATTTCAAAAGTAGTTTTTCCAAGTATCAACTTTTTCCAACTAGTTGAGAATTCAATCATTCATTACATAGAAACTTTTTCCAAGTATCAACTAAGTATAGAGAAGAATATAATCATTAACTTAGACTTTGTCTTGTGGTTTCGATTGTAAAAGGATGATATCATTATTATGAGCAAGAGGTTTTTGAAAATGGTCACATAAAGTTGGTAGTGGCAAACATAATTCATTTTTATTAATTATTATTATATAAAATTAGCCCATTTGGTGTATATATATATATATATATATATAGATCAGAAATAATAATAAAAAAAAAAAGTCTAAGGTTGGAACTTTAGATTTTCATCTTATATTTTCTCACCCTCACAATTGAGCTACATTAATTATAATAAAAAATATAATAACATATTCTTTATTTAAATAAATAAATAATAACCCTCTGCTTTAAGACATGAAACATGCCTTATAAATTTTGATAAATTAAAAAAATTAATAAATTTTTGAAGTCAAAATTAATAAAGTTTGATGAATTAATAAATTTCTTAAACAAAAGTATTTCATTAAAAAAAAACTTAATTAAAGGAGTGTTGGAGAGTAGCTTACGCAAAAACGCATAATAAATAGAGTAATGATATGTACACTTAAAATATGCACTAAAATATTATACATACTGATATATTAGTTTAATTTAATTATTCAACCATATTTATCAAAACTGAAACTCACTATTTTAAAAAGTAATACCATATCACTGTCTGTAATATTTGAATATTCCGGTGCACATTTCGGTACTCTATTAAATACCCTTTAACTCAACACATTACTTTGTATTTTTCTAATAATTGGAATAAGTACTTTGAATTAATAAAGAAAGAGAAGATTCTTTTAGAGTAGTTTAATGACTAGATTTTTCTTATTTTACTCCACCTTTTGGGTCGGCATTAGATTAGGATTTTTTTAAATCAAATAGAAAAGTACATGACTTTCTTTTAGAAACAATCTCACTTTTACATAACTTTATTTGTGAACCATTCTTTTATATTTTTAAAAATTAAGAGAGTGATTCCTCCACCACTAGATAATTTGACATAATAGACCCTTAAAACAATGAAGTAGCAAGTAAGAGCAATATTATTTTTTTTCTTCTTATATTCATGTATTATTGTGATTTCATTTTATGCTTTTATCCATTAATTGCACCAATGCCATTAAAAAAATAATATTTGACAAATTATTTACATGTTTTTATATTTTACTAATTGATATTTTTGTTTTATAAAAAATCACCAATTAACTTGGTAAACAAACTTAAACATAAAACTATTAGTTAAAGAAAAAACTAATCAATATTGCCATACTATTAAACAAAAAAAACTACTAAATCCTTTGATATAAATTCTAAAAAGGTTTATAAAAAATATACTATTTGACTTTTAAGCTAAATATCATATATATTTTTTAATTCTAGAAAAGTTTAAACAACTCTTGGTTTTTCAATTAAAAAAATTATAGTTGACCAATAACAAATTTAGGGTATTATTGTGAACTATATTAATAAATTAAAAAAATCAAATATTAATTTACAATTTTATAATTTGATAATATTGTTTTTAAACTAAATTGATCAATTAGTTATTTTTGTATAGACGAAACAAACATATGCACGTTTGCTTGGTTCTATTTTAAAAAATTATTAATTATTTTTATTAATTTTTTATGATTGTCTTGTAAATTTTAATTAAACAAATAATATTAAACTTATTAAAAGAAAAATAAAACCATAGCATCGCCTTTTTTTATTAAAAAATAATAAATGATATTTGCGGCGAAAGTACTCAAGTTATACAAAATATTGCACTCAAGTATCAAAGTTATTTTTTTACGGCAAAAATATTCAAGTTCAACTTTTACTTGCACTGTTAGTACCCCCTGCTACGATCAAACGAGAAAGTTAACGGCAGGTACTAATAGTGCAAGTAAAAGTTGAATTCGGGTATTTTTGCCTAAAAAAAAACTTGAGTATGACACTCATATAATTGAGAACAGTTTGATCATGCTGATCAAATTTTATTGATCAAATTTAAGTACATATTACCAAATATGTACGATTTCAAATTACAGGGTATCAGATGTACATTATTGAAAACATAGAGTACCAAGTATGTATTTCGATAAAACACATGGTACTGAGCATTTACTCTTTTGAATATAAATAATAATTTTTTTAATAAAAATTAAGATTATGTATTATATATTATTATAATGATAATATTTTATAACATTTGAATTTATATAGAAGAGATATACATTTCAATAAAACAAATTACATTCTTGAAAAAAAATTCTTCACAAAAAGTAGCAAGTACATTTCAAATTTTCATCCTATTGAACCCTATTTATACTTACTAATATGTATTTATTATGCTAATCTAAATCCAAAAAAATCAATAAATTAAATACAAATATAATAAGAAAATTTATAATAATAATTATCTATTACTATATCCATTCATATCTCTTCTATATAAAAACTGTGTAAATAACTTATTTTTTTAAATTTTAATAGTTTGTTTGGTTAATTTTAACTAAATATTTAACGGAATATATTTTTAAAACTAATAGATATTTATTAATTATATTAATATAAATGCAAATTCAAATGTTATAAAATATTATAATTATAATATATAATACAAGACTAAATATTTAATAATTATATTAATATAAATTCAAATTTTATACAATATTATTATTATAATAATATTTAATACAAAATATTTAATACTTATATTAATGTAGACTTAAATATTATAAAATATTATTATAACAATAATATATAATAAATAATTTTAATTTTAATTTTTATTAAAAAAAATATCATTTATATTTAAAAGTGTTATTATATTATATATATTTAAAAATCATAAACAATATTTTGTTTTAAATTTTCTTTTAATATGTTTATATCATTATTTTATATATAATACTATTTATTTATTTAAAATTTATATGACAATAATATAAATTTAATAAAAATAATTAATAAATTCTATAAATAAAACTAAAAAATTTGTAATGAAGATTACTTGTATCTATTATTATAATATTTATAGGCATATCTAAGATTAAACATACCTCAAATTTACCAAAATTACAAAAATATTAAAAAAAAAGAACTTTAGAAAAGTTATTATTATTTTTGTTGGAAAAAAAATTATAATTAATGTAAATTTCTCCACCCAAAATGCCATGCTCAACTTTTTAATGAAACTTTACATAAAAAATAATAATGTCCAAAGAGAATAGTACAAAATAAAAAATGTTTTTTTTCAAAGAAAAAATAATAATAAAAATATGGTTTACCAAAAACAAAAAAAAAGTCCAATAGGAGAAAAGGGAAAAAGGAATTGAAAAAATGGAGTTGAAGTGTCGACACTATTAGTCTCATCTGCAATGAAAAAGTAGTGACTGTAGCTTCCACCTTCGTTGGGCAAACCTCTGTTTCGTCAAACTATGTCGACACTCTCTTCTCATAACCCCTCTTCTCCTTTCAAAATCGAACCTTTCTTCCACTCTGGTTGGGCTCCATGAATGACGTGCTCTGCTTTTATATCCGATTCCTAACGCTTTTCCTATTCTTCGCATAAATATATCGAATCCCAATTTCCCAATTGCCATTTTGATATGTTATTCCTCGAGGTTCGCTTCTCGAGATGAATTTCTCTCTTTAAAAATTCAATCTTTTCTTTCTTTTTCTCCATTAACGTTGTTGTTCTTGTTTAATCAGGAGCTTTGGCAGTTTCTCTGCCTCGGTGGATTCGTCGACAACACTCGCATCTCCGCAGGTGAGAAATTTTTTCCAACTTTGGTTGATTTTGTAGCGAAATACGATGATTCTGAGACGTGGGTGTTTGTTTTCAGGGACCTTTTGGCAGACGATATCGAATTCCATGACGAACGTGAGTTGCCAAAGCATCGACTCGAATATCTGCCGAGACGAATCGGCCGCGCTCGGACTCAAACTCATCGCCATAGCTTCGATCCTCATTGCCGGAGTGGGTGGAATCGCCATTCCCCTGATTGGAAAACACCGCCGTTTGCTTCGTACCGATGGAAGCCTCTTCGTCGCGGCCAAAGCATTCGCCGCCGGTGTGATTCTCTCCACTGGTTTCGTCCACATGTTATCGGGCGGGTCGGAGGCTCTATCGAATCCCTGCTTACCCAAATTCCCTTGGGCCAAGTTCCCCTTCTGTGGATTCTTCGCCATGATGGCTGCGTTGCTGACCCTTTTAGTCGACTTCGTCGGGACCCAGTATTACGAGCGGAAACAGGGCAAGGCTCGGCCTAGCAGCGAAGAACAGGCTCGGGTCGGGTCGGAAGATTCGGACGGAGCAGAATCGGGTATTGTCCCGGTTCAGAGCAAGGAGTGGAACGGTAAAGTGTTTGGGGAAGAAGAAGGTGGCGGTATGCATATAGTGGGAATGCATGCCCATGCGGCTCACCACAGGCACAGCCATGGTCAGGAGCAGGGCGCATGTGACGGCCATGCCCATGGCCAAGACGCGCACGGGCACGGGCATGGGCACGGGCATTCGCATGGGTTCGGAAGTGGAGATGAGGAAGGTGGGGTTCGACACGTCGTCGTTTCACAGGTAAATTAATATTATTATTTATGTCTTAATCTTCTTCTGTTCATGGCCATTAATCATGGCTTCCCCTTACCGAGTAAGATGCATTACTGGTTTTGATTTGAGTTTGAGTCTTTTGACAGAGACGTATGTGAAATAAGTATTAAAAATGAACGTGGCTTTGGAGTGGGGTGAGGTGAGGTGAGGTGAGGTGAGGTGGGGCCTTTAAATTTTCTATCTTTTTTGTGATGAAAGTGGATTCTACTGATCCATGGTCAATAAGCTCTGCTATGTGGACCCTTTTGGAGTTTTAGGCTAAGGGATCCATCCATGGTGTGGTGTCCTTGAACCCCATTATGACTACCAATTTGGTTGTTTTTTTTCTATTGGTTGTTTTTTTTCTTTTGGGTCACGGATTAGAAAGCATCCACATTGAAATAGGAAAGTTCCACTCTTGCTTGTAATTTAAGCTAAGTGGATCCAACTCTAATCCCTTGAGCTTACTACTTTCTTTCTTTAAGAGGAAAATGAGTGATTCAATACAAGAAGGATGACCTCACACACAATGAAAAGATATGGTGATAGAATATGCACAAAGTGTACTCTTTCTTCCTAGACCTCTCTATTGGGTCAGGGGTTCGAATTCGAATCCCCCCGATCCCCATTGAAGTAGGAAAGTTCCCCCTGCCCTGCTTGCTTACGATTTTGGGGACTATATCGTGTGGATAGGAACTCGTGATTTAACATTTAGGGGTGTTTGTTACGAGTTTTGGTTTTGTGGGAGTAGAGTTAGAGGTGCTTTAGAAACAGGATACGCTAAAATCAAGATAAAAAATGAGACTCACTCAGTAACACAAATCCCTAATCTATCCAAAATAAATTTACCAAACATAGTATAGATTTGATATTCTCATTCCCACCAAACCAAATCTCTTATACCAAACACCCCGATCCAACTCAGGGCTCTGGGATTGCAAGTGGTATTGAGATTGCTTAAAAGACCGAAATAGTATGGGGATAGAATGTTCACCAAGTGAACAACTTTTTCCCGAAAGGAAAAACAAAACAAACAAAAAAAACCATTTTTGGTAGTTTGGGGCCAGGAAGTGTGTTCAGAAATCTAGTGTTTCGTGTTTGCCTTACATCAGTTATTGAAAATTTGACACAATTATGTTGGTGTTGGAAAGCTTGACTTTTAAGAAACCAAACAAATTCTCAAACAAGCTACTGCTTGTGTGTTATTTACGTTTCATTGTTGACTTTATGGCTGTCATATCTATCCATATGTTATTTCCTTGACATTTATTATTTTTGGAAGTTTGAGTTGAGCCATAAATGTTCAATCGGTACTGTTCATCTTTGATTCATGAGACATGAAATACTTCTGTTCTGTTGAGTTGTGTTTTGCTAGAACTTAAATAACTGCAGAACAGTCTTGAAACCGAAAACATTCACCAATTTATGGGCTCAGTGAAATTGATACTTACCACTGCAGTAATTTTCAGAGTTGTCATGTGAAATTGTACTTCCACACAAGTTTGGCAAAATAGACTTTTTTTAATATCAATTTGCAAGACTGCTTTTTTTTAGATAATTCTTTGCAAAATAGGCTTCTAAATATACCAAACACCTCGTTTGGAAGGTTATTTTACAAAGAATTGTCAAAAAAATGTCATCTTTCCAAGTGATGTAAAAGATAGTTTATTTACACCAATTACTCTGTTTGGATTTGGAATCGATTAAGTTGAAAATTAGCAAGTTTAATGACTTCTTGACTAAAATTATTTTCTAAATATTTTTAGTTTAGTTCTACTCATTTTTATCCCAAACAATTCTAAAAATACCCTTGACCGCATGGTTCTCTTCTAAAACAGTATCCACAGATTATAGGGGTATAATACGCATATTGATTGAAATAGTGGGTATTTTACTAAAGCTTAAAAATTGTAGATAAAAAAGAAAGGTCTTACCTAAAAGTGGCTGGATCTAATATTCACAGAAAATATTTCTTTACCTAATGCAGGTGTTGGAACTTGGGATTGTATCACATTCAGTTATAATAGGTCTATCACTTGGAGTTTCACAGAGTCCCTGTACCATAAGACCCTTAATCGCAGCGTTATCGTTCCATCAGTTCTTCGAAGGATTCGCGCTCGGTGGCTGCATTTCTCAAGCTCAGTTTAAGACGCTTTCAACCACAATCATGGCTTGTTTCTTTGCCATTACAACTCCTATGGGGATCGGCATAGGTATCGCCATTGCCTCCTTCTACAACCCACACAGTACTGGAGCGCTGGTAACCGAAGGTATCTTGGATTCATTGTCCGCCGGAATTCTGGTGTACATGGCTCTGGTGGACCTCATTGCAGCTGATTTCTTAAGCAAGAGAATGAGCTGCAATTTTAGGCTACAAGTAGTCTCTTATTTTATGCTTTTTCTTGGTGCTGGTTTAATGTCTTTACTTGCAATTTGGGCTTAATTTTTAGGTAGTTTTTTTTTTTTTTTTTTAATTAGTGTTTTTCATTTTTCAATTATATATGGGGAAATTCTTTGTACTTGCCTGCTCGGCTAATTCAAAGAATAGAGATCAGATCACAACACCACAAAAATTTCCATGTTTGATATGTAAATTGTGAGAATGAAAGAATACTCTTAAAGCAAGAAAAACATTTCCTAAAATTTATGTAAATACATAGATTGATCCTTGAAACGAAACACAAATATATATATATGGCCAAATAAATAAATATTGAGAATGAACTCATCAGATTAGTCAAAAAGAAGACCAGAATTAAATTGAAATACTCATATGTATCAATACTCTAATAATACTTATAATCAAATGCAACTTAAACCAAATCAATATACTAATAAGACAGCAGCTTTTCCCATGAAATCACATAATTAAAAACTCTCTAATAAGAAGAGAATAAACACAAAACACAAGGGCTCCACCAATTCTTAAATAAATAAATAAACTTGGCTAAATTAATATAATGAAGTCTTCTTAAGAAAATGACCTAAGACTTACAAGGCTAATTAATAATCTCCCTTTATTTAAAAGAGAGTTTCAACATAATCAGTCACAATACTGTTAAGTCTATGCTGATAATTAAGACTGACTGCGTGAACGGAGCTCTTCTCCAAATGATACCAAAACAAAAGAACTCTACCAACACTGATGAACAGATCGCCATCATTCCCAAAATTAACCAAAAGATTTAAAAAAGGACGATAGTTACCACACAAACTTTCTAAGTTGATTGTGTGTCGTTTCGTCCAAGAATCAAAGACCCCATACTCCTTCATCACCCATATCTCTGCCACAAGATTTAACTCATCCCAAGTAATAAAACCAAGACACTCACAAAGCTTATTTATATTTTCAACTTGTGACACTCTCACCACATCTTTAGGTGTATTAATCAACTCGAACTCCTCTTTGTGTAGATCAAAAGCAACTATTCCAAACGAATAGCCCTCATCACGATCATTATTATAACCACTACCATAGAACAACATCCAATGAACACGATTATTCACCACAATAGAGCACTTGCTATTCGAACGAGTTCTATTGATGGTTGAACAAGATGAAAATATATTATTCACCATTGATGATTTTTTCTCAATCACATAACCAATATCCGATGGTAATGTGCCAAAATTGTAAACTTCGACTCTATTATCTTCTTTGAAGAGACCATCATGCTTGCAGTCGTTATCAGAAATTACTTTCACAACTTTGAAACAATTACTTACCGAGTCGAAGCCAAATCCGAGTCTGAAATTTTCCAACCTTCCTCGACCAAAATTCTTAACCTTTCCAAAATTCTTAACCTTTCTGATTGCAGGGTTCCATAGGTAGAAGAATTTGTCGATATAATCTGTTAAGCATAGTACTCCTTTGTCACAACCTTCTATGACCAACGACGAATAGTTTATCTTTTTGGGTAAGAAGTAAGTAATATCATGAGAGCTTGTTGAAGAAGCACTACTACTAGCCCAAAATTGATCACCTCGGACAAAAAGGGTTGACCTTATTCTTTGATTATCCGAGTGCATTTTCTTGAAAGTGAAATCTCTTATCAAAGAGTTCCACTTTTTGCACACGCGTTTCGAATTCTTTAAAGATCTACAATCTAGTAGTAATAATATCATTTCAATAAGGTGAATAGGAATATAGGATATGTAACATACTTTCTCCATTTTGATTTGTATTCTAAAGAAGAAAGTGACGAGTAGGAGTGGGCGAGGAAGAGAAGAAAGGATGTAAAGAAATTATAATTTGATTAAATAGAAAGTAACCAAACTTAAATATCTTTTTTTAAAAATATCTTTTTTATTTATTTATTTAGGGCCAAACTTGGCGACCAAGTAAATCATTTTTTTTATAATTTAAATTTAAATTATAGGGTTTTTATAATTTAAATTGCCATTTTTAGTTTTCTTAATTTTTTTTATTTATCAATTTTCTTCTGATTTTTTATTTTAAAATTATTATAATCGAAGCAAAAGGATGCATAATATCTTTATATAAAAAAATAGGTGTATTAATTTAACTGTTTTTTTAACATTTTTTTTTGGTAAATATGTATCCAAACAAATGGTACGGGTGGTTTGGTGGAGAAATAATGAGATTAAATAGAATATTAAATAAAATATTAAAAATGAGAATGTGATTGTTTGGAAATTTAGAAACGGTTGTGCATGGAATTGTTAAGTTAGATTCTTTTTTAAAAAATATCTTTTTTAGTTATTTATTTAGACCCGAAACTTGGGACCAACTCAATCTATTTTTTTATAATTTAAATTTAAATTATAGGGGTTTTTATAAGGGAAATTTACAAAAATGTACTAAAAGTTAAAAAAATATGAAAAATACGGTATATTACAAAAATACGGAATTTCTGGATAAAAACACGGTGTGGCAAAAGTGTAAATACGGAGTGACTTTTAAATCTTAAATAAAAGCAGTAAAATATAATGTTTGTGATCAAAGTTTACAAACTTGTAAATATCTATTACAAAATTGTAAATATCTTTTACGTGTTTGTAAATAATATTTACAAAAATTAGTTTTAGAATTATTTTGTATATAAAACTTACGAACAAAATCGTAACTAATTTTTTATTTTTGTAACAATAGTTTACAAATTTAGTTTCATAACTAGGAAAGATATTTTTGTAACTAACATTTACGAAAATAATTTATAGTTAAGAAATCGTAACCAAAATTTACATAAAAATATTATAATTTTCCATATGTTACAATATTGTACCAAAAAATTACAGTTCACATCAAATTTATATTATACAACTTAAAAATATAAATTTAAGATATTCATTATTTATAAAACACTTTATTATATATATATTTATATAAAAATACAGTTAGAGAGTAGTGAATTACAATAATTTTATATATAAGTTTTACATTTTTGTAACAACAGTTTGCAAAACTAATTTCATAATCAAAAAGTTTATTTTTGTAACTAACATTTACATAAATATTTATAAATTTATTTAACATGATTGTTACAAAAATTTACAAAATTATTTTTTTAACTTTAAAATATATTTTTACAACAAAGCTTAAATTTTGACTAGATTAAGATTTTAGTTTAACATTGAGTGTTGAGATTTGACTAGCTATGATTTTCAAAACAATATAATATTTTTTATCACTATCTCTCCTACTACTATTAATATATGTTACAAAAATTTATGAATATATATATAATAAAATTGAAAGATCATTTATATCAATTTAAATAAAAATAGGACTGTAAACAAATTAAATATAAAAAGTAATATTAATGGAGAGAAAAAAAAAAGTGAAAAATGACATATTTAATTAGAAATTTAATGTACGATACTAAGACAATAAAATAAAAAAGTAAAAAATAGTTGATATTAGGGAAAACCCCAACCTCTCCTGGGCTGAGAGAAGATAGTTCCTCCGACCCAGGTCAATGGATTAGTTAGACTAATGGATGTGTGTCAGCAGAATTTTTGGTTATTGGCAAATAAGGGTATACCATACAGTATTTTAGTCTAGGGAAGATATAGTAATCATCGTATTTTAATAATTAATTTACATTACTGTATAAATCAATTTTTTTTTTCAATTACCGTAGGGAATGTAATTTTCCCTTTTTATAATTTAAATTGCCATTTTTAGTTTTCTTAATTTTTTTTATTTATCAATTTTCTTCTGATTTTTTATTTTAAAATTATTATAATCGAAGCAAAAGGATGCATAATATCTTTATATAAAAAAATAGGTGTATTAATTTAACTGTTTTTTTAACATTATTTTTTTTGGGTAAATATGTAACCAAACAAATGTTAGGGGTGGTTTGATGGGGAAATAATGAGATTAAATAGAATATTAAATAATCAGATTAAATAGAATATTGAAAATGAGAATATGATTGTTTGGAAATTTAGAAACGGTTGTGCATGGGAATGTTAAGTTAGATTCTTTTTTAAAAAATATCTTTTTATTTATTTATTTTGGTATCAAGTCAATCCATTTTTTTATAATTTAAATTTAAATTATAGGGGTTTTTATAATTTAAATAAAGAAAATGACCTATAAATCTAAAGACTTACAATGCTAATTAATAATCTCTTTGTTTCAACTAAATTAGTCCCAATACTATTAACTCGATTCCAACAATTAAATTCTAGTCACAATACCATTAACTCCATTCCAACAATTAAATTCATCTAGGCGAACGATGCTCTTCTTCGAATGATATTTAAAAGAGAGTTTCAACTTAATTAGTCATAACCCCATTAACTCCATTCCAACAATTAAACTCGAAAATGATGTTCTTCTCTAAATGATACCAAAACACAACGAACACAATACAGGGCACATTTTTTTTCTTCCAAAACAAATAATATAATATGTTAAAAAATTAAAACTACACTTCTTAAAACTATAAAAGTTTAAAAAGAAATATTTTTTATAAGCTAAAGCTGAATTATAGATGAAAATTAGAGAAACTTTAATTCTAAAAACAATATCGGACTTTGTAATTCTTTTTATTTTAGTGCGGGTAACATGTTTATATGTAATTAAATATTAGCTATAATTATTTATTTTAAAGAAAACAATTGGTTGGATGACAAATGTGACTTTCATTCTCTTTAAAGAACTCAGATTTGAATTAGTTGGGTCACAATGATTTGTTTACTATTTTTTTTTCAACTGGTGTCTAGGCCCGAACTAGTCATTAGCTGGGTCCGCCCCTGCTCCTTTGTCGCAACATTCTATGACCAACATAGAATCGTTTATCTCTTTGGATAAGAAGTATTATTATGAGAGCATATTGAAGAAGCACTACTCATCGAGCCAAAAATTTATCATCTTGGACTAAAAGGGTTGACCTTTTTCTTTGATTATCAGTGCTTATTGAAACTGAAACTCTTATCAAAGAGTGAAATTAATTAATGATCTAGAGTCTAAACGTAATAGTATCATTTCAATAAGATGAATAGGAATATAGGATATGTAACATACTTTCTCCATTTTTTATTTGCATTCTAAAGAAGAAAGTGATAAGGATTGGAGGAAGAGAATGAAAGGAAAGAAATTATAGAAAGTATAATTTAATTAAATAGATACTTCAAAATATTATAAGGAAAGTAAAGTACATTACCGCCAAACTTAAATATCTTTCTTAAAAAATATTTTTTTTATTTATTTAGGCCCAAACTTGGAGACCATAGGTTATTATAATTTAAATTGCTATTTTTCGTTTTCTTAATTTTTTTTATTTCTCAATTTTCTTCTATTTTTTATTTTATAATTATTATAATTGAAGCAAAAGAATGCATAATATCTTTATATAAAAAATAGGTGTATTAATGAAACTCACACCTCTTTTTATAAATGCATTATAACAATTATGAATAATAAGAGAATATATTTTTATTCATACTTTTGAGTGCATTACAATGTTAATAAAAAACTAGAGCTATTAAGTAAAGTGGAAGAATAACTAATGAATACGCAACTATAATATTCATGAGCATTTCATTAGTATAATACTCATAGAATAATGCAAAGTACAAGCAAACAATCACTAAAGTTATGAGGAATAAAGAGAAATTCACTATTAGATGATGAATTTTATCTAGAAGGGTAAGAGATGAAGAAGTTGTTGCAAGTAAATGGTTGAAAGAACAAGTATTTATAGGATAGAACTAGCCGTTATGACCGTTGGTGAATAGTCATCCAACCATTGAAAACAGTAATCTAACAGTTGGGGATAAGTTGTATTCTATTGTGGGATTTTAACAATTCTAAGTTGTTGAAGTAACTAACACATGAGAATAATAAATTTATGAATGTTAGAGAAACTTTTTCAGAAAAGTTTGAGTAAAAAATGTTGAACTAAGTAATATAAAAAGATTGGGATGTATTGGGATGTTTTCATTTTTTTGGTTACTATTTATTGAGTACTATTCATAGTGGGTCCCACAGTAGGATCCACATGGGTCTCATAGCGAACTGTACCCCATGGGTTCCACATGTTGATGCAGTAGTGATACAGTGATGACTTCAGCAAATTACTATACTTTGAATATTTTAGTATTCCACTATATTTGATATTTTAAAATATTTTGAATATTTTTGCTTACTATGAAGTCTTCTTATGTTTGAATATATTTAAAAGAACATTGAAAATAATCTCCACAAAACTAAAATAATAAGTTTCTCTACAAGAAAATGACCTATAAATATAAAGACTTACAATGCTGATTAATAATCTCTCTTTATTTAAAAGAGAGTTTCAACAAAATTAGTCACAATACCATTAACTCTATTCGGATAATTAAGTTCGACTACGGGAACGAAGCTTTTTTCCGAATGATACCAAAACACAAGAGCTCCACCAATACTAATGAACACATCACCATCATTCCCAAAATTAATCAAACGATTGTCAAAATGACGAAACCCACCACAATACCTTTCTAAGTTGACTATGTGTCGTTTCGTCCAAGAATCAAAGGCCCCATACTCCTTCATCACTCATATCTCTTCCACAAGATTGAACTCATCCCAAGTAATAAAACCAAGACACTCACGAGACTTTATTTATATTTTCAACTTGTGATGCTCTCACCACATCTTTAGATGTGTTAATCAACTCGAACCCCTCTTTGTGTAGATCAAAAGCAACTATTCCTAACGAATAGCCCTCATCACGATCATTATTATATTCACCACCATATAACAACATCCAATGAACATGATTATTCACCACAATAGATCACTTGCTATTAGAACGAATACTATTGGTGGTTGAACAAGATGAAAATATATTATTCACCATTGATGATTTTTTTCTCAATCACATAACCAATATCCGATGGTGATGTGCCAAAATTGTAAACTTCGACTCTATTATCTTCTTTGAAGAGACCAACATGCTTGCGGTTGTTATTAGAAACTACTTTCACAACTTTGAAACAATTACTTACCGAGTCGAAGCCAAATCCGAGTCTGAAATTTTCTGACCACTATCGACCAAAATTCTTAACTTTTCCAATTGTAGGGTTCCATAGGTAGAATAATTGGCTGATATAATCTGTTAAGCATAGAACTCCTTTGTCACAACCTTCTATGACCCACATCGAATATAGTTTATCTCTTTGGGTAAGAAGTAAGTATTATTATGAGAGCTTGTTGAAAAAGCACTACTACAAGCCAAAAATTTATCATCTTTGACTAAAAGGGTTAACCTTATTCATTGATTATTCAAGTGCACTTTCTTGAAACTGAAATCTCTTATCAAAGAATTCCACTTTTTGCACACAATTTTCAAATTAATTAAAGATCTAGAATCTCGTCGTAATAGTATCATTTCAATAAGATGAATACGAATATAGGATATGTAACGTACTTTCTCCATTTTTTATTTGTACTCTAAAGAAGAGAGTGATGAGGATTGGAGGAAGAGAAGAAAGGACATAAAGAAATTATAATTTGATTAAATAGAAACTTCAAAATATTATAAGGGAAGTAAAGAACATTAGGGCCAAACTTATATATCTTTTTTATTTATTTATTTAGGCCCAAACTTGGGGACCAAGTCAATCCATTTTTTTATAATTTAAATTTAAATTATAGGAGTTTTTATAATTTAAATTGCCATTTTTCGTTTTCTTAATTTTTTTATTTATCAATTTTCTTCTGATTTTTTATTTTATAATTATTATAATCGAAGCAAAAGAATGCATAATATCTTTATATTAAAAAATAGGTGTATTAATTTAACTGTTTGTTTTTTTGGTAAATATGTATCCAAACAAATGTTAGGGGTGGTTTGTTGGGGAAATAATCAGATTAAATAGAATATTAAGAATGAGAATATGATTGTCTTGAAATTTGGAAACTGTGTTCGGTTGTGCATGGGAATGTTAAGTTAGATTTTTGTCAATTAAATTACATTATTTGGTTAAACATATGAATCTTATATATTACTTTGAAAAAATAATTTAAAATTAATAATGTGTAGAACATATTGTATTATGATTGATGAAAATGTTAGAACACATCTCTTTAAAATGATTTAAGATACCCTCTCATGGAGTAATCTCATTTATGGAGTAATAATTTTCTCAGGCTTAAAAAATGAAAACCCTCGTACCAAAGATATGAATATTCAAGATTATTATTCCCTTGAAATGATTACACCATATCAAATAGCCCCTAGGGGAAATCATAATATAGTTATTACTGTACCTTTCCCTTGAAAGGTATAATTATTACTACCTAACTAGCGGAATTGATCACTGCATAGATAAGTTTGGAAGTATGCTTCCAAAACAGATAAATTCATTAGCTGGCCATGAAGAACAGGGCCAGAATAATACTCAGGGCCAAACTGTTGGGTAAAACTTATGCAGGATCTTGTTTATTTTCATGTAGATCTTATATTAAACAAATTAATATGAGACATCCTAAAACATATTTCTAAAATTGAATTCAAACAAAAATAATGATAAGAATACTTACATTATACGCAATAGAATGATATAGTCATTCCTTCAGTTTCTCTAACCCTTTTATCATTTTAGTCGCAAAGTATTACCAAGAAACTGAACCGTTCTTCAATTTTCTTCACAGACTTCCAAAGTATCCTTAGAATCACCTACACTAGGGTGGACAATTCTCAATACATGAGATAGATACAGTTTGAAGAAGAATAAAAGAGAAAAATTAAGGCTTAGAAAATAACGTATGCAGTATAGAGAATCTAAAACCTAATAGATCTTCTCAGAAACTTGTGTTTTTCATTTCTCACTTAGCACTCCTTTAATAGACTAAATTAGTCCATTTAATTTAATTAAAATATCAATAAAATAATAGATTATATAAGCCCTAGGTCGAAATTATCATGGCCTTTAGGCCTGTGAAATTTCCTATTTAATTATAAATATGTTGACTTAAAATCAAGATCTGTATTATTTTCTATTGATTAATTAATTAAATAATTATTCAAATCATTTATCAAATTAATTATTTATAATTCGAACATTGATTTAAATTTATTTATTAATTTAGATACTAATTTATCTTAATTAATAAATTTACTGTAATTTTTTTTTTCTTTTCTAAATTATATAATTTTCTCAAACTTCCAAAATTGACATCCTCAACTTTGATAATGAAATAATACTCTTAAAGCAAGAAAAGCATTTCCTAAAATTTATGTAAATACATAGATAATCTAGATTGATCCTTGAAAAACGAAACGCAAATATATATATATATATATATATATATATATTGCCAACTAAATGAATATTGAGAATGAACTCATCAGATTAGTCAAAAAGAAGACCAGAATCAAATTGAAATACTCATATGTATCAATACTCTAATAATACTTATAATCAAATGCAACTTACACCAAATCAATATACTAATAAGACAGCAGCTTTTCCCATGAAATCACATAATTAATAACTCTCTAATAAGAAGAGAATAAACACAAAATACAAGGGCTCCACCAATTCTGATGAACACATTGCCATCATTCCCAAAATTATCCAATCACCTACTATTTTTTTAAAACTACAAAAATTATTTTCTAATATCATTTCTAACTTTGAAAACAAAAAACAATACCAACAAGTTGTTAATTTTCTGTTACTCATGTTTGTCACAAACAAAAAAAATAATGATAAAAACAAACTTGGCTATATTAATATAATGAAGTCTTCTTATGTTTGAATATATTTAAAAGAACATTGAAAATAATCTCCCCAAAGCTAAAATAATAAGTCTCTCTACAACAAAAATGACCTATAAATCTAAAGACTTACAACACTAATTAATACTCTCCCTTTACTTAAAAGAGAGTTTCAACTAAATTAAATTCTATTAACTCTATTCCAACAATTAAATTCTAGTCACAATACCATTAACTCCAGTCCAACAATTAAATTAGACTACATGAACCATGCTCTTTTCCAAATGATATTTAAAAGAGAGTTTCAACTAAATTAGTCACAATACCATTAACTCCATTCCAACAATTAAACTCGAAAATGATGCTGTAATGCCCCGGATTCCTTATTATGGTTAATGGCTGGATTAGTAAGCCGGGAGGGTCATAACTGTTTAATTATGCCATTAAATGTGTTTATGCATGTTTATGAGAATTATATTATAATATGATGTTAAATGCATGCATGTGAGTCCACATTTGTTTACAGGGGTATTTTGGTAATTTGGCCCGTTGAGGGTATAATTGTATAATTGTATGTGCGTTAATGACATATTATGAGACCACATTATAATTTGGATTGGTTCGAGTATTCCGACATGAGACGATCGTTGAACGGGATTTATCGGTTTGGTCATAACAGGTTTGAGCTCGGGGCTCGGGGTGAGTCTCGGGGTGTTTTTAATGACTATAGCGTTACCGGGATTTTAGGGTAACGGGGTATGAATTATTGGTTTTTGAGGATTTTGAGATTAGCGGGAATTGGGAAGCATTAATTATAATTAACGGGATAGGCGGAAAGTACCAATTTTACCCCTAGAGTAGCTTGAAAGGCTTAAGATGACACAAGGGTATTTTGGTCATTTTAGGGGTGGATATATGAGACTTAAGTGGCTATAGAAGGAGGTGGAATAAACAGAACAAAAACAGGGGTTTGCTTCCTCCTTTCCCGTACATCATCTTCTTCACTTCTCCTTTGAGGGTTTTGAGTTCTTGGTGGAGATTCAAGCTAGGGAAACTTAAGGGCTGGATTGGAGACTTGATTTAGCTTGTGAGGGAGGTCCAAAACCGGTTCCAAGGTGAGCTTTAGCCACTGGTTTTTATACATGCTCTGTTTTGATTGTTAGTTTCAGCCTTAGAGTTTTGATGTGGGAAGTGTGAATCAAAGGGGGTTTTAGTGTTAGTTTGATTGGGGTTTGATGTGAGTGAGCTAAGGGTGTTGTTTGGGGGTTTAATTGTGGGTTAGGAAGGGGTTGTATGAAGGTTTGAAGGACTGGTTTGAGAGGGAATCGCACAGGGGAAAATCTGGTTCGTGCATGGGCGTTCTAGCTGGTCTGGACTGGGCGCCACGGCCCTTGGTGTCTGTCAGGAGGAAACACAGCCCTTGGTGTCTGTGTTTTGTTTCATTATTTATTTGGACCCTGTATTTTGATAAATTATTTTTTGGACCCTATATTTTGTAAAATGATTAAAATAAAACTCTAAACTCAATTTTGATGAAGAAAAAATTGAATATAACAACACAGTTTTTAAGCAGAATGATTTTATTTTTGTTCTGAATTGTTAGTTTGGTAAATTATTTGTGATTTTAGTTGAGAAAACATTGACCAAAATCGGGTTTAGGGTTCTATTTTAACTATTTTACAAAACATAGGGTCCAAAAAAATATAAACCCTTACTTTATAATATTATATTTTATTTAAAAAACGTATTCAAATTACAAAACATAATCAATTTTAAGAATTTAAAGTATTAATTGTTTCATCTTCTTTGCATTAGCTTTAGTGCAAGTTCATTCCTCAAATTGTTCATGAACTGTGCGTTTTCTGCTCTCCAACTGGGTTCATTTGTTTCTTCCAATATTTGTTTTTTCTGGTCCTTTCTCAAAGATTACTTGAGGTTGATCAAACTGATTGAATAATTCATCATTGATACGCTCTTTCCTGATAAAATTATTAATTGCAAAACATGCAATAACACATCTCTTTGGACATGAAACTCATATGGAGCCATCTTATCTAGTATTGGAAATCTTGCTTTCAAAACTCCAAATGAACGTTCGATAACATTTCTAAGTTGAGCATGAGCATGGTTCATCCTCTCCTCTTTCGTTACAGTACGCCTACGACGATAATCTCCTAACCAATATCGAACATTATAGTAAGGAGGTAAAAATCCCCGAGTGCATGGATATGCTGCATCACATGGGTAATACTTATCTGAAATTTATACATATAAAAAATGTTAAACTAGTTAAAATAGAGAATTGAGTTATCGTACTAATAAATTACATTTCACTAATCACTTACTTGGAGAAGGAAATGGAAAACAATTATTTGGATTTGCTATTATCTCTTTTAGAACTCACGAATCATGTGCTACTCATTCCCATCCTGCATAAACGTAAGTAAAGGTCATGTTGAAGTCACATATTGCTAGAACATTTTGGTAGTAGTTACCCTTTCCTCTTCCTCTATATGCAATTTGTTTATCAAGTGGGGTTATAGTATCCACTAGTGTTCCATCAAGTGCACCAATTGCCCCTGCAATAAATTTATAAGTTCAAATATTTATAACAAATATTTTATTAATACAATTATGATTTAAAAAGACAATACCTTGAACAAATTTCAGATTTTTTTTTTGAGCAGTTAGAATATTGGAATCAAGATCAATTGTGGGTACTATAACAAAGTAATCAATGATAGATATAATATTATAAAGTAAGTATACACAAAATTTTCAATTTCTGAAAAGTATATCAAACGTTTATGGAGAGGGAACAAACAAATGACATAATAATATATATACTTTATATCAGTTTATGATTTCTAGACAATTTATTAAGCAAAAAAAACAAAAGAAAAAAGATAAGAATAAACACAAACGTAAAAGCAAAAAACTACAAAATATTAAGCATAAAAAAAAAAAAAAAAAAGAATAAACAAAAATATAAAAGTAAAAAAATGACATTGATTTGATTGCCGCAGAGAGACAAAAGAAGAAGTGGAATACCTAATATGTCAAAGGAAATAAAAGAAAAGAGAAAATTATAGATGTATTAATAATATTAAGAACCCATTATAGATATTTTTCGGTAAGACCCATTAAATAATAAAAAGTAATTAGAAAATAAAAAAACATGAGAGACAATAATAAATCCAAACAAATAGGCCTTAGTCTACTAGTTTAATTGTGAAACTCTTTGTTGAGGTCACATTAATATTTAGACTTTTTACCTGTAAATTATCTTTTAAATTTTAAATATTTATTTAATTCAAAACATAATTTTTTTTGTCCTTAAATGAGATATTAAATTGTGAATGTTTAGGCACGTGTTCCAAGTAAACTCGTGCACGGCCAGTATGCTCAGGAGGGGTAGTTTCGTCATTAACTGCAAAACTGTGTTTCTCGAGGTAACCTTCGTCCGTTTCATCCGAGTTAAACCACCAAACCAAACGTGTAAGCCCGTACACATCGTCTACTGCAATCCGTCCGATCATCTGAAAGTCAAATACAATGATGATCTAACGGTGTACAATCATCGCAGAGTTGACTCTTACAAAACCCACACACACAATAATAATAATAAACCCTCCTCCGTTTTCTTCTCCTTTCCCAGTCTGACAACTCAGCCCCACAGTACTTTTGGCTGTACTGTCCATCACCGGATTCCTCACTTACCCCAACATCACTTCGCCACGTCATCACTCATCCACGTAACATCCTACGTGGCACCCACTTTTTCTATAAATCATTTTGTTTACTCCGTCTCCTTCTATGTGCTCTGCTCTGTATCTCCATATTCACTCTTTCTCTCCTTATTGGGCCTAGCATGGAGGAGGCAGGCCCAAAACCCATACCCGACCCAGAAGCCTACGACGACATCACCGGAAAGTTCATCGGGCTAATGGCGGACATGTCGCCGGAGATTCCGATCAGGGAAGAGCTAATAGAAGAGGTCATGCAAGAGCTTTACAGAGAAATAAGTAGTAACGGGGATGGGCCTGGGGTTGGGCCGGGGCCCAAGTCGACTACGGTGGCGGGATCAGAACAAGTTCCGACGACGTCGTTTGATGTTGTGATAGGTAAAGAAAACGACAAGAGCGAGAGTTGTGGAGCGTCGTTTTCGGAGTCGGCGTCGACGGTTATGGCGGGCATCGAGTACGTGGCGGCCACCGGAAGATTCGCCGGCCGGAATATGGGGTCCACGACGACAATGTGGAGAGAGAGTGGTGATGATGGGTCGTACTGGTCGTGGGATCATGGTGGTGATGATGATGAGGTAGTGATGATGAGGAAGAAGAAGAAGGGAGTAGTGGAAATGGACGGTTGTGATCGTGGGTGTGATGATCAAGAGGTTGATGATGAATGGTTGGCAAGAGTTCTGAGCTGGGGCCCAGTGGAGCTTGGTCCATGGTTTTGATCATTGGATATTATGATTCTGGGTCTTCATAGATTTTAAGGTATATAATATATTTATATAAATATATATATGTATGATATGTATGTTTAACTTAATTAGGTTTATTAATTATTTAGCTAAAAAAAGAAGGTTTTATAAATAGATAATGTAAATATTATTAGTTCTTATTTTTCGATGAAAACTCTCTCTTAATTATTATTTTTGTATATATTTATGTTGTTTTGTTGTGGTTCAATCATATCAATATCAAAATTAATAAATGAATCCATATAATATATATAAATATAGAAAAGTTTTTTTATAATCATGCACATCTTTATATATTTTTTTAAATTATAGTAGTTGATCATAAATTACGTAAAATAAATAATACATGTGTTATTATCTCATATAATAATTGTGATATATTAAATTCATACATATATTTTCATATGTCCATAAAGGCATATCAACTTAAGAACATTTCGATTATAAACAAGTATATATATATATGTATATTCACTTCGATGTGCTCGAAACTTGTATCTAATATATATTATATATAGTGATCACAAATATCATATAGAATATATAGATATAGTGTAAAAAATTAAGGTATAAACAAGTGGTAAATTTGAGAAATAAATAATATTTTGAGGTACGTACTCTCTTTACTCACACTAGTACACATGACTCAACACGTACTTTTTTTCACATGGGGTTGGCTTTGACATATGATTTATGTATACATAATACATATATATATATATAATATAATCATCATATATTCATAGTTAATATTTAATACATATGGTTGGTAATATTATTTGGTCTGATGTATGTTTGTAATGTATCGTTTTAGTACTCTCTATATATAATAATGTTCATTTCGTACTATATATTTTGAAATCGTACATATTTAATATTCTAAATTCAAACTTAATTAATAAATTTTTACCAATTTAATCTACTACTCTTAATTATATGAGTTATAAATTTAAATTTAATTACGTATAATTGATGACAATTTAGTCGTATTGATAAAATTTTATTTATCAAATATTCTAACTCTAGGATACCAAATGCATGATTTTAAAATACAAAATATCACATGAACATTATTGAAAAATAATAGTACCAATACGATACTTTGCAAAAACACAGAGTACCAAATAAGTAAATTTACTTATGTATATGATAATAATATATAATATATGTATATTGTTTTAAATATATATATAATATATGTATATATTATTACTATATATTTAACTAATAAATGACGTAAAAAAAAATATCTATTTCTTTTCATAATCAATTATTTATTCTTTTACATAATTAAGTTAACAAAAAAAAAACAGCATCGTGTACAATCATGATCACGAGCTTCAAAATTGAGTTCAGCTTTAATTTGTAACTCTATTTTTTTTGGCAGGCAGAGATATCCACATGTCAATATCGAAAGGATATAAAGCATTAACTAATCCAATATCCTTTTTTGTTTTGTTTTTATAAAGAAAATGAGTTTGTACGAGTGATAAAAAAAATCATGTGACTCTAAATTTATCTCTATCTCATATTATATATCGATTCAAGAGTCTGATCTAATACATCGAATTGAACAAGATTTATAATATGAAGTATTATAATTACAAGATTTAAATTATGAACAAATAGATCAAATAATTTAATTAATGTCTCAATTATTATATATATATCATTATATCTTAGTAGGGTCAGTCATAAGTTAAGGTAAGCTAGACTCACGCCTATAGACTCCTTTGCCTAAAGGTCTATTTTTTTTTTTAAATATTTTTTGAAAAATACCATAAACGTTTAGAAATTTTATACAAAAAAAAATTTCTAATCTTTAATATTTTCTAGAGTCCAATCCTATTCAAGGCCACCTTAATCTAAGTGATAATTTATATATGAGTTTCGTTGATTCAAATAACAACTTAAGAATATCGATAAGTTGCATTATTTGATCATTATACATCTATAACAAGGACCCCTAAAGCTAGCATATATATATATATATGCTATTTTTTTTTACTATAATATATAGCTTAGTAATAATAACAAGCTCAAAAAAAACATCCATTTCAATCCAAGTAGAGCTAGGCAGGTCCTAAAGATGGTTTATAATAAAAGAAAAAGGAACACTACTAATAGTAGTTAGTTAAAATAAAACATCAAAGCATTAATTATTCTTCACATGACCTAATAAATATCGAATAATAACAATTATTTGGCTATAGTGATATATATATATATAAAGATTGGTTATAACGAGCCCTAGTATAAGCCCTAGGAGAGACACAAATCAAAATTGATAACTACATGTACTTAACTCACATTGTACAATATGATCAATAAATGGCCGGCCTACATAAATAATAAATGTATATAATAAATTGATAGGTTTTTTTCTTTCTTTTTTTAAATCACATTTTGAAATTGAAAAGTATTAGTGATCTTTCAAAAATGATGTTTGAGACAAAAAAAATATAGAGATGTGTAAATTGATTATTGATTTTTGTACTAATTTTATTATTGTCATAAAGAGTATTTTGTGTTATGAAAATAATAATCATTTGACTATGTAATCGAACATAAGAGAGACCAATAATTCATTAAAAAAAAAAAACTTTTTTTTTATAATATTGACAATAAGAATATTATATAATGCTTTTAAAATATATGAAAACTACTAGATATTTTTAGTATACCTAAACTTAATATTATCATTGCTCAAAAAAAAATTCATAATATTAGTGGTGGTCATTAAGAAAAATAAATTATTAGGTTTTGTATAATGTCTTTTTCTTTTCTTTTTGCCCTTTTTGCCATAGGATAGGGTGTACCATGGAAAAAGACATTACAAACAATTTCCTTTTTGTTTTCTTTTTCTAATTATTATAAATAAGACAAGACATACCACCAACCTAAACTTAAATTATTGTACTTCTAAAGTAGAAAAGCTTATTTACTTGTCCTCCATAGATGTACCATATTTTCATTATCTACATTATATTAGGCTTTGGTCCATACCCTAGATGCTAGGCAGCCATAGCTAGCTCATATGTTTATTAGGTTATTTTGGACCTTATACATAATAATAATTTCATATATATATACATACATAATATGGTCCTTTTTCATTATTCTCTGCCTTAAATTTAGGTTAGCTTCTACTTAGAGAAACATACATTAATACTGTATGCATGTGTACATAATGAGAGTCCAATGTGGTCACCACTCACCTTTCACTTCACTTGTTTTGAACTAAAGCCAAATTTACACTACTATGCACTCAGCCACCCATTAATAGTAGGGTTTTTATTTTGGCAATATTATTATTATTGTGATATATATAGGACAATTTTTTTTTATAGGGGCTTCACTTTTAACTCTACTAGTGGGGCTCTCAGTGTTTCTCGACCCTTGAACAATTTTCAGCGCGATTTTTTTTATCACCGTGTATATTGTAGCTATTTAGAGCATCCGAAAAATTTTCAGAAAATTCCGAATTGTTTACAGTACCGAAAACTAGATTCAAACATGTTTTTCACGTGCATAAAAAAAATTAGTCACACGTGCAACAACATATTTAAACTTAGTTTTCGGTACTGTAAACTATTCGGAATTTTCTGAAAATTTGCAGGATGCCCTAAATAGCTACAATATACACGGTCTTAAAAAAAAATCGCGCTGAAAACTGTTCACGAGTCAAGAACACTGAAAGTCTTACTGGTAGGGCTTAAAGTGAAGACCCTATAAAAATATTCGCATATATATATATTTATATATTGACTCACATATGATAATGCACTCTACCCACCAACTTCAAATATTACTTTTGTCTTTTCATTTACTTCTCTCACAAAGTGTGTTCATTTATTCTTTTCCCAAACCTTTGCTCCTATAAATTTATATATATAAACACAATGAATTTTGATTAGTTTTATCGTTAATAATTAGTATTACTTTGATTTTTGAATTAATATTATAGTGATTAATTAAGACACAAATGATACTTTTGTCAGTGCGTTGTGTTTTGTTCAATAATTTATTGTGACATGTTAGACAATATCTAAATATGATACTTAACTGTAATTAGTTCTGTTAGCTAGTAGTTTGTTGTATTCAGTTGTGAGTCTAGTTGTTTTGTGTAGTCTGTTACATATTGTGCTACACTATGTAAGGTTGTAACTCAAATTTTCATTAATGAGAATTACTTTTTGCTCATTCATTTTGTTCAGAATTCATTCTTTCATTTTCCCTAACATGGTATCAGAACCATTGTGATCATTCTCTGTTTTTCATCGTTTATCTTCTTCTTCGACTTCATGGCTACTTCATCTAAACAAAGTGTATATACAATCTATTTATACAATAAAGGGCAACAGTAATATACCAAATGCACTCCTAGATATAAGCTTTATTAATTCTAGAAGATGGTAATCCCTTGGATATGGCATAACAGATTGCTATATTGGTTTCCAACGGGTTGGCAAATATCATGGGATTTTCTGACCGTTTAGAGAGGTAATTCTCTTGCTCTTTTTCTTTATTGCACATATCCTCATTAGTAATGGGATTTGATTTATTTTTGGATAGTGAATCAACATTATCTTTATCATGCCCCCTCAAGCTGGGAAGTGGTAGAGGATGAACGCCCAACTTGATCCTTTAATAATTCCTTCTCATTAAAGGATCTTAGTGATGTTACCTATTTCCTTAGAATTGAGCTCACTTATACAGATTATGGGGTTCATTTATCTCAACGTAAATACATCATAGACCTTTTGTGTCAAGCCAAGCTTCAGTATGCAAACTCACTGCCCACACCAATGACCGGGGGTGAAAAATTGTCTGCCTATGGAAATGACCTAGTTGAAGATCAAACATTATACGAGAGTCTTGTGGATGCACTACAATATGCAACAATAACAAGACTAGAAATATCATTTGCAGTCAACAAAGTTTCTTAATACATGCATAATCATCTTTAGTCACACTAGAAAACAGTCAAGAGGTTGTTGAGATACTGAAAGGGATTGAAAATTTGAAGATACACTGAGTTCCATTTGGTTGGATATTGTGATGTCAATTAGGCATCTGATCCAGACGATAGATGGCCTACATCAAGTTATTGTGCCTACCTTGGACCTAATCATGTTTCAAGGTCTTCTAAAAAGCAACAAACAGTCTCAAGAACGAGTACTGAAGCTAAATATCGAAGCTTGGCTAATCTGACTGCTGAAATCACTTGGCTCCAATCGCTACTTTCTAAGTTAGCTGTTCCACTTCATAGTACTCCCACACTATGGTGTGACAATCTCAGCACGATCCTAATGCTAGCTAACTCGATTCAACATGCACACACAAAACATGTTGAGTTAGACTTGCATTTTGTCAGAGAAAAGGTGGTTAATAAGCTCTTGCAAGTTAAACATGTTCCTTTGTTGGATCAGACAACATACATTTTCACTAAGGCACTCTCACCAACTCGATTTCTTCTCATAAGGACCAAACTTACAGTGGCTTCCTCACCCACTTAAGTTTGAGGGGGAGATGTTAGACAATATCTTAATACGCTACTAAACTATAATTAGTTTTGTTAGTTAGTAGTTAGTTGTAATCACTTGAGAGTCTGTTAGTTGTTTTGTGTAGTTTGTTACATATTGTGCTACACCATATAAGGTTGTAACTCAATTTTTTCATTAATGAGAATTACTCTTTACTCATTCATTTTGTTCAGAGTTCATTCTTTCATTTTTCCTAACAAGACATTATGCAAGAACAATTCAACGCTTTGAAACTTGAGAGGCATAATATAAAATATGGTATTTTTTAATAATTATACATAAAATAATATTTTTTTTAAAGTGGGAGCTATTTGTATAAAAAACATATTTATTTTTAAATTTAGTGTCTTTTTTATCGAGTAATAAATACAAACACGACTCGTTATGCTAACTTAACATGAAACCGTGTATAACTCAACACGCGTCTATATCTCAACATATAAATGTGTTTATACCTTATTATTTGACATGATTACTCAATATTATCATAATGATTATACACTAACAATGTCTAATTTCTTATTTGTTAATTGTATAAATGAACGTGATAAAATTAAAATGATTTAGTAGAAGCAAGAGAAAGTAGAATTGAAAGGTAAATCATAATTTGAGAAAATACAATTATAGAATTTGATAGATCTAAATGTGGTATAACTAAAATAACTTCATTAGTAGTGGGACATAGGTTCAAATTAATAATCAAACTAACACAATTGGTCTTTATTTAAGTTTTAAACTTGTGCCATTGCATAGAGCATAACCAAAAAGAGGATAAACATACAAAATTGAGACATTCTAAAAGTTTATTAGAAAAATAACCAACCATCTGTCCAAAAAGATATAACAAACAATTTGAATAAAACCTTATAATGAATTACACAAAATTATTAAAAAGTCCTAACTTATTAGAAAATTACAAACTAGCCCTTAATTTTACACTTTTTGAGAATTTTGGACTTTATTAGAATTGTCTTAAATGGCCATATATGAATTTTCACATCTTTTGCATTGCAACAAATGTATGTCTCCTCATATTTACATATCTCATCTGCTTTGTTGGATTTGTATATGAGATATGCCTAATGATTTATATATATATATATATATAATGCTATGAGACAGACACCAATAACAATATTATATATTAGTGTATATATATTTAGAAATTTTCTTAGGTTTGCATCACTTTTTCCTTTACTGTAAGAGTATTTTTTATTTTTGATATTTGGAGAAATTATAACTCATTTTTTTTTGCATGATGGCGTACATTATAGTTATAACAAGGATCATGCCAATTTTTTGGTAAATTCCAAATAATTTACAGTGCTGATTAGAGTTCAAACAGTCAGTTGTACGCGTCCTTAATTTTTTTTTTTACGAGTAGAAAATATACTATCTGAACTCTGATTTCGGTACTGTAAACTCATCACTTTTTCTTGAAAATTGGCGGGATACATATTATAACTATAATGTATGACATCATGCAAAAAAAATTGGATTATAATTTCTCTAAGTCCCAAAAATAGAAAACGCTCATACAATAGAGACAAAAATGATGCCCATGTTAACCCAAGATATGTTTCCAAGAGGGGGGGTGAATTGGAAATTTAAACTAATTTCGGAAATTTAAAACTTAATATGCCAAATTATGCAATAAATCAAATTAATCAAGTAAAAGCAAATAATATGGCAATCAAATATATATAGCAAATAATCAAATTTGTAATGTAAAGAGTTGAAGGTTAAGAAATCGCAAACTCTCGAATTTTACAAGGTTCGGTAGAACTAAGCCACCTACGTCCTTGGTCTTCAAAGCTATAGACCTAGCTTTGAGTTCAACTATCGAGCCAAGTTAGCGGGCTTGACTAACCCTTACAACCGGGAATTTTTCACCAAGGTATTTCCAAACCTCTTACAATAGTTTTCCACCACCAAGGACTATCAACCTCTTTTTCGGATTGTTGAAGTGCCAATCTCACTCTAACCGGGTTGTTTACAAAACCGGTGCCAACCTCACCTCAATCACAATATGGGAATGCGTTTGATATTACAAGCAAAAATCACTCTAGAAGTATGATAATACAATGAGAAACCTAGAGTGATTAGCAAGCACACTTAGAAGGAATAAATACAAATTTTGGCTCAAGTGTGTGAATATGTGTTTGGATGAGTTAAACTTTGAAAGCTCTTTGAACTCGATGGATTTGGTTTGGTATATGTAATAAATGCTCAGCCAACCTCCAACTTTGAGTGAAAAATGAGTTTATATAGAGTTTGGGAAAAAACTAGCCGTTTATAGCCGTTAGGGGTTAATTTTCGAAGCTGTCTGCCGCGAACCGGAAGTCCGGATGGGGAACCGGAATTCCGGTTTCCAATCCGGAATTCCGAATGGCAAACAGAGAGCAAAAGTCTGAATTGTGCCATTTTCCCGTTTTTCAATTCTTCATAACTTTTAGCTCGTTTATCCGATTTCAAAAATTCCAATTGCGTTACGACCGTATCGGGATGTATTTTCTTAAAAGTAAATTTAGGATATTTATTTCTCATTTTAAAAAATCACCATTTTTTAGTACGTGAGTGAGCCAAATTTTATACTTATGACTTAAAGTATACTTGCAATCACTTTACAAGACTAAGAAATGAAATTAAACCTTTATCTTGAGTTTCTTGAGTCTTGAAGTCCATTTCGGGTCGTTTCCGGAAAATTTGGTAAAATGACAATTTTGCCCTTGGTCATAAGTTTGACTTTGAAGTGCTAATTCACTTTGGTTTTTGCTACAAAATCAACAAATTATTAGTAACAAATAATAATCAAATATTTGTTAATCATCAAAACAAGGAGACTTAAGAGTTTGGGTCAACAATCTCCCCCTTTTTGATGATATCAAATATTTGATTATTTTAAAAGGGAAAGGAAATATTTTTAAATATTAATATTAGATTAGCTCCCTCTTAATGTGTGCAAGGGTAAAAGAAATTTACCTTTTAGTTTTACCTTGCATGATTTTGTAAACTCCCCCTCAATATATCACTTAAGTTCAAATAACATTGTTAGTCTTAGATATTGAGGTTTTTCCAAATATTAAAAAATAATCCTATCACTTCTCCCTCTTTTGATTCATCAAAAAGGATGGCAAAGGAATTCACAAAATAAATGGCAAAAATCAAAGAAAACATAACTAGCCATTGATTGAAATAACCATCAAAGTCAACCAAAAATATACAAGAATATGATGCACATGCTATGATGGTGGATGACCAAATCTATTTTACCAAATGATGAAAATAGAGAGAATAAGGGTGAGTTTTGAGAGATTTGGGTAGATAATGAGTGTAAAATCATGTGTGGGGTGTTTTGTATGAGAGAAATGGGTTGAAAGAGTTATTTTTACCCTTAATACTAAACTTCCCGGTTCATCCAGAATTCCGGATGGAATGTGCCCAACCAACCGGAATTCCAGTTGGTCATATATCAGCAGCTTTTTCATAAAAGTTGTCTAAAAACTTCGTTTTTACTCCGAATGACCCGAAACTTTTTCCAGAACCTTAAATATGATCAAATGAAGATGCTCAAACAAGAAAATCAGAAAAATGTTGAAAATTGAAGATTTTGGGTAGATTTTTCGATTTTAGTCAAGAAAACTGGAAACGTACCCAAAATGAGTTTTATTTATCCAAATTGAAAAATTCTTTTTGCAACACCTCAAGAATGTTAAATGTGAGGTGTGGGAAGTTACGGTTTCGAAAAATGATGAAAATTGAGCATTTTGGGCAAAATTCCTCTTTTAGGCTTAAAACTTTTAAAAATGCACATGTAAAATGCATGAAATGCATTCAAACTATTTTTCAACCATTTAGAACCTATAGGCATACTAATTTCACTCATTTAGACATGTTTAAACATATAAATTTATATAATGATCAATAATGTAAAAATTTGTGTGTGTACTAATTCAAAAAGTATGTCTAAAATATGCCTAAAAATCACAAAATGACCTATAATCTGATTTTTCAAGGAGTACAAGGTCATATATCATTTAGTTAATTTATTTATGCATTTGAAACATGTAAATATCATATTGAGAGTACATATGCATAAATTTATAAGTAAAGAGAGATATGATACCAATGATTTAAAGTCGCTAGTGAACCTTATATTTCATTGAGGTTGGTCATTCCTAGCTCTCTTCTAATGAAACTAAATCTCTCATCACTAAGAGGCTTGGTGAATATGTCCGCTAATTGGAATTCGGTGCTTACAAAGTCTAGTACAATTTCACCTCTTTGGATATGGTATCTAAGGAAGTGGTGCCTTATATCAATATGCTTGGCTCTAGAATGCAAGATTGGATTCTTAGAGAGGTTAATGGCACTAGTATTGTCACACTTTATGGGTGTACATTCAAAATCAACATCAAAATCCTTAAGAGTTTGTTTCATCCAAAGTATTTGAGCACAACAACTACCGGCGGCAATGTATTCGGCTTCGGTTGTGGATAGGGCTACCGAGTTTTGTTTCTTGCTAAACCATGATACTAAAGAGTTTCCTAGAAAGTGACATGTTCCACTAGTACTTTTCCTATTCGACTTACAACCGGCAAAGTCCGCATCCGAGTAACTAATGATTTCAAAGTTTGAGTTCTTGGGATACCAAAGCCCTAGATTCATTGTACCTATCAAGTATCTAAAGATTCTCTTAACGGCACTTAAGTGGGATTCCTTGGGACATGATTGGTACCTAGCACATAGACCAACACTAAACAAAATATCGGGTCTACTAACGGTTAAATATAATAATGAACCAATCATACCTCGATACTTGGTGATGTCAACATCCTTACCACTTTCATCCTTGTCTATATTTATGGAGGTGCCCATAGGGGTTTTCATGGACTTTGCATTGGCCAAATCAAACTTTTGAAGTAGATCCTTGATGTACTTAGATTGACTTATGAATATTCCATTCTTTTGTTGCTTTATTTGAAGTCCAAGGAAAAAGTTGAGCTCTCCCATCATGCTCATCTCGAATTCACTATGCATACACTTTGAAAATTCTTCACAAAGAGCATCATTAGTAGCACCAAAAATAATATCATCAACATAGATTTGTACTATAATAATGTCTTTTGATTTTCTTTTAATAAAAAGTGTATTATCCGCTTTTCCCATTGAAAAACCATTTGAGATAAGAAAAGTGCTTAAACGATCATACCAAGCTCTAGGAGCTTGCTTTAAACCATATAAAGCTTTCTTTAATTTATAAACATGGTTAGGGTGTTTGTGATCTTGAAAACCGGGGGGTTGAGAGACATAAACCTCTTCCATAATGTATCCATTTAAGAAAGCGCTTTTAACATCCATTTGATACAAGACAAAATTCTTGTGGCATGCAAAAGCTAATAACATTCTTATGGACTCAAGTCTTGCTACCGGGGCAAAGGTCTCCTCATAATCAATTCCTTCTTCTTGATTGTAACCTTGGGCCACTAATCTAGCCTTGTTACGCACAATGACCCCATGCTCATCTACCTTATTTCTATAGACCCATTTTGTTCCAATCACCGATTGGTGTGACGGTCTTGGAACTAACTCCCAAACATCATTTCTAATAAATTGATTTATTTCTTCTTGCATAGCTAGAAGCCAAGATTCATCGAACTCGGCCTCTTTAAAATTCTTTGGTTCAATTTGAGAAATAAAAGCAATGAAATTACACAGGTTTCTAAGGGAGCTTCTAGTTGTGACTCCTTGTGAAGGATCACCTAGAATTTGGTCTATAGGATGAGCACTTTTGAACTTCCACTCATGAGGGAGGTTAGAATCCATACCTTTGCTTTCATTTACCTTTTCCTCGGGTAGTTCCTCTTTGGGAGTTTGTGAAGGAGCGTTAGATGATTCTCCAATGTCAAGCTTTTGAACCTCTTCTCCCAAACCTACAACATCATCATCTACACTTTTGCTTGTAGGAGGGTTAGACTCATCAAATGCAACATGAATAGATTCTTCAACAACATTAGTTCTTTTGTTATAAATTCTATAAGCTTTACTATGTGTTGAATAACCTATAAAAATTCCAACATCGGATTTTGCATCAAATTTTCCAAGGTTGTCCTTGGTGTTCAAAATATAGCATTTACATCCAAAAACTCTAAAGTATCCAATGTTGGGTTTTCTCCCTTTCCAAAGCTCATAAGGGGTTTTATTCATGTTAGGCCTAATGAAAACACAGTTCAAAATATAACAAGAAGTATTAACGGCCTCGGCCCAAAAATATTTAGGTAATGAGATTTCATTGAGCATTTACCTAGCCATTTCTTGAATCGTTCTATTCTTCCTTTCGACAACTCCATTTTGTTGTGGAGTTCTTGGAGCCGAAAAGTTATGGTTAAAACCATGTTCATCACAAAACAATTCTAAGGCATCATTGTCAAACTCTCCACCATGATCACTCCTAATGGAGGTGATTGAATGCCCTTTTTCATTTTGCACACTCTTACAAAATTTAACTAGATTTTCCAAAACATCATTTTTGAGTTTCAAAAATATAACCCATGTAAATCTAGAAAAATCATCAACAATCACAAATGCATAGTATTTACCACCTAGACTAGCAATTCTTGAAGGACCAAATAAATCAATATGAAGCAATTGCAAAGGTCTAGAGGTTGAAATCTCTTTCTTGGAATGAAAAGATGTTTTAATTTGTTTTCCAAATTGGCATGCATCACAAAGTTTATCTTTAACAAAAGGAATAGATGGCAAACCAACAACAAGATCTTTTCTAACCAACTTTGAAATAGAATCCATACTAGCATGTCCTAATCTTCTATGCCACAACCAAGAATTATCATTCATAACGGTTAAACATTTATTTTTGCTATCAAAGGAATCAACATCAATAACATAAACATTATCCTTCCTTTCTCCAACAAAAATAACTTCATTGGTTGAAGCATTTTCAATGGAGCATTTTGAGGATTAAAAAACAACACGAAAATCTTTATCACATAGTTGACTAATACTAAGTAAATTATGTTTAAGGTTATCAACAAGAAGCACATTTTTAATACATGGAGAGTATATGTTACCGATATCACCAATGCCCAAGATTTTTCCTTTTGAATTGTCTCCAAAAGTGACAAAGCCACTTTCCTTGCTCTTAAAACTCGAAAATCTTGATGGGTCACCGGTCATATGCTTGGAACAACCACTATCCAAGAACCACAAGCTTTTGCTCTTCCTTGTTGATTCCTACAAAAATAAAATCATTTGTTGGCCTTTGGTACCCAAACAACTTTGGGTCCTTTCTTGTTAGTTTTGGAACCCTTTGGTACCCATTTGGTCTTGCCTAGATATGCATATCTCTTTACATGACAATATGAAATAGTATGACCATCTTGGTTACAATATGTGCATGTAAAGTGTGGTAGGCTAGTTGGTTTTACAAAGAAGTTTCTCAAAAAATTTTGTTTCCTACTAGGATCATATCCAATACCACTTTTTCCAAAACCACAAGATTGACTCCCTAGCATAAGTTCATAGCCTTCTTTACCTTTTGTAAAAGTATATATGTCATTCTTAAGGCTTTTTATGTTATCATGCAATTTTCCAATTTCTTTCTTATATGAGGAGCAAGTAGTACATTGAGATTTAGTTAAAAGTCCTTTTTCATTTAATTTCAAAATCTCAATTTCTTTTAATAGCATGTTGGTCTTTTCTCTAAGAGTTTGGTTTTTAGCAAGCAATTTTCCAAAATCATTAAATAGATCCTTAAATGAACTAGACAACTCATCATATGGTATTTCTAAGTTATCATCATCATTTTCACTATCATAATCACTTTGGCTAGAAATGCTTACCCCATCATCAAGAGCCATCATGCACATGTTAGCTACTTCATTCTTCTCCTCATTGTCGGAGTCCTCCTCATCACTATTGAGCCAATCCGCCAACATTGCCCTTCCTTTGTATTTATTTTTCTTTCTCATTGGGCAATCCATCTTCATGTGGCCGGGCTTCTTGCATTCAAAGCAAATCGGTGGATCATCTTTGCTTTTCCTTTCCTTTGAGTCATTTCCTCTATGTGGCTTCTTCTCAAAGTTCTTCTTGAATTTCATGAACTTTTTGTACTTCTTTGTGAAGAGTGCCAAGTCCTCCATGTCACTACACATGCTATCCTCATCATCCTCACTAATGGCACGGGATGAGGAAGACTTGAATGCAATAGTCTTCTTTTTCTTCTCAACTTCCTCTTCTTCTTGTGCACTCATGAAAATTTCATGGTTCATGAGTGAACCAATTAGTTCTTCCAAGGGAAGTGTTGAGAGATCCTTGGCTTCTTGAATGGCAATCACTTTGCCTTGATAGGCTTTGGTGAGACTTCTCAAAATCTTGGTCACCATCTCCTTTTGTGAAAGTACTTTGCCAAGAGAATTCAAACCATTAGTGATAGTAGTGAAACGAGTATACATGTTGGCAATAGTTTCATCTGCTTTCATCTTAAAGTTCTCATATTGAGTAGAATAAATTTGAATTTTAGTTTCCTTCATAGCATTTGTTCCTTGATGAGTGACTTCAAGCATTTTCCACATATCATGAGCGGTAGAGGCTTGTTTAATATTTTTGAACACATCTCTATCCAAACCACATATAAGTGCATATTTAGCTTTAGCATTCTTAGAAAGCATTTTCTTATCTTCTTCGTCATATGCCTCATATGTCTTAATAACTTCTTTACCATTAATGACATGTTTAGGAATGTAAGGACCATTAGACACTATATGCCACAAGTCATAATCAATAGATTGAAGATAAGTTTCCATCCTAATTTTCCAATAGGGAAAGTCTACTCCATTGAAGAATGGTGCTCTAGTTGTGTAATGACCCACTAATCTAGTCTAATTGGACCATTATCGAAACTATACATAAAACTTACATTTTTACGAAAATACCATAATTTATTGAGTAACTTGAAAAATAAGAGTTATTTACAAATAAACAGAATACTAAGAAGGATTTTGGGATCCCATTGTCTTTAAAACAAAACAAGATTTAAAATAAAAGACATTACATAATAATGCGGAAAATACACATAAAAACCATAAAAAACATAAAAGGAGACTATATCCTCGAATCGAATAACGCTCGGCCCCTTGACTCCATTCATCATCGATACACATTCTCCAAGCGTCACGAATCTTTCCGCCTCTAAACTTATTTTCCTGCACATAAACAGAAAGGAGTGAGCCTAATGCCCAGTAAGGAAAATCTAACACAAAGTCACATACATAATTTCATAAGAAAACATAAAGACTTAACATAATACATATAACATACACTTATTATAATGGCCATTATTACTTGGGGTCCCATAGACTAAACAAGCATATGCCCATGGGATTAGTGGGGTCCTACTAGCTAAGTAGGTCATATGCCCATAACCCATTTGGGGTCTTGTTAGTCATATGGGTCATATGCCCAAGCCTACAAACATACACATATACATATCATAACACTTTTAATAACATAAACATATAGATAACATAAGCACATAACATATTAATTCTAGCCTATTTTCCTTACCAAAGTTACCGAGATTATGGACTGAGTTGGGACTGTTGGAACACTCCTAAAACCATAAGAAAGAGTAAGTCTAAAGAAAGGAGATGAAATGAAAGAGATGGAAAGACTAAACCATAGAAAACATACTTACCGACTTATATGCTTAAAAGCTTGGATTCCCTAACCAAAATAAGAATAAGGTTAGGGGACTGAGTAGAAGGTTTTGAGAAAGGAAATAACATAAAATACAGAAAGCAACTAGAGTTTTGGGTTTACCTCAAAGATTGCAAGATCAATCTAACATCCACCGAAATACTATAGCACTCACTTCCCAAAGTGTTTGATAAGCTTATGATGTTTAAGCTTATAGTTTTTCCCCAAACCAAGTGTTTACACTCTCACACTCACTTAACACTAGCAGCCTCTGAACTTAGAGCAAATGGTGAATAATGGCTGGGTACTAGGTCCTATTTATAGAGTTTGGGAATGAAAATATCTTGATTTTACTTGAATAAAAATAATGGCTTTTTAAGTGAAAATCATTTGAATAATCGTTCAGCAGAGGCTGAAGACTCGTTCAGAAGATGCTGGACTGTTGAAGGAGTTTGAATGGCTGAAGGGAAAAGAATTCAAATGTATTTGAATTCATGCTGGTGGAGGCGATATATCGCCCCCTATAGGCAATATATCGCCTGGACCTTTGTTCCCGAGGCGACCGTGCATCGATTCATGTTTTCCGTATCTACGTGCTGCGACATATCGCCCCCTATAGCTGCGATATATCGGCATACGCTGAATATTTAAACACGAATTTACACATTTTTAGCTGAGTTTGAATGGAGTAAACAGCCTTGACTAAGCCCTCAACGTGCTCAAAGCTGCTGACTGACCCTATACATTCAAACTTTTTCCCTTATTTAATTTAATCCTCAAAAATACTTAATCCTTAATTACCATTCAAAACATGTGCTTAAAATCCTATTGGTTGATGTCTAAACCTTATAATATAGTAATATAATCCTTAATATCAGACACATTAATCAAACCTTAGGTTATACTTAATATTCTTAAACTATAGGTTAAACTTAGAAAATCTATAAGTACTACTATGAGTGTCCAAATAACTCCCGGTCTGAACCAAAAATCCAAAGTAACAATGATAACACTAAACATACTATAATACTACTAAACAATTAGCTAAGTAAAGTTCTTGGACTCTACAATTCTCCCCTACTAAAAAGAATTTCGTCCTCGAAATTTACTTACCAAATAATTCCGGATACCGGCTCTGCATGTCCTCTTCCAACTCCCACGTTGCCTCGCGTTCAGAACTATTGCTCCATAGGACTTTAACTATAGGAAAGCTCTTGGACCGTAACTGCTTCATCCCCCTATCTAGGATGCTAACCGGTCGTTCCTCGTAACTTAAGTCCTTCTGGAGTGCTATGGTGTCGTACTTGAGGACGTGAGATGGGTCTGACACATACTTGCGTAACATCGAGATGTGGAAGACGTTGTGACTATCGGCTAGTGCTGGCGGTAGGGCTAGTCTATACGCAACTGGTCCCACTTTGTCCAATATCTCAAAAGGACCAAAGAATCGGGGACTGAGCTTGCCTTTCTTCCCGAACCGCTTGACACCCTTCATAGGAGATATCTTCAGGAAGACTTGATCTCCAACTTGGAACTCCACATCGCGTCGCTTGGTATCCGCATAGCTCTTCTGACGGCTTTGAGCAGCAAGCATACGCTGTCTAATATGCGTTACTGCTTCTTGAGCTTGCCTAACAGCTTCGGGCCCTAGAAGCTGCCTTTCTCCTACCTCGTCCCAGTGCAACGGTGATCGGCACCTTCTTCCATATAGCAACTCATAAGGTGCCATTCCGATCGTCGACTGGTAGCTGTTGTTGTACGAGAACTCGATCAGCGGTAAGTACTTGTTCCACGATCCTCCAAAGTCAAGTACACATGCGCGTAGCATATCCTCTAAGATCTGAATCGTACGCTCTGACTGCCCATCTGTCTGAGGATGGAAAGCTGTACTAAGACTTAACTTAGTACCCATGGCTTGCTGTAAGCTTCTCCAAAATCTTGACGTAAACACTGATCCTCTATCTGATACTATCGTCTTGGGGATTCCATGCAATCGTACAATCTCTTGGATGTAGATGTCTGCATATTGGTCTGCCGTATAAGAAGTCTTAACAGGCAGAAAATGAGCCGACTTGGTTAGTCTATCTATGACTATCCAAGCAGAATCATGCTGCTTATTTGTCTTTGGCAGACCCGTCACGAAGTCCATGGCTATATCATCCCACTTCAATTCCGGTATGCTAAGCGGTTGCAATAATCCTGCAGGCCGCTGATGCTCCGCCTTCACTTGCTGGCATACCAGACACTTAGATACATACTCCGCTATGTCCTTCTTCATCCCTGGCCACCAATAGACTGCCTTGATGTCATGAGTCATCTTGGTAGACCCTGGATGAACCGAGTATGGGGTGTTGTGCGCTTCTTCTAGGATCGTCTTCTTAATACTTTGATCGTCTGGCACGCATACCCGATCCTTATATCTCAATAAACCTTGACTGGATATTGAGAAATCTGTAGTCTTGCCTTCTCGGACTGCATCCATGTGCGTTGCTAGTGAATCATCATGTCTCTGACCATTCCGTATGTCTTCTAGCAGATTCGATTGGATAGACAAGTTAGCCAGCTTGCCTACAACCACTTCTATTCCGGCACTGATAAGCTCCTGTTGCAGTGGCTTTTCTATTCCGGATAAGGCTGCTAAGTTCCCATAACTTTTTCGGCTAAGTGCATCGGCAACTACGTTTGCCTTCCCCGGGTGGTATAGGATTTCGCAGTCGTAATCCTTTACTAACTCTAACCACCTGCGCTGCCTCATGTTAAGCTCCTTCTGAGTAAAGAAGTATTTTAAACTTTTGTGGTCCGTATAAATCTCGCACCGTTCTCCGTAAAGATAATGGCGCCAGATTTTTAACGCAAAGACCACCGCTGCCAACTCCATATCGTGAGTTGGATAGCGTTGTTCATACTCCTTTAACTGACGTGAGGCGTAGGCTATCACCTTGTCATTTTGCATCAGTACGCATCCCAGCCCTAACTTTGATGCATCACAGTAGACAACGAACTTGTCGTTGGGTGTTGGGACACTAAGTACTGGAGTTGAGCAAAGCTTATCCTTAAGCAACTGGAAGCTTTCCTCACACTTATCATTCCAGTTAAACTTTTGTTGCTTCCGGGTCAAGTTGGTGAGTGGAGTGGCTATCTTAGAAAAGCCCTCTACAAACTTTCTATAGTAACCTGCTAGCCCTAAGAAGCTTCTTACTTCCGACGCGTTCTTTGGTCTAGGCCAATCCTTCACGGCCTCTACCTTCGATGGATCTACTGCAACTCCGTCTTTCGATATGATGTGCCCGAGGAACGCCACTTGTGAGAGCCAAAACTCGCATTTCTTGAACTTCGCGTAGAGTTGGTGCTCCTTCAATCGCGTCAAAATCGTCCTCAAGTGTTCCTCGTGCTCCACTTCATCCTTGGAGTAAATTAAAATGTCATCGATGAACACAACGACGAATTTATCCAAGTAGTCCTTGAAGACCCTATTCATTAAGTCCATAAACGCGGCTGGCGCGTTAGCAAGACCAAAAGACATTACCAAGAACTCGTAATGTCCATAACGAGTCCTAAAGGCTGTCTTAGGGATATCTTCTCCCTTTACCTTGAGCTGATGATACCCGGACCGTAGATCGATCTTAGAAAATACAGTCGCGCCTCGGAGTTGATCAAACAAATCATCAATCCGAGGTAGCGGGTATTTGTTCTTAATTGTTACTTTATTCAGCTCTCGGTAGTCTATGCACATGCGCATACTTCCGTCCTTCTTCTTCACGAATAGTACCGGAGCTCCCCATGGTGAATGGCTTGGCCTAATGAAACCCAAGTCTAGGAGTTCTTGTAGCTGCGTCTTTAACTCCTTGAGTTCCGTAGGTGCCATCCGGTATGGTGCCTTAGAGATAGGCTCGGTGCCCAGTACTAATTCTATCGTGAAGTCTATTTCTCTAGTTGGCGGCAATCCTGGCAAGTCATCGGGAAATACTTATGGAAATTCTTGTATGACTCGAACATCTCCAACTTTGAGTGATGTCTCCTTCTCCACATTCGTGATGTTGGCTAAGAATGCTTGGCATCCTTTCTCCATCATTCTCTGAGCTTTGAGAGATGACACTAACGGTGTGCGTAGTCCTGAAGCTTGTCCCATGAAGCACAGTTTCTGGCCGTCAGGAGTCTCGAACATCACCTTCTTGCGTCTGCAGTCGATCGTTGCGCCATGCCGTGCTAGCCAATCCATGCCTAGTATGACGTCGAAGTCTTTGATCACCAGCTCTATCAGGTCTCCTTCTAGTTCCTTGTCCTCAATCTTGATTGGTACGCCTCGTATAATTCGTGATGATAGAACTACTTTGCCCGAAGGCAACTCGGTTGCAAACCTAGTTCTAAATCTTTCACTAGGTTTGTCTAGTTTATCTATCATTCCTAACGAAATATACGAATGGGTGGCTCCCGAATCAAATAATACATGACATAATTTATTGAGGATGGAAACCTGACCTGTGACCACCTTGTTGCTAGCATCCGCCTCTCCTTGGGTTAAAGCAAAAACCCGAGCAGGAACCATCTTTTCGTCCTTCTTTCCTTCCGACTTTTGCTGAGGACAGTCTCTTTTACGATGCCCTTCTTGACCACAGTTGAAACACTCCTTGGTGTTGGCACGGCATTCTCCAGGATGCTTCTTCTGACATTTGGCACATGGCGGGTATTCCACGTAGCCCGACCTATTTCCCCCATTACTTGGTCGTGCCCTTTTATTGTTGTCGGCTTGCTTGTTGTCAGGATGCCTTCTCTTCTGTCTGTTACCGTTGTTGTTGGACTGACTGTTGCTGGACTGATTGTTGTTCCGACTGGCCTGAGGTTGGCTCTGCTGCCTAGGTTCCGGCTTGCTGGCTTCTTCTTTGCTCACGTTGGCTTGCAACCTTTCTACTTCAATTGCCGTCTCAAGAATGTCGGCATATGAAGTGTTTCCCGGGTTTGCTAACTTAACCCCCATCTCGATCTTCGGGCGAAGTCCTCTAACAAACTTGTTCACCCTTAGATAGTCGGTCGGAACTAACTCTGCCGCGAACTTGGCTAAGCGATCAAACTGACGAGCATATTCCGCCACTGTTAAATTCCCTTGCTTCAGATTGGTGAACTCCTCAACTCTCATAGCAAGTACCGCTGAATTGTAGTACTTCTTGTGGAAGAGCTCCACAAATCGGGTCCACGTCATAGTGGCAGCATCGTGGGATTGCTGGACCAAATCCCACCATATCCTGGCATCTTTCTTGAGTAAAGATGAGACGCAGGATATGCGGTCAGCATTATTGAGGTTCATGTGGGCTAGGATCGGCTCCACATTCCTTAGCCATTCTTCTGCTTCAAAGGGGTCCGTAGTCCCTTCGAAGTTCGGAGCGTGCTGCTTGCGGAACCTCTCGTACACTGGCTCCATATGCTGTACAGGATAAGGAGCGTAGTTCGTCATAGGCCATCCCCCATACGGACCAACTTGTTGGGGTGCTGGGGCCATTGGCTGTGGCTGCGGCTGCGGCTGTGGCGGAGGCTGAGGCTGAGATTGAGCCTGTTGGCGTTGTTGCTGCAGAAATTCCTCGACTTGCTGTCGCAGTCTGGCAATCTCTGCAGTGTTGTCAGCTGGCTGTGCCGGTGCATTGCGACGAGCAGTAACACGCACTCTCCTTCGGCGAACGGTAGGGACCGCATTGGTCGCTGGAACATCGTTGGAAGCGTTCCCGTTGGTGCGAGCAGATCTTCGGAGAGACATCGTAGCAGAGTTCTAACAGTTAAAAGAAACATGTTAGAACTTTTTCCTAATAGGCTCTAAGGCAAAAACTTATTCTAAAACAAACATATCTCGGACCTATTTATTATGACTTTTTATGAAAAATTATATAGGTCTTTATTTATTATTAGAGTGGGTTTCTATACTTAGAAAAACAAGTCATCTTTATTTTCTAAGTGTGTTTCTAATAAGCCTATATGACTTAATTCTCAGGCTCGAAACTTATCTTTGTTCCAAAGTTAACCATATTGAGGGAGGGCTGGGATCAGTAAAATCGTTCCCACTACTAAGGCCCCCTAACTCTCAACAAGGAAACCAGGTTCATTGATTCGTATCCACCCTCACCGAACTCAGTCATTATTCATTTTATTTAGTATTTATTATGATTGAAAAAAAAAATTCAAACTCACACATGATATTCAAATAGCATGTTTATTCATTTGGAAAAAAAAAAAATTCACTTATTACAATCATAACATAAAAGTAAATAAAACAAATAAAAACTACTAATCTAAAAATCGGGATCTTCTACATCCGATCCATCATCTAACATATCATCATCTATAGCCTCATAGTCATCATTATCATGAGCATCAAAATGCCCTCTAGGAAGGTTTGTGAGAATCCTATTCTTTTGCTCCTTGGTGAATTGAAATTCAAATTTTGCGGTGAACCTAACTAAGAGGAAATAGTATCTCATTGCTAATGGTGATTCATCCTCATCATTCATTTCTTCCCATATTTCTTCTAAGGCTGCTATTACAGGATGGAAATCTTTAAACAACCTAATCACTAATACATATTGTTCCGTTGATCTTAGCATTATTTGTTTAGCCTCTTGAAGGCCACCTATTGCTTGGTGAAACAAAAGCAACCTTCGAGTAATCCTTTCTAGGGCTCCTACGGTGTTTCTTGGCTCCCTTATTCTTTTTAAGGCCTTAATGGCTCGGATATCTTGGTAGGTTAAAGCTCCATTCATTTTTAACTGAAACATAAACACTAAAGTTGTTAGCTATACACATAGACAAAGTAACTTGTAACTTAAACACTTACTTGGCGGTCCGATTCGGAGCTTGAGCATGTGTATCGAGGAGAACTTCATGCGAAGGAACCGTTTGCTCTGATACCAACTGTAATGACCCACTAATCTAGTCTAATTGGACCATTATCGAAACTATACATAAAACTTACATTTTTACGAAAATACCATAATTTATTGAGTAACTTGAAAAATAAGAGTTATTTACAAATAAACATAATACTAAGAAGGATTTTGGGATCCCATTGTCTTTAAAACAAAACAAGATTTAAAATAAAAGACATTACATAATAATGCGGAAAATACACATAAAAACCATAAAAAACATAAAAGGAGACTATATCCTCGAATCGAATAACGCTCGGCCCCTTGACTCCATTCATCATCGATACACATTCTCCAAGCGTCACGAATCTTTCCGCCTCTAAACTTATTTTCCTGCACATAAACAGAAAGGAGTGAGCCTAATGCCCAGTAAGGAAAATCTAACACAAAGTCACATACATAATTTCATAAGAAAACATAAAGACTTAACATAATACATATAACATACACTTATTATAATGGCCATTATTACTTGGGGTCCCATAGACTAAACAAGCATATGCCCATGGGATTAGTGGGGTCCTACTAGCTAAGTAGGTCATATGCCCATAACCCATTTGGGGTCTTGTTAGTCATATGGGTCATATGCCCAAGCCTACAAACATACACATATACATATCATAACACTTTTAATAACATAAACATATAGATAACATAAGCACATAACATATTAATTCTAGCCTATTTTCCTTACCAAAGTTACCGAGATTATGGACTGAGTTGGGACTGTTGGAACACTCCTAAAACCATAAGAAAGAGTAAGTCTAAAGAAAGGAGATGAAATGAAAGAGATGGAAAGACTAAACCATAGAAAACATACTTACCGACTTATATGCTTAAAAGCTTGGATTCCCTAACCAAAATAAGAATAAGGTTAGGGGACTGAGTAGAAGGTTTTGAGAAAGGAAATAACATAAAATACAGAAAGCAACTAGAGTTTTGGGTTTACCTCAAAGATTGCAAGATCAATCTAACATCCACCGAAATACTATAGCACTCACTTCCCAAAGTGTTTGATAAGCTTATGATGTTTAAGCTTATAGTTTTTCCCCAAACCAAGTGTTTACACTCTCACACTCACTTAACACTAGCAGCCTCTGAACTTAGAGCAAATGGTGAATAATGGCTGGGTACTAGGTCCTATTTATAGAGTTTGGGAATGAAAATATCTTGATTTTACTTGAATAAAAATAATGGCTTTTTAAGTGAAAATCATTTGAATAATCGTTCAGCAGAGGCTGAAGACTCGTTCAGAAGATGCTGGACTGTTGAAGGAGTTTGAATGGCTGAAGGGAAAAGAATTCAAATGTATTTGAATTCATGCTGGTGGAGGCGATATATCGCCCCCTATAGGCAATATATCGCCTGGACCTTTGTTCCCGAGGCGACCGTGCATCGATTCATGTTTTCCGTATCTACGTGCTGCGACATATCGCCCCCTATAGCTGCGATATATCGGCATACGCTGAATATTTAAACACGAATTTACACATTTTTAGCTGAGTTTGAATGGAGTAAACAGCCTTGACTAAGCCCTCAACGTGCTCAAAGCTGCTGACTGACCCTATACATTCAAACTTTTTCCCTTATTTAATTTAATCCTCAAAAATACTTAATCCTTAATTACCATTCAAAACATGTGCTTAAAATCCTATTGGTTGATGTCTAAACCTTATAATATAATAATATAATCCTTAATATCAGACACATTAATCAAACCTTAGGTTATACTTAATATTCTTAAACTATAGGTTAAACTTAGAAAATCTATAAGTACTACTATGAGTGTCCAAATAACTCCCGGTCTGAACCAAAAATCCAAAGTAACAATGATAACACTAAACATACTATAATACTACTAAACAATTAGCTAAGTAAAGTTCTTGGACTCTACAAGTTGTGCTTAAACCTTCTAACATGTTATTTTGTGAATTACTTGGAAACGCCATGCTCTAGATTGTGAAATCAAATCAAATAAATGAGCCCTTGCTCTGATACCAATTGTTAACCCAAGATATGTTTCCAAGAGGGGGGGTGAATTGGAAATTTAAACTAATTTCGGAAATTTAAAACTTAATATGCCAAATTATGCAATAAATCAAATTAATCAAGTAAAAGCAAATAATATGGCAATCAAATATATATAGCAAATAATCAAATTTGTAATGTAAAGAGTTGAAGGTTAAGAAATCGCAAACTCTCGAATTTTACAAGGTTCGGTAGAACTAAGCCACCTACGTCCTTGGTCTTCAAAGCTATAGACCTAGCTTTGAGTTCAACTATCGAGCCAAGTTAGCGGGCTTGACTAACCCTTACAACCGGGAATTTTTCACCAAGGTATTTCCAAACCTCTTACAATAGTTTTCCACCACCAAGGACTATCAACCTCTTTTTCGGATTGTTGAAGTGCCAATCTCACTCTAACCGGGTTGTTTACAAAACCGGTGCCAACCTCACCTCAATCACAATATGGGAATGCGTTTGATATTACAAGCAAAAATCACTCTAGAAGTATGATAATACAATGAGAAACCTAGAGTGATTAGCAAGCACACTTAGAAGGAATAAATACAAATTTTGGCTCAAGTGTGTGAATATGTGTTTGGATGAGTTAAACTTTGAAAGCTCTTTGAACTCGATGGATTTGGTTTGGTATATGTAATAAATGCTCAGCCAACCTCCAACTTTGAGTGAAAAACGAGTTTATATAGAGTTTGGGAAAAAACTAGCTGTTTATAGCCGTTAGGGGTTAATTTTCGAAGCTGTCTGCCGCGAACCGGAAGTCCGGATGGGGAACCGGAATTCCGGTTTCCAATCCGGAATTCCGAATGGCAAACAGAGAGCAAAAATCCGAATTGTGCCATTTTCCCGTTTTTCAATTCTTCATAACTTTTAGCTCGTTTATCCGATTTCAAAAATTCCAATTGCGTTACGACCGTATCGGGATGTATTTTATTAAAAGTAAATTTAGGATATTTATTTCTCATTTTAAAAAATCACCATTTTTTAGTACGTGAGTGAGCCAAATTTTATACTTATGACTTAAAGTATACTTGCAATCACTTTACAAGACTAAGAAATGAAATTAAACCTTTATCTTGAGTTTCTTGAGTCTTGAAGTCCATTTCGGATCGTTTCCGGAAAATTTGGTAAAATGACCATTTTGCCCTTGGTCATAAGTTTGACTTTGAAGTGCTAATTCACTTTGGTTTTTGCTACAAAATCAATAAATCATTAGTAACAAATAATAATCAAATATTTGTTAATCATCAAAACAAGGAGATTTAAGAGTTTGGGTCAACAGCCCATACCTTAAAAGCTCTCTATATATTTATATATACCCCATCTATTTATTAGGTAGTGTTGCCTTGGGTTAAGGTAGGCTCCTAAGCCTAGGATCCCAAAGCTCATGATCGCACAAAATAATTTTAAAAAATCGATTAAAATCTAAAATAAAATTATATAATTTTGGAAATTTTAGACTTTATTGTTGAATTTTCAAATTAAAGTTTTTTATAATATATTTTTAAGAATACGATACTTAGGTTTTTTTATTTTAAGTATGAATGGCGATTCGGGTCACGACACAAATTATCACAAGTTAGTATCATGAAAAATATGTGTATGTCGAAATTAGGTAGAACTCGAATGACACGACAATATTTTAGGTTGGGTTAGGGTCAACTCGTGTGACACAAAATTGACATGTTTATATTCAATATATTATTAAAATTATTAATTTATAGTTAAAATATGATTTATTTTCTATAAAAAATAAATCTTAAGTAAAAAGAAAATTCTTTAAAAGAATATAGCATAATTTATATTACACTTGATAATTAATTGTCGTTAAGAATTTTGTTTATTGTATTGATATGTTGTGATAAATTATTAAATTCATTAATTTTGTTTATATCAAACTTTATATATTTTTATGTAATACAATACTAAAATAAGTCAAATGGATTGATACAATATAGAATGTAAAATAAATTAAATATGTAATACTAATCGTGTCAATCAACAAATAGTGTAGTTTTATTCGACATGTAAACACGACGAGTCGGGTTAGAGTTGAAGTTTTTGACACGTAACATAAATATGTCAAATTAAAGTTGACGAATTAAACACGTCAACTCACTCTGACATGAACATGAATACACTATGACATGAATTGTCACCCCCTAATTTTAAGTATACAACTTTTGAATCTGATACCAAATGCCTGACATGTCAAACATAATATATACTAAAATTATTTTAAAAATATACATATTATTTTAGAGAGAAAAAAATCATAAAAAAAGTATATATTTCTCTCATTATTGCTTAATATCCGGATTTACAAAGAAGTCAAACAATTGCACGAGAGACACAATACTTGATACTACTTGTGGGCCTTGTGGCCCATGTTGATCCAAACTCCATTACTGGGTCGGCCCATAGGGCCCTACTGAAATTTCTAGGCCCACTCACTGGTATAGATACATATAGATATATATACAAATTATATGACACGTGTTTAGAATATTACCACACACATTAGTTTGGAAAAGATTTGACCAACAAATCCAAACACATAATCTCAATCATAATTCATCTGTATACACACAAAAAAAAAAAACAAACAAACAAAACCAAACCAATCAAAAAAAGAAAAAAAAAAGAAAGATTTCGAGATTCTACTATTAAAGATAGGGAAATATGAGGTAGCAATTAATTAGGCATACAAACATTTATATTACTATTTCATAAAGGGACATTTTTTAAACAAAATTTAATTAATTTTTAATTTCTTTTTAGAAGTATAACAAATATAATATACCGCATGTACATACTAAAATTGGTAAAATTGAAAGAAAAAATTGTATAAATATATATATTTTATAAAATTCATAATAAAAAAAAATTCTCTATGGTGACATTTTTAATTTTGACATTAATAACATTGTTATTAATTGGTGGACCCCAACTAGGTCCTTCTAATTTTTTCTTTTGTCGATAAAATCTATATTTTAGTCTCTGTTAAATATTTTAAATTTATATATATATATATATATATATATATATAATATTGGAGATAATGATATATAGTGTGATGATGACAAAGTAATCAACTTCAAGTAGTCCATAAATATTGGTGCGGTTCACAATTAATCTCAAAAATCTATACGTGGCATTATTTTTTATCTCAAAAATTAGTTTTGATCAGAGGCCGATTCATTATTCTGAAATTAATGTTGCACATATATAATCTAATATAGTTTATATTTTTTTATATATATAAATATATCTTAAATTTAAACTCACTTATTAAAATAATATTATATTAAACATATAATATAATCTATTGTAAATTATAAACAAATTGTTTTTTTGAAAAAAAATACTAACAAGAAATATTTAATTAAAATAGGATATTTCTTTGAAATTTATAATACATTAATATAAATTTAATAAAAATAATTAAGAAATTCTATAAATAAAACTAAGCAAATGTACAATCTAGTATATTTATATATCAGAGTGGTTCCTAAACAAGATGATGTGAAGATATATATATTTTCTGTGTCTTCTATATTAGAGTTCAAATATATAATTGTTCTTCTAATTATTCATCAAATTTTTATATATACTAGATATAAGCAATTTAAAAAATTAAATAGAAATATTATTTATGATTTTTTTAAATATATATAATATGATAATTTTTTTAATAAAAATTAAGGTTATATATTATATATTATTATAATGATATTTTATAATATTTAAATTTATATTGATATAAGTATTAAATATCTAGTCTTGTATTAAATATTATTATAATAAAAATATTTTATAATATTTGAATTCATATTAATATAATTAGTAAAAAATTATGATTATAAATTATTATCATAATAATATTTTATAACATTTAAATTTATATTAATATTATTTTTAAATATCTAGTCTTTTATATATTATTATAATAATAATATTTTATAACATTTGAATTTGAATTTAAATTTATATTAATATAATTATTATATATGTAGTCTTATATTAAATATTATTATAATAATGATATTTTATAATATTTAAATTTATATTAATATAATTGATAATTATCTATTTTTTTAAGTTAGTTTTAAGAGTATATTTTGTTAAATATTTAGAATATTACGTTAAAGTTAACAAAACAAATCGTTAAAACCAAGAATTTCCGTTATCTACACACTTTTTATATAGAAGAGATATCTATATATTTGTTAAAAAAAATTGTATATATATATAAGATATATAATAGAGACAATATTATATATCTCTACGAAAATTATTAGTTTTAATAATTTATTTTGTTAATTTTAACGAAATATTCTAAATATTCAATCAAATATACATTTAAAATTAATTAAAAATAGATATTTATTAATTATATTAATGTAAATTCAAATATTATAAAATATCATTATTATAATAATATTTAATATAAGACTACGTATATAATGATTATATTAATATAAATTTAAATTCAAGTGTTATAAAATATTATTATTATAATAATATATAATACATGACTAGATATTTAATAATTATATTAATATAAATTTAAATGCTATAGAATATTGTTATGATAATATATAATATATAATCCTAATTATTTAATAAAATTATTAAAAAAATTATCATTTATGTTTCAAAAGATTATCATAGTATATATATATTTAATAAAAAATCATAAATGTTTTGGTTTAATTTTTCATTTAATATATTTGTCATTTTTTTATATATAATACTATCTTTTTATTTAAAATTTATATGATAATGATACAGATTTAATAAAAACTATTAATAAATTCTATAAATAAAATTAAGCAAACACATTATTTGTATCTAGTATATATATACGATCGAGTGGATTAATTACAAAATACAAAACCAGTGACAAATTCTTCATATTATTGGTATGATAATACTAGTTTCGATCTAAATTAAATATGGCAACCAACATCTATTTTTATACATTTATGATTTAACAGTCACCTAATATATAAACTAGATAATTGCTTAGTTTTAACATCAACAAAAAAACTGTTAAAATCCAAATTTTTCTTTATGAACACATTTTTTATATAAAAACTATAAAATATAATCGCGCTCCGCGCAGTCTTTTGTAATTATTAAAACATATATATTTTAAAATATTTTTTGAGTATACTTATAGTTACATCTTAAAGTGAAAATAAATTAATTTTTAATTAATTTTCATATTTGTAATATAATTTTTGAGAGGGTATTTCGATATGGTTTAGTATATATCTCATAGTGTTGTCGAGTATGTCTGAATGATTTTATTTTTGACAAATGGCTCAATACTAATTTATAGAAAAATGAAGTAGTCAGGTCATAATACAAAGTTGAATTTAGGGCTAACAAGCAAATTAGCCCCCAAATCCGACATTATTTAGATAAATATCTCTCATTAAAAAATAATCAATAAATGACTCATTCCAACAAATTAATATAGTGAAATTCCATATGTGCCCTTCTCTCTTTACCGAAAAAATAGAAGAAAGTAGATTGAAATTCAATTGCCGGCGACCACAGAAGGAAATAGTCGACTACTCCCTCTCCTTCTCGTTGTTTTTTTTTTTTGCTGAGAATTTTTTTGGTAATATCACTCTCATTCACGTTGTTTTGCTGAGAAATATGATAGAAATGATACAGCAGGAGTAATTTAGTAAATTAATGATCTAAAAGACCATTTTTCTACCATTTTTAAAATGAGAATATTGGGCTTCAAATGCACTTAATTCGGTCATTTGTTATAAATTCTCTTGAATATTTATTCCAACCAAATAACCTCGTTTTTTTATCTGCAGTGCACATCTGAAAAGAAGTGAATATACCCAGAAAAACAGATAATACTACAACTTCTCGATCAAAATTATGGACATCATCAACAATGGCATCTATATTTGCCTGAAAATACAAAAATGAAAATTAGAAACTCAATATAAATTGAAAGAAAAGTAAGATTATCATTCTCTACTATATATCAAAGAAACTAGTCATTTTATTTTCAAGTGATTCGAATGGTATTCTTGCCGAATGACTAGTTTTATTAGTTGTTGGAGCAAAAAGAATGAAGTTGATGCTACACTTGTAGTAACTAGCCAATCATTAGTAACTTAATCAATAACCAATATCATCATTGAGGAATATAAAATTTTGTGTTGATGTGAATAAAGTTATTGAATTTATAAGAGGTACATATTACAAAACACAGAAAAATAAACACAACTTTCAAGAAAATAGACATAGATAACGTAACCGTGTATAATCAATATAAAAGAGGAAATTACATTTTATTGGACATTTTTAATAGAGTTTGCAAAAATATGGCTTTTTTCAAGAAAAGTTAATCTATGGCTTTTTTTTTTTAAAAGAATTTTCACTTCTATGGGTTTAGTTTCTCATATTTTTGTATAAAAGTTTGTTTGTGCCATAGTTTTACTCTTAATCAAGTTTTATTAATTTGGAAGGGCATGTTTGTAATTTGATTATTTTTTTAGCTTATATGATTTTTTATATTAATTTTATATAATTATTTTTATATTAAAATTTTCTTTCGTTGTCTTGCATTTTTTTTTTAATTTTTGTAATAAGAATTGTGTTTATTATTTATTATAAACATTTTTTTCCTTTTTTTTAGATTATACATTTTTTTTTCAAAGTCTGGGTAAAGTAACTAGTTACTTGATTAATTTTTCACAGTTATGTAAAAAAAAATCCTAGAGCTAGGTTAAATAACATGTATCAGGAGAGGTAATCAGTTACTAGTTTGATTTTTCACAATTATGTAAAAAAAAAAATCATAGAGCTAGATTAAATAATATGTATCAGGAGGCGTAACCAGTTACCCTGAGATGAATAACATTTTGCCATAAGGGGGGTAACTAGTTACCATAAGAGGGGTGATAGGAATGAAAACAAATATCAAATTTGAAGGAAAAAGACGAATGACACTTCATTAAAAAAGGAAGAAGAAGTGAGTATGATTTTAGTAACATAGGTAACAAGTTACCATAGAGATTCCATAAATATACACACATATCAGAACGTGAAGGTAATCAGTTACCCCCATAAGTATATACACAAAGAACGTGAAGGTAACCTGTTACCACAGACCTGAAGATAGGAAAAAAAAATCAGATCTGACCATGAACCACCCTCCTCCCTCGGCTCCAACCACCACCAGAACCCCCCATCCTCTGCGCACAGAACCCTGTCGAAACCCCAACCATCCCCGTTGTTTTGCGCAACTCCGAGCACCACAAATTGCACTCAGCCTAGGCACCACCCTTCTCCCTCGCCTTCGACCACCACCAGCACATCTCTCACCTCAGTATAGTCTTGTCGTTTTGGATTTGTGGGCTCGCGAATGGAATTACTATTTAGAAAATTATTATGCAAAAATGTATAAAAGAAAAATATTTTGCCAAATACATATTTTAAAATATAATAATTAAAACTTATGTGTTTTTATAAATATTGACGTGAAAATATATGAGTTTATAAAAATATAGTCATAGTATATTAATTAAGCCAATATTTTGAAGTGTTCATAAAAGGAAAAGATTGAAAGAAAAATTAATAATTATTAGGGGAGATAAACTAAAAAGTTGGTATTTTTCAAACTGTATAGAAAATGACAAAATGAATGATATTTGCAATCTTGTGAGACTGAAACAGTAAAACAAATTATATTCATTCATTTGATCAGATATATTGTAGTTATGTGTATAGTCATTAACTGGCTTAGATCATATCATGTGACTTTGTATATAGTCTGTATATATGAAAATATCCCATAATATATAATATGTGTATATATATATACATAAGAGAGCAAAAAGAAGTTGATATATATTCCAAGAGACATTAATTCTTTGTAGTATTATCTCTTTATGGCCATAACGAATAGAATAGTCATGCATGTGGCACTGGAAAAGCCTCTTATCGCCAACCTGGAGATATGAATAATATATATATATATATATGTAAATATAAAGGAAATATACTATATTGGTCCCTGTTTTTTTCCGAACATGTAGTCGGCTCCTGTATTTTGTTAATTAAATGATAATTTAGATCTTGTGTTTACAAAATGAATCAAAATAGTCTGCTAGAGTTAATTTTGGTCAAAATATATTTTCAATTATAAAACTAATTCTTGGGTTGTTAATGACACGATGGTTTCACAGAAGCAGAGAAGTAATTAATGAGCTAAAAATGAAATATTATATTAAAAATATTTTGACCAAAATCGGATATAAGGTACTATTTTGATACATTTTGTAAAACGCAAGGTCCGAATTGTTATTTAACAAAACACAGGAGCCGATCGCATATTCGAAAAAAAATATAAGGATCAAACTGGTCTTTCACCCCTAAACCCTAAAAACAGGCAAGCGTGTAAATTATTGTTTGAATCTTAATTTTGGTTCCGTAAATTATACATAACTTTCCGAAAATTGATGGAATGTATGTTATAATTACAATGTACACTATCACATAAAATAATTTGAAATATAATTTCTCTACGTACCAAAATCAGAATTACCTATACTGATAAAGTAAAAGTGACATCCCCACAAAAAAAATACTATATAAAATGAAAGAGAGTAAAAAAGATAATATAAAAGGAAATAAAGATTTGAAAAATGTTATTTTGGGGATAGAGGTAAGAATATATATATGATCAGAATGATCAGGTTGAGGAGTGATAAGAAAAGGTGTGGGGGACTAATACGGTGTCGCTTTCACTCTAGCCTGTACTACATTATTCAACCATTTTCATTTCAACATTTCATGACTCTTCGCAAGACATTAGGACCAAAATTCAACATATATGGGTTTATATATATACAATATATACACATATATGATTGATGTGTATATGTATATGTATGATGTGTGTATGTATATGTTATATAAAGAGGTGTATTTTAGATTTGATTAAGTGGTATGTGAGATGAGAAACATCATATACGGTTGTTATCTATAATAAGTGCGTAGATAATATAAATTTTTTGTTTTAACGGTTTTTTATTTTTTTAATGTTAATTTTAACGGAATATTTCTATATTTAATATTCTTATATTTAGTCGTAATTTGTAATCCCTTAAACTTAAATAAAATAAAATTAAAATATGATATTTTGAGATATTTTACAATGATAATTATTTAAAAAATTAAACAAATTAAAATTGGATATTTTTGAGATATTTTACCATGATAATTATTTTAAAATAATAAATAATTAATCAAATTAAAATATGATATTTTGAGATATTTTACAAATATAATTATTTAAAAATAATAAAATTACATGTTTTATAACTTAAATAAAATTTAATTAAAGTTAAACTCACTTATTAGAATAATCATATTAAACATATAATATAATCTACTGTGAATTAGCAACAAAATTATTTAAAAAAAAAACTAGCAAGAAACTTAAATTTAAAATTCACGTATAATATTTAATATTACATTAAATATATAATATATAATCTCTTGTTGTCACTTCCAAATTAAAAAACTAGAACAAACATAAACTTAAACTTAAACAAAATTAAATAAATTATTTAATTAAAATATAATATTTATTTGAAATTTATATAACATTAATATAAATTTAATAAAAATAATTAATAAATTCTATAAATAAAATTAAGCAAATGTGCATATTGAACGTTGCTTGTATCTAGTATATATATATTTTATTGATATATATAAATTTATTGTAGGGGCTTCAAAAAAGAGCCATATTGGTAGGGTTTTTGTGTATTTTCGATCTGTGAACAGATTTTGGCGCGATTTTTTTTAATGACTGTATATTTTATAGTTATTTAGAATATCTTGCAAATTTTCATAAAATTCTAAATAATTTACAGTGCCGAAAACTAGGTTCAAATATGTTATATTTCACGCGCATAAAAAAATTAGTCACACATCCAACAAAAAAAACATGGTCATAAAAAAAAATGTGGCAGAAACTGTTCACGGATTAATAATACACAAAAATCCCACCAATAAGGCTCTTTTTGAAGCCACTAAATAAAATCTCCCTGTGGTAAGGTATGCATTGGTGTATACCTTTTGTGTTTCCGGCTCCGGCTCGTGGATAGTTTTCACTGCGATTTTTTTTTATGACTGTATTTATTGTAGTTATTTAGAGAATATTACAAATTTTTATGAATATCCAATAATTTACGGTATCAAAAATTAGATTCAAATATGTTGTTGCACTCGTGATTAATTTTTGTTATACACGTGGAAAATAACATATTTTAACATAATTTTTTACATGATAAATTATTCGAAATTTCTTAATAATTAAAAAAAAAAAAAAAAAAAAACCATCGAGAGCACAAAAACCACAAAAGATAAGCACAATAGAAACAATAGAAGTATACTATGTATATCTATATGTGTATATATATATATATACATAGAGATAGAGAGAGGTTTCGAGTAGTAGTATTCTACACCTCCTTTTTACTTGTCTCTTCCTAAGTTGTTTTCTTTGGACTACATCAACTCACGTGAACCCCTTTTCACAAAACCTCTTTTTTTTTTCTTTTCTTTTTTATAAAAAAAAAAATCAATTCGTTTTTTAAGGAATCCATTTCTAATTTTTTCTTCATCAGTCCTAGTATTTTATATATAAATATCTATTTTTTTTTATTTTTAAAACTAGTCCATTTATGAGGGTTTTGTGTTATTATATAATCATTCTCTGTACCCTATCTCATATTCTCCTCCTTTGCTGGACTATCTGTCTTTCTCTTTCTCTCTCTTCTGTTTCAGTTTCTCTCTCTAGATCTCCATGACTGGACATGAAGAAGATCATCATCATCTTCATCATAATCACCATAGTCAAAATCTCAAGCTCTTTATTTCTCCATACCAAGATCCAAAGGCCCAACCACTCAATCAAAAGGTAAATTTATCTCATAAATTTTCGAATGATCATATATATATATATATGTATACTAGTATATAGAATCAAAAGGTATATTTAGTACTGTTATAATTAATTAATTTATTATAAGATTATTAATTAGTGTGATATGATCAAGAACAGGGTGTACTGGAAAACCCTAAATGGAATGAAGAAGAAGAAGAAGAATCAAATAATAACAAAAGTGAAGTATTATTATTATCATGCCATGGCCAGAGATTATCAGATGATCGTGATCAGAATACGATGATGATGATGATCAAGGGAGATGATTATCATGATCACATGAAGATTAATAATAATAATAATCACAGCATAATTGTCAATGGTACTACTTCTTCTTCTTCTTCTTCTGCTGGTGCTGGTGCTGGTGCTGGTGATGGTGGTACTATTATTAGGGTTTGCTCGGATTGTAAGACCACTACTACCCCACTTTGGAGAAGCGGTCCTCGAGGTCCTAAGGTATTTATATATATATATATATTTTTTATATATTTAGAGTAAATAATATTTTGGATTTTGTGTTTTTAAAAATTTGTGGTCGGCTTATGTCTTAGGTTAAATGACAATTTTGACTCTGCGTTTTGCAAAATTGAACAAAAGAGTCTCTTATATCTAATTTCGGTAAAAAAAATTTCAATTATAAAATCAATTTTTGGGTCGTTAGTGATGCGATGAGTTCAGAGAAAAAAAAAAAGTGGTCAAAAAGGTGAGAGTGAAATATTATTTTTGATTTTTTTTTATTAAAATTGAGTAGAATGTACTATTTTGTTACATTTTGTAAAATACTGAGTCTGAATTGTCATTTAATAAAACAAATGATCTGATCGTTAACTTTTGTAAAATACAAGGTCTAAAATAGTATTTACCCTTATATTTATTGAGGAAATTAATTTTATGATATATTAATATATATCTTTAATATTCTTCTATTTGTCATTTTTAAGATTTTAGCTACCTAGCTGTATGTATAGGTTTGTTACGATGGAAAAATATTGACAATTTTATTTTAAGTTTTTTTAGTAAAGAATATTCATGATTTTAGCCCAATATATATATATATATATTCATTTAGTAAATTTATTGGGCACATTATTCTAAATATGTTATTGGTCAAAGGTTTTAAAATGAATTATTCTATCGAGGTTTATAAGATTGAAAAACGTTTAATTAATTCTTTAAAAAAAATTTGGAAAAACATTAACAATTTTATTAAATTGAAATTTGTAGGAAAAGAATTCAATTTTTATTATTATTAATTTTACATTAAACTTTCTAGGAAAAGAATTTAGAATAAATGTACACTCATTTTCCGTTATTATTATCATTTAATATATATATATATATATATTATTATTATCATTTCTTTCACGGACTGATCTATATATGTAGATTGTGTATGTGGAGTAGTACTAAAATCCAATATACAAATTTTTTATGTTTTTATTTTTTGAAAAGATGACTGATCTAGAGAGAGACTAGCTACATAAGTTTGTATTTTTTTTATTTTGATGAATTATTTTTAGACCATATATTTTGTAAAATAATTTAATTAGTTAAACTCCTAACTTTAATCATTACTAAAATTATATATACTAACTAATAATTTAGAATAAATGTACACTCATTTTCCGTGAGAATGTGCTATTACATTCAAATTTTTTTCATCCTCAAAGTTGAATTTCTAAAAAAAAAAAGTATAAACCATGTATACACTAAAAGCCAAATTATATGTATATATATATAAAATTATACATGATGATGATATATAAATATATATTAACAATTAAGGATGTGGATGTGGATGCAGTCACTGTGCAACGCCTGTGGTATTCGACAAAGAAAGGCTAGACGAGCCCTGGCAGAGGCTGCAGCAGCCTCGGCCTCAGCCTCAGCCTCAGCCGCCGCAACTGCCACCACTGCCACCGCTACGGCCACCGCTTCTACTTCTTCCTACAATAACAACAAAACCAGTAGTAATAATAAGGAGAAGAAATGCTGGCGTAGTCTTTCAAATAATCCCAAGACCACCAAGTACTCCAAGCTCATGCTCATGGACACTAATACTAATACTAATACTAATACTACTACTACTTCCTCATCTTCATATCATAAGCTTTGCTTCACAAACTTCTCCTTTAATGGCCGACGACTCAGCCACAATTATGACTCGTCGGCGGTGGCGGCCTTGCCTGGAGTGGTGTTTACTCAGGATGTTACTGAAGCCGCACACTTGCTTATGGAACTTTCTTGTGCCTTTGTTCACTCCTGATTATGATGATTATATATTATTCTCCATCTTAATTATTTATTTATTTATATATATATATATATATGTATGCTTTTTAGGATAATTTAGCTGAGAGAGTGAGAGAGAAAAAAAAGTTAGAGATATTTTGAACGTGTTAATTAGCAAGCCGAATATAATTAGTGATGTGTATCGGTTTGCTTTATTGTGTATTATCTCTAAATCAAAGGATTAATAATAATAATAATAATAATATATGCACGTTTGGATATACGTAACATTTTTTTAATGTTATATTGGTGAAAATATAATAATTAAGTTCGTGTCAATGATGAAAAAAATCTTATTATTATAACCAAAAGGGAGATGTAGTGTTAATAAATAGCTAGCTAGTTAGCTAGTATTCTATTACACATGTGAACTGCCAAACTTTTTTTTTTATAAAAATTGTATTTTTGAAAGAAAAAAATATAATTATATGTATAAATACATATTGGCCTCTTCTATAATTAAACAAAAAAATATAAATGTATATATTAGTATAATTTTTATTAAAAAATTCTTTTAGTTCTCTCTTTGTTTTGTTTTGTTTTGGTTCTGGCTCCATCATTGCTATGATTTTCTTTAAAAAAAGACAAATATAAGCATTAGTTAATTAGTAAAATTATTGTGAAAATGGAATATTCAAATGTAATAAAAAGAAGTAAAATGGGGGATTTACTAATTTCTAGTTGGCATTGGTGAGAAAATAATGATAATGAAGTCCATCTAATTAAGTGGTGCAAAAAAGAAACTAAAAGCCGAATAAATCCATTCTACGCATCTGAATAGTCGGTGATATGTTTATAGCTATTAGTTATCTTAAAGTGTTAACACCGTGTAAATGGCAGGGTCGTGCTTGAGTATAACTGTATAGGCGAACCAGACCCATGCTTTGGCCCCCACCCTAATCACCTTCCAAATTTTGGAAAAGTAATATTTTTTTTCTTTATTTGTTTTGGGTCTCACCCACCTCGGACATGCCCTCGATAAACGATAACACAGTGCTACCTATTTTTTGTTTTTTTTAGAATGACATACACACTATATATATATATATATATATATAAATAAGAGAATTCTCTTCAGGCTTCACTTTAAGTCTTACCGATAGGTCTCTCAGTGTTCTTGACCCGTGAGCAGTTTTCGGCGTGATTTTTTTTATGACCGTGTATATTGTAGCTATTTAGAGCATCCTGCAAATTTTCAGAAAATTCTGAATAATTTACGATACTGAAAACTAAGTTCAAACATGTTGCATGCGTGACTAATTTTTTATATATATATATATATAGTTTCATGGTCCAAGATTATTGCTACTTGGTATTATTTTGGTTTATGAGTAACTCCATATGACTAGTACGTTGGAGATCATTATTGAATATTTTGGAGGGCTGTATTATTCTGTTCTTAATTATTCCCAAGTAGCTTATAGGGTTAGGACTTGAGTTTTTTATTTAATTTAATTTGTGTGGTAATTGACATATTATTCCTCTTGCCCTTTCTAATCATTATCCAATTTAATAATAATAATTATTATAAATTAATGTGGAGAATTATAATAGAGTAGTGTCGTTGCCCAACTAATTAATTAGCTCTTGCTTGATTACACCAAACAATTTACAAAGAGAATTTTGTAATGTAAGAGTTGCAACTAAACTCATTTATCATCATATATATTGGATTTTTATATATTTTCTAGCAATAATTAGGGGCACCTCAAATTATTTTTTTAAACATTTGTTTTCTTTATTTTCATCTAAAATTTATGTCTAAATGATAATTTGTTAAAATTTTCTATGATTATGAAGCCATTTAACTAAAAGATTTTTTCTTAAATACATATATTTTTTTTACTTTTTTACGATTCTTATTTTTTTTCTTAAAATATACGCACTCAAGTTTTTAAAAATACAATTTTCAAAGTTTCATAATTACGAAAATATGGATTTTTAAGAGAAACAGCTAATAAACAACTTGAAAGTAACTTGAAAACAACTCATTGGACCAACAAAAATAATATATATCACAACAACTAAACATCAACTCAAAAAAATCTAAAAGCAATGTGGAAACAACACAAAAAAAGACAAAATCGTAAAAATGTAAAAAAAAATTTACACCATAAAATTGAAGGAAAAAATATTTGACTGTAAATACATAATTTTTTAGCGAATATTAATATTTTATGTAAGAATCTTAATAACTAATTTTAAGTTTATAAAATAAGCCATTTAACTAATGCATGAAGCCCATGTTATTTGGGTTTGGTATCTAATGCTTGAGGGCCATGTTGTTACTTACTTGGGCTTGGCATTTAATGCTTGAAGCCCATATTGTTATATAGGATAATCCAATGCTTGAACCGGTTTGAACTATGGGAATAATAGAAGAAAAACAGAAGAATTTTGAAATGAGAATATAGTAAGATTTGATACAACTAAAAAAAATTGATTAAAAAAATTATTACATTTTTTTTAATATTATACAATAATTAGTTTTCTTCTAATTTTTAGAAGGAATAGTCATAGAAAAATCTGTCAATTAGAATGGTATTATAATTTGCAACCAAACAAAGAAAATAAATTATTTTCTATTGTTCTATAAGATATGTCATCACGTCTTGAAATTGCAAATAGTGTTATCATAAATAATACTCACTTGCCCCTAAAAAAAAAGAAATATTTCTTACTTAACTAACAATTTCTTTTCATATATATCCTACGGCAAAATCCTATTTAAAATTAGCCTAGTTTGCAAAACATCACAATAACTATAACTATGTGCATGGTATATAATGGTATTTGAGTTTTGTATAAACACACACATATATATATATATATGGGGAATTCTCCTACATGGGCTTCACTTTAAGCCCTACCGGTGGAGTTTTCATTGTTCTCGACCCGTGAATATTTTTCGGCGCGATTTTTTGTATGACTGTGTATATTGTAGCTATTAAGAGCATCCTGTAAATTTTCAGAAAATTTAGAATAGTTTACAGTACCGAAAACTAAGTTCAAACATGTTGCACGCGTGACTAATTTTTTTTTATGCGAGTGGAAAACAACATGTTTGAACCTAATTTTCGGTACTGTAAACTACTCGGAATTTTCTGAAAATTTGCAAGATGCTCTAAATAGCTACAATATACATAATTATAAAAAAAATCGCGCTGAAAACTGTTCACAGGTCGAAAACACTGAAAGTCCCACCGGTAAGACTTAAAGTAAAACCTCTATAAAAAAAATTGTCCTTTATATGTATATTTCAACCAAAATCATATAGGAAAAAAGAAGTGTTTAAACCAATTTGTAAATTCATGAGCAAAAAGTATATGAGAAGAGTAATCACTAATGAGCACAATTAAGTAATGACCGGTGAAAAAAAGGTGATTTTTCTCCCTAAAATCTATGCTATGTATAATTTCAATTTTGTCCATATTTGGATTACTTGTAATAAATTCAAAGAGTTTAGAGCACTCCCAATAGTGAGGTATATTACCCCAAACTCAAAAAAAGAAGAAGTTAAAACTAAGCAAAATAGGCATACAAATCATAAATCATTTTTACAAATATTTTTAGATACATGTACATCACAAAATTATATCTAATGTCTATTATTCATTATTCAAAACATTATTTTATTAATTTTTTACTTCAACACAACATAATTATGTATTATGAAGTTCATGTACAGATAAAACAATTAAATGAACTTATTTACGTTAAAAGTTTTAATTGTAATTTTTTTTAGATTAATTGATATTTTAGTCTATCTTATAACTTTGGATAAATTTAAATTATAATATAATTATGTGATATTACATATGGGTAGATATTACAAATATTAAAAGATATACAGATATTATTGATAGTTTTAAAAATATTTGAAATAAATAAAAAATATTTAAAAATATAATATTTAAATAATATTGAGAAAAAAATAGAAAACTATGCCGGTTAAGAGTGCCTTAGGAAATATTTTTATATAAATGTGTAACATGTGATGAGAAATAGAGAAAAAAAAAGCTTGTAAACTATTCATAAAGCATACAATATTAATATTCTCTATTCATGATATCTCCTATGATATTTTATTAAAAAATATATATTTTAAAAATGGAATTATATATAAGTAGAGCTAATTGTATAAACATAAAAATGTTGAAATAATTAAGAGAAAGTGGTATATGACATATGTTCTCAACAACAACAAAGGTTTCAAGTTTGACTCCACCAACTCCCAATTTCAAATATTTATTAAAGGAAATAATATATCTATTTAAAGTAAAAAAAAAAAAACTTTTTTTCCCTTTCTTAGTCTTCTAACAAATTGAATGTGAAAAATAAATTCTCTTGTCCATAAAAATCTTTAAAATAATTGGTGTATTATTAGCTTAGTAAAACTCATATATATACTATAATAGAATGATACAAGAATAGTAATTAATGAGAATAATATCGTGTTGTTTGCTTAAATTTTGGAATTGAAATTATTTTACTTGGTTAGATATAAAAATAAACTAAAATTAGTATTGTATTGAGAGAAATAATTTACTTGAAAAAAATAAAAATAAAAGTGAAATTGTAATTATATTTAAAATTTTAATTTACATTAGGAATGAAAAGAGATTCCCAATAATAGATAATTGGAATGAGGTTTCCAATAAATAAGAAAATTATTGTTCTATCCAAAACTATGAATTTATTGACTACCAAAATGTTGACGAATGATTTAGTCAACGACACAGAGTCACTAAAACGATAAAAATTTATAAACTGAATGCAATAATTAAACGACACAAATATTTATAGTGGTTCAGCCCAAAAAATTAGTAATAACTTATGTCCACTTAGTATTTCTATTGATGTAAACTTTGAAACCTGCTATCAGCAAACTAGGGTTCACAGAATTTCATAAGCTCCAAAGTAAAATACAAAAGTTGTGTATCACTTAATTTCCTTGATTACAAATTATTGTGTGCCTTTAAATGAATCTGATGAGTCATATGTAGAGGCTCAAAGTTGTACATATGGGTTGATGGGCCATGTTTAAACTTTGTTACAAGCATATTTGAATAATAACAGAAATCATAATAGTTACACAAGAAGACGGTCAAATATCTTAGAAATATTTGACTTATAACTGTATTTGAACTCTGGTTTCGTTACTATGATCAGACCTAGTCGCATATGTCAATACATCTTCTTTCATATTGTTCAACATATTTCTTGAATCCATCGAGCAGCTTGCTATCCTGGTCATTGGTCGACCAGACTGTCATCACTAAACAGTCTCGTGCTGTCCACGTGCACCGCGATCGTGTCATGTCAGCAAGCAAATATTTTTTTGGGTAAACACAAACATTGGAATGAACTTTTACAAGAATTGTTATTCCATTCAATAAATCATTCCATCAAACCAACACATGCAATAACAACCATGATATTTATTCAATTATTACCACAATTTTTTTTTCAATAAAAATCTAATATTCCAAATCCCTTGTCATCATCTCCATGTTAATTTTCAATAGGTTTTCTTATAAAGAACATTAGAATCTTTTTGAATTCATGACTTGTCTCCACTCCAACCACTTTTTTTTTCTTTCTTTTTCTTTTCTTTAATGGATACTATTTTTTTCTCTTTAAATATCTAAGAATATCAAACACCATTATTCAGAAAATAATAAAAATTAAACACCCCCAAAAAAATCAACCAATATAATTGTTTTTATGGACCACCAAAATCACTTTTTATTCAAGGAAAATTATATAAAATAGTAATTTTTGCTACAAAATTATGTTTTTACGGTCAAATATTTTTTATTTTCAATTTTATAGTTTTAAGGAAATTTTTATATTTTTACGGTCTTGTCTGTTTTTTTGTGTTATTTTCAAGTTGTTTTTTTATTAATGTTTAGTTTGTACAATGAGTTGTTTTTCCTAAAAAAAAACGTGGAATTTTAAAAATTTTATTTTTTAAAGAAAATAAATGAGAACTTTAATAAAGTAAATTTAAAAAAAAAATGTATATTTAAGAAAAAATATCTTTATTTATTCTTATATCCCAACAAAGTTACAAGATATTTCATTCAATTTTCACTAAAAAAAAACAGTCAAATCATCAACCGTTGATCTCGCTATAAAATTTTCAAATCCAACGGTTGTCCATACATTAACAGAACCGAAGATTCGTACCAACCACATGATTGTACAACTATTGTACACTTACCAACCTCATTTTTCTAGGATGATCGTAAGTGAAATTCCGAAAATACCCTTCACCAGATCGAACAAGGACCCACTCTCAAAGCTCCCCAAAAATAAAAATGTAATTTTTATGAAAATTCTGACACTGATGGTTCCCAAGAACCCGTGTAATGTTATTACGTGGTACAAAATTACGTGATTCAGACTTAAGATTAGATCTGGGTCTATTTTCATTGCCCTAAAAATATATTGTCCAATACCAATTTTCTTGCATGAAAAAAAAAATTGGTTTTTTTTGGACATGGAGAGATAAGCCTAATGTGAAAGAGAATTTGCCAACAAAGAAAGAAAGAATTTTTATTTATTTTTTTTGTTCACTGTATTTCTGGGATGAAATTGAAATGAATTAGATCCATTGAAACTCAATCTTGTTCTGCTTCAATTTCTTCCATTCATTCATGTCTTTTTTTTTTTTTTGGACGTGTTAGTAATAAAGATAACATTTTTATGAAGAAAATATTAAACCAAGTGTCGTTTTCTCAATAGGTGCTAAGTCCACACACCACACACCACCCACCACTAAAAATTGGATCTTGAGACTCAAATCGACTCAACTCTACCACATTTTTATTTTATTTATTTAATTTTATTATATTTTTAATTAATTATAAATATTTAGACAAAAGAGATAACTGGGTATGTGTGTTATCATCAGCTCATTACCAACTCACCACCTCCATTGGCTACACTCAATCCAATGGAATAACCGTAATAAAGATTGAATCTTTCTTCCAAACCAACCAAAACCCATCTCCCTTCTCTCCTCAGCTTGGGCCTTCGTTGTGTGTTGCAAAAGCTCACAATGGAGAGAGCTCGGCGGTTGGCGAACAGGGCTATGCTGAAACGATTGGTTTCAGAGGCCAAGAAGTATCGTCAGAATGAGGCTCCGTTGAGCGCTAGCTCGCCGATGTCGTACACGCCTTCGAGGTACGTTTCATCGTTGTCGCCTTGTTCTTCCCGTGTTCGAAGTGGTATTAGATCAGATTCGTCGTTTGGGTCTCAGGCTCATCAGACTCGGTCGATTTCGGTCGAGGCATTGAAACCCAGTGACACTTTTGCTCGCCGACATAACTCGGCCACCCCAGATGAGCAATCCAAAATGGCTGAGATTTGTGGGTTTGATGGCGTTGATTCGCTTATTGATGCCACTGTGCCCAAATCGATTAGACTTGATTCGATGAAGTTTTCTAAGTTTGATGATGGGTTAACCGAGAGCCAAATGATTGAGCATATGCAGAGTCTGGCTTCTAAGAACAAGGTTTTCAAGTCTTTTATTGGGATGGGTTATTATAACACTTATGTTCCTCCTGTTATTTTGAGGAACATAATGGAAAATCCAGCTTGGTATACTCAATACACACCATACCAAGCTGAGATTTCCCAAGGTCGTCTTGAGTCTTTGCTTAATTTTCAGACCGTTATAACAGATCTCACTGGCTTGCCCATGTCGAATGCTTCCTTGCTCGATGAGGGAACCGCGGCTGCTGAGGCAATGGCTATGTGTAATAACATTCTGAAGGGAAAGAAGAAGACTTTCATCATTGCCAATAACTGTCACCCTCAGACTATCGATATTTGCAAGACCAGAGCCGATGGTTTTGATCTGAAAGTTGTTACTGCTGATCTTAAGGATATTGATTACAAATCTGGGGATGTTTGTGGTGTTCTTGTTCAGTATCCAGGCACTGAGGGTGAGGTTTTGGATTATGGGGAGTTCATTAAGAATGCTCATGCTAATGGGGTTAAGGTTGTGATGGCGAGTGATCTATTGGCACTGACTGTGTTGAAGCCACCTGGTGAATTTGGGGCTGATATTGTTGTTGGTTCTGCTCAGAGGTTTGGTGTTCCTATGGGTTATGGTGGTCCTCATGCAGCGTTTCTGGCCACCTCTCAAGAGTACAAGAGGATGATGCCTGGAAGAATCATTGGTGTTAGTGTTGATTCTTCGGGTAAGCCTGCTCTGCGTATGGCTATGCAGACTAGGGAGCAGCATATCAGGAGGGACAAGGCTACCAGCAACATCTGCACTGCTCAGGTATACGACTAAAACTTCATCTGCCATATGATTGTTCTAGGATAAGACAGTGTTTTGGCATGTTTTTAAGCAAATTTTAGAGTAATATTGGTTAAAATAGATATATTTTGTAATGTCGCCTTGCAAAATGACATTCTTTTGATAATTATTTGCAAAAGTGATAATTGCGGCATAAGTACCTAATGTTTGGTTTTTGTACGCGGCATAGAGCCCATGTTTATTTTTAGTAAAACTATAATTCCATCAATCTCCTTCGTTAGGCAGACACGTATCACGTTTTTATTGGTCCAAATCATAATTATTTTTAAAATATTATTGAGTTTGACCAATCACGAAGTGACACGTGTTGGCCCAGTCATCACGAAACGGAACCTAACGGAGGAGGCTGACGGAATTACAGTTTTACTGACTTTGGGTACTTTTGCCACTAAAATAAACATTGGGTCTATGCTGCGTACAAAACCCAAACATTGGGTACTTATGCCGCAAATATACCTTTGCAAAATAGTATTCCAAACAGGATGTCGAGTATTTTTTACATGACAGGGTGTGAGTGTGTTAAAAAAGTGTCGAGTGTGTTTGAAATGCTATTTTGCAAAGAACTATCATAAAAGGTTATTGTGCAGAGTCACAATAAAGAAAATAAAAATGTTGTCTTGCCTAGCATTCCCAAATTTTAATCCTGTTCATGTCTAGCTTGGTGTGCTTTATCGAACGAATTTCCTCTTATTGTTATCTTTTTCTGGCAGGCACTGCTTGCAAACATGGCTGCTATGTACGCTGTTTATCATGGACCTGAAGGCCTTAAAACAATTGCGGAACGAGTTCATGGTCTTGCTGGAGCGTTTGCACTTGGATTGAAGAAACTCGGGACAGTAGAAGTTCAGGACCTGCCTTTCTTTGATACAGTGAAGGTTAAGACTGCTGATGCTCATGCAATTGCAGATGCTGCTTACAAAAGTGAGATGAATTTGCGAGTTGTGGACTCAAACACTGTAAGTTTGCTCTCAGTTTCTTCAATCAATTAGTTCCTTATAGTCCTATGATGGAAAAATAAATATATATATTGACTTATATTAGTTTTGATTGCCTTTCAGATCACTGCTGCCTTTGATGAAACAACTACCTTGGAGGATGTTGATAAGCTTTTCAAAGTTTTTGCATCTGGCAAGACTGTGAGTGTTATAAATTTTTTAAGAGATGATAACATATAGAATTAACTAAAAAGAATCTTTGACAATCTTACTGAGAAGTTTCTTTAATCATGACAGGTACCATTCACTGCTGCATCACTTGCACCAGAAGTGAAGGGAGCAGTGCCTGCTGGCCTGAAAAGAGAGAGCCCATTTCTCACCCATCAAATCTTTAACTCGTATGACATTTTCGCTTGGTCTAAACTCTTAAAGTTTATATGTTGTAAGAACCCTCCTGACCTTTTCAATTTCTCTTTTTTTTTAGGTGCCATACCGAGCACGAGTTGCTCAGATACCTGTACAAGTTACAATCAAAGGACTTGTCATTATGCCACAGCATGATTCCTCTTGGTTCTTGTACAATGAAATTGAACGCAACAACTGAAATGATGCCAGTAACGTGGCCTGGTTTTACTGACATCCACCCTTTTGCACCTACTGAACAAGCCCAGGGATATCAGGTAATCCAAAGGCTGGTTCTTTGCCTATATTTTGCTCTCTTTAGCATCAGAACAATCAAATTGACTTTGTCTTTTGTTTAAATATGCCATCTTCAGGAAATGTTCACAAATTTGGGTGATCTATTATGTACTATTACCGGGTTTGATTCCTTCTCCTTGCAACCCAATGCTGGAGCTGCTGGAGAGTATGCCGGGCTGATGGTTATCCGTGCTTATCATTTGGTACAGCTACTGACTTCGATTTTAACTTTCTTTCTTCTAATTCCATAGCAATCTGATTAGTTTGCATTCAAATGCCATGTGTACACGAGGCACGACCCAATCTTAATTCTGGAGAAAGAATACATAAGGAATTAACACAACACTTCATTTAATGTTATGTGTTTCTAAATTGTATTGACTCACTTTCTTTTCATTAGGAATATTTACAGACACGATAGGCGTCCAAGGCTTTAATTAATGATTTGATCATTTGAATCAACAAAATATGTGTCAAAATAGCTTCTTGTTTGTCAAGTATGATGCCAAAGAGAAATCTTATTGGAAAACTCTTGTTGGATTATTAAAGCTGGCTGCAGCTTGTTGAATTTGTCAGATTTAACCTGACAATTTTTGCCTGTGCACTGAATGAAAATTGCAGGCAAGAGGGGATCATCACCGCAATGTGTGCATTATTCCTGTCTCAGCACATGGGACAAATCCTGCTAGTGCTGCAATGTGTGGAATGAAAATTGTGCCTGTTGGAACTGATGCCAAGGGAAACATTAACATCGAAGAGTTAAAGAAGGCAGCTGAATCAAACAGAGAAAACCTATCAGCTCTCATGGTAAGCTTGATTCTTGATGTTAAGGATTAATTGGCTTGCAATATTGAAAAAAGAACAATTGATTTTAAAGCTGAATCATATGATGGGATGCAAATTGTAGGTGACATACCCTTCAACTCATGGAGTGTACGAAGAAGGTATCGATGAGATATGTAAGATAATTCATGACAATGGAGGCCAAGTGTACATGGACGGAGCTAACATGAATGCACAGGTTTGATTCATTTCTATTCCTCTCTTTGTCCCATTGTTTTCTTTGTTGAGTGAAGAGGACTTGTGATACTGGTAGGATGTTAGATCTGTCAGAATCAAAATAAGCTTGGCAAATGCACATACTGAAGAAAATTGTCATGAGGAACAGCTGCTGTATTCTAGTTTTACTTAGTAATGTAACTAGGAAATCCCATAACTGCAGGGTCCTTTTTTGCATGATGAATTTGGTTTTCAGTTCATCTTTTCAGATGTGTTTCAAGCATACTGATGTTGGATGTGAAAATAAATTTCAAATTAAGTTCTGAAGTAACTTGTTGGTTCTCTCAGGTTGGTCTGACTAGCCCAGGTTGGATTGGAGCTGATGTTTGCCATCTCAATCTTCATAAAACATTTTGCATTCCACATGGTGGAGGTGGCCCTGGCATGGGTCCTATTGGTGTGAAGAAACACTTGGCACCGTATTTGCCTTCACATCCTGTGGTAATCTACTATTTTCGATTGAGAATATTTATGTTTTTTCCAGATCACATTTTCAATTGATTTGATTCTTATAATGAAGATACCTACCGGTGGCATTCCTGCCCCCGACGAGGCTAAGCCGCTTGGAACCATTGCTGCTGCACCTTGGGGTTCTGCGCTTATTTTGCCAATTTCTTATACCTACATTGCAATGATGGGATCTAAGGGACTCACCGATGCATCGAAGATAGCAATCCTGAATGCAAACTACATGGCAAAACGCTTGGAGGTTTGTTATAGGTTTTATAGCTCAATTAATAATTCACTTAAATTTCATATTTTTCGTCTGTTTAGAACATGAACATGTAAATCATTTCATTAGTCAACTTCAAAAAATAACATTCTCACACAAGGTTTGAGTTCCTTTTGGGTACCTACAAAACAATTGCTATAGTTTTCTGTGATTTCTTGGCCTTGCGATTTTCTCATTTTCGCTTCTGTTTATTTCTGACAGAACTATTACCCTGTCCTTTTCCGCGGTGTCAATGGAACATGTGCTCATGAATTCATTATTGACTTGAGAGGCTTTAAGGTAGTTCTTCCCTCCTTTTTTTTTTTCTTTCTAATCTACTTATTTTGTTTCGGTTTAAAGACTCGCCTCTATTTGTCTTCTTGTTCATTCTGCAAATTCAGAACACTGCTGGAATCGAGCCTGAAGATGTTGCCAAGCGTCTAATGGACTATGGGTTCCATGCACCAACTATGTCGTGGCCAGTTCCTGGCACGCTCATGATTGAACCTACCGAGAGTGAAAGCAAAGTATGCTTCATCATAAAGCTAGAAACACTAAATTGTTTTCCCTTATCACTCTATGTTACCCTCATTAAGTAACTTTCTGTTGCTTGCAGGCTGAGTTAGACAGGTTTTGTGACACTCTTATTTCAATCAGAGAAGAAATTGCTCAGATTGAGAGTGGAAAGGCTGACCTTCACAACAATGTGCTGAAGGTAAACTTGCTTGTTACTAACCTATGATTAGATTCAAGTCCGACCTGGGTACCTACACAACAATTGTTACAATTTTCTCGTCTCCTAATATGAGACGGGAAGCCTAGTACTGCGATTTTTATTGCTTTCAGAACACTTGCTTGCAATACCTAAACGGGTGTAATTTGCAGGGAGCTCCTCATCCACCATCACTGCTCATGGGAGACACTTGGACAAAGCCATACTCGCGGGAATATGCAGCTTTTCCCGCTCCCTGGCTTCGATCTTCCAAGTTCTGGCCAACCACAGGTAATGTCTTCCCATCTGGATAAGATCATTGAAACACATTGGAATTGGTCAAAAGAACCAATCCATATTAGGTGGTGGTGGAGGGTGCCTACTTTTTGTGGTGCACAAGTCTTCTTATCACTTCAATTGCTAATAAGTTTTTTGTTGATTGTTTGTATCAGGACGCGTGGACAATGTGTACGGGGACCGCAACCTCACCTGCACCCTTCTCCCCGTTTCACAGTACGAAGAACAGGCGGCCGTCAATGCTTAATCTTCATCGTCCCCGATCTCCACTACTGCTTCCCTAGCTGCCATTGTAATATAACTTCTTCATTCTTAATCTCATCATCATACCCTTCTTCTCTTGCAGCTGCATAAGGTGACACATTTTCCTGATATCAGAACAATTATCAGCTGCTATTAATAACAAGTTGTTGCTATTTGCAACTCAAAAATGTTGTAATTATACTTCCATTTCTTATCTAGTTTCTTCTCATATCATTATCTTCTCTCTTTTTCTTTTCTTCTTTTAATAAAATTTAGTATTATTCAATCAAGATGACGGTTGAAAAAGCGTCGCTAAAGAACAAGCCACTTGATTAGTAAGACGACGAGTTTTGTCAATCTGAATAAATATTAAATAAAGGGTTTCGATTACCTGATTGAACCCCGTGTTTTAAAAAATTTATTTTTGGACCCTATATTTTTTAAAATGGTTCAAATAGACTCATAAACTCAATTTTGATGAATAAAAAATTGAATGTAACAACATAGTTTTTAAGCAGAATGATTTTATTTTTGTTTTGAATTGTTAGATTGGTGAATTATTTGCGATTTCAGTTGAAATTTTTTTGACAAAAATCGGGTTTAGGGTTCTATTTGAACAATTTTACAAAACATAGGGTCCAGAAAATAATTTGTTAAAACACAGGATCCAAACAGGTAATGAGACAAAATACAAGGTCCAAAAAAGTATAAACTCTTAAATAAATAACAAAAATAAGTATGATAGAATCTCAAACACTCTTGAATTCAAGGGTCAAAGGTCTTGCGTATCCCACGCTTAATCAAAGTCAAAATTCAACTCGAAAAATAAAAACTAAGTCTTTTTCTTTCATTTCACTTTATTTTAATTCTACTTTTGAAACCACATGAGAAAGTGAATTTTTTCTTTTAATTATTAGATTTTTGTAGAGGGTCTTAGGAAATATATTTAATAAATAAATAAATCATTAATGGATATTTGAAAATTGAAGAAGGCAATACTGAAGGGTTATTAAAATTTTAGCTGGCAATTTATCATATAATCCAATCAGTGCCCAGCCAAATGTCACATAAGTACAACTTTCTTTTAATGCTATGGCTAACCAAGTTGCCAATCAAGTTTGTTATCAGTACAAAGTAGGGTCTACAAATTTTTAGTATAAAAGTTATATAGTTGAAGGTAAAATCATAATAATAATAATGGAAAACCAAAATAGTTTTTGTTTTTATTTTTATTATTATTACTATTATAATTATGATTGTATAAAATAATATTCTTTTTGCAAAGTAACATTCTTGTCATTTTGTCTAAAAGACTATTTTATAGAAAATTTTAGGCAGAGTAACATTCTTAATTCAAAATTATTTTTAGTTTTAGAGTTTTCGAGATTCTACTATCAAGACTTCTAAATTTTATTCCAATTAAATAATTCGCAGCTGTCGATATATCTCGTGATAAAAAATTGATTTATATTTTTTTGGATCATGTGTTTTGCCAATTATTTATTTGGGTACTGTGTTTTGACAAATTCATTTTTGGACTTAGTATTTTGTAAAATGGTTCAAATAGATCCGTAAACTCAATTTTGATGAAGAAAAAATTGAATATAACAACATATTTGTTTTTTTTTTTTAAGAAAACAACATATTTGTTAGGCAAAATAATTTTATTTTTGTTTTAAATTGTTAGTTTAGTGAATTATTTGTAATTTTAGTTCAGAAAATTTTGACCGAGTTTAGGGTTCCATTTGAATCATTTTATAAAATACAAGTCCAAAAAATCATTTGTCAAAACATAGGGTCCAAACAGGTAATTTGACAAAGCATAAAATCCGAAAATATAATTTGACAGAAATACAAGGTCCAAAAATATATAAACTCTACAAAAATTCATAAAATAATTTTGCAAAATGATATTAAAATAAATATATTATTTATTCAAATAATAATAATAAAAAGATGTACAAAAAGAATCATATTTTACTACTTTTCAACCCAAGCTTTGTATGCTTTGTATTGAAGTAGTTGAAGTAAAACTTTAAATTTTATTCTCACCATGTTATGCTCAACATATTATAAGAATCTTATGGTCTTTTTATACTAATTGAATGTGAACATAAGCAAACACTTTAATTACTTAGTTAAGAATCAAATAAAGTGAATAATTAAGAAATAAATATAGTTGAATTCAAGTCATTATCTCCATACATTAGTGATAAATACCTCTAACTTGTATGTTATTTATTTATTTATTTTAAGAATAACTTATATGTTATTTTTATCTTATAAATTACAACAAAAATATATTTTTAATTATTTAAATAGAAAATTCTATCATTTAAAAATGAAATTACACTTTCACCATTTATTTCTGCAAAATTACTTTCTTAGTCTATTTATGTCCCCATCTCATGGACTTTCTATTATAAATAAAGTTTTACTCTATTTTTTTAATCTAAAAACATCAACCATATACTATATATATACAATGGGGAATTCTTCTATAGGGGCTTCACTTTAAGCCCTATCGGTGGGACTCTCACTGTTCTCGCCCCGTGAATAGTTTTCAGCATGATTTTTTTATGACCGTATATATTGTAGTTATTTAGAGCATCCTGCAAATTTTCAGAAAATTTTGAATATTTTATAGTATAAAAAACTAGGTTCAAACATATTATTGCACGCGTGACTAATTTTTTTTATGCGCGTGAAAAATAATATGTTTGAACCTAGTTTTCGGTACTGTAAACTATTCGGAATTTTCTGAAAATTTGCAGATACTCTAAATAGGTATAATATACATAGTCATGAAAAAAATCGCGCCGAAAACTGTTCAAGGGTTGAGAAACACTGAGAAAGCTTAAAGTGAAGCCCCTATTGAAGAATAATTATCCTATATACATATACATATATATATATATATATGTCATATTTATAACCCTACTAACCATTTTTTTATGGTTCTGACCTTATTTAATCAAATATCAACTGTCCAAGTTGTTCATTTTAATAACTCATTAATTCCAACATTTGTTCACCTCTATAAATTTTGAAGAACAACCCAACAATAACAATTATAATAATAATAACAGCAATAATATTACCCAAAAAAAAAAAAAACATTAATTCTAACCTTCATATTTCATGGTACCTACTACCATGTTTAGCTTAATCTTTAATTCCATACTTTATTGCGTTAATGGTTCTATAGTGCACTTTATAACCCTTTTAATTGCCAAAAAAAAAAATATAAAAAAAATTGTCCAAGTAATTCTTATTTTGGGTATACCATTCCCCAAAATAGAATGTTCCTATTTATTATTATAATATTTTAAAGCATAATTATTAATAAAAAATGTATTATGTGTTTGTATGATTCCTTATATCTAATCTATTTTTAGTAACCATAAAAAATAATAATAGAAATTTTTATTCAATAATTGAACCCATAAATGAATATTAAATAATACCCCCGCTATGATAATAATTTTTTTACAAAATAAAATGAATTTATTTAAAAATGGAAAGTCAAAATCACAATGCATATAGACACAAACCTCACCTCACGTTCCCCTTTCTCCACGGCCAAAGCTTTTATTTATTTTATTCATAATTTTTAATTAGATTGATTGGAGAATTATTAATAATTTATTTTAAAACATGTGTATTAAATTTATAATTAAATACAAAATCATGTATGTCTTAATTGAATTTTCTAGTGGAAGCTTTTATTTTTGTTTTTTTAGGAGAAATTTTCTTGTGAAACTCAACTTGATTTGATTAAAATTTCATAAATAATTTAGTTCTTTTATTAAATTAATAATTAAATAGAAAAAAAATCCATGTATGTTCTAATTGAATTTTCTAGTGAAAGTTTTTTTTTTTATATATATATTTTGTTTGTTTAGGGGAAAATTTTCTAGTGAAACTTACCAAATTATTTTATTGAATTTTCATAAATAATTTAGTTCTTTTATTAAATTATTTTTATTTGAAAAGCTTTTAGAAGTCAATGAAAACCAAATAAGTGGATCCTAATGAAATCATAATCATGATTAGTCAATGAAAAAATCCAAAACCAACTCTTTCGATTGACCTATTGTTTTTTTTTAAAAAAAAATGATTAGTTTTTATAATCATGTATTTATATATTGGCTTTATTAAATTAAAAAAACAAGACAAAATTAAACTAGAGTCTCATATCTAAGATTTTCAAACAAATTATTTATAATTGGTAAGTGACTACAAAAGGAAACTTACAACTATAGTAGTATTATATTTTCTTTGAATTATAACACATTGAAAATTTAACGGTAGGTAACTATTTGGTACCATGTATTTTTGCAAAGTATCATTTTGGTACCCTGTGTTTACAAATAATACTTATTTGATATCATACATTTTGAAATCGTACATATTTGGTGCCCTGCATTTTAAAATCGTACATATTTGATACCCTGTATTTTAAAATCGTACATATTTGGTACCCTAAACTAAAATTTTACAAATTTAATCAAATTACTCTCAATCATACAAGTTACCATATAAGCATTATTGAAAACAGAGAGTACTAGAACAATACTTTGCAAAAATAAATGATAGCAAATGTAAAATTCCCAAAATTTAATAATATCAGATAATATTAGGATGAGATTGATAAATTATTTTTATAATTATATTTGTGTCTTTATTTTATATAATGTCTCTTTTGGACCAAATAATATGAAGAAGATAATTAATTAATACAAAAAAAAATGAAATTTACTAAATATATATTCTAGTATTATAGTAAGTAATTAAACACATATTTTTTTATATATAAAAAAATCTAAATGAAAGTTACTAGTTATTAGATAATTTCAAACTTTGTAATTTCTCACTAAAATTGCAACCCATTTTACAAAAATAATAATTGTATTCACACCTTAAGAATTTATAATTGCACAAAATTAATTATTAAAAGAATTTCAAATGTGACAAAGAGTTTTATAAGATTTTGCACAACTTTCTATTTATATATATTGAGATTATTTTTTTAGAGATATATCAATATAAATATCATTATTTTTATTTCCTTTTCAATAACAATAGTGTCTAAATACATTTTTTTTAAATAATGTCTAAATACATTTTTGAATGTAGCATGATCATAAAAAAGCAATAAATCTAGGATTTATATAATTTTGGATTCTTTATTATTTTAATATCAATAATTACAAACATATTCTTCTTTATTTTATAAATTAGTAAACAATGATATCCTCAGCTTAGCAGTTATTGAAAGTTAAATTTGTTTTTAGAATTCTTTGGAATTAAAAAGCAAAATTATTTCAAATTTACTTAAACACATTTATGAAAATTTCTTAATAGAGTAGCAAATTTAATTAAAGAATAATGCATTGTTTTATATTAAAAGATAAATGTACATATATATATTTATTAATTAATTGCTACACTTTATAATCCGATCACAAACTAATTAAAAAAAATATTGATGAATTTTTTGAATTGTAGTAAATTACATAGGCATAAACTTAATCAAACCATATTATATAATAGATGATGAAATCATATTTCAATTATAATATTATGGAAATAAATTGAATTGAATTAGATTAGGTAAATTTATAAATCAACGGTGGAGATCAAATCAAATGAACACTACGATAAACTTATTGAGATTTACGTTTTATCGTCTTATATTTTAATTTTTACACTTCAATTCAATTACAAACTAATTATAGAAATAAATTATTAATTAATTTTTTGAATTGTAGTAAATTACATAGACTTAAACTTAATTGAGCCATAATCTATAATAAATTATTATAAAATTATATTCTCTATTATTATTATTATTACACCATATATATAGATTGAATTGAATTAGCATTACTAAAAAAATATCCTTTCTCGATAGTGAAAATTAAATATAGGTCGCGATAAATTATTGAGATTTAAGTTTCACAATCTGATCGCAAACTAATTATAAAAATAAATTATTAATGAATTTTTTGAATTGTAGGAAATTATGTAGACTTGAACTTAATCAAGCCATAATTTATGATAATTTAACATAAATTCATATTGTCTATTATTGTTATACTATAAATTGGTTGGATTAGATTAGATAAAATGAAAAATCAACGGTAGAGATTAAATATAATTCACGATAAATTTATTAAGATTTAAGTTTCACGATCTTTATATTTTAATTATTACACTTCATAATCCCATCACAAACTAATTATAAAAACAAATTATTGATAATAATTTTTTGAATTGTAGTAAATTACATAGACTTAAACTTAATCAAGCCATAGTCTATGATAAATTATTATAAAATTATATCTTCTACTATTGTTATACTATAAATCGATTGAATTAGATCAACGGTTGAGATTAAATAAAAATCACGATAAATTTATTGAGATTCCAATCCCAAACTAATTATAGAAATAAATTATTGATGATTTTTTTAATTATTATAAAAAAGATTGGATTAGATTAAATTAAATTACATAAATTCACAATCTTATATTTTCACAAATTAATTATAGAAAGCATTATTAATTAATTAATTTTTACAAAAACTTAATCAAGAAGAGATTATTATAATTATGCAAATTGAGAAATCAACGGTGGAGATTAAAGGAGGACCACGATAAGCTTACTGTGGGGATCAACCATGGAAGGTAAGAGCGCTTTAATTTCATTTCAGAGAGAGAAGAGTGTTTGACTATAAAAATGGTTTAAGAGAAATTCCTATTATCAATTTTGTTTTGTTTTTATTTATTTTGGGGTTATTGGAGGGAATGGTTGAGCGGTTAATTTAAGTCTCTCTCTCTCTCTCTGTTTCTCTCTCTAAGTGGTGTGGTAGCTTGACGAAGAAGGGTGCGCAGCTTATCGAATCTGCTTCTTCTGCTTTGCCAGTAGTGGCGTAGGTTAAGTGGTGGTGGTGGTGGTCGGCGACGACGGCGGCGGAAAAAGCAGAATACAAATTGATGATCGATGTCGAAAATGAAGCATCTACTGAGGAAGCTCCACATCGGAGGCGGTGGTCTCAATGACCAACACCAAAGATTGGCGGAGACTCGGCCAGTTTCCACTCCGATTTCGAATCAGACTCCTTCTACGGCGTCGACGCCCTCTACTTCTAGTTCGGGTACAATGGTGGGGAGAATCGGGGTCGTCGATTCGTCGCCCGCTGATCGTACGGCTGCGGATGGTGGTAGCGGCAGTGGTAGCGGTAGTGGTCGCGGTGGTGGTGGTGGTGGTGGTGGTGGTGAGTGTGTGGATTTCAATTTCTTGGAGGAGGAGTTTCAGGTGCAGTTGGCTTTGGCGATTAGTGCATCCGATCCCGATTCGCGAGACGACCCCGAGTCGGCTCAGATCGACGCCGCGAAGCGGATTAGCTTGGGTTGCTCGGCAGCGGTCTCCGATAACAAAGGCCGTGTTGATATTCTTTCTCTTCATTATTGGGTACTTTTTTCTTTCCTTCTTTCTCAATTTTGTTTTCGATTATGGGGTTTTGAAGAAATTGAGTTTATATTTTCTTCCAATTGTACTTGGAAATGGGTCAGCTGAGTATGAATTGGTCGAATCTATGGAGAATTCATTACTTTCGCATTACATGTTTGAAATTGTATCGTGTTCCAATTACACAGAGCAGGCGTTCTGGGTCTTAAATTTTAAATCAATGCTGTTATTTATCTGCACCTATGATTCTAATGCAGTAGTCGAAACCTAGTGATGAATAGCTTGATTATTCTGGACATGGGCATCGATTTTGATTCTTTAGGCAATTTAATTCACTTAAAATGCGTACTTACTACTCCCTCCTCAAGACCTAAAATTAGATAAAGATTGACGTTGAGGATTACTTTTCTAGTTCAGGCTCCTTGTTTAGATCATCTTATGTAGTATTGATTTATACCATAATGGTCTGCAATGGAGTGACCAGCTGCATGGCTGTTGTCCTTTTGATTTGTATTTGCTTTTGCCCTAAGCAGTTTATGATTAAATGGTTTCTTAACCAGTTTTCCATGTTTATTTAACGCAGAGTTATAATGTTGTAAATTACACTGAAAAGGTGGTGGATGGGTTTTATGACGTATATACTGTTTCTTCTAACTCACTTGCCCAAGGAAGGATGCCATTGTTGGTTGATCTCCAAGTACTATCCGTTTCTGATGATGTTGATTATGAAGTAATCTTGGTTAACCGAATGGTGGATTCTGAACTACGCCAGCTTGAGAAAAGAGCATATGATATATCACTGGAGTGTCGAGTTTCTGACCATGGTCTAATTTTTAGTGGATTGATACAGAAAATTGCTGACATTGTTGTTGATAGAATGGGTGGTCCAGTTGGTGATGCTGATGATATGACTAGAAAATGGAACATGCGGAGGAATTTGTTACGGAATTCACTAAATACTATTATACTTCCCCTTGGACGTCTTGATTTTGGACTATCACGCCACAGAGCCTTGCTCTTTAAGGTTGGGCCAGATTTCATGTTAACCTGTTTACAAATTTATATCATTGTCAAAAAAAATTCAAATTCTTGTTACTCTGTCTCAAATCTGGCTGTCCCTTTCTTATTTTGTTTGTTATGGGTGCTGAAATTTGTAATTAATTATATTTCTGGTGCCAGGTGCTAGCTGATAGGATTAATCTTCCATGCATGCTGGTCAAAGGAAGTTACTACACTGGTACTGATGACGGAGCTGTGAACTTGGTGAAAGTTGAAGATGGAAGGTAAAGGCTACTAACTTGATTAAATTTGAAAATGATACTTTTTGATAACATGAATCAACTGGGATTTTTAGTGTTTACTTTTGACTAGCATGTTGTGCAGCTTATTTAGGCATATGATTAAGTGTGTGTGATCTTGTTTTCCATGCACGTTTTTTTTTTCTAAGCAAAGTTAAATATTAGAGGTGGTAGATATTGTGGAGCTATTTGTTTAACTAATTTATTAATTCATGTAGTGAATATATCATTGATCTCATGGGTGCTCCGGGCACCCTGATACCTGCTGAGGTACCAAGTAGTCAGCTTCCAAGCTCTTTCCTTGATATAAGGAGTTTAGCAGATGTCACAGTACTGCCCACGGGTCTGAGAATGTTGCATGATGAAGGAGTTGAAACACCATTGTCAAAAGATGGAAGTTCAAGGTCAGATGAAGCATTATTTTTGGACACTCAGGCATCAGATGATGCAAGGCGTTTGGAGGAAAATCAGAACGAGAGATGTGAAAATGAATTTGCAAAGTATTTTCCATCACCCCATAGATCAGGTCAGAGTTCCGTGGTCTCAGGTGGAAAAGCATCTTCTGCACAAAAGAAGAGAGTTAAGAACGTATCAAAGTACGTTATCAGTGCTGCAAAAGACCCAGAATTCGCGCAGAAACTGCATGCTGTCTTGTTAGAAAGTGGCGCAACACCTCCTCCCGATTTGTTTTCTGATATACCACAGGATGTTGATGAAGACAGAATGGGAGATCAGAGAATTGCGGCTGATGGGGTTCAATATCACCAGGATAACTTATTTTCATACCAAGAACAGTCTCTCATACCCATTTCTGAAAGGGATTGCTCAAGCTATATTAATAGCGATATAGCTCAAAAACAAGCTGCTGAAGGTTTTGCTCAGAAACAAAATGAACTGGACATTATGTCTAAACTTTCCCTGACCTCTGATGCCACTGACCAGGGATACATGGTTGCTGCTAATAGTATTGGTGAACCTATCCAGACTGATTCTTTAAGTGTAGCTATGGTTCCTGTTAACCCACCAAGACATTACCCAAGTGCTCTGCTAGAGGAGCAAATTAATGAGCCTGCCTTTCCTTTTGAAGCCAACTCTTTCCGAAGACATGTTGATAATGCCTATTTTAGTGATAGAAAGAAGTTCTTCCGGGATGCAGTAAAATTTGATCTGGGAAAGGAATCTGCAGCTAAAATGATGGAGACAGCCACAAGTCGATTGGGTATTGGTTCTGATGGTGAAAGTGAGAGAATCAACGCTGTGCTTGGGGAATCTCCGGAGTGGGAAATTCAATGGGAGGATCTTCGGATTGGTGAGCGAATTGGTATTGGTAAGTCTTTTCTTGAGGCTGTTAGGTTTCAGTGATGAATAAGTGATAAATAAGACTAAAGTTTTGGTTACTTTTGTCAAACTATATCATCTTTGTTTTAGTTTTTTTATTTGTGTGTGTGTGTTATCCATATCTTAGTTAGAGGGTACTGAAGGGTCGCTTGGATTTGGTATTTAATGTTTTGTAGTGCTTCCCACTGCATAGTACATAAATGACCTATTCCCCCGCCCTTTTAAGGTGTTGCTGTGTTTTTCCTTGTTTTATATACAATACTGGTAAGAAGAAGATAAAATTCTAGTTCATTTATGTAAAAAGTAATTTACCTAATCCAAGCCAGTGATATGAATGACCAATAGATCTATCAAAATATTTATATATGTATGTGGCTTTTCTTGGAGAAAATTCTGTCATTGGCCACTGTTCAGTATGCTTATTCAAGCAGTCCTTGGCATGCATAGACATTGTTCATCAGGGAGCGTAAGGCCATCAGATTGATTTTGCTGAATAGTGAGGATGAAGAGGCGGCTGAATTATTGGATAGGATGAAACCGTTTCTAGTGTTATTTTTTAAAACCCAAGTAGGGATTGGTCCTTTTGTGCCACTCCTTTGTTGTGAATTTATTGTCCCTATGTATGTACTTTCTGTTTATTGTGGGCAGAATGTGTTGTGTTATTAGAATGCTACATTGTTGCTTTCTTAAGATAGTTTGTTTTATCTAGTCTCACATGATATTCTATCATGTAGGTTCATATGGAGAGGTTTATCATGGAGATTGGAATGGCACTGTAAGTATCTTTTGAATAAGTTGGTCCTCTTTATTGTTTTCTCCGTGATTGTTTTTTTAACTCTAGAAGCAACATGAGATGTTATATTATTGTAGTACCTCCAAGGAGACAGCAAATATCAATATATGCAGCAATTGAACATGTTTGTAAGTTTTTGGTGGTCTCATTGATGGTTTTTTGTGTGTGCTTTTTTTTATTTTGTTTTCAAACTTAAGTTTTCAATTTGATCATTCACTAAACTTTCATCCTTTCAGCCCTCTTTTAATTTTTCATGTTCGATTTCCTCTGCCAAAATCTTCCGACTTCTCGGGGTGTACTTGTGATAATATGCTTTGTCTTCACCTTTCTAAAAAGTGAACTGTCCACCTTCCTAAGAAAATAAAAGTGAATTGTCAAGTAATGATATAGGACTCATTTTTATTTAATTAGAATTTGACTTTTTATGGTGCTTTCATTTTGAAATTCTTTATAGCCTGTCTTTTCTTTTTCCATGAGCAGGAAGTTGCTGTGAAGAAGTTTTTAAACCAAGATTTTTCTGGGGAGGCATTACTTCAGTTTAGAAGTGAAGTACGTAGTAATTAATGTTATTATGCAACCTTTTTTTTGTTTTTTTTCATTATTTGAATTTAAACGCCTCCTCATGTAAATTTTACTTGATGTTTGGGTCATAGGTTGAAATCATGTTGAGACTGAGACATCCAAATGTAGTCCTTTTCATGGGGGCAGTTACTCGTTCCCCGAATTTCTCTATACTGACAGAGTTCCTTCCCAGGTTAATTTCCTTGTCAAACTTTTATCCTTAATCTATATTGTATGCTTTAAAATTAAGTTTCAAATTAGTCTTGCGTTCTGCCTTTTCTCCTTTAAGATCTTGGTGAGAACTGTCATAGGGATATAGGTATGCACAGTGTGCATAGGTAGAAGTGAAAGAAATAGGGTAATGTATGATGATTGTCACCGAGTTGATGATCTATATTTTTACTCCTGTCTCTTCTCATGTGATTCAACATCCATTGGTACACAGGGGGAGTTTATTTAAATTACTGCATCGTCCTAACCCTCAGCTTGACGAAAAGAGAAGAATGAAAATGGCGTTGGATGTGGTAAAGAACTTTTATTCTCTTCTTTTTTAACATTGATTTTACTTTTTATGTAAAGTTTTCTGATGGAAACCTCTCTTTCATTTTGCAGGCCAAGGGAATGAATTACTTGCACACCAGCCATCCTACAATTGTTCATCGAGATCTGAAGTCTCCAAATCTCCTAGTTGATAAAAATTGGGTTGTTAAGGTTGACCAAAATCAGCGTCTCATTTTGCTATTTAGTTGGTGACAGTTCCTTCTTCTGAAATAAATGTTTGATTTCCTTAAATCTGTTGCTTTCTCCTGTTCAGGTATGTGATTTCGGTCTGTCACGCATGAAGCACCACACTTTTCTGTCTTCAAAGTCGACTGCTGGAACGGTAATATACTTATAAAATCTCATGTGGTTTAAACCAATAGTTATATCGCCATATCATCTCGTAGATGTATATGGTTCTGAAAATTATTGTCGTGAATTGCAGCCTGAATGGATGGCACCTGAGGTGTTAAGAAATGAACCAGCTAATGAGAAGTAAGACCCGAGCTTGTACCCGAAATTGTTACCCTATGTAGGTTTCTTCTATAACTTGCAGGTGTTATCTGCTTGCAGGTGTGATGTGTACAGCTTTGGTGTGATATTATGGGAATTGACCACCGCTTGTATTCCATGGAAAGGATTGAACCCAATGCAGGTTGTTGGAGCTGTCGGATTCCAGAATAGGCGTCTGGAAATTCCAGAAGAGGTTGATCCAGAGTTAGCCCAGATAATTCGGGATTGTTGGGAAAGGTAAGTTATTGAGTTCTAACTTCTAGATCATAAGACATACAAGTTAATTATATCAAAAACTTATGGTATTGACTAGTACATTAGTGTAATCGCATGATGTTAGGTTTCCACATCGATCTTAAGTATGAGATTGGTTGGGTTTGCTCTTTTCATACACGAAGTAATTTTAACAATTATAAGGTAGTCTTTTTTGAGTGAGTTCTTGCCACGGCCTAGGGCTCATTTCATTATTTTAACTTATAATTATAGTATGATTTAATATAAATTAAATGATCATTTATAAAAACTACTTTTTAACGAGGGTCAAGTTTGGCTTTTGACTACCCAAGTTATGGATATTATAAATCTGCCACGGCCTAAGGCTCAGGTCGTGACAGTTCCACTAAGTGGTTGTAACTAATGATGTATACTTGCATACACTTTCATGTTTTATATAAAACCATAATCTACAATGCTTATGGTTAACTTGAACTTTGCTTCTTTTGCAGAGATCCAAACCTAAGACCCTCATTCGCTGAGCTCATGGTTCGTCTCCGGCGTCTTCAACATCTTGTTGAGAGAAAAAACTCTACAAAGTAAAACAAAGCTGCAACCGATAAATAAAAGAAAAGCAAAAAAAAAAAAAAAAGAGAAAAAAATGGTGGATTTGTTGTCTCTATGCTCGAAGAGCTAAGGGTTTGATTAGTTAATTTTCCTTCAATGTTTAAAAAAAGAAAGAAGAAGAGGGAAAGGTGAATTGGATTGGGGAGTGTTTGGCTCATTCAAAGTGGGGGCTAAGCACAGTCTAATCCTTCTAAAATGGATAGCTGCCAAAGTGTGCAGTTGGAGGATACCATTTGAAGATTTTTAGTCTTTACTAGAACTAGTACAACTTATCTAGTAGTGGGTACCAGGTAGGTAGTGTGGTACATCAATCCAAGTGTAAGAAATTTCATAAAGAAAAAAGAGATGAAAAAAAAAAGAAGAAAAAGAAAAAAAAAACAATAAATTTGTCATTGTGTATCTGTAGAGGTCTGGTTAGGGAATTGTAAACATATGATCTCTGCAGATTATTGTGAAGAAAAAAAATACCCCCTTAAAAAAAAATGAAAATTTGAAACAAAGAAATTATGCAACTAAAAATATTCCATTACCTTTTTTTTTTCAAATTTATTTTTTTATGAATGTTTTTCCAAAATTCTTATTGATTTTTTGTTTGCTTACATTTTTTGAAGGGCAATTCTATGAGGAATGTTTAGTGTTATATGTGTTTATTAGCATTCTTTAATTTCTTAACATAAAAATTGTTGCAACTCTTGTATTTTTGTACTTGTATATATATATACTTTTTTTTTTGGATCTAAACGAATATGTATGATGATGAGTAGTAACCTATGTTTATTTTAGGATCTTTACTCTATTGAAGAAGATTTTGCTGATATCGTATCTTATTATTTCAAATGGAGAGAGACTAGAGAATATTTGCATATTATCTAATTATATTAAGATTTTAAAAAAAATATATAAAATTAGTATCTACTAGCATCATTAATGGGCTGGGTAGCATCATTAATGGGCTGGGTCCAAAGTTAACAAAATAATACATATTCAACTTTAATTTTTAGCAACATTATTGTTTATTGTTGGCAAAGTTGTTTTGTTTTTCTTATGTTATTTTTAATTAAAAGTTATATTTATTAAATAAAATATTGGATTTTGTATTTTTTCAAGATTGGCATCGTTGTAAACTATCTTTGTTTGGAGATGGTCATTCTTTGTAGGGCTGTACGTGGTGCGGGTAGTGCGGTTTTTGACCATTTTTTCAAACCAACTTGCGCATGCGGTTTTTCTAATTTTCCAAACTACACCCGCACAGCGAAACTAATATATCGCAGAAACCGCACCGCAAAAAAATGGTGCGGTGTGGTGCAGTTTGGGTGGTTTGGACTACCGCCAAATAATTAAACTATCATAAATAATCATATTAATATTTCAGCAACACCTAAAGCTTGAAAATAAAAAATAATAAAATTTTTAACAATACAATAATCTTAATAATGGCTCAACAAAACACCTAAGAAAATACAACAAACTTGAGACTAATAAAGTTACAACAACAACAATTATAAGTCAATAATCTTAATAAAGTTTCAGCAACACACCTAAAATAACATAGAACAAACTTGAGACTAATTAAATTCCAACATCAATATGAAAGATACAACTAAAATAGTTTCAGCAATAGAATTAGTGCGCTTTGGGTTAGGCTTTAACATATTAGACTTAAATAAATATAAAAAAAATAGTATTTTTATAATATGCGGTGCGATGCGGTTTGAACCGCATTTTAATAATTCAAAACCGCAAACCGCACCGCACCGCGCGGTTTAGTGAAAATTCAAACCGCGACCGCACCGCGAAGAATTTCAAACCACATTTTTTTTGCGGTGTGGTGCGGTGCGGGCGGTTTGATGAACAATCCTAATTCTTTGGTTAAATTTCTTTGGAGTATTGCTATTAGCTAGTTTTAGTTTTCATTTTCACAGCGGCCTCTTTTTTTTTTTTTTAAATTATTATGAAATATTTCAGTAGTCATTTGTAACAATATTTTCTGTAAAAATTTATGTTTATAAAATATTTTAAACTAAATTTATTTACCTAGAGATAAATTGTGATCAAATTCTAGTCAACTTGTTATGATTTTTTTTAAATACTCTTATTTAGTTAAAATTTAATTAAATAAAGATAAAATAATTTGATTCAGGCTCTGTAGTAATCTCTTGATGAAAACCCAATAATCAATAACAATTATACCAAAATATGATTACTATTACACCTTTTATGATTTAATTTTTGAAATAATAAACAAAGAAAAATTAATAAAATGAAACACAATTGAAAAGTAATAAAAAATAAGTAATTGATAGATAATATACTATTTAAACAACCAACTAACAGTTATCCTCAATTTTTTTTTATCAAAACAGTTATTCTCAATTCTTAGTTCTCAAATAGTGAAAAGATACATGGATTCAAATAAATTTGAAAATGATAAAATAAAATAAATCTGAATCAGCATAAATATTATCAATATGAACATTGAAAATCAGTATTAATTTAATAACACAAATAAATCAATATCGAATTCTCTAATAATCTATTTAATTACATGAGTTTATAAATAAATCATCATCAGTTCAATTAATCAACAACTAACTAACACTAATAATTTCCTGATAACTTTTCTGGGTCGTCTTCTTTAATTTTCTTACAATGGAAGAAAATAACCAGAGAAGACGAAGATAATGAAAGAATATATTTTATTACTTCACATAACAAAAACTAATACAACTGATCGATCATCACTTACATATATATAATATTATATATATATATATATGTAATAACATTAATTATTTCTATAAACTAAACTTAGAACGAGGTCCAGATCTATTGTTCCTCGTAGCACAACAACCAATGCAGTAAACAACAGTGATCACAACAAGAACACAGCTATTAAAAATGGCGAAACGCCTCCACTCCTTTCGAATATTGGCCAAGACTCCGGCCTTGCAGGACTTACAGTCGTAGCAGAGCGAACTCCGTTCGTTGCTCCAGGTCCGGCAATCGGTGTCGGGCACCGCCGGACCAGACTTGGGAACCTCCCAAAACGTGAAGTTCACGTACTGAAATCCACAGTACGACGGCGGTTTACAACAACCGGACTCAATAGGGGAGAGATTATTATTATTATTATTACGAAGATCATCATCATCATCATCAGTACTGCTACAAACACGAGCCTCGATCAAACAACTCCGAATATCAGCCCAGTTGTGGTCGTTGACGACGTAGTTCTGCAACCAGTGAGAGAAATCCCCGAGTCGGTACTCTCTGTAGCCGCGGCCGGAGATGGCTTGGCCGAGGCCTTTGTTGGTGATGAGAAGAGCGAAGACGGTGAAACCGATGAGACCCAGTATCATCAAGAACATCAGGAAGAGGTAGGCGTAGAGAAGGGAGTTGATTCTGCAACATGCTCCGACCAACCCCAGAAGCGAGACCACGAAGAAGAAGGCGCCGAGGAGGAGCAGAGGGTTCTGGAGTGCCTTCTCGCAATCGGTGCCGGAGTGGAATCGGAGGTAGATTGCTGTGGCGATTGCTGCTGCTCCGGCGAGAAGGGTGCATGCGTTTAGGAGACCCACTACGGTGTTGCTTACGCGGAACATTGTGGTCGAGTTTTGAGGAATTAAGGTTGGAGTTTCGGAGAGAGAATGATCGGAGAAGAGAAAGACAGGGATGAGATGAGGGAGAGTGTTTGTTGGGATTGGGAATGGTAACTGTTTTAGAGGAGAACTGCGAATCAAACGGTTCTTCACGTAATTTCTTTTCAACCTTTTACAACATACAATTTATTTATATAATTTTTAAAATTCAAACCACTATAAATTTACACGAATGATTAATGAATATAAAAATTAAATTTTTTTAAAAAAAATAACTTTTTTACCCATTATTTTGTCTTTTAGTTGTTTGGATCAAAATCGATTTTGGTTATAAATTTTTTAAAATAAAAGTATAAATAACAAAATCACAACCGTCGAAATTAAGTTTGAGGTTTACAAAATAAAATTCAAAAAGTAATTTGTAAGTCCAAATAAGTGATCAGACAAAAACTAATATATAAACCCAAATTATTTTACTAATTTAATGTGTTGATATTGTAAAATTCAAAACACTATAAATTTACATGAATGACTAATGAATATAAATTTTTTTTATCTATTTTTTTGTTTTATTAGTTGTTTGGATCAAAATTGATTTTGGTTAAAATAAAATTATAAATAATTTACCAAATTATAACAAAATCACAAAATCACAATTATTATGCCTTGTGTTATCAAATTTAATATTTTTATCATCCAAATTAAGTTTGTGATCTATTTGAATCATTTTACAAAACAGAATTCAAAAAGTAATTTGTCAAATAGGTGATAAGACAAAAACATATAAATCCAAATTATTTTACTAATTTAATGTGTTGATATTGTAAATTTATCAAATTACCCTCATTTTTTTGGGGTTAAAACTAACAATAATAATTTTAATGAAAGCAAGAGGAAGGAAATGTAATGTTTACAACAATTTGTATTTGTCCATTATTTTTACTATTTATATTATGTTAATGAATATTTTTATTGGGAAATTTTAGGGTGCACTCCGTTCGTATTTTCGGTATTTAGATTATTTTTAATGTGTATATTGTAGTTATTTAAAATATTCTACAACTTTTTGAAAAAAAAATCGAATACTTTACAATACCGAAAAATAGTTCAAACTGATTACTTTCTACTTGTATAAAAAAATAATCACGAGTGCAAGAGACTATTTGAATCTTGTTTTTAGCACGGTAAATTATTCGTAATTTTTCAAAAATTTGTAATATATTTTAAATAATTACAATGTACACTATTATAAAAAATATTCATCAAAATGATCAAAGTATCGAAAACACGAGCAGAATACACAATACACCTCATTTTAATGGGTGCACCATAAAGTTCTATATTTTTTATTGGGTTTATACTTTTTTGGACCATGTATTTTTTTGATTACATGATTGAACCTTGTATTTTAAAAAATTTATTTTTGGACCCTATATTTTGTAAAATAGTTCAAATAGACCCATAAACTTAATTTTGATAAAGAAAAATTGAATGTAACAACATATTTTTTAAGCAGAATGATTTTATTTTTGTTCTGAATTGCTAGTTTGATCAATTATTTGTGATTTCAGTTGAAATTTTTTTGACCAAAATCGTATTTAGGGTTTTATTTGAACTATTTTATAAAACATAGAGTCTAAAAAAGTAATTTATCAAAACACATGATCCAAATAGTTAATGTGACAAAACACACAGTAGAAAAATAGATAAACCATTTTTTATTTATTTACCTTTTTATAATTCATAATTTTTTTTATTTTCACAATACCTTTTTCTTAACCAAATTCACACTATCATATAATTAATAAATTAAAGTAATATTAAAAATTAAAATTTATAAAAATAATATTATTTTAATTAATATGAACTAAAATAAAATAAAAGGTTGTTAAAAGTTGAGTAATATTTAATAATTGGCATTGTTTTTTCTTAATAAAATTTTAAGTACAAAAAATATCTTAAAAACTAGAAAGTGAAAACTCAGCTGAACAGAGCTCAGCCATGGCCATGGCCTCCTCAACACTCCTATACTTACCTCCAAAACCTCCATCGACATCTCTCTCCTCTTTCCTTCCCATCCCAAACCCTAACCCAAGATTTCTCAACCCAAACCTCCATGGCAACTCAAGATTACTTCTCCCCAAAACACCCTTCTCCTCTTCCAGAAACGGAAGCGAAACCAACTGCCCTGTTCCATCAGACCAGCAGCCCATAAACGAGTACCAAACCCTATCCACCTCCTTCCCCTTCTCGTGGGCCTCCGGCGACTTCGTCGAGTACTGCTCTCGCTTGGTTGTCACCGGAGCCTCTTTCGCTCTCCTTGTTGGCCTCCCTGTCGCCTGGTTCGGCGCCGCCGGACCCAACTCCGAGCCGGTGAAGCGGTTGCTCTGCGTTGTCTCGAGTGGGCTTATTGTGGTTACGCTTGCCGTTGTACGGATGTACCTTGGCTGGGCTTATGTGGGCAATCGATTGCTTAGTGCCACTGTCGAATGTATGTATATATATATGTATGATATGTTTTGTTTCACTTTATTTGTTTATATATGATGTGTTAGCTTTCTGTTTGGTTGCTGGGAAAATGATTTGGGGGATTTTTCTGAGAAATGGTATTGGAGAAAACGAAGTAATTTGGGATTGTATGTATTGATTTTTTGATATGTAAACATGTAAGATTATATATGCTGTGTTGTCTCCATAAGTACTTATGTTCGATGCGTTAGTTTGCTGCTTGGTTGCTGGGAAAACCATTGGAAGATTTTTCTGGGAAAATGATAATGATATTAAAGAAAAATGAAGTAACTTGGGATTGTTTTTAATAGGTAAACATGTCTGCATGTATATGTTATGTTTTCTCTTTATATTTGTGTTTGTTGTGTTAGTTTTGTGGTTGGTTACTTGGAAACTATTAGACACTTTCCAGGGAAAATGGTGATTGTATTAAAGAAAAAAGAAGTAACTTGGGATTGTATGTACGTGTATTTATTTCATTTTTAAATTTAAGCTTTCCTGCCTAATTCTATAATACATGGAGACCAAAAACTATAACGATTGCTATGTAAGTATCGAAAAGATCCGAACTTTAGATTTTGTGAGAGCCATTTATATGACTGACTATTTGAGCTACTCATTATTAGGTATTTGTATTAGTTTTTTGTGTTTTATTATGGTGTCTAAAGATGATCGGACTGTGTATATGAGATTTGGTTTGTCTATTTTGCATTTTCTTGAGCAAGTAAACCAAGTTTAGTTTACTGCTATTAATGGGTCATTATTGATAGGGTGCTTTAACCTTATGTTGTTACAGATGAAGAGACAGGGTGGTATGATGGTCAGGTATGCACAATCTCTATCGACGAGCTATTTTTTTTCTTCACGAAACTCGATTTTCTGTTTAACTTTATAATATTTGGGAACTAGAAATTTATAGCAACTGCTGTGTAGATATTCAAAAAAGACTTGATCAAACTACATGTCTGGCCTTTCGAGCTACCCTTATTGAGTTCAACACTCTATTTTTTCTGCGCTTTTTGCCTGAAAATGCTTTAGGGAGTTTATAATAAAAGTTGTAAACTTTTAGTTGTAAGGTAACATAGTTTGTTTGTATGTATGTTTTCTTTACTTATTGAAACCTTCTGTTCTCATTTTTTCTGCCTTCTTCACATCTTATCATTGAATAGCAGAAAGCTTATTTAAAATAGTAATTTAATTACCACAATTATATTAAGCTGTCATTTTAAATGTTAGAAAGGAAATTGTGAATCCATTATGTCAAATGAATTAGTTCAACAATGCCTTTTCTTAAGTCATGTTGTTTAATGGCATCTCAAGTTGTAAAGAGAAAAAGAAAGAGAGGTAATTTAAATGGTTAGGCATGTGGTTTATTACACTTACAAGATCTGAGGTTCAAGTCCCTCCTAGGTACTACTCTCCAATCTAATCATATCAAATCCACTTATACTTTTCAAACATGTACATAAAGTAAAATTATTTGTCAACAAAGTGATTTAGAACCAAGAGAAAGAGAAAGGTTAGAAAGAAATTGAAGAATTTGGAGAAAGAAAGTCTGATTTCCATGATAATTTTATGTCAAAAATCTTAAAATTACAATACACCCTAGGCTTATCTTGTATTAAGACATGAAATTTGACTAGGTAATTTACATGAAAATCAAATTGAGAACTCTCAATAATTCACAAAAATTAGTGGTAGGCTCCTCTCCCAATATGGAGATTTTAAGTTCTCATTTCTTTACAACTCAAAAAATAAACAATAAAACTTTAGTTACTAATTAGAACAAAACCTAATGGATAATGACTTTTATTTTAACTGTCATTAATGTAATGAAACACTTAAGTTGTTTAATGTCATCAATTACTGGTGCAAATGTGTCTAAATATAATGTTTTGTTATTTTTGTGGTAGATATAACATAGGCATATTAATGTTTGCATATTGCATTGGAAGTTGTGTTTTCACTTATCTTCACTAGAGGTGCTTTGCTTAAAATCTAATCCGAATTGGCCTTGCCGGTTTGATCTAATTCAATTAAGAAAATTTTGAGTATCTGATTATAATGTCAATAGTTGTTTTTTAAAATGGACTGTTTTGTTTCACAAATGATACTGTTAAAAGTTCGTTTACAATCAATCCAATCTATATATGATATTATATGTTTAAGTCTTTTTTTTATTGGCTGTTAAAAAAATATTCTTGTTACGTTTAATAGTTGAAATATTCAAATTGACATGAAATATTAAAAACCAAAACTGAAAAGAAAATCATCAAATTAGACTAGATTGATTATTGAAGACAAATTAGATTAGATTAGACTAGACCACAAAAATTGTTAAAAACAAATATTTAACTGAATTGGATTGGATGAATAACCTAGTAAATGTTGATTTCCCTTTGGTGTATTGGTTTTGCGCATTTGCGAAGCTTAAAATTCAATTTTAATGGCAGATGTGGGTTAAGACTGCTGAAGTTTTGGCACGCGATCGGCTCCTTGGTTCATTCTCTGTGAGTCTGATTTTTCCCTAACTAACCTGCTATTTGTTTAATGTTCATATTAGCTTTGTTTTATTACTCAAATACATTGAATAACATGTATGATTTTGAATCTTTCTTGTGAATTTCTATATAAAAAGATCCATGCATGCACCACATACATACTTCTATTGACTTTGACTTCCTTCTAGTGAACACTTGAGCACTTTTGTATTTGACTGTTACTGTTTGAGATTTTAACCAAGGAAATAAGAAAGTACTGAAGTTTATCCTAACCAAACACTAAACTAGACTTTGTTTTGTAACTTAGTACTTTGTTTGTATCCAAACAAACAGGTGAAGCCTGTGCTGAGCAGATTAAAGTACACACTAGTTGGTTTGGGGCTCTCATTGTTGATATGCATTGTTTTTCTGGTCAACATTGATGAGACTCAAAATGACTCTTATAGATCTTATGAAGATGAGATGAGAGTCATACATGGAGTCTACAATGATGATTCAGCCAGGTCTTTTGAGCCAGATGCTTTCTGTGGTGAACCTGGTAACGGTATCCCTTAATTCTATATAGATATAGATGTAGATGTAGATGTTATGTATTTATGCTATTGGTTTTTATGTTAGAAAAGTCACTAAATAGATACTGAATATATATGTATAGTATTATTGAAGTCACTGAAATGGTGAGAAGTTATTACATAGCAATTGATATAGCCATGAAGCTTATTTTTTAAATAATAATAATAATAATAATCACCCTAATAAGTGTTCCAGTGCAACGCAATAATTTGCAGGGAAGTCGGTGCTCCCGAACAAGTGCCAGTAGGATTTATTCACCGAGACATGGGTTCGGGTCAGAAGTTTGGCGCTGGACTCGTTCGGATGCACCGAGTCACGCATTAGTGTGATCATCACCCTTTCGGCGCTCTTTTGGGTGCACTGGCTTCCATGCAAATCATTACGGGTGACCAAGGCACTCATTAGGGTGATTACACAAGAGTTGGACTCATTTCGATTCACCGAGTCACGTGTTTGAGCCAAGAATCAGGCGCTGGACTCGCTCGGATGCTAATCTCTCATAAATTGAGAACTAATTTGGTAACCGTTTAGTAATTATGTTACTAGGTTTGATATATGGAATATTTTGATAGTGTTTAGTGTTACTTATGGTACTAACATCCTTAATACCCCATTTACTTGCCCAACAACCCTACTAATGCAGTGAACCACATCATTTGTACTACAATTTGCAACCTTTGAAATGGGTAACCGTTAGTCTCGTAGAATAAACAACTGCATTCGAAATGGTTTGTTCCAAGAGTACGAGTGACATTATATCTTGTTTGACCGTCTCTAAAATTTCCAACATTGAAGATAGTGTGATTTGCATGATCTTCATAGCTGCTGATGAAATACGCATTTTCTCTTTTGATTTCCGACTCCACTTTGTAGTACATTTCTCGGGTGTAGAATTTTGCACACTGATCATAATAAATACTGATATATGGAATATTTTGATATATCATTTAGTAATCTCTCATAAATTGAGAACTACTTTGGTAGCCATTTAGTAATTATGCTACTAGGTGTGATATATGGAATATTTTGGTCGTGTTTAGTGTTACTTATGGTACTAACATCCTTAATACCCTATTTACTCGCCCAACAACCCTACTATTGAAGGGAGGCACATAATTTGTACTACAATTTGCAATCTTTGAGCTAATTTACCATAATTTGAGAACTAATTTAGTAACCATTCACTAATAAAGTTACTAGGTGTGACATTTGAAATAATTTGACTATGCCTGGTATCACTAAAAGTACTAATATCCCCTAATATCCCATTTAATTACTCGAGAGCACTAATAACATGGAAACCACATCATTTGTACTCACAATTTACAACTTTCAAGCAAATGTCTCACAATTTGATAGTTAATTTGGTAACCATTCACTAATCAGGTTACTAGGTGTGATATTTGAAAGATTTTGAATGTGTCTAGTGTTACTTATATCTCCAATATCTCATTTGCTCACTCAACATCCCTTCTAATGAAGAGAACTACATCACTTATACTCACAACTTGCAACCTCTGAGCTAATAAATCATAACTTAAGAACTAACTTGGTAACCTCCACTAATTAGGTTACTAGTTATGATATTTAGAGCAATTGACTATGCATAGTTCCACTAATTGTACTAACATCCCCTAATATCCCACTTTGTTACTCAGGAGCCCTAATAATGAGGAAGCCACATCATTTTTATCCACAAATTGCAACCTCCAAGCTAATCTCTCATAATTTGAGAACGAATTTGGTAACCATTATCTAATTAGGTTACTAGGTGTGATATTTGAAACATTTGACTATGCCTAACCCCACTAATAGTACCGCGACGCTAATGCAGTTTTAGGGTGCATTTGTTTAGGGATTTGGGAACTCACTTGGGGGCTCGGGGAAGGGACGATTCCATTACCCAATTTAATGGAATGGGAAGTCCCGAGAGTTACAGTTTAGTTTTAAAACCCGTGATTAAGAGTTAGTTCCTATTAAGTGTGCCATTTATGTTGTGACTAGGATTTCCGTGAGGTTCGAGAAAAAGGATCATCATCCAGGACTTGAGGTAAGAAAACTGACATATGCACATAGAGTTAATTAGTTGCTATGCATATTAGCATTGAATTATCTGTGGAGGATCGATATGAACTATATTCGGCCACCGTGAATGAACGTGGGGTCGGTCAGTAAGCACGTGTAACGCAGGCCATCGACAAGCGTGTATAACGTAGGCTGTGAGAGCGAGTTCATTTAGAGAGTGCTATCCCCACTCACTTGGCGATGTTGTTTTTCCTGGGTCGTGTGAATGATTCATATGATTGAAATAAATATACTTGTAATTGTGAAACATGTTTATGATGTATACAATTGGAATGAATGCACTTATCGTCTGTGAAGCATATGTTTATTGCTTATGAATAATTGGATTATTATTATGTATTATGGGGTTTCTCTTGCTGGGCCTCGGCACACAGGTGCTCTATGGTGCAGGTAAGGGCAAGCTAAGGGTAACTAACCATGAGTTGGAGAGCTTTGGAGTGGCACGTACATATTCGGCCTGCTTGACCATCACAGTCAAGGTATTTTGAGGAACGTAGAACATTAGTTCGATTTTGCCGCTTAGGTAAGCTATTTTTGTAATGTTTGATGTAACTATCTTTTGTTTACAAACTTTTGGGATCTCGTGTATGTGAAGGTAACCAGTTACCTCCTAAAATATACAAACAAAAGGTAACCAGTTATCATAGATATGAAGATAGAAAAAAAACAGATCTGACTCAAGTTCTATTGGATCATTACAATGGCAATCTAGTCGTTACTTAATTTTCCTAATGAATAAATAAAAAAAAATATGGGCATTCGAATTGACCCGTCTAATTCAGTTACCCAGACCCGCGGACATGAGGCAGAAAATATCCAAAGATTCACAGAGAATCACAAAAAGCCAATTTTCCTTCTTCAACCTTCTTTCCAGTTTTTTTGTGTCACCAACTCAAGTTAAGCAGCCGTTTATGCAGAGAACTTTTTCTATCCCTTTTTTCTACCACGCCGACCAAGCCAACTGTTCAACAATATTACATAAAGACCCAAAAAATAGTTGAAACAATTCTCATAGCTCCATATTCATTGGATTCTAGCATAACACCGCTAGCCGCCATGGATTCGCTCTCTGTAGTCTCGCCCTCTTTAGTTCTACCCCCAAATAATTCCCTTTGTCCTTGGCCCCGCCAAATGGGTTTCTATATTTCTTGTCGTTTACAGAATTGGAGTCGTCGTTCTTGTTCTTTCTCCGGTACGCGCCTAAGCTCACCAATGAAGCTTTCTAGGAGATCATGGAGGCGAGCTTCTAGCAAATCAGACGCCGGTGGAACCACTGATGAGGACAAAGATGATAACGGGATGGGGGAGGTGGAGAGAGCGCTTCACCTCGACTGAACCATTCCTGGGACTTCGGACGAGTTCGTGAAGTAGGTTTCGTCACGTGCTATGATGGTATGTAGTTACATATATATATATATACACATATATATTGATACAATTTTTAAAAAAGTTAATTATATGGTTGTGCATATTAGCTGAACGCTAGAATTTTTTTAACTATTATTGGGATTAAAAAAAAAATGGCTTATATATGTTGTTGAGGCGGTTATGGTAAAATGAAAGAGGATATGTGACTTGGCCGAAGGAATTTTGGCTATGTTAATTATTACAGTAGCCCTTATTTTGCTGATTTTTTTTTTATTAATTTTGATTTTCAATATGGGATTAGTTTTCCCATAAACTAAGTTTTTGTTAATTAAATTTTCCCATACAAATTAAAGAAAGTTTAACTCCTATATTTTTGCACATTGAAAGCCAAAATGCCATATATTTGAAAAATTCCCTTATAAAAATCCATATGAAAGAAACTAAAGTGAGGACTAAACTCAAATAAAGTGTCATTATTGCAAACCCAAAAGCCGAAAAAGGCCCAAGCCTAATCCAAATATTTTAGCACCCCACGCTTGATTGATGTGAAGAATAATAATAGATTTTTATTTGTTTATTCTGTCCAATGGAAGGGAGATGATGGTGTCACCGGCTATGTATATTCAATAAGTGATGATAAATTATATATATTTAGTATTTTAAATTTAAATTTAATTAATAAAATTTTACTAATTTAATTAAATTATTTTTAATTATATGAGTTATAAATTATATATAATTATTGATAGTTGGATTATATTAATAAAATTTTATTAATTAAAATATCAAATATTTATGTTTTCAAAATACAAAGTACGTAAGTATTATAAAAAATCAAATTGAGCAAATTTCTAATAAATAGATAATTATAGACTTACACCTAACAAATGTATACATATATATATATAGGGGATTTCTTTGGTGCGGCTGTACGAAAAAGCCGCATGGGTAGGGGTGTTTCCTTTGTCCATTCGTGTGAGGGAGAGTGAAGTCCACTCTTGCAGCAGATTTTAAGGTGTATTACATACGCGTCAGAGGAGAGTGAAGATGGGTTGATGGAGTGGGGCCCAGACTGCTGTACTGAAGTGTTGGGATCTCTTTTGGGCCGTACGGGCCTGATGGATATTTGGGCTGAATTATTTGAGTTTGGGATTACAAAAATGCTAATCTCTATATTTTGGCTCTCAAAATTGCCACTTTCTTTATTTATTTTTAAGCTTGGTTTCTTTTCTTTTCATTTTTTATTTTCAGATTGTAAAAAAGACACTATTTCCCAATAAAATTTACAAATATTAATACATATTTATTATTATTATTATTATTAGGGTTTATACATTTTTGGACCCTGTGTTTTGTCTCATTACCTGTTTTGACCATGTGTTTTGATAAATGACTTTTTGGACCCTATGTTTTGTAAAATGGTTAAAATAGAAACCTAAACTCGATTTTGGTCAATGTTTTCTCAACTAAAATCACAAATAATTTACCAAACTAATAATTCAGAACAAAAATAAAATCATTCTGCTTAAAAATTGTGTTGTTATATTCAATTTTTTCTTCATCAAAATTGAGTTTAGGGTTTTATTTTAATCATTTTACAAAACATAGGGTCCAAAAAGTAATTTGTTAAAACACAGAGTCCAAACAAATAATGAGACAAAACATAGGGTCCAAAAAAGTATAAACCATTATTATTATTATTATTACTCTAAGTTGTTTTGGTTTTGTTCACTTGTACTACAAACATTTGAAATTTAAGATTTCTCTATGAGACTATAATTGGAGACTTATTTATTCATGATCGAAATTTTAGTGTAATAGAGTAACGTAAATATATTGATAATTTACAAATGAGAATTAAATATTTCTATTTATAAATATTTAAAATTATTATTATATATTTATTGATTATTTAGAATAGATGTCCTGCGTTGATAATATCACCAGTGAACCACTGCTTTTTTGCCATAAATTTGTTATAAAAAATAGATGTAATAGCATCAGGCTATAGCTATATATTTATGCATTACTTTTTTTTTTATTATTATTATATGAAAATGTGTTTCTTGTGGATAAATGTGTGTTTATAAATTGTAATAGCATATTGTTTTGCTTTATTTTAAGTTTCCAAACTGAGAGGAGTGAGTCTAATTATAGGGTCATGCCACAGGTACTTTTTCCTATTTCGTTGTTTTTATTTCTATAGTGAAATGAGTATGATTGTGACAAAAAAAAAAATCATCCAAAACTCTATTGATAAACAATAACCAACCAAAGCAATTGAAATATTAATATGATAAAATTCACCATTCATCGTGGTTTTTGGAGGGTTATGTTTATAAACAATGACATAGCGAGAAATCAGTATTTAGAGATTTTAGGTAACAAAAAATTATTATTAAATTTTAATTAAAAATATATATATAAAAGAAAAAAGGGACTACTACTCCAAAACTTCTTGAAAGTCTCCTATTTAAATACTAAAATATTGAAATATAAGGATTTTTTTTTTAATATTCTTCCTTGGCTTTCAAATGTTTGTGTTGTAAAAGAAAAAGATAAACTCAATAAATTATCTAAAACCTACTAACTTTGCCAAAACACAACAATAGTAATGTAGTCACAATCAATAGAGTGATAATAGAAATATGTTATATGTTCTACCATAATTCTTATAAATAAAAATAATTATGCATAACAATATGGTGAGAAACTAAAGCTAAATTATTAAGAACTTAATAGTATTATTGAAAAAAAAATCTTAAATTTCAAATGTTTGTAGTCCAAGTGAACAAAACCAAAACAACTTAGAGTAATAAAGACAAAATAATAATAATAATAATAATAATAAATATGTATTAATATTTATAAATTAAAATATTTAATTTTCATTTAATTTGTGACTATTTTATTGGGAAATAGTGTATTTTTTACAATCTGAAAAATAAAAAAAATAAACCAAGCTTAAAAAGAAATAAAGAAAGTGTCAATTTTGAGAGCCAAAATATAGATGTTAGCATTTTTGTAATCCCAAACCCAAAGAATTCAGCCCAAATATTCATCAGGCCCGTACGGCCCAAAAGAGACCCCAACACTTCAGATCTTGACATGTCACAATCACTCTCTAATGTCCCTGGCCCCACTCCAATAACCCATCTTCACTCTCCTCTGACGCGTGTGTAATACACCTTAAAATCTGCTGCAAGAGTGGACTTCACTCTCGCTCACACGAATGGACAAAGGAAACACCCCTACCGTGCGGCTTTTTGTACAGCCGCACCAAAGAAATCTCATATATATATATACTAGGTAAAAGCAACGTGCAATGCACGTTTGCTTAGTTTTAAAGTTGTAAACATTATATATAATTTTAATAAAAACTGGTTCACTATATTTTTAAAAAATATATATATTTTTATAATCGAATGAATTATAGTTCTATATTATATATAAATAATTATATTAATAATATTTAAATATATGACATTTAAACATAACGTTGACATAAATATATATTTACATGATTACATGACATATATATAAAATAGAATAATATTTAAAAAGAAATTTATAATAGAAATAAAATAAGAATAGAAAAAGTCATAGTGTAGACAGTAGTATATATGCATCAACTATTTTTAGATTTTAATATATCTCGCAATGCCCTTGGTGAATTTGATAAAGAAAAAAACTCCAATCACTTGATAAAAATAAACTATCATACAAATTTATAAGATAAAAAAATAATATATATGTCTTTATTATTTTTAAATAAATATGATTTAGTTATTTAAATTATCATAAAATATCTTATTTTAATCAATAAATTATTTATTTTTGTTTAAGTTTATGTATGTTCTAGTTTTTGAATTTGACAGTCACAACAAAGGATTATATATTATATGTTTAATATAATATTAAGTTTGATTAAGTTTTATTTAAGTTATAAAATATATAGTTTTATTATTTTTAAATAATTATCATCGTAAAATATCTTATTTTAATTTGTTTAATTATTTATTTATTTAAGTTTAAGTCATGTTTACAGTCTACTGTTAAATATAAGAATATTCTACTAAATATAAGAATATATCGTTAAAACAAAATTTTTTCGTTATTTACACATTTTTTATATAAAATAGATATCTATATTATATTATATATAGCCTACTACCATGTCAGCTCAATGTCACTAGTAATTTCTCATCTCATCCCATCCAATCTTGTTTCTTAGCCACAAGATCTCCCTTCTTTATTTCAAAGGTCACGATCACAACTTTAAGAGTCTATCACTTAGTGGTGAGCATCGGTCAGTTTGGGCGATTTTTTCATAACATAAAATTTAGAATTCGGTTTTCGGTCCGAATTGGTGCAATCCAAAAACCGACCGACCAAACCAGTTAAAAGAAAAAACCGACCGTTTTGGACTGCAGACCGAATTTCTTATTTTTTTTTGAAAGTTTTAGTTAAAAAACTAAAATTTTTGGATTGTTAGAATCTATTTTTGTGTATTTTTAAAATATAAATATATAGAACATAATTTTATATATTTTTTAATTTAATAATTTTAATAATTAATAATTATATAATATTATATTATTATATATTATATTGTTCGGTCGGTTTCGATTCCGCCGGTCGCTCCGGACAAAATTTTCAAACTGATCGAACAGTGACAGTTTGCGCCGTGGGCGGTTTTTTCAGTGTTCGGTTTAATCAATTTCAATTTTTTCGATATTTGAAAAATCGGTGTATACAATTTTTTTTTTATTTTTCGGATTTTATGGTCCCTGTATTAAACATAAATGGATGAACGACTATGACGAAAAGACGACACCAATTCCGCCTCCGTACCGAGCGGGATTAAATCCTAGTCCCTGTTATAAATACTTGTTAATTCAAAAAAGTGGACCAAGAGTCCAATAGTGGTGAATCAACAATGTGATCATGCATGGAGAAACATACATGGATAAGGAAGTCCTTCTCTGTTGGTGGAGAAAGAACCAGCTGCCATGGCCACTTTGGGAGGACAATAATTCAGTAATGGAGAAACATACATGTATCAGGAAGGAAGTTCTTCTCTGTTGGTGAAGAAAGGACCAGCTGTTTTGGCCATTTTGGGAGGACAAGTATTCAGTAGCTGCAGCAATACCCACACGAAAAGACATGTTAAGCTTGGCCAATTCAGAGCCCAACGCATGCTCAGCACCAGTCTTCTCTCTCTCTGATGATCAGTCAACTCACACAGTACCGCACTGCATCACTGCAATTAATACATACTGGTTTCATCTCTTCTTTAGTACAAACCCAGACGAGACGAACCTACTCTCTTCTCTCTTCTACGCAGCTTCTCATCCATGGATTTTGGTTTTTATAGACTAAAGCTTGAACAGAGATCGAGCTCTTTGACGATGGGAGAACGGATCTGTGCCCCTTTCCAACAAGAACTATCGTTACCATTATGAAGATCTCGCTCGCCTCGCCGACGAGACCCGATGTATTTCGTCTTTACCGAAAATCCTCTTTTATTTTCTGTTTCATTGCGTTTGAGTCTCTCAATCTCAAATCCCTAATTTTGACTGTAATGGGTGTTTGATTTTTGGGGCTTTTTCCAAAATGGAAATGATGCTCCTTTTATTTCCTTTGTGTAATAAAGCCTGTCAATCAAAAAAGGGGTCAGTTCATTTATTCAAAAGAGAGAAATCAATCTGTCTTCTTCGGGTACACTCTTCTCTCAAAAACCAGAGAAACTTCTAGGGCAAAGATTCATAAACTCAGAAAAAGAAACAACCCAGAAAATGAAAACAGCCCAGAAAAATTCAAGTGAGAATAAGAGAAAACAGAAGAGAGGAAAAACCAAACACAGTAGTTATCGAGGTTCACCCAAAAATGGCTACTTCCTCGTCGAGCTCGCCTCAGGGGTGCGACTCAGTCATTAGCACTATTCACAAGGTTTCTGGTACAACAATGAGGATCCAAGCCACACACTTTGACTGGTAACCTCAGAACTCTGATCTCCTTTACTTTCTCTCTGTTTTTCTTATTTTTCCACTTCTCTAACTATCACTCTTTTTCTTTCTTTGCATGAAACCCTCATGAGATCAAACTCTCTTTTCTCTGGAACTTCTTGGAGATAGCTCACGGATCTTGGAGAACTTTTACTGATGTGATGATTTTCTTTCCTTCTCTGCCTTTACATATAAATATATATAGAGTTTTGTTCTGATGGAGGCTAAAGGGGGTAAGTTGTAACTGTAAATGGGTTGGGTTAATTTTCTGTTGTAGGTTGTAAAAAATATATGTGATGTGTAAGCTTATAAGGGGATTTAAAAATAACAAGTTTTTTAAAGATCGACACTACTTGGACAAAGAATGGGGTCATTACTTCTCTGTAAGTTTAGAATTGAAATGAATTTTGTGTATTTCTTTTTAAGAATTTCCAATACATATATTGATTTTCTTGTTTCCAGGGAGCAGGGAGAAAAACCATATTGGAGGTAAACAAATATTCTCAGCTCTCAGCCTACTGATCTTCATATGGTTTGATGCAACAAAACATATGATTCACTCCATGTTTGAACTCAGACATTGATTGTTGACATTGTTGTGTGAGCAGATTGGCTGTGGAGCTGGAAATACCATTTTTCCATTGGTTGCTACATACCCAGATATTTTTGTATATGCATGTGATTTTTCACAACGTGCTGTTAACGGTTCGTATTCATCCTTTCAAAAGCTTTACCTTGTGTACTTAACCTTAGGATTTTAATAAGTCCTAGAATTTTCTTATATTTTATTGGTTGGTAAGATGTAATACTTGTGTTGGATTGTTTACAGCATCACATGTATAGGTAATTTTGGTTGTCTGAAATTGTGGAGATCTATCCTACCTTGGCTAATTATATAACTTTCATAATTCAGAAAAGAAATTATTGTACCATTCTGATGTGGTTTAAAAAAATCCAAGATTCTTGTACGGGCTTGATCTGGATATTGTGGCCGTTGGTTTTAGAAGATATACAATATTTGAATGTTTTGTTACTGAGGTTACTATTTTCTTAGAAGTTCTTTGAAATTCTCGTATTCTACAAGAACCATCTACTTGCTACATATATAAGGTTTGCTGTCACGCGAACTATACTCGAGTTGTGGAGAGAATCAGTGAGGCTTGTTGCAGGTGTTTTAAATGGCTAAAAGTCCAGTTACCCTGAAAGCTGAGACATGATAAAGTTTTTGTATGCTAATTGCAGGCACATAAAGACTTCAGAGATTCACATGTTAGTGCATTTGTTTGTGATCTGACTGTTGATGACCTCAAAGATCACATAACTCCGTCTCCTGTTGATATTGTAATCATGGTATTTGACCAAATATTGTTTTTTATTAATATATTTAACTTCATTGATGGAGAGGCTTTTTTACTTGCCTTTTGATTGGGCAAACTTACCCAGACTGTTATTATGAAGTGGCTGACATGTTAAGCAGATTTTTGTGCTGTCTGCAGTGTCTCCAGAGAAGATGTCTCTAGTGTTACAGAATGTTCGAAAAGTTCTTAAGGTAAGCGATCCCATGTCTCCGATTAGCTGAGAAATATACGCAGAAGCTTTCATTTCCATAATAAATCATCTACTTCTTTGTGTGTGATGAAACCCGTCTTGTATTGTTTGCCAGCCAGGTGGTTATGTGCTGTTTCGTGATTATACCACTGGTGACCTTGCTCAGGTTGATCTGTTGCCTCTCTGTGCAGTGCCCTTTTTCTTTTCTTAAAAAATATTGGTTTTTTTTTTTCTTTTTCTGAAGTCTCTATGGCTGTATTTCAAATTGTAATATGGAATTAAGGACATTGGTCTGATACATTTCGAGACTGATCTTTATCCTGGTATTAATATCGTATGGAAATTTACAGGAAAGGTTAATTAGCAAGGATCAAAAGATCAGTGAAAATTTTTATGTCAGGGGTGATGGCACTGTAAGTGTGTTTCACATTAGTATTATTGTTTCAGTAATTTACATTTCTATTTCTCTAGCTTGAGTATTTTCCCTTGTATTTCCAGCGTGCATTCTATTTTTCAAATGAGTTCTTGACAAGCATGTTCAAAGACAATGGATTTGATGTTGAAGAACTTGGTTTGTGCTGCAAACGAGTTGAGAACCCATCACGAGAGTTAGTAATGAACCGGTAAACAGTCTTGTCCGTGCATAAATAGATACTTTATCATATTTTTTTTATAAATTCTGATTTCTGAAGACATGTGAAATGTCCTAGGCGCTGGGTTCAAGCAGTATTCCGCATTTCAGATGGTACAGACAGGTCTGCCAATACTGAAGTTGCAGTCCGTCCAATGATAATGAGGTACAATACTTTCATAGTTAAATTTAGGCTTATTTGCAGCAAAACTTTAGCATTTTGATCCCCAATCTCTATATTTTTGCATTTAAATCCTCAATAAATAGTTGCAGCTGTGAGGTGTTAGTGTTTCTACTTGAACTGTATTTTTTCTGTTGAATACACATTGGAGTGGCATTTGATTCTTAGTCGGGTATGGAAAAAATTAAAATTATGACAGCAATGTTTTGGTCGAGGATGAGAGCGAATAGGGTGCAGCGAGGAATAGTAGTGAAGAAATCATGATTAAAATTTAAGGAGAAGAGAGAAAATGTAAAGACGGCCCTAATAATTTTAATAATTTCATTCAACCACAGACTAAAAATCACATGCCACTTGCATGTATATTTAACTCCAATAATAGACAGTTCAAGTAGAAAAACTGAAAGTTGTAACTATTTATTGAGATTGTGGATTAAAAAATATTGAGATTAGGGACTTAAGTGCCAAAGGTAGGGCACATTAAGGTTATCTGCTGCAAATAAGCCTTAAATTTATTTATGTGCAAAATTTGTACATTTCTTCTTAAGTTTGTACTTGGTGCAAGCGTTCATTTGACTCTCATTTTAGTTGTTTCACCTCTCTTCTCAAGACACTAAGATCATGAAATCGTAGTTCCGAGTCCTATTTGATGGTTGTGGAGGATCATGCTTGTTTAGATGCAGTGTTCTATTGATTTTTTTTATTTATTAGACAATTATTAACTTGGTTTATCTAGTAGTTTAGTGTTTCTGTTTTGCATGTGGTTGAAATTCTTCTTGAGAGCACTTACCGTAGATTTTTTCTTCTATAGGAGGACAGGGATGAAAGATAACGAGTACACGTACAAATTCATTAACCCCATTTCTCTTTTCATCAAAATCCTACAAAGACAGCATGGGTAAGAATTAGGCTAGACTTATTTGCATGACTTGATGTTCAAAATATCAACAATTTTTCAAGAGTTTCACAATAGAACTTGAATGCCACTATGCTTTTACCCGGTGTAGGAAAAGAAATCCTAATCTTTGGCCGTGATGGAATTATTGTCATTCGTTCTGAACCAAGATCTTTCTATCCCAAAAAACCAATGTAAGTTACTCTATATAATATGCTATATGTGCTCTTAGTTCCCAAATTTCTTAAATAAAAATTTGTATTTAAGCCTTTCATAATTTATTTTAATCTTTTGGCACCTTGGAGTTAAGACCTACCTCTGTCCTACTTATATTATTTATTTGTTTTTGTGTTATTTATTCTAGTTTTCTTTAAAAAATTATACACTATTTGAAGAAGTTGGAAGAATCATCACCTGATGACAAAGGATAAAGAAATTGCTTCAAGATTAGGAGTAATAATATATAAAGAATGAGGTAAATATTAATCGATATTATAGTATATTATTTTGGCTTTTAATTAATTAAGAATCATTGTATAATTGTACTATATATTTGTGTAACTATCCATGTATGATTTATTTTCTCAGGTGCAAGCCAGATTTGAGCGTATCACAAAAATTTCAGGTGCTATCTTGCTTTTTTATTTTATTTTATTTTTTAAGTTTTTAGAGTAACCTAGTTATTATTTTTTTTTTATAAGAAAATAATTATATTCCACCAAATCAAACCAACTTACAAACTGACTATTTAAAAAAAACAAAACAAATCAACTATACAGCATTTGAATATAGGCAACCAAACTCTTCTCTCCAGCCTTAAGCTTAGAACTCCTAATATCAAGTAATTTGGCTTTAATCCCCAAGAGAATCATATAGCTCAGTTTCGGAACAGAACAAGAATAAGCCTCAAATATACACCCGTTCCTGTTAGACCAAATATAGTACACTGAAGCAGCAAGAACAACATCACTAATCTTTTGCATAATGCCCTTAGGTCTTCCTTCCATCCATTTCTGCCAATCAGAGTAAGAAGGAGGCCATATCAGATGCCCCAACCAGGTCTGGACTTGAACAAGCACCTGCTGAGTAGGACACCTGAAGAACAGATGTTCATGCGATTCCTTGTTTAATTCACAAACAGGACAGAGGCAAGACTCAAGAGGGATTCGGAATAGAGAGCTTACACCAAACCACCTTGTCAAAGTAAACCTTCTCTTTGTGAACAGATGCATATAAAGGCTAGTCAGATTCAATTTCTCTTTGGACACCGCAGCCTTTTAACACATTAGGAGAGAAATGATCCCTCAGCTTAATAAGATTCCTCAAGTACCAGCTCACATCAAATTGCAAATTATAAGATCATAAACTTTGCCCTTTGAGATAAATATTAGCTACCCATTTGACCCAAAGAGAATCCTGTTTAGAAGACACAGCCCAAATATACCTAGCCATCAGTATAATATTCTACTTATAACCTTCTTTAAACCCAATCCCACCCAAGCTTTTGGGTAAACACACCTGATTCCAAGAGGAAAGATGCACTTTACTTCGGTTGCCTTTTGCTCCCCAGAGAAAATTCCTACATAATCTGTCAATGTACTGAATAACTCTTTGAGGGAGTAAAAAAATACTCATCCAATAGGTCTGAATACCCAACAAAACAAAATGTACGAGTTGAGATCTCTCTGCAAATGAGAGATGTCTACTAGACCACGAATGTAATCTGTTTTGAATTTTTTTAAGAATTAGACCACAGTCCTCAACCCTCCATTTAGTTGGTCTAAGATAGAGACCCGAATATTTCAGAGGGAATGAACCTTCTTCAATCTTCAAGCTATGTAAGATTTTTCTCCTTTCCTCCAAATGAACTCCACCAAAATAAATGTGAGACTTTGATAAGTTTACAACAAGACTAGAAATTTGACTGAAACTACGGAAACCATCAAACAATATTTGAACTGAAGTATAAGTTCCTTTGCAAAAGAGCATGAGGTCATCCGCAAACAGAGATTAACAAGCTTCAAGTGTTTACAAAGAGGATGAAATCTAAACTCCTTTTGCTGGGCAGCTAGCATCAGTAACCGAGTAAGATACTCCATAATCAATACAAAGAGAAGAGGAGATATATGGTCTCATTGACGCAATCTTTTCATCCCACTAAACGCTCCATGAAGTCTGTCATTCAATAGTAAAGAGTAAGAAGTCCCTTTTAAACAGACCATGATCCAACTTATGAACCAATTGGGAAAACAATAGGCGTTAAGAAGATCCTCAAAGAAATACCAGTCAACTGAATCATATGTTTTGCTTAGATCTATCTTAACCAAACATCTATTTGATATATATTTCTTAGAATAACTTTGAGAAGATTTTGAAGGATGAAAATATTGTTGGCCAACGATCTATGCTTAATAAAAACACTTTGATTCTAATGGAAAGATAGGGCAGAACAGTAGATAATAGCTAACTGATGCTGCTAGCTAATTGTGCTATGTTTTATTTAATTTATTGCTTAGAATTGTGTTATGTTGCTATTGGTGAGTTCTTACCTGCGTACGTATTCAGTACCTACCTACGTACGTACATACCTCCATGCAATGATTTAAAAAGAATTGTCATTTACATACATGAACGCATACTTATTAGGACCAGGTGCATGTAGTGTACGTGGTGCAGTGAGTAGTGGGCAGTGTACGCCTCATGCAGTGGTGCAGTGAGTAGTGGGCAGTGTACGCCTCATGCAGTGGTGCAGTGAGTAGTGGGTAGTGTTTTGCTACGTACGTTAAAACGAGGAATAAAGTGAGATCCATTTTCGGAAAAATATAAGCAAAATTCTGGACTTGGAACAAGGACAGACAGTGGGGCGTCCCTTGATCGATCGCACGGAAAAGAAAGAACAATAAAATAAATAAATAAACCCAAAATACTAAAAAACAAGACAATACCCCAACCAACCCAGCCGTTACCTTCGCACTCTCACTCATTCACTCACTCTTCTTCTTGTCTCTTCATATACTCAAGACAATACAATACCCCAACCAACCCGATACACTCTCACTTTCACCCTCACTCACTCACCTTCTTTCTTCTCTCTTCATATACTCAAGACAAGCCCTCCTCCATGGTTTCCTCTTCTATTGTACCTTCCACGACAATGCAAGCACTACCACCACCTTCCACCCTACTCCACCCACAAGCCCCAACCATGCAAGCACCACCACCCCACTCACAAGCTGCTCCGGCCATAGCTTCTTTCTTCGTTGCTGCTGGCCACCTTCCACCTTCCACGACCATGCAAGCACCACCACCACCACCTTCCACCCCACCCCACCCCACTCCACCCTCAAGCTTCGGCCATGCAAGCACCACCACCCCACCCACAAGCTGCTCCGGCCATATCTTCTTCCTCCGTTGCTGCTGGCCACCTTCCACCTTCCACGACCATGCAAGCAACACCACCACCACCACCTTCCACCCCACCCCACCCACAAGCTCCGGCCATGCAAGCACCACCACCCCACCCACAAGCCCTGGCCATGGCTTCCTCCTCCATTGAGGGCCACCTTCCACGGCCATTCAAGCACCACCATCCCACCCACCTTCCACAACCTCTGCACAGATGACAACCCAAACCGATCACTCTCCGATGATAACCCAACCGGAGGTGAACTTATCAATGAATCGATTCTGATATACATATATATAAAAATATAAAAATAAAAATATATCATTAACTGTTTTTCATCGATTTTGATATAGAAGACTCATCAAAACTCGACTGTCCATTCGACTGTCCCTCCAACTCCTTCAAATTTGACTGATGAGGAGGAATATTCTATTTTCAGTCTAATTTTTTTTTTGTTTAATTAGAATGTAAATAACTTATATAAGAAGGTTAGTATAAATATATATATATATATACTAGTGAAGTACTGCGTTCAAACGCACCTTATCCGTTTTAAAAATTAAACTATATTTTTTAATGAAATATATATGTTTTAATAAAATTAAATAAACAATTCATCACAATCAAAAAAAAAATTTACAGTATAAATAAAATAAATGGTATTTAAATAAAAATATACATTATATATTAATGGCAAATAAAATATATAACACATAAATTTTAAATATATATTTAAAAAGACAATACATCAATAGTCAATTCTTTAATATAATATATTTAAATAAAAATGAAAATATTTATATAAAAATATATTTACATTTTGAAATAACATATTATCTTAAAAACCTTTTATATAAATTATTTGTTGGAAAAAGTGGCTGAAATATTTTTATTTTTAATATAAAAATATTTTCATTAAAAAAATATTGATAAGCTCACATCCTCATCAGTCAAATTTGAACGAGCTGGAGGGACAGTCAAATTTTGATGAGTATCCTATATCAAAATCGATGAACAGTTAATGATATATTTTTATTTTTATATTTATATATATATATACCATAATTGATTCATTGATAAGCTCACCTCTGGTTGGGTTGTCATCGGAGAGTGATCGGTTTGGGTTGTCATCTGTGCAAAGGTTGTGGAAGGTGGGTGGGGTGGTGGTGCTTGTATGGCCGAGACTTGTGGGTGGGGTGGAGTGGAGGGTGGTGGTGGTGCTTGCATGGTCGTGGAAGGTGGTGGTGGTGCTTGCATGGCCGTGGAAGGTGGCTCTCAATGGAGGAGGAAGCCATGGCCGGGGCTTGTGGGTGGGGTGGTGGTGCTTGCATGGCCATAGCTTGTGGGTGGGGTGGAAGGTGGTGCTTGCATGGTCGTGGAAGGTGGCCAGCAGCAACGGAGGAAGAAGCTATAGCCGGAGCAGCTTGTGGGTGGGGTGGTGGTTCTTGCATGGCTGGGGCTTGTGGGGTGGGGTGGAAGGTGGTGGTAGTGTTTGCATTGCCGTGGAATGTACAATAGAAGAGGAAGCCATGGAGGAGGGCTTGTCTTGAGTATATGAAGAGAGAAGAAGGAGGGTGAGTAAGTGAGTGAGAGTGAGAGGGTCTCGGCCGGGTTGGTTGGAGTATTTATTTTATTTTTGTTTTTTTTCCGTGTGATCGATCGAGGGACGCCCACTGTGTGTCCATGTTCCAAGTGTAGAATTTTGCCTCATTTTATTCGGAAATGAGTCTGCCCACTACTCACTGCATGAGGCGTGCCCACTACTCACTGCACCAACGGACACTGCATGCACCTGCTTAATAAGCATGCGTGCAGTGAGTAGTGGGCAGTGTTTTGCTACGTACGTTAAAACGAGGAACAAAGTGAGATCCATTTCCAGAAAAATAGAAGCAAAATTCTGGACTTGGAACAAGGACAAACAGTGGGGCGTCTCTCGATCGATCGCACGGAAA